>NC_133552.1:24375000-25624115 GCF_048773025.1 Camelus bactrianus | reverse complement strand
TCACAAGCTCCCAATTTATCCTTTCCCACCCTCTTCCCCCACTGGTAACCATAAGTTTGTTTTCTATGTCTGTGAGTCTATTTTTTATCTGTTTGTTTGCTTGTAGGATTTTAAGAGAAAGTCAGTGTCTACATTTTAAAAGATTATTTACCACCATTATAATTGCAATTTAAAGAAATTACTGATACAGGAAAAACAAACATGGGGCAAGAGGAGGGCCATGTCCCAGATCTTGGATGAGTCTCTAGAATGTGCCCAGCCAAGTGTGGGTCCTTGGCTTCTCACAGGAAAGAATTAAAAAGTGAGCCACAGTTGAGTAAAGATAGATTTATTTAGAGAGATACATAAGGCACAGAGTGTAGGCTGTTTCAGAAGACGTGAGAAAGGCTTGATCAGGTTAAAGTAAAAGTAAGTACACCCTCCATAGACAGAGTGTGGGCCATCTCCGAAGATGAGGGGGTGAAAAAAGCCATGAGGCACCAGTTTTCATGGGTTCGGTAGCTTCACATGCCAAAAAGTGGGAAGACCTTTCCAACTACCCTGGAAAAGGGGCTGGGATCCCCAGGAACTGGGCCACTCTTTGACCTTTTATGGTCAGCCTCAAAGCTGTCATGGCACCTGTATGAGTGTCATTCACCATGTTAATATATTACAATGAATGTATAATGAAGCTCAAGGTCTGCCAGAAGTCAAACCTCCCACCATCTTGAGTTTCAAGGTCTACTGGGAGTTGAATCTTCCACCCTTTTGGTGTTAATTGCTGTATCATTCCTTAAATGGCTGTGTCCTACCCTCTTCCTTCCTGTCTCATTACCACTTATATGTTTAAAGAAAGTTAAATTTCTTACATTTTTAAGTGATAAAGAAAACTAGGGAAAAAAATACTTAAACTCATGCAAACTCTAACTGCCTAAAATTAAGCACTATAGAAACCAAAGAATAGATTCTAGCAAGCTCTGTCTATTTTTAACACAAAAATTGAGATCATATATAAAATGCTATTCTAATAAATAACTTTAACAGAACATAAATAACACTTTTATTTTTTCAAATGATATTAATTGCTAAATTATATTTCTAAATTTAAGAAATATTATTAAAAATATAACTAACTAATATATATATAATGGATAAATAAGAAGTGTATACTGTATGGCACAGGGAACTATATTCAGTATCTTGTAGTAACTTATGCTAAAAAAAAGAAAATGAATATATGTATGTTCCTATATGACTGAAGCATTATGCTATACACCAGAAATTGACACATTATAAACTACTATACTTCAATAAAAATTTTTAAAAATTAGAAAAAATAAAAAATAAAAAACACAAATAATACCTCTTAAATTTAGAAATGTTATAAGCTCAAAATTGCTTAAAGACTTAAACATAAGACAAGACGCTATAAACTTCCTAGAAGGAAACATAGGCAAGGCATTCTCTGACATAAATATTAACAATGTTTTCCTAGGGCACTCTACCCAGGCAGTAGAAATATAAGTAAAAATAAACAAATGGGACCTAATTAAATTCATAAACTTTTGCTCAGCAAAGCAAACTATAAACAAAATGAAAAGAGAAACTATAGAATAGGGGAAAATATTTGCAAATCATGAGACTGACAAGGGTTTGATTTCCAGAATATACAAAAAGTTGATATAACTCAATAACACAAAAACAAACAACCCAATTGAAAAAAAATGGGCAGAAAACCTAAACAAACATTTCTCCACTGAAGAAACACAAATGGCTGATAAGGACATGAAAAATGCTCAATATCACTAATTATCAGAAAATGTAAATCAGAACTACAATGAGGTATCACTTCACACCCATCAGAATGGTCATGATTAAAAAGTCCATAAGTGATAAATGTCAGAGAGGATATGGAGAAAAGGGAACCCTTCTACGCTGCTGGTGGGAATGTAGTTTGATGTAGCCATTATGGAAAATAGTATGGAGTTTCCTCAAAAAACTAAAAATTGACTTACCTTATGATCATACAGTAATCCCACAGCTGGGCATATATCCAGAGGAAACTCTAATTCAAAAAGATACATGCACCCCAATATTCATAATGGCATTAGTTACAATAGCCAAAACGTGGAAGTAACCTAAATGTTCATGGACAGATGATAGGATAAAGAAAGAAGCTCTGTGTGTGTGTGTGTGTATACACACAATGGAATACTACTCAGCCATAATAAAGAATAAAATAATGCTACTTGTACCAACATGGATGGACCTGGATACTGTTATACTAAGTGAAGTAAGCCAGAAAGAGAAAGAAAAATACTATATGATACCATTTATATGTGGAATCTAAAAAAAAATGATACAAATTAACTTATTTACAAAGCAGAGACAGATTCACAGATATAGAAAACAAACTTGTGGTTACCAGTGGGGAAAGGGGGTGGGAAGGATAAATTGGGAGTTCAGGATTTGCAGATACTAACTACTACATATAGAATAGATAAACAACAAGATCCTTCTGTATAGCACAGGAGACTATATTTAATACCTTGTAATAACCTATAATGAAAAATAATATGAAAAGGAATATACATATATATATGCATAACTGAATCACTATGTTGTACACCAGAAAGTAACACAACACTGTAAGTCATCTATCCTTCAATAATATAAAATAAGTATTATTTAAGAAAAACACAAAGATTTTAGTGTATCTTTAAATCTTTTCAAGAATGCCAGTAGGGTGTATCTTTATTTTTTTCCATCTCTATCATTTATATTTATTATTAGTATTATTTTTTCCTTTCATTATTTTCAGTGTTCTTTTGTGATTTCCCCTGCCCTATATACTATGTCTCTAGAGTGTTTTGGAAAAATTTATTCTATTCTGTAAATCACTTCTCTAATATATTTTTTAGACATGATTATGTTACTTAATAAAATGAACATTTCTGCAATGTGCTAATATTTTATTTGTATTTATCCTTTTCTGAGGTTAGCTTCTGAGTCTCCATTATTTATATGCAATCCTTGAAAGAGCATGGATCTTTTTTTGTGTGTGCTTTTGAAAAACCAAAACTATGTTGACTATAATTTACTTGGGAGTATGGGGAATTATTTATCTGAGATCGTCCCATATTTTCTTGAGTAATTCTTCTTTTGCTACGTGTTCTAGCACTCTTCTGTTTGTGTTCATTTCCTCCACTTCCTCCCCAGTCTATGCATAGATCCTATGAATGGCTTTGTTGAACCTTATTTAACTCTGAGTGGAAGGATGAGGATGTTGATATTGACAAGTGGATTGGAGCCATCAGCATATTTAATTTGTGTCTTTTGTCTCTCCATCTGTTAGGTAGTTAAATACATGGGGCACTGGGCAGATAATGTGGAGGAGAGGGAGGATGATCCAGAAGATGGCAGTATACCTCCTCCAGCAAAGGGACTTTACTTGTAAATGAGTGCCAGGAAGAAACCAGTTAGAACCTGACAGCTCCAACTGCATGGTAGCCAGAAGGACTTAACTGGACATTTTATAATATAACTAACTCTGCAGTGTAGGCCTCTCCGTGAGTTTTGTACACCATGGTAAGGACATGCACAAAGAGGGCAAACATGACTGAGCATTCCAGGGGCAAGGGCCGTCAATCAATCAAAGACCACCTCTAAGGGAGAGGTGAGACAAAGACTACATTTCCCTGCCTGGGATCAGCTCGTTTCCAGTCTTGGAGGTGCGCTTTTCCTTTTGTAAATAAATTATTTAAAATCTTCCACTACACAACGTACCGTCTCCCTCCAAAATCTTACCTTTTGGGTATGACAAGAACTGGGGTCTTATTCCTTTTCCTTTTGGGTAACACATCTACCTTAGTGTGTGTGTGTGTGTGTGTGTGTGTGTGTATTTAGTTGTCACCTTAGTTTTTCAAACAACTTATGTCCTTCCATGGCCATTGACCTTCCAGTTAGGATCTTATGGTCCCTATATTCCTTTTTTTTACCCCCAAAGCAGTGTCCCAGAACAGAGAGGCTATAGTGAAGAATTAGGGCAATGTATTTGCCATCTGGAGAAATATTTGCGGCTCTCTAACAACCTCTCTCACTTGGTGTGGGCTTCACAAGTTTGGAAGATATGTTTTATAATTTTGACTATACCTGTTTTTAAGTTATCTGTTATTTTTAATTGTTTTTTTAAGAATAAAAGTCAATTTTAAAAGCCTATATGAAATGATTCTCCAGCAAATTAAATTAATCCATAAATTCTATAGATATTGTGAATGGGGCATGTAGAAATCACACACTATTAAAACAATCCTCTCCATGAAGAGACTTCACAACAGAGATACTAATGGTGCATAATGCAAAAAACTATTGTTCACCTTACTTTTAGCCACTTTAGAATAATTTCCTTATCTTATTAGACACATGCTAACTGAGCATCTCTATTTGTCATGCCCTCCACTAGCTTCTGTGTAAGTCACTAAGATGAATGAAGCAGAGATCCTAAACTCTAAGGATTTAAAATGTCCTTTTAGGGAAATTATTGTTAATAATATGTCTATGGAGGGAATGCTATGTTTTTAGGTTAAGAAGAAAGGAAGAGTTTTTGTCACCGAGGGTTTTGCTTATGGCTTGAGCTTAAGAAAAAGAGAATTTATATCACAAATGATGTCACTGATGACATAGACAGATATAAAATAAAGTCAGGATAGAATGGTGACTTGAGAAAACAGTAGAGACACAACAATAAGATATTTACATGTACTAGAAACATGCTCAGTGTAGTAAGGCCCACTGTCTACTAGAAGGGTGTCATATCGGAGGAAATCAGAGCAAAAGAACCACAGTGAGATGAGTGCACAGGAATGGGGACTTGACACATGAGGGACAGGGTGGAAGGAGATTTGGAAGGATACCAAAATTACACAGCAAGGTAAGTGAAATTAAGAACACTTGCTAGTAACTGGGAGTAATAGCCAGACTGTGTCACAGTTATTTAATCAAAAAACATGTGGACCCTGTGTAAAAATAGGTTCCAATAAGTGTTTCAATATCAAGTCAAATTTCAAAAGATGCTTGTTAATCTCCCCTCACCCTTCCCACCAAAAAAACAAACAAACAAACAAACAAACAAAAAACTCTCCAAAATAAATAAATAAAATAAAGGAATTTAATGAATAAACTACTGCAACATTTCTTAAAGCTTTCCCTCTCATTCTCCCAGTACTTAAGATAAATGTTTTCCTCACCCTCTTTTGACTTCCCAAATCTTCCTGCAGTTTTCAGTGATCCGTGGGTCTTGTCTGTCCCTGTTGGTTCCTTGCCTTCCCACCCCATCCTCTCCCACTGTGAGTTCCTCTCTGCAATGAAAATTGAACTCTTGTCCAAAACTCTGGCACTTTGCTTAGTTCATTAACTTTTTTAGCAAAATAAAGTTCAGGACAGACTCCAGCATCAAAGATATCTTGGCAGCTGAGGGGGAAAAGCATTTCAGTGTTGTTGGTCCTGTGTCACGGAGGTTAGCAGTGTTTCTAAAACTGGTCTCTTGAAACCCAGGTTTTCAACGATGCCTTTTTTATTTTGACCAAAATATTAATATGTGCACATTCTGAATTATTGGTGCATCTTGCTAACCAAATAGTGACCTGTACTTTCATCCACTATTTTCATTTGTGTTCATTGTTCATGGCTGATTTTCACAGCATAATGAGAAAAGAAGAGAAGAGATCTTACATGTAACTGATGCTTTCCTGCCACACAGAAGCTAAATGATGCATCAGCAGGGCCCTCAGGTTGTTCAAGGCTGGGAAATATTGGTGTAACCAGTTTTCACTATCCCCCTGTGTGTTTTTTAGAAGTTATGAATGATTAGACTATAGATTTCAATTTTGAATATTAAAAATGTTTAATGTCACTTGCATGTTTTCTTGTTAAACGGAAAACTTAACAAAGAGAGGTAAAACAGTGTGTGCAGACGTATATGTGCACATATGTAGAACTACCAGTATCCACGTGCCATGTTCAGACATTCATCAAGCTTGATCTAAATGTCAAGTAATTTAACCTTTTCACCTTTTCTATCCTGTCTTCCCACCCTCCATTCTTACTTTTCTTTTTGTTTCAGTTAAGAGTGGTCTAAGGCTCACTTAGGCAGCACGTATACTAAAAATGGAACAATACAGAAAAGATTAGCATGGCCCCAGCCAAAGGATGACACACAAATTTGTGAAGTGTTCCATGTTTTTAGTTTAGCAGAAACGAACTACTGTATACAGAACAGATAAATAATGAAGTCCTACTATACAGCACAGGGAACTATATTCAATAACCTGTAATAACCCACAATGAAAAAGAATATGTATGTATAATTGAATCGTTGTGCTGTACACCAGACTAACACAACATTGTAAATCAAGTATACTTCAATTTTTAAAAAAAGGTCTACATACTATTTACATGGCTTTGCTCTGCATCTTCCTTCCTCTTATCAATTGTTTTCTACTTGCCCAAAATAACCTTCCCCACTCCTCTCCACCAAAACAAAACAAAACAAAATAAAAACTGCAATTATGTCTCAATCCAACACAGACACACTTTATGAAAATATTTCTTCTCCTTTCATTACCACTCAATCTCTGTGAAAGATTGGGAATAGTATCTGATATAGATCATGACCCACAAATATGTAAGAAAATAGGGAGCTTCAAGGCATGCAAAAGTTAAAAAAGGGAAAAAAGAAAATTGAGCATAATCTCTAAGCTTATCAAGTATTTATCCTGAAGTTCACTCACTTTAATTGATCTCACTCGAACAGGAGACTACTGACTCAGAACTGTATGCATAGTTAAGTTTATTGATTGAACAAGATTGGTTGTCTGGTTTGTTGCACTTGACAGCAGATTAGAAGAAGTTTCCCTGATAGCTTAATGCACTGATCTATAACAAAGAAGTAGGAGATAAGAGAGGTGGGTCACCAATTAGAAATACATCTGTGTACTGCAAACACTCTTAAATATCTTAAACTCCTGAAGGCATTGTTCTGCAGACCCTGATACCAAAATGAATGTTAACAGTGATCATTAAGGTACAAATACAAGGTATCTATAACTTGTTATAGTTAATATTTAGAAGTACGTAAAAGGCATAATAAAAACAGAATAATAGAATCATGTACAACACTTGGGTAAATCATAATATAACTTGGTCCAGCTATGTCTTCCTTACCATTTCTGACACCTTACCTTTTCTTGAACATTTCACAACTCAGCTATTCCATTGTTGGACAGGTTCAAATTATAGAAAGTTATTCTTCAGATGCAACTGAGGCTTGGCTGTAACAAACTAATTGAACCTAGATCATTTTCATAAAACAACTCTGAAAGTATATGCTTTCTTTTCTAAATGACACCATTTTTTAACCTTTAAATGAGTTATGTCTGATTTAAGAATTACATTTCATTAGTAGCATTCATTAGTTTCCAGAATGATTATTCTTTGTGCCTTCAATTGTTTCTGTTACATAATTCTGAAATTTATTTATCATCCTAGTTACCTTCTTCTGCATAAATTCTAGTATTTAGGATCCCTTTTTAAAATGTAACTAATTTAAAGTAATCTATATATTACAGATCTGGTTTGAAATAGGAGATATTAGCCCTTCATCTGATTAATACAGTTGTGTAAATATGAACCTTATATAGATTCTCTTGTTTCTAGTCACTTCATTTTATCAAGTAGCAAGTTCTGTCTTTTATGACAGACTATAGTTTATTCATTTTTTTAAAGTACTTGTCATATACTAGGCACTTGAAAATATTATTTGGGGAATCTGTGAGTAAATGAACCACCTAAAGTATGCTAATTGATTTCAGTGGATTCATTCCATTATTAACTTTTTTTTATCCTATTCGTGAAATTTTTAAGGTAGTTTTCAAATGTTTTGAAGTTAATTATGTTCTGTCTGATCCTTAATTTGTGAAATTTAGTTTTCATCAAAGTACAAGTCTATGTTTGTTCTCAACAAATTTTGTGAGATTTCCAAGCTACTGAGATGACATAAGACATTGGTTTCTACTTAATTTTATAAAGATAACTTGCCAGCTAGTATCTTTAGTAGTATAGAGATTCTTTCCCCATTAATCTTTTGATTTATGAAGCAAAAGTTGCGTATATTTGTTAAATGTATGAATTGTCTTCCTAGTAGATTGAAGGTCCTTAAACATAGAGAATGACATCTCCATTGTGTATATCTTAATCTCTACATAAACGTGGTCTTGTAAGCTAAACAAAATTCAATTGTATGATTTGCATATTATACATTTATTTTCAGCAAAAGATTAATCCTTAACATATATCATACACTTAAGAATACATAATTTATACCTTCAAATAAGATGGATTATTTCAAATACAGAGGAGAGTAATTTATCCACTAATAAATATAACTGTGTGGTTAAGATTATACTTAACTGAATTAATCTATGAAGTTTCTATTCAGCTCTATTTCTGAGTCTGAAAAAACCCAGAAATTGTTAGCAATCATTGCTACGTATTTTCTGTTAAACTGGTGTAGATTTGATAGACATTTTGCTCTAATTCTGAAGATATATGGGTGAATGAATATATTGCTATTTACTGATAAGGAAAATTCTGTATTTCTTTTTAATAAACATTTCTTTCTATGTGAAAACTTGTTCTACACTCAACTTGATCTGGCTATGATAACATGTAAATTGTTTATGCTCTTGTCAGTGCTTTCCTTCTTAACCAGAGCTACATACTTGACTCTGGTGGAATGTTATCAATGCAACACTTTGACACTATTAACTAAAATCTTACTACCTAACACTTAATGAAACTTTACTTTGAGAGACTGTTCTAAATGTAGGTTCAGGCTTCAGACATAGAGAAAATAGACTTCAAATTGTCTTTTAAAATACTCCAGAGAAAAGTATCCCCTGAAATCAGAGTACATTAAAGGTTTCCTGGGAAACTAAACAGGCTCCATACGGATGTGCCCAGGTTGCCTGTTATCCAATGACCTCTCTCTAATTGGGGGAGGAGCCAAGAACAAAGAAGTAAGGGAGAGAGCAGCTGGACAAGATAAGAGAGACCTGGAAAAGACAAAGCTGTTGAAAACAGAATTGAAAACCCTTGAACCAGTATGTATCTATTTTCAGGCTAATCTTCATCCTCTGTAGACATTCTTTCTGTGCCTAACCTAGGAAAAAAAAGAACAAATTTCCACCTCCATTCTCAATCTATTTTTTCCCCATCCACTGTTAGGGAATAGCGGTCATAACAGCTTTTATTCTCCGAGCCATCCACAACCTGCCTTCAGTTTTTTTCATGTTGTGATTTTACAGAGTATCATTATTCTGACAAAGAAATGGCCACCCATCCACACAATCACGAATTACCTGCCATCTGCCAGAGTTCTAAGACCCTACATACCTATATCTGTATTCATAATTTGACTTTTCTAAAATCACCATTTGGGAATCAAGGTGCATTTAATTAAACAAATGAAAAGTATAAAAATCAATTGAACAATTAGCTGAATGACAAAGACACAATCAGATTATAAATTTTATAAGACATATAAAATTTTCTATAGGATTTCATATTGAAACATAAAATGCCTATAAAGGAATACATACTTGAGCCAAGCATTAGAGTTCTGTTGGAAGAGATGAGGAATAAAGAGACACCATCAATTATAATTCTGTTTTACCAGAGCCCAAATTGCATATAATGAACAATTATAAGATAAAACTAGAAAAGTTGGTTTGCAGTCACATGATAGCATTTTTTAAATGCTGGGTGGAGGAGTTTTGCAGTTAACTCTGGCAGGAAATGAGCAAATATAATAAGGGACATTTTCTCAGAAAAATCCCCATAATACCAGGACCTGTTGTCTAGCCCACAAAATCACATAAGGATCCCATTTCAAGTTTAGAGTGTCAGGGTATTGTCGGTGTGATTGAGGACTATTATATGGGAAGATATAAGTCCTCTGATGGTAATTATGGAAAGTTTTATATGTTATTCAGAAGACAGAGGAAATAAAACATAAAAAATATTGATAAACCATATACAATGATAGCAGGAAAGGAATTTCTCCAAACATTCCAAAGTTATTAGGCAAATTAAAGATTTAAAATAAAATCAGAGGTCTGTAATAGGCAGAACTAATAAATGACAATATGCAAGTTCTCTTAGGGGGACTGATTAAGAAAAGGAACGTAAGAAGGGAGATTCAGAGGAAGATGGGGTTGATTTCCTCTCTCACAGCCCCTTTCCCTCCAACATATTTGTGTCAGGAACTCCAGGGATCTGTGACAGAGACAGTGAGCAGAACCATCAGGTGTCAAGGTTGCCAGTTAAAGTAAACAGACAAAAATGAGAATTAAGCCTTTAATCACTTACTTCAATGGTATAAGCATAGCAGAGATGCTTTACAGAGACTAAAACCGAAGAGAACACCAGTCTGCCTTTTCCATTTTCCCCATGAGAAAGGTACATCAGTGGAGGGTCTGGTGGGTCAGTGCAGAAGGGAGGGTCCTCTCACTGTTAAGAGAACTCAGAACAACAACAAAAACAGCTCTAGCAGCTTTTGTGGACCCTGAATTGGGAAGAGGGTGAAGTGAGGGAGCTAGGAGTGGAAAATAGCTGAGTACTGAGTCACAATGGAGACAAGGGTCCAAGTTTTCCCCTCCTCCCCACTGATAAGGAGGCCTCAGCAGAAGAGGCTGGAGTGGACTTCTGCTAAAAGCCTCAGATAAACAGGCCTCAGAGTGAAGGCACCTAGGTTAGGAATGCAGTCTGTGAAGCACGTGACCAGTCAGGGTCTGAGCCCTTGATTGCAATTCCTCGAGAAACTAGTGCATTGGTTGTGCACCAAGTCTGCTGTGGAGAGGGCAGCTTCCCCCATGAGGACTGCCAGTTAAAGTCTTTATAAATGTCTATGATCAGGCCTAAAAAATCACACCTACTGCTTAAAAAAATCATTCTACTTAAAAAGTCCTCACTGTGTTATACAATGAGGGGGATGATAACTTTTATCAAGTTAATCAAAGTTAGGGCACCTCCATGGACCCTTTCAAACACCTGCTGTCTGCTTTTCTAATGAACCAGCCCAGCTGCCCAGTCAATGGTTTAAATTTCCTTCTTTAAACAACCACGTGCACACACACAGACACAAAACCGTACCTCATACCACTTCACTCTTTCCTCCTGCCCATTTCTTCCTCCCAGTTCTCAAAGTACATGGATTTGAATAGAAACAAGCTCTTAATAAAATCACTTTTGAGAAAGACATAAGCCAATTTTAAGGTTCTATTCATTCTTGATTTTCTTCTTGGTAAGAGCTTTGTTAAAGCCAGGAAATGTAAAGACCCTAATTAGTTGATCAGATTCCCTTTTTAAAACCAATCACCAACTTTCTGTGTTATAACATCAGAGAAAAGGGTTTAATTTCTTGAATGAAAATTTGTAATATGCTTCTGAATGAGTTGAGATGGATATTTGAAATACATATCAATTAAGAGGCTGCATTCGTGGTCAAGGGTATGTAAAGAAGATTTGAAATAAGTTTGCTTTAGTTGAAAGGAAAAACAAAGGACATAAAAATTGTATCAAAGGTCATTCAATAAGATTTTACATCCACTGGATATGAAGGAGCAAAGAATAGAAGGCACCTGCATATGGGAGAGAAATGTTGCAAAAAATAACTTGGGAGAAATTATTCCTTCAGTAGAAACAGAAACAAAAGAAAGTGTTTGCTTGGGAAAGAGACTTTGTTTTATATTGAAGTATGTTTGATTTACGATGTTATATTAATTAAAGGTATACAACATAGTGATTCAATATTTTATAGATCAAAAAAGTATTTTATAGATCATACTCCATTTAAAGTTAGTATAAAATATTGGCTATATTCCCTGTGCTGTACATTATACCCTTGTATCCTATTTGTTTTATATCCAGAAGTTTATACCTCTTAATCCTCACCCCTATTTGCCCCTCCACTATCCCTCTCCCCACTGGTAACCACTAGTTTGTTCTCTGTATCTGTGAGGCTGTTTCTGTTTTATTATATTAATGTATTTTTTGATCCCACATGTAAATGAAAATGTACAGTATTTGCCTTTTTCTGTCTGATTTATTTCACTAAACATAATATCCTGCAGGTTCATCCATGTTTCAAATGACAAAGTATCATTCTTTCCCATGGCTGAGTAATATTCCATTGTGTACATATGTCCGTTCCTCTACTGATGGATACTTAGGCTGCTTTCATCTCATGGCAATTATAAATAACACTACTATGAACATTGGGGTGCGTGTATGTTTTTGAATGAATGTGTCATATAAGGCCATTGTTTCTTATTGAATTTCTGCCTGAATGATCTGTCCATTGATGTAAGGGTGGTGTTAACATCCCCTACTATTATTGTCAGTTTCTACTTTTATGTCTGTTAATATTTGTCTAATATATTTAGGCGGTCCTGTATTAGGTATATATACTTTACAAATTTTATATACTTTTTGATTGGTCTTTATCATTATAGAGTGACTTTCTTTGTCTTTTTGCTATAGATGTTGTAATAAAACTACTTTGTCAAATATGAGTATTGCTACCCAGGTTTCTTTTTACTTCAATTTGCATGAAAATTTTTTTCTATCTTCTTTCAGTCTGTCTGTGTCTCTGGCTCTGAAGTGAGTCTTTTGTAGGAAATATATATATAAATCCATTCAGCCATTCTATGTCTTTTTTTCCCCTTCATTCAAAGTTTTATTTATTTATTTATTTATTTATTTGTTTGTTTGTTTGTTTGTTTGTTTATTTTAGATTCCACATATGAGTGATCTCATATGGTATTTTTCTTTCTCTTTCTGGCTTACTTCACTTAGTATGATATTCTCCAGAAGCACCATGTTGCTGCAAATGGCGTTATGTTGTTGGTTTTTATGGCTGAATAGTATTCCATTGTATAAATATACGACATCTTCTTTATCCAGTCATCTGTCAATGGACATTTAGGCTGTTTCCATTTCTTGGCTATTGTAAATAGTGCTTCTATGAACATTGGGGTGCAGGTGTCATTTTGAAGTAGGGTCCATTCTGGATATATGCCCAGGAGTGGGATTCCTGGGTCAAATGGTAAGTTTATTCCTAGTCTTTTGAGGAATCTCCATACTGTTTTCCACAGTGGCTGCACCAAACTGCATTCCCACCAGCAGCGTAGGAGGGTTCCCTTTTCTCCACAGTCTCTCCAGCATTTGTCATTTGTGGACTTTTGAATGATGGCCATTCTGACTGGTGTGAAGTGATACCTCATCACATCCTATGTCTTTTGATTGGAGCATTTAATCCTTTGACATTTAAAGTGATTATTGATAGGTAAATACTTATGGACAGTTTGTTACTTGTTTTATGGTTGTTTTTGTAGTTATTCCCTATTCTTTTCTTCTTCTTTTAATAATGTTTCTTGTGGTTTAATGTTTACCTTTACTGTTACGATTGTATTCATTTCTCTCTGTATTTGTATACCTATTGTACGTTTTGACTTGTGGTTACCATGGATTTCATATATACTGACCTATGTCTATATCTACTTGTTTTAAACTGATAGTCACATCTTCCCCTGTGATGTTCTTGTAGACACCACCTTGGTGGGAGGTAGGACAGGAGATGGAGGGACAGCACCAGAGGCAGATGTGAGCCAAGGATTCTCCTATGCTCAATGGCAGTCACCTCCCTATCAGGGGCGAGTTAGGGCTCAAGGGGCTGGAGCAGAAGGCCTAAGGGAGTGGGTTTCTTCCCTGTGTAATGACAGCTTCCACTTGGTTGGGAGAGTGGCAAGGGCCTGAGAGCTTGTGCACTTCTGTGCTGTTTCATTTTTCCCATAATGTGTGCACCTTTATTAGATGCTGCGTCATGGGCTGGAAAGGTTTATGCCATACTGCTGAGCTGGTTTCACTCCGGCAGGCAATGTCAGTCTCCATCCTGAAGATAGTTTTGCTCTTCCTAAAAGTGAGCAGGCACATGCCCTGTGGCAGTGGCTGCCTCTGCCCTAGGGGAGAGCAGCACTAGAGCAAGAGGGGCTGGCACAGGGGCCTGGTGTGATCTGGGATGTGCACTGTTGTGCTCCCAGCAAGCGGGTCAGAGCCCCAGATAGTTTTCAGTCTGCTGTCCACATTGTGACATGCTCTTCTAGAGTAGAGTCTTGATTTCTTACAGCCCTCCAGTAAACCCCATTGGTTTTCAAACCAGCTGAGGGGCCTTGTGTTCCTGGTGTCAGATCCCAGGGCTGGAGTGCGTAATTTGTGGCTTGAAACTCTCACTCCCTGGCAAGGATCCCCAAACCCATGGTGTCCCCTTCCTCTTCTGGATCCCTTGCCTGGGGTGTGGTTCTTTACCAGATCACGTCTCCTCCCTTCCTGCAGACTCCACATGGATGTTTCTTTACAGCCTGGCTGTAGAAAAGCCTTTCTGCCAGTTTCCATGTTGTTTTTGGTGTGAGTTGCTCCACATGTAGTTGTGAGTTTTTGACGTGTTCATCGTTGGAGATGATCTCAGCATCCTCCTACTCTGCTATCTTGATCTCTCCACTCTGACACTTCTAATTGTATATGATAAATTTGTGGTACTAGCCCAATATAATTGTGATGTTTGGTATGTTTTTTGTAATTTTAAAATTTCAGGTAATAATAAAGTCAGTACTATAAAAATTAATTGCATAAACAGTTTAATTAAAGTTATGAAAATAACCTAAATTAAGAAAACATGAGTAACAAGAAAAGAAAATTCATGAATTAGAATAATAAAAAGAGTAAAAAGATGTCCATTTTTCCAAATTTAATCTTTAGATTTAATGTAATTCTTATCAAAATTTTCACCAGGCTTTTTTAGACACAGACAAATTTATTTCAAAATTTGTATGATAAGGCAAAGTACAAAGTATAACTAAAGCAATTCTGATAAAGAAGAATCTATTTGGAGGAATGGATCTCCTTTATGTTAAGGCTTATTATGTAGCTATAATAATGAAGATTCTGTGGTATTGGAGGAGGGGTGGAACATAGATCAATGAAACAGAATACATTGGAAAAATGGAACTAAAACTGCAATGAAATATCACTACACACCTATCAGAATAGCTAAAATAAAATTTTAAAAATTGTGTTAACACCAAATGCTGGAGAGAATATTGAGAAACTGGTTTTTGCATAGCCTGCTGGTGGAAACATAAAATGATATGCCTGCTCTGGAAAAAAAAGTGTGGCAATTTCATACAAAATCAACCCAGTAATTGCATTCTTGGACATTTATCCCAGGGAAATGAAAGTTTATATTCACATAAAGATGTGTATATCATTGTTTATAGCAGCTTTATTTGCAATAGCCCTAAACTAGAAATAACTAAAATGTTCTTCAGTAGGTGAATGGTAAAGCAAACAGTGATACATTCATAGCATTGAATATTAATCAGCAATAAAGAGAAATGAACAATTGATATGTGCAACAACTTTGATGTATCTCAGGGGAATTATATTGAATACAAAAATCCAGTTTTGAAAGGTTTTATTCTTTTTGATACCTTTTACATAGCATTCTTTTTTTTTTTTTTGATTGAGTTATAGTCATTTTACAATGTTGTGTCAAATTTCAGTGTGGAGCACAATTTTTCAGTTATACATGAACATACATATATTAATTGTCACATTTTTTTTTTTGCTGTGAGCTACCACAAGATCATGTATATATTCCCCTGTGCTATACAGTATAATCTTGTTTATCTATTATGTATATACCTATCAGTATCTACAAATTTAGAAATCCCAGTCTGTCCCTTCCCACCCCCCACCCACTTGGAAACCACAAGTTTGTATTCTATGTATATGAGTCTGTTTCTGTTTTTTATTTATGTTTTTTGGGTTTTGGTTTTTGGGTTTTTTTGTTTGTTTTTTAGATTCCACATATGAGTGATCTCATAGGGTATTTTTTTTTCTCTTTCTGGCTTACTTCACTTAAAATGACATTCCCCAGGAAAATCCATGTTACTGCAAATGGCGTTAAGTTGTTGGTTTTTATGGCTGAATAGCATTCCATTGTATAAATAATCAACCTCTTCTTTATCCAGACACCTGTTGATGATCATTTAGGCTCTTTCCATGTCTTGGCTATTGTAAATAGTGCTGCTATGAACATTGGGGTGCAGGTGTCATTTTGAAGTAGGGTCCATTCTGGATATATGCCCAGGAGTGGGATTCCTGGGTCAAATGGTAAGTCTATTCCTAGTCTTTTGAGGAATCTCCATACTGTTTTCCACAGTGGCTGCACCAAACTGCATTCCCACTGGCAGTGTAGGAGGGTACTTTTTTCTCCACAGCCTCTCCAGCATTTGTCATTTGTGGACTCTTGAATGATGACCATTCTGACTGGTGTGAGGAGATACCTCATCATAGTTTTGATTTGCATTTCTCTGATAATTAGTGATATTGAGCATTTTTTTCATGTGCTTATTGATCATTTGTATTTCTTCCTTGGAGAATTGCTTGTTTAGGTCTTCTGCCCATTTTTGGATTGGGTTGTTTGTTTCTTTCTTATTAAGTCATATGAGCTACTTATATATTCTGGAGAGCAAGCCTTTGTCGATTTCATTTGCAAAAATTTTCTCCCATTCCGTAGGTTGTCGTTTTGTTTTACTTATGGTTTCCTTTGCTGTGTAGAAGCTTGTAAGTTTAATTAGGTTCCATTTGTTTATTCTTGCTTATATTTCTATTGCTTGAATACACTGCCCTAGGAGAACATTTTTGAAATGTATGTCAGATAATGTTTTGCCTATGTTTTCTTCTAGGAGGTTGATTGTATATTGTCTTATGTTTAAGTCTTTGATCCATTTTGAGTTGATTTTTGTGTATGGTGTAAGGAAGTGTTCTAGCATCACTGATTTACATGCTGCTGTCCAGTTTTCCCAACACCATTTGCTGAAGAGACTGTCTTGATTCCTTTGCATATTCTTGCCTCCTTCATCAAAGATTAGTTGACCAAAAGTTTGTGGGTTCATTTCTGGGCTCTCTATTCTGTTCCATGGGTCTGTATGTCTGTTTTTGTACCAATACCATGCTGTCTTGATGACTGTAGCTCTACATTATTGTCTGAAGTCTGGGAAAGTTATTCCTCCAGCCTCTTTCTTTTTCTTCAGTAATGCTTTGGCAATTCTAGGTCTTTTGTGTTTCCATATAAATTGTGTTATGATTTGTTCTAGTTCTGTGAAATATGTCCTGGGTAATTGGATAGAGATTGCATTAAATCTGTAGATTGCCTTGGGCAGTGTGACCATTTCAACAATATTGATTCTTCCAATCCAGGAGCATGGGATATCTTTCCATTTTTTAAAGTCTTCTTTAATTTCCTTCATCAATGGTTTATAGTTTTCTGCATATAATTCTTTCACCTCCTTGGTTAGATTTACTTCTAGGTATTTTATTACTTTGGGTACTATTTTAAAGGGGATTGTTTCTTTACTTTCTTTTTCTGTTGAATCATCGTTAGTGTAAAGAAATGCAACTAATTTTTGAACATTAATCTTGTAACTTGCTACCTTGCTGAATTCTTCAATCAGCTCTAGTAGTTTTTGTGTGGACCTTTTAGGGTTTTCTGTATATAGTAATATGTCATCTGCATATAGTGACACTTTTACTTCTTCTTTTCCAATTTGGATCCCTTTTATTTCTCTCTTGCCTGATTGATGTGGCTAAATCTTCCAAGACTATGTTGAATAGGAGTGGTGATAGTGGGCAGCCTTGTCTTGCTCCAGATTTTAGTGGGAAATTTTAGAGTTTTGCACTGTTTAGCACTATGCTGGCTGAAGGTTTGTCATATATAGCTTTTATTATGTTGAGATATGTTCCCTCTGTACCCATTTTGGTGAGAATTTTTTATCATAAATGGGTGTTGAATTTTATCAAATGTTTTTTCTGCATCTATTGAGATGATCATGTGGTGTTTGTCCTTTCGCTTGTTGATGTGATGTATTACATTGATTGATCTGCTTATGTTGAAAAACCCTTGTGTCCCTGGGATGAACCCCACTTAATCATGATGTATAATTTTTTTATGTGTTGTTGGATTCTATTTCCTAATATTTTGGTAATGATTTTTGCATCTATGTTCATCAGTGATATGGCCTATAATTCTCTTTTTTGGTAGTGTCTTTGCCTGGTTTTGGTATCAGGGTGATGGTGGCTTCATAGAATGAGTTTGGGAGTATTCCCTCCTTTTCAATATTCTGGAAGAGTTTGAGAAGGACTGGTATGAGTTCTTCTTTGTATGTTTAGTAGAATTCCCCAGTGAAGCCATCCAGTCCTGAATTTTTATTAGTAGGGATGTCTTTTATTGCTAATTCTATTTCATTTCTAGCAATAGATTTGTTCAAGTGGTTGGTTTCTTCTTAATTCAGTCTTGGTGGACTGTATGTTTCCAGAAATTTTCCATCTCCTCTAGGTTATCCATTTTGTTTCCATATAGTTTTTCATAATATTCTCATATGATACTCTGTATTTCTATGTTATTTGTTGTAATTTCTCCATTTTACTTTCTTATTTTGCTTATTTGTGCTCTCTCTTTTTTCTTTGTGAGTTTGATCAGACCCTTGTCAATTTTATGTACTCTTTCAAAAAACCAGCTTTTGGTTTGATTGATTTTTTTCTATTGCATTTTAAATTTCTATTTTATTTATTTACTCCCTGATCTTTATTATTCCTTAGTTCTGCTGACTTTTGGAGTTTTTTGCTCTTCTTTTTCTAGTTCTTTTAGCAGGTAGGTTAGATTGTTTATTTGAGATTTTTCTTCTCTTTTGAGGAAGGCCTGGATTGCTACAAAGTTCCTTCTTAGCACTGTTTTGCTGCATCCCATAAATTTTGTGTGGTTGTGTTTTCATTTTCATTTGTCTCAAGGTATTTTTTAATTTCAACATTGATTTCCTCATTGACCCATTGGTTTTTTAATAGCATGTTGTTTAGTCTCCATGCTTTCCCTTTTTTCTCCTGTGTTTCTCTGTAGTTGACTTCTAGTTTCATGGCATCATGGTCAATAAAGATGCTTGAGATAATTTCTATCTTCCTAAAATTGTTGAGGCTTCTTTTGTGCCCAAGTACCTGACCAATCATAGAAAATGTTCCATGTGCACTTGAAAAGAATGTATATCCTGTTTGGGGGGGGGGTGTAATGCTCTGAAAATATCCACCAAATCTTATTTTTCTATTGTATCATTTAATTTCTCTGTTGCCTTATCTATTTTCTGCCTGGAAGATCTGTCTAGTGATATTAATGTGGTGTTAAAATCTCCGACAATGATTGCATTCCCATCAATTTCCCCCTTTATCTCTGTTAGTAATTGTTTTATGCACTTAGGTGCTCCTATACTGGGTGAATATATATTAATGAGTGTAATATCCTCATTTTGTATTACTCTTTAATCATGATAAAATGTCCTTCTTTATCTTTCTTTATGGCTGTTGCTTTAAAGTTTATTTTGTTTGAAATTATTATTGCTACACCTGCTTTTTTGGCTTTTCCATTTGCATGGAATATCCTTTTCCATCCTTTCACTCTTAATCTATATTTGTCCTTCTCCCTAAAGTGGGTCTCTTGTATGCAGCATGTTGAAGGTTCTTGCTTTTTTATCCAGTCTGCCATTCTATGTCTGTTGATTAGAGCACTTAGTCAATTAACATTCATAGTGATTAATAATAGATGTGTTTATTGCCATTTTGAATTTATTTTTGCAGTTGATTTGGTATTTCCTGTTTGTTCCTTTCTTCTTCCTTTTGTGGTTTGATAATTTTCCTTCTATTATCTTGGGTTTTATTTAGTTTTTGTGAATCATTTGTAAGTTATTGTCTTGTGGTTACCCTTTTTTGCAAATCTATTAACCCATTAATATAAGAGTTTGTATTGAACAGATAGTAATATAAGTTCAAACCCATCCTACTGAGAACAACAATTTTAAAAAAGAAAAAAAAAAACTCTATAGATTCTTGCTTCCCTCTCCCACAATTGATTTAGATATCTTCTTTTACAACTTCATGTTTATTCTATATGTAACTCATGATAATTCATGTATTTCATTACCACCTTTCTAGATATGACTTCCTCATTTTTGTAGCATCCTGCTTCTTTTCTATTTAGAGTAGACCTGTCAATATTTCTTTTAGCATGGGTTTAGTGTTGCTAAACTCTTCTAGGTTTTTCGTGTATGTGAAGTTCCTTATCTCTCCTTCTATTCTAAAGGATAAACTTGCTGGATAAAGTATCCTAGGTTGTATCTTTTTTTCATTTAGGACTTTGAATATATCTTGCCACTCCCTTCTGGCCTGTAGTGTTTGTGTACAGAAATCAGCTGAGAGCCTTATGGGGGTTCCCTTGTAACTCACTCTTTTTTTTCTCTGGCTGCTAGTAGTATCATTTCTTTATCCTTGACCCTGTTCGTCTTGATTATGATATGTCTTGGTGTGGGTCTGTTTGGATTCTTCCTGTTTGGGACCCTCTGAGCTTCCTGTACTTGCATATCTGAGTCCTTCTTTAGGTTTGGGAAGTTATCAGTCATGATTTCTTCCAATACCTTTTCAATCCCCTTTGATCTTTCTTCCCCTTCTGGAATCCCTGTAATGTGTAGATTGGCATGCTTTATATTATCCCATAGGTCCCTTATATTGTTTTCTTTGGCTTTCATTTGTTTTTCTTTCAGCTGTTCTGATTGGGTGCTTTCTGTTGTCCTGTCTTCTAGGTCACTTATTCGTTCCTCTGCATTACCTAGCCTGCTTTGTACAGCCTTTAGATCAGCTCTCATCTCAACAAATGAGTTTACCAGTTTTTCCTGGCTCTTCTTTATAGCTTCAATTTCATTTCTGATATATTTAATATCTCTAAACACTATCTCTTTTAGTTCCTTCAGTACTTTGATCTCTTCTCTTTTTTGAAATCTTGATCTAGTAGGCCATCGATGTCTATTTCATTGATCATTCTTTCAGGGGATTTCTCTTACTCTTTTAATTGGGAGTGGTTCCTCTGCTTCTTCATATTGCTCATAACTGTCTGACACTGTGGCTTATGGATTATCAGTTATCTATTATGGTCCTAAAGGAGTTTATTTATTTATCTATCTAGATCTAATGAGGAATAAACTTTAAAAAAAGAGAGAGTTTTAAAAGAAGGGAGAGGAAAAAAAAGGCTTGAAAACAGTGTAACAGTAACAGGAGAACAAGTTGAATCAAAATAGCAATCGAGTTGAGACATCTTTTAAAAACCTTAAAGAAAGGAGAAAAGAACAAAAAAAATATATTCAAAGGCTGAGTGTAATCAATAACAGGAGATCAAAATCAAGAAAAATAAAAATGAAATGAGGTGGATTTTTAAAAACCAACTATAATAAAAATATTTTAAAAGAAAAAATTTAAAGGGATTAAAACTGGAAGCATATACAATTGTTTAAAAAGTGAAAATTAAAAAGGTAATAGAAAATATAACAGATTAAAAAAAAGAAAAACCAAAAGAAAAAAAAAGGGAAATGTGTTTTCATGGAGACTGTGCATTCTTGATTTTATCCAGAGGTCTTTCTGTCCTCACCCTGCTGCATGAAGTTAGTTCACTGCTTCCAGTGGCCCTCTGTTGGCGCCCTGGTCTGTGCTGCTCCCATTGCAGGTTGGCAAGCAGATCACACCCCCTCCCAACACTGTGGTCAGGTGCTGTGCTCTTATGCAGTGGGCAGGCAGGTGTCACCCCATCCCAAAACAGTGGTCTTGTAGGGTAGTCAGGCAGGTCACACCCCCTCCCAGCACTGAGGTCAGGTGCTGTGCTCCTAACTAGAAGGCAGGTGGCCACCTGCCCTTTCCTGGCTCTGTTGCTCCCCTACTCTGTGTAGCTGCCTGCTCCGCCTTGGGTCCGTGCTCCATAGATGGGCTTAGGGAAGACAATGTAACAGCCCCACCCCTGCTCCATGCCAGAACTCAGCTCCTTGTTTTTTTGTCTTGGAGGTGCGAGTTCTCTCAGGTACCAGGGCAGAAGTATCCTATCTGCCTTGGGCTGTAAACAAGTCTCTTTCTGGCCTTTGAGGCTGCTAAGCCCTGAGGTATGGAATCAGGTTTCAACCCCACCCCCGCCTGGGTGATAAGCACCAGAGGATATGGCAGTTTTGCCAGAGCCCTGCCCCTCTTTTCTCAAAAATCTTTGGAGGGTTTTCAGAGATAGGTGTATGGCACCCTTCCCACTAGGGCACATCAGCCATGTTGTTATATGGAGGGCCCAGGTTGTTTTGCCCTGTGCACCCACTCATCCATGGCACACAGTACCCTGCAGTCCCCTGGGGTTGCCTCTGTGCAGCTGCCCCAGTCTTCTGCCTGGCTCAGGAAGCCTGTCCCATCTCCTACGTGCCACTCTGCCTCTAGGGCTGGGAGTTTCTGAGAACCTCTGTGCCCATTTAACTTAGTTCTGTCAGTCAGGGGCTCCTCCTTACAGATCCAACATCTCCGGTTGGAGAGGGGGAGACCCAGCAAACAAGCACTATTCCTCCTTTGCTGCTCCCTCTACCACAGGATTTGTCCCTCAATGTTTTGCTTTTTCTTCTTTCTTTTTTCCTTTTCTCCTACCAGATTCATGGAATTTTTGTCTTTTGAAGAGGGTGATGTTCTTTTGGAGTTCAGCAATTGCTCTGGTTGGCTGGGTGGATCCGTGGAAGTGAGTTTTGGTGTATTTGTGAGAGAAGGTGCGCTACCAGCGTCCTTCTACTCCACCATCTTGGCCAATCTTCTATTATGTCTTTTTTCTGTCTTTGATATCAAGGTAATATTTGCTCCTAAAACAAATTTGAAAGTGTTCATACCTGTTCAACATTTTGGAAAACTTTGAAAAGGATGGATGTTAAATCTTTACCTGTTTGGTAGACTTTACCCAGAAGTCATCTGGTCCTGGGCTTTTCTTTGTTGGGAGATTGTTAATTACTGATTCAATTTCTTTACCAGTAACAAATCTTTTGAGATTTTCCATTTCTTCCTGATTCAGTCTTAGTGGATTGTGTGTTTCTAGGAGTGCATATGTTTCTTTTAGGTTATATAATTCCTTGGTTTATAATCATTCATCATAGTCTCATGATCCTTTGTATTTCTCTAAATTTCATACTGTGTGTAGATTCATGTAACCATTATCATGATCAAGATACACAGGGCAAAACAACCTGGGCCCTCCATATAACAACACGGCTGATGTACCCTGGTGGGAAGGGTGCCATACCCCAATCTCTGAAAACCTGTAGAAAGTTTTGGGGTGAAGAGGGGTGGGGCTCAGGCACAGCCACCATATCCTCTGGTGCTTAGCACCCAGGCGGAGGTGGGGTGGAAACCTGAATCAGAACCTAAGGGCTTAGCAGCCTCAAAGGCCAGACAGAGACTTGTTTACAGCCCGAGGCAGATAGGATCTTTCTACCCTGGTACTTCAGAGAACTTGCCCCGTCAAGACAAACAAGGAGCTGAGTTTGGGCATGGAGCAGGGGTGTGGCTATTCCACGGTCTTCCCAAGCACTCCTACAAAGCACAGACCTGGGCGGAGCGGGCAGTTGCAGAGAACATGGGAGCAAACAGTGCAGGGAGAGGGCAGGTGGCCACCTCACTTTCTGGCAGGAACAGCAACACTTGACCACGGTGCTCAGAGGGAGCGCAATCCACCCGCCTACCTCACACAAGCGCAGCATCTGACTGCAGCATTGGGAGGGGAAGTGACCCGCCTGCCAACCAAGAAGGAGCACAGCACCTGACCCAGTGTTGGGAGGGGGCACAATCAGCTTGCCGGACAGGCACTGGGAGCAGGACAGACAAGGGTGCCAACAGAGTGCCTCTAGAAGCAGCAAGCTGAGTTTGCAAAACAGGGTGAAGACAGAAAGACTTCTTGATAAAATCATTAAGAGTGAACAGTCTCCACTAGAACACATCCCTTTTTTTTAATCGTTTTTTTATCTGTTCTATTTTCTAGTACCTTTTAATTTCTACTTTTTAAGCAATTGTAAATTCTTCCAGTTTTAATCCCTTTTAAATTTTTCTTTAAAATTTTTTTTTATTATTATTTTAAAAAATACACCTGATTTCATTTTCATTTCTCTTGGTTTTGATCTCCTGTTATTGATTACACACAGATTTCAAATATTGTTTTTTGCTCTTTTTTCCTTTTTTTAAGGTTTTTAAAAGACGTCTGAACTTGATTGCTAGTCTGATTCAAATTGCTCTTCTATTATTGATAATATGCTGTTTTCAAACCTTTTGTTCTCCATTCTTTTAAAGTTCTCTTTCTCTCTTTTTTAAAAAATTTTCTTCCTACATAGGCCTTAGAAAGATAAATAAATAAACTCCTTAAGGACCATAATAGATAACTGATACTCCATAAGCCACAGTGCCAGAGAGATATGAGCAATATGAAGAAGCAGAGGAACTACTCCCAATTAAAAGAGTAAGAGAAATCCCCTGAAAGAATGATCAATGAAATGGACATTGATGGCCTACTAGATCAAGATTTCAAAAAAGAGTGATCAAAGTAATGAAGGAACTAAAAGAGATAGTGTTTAGATATATTAAATATATCAAAAATGAAATTGAAGCTATAAAGAAGAGCCAAGTAGAATTGGTAAACTCATTTGCTGAGATGAGAGCTGACCTAAAGGCTGTACAAAGCAGGCTAGATAATGCAGAGGAATGAATAAGTGCCCTAGAAGACAGGACAACAGAAAGCACCCAATCAGAACAGCTGAGAGAAAAACAAATGAAAGCCAAAGAAAACAATATAAGGGACCTATGGGATAATATAAAGCATGCCAATCTACACATTACAGGGATTCCAGAAGGGGAAGAAAGATCAAAGGGGATTGAAAAGGTATTGGAAGAAATCATGACTGATAACTTCCCAAACCTAAAGAAGGACTCAGATATGCAAGTACAGGAAGCTCAGAGGGTCCCAAACAGGAAGAATCCAAACAGACCCACACCAAGACATATCATAATCAAGACGAACAGGGTCAAGGATAAAGAAATGATACTACTAGCAGCCAGAGAAAAAAAAGAGTGAGTTACAAGGGAACCCCCATAAGGCTCTCAGCTGATTTCTGTACACAAACACTACAGGCCAGAAGGGAGTGGCAAGATATATTCAAAGTCCTAAATGAAAAAAAGATACAACCTAGGATACTTTATCCAGCAAGGTTATCCTTTAGAATAGAAGGAGAGATAAGGAACTTCACATACACGAAAAACCTAGAAGAGTTTAGCAACACTAAACCCATGCTAAAAGAAACATTGACAGGTCTACTCTAAATAGAAAAGAAGCAGGATGCTACAGAAATGAGAAACTCATAACTGGAAAGGTGATAACTACCATGAATTACAAATAGAATAAACACAAAATTGTAAAAGAAGATATCTAAATCAAGAGTGGGAGAAGGAAGCAAGGAAATATAAGCAAATAAGCAAAATAAGAAAGGAAAATGGAGAAATTACAACAAATAACATAGAAATACATAATATCATATGAGAACATTATGGAAAAGTATATGGAACCAAAATGGATAACCTAGAGGAGATGGACAAGTTTCTGGAAACCTACAGTTCACTAAGACTGAACCAAGAAGAAACTGACCATTGAACAAACCGATCACTAAAAATGAAATTGAATTAGTAATAAAAAACATCCCTACAAATAAAAGTCCAGGACTGGACAGCTTCACTGGGGAATTCAAAGAAACATACAATGAAGAACTCATACCAGTCCTTCTCAAACTCTTCCAGAAGATTGAAAAGGAGGGAAACATAATACAAGATACAATCAACCTCCTAGAAGAAAACATAGGCAAAACATTATCTTACATACATTTTAAAAATGTTCTCCTAGGGCAGTGTACCCAAGCAATAGACATAAAACCAAGAATAAAGAAATGGAACCTAATTAAACTTACAAGCTTCTGCACAGCAAAGGAAATCATAAGTAAAACAAAATGACAACCTATGGAGTGGGAGAAAATTTTTGCAAATGATGAAATCAACAAAGGCTTGATCTCCAGAATATGTAAGCAGCTCATATGACTTAATAAGAAAGAAACAAACAACTCAATCCAAAAATGGGCAAAAGACCTAAGCAAGCAATTCTCCAAGGAAGAAATACAAATAATCAATAAGCACATGAAAAAATGCTCAATATCACTAATTATCAGAGATATGCAAATCAAAACTACAATGAGGTATCACCACACACCAGCCAGAATGGCCTTCGTTCAAAAGTACACAAATGACAAATGCTGGAGAGACTGTGGAGAAAAGGGAACCCTTTACACTGCCAGTGGGAATGCAGTTTGGTGCAGCCACTGTGGAAAATAGTATGCAGATTCCTCAAAAGACTAGGAATAGACTTACCATTTGATCCAGGAATCCTGCTCCTGGGCATATATTCAGAAGGAACCCTACTTCAAAATGACACCTGCACCCCAATGTTCATAGCAGTACTGTTTACAATAGCCAAGACATGGAAACAGCCTAAATGTCCATTGACAGATGACTGGATAAAGAAGAGGTCATATATTTATACAATGGAATATTATTCAGCCATAAAAACTGACAACATAACGTCATTTGCAGCAACATGGATGTCCCTGGAGAATGTCATTCTAAGTGAAGTAAGCTAGAAAGAGAAAGAAAAATATCATATGAGACCGCTCATATATGGAATCTAAAAAAAAAAAAAAACCATAAATACAAAACAGAAACAGACTAACAGACATAGAATACAAACGTGGTTGCCAAGGGGGCGGGGGATGGGAAGGGACAGACTGGGAGTTTGAAATTTGTAGAGACTGACAGGCATATGTAGAATAGATAAACAAGAAATAAAAAACAATAGGAAATCTACTGTCCAATATCCTTGGTGAATTTAGATGCAAAGTACTGAACAAAATACTGACAAACCAATTTCAATGGCACATTAAAATAATCACAAACCATGACCGAATAAAATTTGTGTCTGGAACAGAAGGATGGTACTATATTCAAAAATTGATTAATATTGTACACCACAGTAATAGGAAGAAAGATAAAAATCACATGATCATCTCAATAGATACAGAAAAGTCATTTGATGAAATTCAGTACCCTTTATGATAAGAACACTCAACAAACTAGGGATAGAAGGACATTAATATTATACTCAGTGGTAAAAATTAAAGCATTTACTCTGATCATGAACCAAGTGTCCCTCAATGGATGAATGAATAAAGAGAATGTAGTATATACATACATTCAATGAAATATTATTTGGCCATAAAAAGAGGGAAATCCTGTCATATGTTACAGAAATGTTGAACCTTGAGATCATTATGCTAAGTGAAATAAGCCAGTCATGGGATGATTAGCTACACATATATGAGGCATCTAATGTAGTCAAATTCATAGGAGCAGAAAGTAGAATGGTGGTTACACAGGGATAAGGGGTGGGGGAAATGAAAAGTTGCTGTTCAAAGGGTATTGAATATCAGTAATTTAAGATGAAGAAGTGCTAGAGATTTGCTGTACAACATTGAACTGAGAGTTGACAATACTCTACTGTACACTTAAAAACTGTTAAGAGATTACGTCTCATGTTACATGTTTTTTCTATGATAAAAAGAAAAGAAAAAGTGCATAGATACAGAAGAGTTAAATGACACAAAGGACATTTATTTACCACCAATGAGATTAACCAAATATTAAGTTTTTATTCTTCTGGTCATTTTAAAGAAATATATTATTATTATTATTATTATTATTATATTATTATTATTATTATTATTATTACATTTGTTATTGTACCTACAAAGGTAATTATGACCTTATCAAATATAACTTTGACAATTTCTAACAACTAAACAATTTCACTTTCCCTTTGTCATTCAAAGAGTTCATGGAAATCAGAGAGCACAGTTCCATGGTATCATACCTTATCTTCATCCCTGTCTAAAGAAAACAACCACCTTAAAGTTTTTCAAGGACTTTTCTTGTTCTCCAAGGCATTAATATTAATTTTCAGGGAAGTTCTGTCATGTCAGATTCATTAACTGAAGGGCCACATTTTTAAAAAACATTATTATTATTATTTTTAATAGTTTTAGGCTCACAACAATGTTGAGAGAAAGGTACAGAAATGTCCCTTTACTCCCTGCCTCCGCACATGCATAGCCTCTCCTATTATCAACAACTTCGACCAGGGTGGTATACTTGTTACAATTAATGAACCCACACTGATACATTATTATCACCTGAAGTCCATAGTTTATATTAGGGTTCACTCTTGGTGGTGTACAGTCTATAGGTTTGCTAAATGACATGTATTCACCATTATAGTATTGTATTTTAACTGCCTGAACACCCTCAGTACTCTGCATTTTCATCCCTTCCTTCCCCAAATGCCTGGAAATTACTGATCTCTTTATTACCTCCATAGTTTTGCCTTTTCCAGAATGTCATATAGTTGAATCATACATTAAATGACCTTTTCAGATTGGCTCTTTTCACTTAGTGTGAATATAAGATTCTTCCAAGTTTTTTTTTAATGACTCTATATCTCATTTCTTTTTAATGTTGCGTAAATGTCCATTGTCTTCATGTGCCACAGTTTGTCTATTCACCTACTGAAGGATATTTTGGTTGCTTTGAAGTTTGGGCAATTATAAATAAAGCTGTTATAAACATTCCTGTGCAAGATTTTGTGTAGACAAACATTTTCATCTCCTTTGGGTGAGTAGGAAGGAATGATATTACTGTATGGTGAGAGTATGTTTAGTTATATAAGAAACTGTCAAACTGCCTTTCAAGTGTCTGTACCGTTTTGTATCCCCACCAGCAAAGAATGAGAGTCCCTGTTGCTCCAATTGCTTTAGAAAGCCACTTTTGAATCTAAGCTTCAATTAAATAACCAAGCAAACTGTTAGAGTCATTCTTGCTTTCTCACACATTAAATTCCAAGTCCAGGCTAATTGTCTGACCCAATCATATTTAATTTTCTTTAGTCTAATGCCTATAAAGCCTATTTCCACACTAAAACCCTGTTGAAACAAATTGTCAAGATATTGTAATTTTTGAAATACTCTACCTCCTTCAAGAGCTGACATTGCAGTTTTCTTGGGAACCATGCAGAGATTAACTTTCACTAGGGAATTTGAGGTAATGATGGGTGATGGGACATGGGTCTTGAGTTGAATGGGCAAACACTGTGAATCATGGGTTACCTCCTGATGAAGTCTCTGAAAGGTCATTACACCAGAGAAGGCTGTTTGTTTTGTTTTGTTTTGTTTTGTTTTCCAGAAAGGAAGAAGGGATTGCTTCCAGATGCATGGAATTTTTGAGATGATTTGTACGTTAAATTTAGTCTGTTTCTGTCCTAATATCCCAATTTATAAGTCTCAGTCTCCTTATTCTTCAACATTGATATCATAACCCTTAGCATATGAACTTCAGTGAGGTTGTGCCTTTAATGTCACAACTTTGCAACACTGAACATCGGACTTGACACTTCATCTTCAGCCATTTCTGCCTACCTGTTTCTAGAAGGGAAGAAAATTTTTAAATGCTTCCATGAAAGCTTTCTACATCCACCCTTGTCTTGGGTTGGGAGTTTGAGGCTTTAAAGTTATTATTATTTTTTTCAATTTGTATTAGCTTTCTGACAATCAGAATGAGCTAGCACATCCTAGTCTTTGTAGCAATTTTCATGTTATAACAAATAAATGCATCTTGACCTCCCAAAGCCTGGCTTCCATGTGTGACACCATTTATCCACACCGCTGGTAATAAGTTGAATAATTGTGGTTCTAGATGTCAAAGATTACTAATAAGCCATTGTTCTCAAGCAAGGAGGTTGCATTGGGTTCATAATATGTAATAAAATGTGAGCAATTCAGGGTATAAATTTTATCTTGGAAGGATTTCTTGGGGCTAGTGATATTAATCCTGTATTAGCCAATGGTCCAGCAAGAAAGAAATCAAAGAAACATGGATAAAGGTTTTTTTAATGAAGAGGCTACCTAATGAATTGTGAGCTACCTAAAGTATTGTGTATTTCTAATCCCATTATATCACCATAACCATGATATCTGGTAGTTCAGTGTAATTTGTGTGTGTGTGTGAAGCTAAAATTAGTCATGATTTTAGGTGCTGCTAGACTGATTATCTGTTATGACATCCACCTTCAAACTGTCACTTGATTCATCTGTTATAAAGTTCCACTTCACACTTTTAACTTTAATAGCCATCGAGGAACAGGGTCACATTATTTCCTGAGTGGCAAAATGTTGATTCTCTAAATCTATTATTTATTCAACATTTAATAGCTATGATTAATTACTAATGTTCTGAAGAAGAAATTTCCCAGACCAAATGCTTGGATACAGCAAATAAAGCCAGTAAATGAAGAGCATGACAAATCCTTGATTCTTTCTCTTAATTCATAAATTTTTAAAAATAGTAAGTTCATGCCTTTATAATCAATAATGGGGAGCATCATTATAAACCCACTGATCTTTTATATTTTGATATGTTTTGGTTTATTAGTAATAAATATCAGTAATCTTTTTTATACTCAAATTGCTTCATCTTTGGGTCCTTCAAGTTAGTTGCTGTGTCCCCGAGATATAACACTAGGGTACTAGCTTCCTTTTCTTTTAAACACAACAATGTATCTCAAGCTTATCTTGTATATTTCCTGTTCAGATCTGGAATCAAGTTATTCTGTAAAAAGCCTTAGTTTATTTCACGGTAAATAGTACTTACAATCCACAATCTGGATACTTGGGATGTTCATTCCCATTAAGCTATCAATGCTTCTATAACTACTTAGTGGAAAGAGCTAAGAAATTTGCTATTTTGTTTTGTCTTTAGAAAAAGAAATACACACCATAAGTTCATAGTAATGTTTCTAATGCCTCTGATTTTATATTCGCATTTTTCTCAAATGTTGAAAACTTTGGTTCCTAATGACCTTAACATAATTCCTTATTATCTTTTCAATACAATGACAATATCAATTTAAGATTTGTGTTTTTTTCTCACCTAGAATCATCTCTAAATAGAAATATACTGTCAAAATATGGTGGTTAATAATCAACATAATTCATTCTTCCTTGTGTGAATTTGCCACCAACTGGTTATACCTGTGGGTAAATTTTTTTTCTTTAAAAATTATTATTATAAATTGATTATTTTAAGTCATTTTAATTAGGTAAACAATTATTTGGTTCCCAAGTCAAAATTATAAAATCAAGAGATTTATCTTCCTTTCTTATCACCATCCTCATGCTTGCTTTTTCTCTCTATTGGTAGCCACTTTTTAAAATAGTTATTTTTTATTTTCCTTTTTATTATTTTTAAAAATATTCATATATATATACATATACACACATAACACAAACGTATTCCTACATACATATCGCACACAATTTGTTATACAATTTGCTCCCATTACCCCAAGGCTGAATACAAGGGCGTTACTCAATGACCCCGACAGTCATGCTGTAAACTCTAGGTCTACTGCGGCTTATACTTATAATCATTTTATAGAGAGTATCCTCAAGTTTTGGCATGAATAAAAGAAATAAAGCAGTTGCAATTTCTTTGCTTTTGAGAGAAGAGGTGGTCAGTACAGAAATTCTAAATGTAGTGTCAATTTCATTAACAATCGTTTATTTCTAAACAGTTTATTTTTAATGAGATTTCTGCTGCCCTTCCACTCCCACTTTTGTAACTTGCTGACTACAAAGGTAGGGGTGTGTCTATTCTCACCCTCCATGTTTATCTGCAAAAAGGACAATTCTACTATTTATCTCCAAAATTTTTATAGTTTTGTCAAAACTTCTAACAGACTGCTCTGCTCCAATTTCCTAGTTACTGATCTCTTTAACTTTGTAAGCATTTACTATTATGTAAATGAGATTTGATGATGGAGTGGATTTAGCCAAATGTGTTCAGACCTTACTTGTTAGATTAATGAAAGTAATCCAGTTCATGTAAGATAATACAAGAATTATTAAATTATATCGTTTATCTAGTCATTCCCAAACTTAGACATTATTTGGTAACAATTTTCTGGAGAATATCCACTGGAATTATTGAAGGCAGAACATCAGAATTCTCTAGACTCATTAACTTATAATTATGAAGGACCTAGCTTGAAAACTTTCACATGATATTAATTTTCATTTTTAATATTTAAATTTTAAAAACTATTTTAGATTTACAGAAAAAGTGAGAAGACAGTAGAGAGAGTTCCCATATGTCCTGCATCCAGTTTTCTCTATTATTAGCATCTTACTTTAATATGATATTTTGGTGCAATTATAAACTAATATTGATACATTGTTATTAACTTAAGTCCTTGCTTTATGAGCATTCTTTTTTTTTTTGAACTAATGTAATTTTTCTGTCCTAGAGTCCCATACAGGACACCATATTACATTTAGTCGTCATGTCTCCTGAGGACCCTCTTTACTATAGCAATTTCTCAGACCTCCTTTTGGATGACCTTGAGGAGTAACAATCAAGCATTTTGTAGGATGCCCTGCTATCAGAATTTGGTTGATGTTTTTCTCATGATAAGACTGGTGCTACAGGTTTTGGGGAAAAAGTCTACAAGGTAAAGCACCATTTTCATCACACAATATCACGACTACATCCTATTACATGATTTTTGACAGTTGATGTTGACTAAAGTAGTGTTGTCAGATTTATTCACTGTCAAGTCATTCCTTCTTTTTTCTTCCTCCTTTCTCTACTATATTCTTTGGAAGTCTCTATGTGCAGACCCTACCAGTGTAAGGATCCCCCCTTCTTTGACAGTAGAATAGCAACATAAATGCATGGAGGATTTATCACTTCTCTCCCATTAATATATTCAAATCTTAATTTTCATCAAAATGCACTCATGTATGTATATTTTATACTTTGGAGTATAATCCAATACTCTTCTGTTTATTTTGTTGCTCAAAACTTTCAACTTTGTCTGTTGGTAACTATTTCAGTTGATTCCTGTGCTCCTTTGACATACCTTCATCCACATGTTCCTTACTTGATGGCATAACAAAGTGCTGCACACTCTTGGATATTTCTTGCCCTAGGTTAGAATCAGTCATTACTCCAAGGGTCCCTGGTTTCTTTTGCTGGATAATTATATTAGAAACCAAGACCTGGGTGCTAGCTGTGCTCATTGCTACTGGGTTGCCATTTACTTTAAGACTTCTGAGCTGGGAGAACACACCAATACATGATACATCATTTGTTATTCGATCGTGGACAGCTGTATCTATCAGAGATGCATTTAAAGATTTCTGATTAAAAGTTCTCATAACCAGTTCTAGAAAGGTATTTTGGTTACAACTGACACAAATATGCTTTAACTTTTGGGATTCTCCTTTGATGTGAGATAGCATTAAGTCTTTTTTTTTTTTTAATCGAAGTACTGTCAGTTACAATGTGTCAATTTCTGATGTACAGCACAATGTCCTAGTCATGCATATACATACATATATTCATTTTTAAAAATAGTTCCCTGTATTATACAACAGAAACTTTTTTTAAGTCGATTTAATGACACCTTTCTAAATTTTTAACTGAATTGTTATATAGTTATACTCAACTAGCTTCATCAAGTGCTATTATAACCATTATTATCTGTTTCTTGTTCTAAAAGTTCTTCAATGGACTTTACCCAAAACTGAAAAATTTGCCTTGGCCAAAGAGATCTTCTCTAAAATCATTAAAAAAATAAGATTTTATAAAAAGTTAGAATCATAGGTTTTTAAAAGGAAAATTGAAATGTAACTTAGATATCAAGATTTCTGTGATTTCTATTTAATTGTTAACTTATTATTATCTCCTCAAAAAACAAAAGCTATCGGAATCAGAAATGTGTATTTAAAAATCATACATCTGATGATATCTATAGGAAATATAACTTAACATGGTTAATGGTTGAATTTCAGTGACTCAGTTTTTTACATAATTTACATGATAAATATGATTTTAAGTCTTCAAAGACTCCTGATTCTCTTCTTTGCATCAGGAATTGTGGCATTCTAGACTTTCTGCTTCAGGTATATGTGTTTTAAAATATAAATAAGTTTTTGATAAATATATTAAAGAAATTGAAAACAATAATTCTTAAATTGTACTTTTGTTTGTCCAGGTTAAATTAAAGGACAGAACTGGAATGTCTGCTTATGAGGTTACAAGGCCACTGAAATCATTTAAATCCAATATCCTTAAAATGTCTTCGCCATTCTTTTAGGATGTATGTTGTACACATCCATTTAGCACTTGTGTGATAGACACATAATTATCGTGATCATCTATTTCAGATAATTCTCTGTAAGTGTCAAATCTTGCTGAAAAGGCATACCCTGGAGAAGTGACTTTTCTGCTTGCCTTGCACTTCACTGACTTCAACAGGGATTTGCTAGAAGTTGTAATTGGCTCTTCTGATCGACAATGTGGGGCACGTTTCTCACTGCCTTGACGCTCTTTGTGGATTGGTAAATGCTGTGAAATATGGCAGTATGCCGAAGTGAAGTCAGTTAGCGTGAAGGGAATGTAACTTACTGGCACCACAGGGTGGCCGTAGACTTTATATTTTTTGGTCCCCGTACTTTACTGCTTCATTTTATCCTCTTCTGAAAAGGATTTTAATCTTTCCAGCTCAATCAACAAAATGAGAACTGTATTTACCTGACATCTGATACATGACTTGGTTGTAATGGGCCATTTTTGATGGGAAGAGGCAGTAACCATTTGTTAAATGATACACTTGGCTCCTGGAAAACTTAATAAAGTTTCCCCAAAGTATCTCACCTCCCTCAAATGAATCATTTATATACTCAGAGAAACTATCTCAGTGATGATCAACATTAAGCCTAACACTTTATAAAACAGATGAAGGATACCAAATCATTCGGTTCCCTATCCAAACTCTGTTAAAAGAAATCTTGTGACAGACTGATCTTAAATTAATTTTAAATCATTGGATTCTAAAAGTGGTACAGAAGGATTATTTGTTTAATAGTATTTTTTCCCCCAAAGGAACATCTTCTGCATAGTAAACATTTTTTATGGTAAGACTTTAGGTCTACAAAGTAGCTTTAATTTGTAAATGATCATAAGCTATAATTACTAATGAGTTCTTACCTCCTCCCTCTTTTCTGTAAGTATATTCTTTAATCCCCATTCTCTCAGTAGGACTCTAAAATGCCAGTGATTTTTTTCCCCCAAAGGCTTACTTTCATCAATAATATAATTAAGGATAAATCGCAAAAAACAGGGAGCAACTTGCTTAGTTATCCCTAGTACATAATTATACATAAAGAAATACACACACAGACTGAATCTACATGTGTAAGAAAATAAATACAGATGTATGAATTTCTTTTCCTTTCTTACTTTTTCTACTTCGTTCTTTCTCTCTTTTCTTCCTTCTTTCCTTCCTCCCTTCCTCCCATCTGTCTACATGTATCTAACTATCTTTACTGTGAATATTATATTGCAGATACAGTATGGCAATAAATAGTAAATATTAACGTGATTTTTTTAAGAAAAGCATGTTCATTTTTACATACCCAAAATCTAAATATCATTTGCAATAAGTCAGTCATGATTTTTGCTTAGTTATAGAAGAATAGAAGGTGTTTCAGTGGAATACAATCTCAGCCATCAACTAAATCAAACACCAAAGATAATGTGAAAGGTTGGAGTAAGAGTCCATCAGAAACTATTTAAATTCCATAACATAAACGTGGAAACCATTTGTCATTATTATAGTAATTGTTTATATTCTGACTTTCAATTTCCCCTATATACTATAAAGGAAAAAGGCAGTCTAAAAGAGAAAAATAATAAATTTGGTGGTTTTTTTTTTGTTTGTTTCACAATTCACTACATTTACATAATCTAATTTTACCTCATAACATTCTATAAGGAAGAAAAGCAGGCATCGTTATTGTCATTAGCAGATGAAAAAAACTTTATTTTGTAAAATTTAAATCTGTATTCTAAAGACACATAAACAGTAAAAAATGTATTAGGATCGTTAACACCATCTTTGACTTCACTTATTATCTTTTTATAAATATTGTTGACACTACTGCAAAAAACAGGGGTATAATGACATAAAATGTTATGACTAAGTAAGGAAAGGTGCACAGAATTTTCTGAAGCATTTACAAGATATGTTAGCTATAAGTGTTTTTATTAGCCAGAATATTTTCATATTGTATACCTCAACTCTTCTTCAACAGAAAAAAATTTAAAAAAGAAAAATAAAACCATACCAGATTAATATAATTGCATTTCAGTAATAATATTTCATAATTACTTATTAAAATCCAAGTCAGAGATTATAATTACATTGCATTTTCTCTGTAACAGATCTGGGAGCCAAAGATTGTTGGGCTGGCAAAGAATTGCCTTTACTTTTACGGTTTTGTTAAAATATGCTGCTTCTGTTTCTTTTCAACAGTTAATGCTGAGTCAATTGTATAACTAGGTCTGGAGAAAGTGGCAACAGAGAAACTGTGTGTTTTCTCTAAGTATCTAAATATTTTAATAGTCATTAATCATGGTTTACCATTTACATTACAGTTTCCTCTAAATTATAAATGCAATTCTTGTTAAAGAAAAGTGCATCAAAGATAGCAACAACTAAACAGACACACCCAGCTAGGTGATGAAAGTATTGCACAATTTTTTGTTTCTGTATTCTTTCTAAAAAAAAAAATTTTTTAGAATATATTTGGATTTCTAAAATGTGAAGGTGTAAAAGTTTCTATATATCCCATGCCTAGTTTCCCTATGATTAATATCTTATGTTAGTATATTACATTTGTCACAGTTCATGGATTCACATTAGCAAATTATTATTATAAAATACATAGTTTATTCAAACTTCCTTGGTTTTTACTGAATGTTTCTTTTCTGTTATAGTAACCTAGAGGATATCACATTACATTTAGTCCTTGTGTCTGCTACTTAGATAAATTTGACTCTCTCTCAGCCACTAACTGTAAATTTCTCTTCAGACTCTGATATGGAATCACCATGTGTATCCCAGCACCTCATTTATTTGCCAAAACAATTGCATCACATCCAGCAAGGTGATCCCCAGGTTATTCTAACAGCTATGTACTTTCACCAGAGCTCTGTTCAGTTCTCATCTCTGGTTGCTGTAATACTGATAAGCGAATACTGTCTAGCACTACACACGTGTATTATCTTCACTAGAAGGTAAAAGATGACATATATGAAAAACAGTGTGTTGGATGTTGTCATAAAGTAAAAATCATAAGTGAAAAAATATTTATATGTGTAAATTGGTAGATTATTTTAGAAATTTCACCATATATTTTATGAGACAAGGAGATTTTTGAAAAATAACATTTATTAGTTAAATTTAAAGATTCATATTTTTCAATTAGCTAGATTGCTTTCAAGCACTTCTTAAGATTGTTTCATCCAGGTAATTTTCCTGCCCCAAAATTAAGACATATTTTAATACAGCATTTTGCTTTTGTCAAGGATTTCTTTGCTGAAAAAATTCAAGATAGCCCACCTTCTCTCAGCTCTGTTATTTGTTTCTTAACTTGTCATCTTGGATTTTTTTTTTAATTGTTTTGTTCATGCAAATCCCAATGACTCTAATGAATGTGTATTCTGCCATGTCTAACTTGAGTGGACATCAGATTGGCAGTAAATAATGTTGCATTACAAAAGTCATATCCTTTTGTTCTAAAGATCTGATTTCTTTATTGACTCAGCATATTTTAATAAAATTGAAGTGAAAAGCAGAAACATGTAATGATGAATAATGTATATCCAGTCCTCATGCATCATTGGGATTGTAAATTGGATTCTTTATAATCAGCCTGATTCTTTCCAACCCCTATCTTAATGAGTCTTACCCAAATTTTGGTAGTCCAGAGAAGATGAGAATTCCCTTCCAGATAAAACAAGCTCTAAACAAGAACTGAGGAAATCTCTTCCTTGGGAGAGTGAAGACTGGTTCTTAGAAAATTTTCCATTATCTATTGACTTTGGGCCACAAAATCTCCAAGTTTCTTCATTTGTAAAATTGACCTGATACAAATCTTTGAAGGTGTTAATAATTAGAAATTACATATGTAAAGTACCTTAGATGATCCTTGAGCTGTGACAGACCTTCAAAAGTAAATATTATGTATTATATTATTTTAGAATATATTAGAATCGATTGTTATTCTAATAATACAATGATGCTGTTACTGTTAAACAGACTCTGTAATGTCAGCATGCACTAATTCAGTAAGTATTTACTGAGCAACTTCTACATGCCAGGCACTAAGTTCTGAGAATTTACCAGTAAAGAAACCATAAAAAAACCCTGTTTTCTTAGAGTTTATGACCTAGCATGAGCGAGGGATGGATAGTGAGGGCTACAGATAATATGTAAGTGGATAGTAAACAAATGCTATCATAGTAACAATATATAAAAATATCTAGGTTGTCACATAAATACAAAATAATTTTTATATGAAAAAATAAATCAGAGAACAGGAATAGAGAATGCTTGGTGAGAACAGTATACATATTTAAATGAGGCATGAGAGGACTCACTGCGAGAAATGTTCTCTAACATCGCAATATACTCATTTATTATTGATTTATTCATTTCTTTATTCATATTTTTCTGCATACTTTATTTTGAAAAACTTAGAATAGTTGAAAGAACAGTAGAATGAATATCCTCACAGTCTGCACCTAGAATCCTCAATTTTTAACATTTTGACATATTTGCTTTCTCTTTGAACAGTTTTTGCTTCTTTATTGGTATATATCACAGGATATTTCATTACCTCTTGCTACACTAAAACATTTTAGTTGCTTAAAACAACAATGGTTTATTATTTCACTAGACTCCGGTGCTCTATGATTTGGGCAAGGCTCAGCTGGTCGGTCCATTTGCTGTACGTGATGCTGGCTGAGTTCACTCATGGCTGCATTCAGCTGAGGGCTAGTGGAGACTGGAATATCCAAATGACCTCTCACCATGGCCTCTCTTAGGACCTTTCTTCATGCGGTCATCAGTCATTTGGGACTGTAGCCTGGACTTTCTCATACTATAACAGTCGGGATCCAAGAGCAAAGGCAGAAAGTTCTTGGCTGAGGAAGTGAAAATTCAAGTCAAAAGCCTTGTGTGGGAACAGACACTACCTTGCTTCTGCTGAGGTCTATTGTTCCAAGCAATTCACAAAGCCAGCTTAGGTTCAGGGAAAGGGGATAGACTTCACTTCTTGACGAAAAGAGAGGCAAAGTATTTGTGGTCATTTAAATTCTGTTACATCAAGGATCACTCATTTCATTGAGTTGCAGCTTCACTTTATCCAACTTTAATCTAGAATAGGGACTTTTTTTTCTTTTCTTTTCTTTTTTTGGTCAATGTATTTCAGTTTTATTCATTATTCTTTTTGATGCTTAGACGACCTTACCATTAGGTGCTCCCTTACGTTGACTTCTATGTCCATTAATTATATGGTTAAATATATGTAATTTATGAACACAATGCACATGCCCACAGTGTTTCCCTTTTATTTTTTAAAGTATTAAACACACACATCAGCTTTTCACATTATGTAGATATTAACTTGTTTTTATTTGCAGACAAAAAAGACAATATCAAAGTTTTTCTATATATGGTTATATTTTTCTCTTCCTGTGATTTCTATTTTGTTTGACTACATAATAATTTTATTCTATTTATGGTTGGACAGATGAAAAGTACAGTATCATGATTTTTCAGCAATTTTATTTCTCAGTAACTTAAAAATAAATTCTGAATTTAAACTATTTATGATTTTCTATTTATGAAAAACATATAGTTATGTGATATTTTGAAATTTCTGTTAATAATTACTTTAAAGACAAAGCCAGAAATGGTTTTTAGGAGAGAAAAGAAAATTTGAAAACTTGAAAATAAGCTCATGTAATTATTTCATTCTTTAAAATTTTGTATATTTAGGATAGCTTTATACAATCCATATCTTCCTTCTCTGTGTTACATGGGAGATTTTGTTCTAATACAACCACAATTAATTTTGAGCATTTAGTCAAAGAAGTAAAAGGCAATATTGATCAATCACAACAGGTATATTGCCAAATTTTAAATAAATATTAAAGAAACTCACAAACTGAACCATCTATCTCTTTTGTTTGGATATCCATAAAGAATGAAGAGATAAAATCAGTGTTAAACCTTCTGGTTATATCTCAAGATTATATAGTTATCTGAATACAATAAACACATCTTTTCACAGAACTAAGGACTCAAATGAAAATAAGAGGAACTTAGTTCTCTTTTCTTGTTATTCTTATGTAAAACTTTTTTCTTTTTCTTTTTTTTAATCATCACTGCTCATTTGATGGAGGCTGTTAAAAAAGCTCCCATTAATATAGGCCCTCAGTCATCTGCTTTTAGATCACAAGTGAGTAGCAGGTGTAGCAGCCAAAGTCATCAATGTGCACATCAAGATGAATTTCAAAAGGATTGGATGGACCTGAAGATCGTCATCCTAAGCGAAGCAAGCCAGAAAGAGGAAGAAAAATACCATATGATGTCACTCATATGTGGAGTCTAAAAAATACAAAAAGAAAGAAAGAAAGAAAGAAAGAAGGAAAAAGAGGATGCTAATTAACTCATCCACAAAACTTAAAAAGACTCGCAGACATAATAAATAATCATGGTTACTAGGGGAAACGGGGTGAGAAGGGATATATTAGGGAGTCTGAGATCTGCAAATGTTAACCACTATATATAAAAATAGATAAAAATTAATTTTCTTCTGTGTAGCACAGGGAACTATATTCAATATTTTGTAATAACCTTTAATGAAAAAGAATATGGAATATGAAAACAAATATATATATATATATATATGCTATATATATATATATATGCATGACTGGGACATCATGCTGTACACCAGAAATTGACACATTGTAACTGACTATAATTCAAGAAAAAAAAAAGGATTGGTTACCAAATATTCAAAGAAAGAAAAAAAGAAGGAAAGAATGAAGGCAGAAAGGCAGGAAAGCAGAAAATAAAGAAGGAAGGAAGGACGGAAGGAAAGAAGGGAAAGAAGGGACCAAGAGGACCCTAACACTCCCCTCAACTTGCCTAAACTTTAGAGAACCTTCTGACTCTAGGTCACTAACATCCCTTTTCTTAGAGTATTTTCTTTACCAACTTTTAAATTGTAAATTCTCCCTCTGCTCCTATGAGATTTAAATCTTTTAGAAGGTGTTTTGTCAGCTTTACTCTTCAGGACTCTTAGAACCCTAGAGGACCCTAGAACCATCTCTTTGAAATGCAATCATCAGGGAAGATCATGGTCTTTATCTCCCACATTCTGTGGGAGGGGAGGAACCTAACTTACTTCGGCATCTTGATTCAAGTTATAAAACTATCTCTTGTCACAAAAGAGAAAATTTAATTTTCTTTTAGGAAAAGCCAATTAGCAGATACAGAAGGCCCGGGATCCTCCCATCCCGGTTCTTAAATATTCTCCAGCTGTTTGTTTGAATGGTGTTGATCATCTTTCTCTACTGCAATAGTCTTGAATGAAGTCTGCCTTGCCTTTTTAACCTTGGCAGGTGCAATTTTTTTGCTTTGGCATTTGGAATGAAGTAGAAAGAAAGGAAAGACAAAGAGAAAAAGGGAGAGATAGAGAGAGCACATAAAGGGACCGGAAGAGAATATGTTAATTCCTTTACATCTGAGCATGGGAAAAATCTTCCTATGTATGACTTAAAATTCTGAAGCAAAAAAAAAAAAAAAAAACTTTGATTTACTTCAACACATAGAATTATTATTGTATGACAATAGATAAACTAGCAAACAAGCAAATCTAACAAATCAAATAAAACAAAGTTACAAAAAAAAAAACTTGCGAAGAATTGCATTTCATATCACAGGGAGAAGAAAAATACCCCTATTGTAAAAATAACTCCTAAAAATCAAAAAGACCACTACATGACAGTTATATTGGCAAAAGGAGCAGATAATCACATCACATTAGAAAAATATTAAAAAGACAAACAATTGAGACAATGTTCACTTTTCCATAATAACAGGAATGCAAAATAAAATTCTATTAAGATATTTTTATGCAACTATCAAAAAATTTTTAAGTATCCAAACTTTGGTAGCATTATCTATTGTCATTTTTTTCTCTATGTATCTGTCTGTCTGCATTTTCTTTGATATGATTTTATTTTTTGAGCATATATAACATGCATAAATTATCAAAATCAATACTATGTAACAAAGATTATTATGAAGGGTCTCAATTCTGTCTCTATCTCCTTCTCTTTTCTCTCCCTACTTCCATGTAAGCATTTGCATTAATTTTTATTTACCCTTCTAGCTTTTGTTTTAGCAAAGATGTATGTATGAGTCAACATACATATCCACATTCTGCTCCTTTTTTCTTGCAGTAAAAGTAGGACACGATATTTATTGCTCTGCAATTTTCCCTTTTAACTTCACAATCCTACCTTTAGGTCACTCCAAGTCCACATAGAAATGTTCTCCCTGCATTTTTAAGGGTGCAGAGTGTTTCCATATGTTGAACCATGGATTGTTCAACAAGTTCTGCAGTCATAGACATTTGAATTGTTTCCAAACATTTGTAATTACAAACTATACCTCAATAAATAGTCATATGCATGAGTGTTTTTCATAATTTTGGCAAAGTTTCCTAGAAGTGGGCTTACTGGATCAAAAAAGCTAACTGCATATATAATTTTTCTAGATACTTTTAAATTCCTTTGTATTGGGATTGTACCATTTTTTTATTTGTAACAGCAACATACTGGAGAGCTTGTCTTCCTCATGGTCTCCACCAACATAGTGTATACTGTCAAACATTTCAGTTTGGGCCACATCTTTTAGATGGTGAGTGCCATTTCTGGGTAGTGTTAATTTGTATTTCTCCTTTTATGAGTGAGATTGACCCAAATGCTGCCCCACTTTCACAATAGATACAGATATCCCTAGTCTATTCCTTCTCATCCATTCTTCTTCTTATCTCCTCATGTCTGACTTATTCTGAAATAAGAATCCTTCTCATTCACTGAGATAATAGGCAAAATAGGACCATAATTCTCTCTACTCCTAATACTTCCTTATATCTGTGCCTATACCGTCTACCAACACACTCTATGTTTGGAGCATGCAGACAGTGGCTTGCTATAATAAACTTAAAAACAAACAAACAAACATACAAACAAAAAAATCCATTTCTTGACCCTATTATCCCTCCTACCTATATCCCTACTTTTCTACTTTGCAAAATAACTCTTCAGAAAGTATCTACATTCCTTGTCTTCACTTTCTCTAACTCTGAAGTTCGGTCTTGTCCCTACACTGAACCTGATCTTGTCAGTATTGCCAATGTCTTCCATGTTGCTAAATCCAAAAATCAATCTGGAGTCTTTCTTATTTGACGTTATCAGCATTTTTTGACATAATTGATCAGGCCCTTCTCCTTGAAACACCTTTTTTATTGCTTCCAAGACAGCACAACTTATTTTTTTTTATAAGATGCTCTTTTTTTCATCCCCAGGGCTGATATTTTTCTCAACTCCCTTAACTCTTATTTCTGGAGTGTTCTAAGGTTCAGTCTTTGAATGTCTTCCTGAATTTAGGGATCTCACCAGCTTTATGGCTTTGGATACTAGCTGTGTAATGATTAACTACCACGAGAAGCAGTAAGTAGAGCTAATAGACACACAAAGTCTCGCTGTACATTACTAGCCTTTTGTCCTTGATATAAATAACTTTGTTCCTCAGTTTCCTCATTGTAAAATGTTGATAATAATGATAACTTTCTCATGGGAATTTTGTATGAAATAAGTAACTCATAATAAAAAATTGCCCCTAGCACATAATCAGTGCAATATAAGCATTAATTCATATTGTTAACATAGTTTCATGGAAATCCCTTCCTCCCCAAACTGCAGACTAGCATAATTAGTTCTTTTTGAACACCTGCACTTGGTTATTTCATTATGGATTCCAAACTTAACATATACTGAGTGCTTTTGATTTTATGCCTCAAATCTGTCATTGCAGTCTTCCCCTTTTCTCACAGAATTCCCTAAAGGGGAATAAGTCTTTATCTCACATTCCAAATCTAATATGTCAGCAAATCCTTTTGATTTTGCTCTCAAAATGAATCAACAATCTGCCCATTTCTCACCACCTCCATTGCTACCACTCTAGCTGGAGAGGGCTCATCTCTTATCCAGATTCTTGCTCCCAGCTGATCTCCCTGTTTCTGCCCTTGACCCTCTTTAACATATGTCTCCACATTGCACCCAGAGTGACCTAGAATATATATGATCTCTTCCTCTGTTTAAAGCACCCCCATGACTCGCCAACTCAACAAGCCAAACTCCTCGTCATGGCTCACAAGATGGCAGAGGCTACACTACCACTTGCCTGAATTTTCTGACCTCTCACTTTGTGCTCTTCCCTGGCTTCCTCCTTCTGGCCTCACTGGCCTCACTCTTATTTCTGGAAAATTCACCTGTGTTCTGCCTTAGGGTGTGTTTTTTCTTCTCAGTCTGCCTGGCGTCTTCTCTCCATAGACATCCACATGGCCTGATTTCCTCATCATTATAGAATCTCTGCTCAGAAACTAGACTAATGAAGAGGCTTTCCCTGTCATCCTATTTAACATTACGTTGCCCACCGTGGCCACCTCTGTACTTCTATCTCTGTTACCTGTTTTGTCTTTCATTAGCACTTTTGGCATTCTCTATATTTTACTGATTTTATGTCTTTCTCTCACTAGAATGTAAATTCCATAGGGACTCCTAATATTTCCCCCAATTCTAGTTCCTCAATATAAGAATAATGCCTGGCAAAAAACATTTATAAGTATTAACTGAAAAAAAATCAATGAATTAAGTAGATTATTGATCACAAAAATTATAATTATAATTATAAAATTATAATTTTTGTAGACCCTTATGTATTTGAAAAGCAATTTCCAGAAAAAATCAGAAGTATGCAGAAGAATTTGTTCATTTTCATATTTAATAAGTTAAATATGAAATAGAGAATAAAATAAATGGATGCTTTCACTCTCTCTATATAATATGTATATATATATATGTATAATTATATACACATTCTAATTGCATGTGTATGTAATTTGCATGTGTTTATAATTGAAAAATTACAGAACACTGTGCCATAGTAGCTCAAAAATAAGCCAAAAATAATCCCTCCACCCAGAAAGCACAGTTGATACTTTAACATATAATTCCAATATTATTTATGCATATATACATATATATTAGGGAAATTTGAGAATTTTATAAATGCATAAACCTCATTATAATTAAGTAACATATTCCCATTTTGGCAGACATAGTGCTGGATACTTAACATAAATTATTTCATACTTACCCTTGTATACACAGAAAACTGTACTTTAATACCTTCTTGAATTCAGATGAAGCCAAGTGATTAGGTCTGGCCAATGAAATATGGGCAGAAAAAATGAATTTCACGTCAATGATGATGGAAGAAAATGCCTTTGGACTCCCTTGCTTTGGGCTTTATGGAGTTGACTGAGCCACAATAGAAGCATCCCAGATACCTGAGTCAGCGTGGGAAAACCAGATGCCCCAGAGTTGCCCAGAATGTTGTAGGTTCTCCAGTGAGTGATAAATGCACTCAGTGGTAGTTTATTACAAGCTGCAGATTGTTTGTTATTTCAGCATAGTTTGATCATTTCTGACTAATACACCCTTGATGATATTTTCCCCAATTGTTAGTTATTTTTGTACATAATTATTTTAATTCTCACATATTCTCTCATAGATGCTTTAAAATCTAAATGTTAATATGGTAATAAAAACAAGTGATGAAACTTAGCATTTTAAACTGCTTGTTTCTAATTTGCTGAACAGTTTGTTCTTACACTAGAGAAGTTATTAGCCCTCATTCCTAATTCTGATCTTTTGTCCCTGGAATGAAGTGTATTAACTCTCAGGTAGAATATAAAATAGGTATTCTACCTTTTTATGTGACAATATTGAGAGATACCCTTGAGTATGAAATAGCACGCACACTTTCTTTCCCAACTAAAGGAGTATATACTAATTTGGAAAGATCATTATTAATGGCCTCTGTGATCCACCTGCAAAAAGGATTCTGGCTTGGCCACATTGGTTTCATCTTCTTCTGCCTTAATTTTGAGGCAGATCCTTTCCTAAGAGCCAAGATATTTCTAGCATTGTAGTACAGAATCAACAGAAGAGGAGATAAAGAAGGCAAAGAGATGTGCTGGATCACTGCTAGGATAGTGATTTTCAAGGATGTAAAGTATGACAGAAGTGTTAGCTTAACTGTGCTGTATAAAGAAACTGAGAAAGAAAGGCTACACACACACACACACACACATTTTTGCATCCCCATTTCCCACTTGTGGAATTTGAGTGATTTAAGCAAATAATTATTTTGAAATTAATTTTGATTTATTTACAGATCTTTTGATCAAGATACAGATCTGACATCTGGCTACATTTCATATTATGTAAGAGTCTCTTACCCTTTTTCTTTTATTATTGGTTCAAGCCATTTTTTTGATGACCTATGCCTTTCTTTCATTTACCTTGCCCAAAGTAATTTTGCAAATACATTTGCACTTTCCCAGATTTACCTCAATTTTCTCAAACTCACATTTTCTATTTCAAATTATATCTGTAGATGGAAAACAAATCAAATAATTATCACCTAGAACTTTTAAAATCATTGTCAGAACTCAGACATCCTGAAAACTGAATTGATCCTATGCCTACTGGCATAGTAAAAATAAGCTGCTTTTCAGTTTATTAAATGGCACTGTTGAAGTTTTATAGTGTGGTTCTGTTCTCTAAAGAGGAAATAGTTTGACATTACGAAAATTCAATTATAAAAAATTAAAATACATCAAATTTGTCATAAAAAGTTCAAACAAATTCAGTTTGTTTGATAAATTCAGTACTAGTTTTGATCAAATAAAAATGTGACATTACTTTACCAGTGATCATAAAAGTGTAAGCCAGTTTTGTCTTCAGAAAATCTCTTGGAGACAGTTAAAAGATACCTTAGTGAAAACACAATTTATATTGTATCTTAATTTTATAGCCTAAAGGGAGAAATTGACTGTTTATATTGCATCAACATACACATTATATGATCGTCTTCACTTCCAGAGTAGTTCAATATTTTCTTTCTCAAAGGAAGAAAACTTTCCTCTTACTGCCTCACCCTTGGAAAATGGTGATAAGCATTATTACGCTTGCCAAAATACAACACATGTGTCTATAGTTCTATCACACCTAGTAGACAAACTGCAAAACGAATGAGAAATAAACATTTTAAAAGGTATGTCCTAAATCATTACGTAAACAAATGCAAATAACTTCAACAATCTAAAATTGCTTTAATTAATAAAATTGGTAATAGTTAAGAAAAAGTAATTTCTGTTTTTAGTAAGAATGTAGAAAAGCTTAAAATCTCATGTGATTCATACAAAGACAAATGTTTAGATTTTAAAAAATGTTGTGTTTACACATAAGAAAACACCATTTTGCATATGCATTGACTTAGAAATTCTACACAGAGAAATTTATCTTCAGAGAAAATAATTATGTATTGCAGGAATATTCTGAAACTAGGATGCTTTTTTTGAAGCTAGTTGTTTCTGATAACAAATATTTGGGGGAAAAAAACTAAATAGATTTAAACAAAAACCAAGAATAAATAATCGTTAAAATGTAAGAGACTATTAAATTATCTGATGTAAGACCTTACTTTATTAGGGTTACATTGTAGAAGAATATTTTCTTTCTCGGAAAGGTGTTCCTATTAAATAAAAGAGAAAGTCATTATGTTATTTCTCTTTGTATGGGTTTTATATATATATACACACATATATATACACACATATATGATATAATGTGCTGTTTATACACACACACACACATATATATATACACACACACATACATATACAAACAAAGTTTGAGAGAAAGGGAGAGAGACTATATAGATATGAAGGTTATATAATCTATTATTGGTAATGCTTATCTCTGGTGTTCACATTATGAGTTGCTTTAACTTTCTTCTTTCAGTGTTTATCTTGATTTTTAATGATTGAAGCTCAACTAGAGCCTTTGCTCCAAATCATCCTTATCACTCCATGGCCGAAGCTCACGGAAAAGCTACCACTGTGAGTGGTTCTGTTCCCTGTTGCATGTTCCCTGCAAAAAGATTGCACAGCGAATTGTCTCCGTATGGCCCTTTATGGTATACACAGACGTTAGACATGGCCAAAGCAGGTCTCAGAGCCACTGCCAACTTCAGAGGACATGGAGAAGAGCCATTCTACCCTGCATGTACCTACAAGGATGAACACTGCAGGTACTGTGAACAGCATTAATGACTCTCACACTGATGAGGTAAAAAATAGAGAGGGAAGAAGGCAGGCAATAGACATTTTGATTATAGAGACTTTCTTTACTGATAGAAACTCATTCCTTGTGTGGTAATTGCAGCCCTCTCCTTGAGATTTGTCTCTTAACCAGTTAGACATCTTCTCATGGTTATTGAGACACCCAGTACCGTCTTGCCTGAAGAGAGAAAAACAAAACAAAACAAAATTCATTGAAATCAAACCAAGAAAAAGTTAATGAAAGTATAACAGAAAATATTGATTTTGAGGTCCACCAACTTATTTTTACAAAGTTCAGCTCAATTTATATTACTTTTATACACTTCTGGTTATCTGTTTTGATATGGTTTATAATTACATAACTCATATTTAATGAACAGTAATGAGTTAAAGATAAAAATACTGAGAGTGTTTCTTCTGTTCTCTACCATCCAAGGCCCTTTGATATGTGTCTGCTTTGATTTAAAGAAACAGAGAACATATAAAAACAGGCTTCTCTCAGCTTCTTGATGAGAGCTGTCTTCTTTGTGGAACTACACAGAAGTTAGCTGTTTCTTGTCCAAAAAATAGATTTTTTTCTTGTGGGCTAGATAAATATCTCCGACTACTTGTTAGGAGAGAGAGAGCTTCAGAAGGACACAAGGCATCAGAATGCATCATAAAGGGAGCAATTCCCCAGCAAAGAAGGTAGCATTGCAAGGAAAAAGGTGGTCACATCCATGATATAGAACCCAGGGCAGCTGAGGTGAATATAAGAACTCAATGGCAGTGGGAGAACTCTAGGTGAGAAAGAGTGTGTGGTGCTCAGATACCAGAGAATAAGCCAATTAAGTCTGCAAATTAGAGAAGAAAGAAAAAAATAGGAGACCAATTGATTCAGTTCTTGAATATTTGACCAGGCACTGCAAATCTAGTAATAATAGTAATAAATACCTAATCAATCACTTTCAAAGGGAGTATATAAGAGGGCTACAGTACAGCCTACTATAGACAGGAGTTCTGCAAAAGATGAGATCAAATTAGCCAGTAGAATCCATAACAAGATTATAGAACCTCATGAAGTGGGAAAAAAAAAAAAAACAGATTTAGGTATCAAATTAGCCCACAGATAAGAGAGACAAACATCAGCTCACCTGAGCATTTACTTATCCATAATTCATAATTACAAATTGAATTTGACTACTTAGCAAGTAAAATTTTATATATAATTGGTCTATAAATTAATCCAATGGATTCTTTGCCTTTAAAAGTCCAATATAAGTAACTTACTTTAATATAGTTTTTAAGAGAAAAATCAGAAACTTGGGCTTATCTATCTGATTCTAGGGTAAGACCATCCTTCATGCCTAAAGCTCTCCTATCCACCAGTCAAAGAAAGCTTAGAACTAAGTCCATACTCAAGCAGTTTGACTTAACTTATATGAGACTCATAGAAAGATGCATGAGAATGTAGCTAATTTGAATTCCCTTTGGAAATGAATTATTTGTGTGGCTAATTATTTGCCTCCTGGAAAGACTGCAGGCAGCTTTGAGTTCCATGTGGCTCCCACAGGGAAACATTTATTAGGGACAAGGACACAAGATGATAATGACATGCAGGCATCAGTCCTAGAAACGTGATGTTTCAAATACACGGTTTAATATGGTTGGCAGTAAAAACATAAATGTTTTTATGTAGAAAGAAAATTGGGAAAGTTACACTATTTGATGTTACTAAAAAGAGTCATATGCTGGTATTGAGTAATACGGTGATTATGGTTAATATTATTATTAGAAATTATAATGCCATCTCAGATAGAAGAGTCATTCCAAATCCAACACTTGGAAAGACTGTAGTCATCTAATTAGGAACTTTAGGGCTTTAGTCACACAATAAAAACACATGAAATGCATGAATAAGACTGTTAATTATGATATATTTCAGCTTTTGAGAGACTTTAGCAGGAATGAGGACACCAAGGAAAGTGTTAAATTCAAATTAAGGCAATTAAGTGTTACAAAGGATTACTTATTTTTGCACATTCTTAAAGCTACTGTCTTCCAGTGCACAAACTCGTCCTGGGAATATCATTTTATATTTTCTGGAAGGTCTCTTAACTCTTTCTGGTCAAGATCACTAACAGAGCATAGCAAAGACCAGATTTCCTAAAAACTGCCCTGTAGAATTCTTAAAAAATATTAAGTTTTTTTTTTCTTTAAACAGTTGATTTTCTACTGAGAGACAGTATAGTTAGCATACTTGGGGGAGAAATTAGTTCTCAATGCCAAAATATTTTACTAGTTTTAGGAAAAGCACAAATTATCACCTACAAATCTATATGTTGGTCACTATTATACAACAGTAAGTAGTCAAATAGATGATTTTTTTTTCTTACCAGCCAAATGTACTCTACTGTTGCTGACTTGCTTGTGTTATAACTAAGGGACTTTCTGGGCCAACTGTATGTCCTTGGTGTAGAAGAGCAACACTGAGTGATGCTCAACGCTGCTTCTTTTTTTTTTTTTTTTGGTTTACCAGTTGTGTAATCAGGAAGGTCATAAACTAATGCCTTGAATAATACTTTAGAAAGATCACCCATAATTTGAAGACTAAATATTGTGCTTTGGAAAAGACGGGTATTAACCTTACTCAAGAGAGGATTACCAAAATATTCGTCAACATCTGGGAGTTGAAACCCAGCATTGATTATTCATAATGCTAACATACTTACTGATGAAAAGACATGAAGGCCAAAAGACTAATTTGATCTAAAAGTGTCTATCTCCTTTAGAAGCTCTCTAAAGGGAATACAGGGACTTTTCTATTCTCAGCTTGATCAAATGTAACCCCATCTTCATACTGCAAACTCTCCATTCCAAACCCAAGGACTTTTCTTCCCTCCTTTCCATGTACCTTGCTTTCTCCTCCCTTAACATTTTGCAGGTCTCCTCTCTCTTACCTCCTTGCACTAGATGACACTTACTCAGCCTTCAGATGGCATTTCAAGCACACGTTTACCATGCTTCCCAGGGAAGTTTTCTTGATGCCTCAGTGAATAACAGGTTCCTCTGTTACATGCTTCTAGCCTCTCTCCTCTTTAATTTCTAGGCTCTTAACAGAGCTCTGAGAGGTAAGGAATTTAAGATTACATCATTTGCTTTTTGCTAGCCTCCTTCACTTTATCCCAGTGTTCCTTGGAGTTCAGAAGTCAGCTGATAGATCCACAAGGATGTCAGCTGAGGGTGGTGAAGATAAAGTCAAGTTGAGAATCCAACTGAGACATGGCTGGAGCTTGGAGGTGTGGGGACTGATGGGACAAATGAAGGACTGGAGGTGATGGCTTATTCCCAAAAGATAAGACTGCAGCATCCCCGTGCCCCTATCCAAGAATCTGTTCAAAACCTAGAAATTAACCCCAGAAAAAATAAGATGAGAAAATGATTGTATTTACCCAGATATGAGTAGTTCAATTTTCTGTATTGAAAAGAATCAAGACTTGATAAAAAATAAGTTCAATCCTAGAAAAATGAAGAAAACTGCATTTTGCCTCCCTCTTTGACGGTTTAGAAATTTTATTTACCTTAAAGATAGATGTGTGTGATTTGAAATCAATGGTTGTTTCCCTCACTAACTTGTTAAATTTCATGTGAAAACAGAGCCTATTTATTTTTCAAAACTTTATCACCTCCCACTTGCCTTTTCAGCAGAGCAGCCACCACAACATAGGATCTTAATAAATATTGAACAAACATGTCATAAATATGGGGAAACAATTTATCAAAAATGTAGTACAGAATATTTTTGTAATTAAAGTAGTTTTATTAAAGTTTTTCCTAATTATTAAAAAATTCATGCCTAACGAATATTTCCAGAATGTATTCAGGTTATGTTTGGGTTAGAGAAGTACCTTTACTTTTTTCCGTATAGTTACTAATTGCCACAATACTTAATGTATTGAAGGATTCACACTTTCTCCATATTAAAAAAAAATCTACAGATGGACATTCATTAAATTTAAAGAGTATTTTTGATGTTGTTTAGATTACATTGTTGTCTATATTTATGATTAAAGTTCACTTTGAAATGATCAAAGAAAATTCAATTGAGAAAGAATAGTCTTTTCAACAAAAGATGCTGGAATAACTGAACATCATGTGCAGAAAATGAATCTAACTGTAGGCTCTAGAACTTTCACATATGTTAACTCAGATGGTTCATAGACCTAAACGCAGAATGCAAAATTATAAATTTCTAGTATAAATAATGCAAGAAGATAGTGCGATAGGAAAATCTAGGTGATCTTGGATTTAGTGATGACTTTTAAAACACAATATCAAGAGCAAGGTCCATAAAAGAAAAGAATAATAAGTTGGACTTCAGCAAAATAAAAAATTTCTGCTCTGCAAAAGACATTGCTAAGAGGATGAAAAGACAAACCACAGACAGAGAGAAAATTTTCGCAAAAAATATATCTGACAAAGGACTGCTGTCCAAAATAGAAACAGAACTCTTAAAACTCAACAATAAGGAAACAAAATAACCCAGCTAAAATGGATGAAAGATCCAAACTGATAATTTAGCAAAGAAGATATATAAATGGCAAAAAAACCTATAAAAATTGTTAACATCATATGTCACTAAGAATTGTAAGTTAAAGCAATATGAGACCACAACATACATATCAGGAAAGCAAAAATCCAAAACACTGACAACACCAAATATTGATGAGTTTGTGGAACAACAGGAGCTCTCGTTCACTATTGATGGGAAATGCAAACTGGTACAGCCACTTTAGAAGAGAGTTTGTTAGCTATTTGCAAAACTAAACAAACTCTTACCATATGATTCAGCAATCACATTCTAAATATTTACTCAAATGAGCTGAAAACATGTCCACTCTAAAATGTGAACAGAAATGTTTATAGCAGCTTTATTCATAATAGGGAAACCTTGAAAGCAACCAACATGACCTTCAATAGGTGAATGGCTAAACAAACTGTGGTATATTTATACAATGGGATATTATTCAGTGATAAAAAGAAATAAGATATCAAGCCATAGGAAGACACAGAGGAAACTTAAATGCATATTGCTAAGTGAAATAAGCAAATCTGAAGAGGCTGAATATTATATGATTCCTATTATATGACTTCCAAAAAAGGAAAAATTTCAGAGACAGTAAACAGATCAGTGCTTGCCAAGGGTTTGAGAAGAGTGAGGGGAAGATGATTAGGTAAAAGTACAGGAGATTTTTACCAAGGTGAAACTATTCTTTAAGATACTGTAATGTTGCTTACATACATACTGTCACCAAATCCAGAGAAAGTACAATACAAAAACTACCCTACTGAAAACCTTGGACTTTAGTTATTAATAACACATCAATATTGGTTCATCAACTGGGATAAAGTTAGCCCACTAATTCAAGTTGTCAATACTAAAGAAAACTCTGTGGGGGGGAATGGGGGGCCACTTAGGGGTGGAGACAGAGTGGTACTTGGGAACTCTGTAGTTTCTGTTAAATTTTTCTATAAACCTAAAACTGCTCTAAAAACTAAAGTAATTAAAAAAAATCACTTTGAAGATTCTGAATTAGTGATGAACCTCTGAGGGAGATAAACACAACAGATTCTACAATCCAGATCCATTCCTGCTGCCCTTGGGTAAGTCATTTCATCACTTACCCACCCCGCCCCAGTTTTCTACCTGCAAAATGGAGTGATAATAATACCTCCCACACAATGTTGTTGAGGATGACAACTGGAGCAGTGCTGGTACACGGTAAGTTCATTATTTTCTGCACGATCACCAACCATGAGAGACTCTGAAACTGAAGTAGAACCATAGGGTGTTGTGACTATGGGGAGGAATGTGTCACAGATATGAGACTCTATGGCCAGAAGGTACAATCATGGTCTCAGAGGTGAGTCCCACAGTGAAAGTCACAAGAGCAGCTGTTGGTAAGCACTGCTCTGTAATTGGTTAATTTCCCACATGGACGTGTCTATTTATTTTGTTCACGGATATCTATAAAGACTGACAATTCACTCCATCAATTTTGGGAAGGCCATTGAAGCAACAGCAACTACTGGAATTTACTCAACACCTTTAGTTTGCTGGACACTGTTCTAAGAGCTTTATGTTTTAATTAATTTTTACACAAAAATTAGGGAGGTAAGGCTGTTCTTTTCATTTTATAGAAGTGTAACTGATGTTAGCTGATTTAACTTGCTCACAGTCACACAGCAAATAAGTTAAAAAGAGAAATCTGAACCTAAGTGGCCTGATTGTAAAATCTGAATTCTTTATCAGCACGTTATGTTGAGAACTTTATAATATACATATTTTTCTTTGTTTATTTCCTGTCCTACAATAAGATTTTAACCTTATGCCACAGCTTATTAGTTCTGGTTTAAGCAATTTTATTGCCCATGGATAATAAAACAACATCACAGGGTATAGTAAGGGATTAATGACCAGATACACATAAAGTGCTTTGAAAAGTACTTGGGATAGAGAAAGGACATAACATGTCATCTTTGTTATATTTTAATTATTTCTAAATTTCTTTGTTATCTTCTCAATACATAATTCTTACTGACAATGTCAATAGCAACCTTTTAAATTTTTATGTCTTTATATATATATATATAATTATTTTGTACAATATTTGTACAATATATATAAATATTTTGCACAATCTTTGAAAATGTCTTGTAGCCATTAGCAATCTCTACTTTCTGTATAGATGGATTTCTGGTCACTAACAATGAGGTTTTGAGTAGAGAAGTCCTATCATCAGAGAAGAGTAAGAGATAACACTGAATTTGGCAGAGTGCCTTGTTCATAGTAGGCTCTCAGTAAATATTTTATGAAGTAATGAATAAATAGCACTCGTTGCAACAGTACCCTGCCAGAGGACAAGCACAGGAAATGCCAGTACCAGCCCCAGTACCATGGTTAACCACAAGCACAGGACGCTCAGCACAACTGAACAAACATCGTACACTTAAATCTAAAACACTTAGTAAATCCAGACATCTCCCAGGGGTCCCAAGAAGTTCCTAGGGGAAAAAAAAAACAGTGAAAGAGTCACAGAGAATCTAAGATTTAGTTTAACTTAGGTAGGTTGATAGAATTTACTGAGGGACAAGATACTCCGTTCATTAAACCATGTGTCTTATAAATAAAAGCATCTCTACTTCGCGTTAGAATTCATGTAGTAAGTAATTATTAAATATCTTTTTTCTATATTATGATCTACATAATATACTAAATAAACTTCATATGGGAATACATAAATTCATACATACTTGACAAAGTTTTATTCAATCACTTGCTGCTGCAATAATGCTGCCTAACCACTGCAAAATTCAGTGGCACAAACAAGGCACCTTTATTCTCTTGCTCTCCTGACTAGAGGTCAGTTGTGGTCAAGCCCATCTAGGCTGCATTCTGCTAGTGGCTCTACTTCAAGATGTGAGTCAAACAGGCTTGACTCCAAGGTCAATGTTGGATTTAGACCTGCTCTGATTTTCTTGCATTGATTTTAGACCAATGTCAACAGAAGCAAATTCTTCTCATGGTGAATGCTAGGAAGTCAAGAGGCCAATCCAAAGACCTCTGCTTCTCTTAGATCCAATAACTTTCCTTTCACCAAAGTAAGTTGTATGACAAACCCAGGTACACTGGTACATTGAAATGTCCCCCACTCTCTCCAATGTACCAGAAGAAGCATACACTTCAAACCAGTGCACCTGGATTGCCATTTTGAAGAATGAAAAAGAAAGAAGCTTTGTCAGTCCTTCTTTAGGAAAGAATGATCAACCCTGAGTCAGAAATCAAAGTGTTTCATCATCTGTGTAAGAGAAAATAGAGAGTTTGGAGAAATTGGAGACCCAGTGGTAAAATGAATGTATTACTCTGGGAAGCACATCTGGGACACTGCCTGCTCTGGGAATGGAAGCATATAAGAAACAGGAGGTCAATGAACCAGGCAGAGAAAACAAAAACAAACAAACAAACAAAAAACCTGGATGATTAATCAGTTGGGCTCCAATGTCAGGGCAACAAAATCCAGAACTTGGGATTTGCCCTTAATAGAAATGTGGAACTCTTTTATTAAATTACACTTACTTATCTGAATATAGTTTGTAATGTCAAAAGTCACTGTGGCTTTCTTTGTAATAATATAATTCTATTTCATGTGGTAGCAAAATTCCAAGAAGACATACACCTATTTATAATCTTCTCCCCTTGTGTGTGGTGAAAACTGTAACTTGCTTCTAACCAAAAGAATATGGCAAAGGTGAAGGGATTTTGATGATGTAATTAAATTCACTAATCAGTTTAAATAAAGCAAAAGGGAGATTTTCTTGGGTGGGCCTGTCCTGATCAGGTGAACTATTTAATAGAGCCTAAAAGTCAGAGTCTGGAAGCATAACACCTGAGAGTCGGTCTCTCTCTCATGTGTGTGTGTGTGTGTGTGTGTGTGTGTGTGTGTGTTCTGTTGCTAGCTTTAAAGTAGCAACACACAATGAGATCTAATTAATTTTACCAACAACACAAGGGAGCTGGGAGAGAGATGCTAGCTGTGCCTCCAGATGAGAACTCAGCCTGTCTGACACCTTAAGTACAGACTTGCTAAGAACTTGAGAGGATCCAGCTAGGCTGTGCTCCTGACTCATGGAAACTGCGAGTAAAAACTATGTGTTGTTTCAAGCTTCTAAGTTAGTGAGAGTTTCTTGCATAACCATAGAACTGTGTATACACTGCATAAAAATAAAACAACATGGACAGTATTGTAAGTCAATAAACATTGAGTAATGGGCACCTGATTAAAGGAAGCATCCATTCCACTGGAGGATCACAACTTGAAGGGAGACCCAAGCCCGTGGTTTTAGAGTAAAGCCTGGGTAGTTGTTCTTTCTACTTGGTGAGGCTACTTGATCTTTTCAAATGTACACTTAATATGGTTACTTTACATGTCAATAATAATATGATTACAGGTCAATGTCAATCCTCAAAAAGCCATAAGACAAACATTATCATTTGCTTACATGAAAAGTGAATTCATTCATCTCATTATCTTCAATAATGACCCCTTCATACTATTTATGTTGGGTATGTATGTTGACATAATGTAATAAAAGAAAATTATTTTAATGTATGTCAGATATATTGAGAGGAAAAGTTGAGGGGTGAAATATTGCTATATCTCCACCACCACCACCGCTCTCCTCCATTAATTCTAAATGTCATGTCCCTGGTCACATTTCCTAGGAAGGAGACTTTGAGACAAAATCTGGGTGCAGGAAGATTATTGTGGAGGGTTCTTGTGATCAAAACCTGTGAGAGAAGGAAGGGGAACAGGGTTGATGGGGCAGAACACTTGTTGCAATATCATCTCAACAAAACCTCAGCTGTCCCATGGTAAGCTCGAAAGCTGAGGTGAAACTTTAGAGAAGTCTTGAGCTGGGACCAAGAGTCTGATCTCTATCTCTCCTACAGTGACCATTCATTGGATGCTGGCTACACAGGGAAGGGGCGATACATAGAGAAGGTTGGCAACTGAGGGCTGACATCTGGCAGTGTGTCTAGTAGCTGGGGAAGTCCTTTAGTCCTGAGTGGGATGGAAAGTGTATAACCACATACAAGAGATATCATTTAATATTTGATCATCACTGAGACTAAATACATGAATCTGGGAATGGGGAGTACGAAGTAAATCAGTTGCTATTTTCTTCTCAAATAAGGACAAAATAACTGTTTTTCTATTTTTCTTTTCCTTTGCTTTTCCCGTCTGGAAAATGAGGATAATGGGAACTGTGCCCCCGATGACCTCATGGGTATGTTTGGATGTACAGAAGAAAGAAAGAAAGAAAAAAGTTAACAAAACCAAAAAAAAAAAAAAAAAAAAAAAGACTGTCACAGTCTTTCAAGAAGATGTAATAAATCGGAATTACGCTGAAATTAACAGTAATGCATTGCTATCAAAATGATATATTTTCAAACAGCAGACTTCACTTCTTATAAACCAATTTACAATGGGGAATTAACTCCTTTGTGAATTTGTAACATCAGGAGTTTAGTTAAATCTGGGACAGCCTTGTGTTACTGAATACCTTTACTGATCTCTGGACACTGGAGGGGATGAAAATTCAGTGGCAGCCACAAAATGTCTAGCCTGGTAGTCGCAGTGCAAGTGATTAAGAGCCTCGTCTTTCACCTTAAGCCTTACAGTTCTGCCCTGCGAGTTTTCACACCTCACCTCCAGACTCAGTCATGTCCCAAATGACTGTGAATTGACATCACAAACACACCTCCAAATTTAACAAAGGAGAAAGACAGGAGGAAAATTGCGGGGGTGGGGGGTGGGATGCAAGAAGAAACATTTGAGCTAAGATTAAAGAACAAGGAGAATCTTAATGAAATCATGTTAAAAAGGTCATTAAGGGAAGAAACAAAACAAAACACGAATCCCCTGTGACTGAAGATCAGGGGGCCGGAGGAGAGCTCAGTTGTGTCCAGATCATCCTTTACTTTAATGAACTCTGTACTGACAAGTCTTTTATGACAAATTTTGTGCTCTCAGCAACTTCAAATCTATATGAGATTTGGAACTCCATTTAAAGCCGTATCTGGCCCTGTCATGCTTGTGTGACAAGTTCTCTCAGTCCTCATCTGGGTCACTAAATGGAGATCCCATGATAGAGAAGGCTGACGTCCCATCCATCTTGTTTTGCATGAATGTGCCTCCGTCAGGGAAGCTACCTAACAATGTTAGTTTTATGTACTCTCCAGAAGTACAGCCAGAAATTGGTTTCCAATAGTCAGAACAGAGGCAACTTGCAAGCGTCAATTTAACCATGAGTTGTTTCCCTAAATCAAAAAAAAAAAAAAAGAAGAAACAAACAAACAAACAAACAAACAAAAACTAGCAATCATTCCAAACATATGCCATACAATACTTTCAAGGTTTTATATACCTATTTTTTTAAGAAAAAATTAATTCCTCTCCTTGTTTGAAATAAGGAAAAAAACGTATCATGGAAATGAAAGAAATTATTTAACAACAGTCAGTAAAAATAGCTCATTGTGTAATTAATTAAATTTTACTAACATTTCACTTCAATAGCTCAAAGGAAGAAATAAAATTGCCAGCAGTTAAAATGGAAAAGATTGCATCTTAGAGTTGTGGCAGTCTTTGTGCAATGATCTGTTTTTTTCCTAATTTCTGCTACGTTTGCTTTGTTTGCAACGAGTTAGATTTTCTTTAAAGCAATGTATAATAAGCAAAACAAAACAAAACAAACCCCTGCCACCTCAGTGTTTTCTCGGAAGACCTGAAACATCTCACCTTAAGTGAAAAAGTTGGATCTCTAGAACTCCATAAAACATCCTGAAGTTTTAATAAAAGTTGTATTGTTCTCAGTAACTCCTAAATGATATGTAAATCAAATTCAAAGTGGCATTGTCATCTATACAACAAAAGTGACTCATGCACATAAGTTTTTAAAAAGTGTATTACAAATGTTGCAGCCAAGTGTGTTATAGCTCAGTGTTATAGTTCAGTTGTGACCACAACCTGGATCCAGGTGAGAGACCAAGCAGCACTCAGAGGGTTGGAGAACTCAAGTTTATTATGCCAGCAGGCTCAGAGGAGTTAACACTCCAAACTCTGGACCCCATCTGTAGGTTTACACAGGCCTTTATAGGCTACCAGTCTATATTTTGCAACATTTTTTAACATCATATGACTAATTAGGAACAAGCTTTGTAGAAATGAACCTATCAGGAGTGAGGGAAATGGACCAATCAGGAGGGAGCTCCATGCAAATGGAGCACTACAAATGGACCAATGAGTTAGCTCAGGGAACCAATAGACTCTTAGGGGTAAGTTCCACTTTCCTAGAAGTAAGCCATTTCAGAGTTTAAAAAGTGAGATAATGCCACTGGGCCAGGGATCCAGATGGTGCCGGCAGGAGAGTAGTGGCCTTGCCTGGGGGTCCTGCCAGTCTTTTTCATGGGGCTTCCCACCTCACAAACGTCACAAAGTCTGATGTGTCCCGTTATTACAATGGGTGCATAAGGGAAGTCACAGGAAACTACCTAGACACTTATGAAGCCTAGAAATGACAGAGTACAACTCATGTCTGTTCAACTGAAAATGCTTATTAAAGATGAGCTTAGAGTGGATTGTAAAGTTACTGGCCTCAAATAGCAATAAAAAGAACAATAATTGAAAAGGATAGAATGACAAGATGTACTTTACTATTCTGAAAAAAAATGTAACCACTGAATCAAGAAGGACAGAGTTGCAATGTCTAAGATTCTGAAATGCCTTTTAGGAGTAATATCTTTTCCCCCAAGATTTTCTCCAACATACATTCTGTTATAATTCTTCCTAACCTCTTGCCCGTTGAGATGCTGGTATCTGCAGGGGAAATTTCATAGCAAGTATCCCCTTGAAATGAAGGAACAACTTACTTTTGCCCTGCACTGATATAAACTATATTGGAAACAATTTTATGTTGCTCAGCAACATTTAATATACCAAAATAAAACCCCACCCCTCACCTGCTCTTAAAAGCAACAAAATCGAATTTCTTAACGGGGCTTCTGATATCCATTTAGTTTAGATTAAATGTAGTTTAAGGTGTAATCTTTCTGTAATCTGATCATGGGTTCCAACAAATAGGATAGCTAGGGGCAGGACATAAAATAGAAAATTCCAAATTGTTCTAAGCGTGTTCATATCTAGACTGTGGAGCAAAGGGTCCCCAGTGGCTTCCAATGCCAGCATTGCATCTTCCAAAACAGGCGGCATCTTTGAGTGAACTCCCTCTGAACTCCACTTGTCAAAGTAATAGTGAAATAACATCACGTAAACAAAACAAGAGGCTGAGTTGCTGCTATTGTTAGCATCATTAAAAATTAAGTATGGCTGATTTAGAGCAAATATTTAATGCTGACAATTCCATTCTTTGCAACAGTTTCCCTCTAACGTGGAAAGTCGTTGTGTTTAAAATATTCTTCAAGCAGTAAGAGTTTTCTTTTGATAAGCCATGCTTTATTCCCATTGTCTTATTGTTATGTTTTTAGTTTACCTCACAGACCATTTAATCTATAAGGCTTGGGATTTCCTTTAAACACACCACACTAAAGCATAACAACATACGACCTCTTATAAGATACAAAAACTAACATTATATCTTTTTAAAATATCTGTTAGAAGTAATTTATGTATTAAAAACACTTAGATGTATAAAAAAAAGTTTGCATGAAACTCCTAAATAGATTTTGAAATATCAAGAAAATCACATAAGATTTAGCTTTAATGTTGAAACAAGTGTTCCAAATAGATCTGTTAAAAAAAATATTGCAAACCCCTAAAAAAGCCTATCTCTCCGAGGTTAGTTTTGAGGTCCTCTCCCTTATACTGTGATTTGCCATATGCCATGTTCATAGTCCTATTACTGGTCTATTTTCCGAAGAAAAATTAAGCTCAGTCACCTCTGACAAATAAGAAGAGATGTTCCATGTCAAATTTTATGTGTTTTACTCTATCTTCATTAAATAAGGATAGTTTATTCCCAGTATGCTATAAATATCAGTAAAGTTAAAATGTTACAATCCCAGAGGCATTTGCATTTTGACAATTAAAAAAAAGTCTGTAGTCAGTAGCTCGTAGTTTTTCAATAAAAAACTTTTATTGAAACTGCATTTCAGTAGTCATGAAATCTGAGGAGTTTATATAGTCATTGTCAAAATTGGGGTGACTTAGCAGCCTCCCAGTGTAGTAGGGAAAAACAAATCTGAGTCCATTTTTGATCTGTTCCTTTGGCTCCAACCCTGTGCTCTGTTTCCTGGGCTTAGTCATGCTGGCTCTGCACCTTTTGTAAGAATGTTCCCAACAGCCTGAACTATACAGGACAGCCCAATCTCAAGGCTGTGACTTTTAAGGGTACAATACTTTCCCATCCATATGGAGATAAAAAGTTGCAGAACAGAGAATAACATTTGTCTTGTTGGAGGTTTACAGTAACATCATGACCTGACCCATGTTGACAGCTGCAAGAACAAAGGATTCTGACATCAAGAGGTTTGCAACAACTAACCACACACCCTCCCCTTTTTAGTATAAAAGGAGCCTGAATTCTGACTTGGGGAAGATGGTTCTCCAGGACATTAGTTGGCCATCTTCTTGGTATGCTGGCTTTCCGAATTAAGTCATTATTCCTTGTCCCAACATCTTGTCTCTCAATTTATCAGCCCACCATGTGGTGAGCAGAATGAGTTTGGGCTCAGTAACACCAACAACTATATGCATAGTCATGTTACTGGCCCTTGTGTTCTTTTGGTCTGGTAATACAGAAAGAAAAATTCTCAAATAAACACAGATTTTAGAAGTGATGGATACATAACTAACACTGAAGAGACGATAGTCTACATATGTTTTCTCTTAGAACATTATTTTTCACCTGAATATATGTCTTTGCTTTACATTTTATTCTCCAGTGTTCTTCCATTCACAAGCCATGCCCTGCTTTTTGGCATTTTGTTTTTTGCACATCCTGTTTCCACTCCTTGGAATTTTCTTCCTTTACCTTTATTCTGGTAAAACCCTGCTCTTACTTCATTTCTCAGGTTAGATGTCCATTTTGCTAGGAAGCCAGAGCCAGTAGGTGCTCCCAGAGCAGCGTACCCTCTGCTATCTGAACGCTTTCACACGATGTCATTTGAGGACCTAGACACCATATATCTTACCCATTGCTGTCATATTCTCAGCACACACTACTGTGTCTGGCATGTAGTAGGTTGTTGACTAGGTGTCACTCTGAATTTACAGCCCCATATTTTGCCACTCCCTTCTTTGTGAGACATGCGTGATCTAGTCATTTGGAACCACTTGTCATCCCTCCCTGTGCTCTCTCCTATCTCTGGGACCTGAACTCCTTCTGTCCAGAATTACCTTCCATCTTTTATCTCCTATGCCATTTACCTGGCTAGTTCTTACTACCCTTCAGGATTCAACTCAGCCATTACCTCCTCTGGGAAGGATGCTTGTCTCCATGTCCTCTGGGTATCCTCAATAAAACATCATATAGATAACACTATATTGAAATCATCCAAAATTTCTGACTCCCCAACTTGATTGAAATAGCTTAAGGGTGAAGGTGCTGACTTACTTACCCTATACTCTATTTGATGCACCAAAGAGGTACAAATATTTAGGAGAAGTTCAAATGGATTTACTTGGGTTAAAAAAGTCTTGCGTCCAGGCTCCAAAAATTCCTTCTTATTGTATAAGGTTATACCTTTGGCAAATGACTCAATGTTTCTGAACTTTATTTTTGTTATCCTTGAAATGGGAACGATAACACTGACAGGTCTGTAGGTAAGCATCTCATTCTCCCTGATATCATGTTACTGTGGACAGATTTCAGCTGGAGTAACAGCTCATCTCTCCCCACCCCTCATTCAACCATCTCCATGGAAGAAGCGACTTATCTGGGTGGTAAATCTGGGGTTATATTTATTTTACTAGCCTTCCTGCTGCTGAGTGTGTATTCTCCACACTTCGGTAAGAGATTGTGTAAGTGAGACTGTGTGCTTCACAGGTAAACAGGAAGCAAAATCCTTTAGCCTCAGGTCTCAATCTGCATTCACTAACAGACTTTCTTCTTTATAATAATAAAATATTTTATCTTCATCTTTTTATCAGCATTTGTAACAGCTCTCTGGGAAGGGATGTTATCACTGAATTAGAAGTACAACAAATTTTGTGGGAGATAGCCCTTCTGAAAAGCATGAGGTATGAGGTTGTAAGATTGAGCAAGTGGAACACACTATGATGCAGACCTGGGACCATCTCTCCAAATCCCAAGTGAGTCCATGAAGGGACTTACACATTGGGCAGAAATGGCTAAGCCCTTGCTCAGGTGTGGATGGTGTCTGCTCTGCAGAGAGCGGACTTGGTTCCAGCACTGAAGCACGCCCAGACCTGAGTCAGACAATGCTTGGGCCTAGGATCTAGCTACGCTTCTCATAGCTGGGTGGTGTGCAGCGGGTCCTGGCTTGAAGTAGGCTTTGAGAAGTGCATCTCTGTTCCTCCCACAGTGTTTGACATCAGTCCCCCTCCGTGGATGACAAGTTCCATGAATACAGGTATTATTGTTTCATTCACTGCTTTATCACCAGGTTCTTTAAGATGCCAAGTATGAGTAGGAGTTAGGTAAATATTTGTCAAATGAATGAATGAATTTGTTTGATTTCTATGTCCATTTCTCATTTTGTCCCAAATACTGGCAAAGACAAGAGATGCGATTTACTGGATTCCCTCAAATTCTATCATGTGCACGGCTTCTTAGTATTCTGGTAAGGATCACACTCAATAAAACATTGAATTTGATATTAAAAATTTCAAAGCATTGCACAAATATCCAAAATAAATACTACTTAATTTTGTTGCCATTTTAAATTTACTGTTTCTGTTCTTTTTTTGTCTTTTGTTTTTTTTTCAATTGCAATATAATTGACATGAAACTATTATTTTCAAGTGTACAATGTAATGATTCAATATTTGTATATATATTGTGAATGATCATGGCAGTAAGTCTAGTTAACAGCTACATCACACATAGTTACATTTTTTTCTTGTTATGAGAACTTTTAAGAATTACTCTTAGCAACTTTCAAATATACAATACAGTGTTATTAACTTTAGTCACCATGCTGCACATTACATCACCCAGACTTATTGCTTTTCCTTTTGCTTTCATATCAATTGATGCTTTTGGCTCATATTATCTCGTTTAAGGAGTGACTTTTTTGCTTTTAATTTTACTTCCCACTACCCTAACACTTCTTACTTTTTGTTGTCACTTTCAAAAGAAAATAGTGGCAGCTCTGCATGAAGAAATATGGATTAAATTCAAATTAGGAATTAGTTTCTAGAACAATTTATGTAAAAGATTTTGTTGTATGAAAACTCTGAAGCCAGCAGTCACAGTGCAATCTGGCAAATGTAGGTTTGTCACTGATCATCAAAATGAACTGTCTTGCCCTCAAAGCACACTCCGCCTACTGGTCTTCTGTTCTTTCTAGGAAGCATCAGAAACTTCACTGGATTCAGCCTTGACTGCTGGACTCTTTTTCAACTGGTGGTCATTCCGGGAAGTCTAAGCTACTTTGGCCATGACCTTGCCTACCTGTGGCTTCCTCTTCGGAAACCTTAGACTTTTTTAATTACCTCCCATGCCTCACCTCTTTCTTATGTATCCCCCATTCACAGTATCTAAATATATCTAAAGGCCCTAGAAAAATATTACATAAAAATACTAATTGCAACCAACTTTTAAAGAATATTTACTCTGTGGATCATCCCATGTTCATTCTTTTTCTGTATTATTGCAATTAATTCTCACAACATTCCTGAACAGGAATAGTAAGTGAAAAGGAATAAGTAAGTGTCCCAGACTACAAAGCTGCCAGGCGGAGTAGTGAATGAACAGAAGCAAAGTGACCTCGGGGCTCAATTTCCTCATTAGAGTGCTAGACTGCCTAGCTGTCCTCCCCTCCAAACACAGCACTATCAGGGCACAAGCTCTAAAACTTCTAATGTACCTTAATTTTAAGTAAGAAATGCATCAACTTGGCATTCAAATTCGTCTGCAGGGGTATGAGCTTGTTCTTCTAATTTTATCTTCTGTCCACTCTGCTTACTCACATTTTTTCTCAATCACCCAAATAGTCATTTAGCCACGTCACTTCTCACTTTCGTCAGCTATATAGTTTTCTGCCAGTCAAATTCTATCCATCCTTAAAAAAATTTTTTAAATATATGAATTCCTGTCAATTCTCTTTCTAAGGTGATACTGCAATAAGTGCATTTTTATTATATGTGTTGCACCTGCTGTCATAGAACAATGGATACCCAAGTTCTGTTCTAAAAGGTAAACTCTGTCCTCCCTTGAGAGGAGGCTGTATCACAGCCAGATTCTTAATTCTCACAGTTTCCAATACAGTGACTTGTACATAAAATGTCTCATAAATGACTTATGAATTGACAGAAATGGGAGCCTAAATTCCATTGTAACAAATGAAGAGAAGGGTACACTGAGAATACAGGTATAGGTGATTATTTAGTTAAGTCTTTCCTCTAACTGTTTAGATACGAACTTTCTACTTAATTTGTTATAAATGCAATTATTTCTTTCTAAGTTTCTTTCTAAATGTGTTCATTATTTTCATTCTAATGCTATCAAGCTGCCTTTATAACAGAGCAAAAGGCATTACTGGCATGGTACTTTTTAAATTTTTACCATTGACTTTAGATATTACTTAACCTCTACAAAAAGAAAAGGGCTGGCACCACATGAAAAAAAAAATCACATCTGCTGTCATAACTATTGTCATAGGTCCCTTTCTCCAAAATGGCAGCAGAAAAGCTGTGAGTAGAACAGAATCCTGAAATGTGGGAACTTGCCCAGGCGCCCCATTGTCCCTTCTGTCAGACTGAAAGTGAAACAAAAAGACAGCACAGTCAGTTGGCTAAAGATCTGACTGCCAAAAGTAATAAATAAAATGTTTAATGGTATGTCTTTTTCAAGTGGGAATGTCTTGATATTCCACTAAAGAGACGTGTTAATTCTAACTTTCAGCAAATTGTGTATAGTCACAGCAAGTTTTCTGATAGACGTGAAGAATTAAATTCAGCTCTCAGATAGTAAGTCCCAGAAAATATGCAGAAAGACCTGGTATAAGAGGGAAAAGTAGTCTGCTTCCAAAATTTGCCCAGCATTATTCCAAATTTAATTTAAAACTTAGCATTGAAGGCTAAGAGAAGAGATGTGATAAAGTTGAAAAAACAGATTTGAAACCTGACAGAGTTGGATGAGAATCCTGATTCTGGCATTTCTTATTGGGAGATACTTTCTTTTTCTTCCTTTGTTCATTTTTTTACATTTTTTGGGGGGAAGGGGTAATTAGGTTTACTATTTATTTATTTTGTTTGTTTGTTTGTTAATGTTAGAGGGGGTCCCGGGGATTGAACCCAGGACCTTGTGTATGCTAAGCATGTACTCTCTACCACTTGAGCTATACCTTCACCCCAGGAGATACTTTCTTGATACTTAACTCTCTAATATTCAGTTTCTTAATTTGTAAAATGGAGATAATATAAAATATCTTGCATATATGTCATAGCTACTAGAGATAGTCCTAATGTCTGAAATATAGGTGTTTGTCAAATGATAGCTACTTCTATTAATGTCATCATCACCACATGTAAAGTATCAGCAAGTATAATATAAAAAGCCATCAACATTCTGAAGTATAGCTCATGGAAAAGGAACAGAGGGTGCAGGACCTCACTAAAAGTTCCCTCCAAGCTGACAAAAACTGCCATCTCCTCTTTTCTGGTCCTCAGACACTCACTCTCTGGCGAGTGGAATCAGGCCCTCAATATAAAAATTGGCGTTAGAGAACAAACAAAAAAACATACAAACAGGAGATGGATAAACACTTTGGGAGGAGTCCAAAACTTTCCCCCCAACTATTTCTAATTTTCCATTCTTTGAGAGAATTACCTATTAGTGTCCACCTCACTAAGAAGCCACAGTGCTTATTATAACAGAGGAGAATGACAACCATCTTCCCAGTTCTAATTTTTATCTGGGATAAAGATGACTACCTGCCTGTATTTAGTGGCTTCTATTTTCAGCAAATCACTGTAATGTATTAATTCACTTTTATTTCTACTATCATCTACCAGGTGTATTCTACGTGCAAGATGCTGTCATATATATCGACTTGGGCTTTATTCTTATGCAGCCAAAATGTCCATCTGAAAGAAGGAGGTTGATGGGAGGAGAACCAGTTTAGGCTCTTGTAAAATAGTATATAAGGAGAAAAAAGTTTTTTTTTTTTTCCCTTGGGTATGTTAACACAAAACGAGACATATGATGCGTCTCCACTCGAGACAGATAGCACAATTGGACTTCATGAGCTAAATCAAAGCTTCTAATTTGGACTTTACTTCCATTTCCTGTCTAAAAAATGATGTGGAAAGCATAGAAGAGATTGTCAAAGAGAATAGAAATTCAGTACTACTCATCCATAAAAAAGAATAAAGTAATGCCATTTGCAGCAACATGGATGGACCTGCTGGTCACCATACGAAGTGAAATCAGACAGAGAAAGAAAAATGCCATATGATATGACATATATGGAATCCAAAAAACAAATAAACAAACAAACAAACAGGACACAAAGGAAGTTATTTACAAAACAGAAACAGACTCACAGACATAGAAAACAAGTTATTAGAGGTTTGGGGTGGAGGGATAAATTGCTAGTTTGGGGTTTATAGATACTAACTACTACATATAAAATAAACAACGAAGTCTTATTCTATTGCACAGGGAACTATATTCAATACCTTGTAGTGGCCTATAATGAAAAAAATATGAAAAGGAATATATACACATATATGTATAAATGAATCACTATGCTATACACCAGAAATTAACACAACATTGTAAATCAATTATATTTCAATTTTTTAAAAATCACCAAGTAGTATTCCAAAAAAAAAAAAATAATGTAAATGAAGAGACAGTAAGAGAAATTTAACTGTTCTATATGATTTCAAATCAATCAGGCCAGATGTGGTTCATAGCAAGGAAATGGGAGAACTTGCAAAAGTGCTGAAAAATGACTATTGATAATATCTGTAGAACCCAGGAGACAAGAAGAGTCGCTGGAAAACTGAAAACTATCAAGTGTTCCTACTTTCAAGAAACTAAAATTTCTGGCATAGATGTTTCACTAGCTTGTTTGTAAATCTCTAGTGGTTAAAAGTATTGGCCCTTAGCTACCAACGTATATTCACATGGAGGAGAAGCCAGCTCACCCTTTGTCTTTCAAAATCCTAAATTTAACAATATTTTAGGTATGGTGCACCTGAATTGTATCACATGGTATGACAAAATCGCTCTTCCTTAAAAAAAAAATTTGAGGAGGTTGGGGAGGTGGGTCGAAGGACTGGCTGTACTTGAGATGGTTTTAAGTACAGACTGAAGTGAATTAGTGAGGAAATTTCTAAGTAGAGTCTGTGCATTTATGTCTTCAGTCCTACTAGCTCAAAAACTTTAGTGACATAAATTTGAAAGTTCTAACTAATAAATTCTGTATGAGAATCAGAATATCAAAATAGTCAGACAGTAAATTAAATCAAACATAATAGAAGTAACTAGGTGACTCTAATCCAATACATTTAGTGACATAAACCAAACTATACTGGTACCAAGCGGCAAGACTGACTTATGCACAGTATATGTGTGTCTGTTGTAAGGTCAAAATAAAAAGAATATCATATATTATTAAGTTAAATCTCCCACTTATTATAGATATTTCTCCTGATTAATGATTAGCTAGCTTTTAGTCTAGCAGAGAAGATCCTTCCTTTACAAATATTGTTTGGATCCCTTCAATCTAAAGTTGTGCAGGGAATTAAAGTTGATCATAGCATCATAACGTGCACTAATCTCATATAAATGAAAAATCACTTATAATATCACTTATAAAATTGTCCCCAAACAACCATTGCTGGCACAACAGTAACTTCTACATCAAACAAAGTTTCTTTTGACTGTCAAACACTGTACAAAGTGATCACACGTTGAAACATATTGGAAATTGAATGTAAAATTAAATGCACATATTTCAAAAGATGTTGAATTTTACACACATACAGAGAACAAGATAAAAGGGATAATGAGTAATGTTTGGATTGTGTGCAGAACCTTTGCAAATGAGGAGCAGAAAGTTTAATCCAATCATTGTTTGAAGCAATAACATTAAAAAAATAATAATAACATTCTGAACACTTCCAAAGAGAATAACTTGACTATCAAAGGATTAAAAAAGAAGCCTGGAGTAATTGATGAAGTGGACTGCCATCTCAGGAATAACCCTCTTCAACATCATGTTGCTAAAGTCAAACAAGAACAGAAAAGTATCATATCTTGCTATTATAAAACTGTGTTAGAAAGATTACATACAGACCCAAAATGTACCAACACTTGATTCATTCTAAGTTAGCTTATAGTTTCTACAACTTAAAATTTGTTGATTATCAGATTAGGTTTTCACTTTGGTAATTTTAGTTTTAAGACAAAACCCCAATATATATATTTTTTTACTCTTTACTAGGAAATTTTATTTCCTTTCTAATTTTTTAATTTTTATTTTCTATTGAAATATAGTCAGCTTACAATATTGTGTTAATTTCTGGTGTACAGCATAGTCACTCAGTTACACATACATACATATACATATTTTTTCATATTCTTTTTCATTATAGGCTATTACAAGATATTGAGTATAGTTTCCTGTCTGTACAGTAGGAACTTACTGTTTATCTGTTTTATATATGAGCTAATGTTTGCATATTCCAAACTCCCAGTTTATCCGTCCACCTCTTTCTTTCCCTCCTGATAACCATTGGTTTGTTTTCTACATCTCTGAGTCTGTTTCTGTTTCATAAATAAGTTCATTTGTCTCATTTTTTTAGATTCCACATATAAGTGATATCATATGGTATTATTCTTCCTCTTTCTGGCTTACTTCGCTTAGTATGACAATCTCCAGGTCCTTTTATCTCCTATTTCTTTTTCAAAGTGGTATCATTTTGACTGCCTTTTTCTGACACTAGTTATACTTAGCAGGAATCTCATCTGCTACCTACTGAGAAACCTCATTCTGTTTTTCAACAGATCATATTTTTATACTTTATTATCTATTCATTCATTAATGTATTCAAAAATATTTGTTAGGTTACTTCCATAGGGTAGACTTATTTGCAAAAGCTCAGGTAGAGCAGTGAATAAAACAGATAAAAATCTCTCTCTTTATACATTTCATATATTGAGTCAACACCTTAACTAATTCTATTTTTATCTTCTGTCCACTCTGCCTTTTGTAGCAATACTTAAATCACTTCTGCAACATAATAGCCTTTCAAATATTTGAAAGCAGTTATCACCATGATTTCTAGATTATTTCCTCATCATTCTTTTCATCGTTCTGTAGTGCCCTCCTGTAGTTTGTCAGAGAAGTTTTTAAAATGTAGCTTATCAAAAATAAATTTGATAGATATGCAATATGTACAAGTAGAGTAGAGAGTAAATATTATATCCCTTGTCCAAGACATCATATATCCACCTGCACAGCCAAAAATTGTGTTTCACAGTTGTTTTCAGAGACACATGAGCACTTGCGGCCAAATTAAGATTTTCTTCATCTAACTTACCCACAGCGGTTTAGCTGCAAATGTTGCAAAGCCGGATGTTTTCAATCCTGTCTGCTTCTTTTTGAGTTGAGGTTTTTAGCACTGCATCACTGTGGTATCTATCCCTGTTTAACTTCATCCTGTTGATTTCAGGCTATTGTTTTACTCTTTCAAGGCGATGTTTGTGGTTAATTCTGTCCCAATAATATTTGTGATAACCTCCAGTTTTGTGTCACCTACACATTTAATGATCAGATTTTGCCTCTCGCCATCTAATTCAAAAATGATAATGATAAACCTGAGACAAACATAGGTCCCTGTGGCACACTACTGGAAATTGCTGTTGCCTAATTGTTTGCATGAGGCTGCTAAACCAGGTGTGAATTTCCCTTTCTCTGCTCTCACCCAATTTATATTCCACAAGTTTACAATCAAGCAATCGTGAATGCATTTATAATGCTTTCTGAAACTGGAATTCACAATAGTTAAAGTATGCCCACTAATTTCCCCCAGAAGAATTGTGTAGCTCCTTTCTCTGTGCACTTATTACACTTTTTATGTACCTACAATATAATACCTATTCGAATTATATGAGAGTCACTTGTTTGCACAGCAGGTCATGCAATGGTACTCAATATTTATTAGTTGAATGAGTAAATGACTGGTAGGTAAGTTTGTATTAACTTCTTAGTCAAGGACCCTACCAGAAAATGACACAGGACTGTTGGCAACACTTAAGGTCTTAGCTAACAGATTCAGTATATTAAGATCATTGCATGACTATAAGTTGTACAGATGACGGCAATTGCTACTCGCATTTAGAGCTGGAGAAACCAGAGTAACTAAAAATTATGACCGCTCCAGGGCCTATGACAAAGCAATTTAAAATAGTACTCACATGTCCTACTTTATAGAAATGTTCCACTCAAATCAGGGACACATCTGTCAAATCAGAGGAGCTGCTCAAGGGTATATCATGTTTTGCCAATGCAAATTAACGTAGCAGTTTGAAATTAATGTTTTGTGTTACATGCTTTCATTTATTTGCTAATTTTCAACAGTGGTGTGTGCAACTATTTTTATCATGAGATATTTACTGTGTATCAGCTACACAGTAGGTATTCTGCTATGTATGCATAGCACTGTATAGGCTCTATAAGAGGCATTACGTATAAACTATTTGCTATTTGTAATGCCCAGATGTACCGATCATTTCTCCTCACTCCTGGGAGGTCACCCTCTATTTGGGAAGATGTATGCATGGGAAAATTAAATACCCAAATAGATACATGATTTAAGTTTAACCAGTAGTTTGTAATGTAACAATAATGGTATTTTTATTGTTAATTAGTTGATGATTCAACACATTTCATGAGTGGTTATATCCAAATTATTCAGTTACCCCACTGAGCAAAACAGTGATGGATTCTGTACTTTACCACTTTACAACTTAATAGTAGATACATTGTAGATGTTTAGAGAGGAGCTATTTTGTTGGGTTGTGTGGTCAATAGAAGATTCATAAGGATATTGAGCCTGCACTACGTCTTGAAAATTGAATAGTCACAGAATACATGGAAGCTCAATTCCAGGCTAGAGAATAACTGACTTTGCCAATGGAGTATAAACAACGACAAAATAAATGCTGTTTCTTAAGAGACACTGTGGTGTTTTGTTTTGTTTTCTACTTTTGTTCAATCCTCCAGATACATCTAATGGAAAAGATAATGGTGCAGATTTCAACTGGGAGAGACCAAGGCTTGTGGCTAGGAAGGATGAGGACAAACCTGTCTTCTGATTAAATGAGTTTTAGCATCCTTTGAAAAAGTAAAATATTTACTGCTCTATTACTTGAAGACTTTAAGTTCAAAACCTAAAGATCTCATTTATACCCTCTGAATCTAAATGTCAAACCTGGTGTGAAGACTGAAATAAAACACAACTTAAAGAGAGAAAACTCTCATCCCACAAGCTTCCAACTCACCTAGAAAAGACCACTGCAGTGCATTTTCAATGTTGCCTGTCATTCACTTTGCAAATTACAGGTCTTCCACTGAACATTGATGATCCATCACTGCCATGACAACAAAAGCTCTGCCTTAGCGACACTCATTGCTAGTGAGAGAATGACACACTGCTTATAAATACTGCAGTTGGGAGATTAGTGTAAATTCCAAATACAGTAACATAATGAATCACATTTTGGAAATGCAATTGAAGTATGTTGATTTATTTGTGTAAAAATGCATTCTAAATTTCCATATGGTCAAACCTCATCTACTTCAACTGAGTTTGAAAGAGTTGCTTAAGTGCACACGTATGAACCTACATTTTACTTATTTTTTTAAATTGATAATGCAACACTCCACTTAAATCAGAATTAAGAAAAATAAATATAAAGCACAGAAACTTCTCAATTTAAACAAAATAGTTTGAGCAACTTTTTAAAATAAATGGTAGCTTCATTGGATGAGAAACTAGAAACATTTTCCAACCATCATTACTTTATCATTTCATAAATAAAAACTAAAATTCCTTGTGACTGTTTCAAACTATCTCTTAAAATTATATGTGTTTAGTGATATATTAGCTTTATGATAAAATAAAGGAGACTTTTACAACGGTGTATTTCAGAAAACAAAACAAATTAATGGGTGCTTCTTTTAAATATATATAACAAGGCTAAAACACGTGTATCTCATTTTAGGTTATATAAGTAAAGATAAACATATAAGTTGAATATAAAATATGTAACTACCTGTAGTTTATTGAATTATCTATAATTTTCCAATTGTCAGCTTTTAAACATCTTTAAATCTCCTGTAAGTACTTATTAGATGAGTAATTGGAAATGCTGGCCCTCATGTGACTTAGCTTAAGAACAATGGTGGCTTTGGAGTCCAGCCATGGAGGTGTAGTTTTATTTTTCTATACTACTCATTGGCTCTCTAATTTTAACAATATTTTATATTTTTTATCCCTTTAATGGGTCCTTTATATTTTTTCAATAAACTTGAGGAAAAATCTATTATCTTTGTTCACGTTATTCCTCTATGGTGCTGTGGGTATTGATGAGCACATCATAGACATTGAATATATATTAGCTAAATTCAATTGAAACTCATCTAGCATAGTTACTACTAGTTTATAATTTATGGGTGGTGAGGGAAAGGTATAGTTCAAGCAGGAGAGCGCATGCTTAGCATGCATGAGGTCCTGGGTTCAATCCCCAGTACTTCCTCTAAAAATAAATAAATAAACCTAATTACCTCCCTCCAACAGAAATAAAAAATAATAAATATAATTTATGGGCAACACAGTTTTGAGAATACGTGTTGGACCTTAGCCCAATGCCCTTTGTTTCATCAGATCACTCTATTGGCAGATGTCTTAGTCTTTGAGTGCAACCTCCCATTTAGTTTGCCTGCAATCAAGTCCTCACTAATCATCAATGTAGTGAATATTTGGACACCTGCATTCATGACTTTACACAAACAAAGTGTAGGTTGTTCATTCTACACTAAACATAATATTGTTAGAATCTCATTAGAACATCTACTTGTTTAGAGAAGCTTCTATCTTTTGGTCCTGAGTTATTTCCTTTGGGCTCTAGAATGCATCAAATGTAGATATTTTTCAACGGTAATAATTTAGAACTTTCTGTGTGTCAGGAATCAAGTTAGTAAATGAATAGGGACTCAAAAATGTATCAAAAAGTTGTCTCAACTCTGAAGAGTTCACAATAAATAAGTGACAATGCCATATTTTAATTAAATGCAGGTACATATATATGTACATGCATACACACATGTGCATATATAGGTACATGCATATATATTTTTTCACAGGTTATAAACATATATGTTTGCATATATTAATAGTAAAGGAATACAACTTGCTCATGATTGGATAATTATTAAGTCAGAGACCCAGGACTCCAACTCAGTTGCTCTGCTCTCTAACGCTGACCATACCACTACAGAAAAGTCTCATCAAGAGAAAAAAAAAAAAAATAAAGTTCCAATTAAAGGACAATCTCAAAATGCCTGACCAGTAACCCTCAAAATTGTCCATGTCATTGAAAACAAGGTAAATCTGAGGAAGTGGTACAGCCAAGAGGAGGTTAAGGAGGCGTGAGAACTAAATGTAATGAAGTATCCTAGATGGGCTCATGGAACAGACAAGGGACATTAAGGGAAAACTGAAGGAATCTGAATGAAGTGGAGACTTTAGTTAATAATACTGTCTCAATTATGGCTCATTAGTTGTGACAAATGTACCATACTGAAGTGAAATGTTAATAATGGGAGAAACTGAGTGTGAGATGTTTGGGAACTCTTTGTACTTTCTTCACAATAGTTCCTTGAGTCTAAAAATGTACTAGAATAAGTTTATTATAAAAAATCCAAGTTGCAGCATAATCATTATAGTATCACCCTTCTTTTTTTGTTGTTGTTGTTAAAGAAAGCCAGAGCCTTATAAACATCTACTATCTATTATATGCATACATGCACCTACTTTTTTTGTTTCAGAAAATTGTAGAAAGAGAAAAGCTCAGCTATTCCCGTTGACTCAGCCATTGACTACTTCAGGGAACGGAGGGGAGAGATTCTAAAAGGAAACTGGTCATTGTTCTTTACGTGTGTGATTTTGGATTTACTGAACTCTTTAGATATATTTTCTCCCTGAGCCAGAAGTTTCTATGATTCTTTGGAGACTTGGAGATTAATATGCCCTTCCCTTCTTGATAAATGTATTTGTCAGATAATATTCAACCTCGCCCACAAAGTAGGTGTGTTTGGTCATCCAAGTTGTCTTAGACACCAGACTTGATATATTCACTTAATGATTAGGTCTTAGAATTGAACCTTTTACAAGCTCTGCCAGCTTTCTGTTAAAAAAAAAAAATGTTTTCTCTACTTGCCATTTGTTTTTGTTTTTGTTTTTTATCTTCCTTGCATAAAATTGATAGGCTTTGGAAATTTAAATGAAAACTTCTTTTGGCTTTAGTTGAGATAAAAAATATAAACTTCTCTGTGACCTATACAAAAAACTTACAAGTCAACAGTATTAACCAAAATCATACTCCTCTCTAAAAGGATTTCCACTAAGTGATTTGTTAGATCATTTTTCTCATTTCCAACAATACCTTGTAGCTCATCTTTCACAAAATGTTAAATGGACGCTTACCCTCGATTTTGATAAAATGTCATAATCTACTAGTCACACATGGAAAGGAAATATTTTTGCATGGTGGTGCGTCAGGAGTTTTAGCTCCTATTTAAGGATTTCCTAAAGATTACCATAATAATATAGCAACATTCTCACTGGTTGCAATAATATAATTTTTTTCATAGACATTAAATATAAAGTAAAATGCATAGAAAAAACAAGTTCAAAGAAGAGAAACTTTACAGTATCTATATCAATTTCTAAAAATACTATTTTAAACTCCCCCTCTAGGACCATCTTTTTTTATATTTTTCTTTTTTTTATATTTTTAGATAATATTTAAAATGAAGCATTTTTATTGAGAAACACTGACAAGTAAAAATGCATCCTTTTGTTAATACACTATTTAGAATTTATCAAATAGTCATAACGTCTCTCTCTCTCTCTTTTTTTTTTCCCTTTGGCTCTTTGGCTTAAAAAAACCCATAATCAAAGGAAGACTATCTTTTGGAGAGAAAGAGTAATTCATCTGACATCTCTTCAGGCTTTTGAGAAAGCAAAAAAGGCTTAGTGGTATATTTAAGAATCCAACTTTTATTTTTAATAAAATGAATAATTCAAAAGAGGAATATTTTAAAAATTAATAAATTTAGTGAAAATATGTCACTATTTTCTGATTTGTTCAAAACCATTAGGGTTAGGAAATTCCTTAAAACTATAAATACTCTGAGTTTTTCTTTGAAATGTTTTCAAAGATAATACTCATTCAAAAATCTAAATAATCCAGTTATAGAAAGAATGATATGGGGAGCAAAAGAAACATGTTGTTTAAGAGCAGCTGTTTGAAAAGTATAGGTGCTTAAATTTTACGCAACTTATGGTATTTTATTCATATAGAACATTCATTTCAAAATATCATTTTTCTAATGCTATCAAAAATGTCAGGGCCCAACAACAGTTTATGTATTTACCTGTTTCATATTTCCCTTGAATATTTTGTTTTTCTTGTTCTTTTTATTCTCTTTTATCTCATTGTCTGTATTTAAAGACGTTATTGGACTTGGAACATGTCCATTTCTGTTGTGTACATATCAATTTTGCTTTTATCAAGCATCTGTATAAGATATGGTCATTGCTTATTCTTCTGAAATATTCCATTGAATACATTATCTGGTATAATATTAAATTGTGTTTGCTTAAGCACTCACGTGATTGGATTGCTCCTCGAATTAACTGCCAGGAAATCATTTATCTTTTCAGAAGAAAGACCTTTCTTTTTATAAGATCATGAAATCAATATGGCTTCATCACCTGCCTCTTTTCGTTTTAGCTGTCAAGAACTCAGAGAAACTTTAATGGCCGTTTGCAATAACTATGAAATCTTATGCTTGGGAAACATTTTCCAAAGCATTAGGGACTGTCTGTTTTACTTAAATATCCAGTATGTGTATGTAATGCCTTTGCTGTAATCTTAAAAGGATCAGATTTTTATATTTTCCCTTCCTCTATTTTTAAGCGTCTTCATTTTTTAAAAATATTTTTTCTGCTTTTCCTTTACTTTTATTTACTATAGTATCTTCAACTATATCCTAATTTGTGCCTATTTTCCAAAAATATTATCAGTGCTAACCTGGTTTAGAATTTTCCCATGAGAATATTTTGGTGATGATACCTCAATGTATCTAAAATCAAACATTTCCTCCCTTGAAAAATGTTCCCCATTACTTTGTTTCTTCTCTCATTTAATGATATCATCACTATTCAAGCCAACCATTCAAGCTAGAAACTTCAGAGTTATCTTTGACATTTTTTTTCCTGTTACTATTCCATATTCATGAGATTATTCTAGTTCAGGCACTCAGTTATCCTATGAAATATTTCAGTTGTTTCTTAAATAATTTATCTTCCTGTAATCTCTATCTCCTCTACACTCACTCTCCACAATGTCATTGGAGTTATGTTTTAAAACAGAGATGTAATCATGATAATGCTATTTACTTCTTTTAATTGATTCTCCATACCTTACTGGAATAAACAGAAACAATTTTATAGATTTTTCAGACCCTTCACAACTTTTCACCACCTTGAATTCCCACCATCCTTTATGAGTTCCATCAACTACTTTTCCTTCTCATTATGCACATTTTCATGCACCCATTACTGTTCTCATAGGCTGAAAAGAACTATCCTTTAATCAAGGCAAAGCAGAGGAGAGCAGTCAAGATGACCGAGTAGGACACTGTTAGCTCACTCTCTCCTGCAAATATATCAGGAGAGATATTCACAGGCTTAACCATTCACTCAGAATACCTGCTGAACTTTGACAGATCATCGCCTTCCTCAAGAGACAAAATTCCTTACAAATCTGGTAGGAGAAAAAAAAAAAAGAAGAAGAAAAAGGAAATTAGTGCTGGAACGGTCCCACAGGAAGGGAGAGGCAAAGGAGAAATAGCACTCTTACATTGGGATGCGCTCCACTCCAATAAAGAGGTCAGCGAGGATGGAGGGGGAATCTCTGAGGCTGAGATCTGTACTTACTTAGCAGCCCATGGCTGACAGAACTCAGAGAAATGGGTACAAAGGGACCCTGTGACCCTCAGCCCTAAACACAAGCATACAGAGATGGGCCTCGACTGGTTGCCAGAGCCAGGCTGAGGACTGGGGCTGACTGCCCAGAGAAGGCAGCCTCAGGGGACTAGAGTGTTGTGCACTGTGGCTGGGAATGTATACAGAACAGAAGAACCTGGGTGCCCCATTTAAAAAAAAATGAAAGAAAGCAAGAAAGCAGACTGCTGGTGTGTGTTGGGGGTGGGGCTCAGTGCAGCTGGGTCATAGCCTCTGTCTCTAGAGGCCCACAGCACCATTGCTGATGCATTCTCTCCTACTCTGTTGGTGGGAATGTAGTTTGGTGCAACCATAATGGTGAATGGTATGGAGATTCCTCAAAAAACTCAAAATAGACTTACCCTATGATCATCCAGCAATCCCACAGCTGGGCATATATCCAGAGGAAACTCTAATTCAAAAACATACATGCACTCCAATGTTCATAGCAGCACTATATACAAGAGCCAAGACATTGAAGCAATGTAAATGTCCATTGACAGATGACTGGATAAAGAAGTTGTGGTATATTTATACAATGGAATACTACTCAGCCATAAAAAAACAATAAAATAATGCCAGTTGCAGCAATATGGATGAATCTAGAGATTGTCATTCTAAGTGAAGTAAGCCAGAAAGATAAAGAAAAAAGGACACTATGAACTCATCTACAAAACAGAAACAGTCTCACAGACATTGTAAACAATCTTAGGTTACCAGGAGTAGGGTGTGGGAAGGGATAAATTTGGGAGTTAGAGATTTGCAAATGTTAGCCAGTATATATAAAAATAGATTAAAAAACCAAATTTCTTCTGTATAGCACAGGGAACTATATTCAATATCTGGTAGTAACATGGTGAAAAAGAATATGAAAACAAATATATGTATGTATATGTATGTCTAGGACATTGTGCTATGCACCAGAAATTGATATGTTAGAACTGACTGTACTTCAATTTAAAAAAACACCAAAAAAACAAACAAAACACCAAAGAGCATAGAATAATTATTGTGATTATAAAATATTTAATATTTATAATACTTTATTTTACCCTATATCAGGATTTGCTCTAGCGCCTGCATATAAAATTTTATTCAGTATTCACAGCAATCATATTAGCTGGGATATACTGTTAGTAAGAATCAATTTTACTTAAAATCCAGAACTCTTTTCCTTAAACATCTCTGAATTTTGTAAAGCCTTGTATAGGCTTCAATTTACAAACTTACAAAATCAGGTCAATAATTGTAGCCTGTTTCATATGTTAGTTATGAGACTTTCATGCGTTAATAAATGTGAAGCTTTTGTAATAGTAACTGCACAAAGAAAGCACCAATTAGCAGTATTTATTATTCACTAATATGCATTCATCTCTCACTGAAATTTCACCCCCTGTACATTCTATTATGACCATTTCACTTAGAACAATTTTTTAATGTATTCTTTCAGTATATAAACTCTAATTTCATGTCCATCTAAGCATGTTGTGCATATGTGTTAAATACGTTGTATGTGTCTCTGAGTTTCCCCAAACCTGGTAACTACATTTTATTTTTTTAAATATATTTATTTTACATATTTAGTTTTATAGACTTCTTTGTTACTTAGTGGGTGCTTAGTAAGTGTGTTTATATATAAGACTTGGTTACCTACACATCAATAAACAAATTGGGAATTTGAGATTTGTGAATACTAACTACTATAAATAAAATAGATAAATAACAAGTTCATACCATATAGCACAGGGAACTATATTCAATATCTTGTAGTATGGAAAAGAAGAGTTAAAAGTGTCACTATATGCCGATGACATGTTACTATATATAGAAAACCCTAAAAGGTCCACACAAAAACTACTAGAGCTGATTGAAGAATTCAGCAAGGTAGCAGGTTACAAAATTAATGTTCAAAAATCAGTTGCATTTCTTTACACTAATGATGAATCAACAGAAAAAGAAAGTAAAGAAACAATTCCTTTTAAAATAGCACACAAAGTAATAAAATATCTGGGAATAAATCTAATCAAGGAGGTGAAAGAATTATACACAGAAAACTATAAACCATTGATGAAGGAAATTAAAGAAGACTTTAAAAAATGGAAAGATATCCTATGCTCCTGGATTGGAAGAATCAATATTGTTAAAATGGTCACACTGCCCAAGGCAATCTACAGATTTAATGCAATCCCTATCAAATTACCCAGGACATATTTCACAGAGCTAGCACAATTCATAATACAATTTATATGGAAACACAAAAGACCTAGAATTGCCAAAGCATTACTGAAGAGAAAGAAAGAGGCTGGAGGAATAACTCTCTCAGACTTCAGACAATACTATAGAGCTACAGTCATCAAGACAGCATGATCTTGGTACAAAAACAGACATATAGACCCAATGAACCACAAACTTTTGGTCAACTAATCTTTGACAAAGGAGGCAAGAATATACAATGGAATGAAGACAGTCTCTTCAGCAAATGGTGTTGGGAAAACTGGACAGCAGCATGTAAATCAATGATGCTAGAACACTTCCTTACACCATACACAAACATAAACTCAAAATGGATCAAAGACTTAAACATAAGACAAGATACAATAAAACTCCTAGAGGAAAACATAGGCAAAACATTATCTGACATACATTTCAAAAATGTTCTCCTAGGGTAGTCACTCAAGCAATAGAAATAAAAGCAAGAATACACAAATGGGACGTAACAAAACTTACAAGCTTCTGCATAGCAAAGGAAACTGTAAGTAAAACAAAATGACAACCTATGGAATGGGAGAAAATATTTGCAAATGAAACCAACAAAGGCTTGATCTCCAGAATATATAAGCAGCTCATATGACTTAATAAGAAAGAAACAAACAACCCAATCCAAAAATGGGCAGAAGACCTAAGCAAGCAATTCTCCAAGGAAGAAATACAAATGACCAATAGACACATGAAAAAATGCTCAGTATCACTAATTATCACAGAAATGCAAATCAAACCTACAATGAGGTATCACCTCACATCAGTCAGAATGGCCGTCATTCAAAAATCCACAAATGACAAATGCTGGAGAGGCTGTGGAGAAAAGGGAACCCTCCTTCACTGCTGGTGAGAATGCAGTTTGGTACAGCCACTGTGGAAAACAGTATGGAGATTCCTCAAAAGACTAGGAATAGACTTACCATATGACCCAGGAATCCCACTCTTGGGCATATATCCAGAAGGAACCTTACTCCAAAATGATACCTGCACCCCAATGTTCATACAGCACTATTTACAATAGCCAAGACATGGAAACAGCCTAAATGTCCATCAACGGATGACTGGATAAAGAAGAGGTGGTATATTTACACAATGGAATACTATTCAGCCATAAAAACTGAAAACATAACACCATTTGCAGTAACATGGATGTTCTTGGAGAATGTCATTTTAAGTGAAGTAAGCCAGAAAGAGAAAGAAAAATACCATATGAGATCGCTCATATGTGGAATCTAAAAAACAAAAACAAAAACAAACAAACAAACAAACAAAAAAACAAAGCATAAATACAGGAGAGAAATAGACTCATATGTACATGTATGACTGAAAAATTGTGCTGAACACTAGAATTTGACACAACATTGTAAAATGATTATAAATCAATAAAAAATGTTCAAAAAATATCTTGCAGTAATTGATAGTGAAAAAGAATATGAAAGCAAATATGTATATATTCTATATGGCTGGGACATCATGTTGTACACCAGAAATTGACACAACATTGTAAACTGACTATACTTCAATAAAAATAAAGAGATAGAAACAAAAATTAAAAATACAATGAAATATCTTTAATCTTTTATAATGAAAGGTAAATCTTATCATAAAATATAAATGATTAAAAGCAGTCTGCATTCCAAAAAGTGAGAATATAGTTATGGATATATGCATACTAATAATGCTATGTAATTTAAATATGATATGATTAAATATAGCACTTAATTACATGTATTGATATTCTGCAAATAAATTTATTTATATTTAGTTACATATAAGAAATTATGCTACTTATTGAACATATTTATGTTGTTAATTACAAGTTATAAACAGAGTGATCATTTTGGTATTCTGGATCAAAAACTAAACCAAAAAGGTGCAATTAAGTACAAGGATTGGAGATGTAATATAACAAGACTCAGGCTGAGATAATAGTCTACTAAACTTTTGATTGTGGTTTGAGATAAGGAGCAAGCTGGCTGGTAAAGCATCTTTCAAAGAAAAAAAGCCTTTACAAATGACATACCTTTCCCAGAGCTGCTGTACAATCAATTGAAGAGGGGTCTGATTCTGCAGATTTAGGTAAAGAAAGAAACTGGAAACTTTTATAACTCTATTTCACCACTTACCTTTAAAAATCCAGATAGTAAAAGCCTTATCTATTTTTTCATTTCTTCAAAAGGCAGTTCGAATCAGTTCCTCTTCAATTGATTACGTTGGGAAATAGTTGAAGCAATCTAAAATCTGATTTATAAAAGTTCCTCATTGGCTCAGAAAAGTAACTAAGTGAGAGTTGATTTCACAAAGTTTTCTTTTAAAAATTGTCATCTAATGACAAGAGAAAAGAAAAAAGATGAGTCTTTAATTTAAAAAAACTTTTCATATACTGATAAAAATCATGATTTGATGGAATGAATACCAAGTGTTTATAGGGAAGGAAACAGAGTGATTTATTTATCCATCTACCATCTTTCCTGTCTATTTCATATAGATCTAAGCATATAATGCTCTTCGTAATAGAAAAATTATACAAGTGGAGGAAAAAAAGGAAGTAATGAGATAGATATAAAATATAACCTATCCTAAATTGAGCTGCTCTGTAAATAGTATGAACACAGGGTCACACATTTTAAAAAAATCTGACATTTCTAAAAAAGTGTAAAATATTTATGCAATATGAAATCAATTTAATTTTGTTAAGACTCTTGAAAATGCACGGTGTTATTCACTTCTTAACACAAGCAGAATTGTAATTCTCATTTTTTCTTCTTTCTTTCTTGTAATATTTCACATCCACAATATATGCTCCAGGACTGGTGATATCAACACAAACGCTTCAAATTTTATTCAGGCATTAACTCAGTGCTGTCACTTTCTTGTTCTTTCCTCTTTCTCTGGATCTGTTAACATCTCTTTCATCATAAACTATGACTCATTGAAGATCAAGATGCCCCTCAACTCCTCCACTTTTTCAGTTACCCTAATTATGCACATAAAGACCTAGGAATTTAACTAGCACAAACTAAGTTTTCTATAACAGGCAATATTTTCCTATCCACACAGACACACAGAAACTATGTGCACACATACCTAAGATATTATCAACTAGCAAGATCAAGTATAATGTAGTGATTCGTATAAACCTTAAAGATGGCCAAAAATAAAGCATCACTACTGCTACTGTTTTACCGATCTACAATATTGACTTGTCCTTGGTGAAGTCTACCACTTTGATCTCTTGACTTACTTATTCTTTTGTGAAATTGAGTTGGTTTAAAAAAAATCACATTAACTGCTGCTGGAATGTCTTCTTATTTAATAACTATTATTGTAATCTGTATACTCTTACTGTATAGAACATATGAACAAATCTTGTAGAATTTGAATGATAATGTAATATGATAATTTTCCTAAGATGGTAATTTATTATCTAATAACTTTTCTAAGCACAATAAAATTTTATATGTATATATATATATATTTAGTTATCACATTTGTACAAATAAATATATAGCAGATCACTTAGAAAGATTAACTGCAACTGGTAATAGACACAATTTGTGGCTATTACTGGGATGAGTGGTCAAGTGAGTTTTTATCTGTGTTCTAATTTTTTTTTATTAAAGTACAATTACAATATGTCAATCTCTGGTGTATTATACATACATATATTCATTTTCATATTTTTTCCATTAAAGGTTATTACAAGATATTGAACATAGTTCCCTATCCTATACAAAAGAAATTTTTTTAACCTATTTTTATATATAGTGGCCAACATTTGTAAATCTCCAACTCCCAAATTTATACCTTCCCACCCCCTTTCCCCAGGAACCATAAGATTGTTTACTAAGTATGCGAGTCTTTTTCTGTTTTGTAGATGAGTTCATAGTGTCCTTTTTTTTTTTTTTTTTTTTTTTTCCACATGTGAGTGATATCAGGTGGTATTTTTCTTTTTCTTTCTGGCTTACTTCACTTAGAATGACATTCTCCAGGTCTATCCATGTTGCTACAAATGGCATTATTTTATTCTTTTATATATATGTAAACCTATAATAAATGTATATAATAGCATTATATATGATTGGCGACTTATGTAGGAACAGGATGTTAATATGACTAAGGGCATTAGGGAATACTTACTATCATTTCCCAAAGCAAGGTACCAGACTACTTGTGCAGAATTTGCACAGAGGTAAACCAGAATGTGTTCTGTTAGTGTTATACCTTCACCCACCTCTCCCTTAGAGAGTTGGTGATGTGCTGGGCATTTTGTATGTCCCATCACAAAAAACAGACTGCTTACTACTTGTTCAACTTCAATCGCTTGAGGAGAGCTTGAAAACAAATATTCAAAGAGCTTAGCTTTAACTTCCTACTCTTGAGGAACACAAGAAGTGATTTGTTTCATGCCTGAAAAGTCTAAATATGAGAGGTTATGATGAGTCAGTTGAGATGGCACAGGGGAAGTGGCTGCATTTGGAATGGCCAGGAAGACCAGGGTTTGGTGGCCAAAGAATGTGTGAGGTTTTCTTAGCCAGTGATGGACTTCACAGAAGAGAACTAGATTCTATTTCTTGAGGGGGATGATATCGGACAGGCTTTCTGGAGAGGTCAGGTGATCTCAACTGAGATATGGACCTCTGGTACTAGAACTAAAGGAGAAATCTTTAAATATCAGGAATTTTCACATATTCTTAAGAGATCCCAAGGAATAAGGATCTTCTATGAACCCACAGAAGCACCTGTGAGCGGGAGAATCAATGGATGGCTGCATCTCCCCTCAGTGGGCAATATGGCCAGATTATGTCCATGTTAATGGGGTAAACTCTTACTATTATTCATCTTTTCATACTCTCCCTGTTTTAAATGTATAGGTGTCTAAAACAGCATCAAGAAGGTAATGGAGTGAGAATGAGAGATGATGTCAACCACATGCTACTTTCTCAGTTCAGGTTTCTCAGCCTAATCTGAAGGAGGACAAAAATAAACTACATGCCATTTTGGAACTTTGATATTATGCTGGCTTGGAATTTTAATATGGGTAAAACTAAACTATTCTTTGTCTATAAGTGATGAAAACAACAATGAAATTTGCATAAGATTTTGTTCCACAGTGGCAAAACCGTCCACAGAATAAATTTAATAAAATATTAGTGAGAAATAATAAAATGCTTTCTGTGTTAATCTTTCAGTGCAGTTCATTCACTAAAGTGGTTACATGTAATTAAAAATTCAGAAAAGTATAGGATAGAAGCACCATTTTTATGTTTTCTAGGGAAATAAGAATAATGTAAATGTTTTATTAGGGAATCTGAAATTCACAATAAATCAGTAAAAAGGAAAATAAAGAGACAGTAGATCAAGAGAAGACAGAGTTGGAACCAAATCTCAGTTCTAAAATAATGGAATTTTCTATGGAATAAGGCTGATTACTTAGCAGTTGAAAGAGTTTAGTTATACTAATTAATGTTATGTAGTCAAGTTATTTAGATAGAAAATCCATTTTTTTTCCATCTAGATGGCATTTTTAAAAATGTTACTATTGTGAGTAGAGTTTTGTAATGGAAAATTCCCAGAGTAAACAGTCATAATATTTTTTATATCTGGTCAATATTTTACATAAAAGTTATAAGTATATTAATCAGTTTGCATAGTCTTATTATGTTCCCTAAATATTTAACCTAAGATGTCTAAGTTCTGTTTTCAGATAAGTAAAAATATTTTAGAAACTAACATATGTTTTAAGTATATTTAACCAGAACCTCCAGAAATATTTATTCACTATTTAAAAGCAAATATCAGGTTGGAGAAGCAAGATGGTGGAGTAGAAGGATGCTTGTAGCTCACCCTCTCCCACAAATGCACCAAAACTCACATCTATGGACCCACTCAGCCAACCAGAGCACCTGCCAAACTGACAGAACATCACCCTTTTTGAAAGACAAAGATGTCAAAAACCTAGTAGGAGAAAAGGAAAAAAGAAAGAACTAAAAACAAAACAGTGTGGGACCAGTCCCGTGGGGAGGGAGCAGCAAAGGAGGAATAGTACTTGTTCATTGGGTCTTCCCCCTCCAATGGAGAGGCCAACAGGATGGAGGGAGAGCCTCTGAGGCTCAGATCTGTCCGAGTACCCCTTGACCGACAGAACTAAATTAAATGGGCACAAAGGGTCCCCACAAAACCCAGCCCGAGATGAGAGCCAGCAGCTGGGGGTCAGGACAGGCTGCCTTAGGTGGGTGGAGGACTGGGGTGGCTTAACTGAAGCAGCCCCAGGGGACTGCGGGGTGCTGTGTGCCATGGAAGAGAGGGGATACAGAGCAGAACAACCTTGGTCCCCCATAAATTGTGAGAAAAAGCAAAGCAACAAGGCTGGTGTACCCTGGCAGGAGGGGCACCATAACCTTCGGCACCATTACTGGTGCTTCTCTTGAGAAGAGAGGTGGGGTGCAACCACAGCTGCCATCTCCTCTTGTGCACAGCACCTGGGTGGGGGCAGAGCTGGGACCTGAGTCTGCACTCAGGGGCTCTGCAACCTCCTAGGCAGGACTGAGACTTGTTCACAGCCCGAGGTAGATAGGGTCTTTCTGCCCTGGCACCTCAGAAAACTCATGCCACCAAGACAAACAAGGAGTGGAGATTTGGCACAGAGCAGGGGCAGGGCTGTTCCACGGTCTTCCCCTAGCCTGTCTACAGAGTGCCAAATTAAGGGGGAGTGGGCAGCTCACAGAGCAGCTGAGTGACTGGAACCTGGAGAGGGCAGGCAGCCAACTGCCTTCCTGGCAGGAATGCAGCACCTGACCACAGAGCTTGGAGAGGGCATGATCTGCCCACCTGCCTAGCCCGAGTGCAGCATCTGACTGCGGCATCAGGAGGGGGAGTGACCTGCCCACCCACTGGCCATAGTGCCAGAGAGATATGAGCAATACGAAGAAACAGAGGAATCACTCCCAATTAAAACATCAAGAGAAATCCCCTGAAAGCATGATCAAAGAAATAGACATGGATGCCTTACTAGATCAAGATTTCAAAAAAGGAGTGATCAAAGTACTGAAGGAACTAAGAGAAATAGTGTTTAGAGATATAAAATATGTCAAAAATGAAATAATAGCTATAAAGAAGAACCAAGTAGAATTAGTAAACTCATTTGCTGAGATGAGAGCTGAACTAAAGGCTGTGCAAAGCAGACTAGATAATGCAGAGGAATGGATAAGTGACTTAGAAGACAGGACAACAGAAAGCACCCAATCAGAACAGTGGAGAGAAAAACAAATAAAATGGAAACAATATAAGGGACCTATGGGATAATATAAAGCATGCCAATCTACGCATAATAGGGGTTCCAGAAGGGGAAGAAAAAACAAAGGGGATTGAAAAGGTATTTGAAGAAATCATGACTGAAGATTTCCCAAACATAAAGAAGGAATCAGATATCCAAGTACAAGAGGCTCAGAGGGTTACAAACAGGAAGAACCCAAACAGACCCACACCAAGACATATCATAATCAAGATGGCCAGAGTCAAGGATAAAGAAATGATCCTAAAGGCAGCAAGAGAAAAGCAAAGAGTAAGTTACAAGGGAACCCCCATAAGGCTTCCAGCTGATTTCTCTACACAAACACTACAGGCCAGAAGGGAGTGGCAAGATATATTCAAAGTCCTGAATGAAAAAAAAAAGATGCAGCCTAGGATACTCTATCCAGCAAGGCTATCCCTTAGAATAGAAGGAGAGATTAAAAAAAACTTCACAGATGAGCAAAAACTAAAAGAGTTTAGCAACACTAAACCCATGCTAAAAGAAATATTGACAGGTCTACTCTAAATAGAAAAGAAGCAAGATGCTACAAAAATGAGAAACTCATAACTGGAAAGGTGATAACTACCATGAATTACAAATAGAATAAGCACAAAATTGTAAAATAAGACATCTAAATCATTAAGAGTGGGAGAGGGAAGCAAGGAAAACCATTGTGGAAAACAGTATGGAGATTCCTCAAAAGACTAGGAATAGACTTACCATTTGACCCAGGAATCCCGCTCCTGGGTATATATCTGGAAGGAACCCTACTTCAAAATGACACCTGCACCCCAATGTTCATAGCAGCACTACTTACAATAGCCAAGACATGGAAACAGCCTAAATGTCCATCAACAGATGACTGGATAAAGAAGAGGTGGTATATTTATACAATGGAATACTATTCAGCCACAAAAATGACAACATAACGCCATTTGCAGCAACATGGACGTTCCTGGAGAATGTCATTCTGAGTGAAGTGAGCCAGAAGGAGAGAGAAAAATACCATATGAGATCACTTATATGTGGAATCTTAAAAAAAAAAAATAACCAAAAAAACAAAGAACATAAATACAAAACAGAAACAGACTCATAGACATAGAATACAAACTTGTGGTTGCCAAGGGGGTGGGGGGTGGGAAGGGACAGACTGGGATTTTAAAATGCAGAATAGATAAACAAGATTATACTGTACAGTACAGGGAAATATATACAAGATCTTGTGGTAGCTCACAGCGAAAGAAGAAATGTGACAATGAGTATATATGTGTTCATGTGTAACTGAAGGATTGTGCTCAACACTGGAATTTGACACAACATTGTAAAATGAGTATTACTCAATGAAAAATGTTTAAAATATTAAAAAAAGCAAATATCTATGAACATTTCAACTAACTATGCATTTAAAGCTAGATTTCAGTGATGGAACTATATGCATGGAATTTTAAACTACGACAACTCATAGACAATTTTGCCTTAATATAATGTTTTAAAAAGTAGAATTATGTGCAGTTCACACTTTAGGAGCAGGGGGACTTTTTATATCTTTCTAATTTGAGAATAGAGTTATTCAGACACATTTTTTTTTCATTCTTTTGTGCAGAAGATTTATCTATTATCCCCATGTATTTATTTTAATCATTTATTTATATCAGTGCAGATTCACTGATATTCATTTTATATGTTAGGTTATACTCCAGTATTACTTTATTAATTTTTGTGTTGAAGTCATTTCAGTTTTGGCCATTAGGACCTCTTACAATTGGGTCCTCTGTCTCTTTGATGTTCCCAATCATTGTGATTTACATTTATTTACTTTTGTTTACCTGGTTTTGCTTGCCCATAGCAAATTCCTTCCATGAGTACAGAACAGAAGGTGGGGAAAGGGTAACCATACAGTGAAAAAACTGGCAAACACTACCTCAAACCGACAAGATCAACATCAACAGTGACAATATGTTGATACTGTGTATTCTTGATATGATGTGAAGAGAATGGCATTTTGCCTCTCTGGTTTTCCTCTGCTAAATCCTTAATCCAAATCCCATCACAGGAAAATACGGCACAAACACCAATGAAGAACCTTGTGCAAAATAACTGACAAGTATTCCTCAAACCTGTCAAGGTCATGAAAAACAAGGAAAATCTAAGGAACTGCCACAGATAGGAGTCTATTGATACAGAAACGAAAAGTGATTGGTATTCTGTGTTGAATCCTGAAACAGAAAAATGCTATTAAGTAAAAATTAAGGAAAAATGAATAAATTATGGACTTTAATTAATAAATATAATGTATTAATTACATTGTTTTAATGTATTTTAATTAATTGTGACAAATGTATTACATTAATGTAAGATTTTAATAATGGCAAAACTTGGTTTGGGGTGTATAATTCTGTCTTCACAATGTCTTAAAATATAAAACTATACTAAAATAGAAAGGTTGTTTAAAAGAGAAAATATTAGAAGAATCAATAGTAATGTAGGATATGAATATCTAAGTAGATTCAAAGAAAATGGAGTAAAAATTGGATTCAAATTTAAATTTTGCTTTTAATATTTACTTTCAAATAAGGATTCAGTCCTTTAAAGTCTTTCAGTCCATAGGTACAATGATCATTCTAAAAGCAGAATAGCAAGATAGATATAAATAATGTATATAAATATTATTTAACTTACAATAAATCCCGATGTCTAAAAATCTGCCATCGAAGACAAAAGTTGGAAAAGGGAACTACTCTGCATACGTTTAAATGTTTTTAATAGATGATTTACTAAAAATATCCCACATACTTACACATTTTCTATCTTAATTTATCATATCATACTGTCACTGTGGAGATATATTCAGGTCTATAGTGCATAAGATGAGATGGTGGTCCCCAATGGTATAGCCCAATGGCTATATTTTAGAATCATTTGGGAAACAAGCACAATCCAATTGAATTAGAATCTCTGTAGGTGAGGCCCTTGCATCAGTATGTTTAACAACGTTTCAAGTGATCCTAAATTTCAGCCAGAGTTGAAAACCCCTGCAGTCCATAGAATTCCTCGTGTGATCAGCAGAAAATACGTCCACATATGACTGTTGTGAGGTATATTCTGTAGTTATGTGTTCTGAGTAGAGGACAAATCAGATTGCATACTGAGGAGCTGATGTAAACTTCTGTTCCCATACAGAGGGTACATTTTTATTTCCTGTGCTTCTTCATCATCAGCTATCTTCTTATCTGCCGTAGCTCACAATGTTTACATTTACTGACATTCTCTGTTTCTTACCAATGTCAGTGACTTTTTTTAAAAATGCTACTCTAATTTGTTCTTACAGATGCTTCTAGTGCTGTCTTGTCAGCTATGCTGGGCTTCTCTACTTGCTGTCTACTTGGTTTCATTCATGAGGCTTCTCTTCTTTCTATTTTCTTATGTCTTCCATCTCTTGTCACTTTACTCAAACAACACAGAGTAGGTCCAAAATGCTGATCTTATTATAGGCACCAATGGCCAAATAGCTAATCCATTTACTTGTACTGAATCACCCAAACGTTAGATTGAGGTTGAGTTCTTGCAACCTCTGGCTGAATGCATATGATTATTTCTATGATGCTAATTGCTTGGAGATTAAATTTTCCCATTACTGTTGTTCTGCTGTTGCTATTGTGCCTCATGTTGGAGCCATTTGAATCAGTGTCAAAAGGCCCTTTAAAAAGTTGGGATCTGTTTAGATCCTGGTATAATGTAACGGACACTAGCCTATCTCACATAATCTTATGAGATTAGTTTGATAAAATGGCATCTGCTGAATATTTGCTCAAAATTATATATATGTACATGATTTTTGTTAAGTAAATAAAAATATGATAGCAATTTTTTTCCTGCATCACAAGCCAGTTCTATAGCAAGATGGGTGCCTTTCAGGAGGGCTGGGAAGAGTGGTGATCAGTCCCATTAGGTCTGGGAGATTGTAATTTCTTGTACTTCTGATCTGTGCCCAGACTACTAAAATATTCCAGATGGATTCAGATTTTATATGGCATTCTGGCTGTAGATGATTTTCACAATAACACATATCTTTCATATAGAGTAGGAGAAAGCATGATGAATTTGAAGACAAAAGTATTACAGATTATTACCTTCTTAAAGAGGTAAAGAAATGTACAGTGGTAATAGTATATAAACACCCCTAATTCTGTATAACAGGGGCAAAATACTAAATTAAATGAATTCAAATTGAGATCCCACTTTTTATGTGGTGGATTCTAGAATATGATATTTCCCTCAGCTTTGTTCTATGATTCATAATAGTGATAATTATAGAGAAGAGGCTATGTAAAAATGCTCCTGAATGTTTGTGTATGTCTCCGTGGGTGGGTATGTCTGTGTATGTGGTCACAGCAATGATACATTTTATTTGTATTTAACACATTAGATTTAATTTATCAAATTAAGAAGTCTCACTAAAAAGGACGCAACTTGTCTGTGGATCTGTATATAATTCTACAGAGCAAATTGTACATACATGAACACAAATACATATAGTTGTGTAAGGATTCAGAGTTCACTTATTCCTAGATTATGAACTGTGAGAGATATTTTTGATCAATTTATCTATGAATTGATAGATTAAATTTGATAGATAAAAATTTATCTATATCTAATTTCAGTTTTGCATTTGACTTATTTCATACTCAATATCAATTAAACCTATGCAGAACAATGCACGTTAAAAGTTTAGGTGATCACATATTTAATGCTTGTCACAATGACTGTAGAATTCACAACACCTTGATAGTATGCAATAACAAAGCATATCAGATCAGAAGAATATCATTTTAGAATCAGAATTTACCTTAAGTAGCATCTAGTCAATACTCTTTAGTGATAAGGAGACTCTAAGAATTTAAGTAATTTGCCCAAGATATATTCCAGTATATCTGGAGTAATTATCAAACGACTCTTCATTCTCACACTCACAAAAATAGTATTCTTTTACATTTATTCTGTTTTGATATTGGTTTTGCTACTGTCATTTTATCACATTTGTGACCATCAAAAATGTATCTGAGCAGGAGATTTAGATTTATCTGAGGTGCATATACAAGGTTTCTCTTTATAGAAAACTTTTCCGTGTGTGAAGAAAATTATGATCATTTTTAGTGTTTTCATTCAAGGCTAAATAATTCTAATGTCATCAGCTATTTTTTTTTTTAGGGTGGTATTTTCTGGTTCTTTAAAGGTTGTCAATGTTCCTTCTTTGCTGGAGAATTTTCTTTTAATGGCCTTCCTGTCACCTACGTACCTTAATTTTTCATCTCAGAAGGGCATCAAATTATCTAATAAAAGCTTTTAAATGGATTACAATAGCAAACTAAAAATGCTGAAGTCACCAGCCATCATTTTGTCATTATCATGACCTCTGTGCTTATTGTTATGCAGCCTTTATGCATCACCTTGATTTTCTCAGAATGTTTTATAATCATCATCTTCCAGCTACCCTCAGCTAATATGCAAAATATATAATTGCTAGTGAAGAAATATAATAATCATTCATTCATGAATTGTCTGCCCTTTTATTTCTTAAATAACATTTTTTTTCTGTCTAAGCCAGATTCTTCCCAAATGCAGTTGTCAGCAAATCTCATGGGATGAGAATTTGGCACATAATTTCTATACTACTTAATTCCTTTACATATGTGAACTTGTCGAATATCTGAATTCACTTTAAGAAAACATTTATTTTCCTTCAGCAAATGTGAGTTTTGCATTTTTTTCCTTTTTTCTTCCTTTTTTTTAGCTTACTACAGTTAGCTTTGGACTGTTTTTCACAGTGACAAGAGGATATTAAGCTACAAACATTTTAAGTCACAAAATCGGGCTTGAAAGAATCTAAATGTAAAATGAAATGGTAAAGAGATGAAATATGTGCATGTGAAATGTAGAGGAAACATTGGCTTACACTGTTAAACATAGCAGGTAGTAATAATAATTATATAATATTTACCCACATTTACTTATGCTACATCAAACTTGCTTTATTCTTGATGGCCTAGGGTAAATCTTTTTCAAGGCAATATTACTGTTCAGCATTATATGAAAAGAAGATTATCTGTATATAAATCCTAAGGTGTTAGGGTTTTATCAATCACTAGATAGTCACTGGTGCTTATTTGCTCATATTTTCTTAACTTACGCTTATTTCATATTTACATATGTTGACGACACAAAAATAAACTGGGGAAGCATGGTATAATAAGAAAACTAGTTTGAAGTCAATAAATTGTCATAATTTCTGGGACATTGGATATCTATGATCATCGGTTTCTTTTCTGTAATGTGAGAACTTTGGAATTTTGGACTCTTAGCCGCAATAGAACTTACACGAATAGTGCTATGAAGTTGCGCTTCTCTTTCACATTCTTTGAGAACTGTATCTTGAGTGCCTTTGTCCTTTTCTTTAATATTTTTATTGTCTCTTTTTCTGAAAGCTTTCTCACAAATACACAGAAGACATAGAGGTTTTCCAGCAATCTCTGGCATTTCCATCAAAGACAGTTTTTATTTTCCACTTGAAAATCAGGTGATGGACACACTGGAAGAATATACCTCTGATGATACTAAAGTCATTGTGTACCTTTATGACATTGGCTTACCTATTCATGTTTTCCAAGAAAGTTTGCTCTGTGGCCTTATATTGCAAGTGAATGAAAAGTAATGGGTGACTAAGGAAACAGTAGGTACACTCCAGTACTTATTTATAAATGGACTAAATAGATTATGCCCTGTGTCTGAGGAAATTCCAAATACTTAAAATAGACTGGAGAAATTGTGAAAGTTTTAGACCTCCACCAAAATCACTGTTTTCAGCAGTATTTAATGACAGTTAATTTCCAAATAATAACCTGAGGGAAAAAAAAGCTCTTCTTTACAGAATTGATGTATGCACCTGCACACTGAGTAAGCAAGGGTATTAGGAGTACTATAGGATGGTGTATATGCTTCTGAGTTTGTTGTGTGCATGTGTGTCTGTGAACTTGAATTGAGGGTGCACTTCCCTTGGGTCAGCAGAATTAAAAAATCATAACCAGGTGCTTTCCTATTTCTAATATGAGAGATGTAAAATTGGTGAGGCCAAATAAATTTGTGTTGGCTCCTAACTATGGTTAAAAAGACTATACTACAAAGCTATAGTAATCAAAATAGTATGGTACTAGCATAAAAATAGACACATAGACCAATAGAACAGAATAAAGAGCCCCAAAATGAATTCTTGCATATATAGTCAACTAATATTTGACAAGAAAGCTAAGTATACACAATAAGGAAAGGGCTGTTTTTTCAATAAAAAGTATTAGAAAAACTTGATAATCACATGCAGAAGAATGAAATTAGATTCCTATTACATCACTCACAAAAATTAACTTGAATTGGATTAAAGACTTAAAATAAAACCTAAAACCATAAACCTCTTGGAAGAAAACATTGGTGAAAAAGCTTCTTGACATTGGTCTTGGCAAAGTTTTTAAAATATGACATCAAAAGCAAAAATCAACAAATGGGGCTAGATAAAACTAAAAAGCTTCTGCACAGCAAAGGAAACCATCCACAAAATGAAAAGACAGTCTACAGAATGGGAGAAAATATTTGCAAATCCTATACCCAATAAGGGGTTAATACCCAGAATATATAAGAAACTGGTATCACTCAATGGCAAAAAAAAAAAAAAAAAAAAAAAAAAAAAATCAAATAATCCAATTATAAATGGACAGAGAAATTAAATAGGCATTTTTCCAAAGACATCCAAATGGTCAACAGGTATATGGAGAAATGATCATCATTAGGGAAATGCAAGTCAAGACCACAAAAAGATAGCATCTCAAACTGTTAATATGGCTGTTACCAAAAAGACAAGAAATTAAAAAAAAAATTATTGGCAAAGATGTGGAGGAAAGAGAACCCTGTGAACTCCTAGTAAGAATGTAAATTGATGCAGCTACTTATGGAAAAGAGAATAGAGGTTTCCCCCAAATAAAAATTGGAACAACCAGATGATCCAACAATCCAACTCCTGGGTGTATATCCAAAGGAAATTAAATCAGGATCTTGAAGAGACATCTGCAACCTCACATTCACTGCAACATTTTTTACAATAGCCAAGAAATATGGAAACAACCTAATTGTCCATCTATGTATGAATGGATAAAAAGATGTGAAATGCATGCAAACACACACACAATGGAATGTTGTTCAGTCATAAGAAAGAGGGAAATCTTGCTTTTTACAACAATATGGATGGAATTTGAGGGCATTATACTAAATTAAATAAATCAGACAGAGAAATATAACTACTGTATGACACTGTTTATTTGTGGAATCTAAAAAAGGCAAACTCATAGAAACAGAGTAGAAATGTGTTAGCCAGGGATAGGAGGATAGAGAAAATGCGGAGATGGTGGTCAAAGAGTACAAACTTCCAGCTATAAGAAGAATAAGTTCTGGGGAATTAATGCACTCTGCAATTAAATTAAATTAAAATTATATTAAATATATATTCTTACATTATTATATTTGAAATGTATCATATGCTTGAAAATTGCTAACTGTAGATCTCAAATGTTCTGAATAATAAACTTGAAAATTGCTAAGAGAGTAGGTATCAAATGTTCTCACCATAAAAACAGAAATGGTAATCATGTGAGGTAATGTAGGTGTTAACAAACCCTGTTGTAGTTTCGCAACACATGTGTTTTAAATAAATGTGTTGCACATATCTAAAATTTACATACTATGTGTCAATTATATCTCAATAAAGCTGGAAAATATTTGAAATAAATACATAAAATGATCTTCCTATTATGAGACAAGGAGAAAAAGTTGGCTCTGGAATTTGTGCAACAATTTTGGCAAGGTTTCATAGTTGATTATAGATGTTGAATCTGCTATTTCAGTGATACTCACTAAGGATAGTCAAAAAAATGTAAAGAATATGGATGACAGGTACAAAATTAAGATCTATGTAAAATATACTCTTTCGGGTAAAGCAGACAGTCAAATTTGTACTGAGAGACAACTAGTTCTGTTGAGTTTCCCACTTAAATAAACATGAAAAGATTCAAATGTAGAATAATTATTCAAAAACAAGTCAATCTAAAGATATACATAATTAACTATAATGGCAGGGGTGTGTCAATCAAGATGGTGGAGTAGGAGGATGCAGAACTCATCTAACTTGCAATCACTTCAGAAGAACATCTACATGTAGAACAATTCTTACTGAAGCTGACTGGAAGCTGGCAGAAAGGCTTATACAACCAAGGCTGTAAGAAAGATCCACGTGGAATCTGGTAGGAAGTTAAGAAAGGCAATCAGGGTGTGACCAATGTCCCTGGAAGGAGACTTGGAGGAAAAAGAAGAATACAGGGCAGAGATCTGTCTTGGGGAGTGGGCAATTTGAGCCACATATTGGGCACCCCAATCCTGGGGTCTGATGCAGGCCCTCTTGGTTTGTGGAGAGGCCACTAGAGCTAACAGGAGGGCTATAGGAAGCCTGGACTCCACTCATGAGGAGCATACAAGTGTTAGCTTACTCTCAAGGCAGGGCAGAGAGGGAAAATTGAAAACTGCTTCAGTGGCTAAGGTTTCCTGCAACTGTGTCATTGCATGTCCCAGCCTGAGCCAAAACACTCCAGCCTTGCTTATTTCACCTCACAGCTCCCCACTGAAGCAACAGCTACCAAAACTGGGAGAAAGCTCAGCCATGGACCTCAGAGATGACTTGAACCTGGGGTGGCATCTGAGCACAGCAGTGTCAGTCATTGCTGATGCTAGCATGCGCAGCACTTTAGGGGCAGTCTCGGTTTCTGACAGTGTTCTGACTGCCACAGCTTGCACCCCAGGCATGCCTAGAGCCCACGTGGGCACTGCCTCCCCTGCCACATGGCTCCACAATAGGGTTGGGGCAGTGGAGGCAGGGGAGAATATTCAGCTGTGAGGAACACAGGAGACTTAGATACAGGAGTATGCATCAGGGACAGACTGGCATCTGTATGCAGCAAGTCTGCTGAGCCCACATAGGCTCCTTTTGCAACAGCACTGCTCCCATCTGGGGCAAGGATACCAGTGCTGGGAGACGGGAGAGCACACATGGGCCAGCATGGGCCAGACCCTTAGAACTTTTGCTCCAACAACTTGGGATCCTCCCACCCTTGGTAAGGCAGTGAAGGCCACTGAACAGAGGGAAAGCCCTGCCTCATAACTGGTTCTGGCCCTAACCCCTATATCAAGGAAACCAAAAGTGGCTGGAAAATTTTACAATTCTACAAAAGAGGGATATAGTTGTACGGCCAACAACAGGAATATTTAATAGGTTTATGTTTGAATTCATTGAACACACACACACAAATACACACACAATTGTTTATATATGTAATACAGTGTACTTGTATTAACTGTAGCAAACATAAAAATAAAACATGAGGGTTTTAGTTTATTAAATATCTGTAAGCCATTAAATCAAGACTTGAATAAAAGGCTTTACAGTATGAAGGAAGGAAGAAAACTAAATCATGCTTCTGGGTAGAATTTACATGGGAGGTTTTGGCTGAATACTAGAAAAGAAGCTCAAGTAGTGAAATTTCCCAGCAGCGTAAAGAGACTACCTCTTATTGTTCCCATTGCTGGCAAAGCAGTAGAGATGTTAGAGGACTCAAAAAGCATCAGTCAAGATGCTATTGAGAGATTTGGGTACTAAGTACTAGTTGGACTAAATGACTTCTAAGCTTTGTTCCTATTCTAAAATTCTATGATGGTATTTTCCACTAATTTATTACTAGGATCTGAAAGGTTTTTTTTTATTACTTAGAATTTCTAACTACAAATATAAATCTCTGATCATTATCTTGAAAAGACAACATATACATATCTTATCTGATCACATTTAGCTGAACATTAACACCAATAAGTTCCAGGAGCTATGTTTGATAGTGGAAATGGAGAGGTGAGTTAAGGCAAGTTCTGCTCTACTGGAGGTAGTAGTATCACATTGACACATGATCTAATCATTGTACTTGCTACATGATATGGTAGGTGCAATGGGATCTCATGTAAAAACAAGAAGCTTTATTGTCAGTGACCTTGGATGAGAAATGCATGGGGCCCAAGGCCAAGGTCACAGCAACATGCTTGTAGTATAAGGTAAACAGTGATTGTATGCATGCACCAGTTATATAAGTCTTAAAACAAAGAAAGTAGAAGTAGGCATGCACTAGTGGTGTTATGTAAGCCTCATGAACAAAGAAACGAACACTGCACATGTGCTGGCAGAAAATAAATAAAATCAGGACAAGTGAACCACAGGGTGGGGAGGGGCACCATCTTGTTGAACTAGAAGAAAGTGCTGAGCGCCGCCACTGCTGCTGTCGCCGCCGCCCGCTGCATGCACCACCTTGTGACAATAGAATAAAGTGCTGTTTTGCTCCGTGTCAGCTCCTCATGCATTTTTCTAGTTGGGCAGCTCACCTACTCAAATCCCTCTTCAGCCCTCCTTGGCTAACATTTAGGAAGCAATGAAAACAGTGCTTAGAGGGAAATGTGAAGTAGTGAATTTATATAAAAGAAAGAAGAGAGTTATAAAATCAATCATCTAAATTTCCACCTTAGGAAACTACAAAAAGAAGAGCAAATTAAATTCAAAGCAAGCAGAAAAAAGAAATAATAAAAATTATAACACAAATTAATGACATTGAAAATAAGAAATACACAGAGAAAATCAACCAAACCAAAACAGAATCAGTACAGTCAATAAGCCTCTACCAGGCTAACTAAAACTAAAAGGGAGATCGCACAAATTTTCTTAGAAGTCAAAAGCAGACATTATTATACATCCTATGGACTCAAAAAAGGATTATATACAGATCTATGTCCACATATTTGATAACCTAGATAAAATGGACCGATTCTTTGAAAGACAATCTTCCAAAACTCATAGAAGAAATAGAAGACATGAATAGGCATATTGTATTAAGTAAATTGAATCAACAATTAATAAATATCCAAAACAGAAAGTATCAGGCTCAAATGAGTTCACTAGTGAATTCTATCAAACATTGAAGAAGAAATTATACATATTCTCTACAATATCCCTCAGAAGACAGATGCAAAAGGAATACTTCCTAACTTATTCTATGAGACCTGTATTGCCCTAACCCCATAACCAAAGACATTACAAGAAAACTACAGACCAGTATCTATCACAAATATAGATGCAAAAATCCTCTACAAAGTAGAAAACTGAATCCAACAATGCATACAGAGAATTATACACTACGATCAAGTGGGATTTATCCCAGGTATGCAAGATCAGTTTAACATTAAAAAATAAATTAATGTAATCCATTACATCAAGATTCTAAAAAACAATTATATGATAATATAAATAGAGGTAGAAAAAGCATTTGATGAAGTCCAATATCTAGTTATTATAAAAACTTCCAGTAAACTACAAAGAGAGGGAAATTTTTTCAATTTGATAAATAATATCTACCAAAACCCTGCAGTTAACATCATAATTGTGAAAAACTTGAAACCATTAACATCTGGTAAAGACAAGGATACCTCCTCTCACTGCTGCTTTTTAACATCATACTGGAAGTCCTAGCTAATGCAGTAAGACAAGAAAAATAAATAAAAGCTGTATTAATTAGGAAGGAAGAAATAAAACTCTCTTTTTTTCAAGTGACATCATGATCAATGTAGAAAATAAAAAAACTGCTCTAAAAATAAAGACTATTGGAAAGAAGAGGGGTAACTTGTATTGAATTTATTATTAAGAATGATCTTCTATTTATTTATTCTAGGGAGAATCTTAAAATAATTCCAAGAGTGAATTCAAAGTCAAAATAAAAATCTGATTATATTTACCAATATAAGCTTTCTCGGCTGGACAACTTAGTTGACTTTGAAATTTGTTTAGAGGGAAAAAAATGTTTCTTTCACAGCAGTTGAGAAGGATAATTTCCTGTTGTCCCTCTAGAGAGGACTTTGTGTGTTTGTGTGTATGCATGTGTGTGTGTTCATTTTATAGCCAATTCATATTGGATATTAAATTAAAATGTCTATCATTTCTATAATTGAACATTTGTGAAGAACATTCTGAATATAATTGATAATTTTTGTTTTCTTTTTTAAAACATTTTATTGAAGTGTAGTTGATTTACAATGTTAGTTTCAGGTGTACAGCAAAGTGATTCAGTTATACATATACATACATATATGTTTTTTCTTTTCAGATTCTTTTCCATTATGTGTTATTCCCAGAAATTTAATACAGTTTCCTGATAAAAATTTTAATATGTAACAGATTTATTATATCTTCACAATGTGTTTATAGTTACCAAGATTGACTTGAAATGGCTATTTTATATCTACAATGTTTCTCAGACCATAAACCTAAACCTCTTGAATTGTCTCACTCTCATAACCAATTTGTCACAGACTCATCCAAGTATACCTCAATCCCATTGTTCTTCCTTATTCCTTACCATCCATTTACAAAGATAAATATTGTTTTTCTCTCTCTCAAACTATTTAATATACTAGTGAGTAAATAATTTTGTTTTTCACTCTTTCAATCCTTTTCTTACACAGCATAAAGAATTATCTTCAACAACAACAAAATCTCCACTTACTCCACTGCTTAAAACTTTAGTGACTCATCATTGTTTTTAAGAAAATGGTTAAACATCCTATCATGCATTATAAGGCAATATAAGGCCTGGCATCCTTACCTTCTTAGATTGGCTCACTTCTCTATGCTCCTTTTTATTAAGAACTCGTTTAGTTAGGAAATCTTTCTGTTTCCAACAGCCCACTATACATTATCTTCTCTCTAACCAAAAAACTAAAACCAACATCCTTATCAGGTGTGTAACACCTACTGATCTTTCAGATTAGATTTAGATATTACCTTAGATGTCCATCCATGACCCCTAAAATCTGTACTGTCTTTATTATAATATTTATCACATTATGTTTTAACTTTTGTTCACTTTTCTATGTCGCTCATTACACTGTAGACTCATAGTGAGAGGAGAGTTCATAACCAGTGCCCAGCACAGGGTTTTACACAGAAAAGACACTAAATAGTTTATTGTACAAAAAAAGGGAAGAAAAAACTCATTTTTACTTTTAGTAACAGTTTGGATAAAGTAATCTAATATGACACATTGTCAGGAATTTTTCATCTCAAATCTAAACTGGCTTCTCAGAATTCTTAGCTTAACTAGTAATCATTTCCTTAATAATTTATTAATAAATCCATGTCAATAGTTGACAGATTTTCTCACTTTGTGGAGATCTGTTTATGAGTTGAGTGTTTCTGGGTCAACTTAGTCTTGTTATTCTTATTTTTATTTTGTTTTTAGGATATAAATAAGTCCATTAGCTCTTCAGCTAGATTTATCTTACAGAAAATAAAGGCAAATTCAATGTCTGGATTTTCTTCTTAAATGTGTATTTTTTCCTTTCATTCTCTCTTCCAAAAGAAGTTGAACTTCAATCTTGAGATTACTAAATAAGATTAAATCAGTATTTGCACTTGTCATGTAGGTAAAAGACTTCCACTGCATTTCACCATTGTATATAATTCTCTATCAACACAATACTGTATGTACTACTTACAGATTTTATGAGCCATGTAAATTCTCTCCAGGTGTGGCAGAATATTAATGTAATTTCTGCTGTCCTTGGCAAATTGGGATTTGAAAATTTATGGAGGTTGGGATTCTGACTCTGCTGTGTGTTTCTGCATCAAGTGATAGTAACACACTGTCTCCATAAAAAATAAATTCTTGCCATTTTGATTTCCTTAATTTTTTCTGTTCTTAAATCTGTGAAATATTAGTAATTCAAACCTGAATGTTTAATTTTCTATGCCTAAAGCATGTATATTTGAATTTATAAATTTTTGAGACTAGCTAAGATCTTGGATTAGATTATTCTCAGTAAGCAAAGAAAAGACCCAACCAGTTTATCCATAGATAAATACTACTCTTTTCCCAAAACATCTTGAATAGTTGTATCCAATACTGGAAATAATGATAGAGTTAGTTGGTTGCATTAATCTTGACCTGAAAGCAGAGAAGAAATTAAGTCAATTTAAGTGATTTTTTAAGTCACCATGTTCTCATCTTGATCCCTTGCTATGTCTTTTGGAATGTTTAAATTTTCCTCTATAGCAGAAATAGAAACATATAGATCATCTTTTTTTTTTCTCCATCAAAACACAACAGCTTTCTCTTTCATTCCTGTTTACCACTGGATTTACTGATAAAAATAATGAATATGTTCTTTTGCTTAACATATCACAGTTTGCTAGGCTTAATATCCATTTGTGATAGCATAGTGTGTTGTGATGTGTATAAGAAAGAAAATACACTCACTGTAAAGGAAGTTTATGAATGCATAGTCAGGAAGAATAAAGCAGTATTTCTTGAGTAAATGAGCGTATCTAAGAATTAACCATTAACTTCAAATTGTTAGACTGAAAAATGTCTCAAAAAATGCAAGAATTGTTGCCTCTGCCATGTTGAACACAGGCCAGCTTTCAGAATTGAACAGATCCAGTGAGAAGAGTAAGTCATAGCCCCGTGTAATTTCAACTTGAATGTATAATACTTCCGAGATTCTGCAACATAAAAAGCTGTAGTGCCAAAATCGTGTTTTCTGCCAAGGATTGCTTTTAGCATGTGATTAACCTCCCAAATGATAACATATTTCCAAAGGTTGTCTTCGGCGGTCACACTTTGGGAACAGCAAATAGAGTATAATGGCTGACGGTATTTACCAGCTACCACTGCTGCTGTTTGTTTCACATAATGGTTTCTCATTTTGTCATTTATGTAACTGGCGATCATTAGCATACAGGTTTACAGTACTTCACGTACAATAAAAGGGGAAAGAGCAAGTGAGTAAAACTAATTTACTTATAAAATGGCAACTTGAGGAAGTGTATTTTGGAAAAAAATGACATTTCCTTGAACTCATCTTTTCGTAAGTTCCATTTTTAAGGGCCTTTAAAAAGAGACCTCAGTGTTCCAGTAAGACTGTTAGAGCAGTAAATGTTCCATCAGGTATGCTTTCTTCAGTCCTTTACTTAGAACTTCAAAATAAGTATAATAATCACAAAAATAATATGTTGCTATTAAATTTTCACCATAGTTCTTTCTAAAAGCTCATATTATACTGTGGGACCACAGTGAATGTATTCTTTAAAAAAATCCCTTGTGGAACACAATATGGTTATAAAGATGTATTATGGTTTTATGATTCGTGGAGAGGATGAGAAATCTGAACCAGTTTACTGGTTTCCCTGGCCAAGTTATATTAATTAGTTGCAAAGTTTCTGAGGCTAAATGACAGGTGACTTGTCATTTTTGATAATTTTTTTCTAATTTTTTTCATAAATCAACCAATTTTGTGATATTTTTCCTTCCTAGGATGGTTTTACCCCAATTTATAAAAAGAGACTCATATCTGGCAAGGAAATTGTATTGATTTTTCTGTGAATCACAGTGACTACCAGATTCATCAAAAATGGTAGAAGAGTGATGGTTTTAGCAACATTATTTTGGAGACGCCTCCTGGTTCTAATGGAGCATATGCAAATATGTGCTGACTCTCATGAATGACCTAACTGAAGTCTTAAAGAGCTCTGACCCCCTTTGAAAAAGAGCTACATAAACACAAGGCAATCAACATCTTCACTGGGAAATTACATGTGAGTCAATTCAGGACTACATTAAATAGAGTTGAGATGAGATCACCTGGGCAATGTTTGGCATGCTTTTTAACTATTCTCTTCTACCTTTTCTGGCCATGCTATATTTCCTTACTTCAACAGAGCTACTGAATTTTTATTGAGCATTTTCAATCATGTGGTGAGTCAGTCTTTTATATCCATATTCAACTCCAATAAACAAAGCCTTCCTTTCAACTTGCAAATTTTGCCAATGTTTTGCAGTATATTAACTACTGAGATTGAATCTTGAAAGATTTAGCTATTGTTTGCTGTTATTTCTCTTGTTTTTATTAGAGTAACCTCTATGGTGGGGGTGGAGTCAGGTATAGTGCAAAAAACATTGAAATTTCTCCTAGTCTCCATTATTCAACTTATTCAACTGTAAGACTTTGACATCCTCTGAGCCTTGACTTACATGTCATTATAATGGTAACAGAAGCATATTCTTTGTTTCTCATAAATAGTGACAAAAATCACATACAATAATACTGAAAATAATTTTATAATGGAATAAAGCTGCTATAAACATTCATGTACAGGTTTTTGTGTGAGCATACATTTTCACTTCTCTGAGATAAATGCTCAAGAGTGTAGATGTTGGATTGTATCATAATTACATGTGAATTTTTTTTAAAGAAACTGCCAAGCTGATCTTGAGCACAGCTGTACCATTTTACTTTCCTACCAGCAGTGTATGAGTGATTGACTTTCTCTGAATCTTCGCTAGCTTTTGGTATTACAGCTATTGAAAAAAAAATAGCTATTCCTGTAGGTATATTGTGCTTTTAAAGCACATTTTCTTCATCACTAATGATTTTGAACATCTTTTCATGTACTTACATGGTATATGTATTTCCTCTTTAGTGAAATGTCTGTTAATATCTTTGGTACTCTTTCTAACTTGAATTTTTTCTTTCTTACTCTTGACTTTTGAGAGATCCTTATTTATTCTATACACAAGATCTCTGTCAGATATGTAATTTGTAAATATTTCCTGCTAATCTGAAATTTGTAATCATCTCAACAGATTCATTCACTGAGCAAAAGTTTTTAATTTTGATAAAGTTCAATTTATCATTTTCTTTTTTTTATGGATCACATTTTGGTGCCAAGTCTAAGAAATCTTTGCCTTGCCCCTGGTACCAGAGGTTCTCTAATTTTTTATTGAAGCTTTATACTTTTATGTTTACAATTAACTCCATGATTCACTTTGAATTAGTTCTTGTATAAATGTGAGATTTAGGTCCAAGCTTACTTTTTTTGCCTACGAATGTCTAATTACTCCACAACTATTTTTAAAAAGGCTAGTCCCCTTGAATTGAATTGCTTTTGCTCCTTTGTTAAAAATTAATTGGGCACATTTGTGTTGGTTTATTTCTAAGTTGTCTATTCTGTTCCACTGATTTAAGTCTGTCCCTCTGTTAGTACAACACTGCCCTGAATCCTGCATCTATATGGTATCTCTTAACATCAGTAAAAGTTGTTCCTCCCATTTTATTCTTCTTTTCCAAAATTATTTTGGTTATTCTAGGATCTTTTTCTTCCCATATAAATCTTAGAAAAAACTTGTTTATGTGTGTAAAAACTGTTAATGATATTTTGATAGAATTTTGAGAATTGTTATCTTTATTATGTTGAGTCCTCCAATCCATGAACGCTATATCTCTTCAACTATTATATCTTTTTAAATTTCTCTTATCAGCATTTTAATTATCATACACATTGCTGTACATGTTTTCTTAGTTTTATAAAGAAATATTTAATTTTATTTAAAGTAATTACTAACAGAATTGCATTTTCAATTTCAATTTCCACCTATTTATTATCAGAAAAATACTTGATTATTATGTATTGATCTTATATCCTGTCATTCCACTGAAATCACTTCTTACTTTTAGGAGGGTTTGCAAATTCCTTGGAATTTTCTTCAGAGATATTTATGTCATCTTCAAACAGAAGTGATTTTATTTCTTTTTGTTTAGTATGTCTGTCTTTTATTTCTTCTTCTTGCCTTAGTGCAGTGGCTAGAATTTTTTGTACTATATTAAATAAGAATAATGAAGGTAGACATCTTTTCCTTATTGTGGTTTTTAAAGGAAAGCTTCTCATCTTACATCATTAACTATGATCACAGTTATAAAAAATATATATATTTTTTTTGTAGATAGTCCTTATCAAGCTAAAGATACACTCCTCTATTTCTAGTGTAATAAGTTTTTTTTTTTTAAATCATGAATGGAGATTGCATTTTGTCAAATGATTTTTCTGTGTCAGTTGATATTACCATATGATTTCTTCTTTAGCCTGTTTTTATGGGAGATTCTATTGATGGAAATATTGAGCCAGGATTGGATACTAGGAATAAATTTCACTTGTCATGGTCTATCATTACTTTTATACATTGGTGGATTAAATTTGCTAACATTTTGTTGAAGATTTTTGCATCACATTAGACATACTAGTATGTAATTTTCTTTTGGGGGCTGTTCTTGATTATTTGGTTATCAGGATAATACTGGTCTCATAAAATTAGTTGGAATGTGTTCCCTCTTCTCATATTTTAGGGATGATATTGTGTAAAATTTGTGATTTTTTAATACTCAGTAAATTTGTACAGTAAAACCATCAGGACCTTGATATTCCTTTCTTTAGCAGCTTTTTAACTGCCCATTATATTTCTTTGATGGTAGTACGACTACTCAAGTTATTTATTTCATGTCATTTTGGCTTAGTTTCTTTTAACTTGAGTTTTTGAGGAATTATCTTATCTCTTCTTATGGGCTGTACTTCCCGTGACTATTTAGTTTTCAGAGCTCGTGCAATACTATTTTGTCTAGCTTCCTTTTTCGGTTGCTACTGCTCAGACCTTGAGATGGCCTCCTTCAGGGTCAGAAGCTGCTTTCCAAAGTTGCCTATTGGTTGCTGGGGAAATTTCTGTGTCTGTTTTAGGGTGTGTGTGTGTGTGTGTGTGTGGCAGGGAGGAGACAGACTAGGTTTGGTGTCATGCTACTAAGTGGAAGGTCAAGACACACAAGGCTCCTCTGCTGCTTTCCCTGTGAGTGGATCTGCTTGGCAACTGATGCCCCACGTTTGGAGTAGGGATGGTTCAGTACACTAAGGATTTGAAGCTGCTGCTGCAAATGAAGTACCTTAGATATGGAACAAGCACTAGCCATCGCCTTTTATGGCCCTTTGAGCAGAGAGAGTAGGCTTTACTTATATATTTATTTTTTATTCCTAGTTGGTGGTTTCAGGTTATAGAACTCTTCAGTGACCAGTCCAACATATTTGGGAAATAAAAGGAAAACCCAAGGAACTAACTACTTTCTTGTTCCTCAGGGATTAATATGCCTAGCCCATCCTTCTTTCTGGCTTTCAAAATACTTTTATCCTTGTCCTTTGAATTATTTCTGGGGCATTTAGTTGTAATTAGAAGGGAGGAGAAGGGAAAAGTGATCTACACCATTTTGTAATACATGTTCATTGGAGAAAACAAAATATACAAAAGAAAATGATAATATAATCAATTAATAATATATTAAAATAAATAATATAAATAAATAAATAAAATATAAATAAAATAATAAATTAAAAATATAATAAATTAATATTACATTATCTAGAGTTAATAACTGTTAATTGTATATGTGTATTCAAATCATTCCTTGTATGCATATTGTCATTCATAAATGGTAATAAATTCAAACATTAAAAAAATTAAAATTATGCTTCAGCTACTTTTCAAACTGACATTTTTGTCTTTCAACAATTCATGACATTATTTCCTTGTAAATAATTGTACTTCCACATATAATTTTTAATGGTTCAAAGTACTTAACAATAAAAGTTTGACAGTATTTAGTTACCAATCTTGTATTATGGTATTTAAGCTTTTTCAGAAATTGTAGTTAATAAAACCCAAGAGGACCTTCTATCTTAGAAGTTAAGAGAGGCAAAGAAGAAGGCTATCAAGGTGATGGTAATTTTCACTACCTAATAAATAAGCAAAATTATACGTTCAACTTACTTATATACATATTAAATGCTAAATAATGTATCCTACACATTAATTCCCTGAACTGCTACAAAACAGAAAGTAATAAAATGTTTACCTGACAATAGTTAAAAATAGGAAATTTACATGTAATATGAATATATAAAATAAATTTTCATGAACAAAATAGTGTTAATAAAGAAATGAGACTTCCCATTCCTTTTCTTATTTCTTTGTTTTTCTTTCTTCTCTGGTTTTGTCTCTGAAGCATTGGTCTATCTCCAAGATCCAAGTCCTCACATCATGTTTTATATGATGCCTTTGGAAATGCAGTCAGGTACATTTAAGTAGGACTTTGAAAGAGGGTAAAATATATTTTGAAACAAATCATATAATTAATTGGACCATATATTTTTATCAGAGGTATATTTGATACTCCAGCTTACTGACTCCATGCTTAAACAATTGTTCAACTGCTAATGGACTGCCTCATCCATTGACCTTACACTTAATACTAGTTATTTATTCCAGTCATCATTTCTTACTTTGCCAGCTTATATTCCATGATATAAAGTTATAATCATTCCTTCCATGTATTTTGACTTTTTTTTTTTTTTTGTCATTTCCTCTGTTCTACTGTATAAGTGAAACCCTTACTCTGATTGAAACCAATTATTCTCCAATCTGGGTCTTCATTTTAACATTTGAAATTTTTGAGTAAATTGAATTCTGGCTACATGTGTTCAGCTTAAATTCATGATTCCATACTTTAGTACTTCAGATGCTCAGCACTGCCATGAAATCCCATGAAGATTGCAAAATAATTTCACCTGTTTAATATCCAAGATAATAATTTCAAACTTCATCTCTTTCATCCCCTCTCAGCTGATAGCCTTACATCATATTCTACTGAGATAATAGAATACAAATGGATGAACCTTTTATCTTAATTCCGCCAACATACCTAGCATCATGTGTACCATATTCACTACCTGGTTTCCAGTTCCAAGGAAAATAATGACCTTCCTCCACCTATATTTCGATCTTATTCTCCAAAACATCCTCCAGAGAGTTCATTCTTTCTTTTATCCCATACACCAATCTTTCTTGCTCTGCTGATCATGTCCACAAATACATGTTGATTCTGGTATCTCTCAACTTAAAAATCTACTGTTCAGGATTTGCAGATACTACTATATTTAAAATAGATAAACAACAAGGTCCTACTCTTTAGCCCAGGGAAATATATTCAATATCTTGAATGGCTTATAATGAAAAACAATATGAAAAGGAATTTATATGTATATATGTATAAATGAATCACTATGCTGTACTCCAGAAATTAACACATTATAGATGAACTATATTTCAATAATAAAATAAATTTTAAAAATTTAAAAATGTATATCTGATATGAACCCACCATCCTCTCTAGTTACTTCATTTTTTGCCCTAAAAACCGTCTTGAAAGTTTGCCATCACATGTTTTCTTCAATTACTGACTTTTCTCATTTTTCCTTTTGAGCATTAAAACCAGGCTTCTAATCACATCTCTGAACTGAATCTCCTCCTGTCAAGGTTATCAGTCATCTGTATGCCCCACCTTATACTCCTTTACACAACCTCTAAATAAGCAACATTTAAAATGTGCTCCCTGCACATAGTGGTCTCAACGACTTCAACAATATAAGAGCAACTTTTCTTGATCTTCTCTGTTATTATTCTCCCCTCAATGAGTCTCTCCCCCAAAGTCTTGAGTCATCTTTGATTTCTCCCTTTTGTTCAATCACATTTGTTCTTTCAGCAAATGCATTTTCGCTGACATGTTCCCTGTACCAAAAGCTATTGTCTCTCATCTGGGCTACTACAGTGATTTTCTATAAGTCTCTATTTTATCTCTTTCAACATTATCATGCATCTTATTAATAGAAACCAGAATGATACTTTAAAACATAAATCAGATCAAAATACTACCCTGCTGAAATCTTTCAATGCCTTTATATCTCACTTAGAATTAATTCCATCTCCATACTGCAGTCAGGGTAATTCTCTGTGATCTGACTCTTGTGCACACTTCCAGTTTATAGAATTGCTAATACCCATTTCAGCTTATAGAATTATTCTCCAAACAGCCACTTTGGTCTTTTTTAGTGTCTCTAACCCAGTGATTGTCTAAATGTGCTTCCAGAACCATTACAGAAATGCAAATTATCAAGTCCCTCCCAAGAACTATTGACTTAGAAACTCTAGGTCGGGGCCAAATAGCTGAGTTTTAACAAGTCGTCCATTTGTTTTGCTGAGGGATAAATGACAAACATAACTGTAAGATACTTAAAGTGATGGTTTGATATACATATACATTGTGAAAGGGTTCCCCCTTGAGTTAATGAAAACATCCATCACCCCACATATTTATCATTTTGTGTGTGTATAAGAGCATTTGCATTGTACTCTCTTAGCAAACTTCAATTATACTATTCCTGTGACTTTGACCTATTCTAAAGTCTGAGCATTGCTGCTAAGACAACATAGTATTTATGTCTTAGGGGCTTTGTTCTTTTGCATGACAGGAATATTTCTCCCCTGGCTCTTAGCTTGGCGTGTTTCTCAAGGGCCAGCATGTGTTGCCAAATCTAAAGAAGCTTCCACTCCCATTAAACATGATTGAATCATTTGTATATTGTATTCTTTGTCACTCTCCCTCGAATGCAAGATCCAGGATAGCAGGGCCTTGTCAGTCTTAGTTAGTACTATAATTATACCATGAGCACAATGTCTGACACAGAGTAGGCACTCAGTAAATGTGTGTAAGACGAATGCATTCACTGTGGGAATCTGTAAATAGTCATTTGATTAGTTGATAATTTTATAAAACCTACCAAATTATCTGACATTTATCTTTAACTGAAAAGAAACATCTTCCATTTCCCTCAGAATGACACAAAATAAACTTCACTAATGTAAAAGAAATGTGTGTTTTAATGAAAGATTTTGTATTATCCATTCTCAATTATCATACTAATCAATGTTTAAATTCAATGTTCAGTGTCTTGCACTGAACCATTGTCATTGGTAGAAAACAACAAAGCTTTCTTCAAGTTAACATTTAAATCTGTTAGAAAGGAAGAAATTCATGCTATCTATATATCCTGTCTATTTATATATATATATATATGTATTATCACATGTATTATATTATATATGTAACAAATGTAATATATATATACCAATATTTTAAAATGTTATAATCACTTCTGCTTTAGATGATTTTTAAATGATGCTCTATAATAACTAAAGAAAAAGGAAATCAAGTGGTGTTCTTTAATTAGGAGATGATTTATAGGATATGCAAAACTTGAACTGGGTGGAATACGGGGCCAGGGGTAACTCATTTCGTATGAATTGTATGTGTAAATTTAAGTTGAAAGACAGAAATCTGGCTTGGACTACTTTAATAAAATCTTATCTGGGAGGATACATATGAATTTTTAACTTACTCAGAGTCTCTGGTTTCCTTGATCTAATATCTCAGCCTCTATGTGGTAAGCTGACGATGCCATGAATTTTCCCACATAAAGACTCTGCCACCACATTGTAATATGCACACTATCCCCACCAGTATGTTGGACTTTCATTACTATCACCAGTCTGTTCCATTTTACCAAAACCAAGCGACACCTTTCAGTGTTATCTTATTTAATCTCTTAGAATTTGACATAATAACCCACTCCCAGTATTAGACTGTGCTTGTTTGTTTGTCCTATGTTTTTGGCTTCTCTTTAACAATTTTATTAACAGATTTGTGTTTCTCAATTCCTGTCTTAAATGGTTTCACCTCAAGTTTATGGCAAAGTCTCCACTGTGTCCATTATCCTTTGCAATTGTACCCTCAGTCACAGATTCTATTATAATATATATTCTGATAACTCTTCATGGTTATTTGTATAACTTGGACTTAATTATTGAGGTGCTGACCAATACTACTAGCTGACTCGTGGACTAGACGTATTAGAGGAACATCTAATACAGAACTTCTCACGTCTATCACTGTTACAGGTGGGACAGTGTCCCCCAAAATTCATATATTGAAGTCCTAACTCCCAGTACCTGAGAACAAGACTACACCTGGAGGTAGGATCTTTAAAGTGGTAAGCAAGTTAAATGAGGTCGAGCTTGGGCCCTAATTTAATATAATTAGTGTCCTTATTTATAGAAAGAAAAACTTTAGAGATAAACATGAACACAGAGAGGTCAAGTAAAGATGAAGAGATCAGAGTGATGCTTCAGCAAGCCAAGGACCCCAAAGATGGCCGGCAAACTATCACAAACTGAGACAGAGACACAGAAGGGATACTTTCTCACAGCCCTCCGAGGGAACCAGCCCTGCCAACACCTTGGTCTCAAACCTCTAGTCTTCACAACTGTTTTATTTTCCAATTTTATTTACTTACTGACCAGAACAGACAATAAGTTTCTGTTGTCAGTTTGTAGTACTTTTTTGAAGTAGCTCTACCAAACTAGTAGGACCTCCAAACTCATTAAAAATATGGGCAAAAGTTTTAAACACATACTTCACCAAAGAAGATAGACAGATGATCGAGATGCATGTGTATCTGTGTTCAGGATTATTTGCTACTAGAAAATGCAAATTCAGACCCATGTGAAATGCCATTACATATCCACTAAAGCTGCAGCAAATAAAATAAACTTAAAAGTAATAAAACCTCTGAAAATACCAAGTACTGATGGGGAGGAGGGCAAATGAAACTCTCATACGTTGATTAAAGCCTCACTCTCTGGAAGCTCTAAGAGAGAATCCATTCCTTGCCCCTTTCAACTTCTCGTGGCTGTTACGATGCATTGGCTTGTGGTCACGTCTCTCTCTTCTGTCCTCACATGGAATTCTCCTCTGTGTGTCTGACAAAACTCCCTCTGTCTTCTCTTATAAGAATATATGTCACTGTATTTAGGGACCACACATGTGATCTAGGATAAGCATCCCCCATTATTCTTACTCTTTTACCTTGGAAGGTAATATTTGTAGGTTTCAATCATTAAGCTGCAAGCGTACCTTTTGGAGGCCACCATTCAGCCCACTACAAAAGACAACATCAAAAGTCCTGTGCTAAATTAAATAAGCCAGCTGCAAAGAGTAGATGATTCCATTTACATAACATTTTTTAAAGGCAAAACTAAAATGATAGCAGCTCAGTGGTTTCTAGGGACTGGAGATGGGAGGTAAGAAGAGGGAAAGGTACATTGATTGCAAAGAGACATTAAGAAATATTTCAGGAAGATGGAACTCTTCTGTACCACAACAGTGATAATAATTACAAGATTGTACACACCTGTTAAAATTCACCAAAATGTGTACATAAAATTGATTAATTGTATACTATGTAATTTTACCTAATTTTAAAAATCAGAAAGTTGACATGTATTGAAATTTTTCCTTCATGAAAGTTTCCATTTAATTCTTTCTTCTATTTTGCTTTCTTCATAGTTTAGCCTCTGTGCTAATCAGTCATGGAAACACTAGATTTTATTTTATGAATTTTCTACTAAATCTTGCTTTTAGCAATATCAGAATGCAACAGCAACAGAAAAAAAAAAACTGTAACAGTGTCTGGTAGTCCAACTCCCTTCTTACTAAAAGTAGAGTAATGTTAGCTTAAGGGAAAGGAGAAAGTAGAGAAAAAAAAAAGCAGAGAGATTTTTTGCCTATAAATATGGAATATTGCTGAGTTTCTGGCTTTTTATTTTAAAGCTTCATCTTTGGAATGTGTGGAGTAGAGGGTAAGTACATATGGACTCTGGAAAGAGTAGAGAGAGGATTAACGACCATGCCAAACGGTGTGGAGAGACATTCAGCCATCCCAAGACTGACTTGTCATACTTACTTAGAGTTATTTATTTAAAGACACAATAAATATACACATTAAAAGTAAGTTAGACTATGTAATGAAATATATCAAAAAGGAGATGGTAGTATATAATGGAACAAACCAAAATAAAATGTTAATTTAACATGAGACATATAAAAGATATAACCAGTAAAATCTAGACTAAATAAGAGAGGATGGATAAATAAAACTATTCAGCTAAAGTAGCCATTAAATATATATATATATACATAAACACTACAAAATATGTAAACTCAGTTGAAGTCACACCAAATAATTAATGGTACAATTTTTCTTCTTCTCCAAAAATTTTTGCCTGTTTCTCCTGTCTCATCTATTGACATCCCCTCATGCTTTATAGTCCAGCAGTACCTAATTGCATATTTTACATCCTCGGCCACCAATATACTCTCGTACTATGTGCTTACTCCCTTCTTTCTTGCTCCTTCCTTCCCTTCCACTTCCCCCTCTCTTTCTTCCTTGTTTTCCTTCAACTATCCACTCTCCAAGTAAATCCTTTCTTTCTACCTCCACCTTAACCAGGTTCATTCCTACTCATTCCTTAAGCTCCAGCCTCAGTTTAGGTTTCAGAATTCTACATGCCCTTGTCTCTCTCGCTTCTCCAATTCCCTGCCAATGTAAGTGCATCACTTTCTAACAGCTGCCTTAAAAACCTGTAAATAACTCTAAGCTAACTTATACATCACTTATTGCTGTCTATTTTCTTGTTGGCTTCCTGCAAATCTACTAGCTCCTTGTCTTTAAGGACTTTTTTGTTCATCTTAGTGAATTAACACACAACCTGGGTATCTAGAAGTAGTCAGCAAAATTCATTTAATGAATAAAAATATCTGGAGCTGAAGGAATTTCTAAAACAAAATAAAACAAGCAAGCAACATCCACTGAATGTAATTTAGAAGCCAAGCTTCACAGTGAGGGATCTAGGGAATTGTCTTAGGGCACATTTTGGCAGTTTGAGTTGTCACTGCAAACATCTCAACAAAAGTTATTGAGACTTCAGTAGGTATAGAGGGCTTTGGGACACTAGAAATAATATAATTTCAGTAATCAGTCCTCTTCCAAAAAACTACTTGTAACAATAAATATTTAAAATTTAAAAAGGAAAATAAAGAGAAAATAGCCCATATTTTTAGAATAAGTTTACTCTCATAATCTATTTTGGTTCAGAAGATGGAAGCTCATTTAGTTAAGGATGACTTTTTTCTACTTTCTCAAATGTCTATAATTTTTAAATTTATTATTGGAACTCCTTTCTTTAAAAAAAAACAAATTCTTTATTTTAAACATCCTTTTCTTACTTTCTAGATGCATTAATATGATGGAATTCTTCACCTGTGGAGACTACATATTGAATATTGCTACAAATTTTAAGGTGAGTCTACTAGAGGTATACTATGCCTGTAAATAAGTTTGTTATTAGTGATTTACTTGGAGAAATATGTTTTAAATACACATTGATGGAAATACAAATGGGTAAAATTTGGTATTTTATTACATGCACATTTTAATATTTGTTTTCCTAATTTGTAATACAGATTGGAATTCGTAGTTTGAAATATTCACATCATAAACTCCTTTCATTGCCCGAGGGAGTAAACATATATATAGAGAAACGGACAAATTGATTCATATAGTTAATCCATAACGTAATAAACAAAATAAGTAGCATTAAAAACATGGAATTAGTGTAACAAGAAATAGAGAAGTAAAATTTAAACATACTGATTTTTAATATCATCATTAAGAAAGTGAGTTATAATGCTGAAATTTTATGCTATATATATTTACTATAAAGCTATGTAGATACCTAAATATATAGTATATGTTTATATGTTATATTTAAACTTCTTTTTTAAATTGAGGAAATCCAACTAAAGGAATGCACAAGGCGATGTAATTTAATTAATTAACTCAACAAATATTTCTCTGCATTTAATCCCTACCAGCTATTCTCCCAGTTTCAGCAGAAGTGAAAATTATGATGGATGATGTCCCTGAATTTACATACTTTATATTCTAATAAACTACCTATAATCATGAAGCCAAATCATATTATTATGCTGGAAATATTATTAGTTATCCATCTCAGTCTTTGCACCCTTCACCTTGACTTTCTGCTCATTATTGTATTATCACATTTTTGCAAACTTAAAAAGTTAAGTTCAGTATCTTTAGAGGCTCCTTCTTCCCTAACATCTCTCTTTAGCCTTCTGTGTACATTTAATTTTAAAATAGTTTTAATTTAGATTGGATATATGGTCTTTTACTCTTTGTGTGACTGTATGAGTAATTACAAAGGAGTAACCACATTTGAATGTCTACTCATTAGGCATCTAATAATAATGGTACATGTCAAATAGTGACATGTAATAACCATACATGTCACGTAGTGCTTATCTTTTATTCCAACAATGATTCACATCAACCCATTGGCAACTAGTTATATTAGAATTTCTTTAGTCATTCACTTATTATTTAAGAACTGGGTCTCAGCTAAGGGCAAAGCCATGTGCTAGGCAAGGGGAAGAAAAAGTTAAGCAGATTATATACAGGCTTCATCTTCATGGAGCTCACAGATTAGTACAGGAGACAAAAGTTAACCTAAACGCAAAAGCAGAGAAATGCATAATTGTAAGTATGGTCTCAAGTGAATCTTCCAAGCAGAGCCACAACTTCTTCTCTTCCGAGTATATCATGGGACCCATTGTAGATGATAAGTCCCATGAAGTCCTTATTTTTCAGTAATTACTTTGCAAATAACTGGACTATTTATAGTAAAAATTTAAAGGCAGATCCTTCTTTTTAAAATTATTTTTCAGTGTACCAGAAGAAAAATACCCTTTCCTATATTTGATGTATATTTATACATTTTAGGAAATATAAAATCACATCCTTTAAATGGGACTTGCAGTGATGTAGCAATTCAAACTTGCCTATCTTAAGTGTTATGATTTATATGTTACTAATTAAGCACATTGGTAATTAGTAGTTTAAATTAATTAATATGCAAGAGTGAATATATGCATATTAATTTCCATCCTATTTCACTTTTCATCCCCTCTTGGCTACCTACTGAAAACAATTTTCTCTTTTTCTTTCTTTCTTTCTTTCTTTCTTTCTTTCTTTCTTTCTTTCTTTCTTTCTTTCTTTCTTTCAGTACCGTCAGTAACAGTGTGTCAATTTCTAGTGTACAGCACAATGTCCCAGTAATGCATATACATACATATATTTGTTTTCATATTTAATTTTCTCTTTTCTGTCATTGTGAGGATCCCAATTAAATCCTAAAGAGCCTAACACATATTTGAAAGAATTATCTTAATTTTTACCTTCTTCATGGTGGCAATGGTATCTATTAACCCCTTTGTTAACTTTTAGTGCCACAGTTATACAAGATTGACCATGATTTTAAAGTGTTATACATAATTTCCATATACACACATTTTAAAGATGTTTATATAATAGTTATTATTTCAAACACCTTTATAATAAAAAGCTTGAATTTAACATCTTCAAAGAATTATGTGACTATTTTAAGAATATATAGGCAGTTTATTCATCTTTTATCTTGACTAAGTGAAGAGAATGGTTGGAATTATAATAGTCATAGGGTACAGATGGCAAAGTGATGGAAAATCAAATCCATCCTAGTTCCAGGGACAAACGCCCACTTAACTTTATACCTCTGTGGAATTCTTGGCTCTGACATATGATTTTTTGATTAATCTTATTCTATTTGGTTACACACTATTTTTTTAGAATCAGTATGTGGAAGCTAAAAGTCGAACATTGGAAGCCTGATTCATTTCTTCAGAGGCCTGTAGCTTCTACCACTGCTTCATCCACAAAGAGCAAATCTGTCTTCTAAAAATGTGATCAAAACTGCAGTCTGTTTATGTCTTTCTCTCATTCTTTATGTAGTTGTGCCTTTGTAAATGTGATTTAATGGACGATGAGAAGGTTATTGTGTTTAGTCTACTATCTCCAACTCATCAGCTTGGTAAAATGTTCATTCTTTCCCATTTCCTTTTTTAAAAAAAAAGTATTTACACTGTTATTTTCTTGTATAAATGCATTCATGTCATAATATCATGCACGCTATATTTTATTCTTCATGACTTTAACTATTTTAGTTTTCTATTGTTACTTTCTCCTCTTCTCCCTACCCCTTTACAGATCATTCACACCCACATCCAACAATACATACAAATACAATCCACAGAGGCATATTTTATTTTGTATCTTTCTCTATGATTATATAATTATATATGTAATAATTATAATATACCTATAATAATAATTATATATCTATGTAACTATATATCAATGTGAATTTACATATGCATATATAATGCACAGTTTTATATAATGAAATTATGCACAGATATACTAAGGATTTATTACAATTGTATAAAAATGGCATTGTAGTAAAAACATTTGTCTTTTTTTAATTCAACTACAACTTATGCTATTATTTCCAATTACTTGGTATATTTACAATTCACTGTTTTTATTGATGCATAATATTGCAATGTGTGGTTACATCATAATACTATAATGTAAACAATTATTCCGTTTTCAATAGAAATTCACTTTATTTCAGTATTCTCTGTAACTCCAAACAATGTTACCATAGCATATTCACTCCCATGTCCTTATGGACTGGTGCTTTTGAATCTGTGAGATAGATTACCAAGATTGGGGCTGATGGGCTAAATAAGATGTATCTATATATATTTCTCTAATGCTTTGATAAAAAGATGTAGCAATTTACACTTACATGAGTGATGTATGACAGTACATTGGTACATACATACTTTTCCCCAAAAAATGATGTTAAAAGTTTTTCATTTTTGCCAGTCTGATTCCTATAATGTGATAGCTTATTGTAACCCTACTTTGTTTTACTCTGAAAACTAATGAGTTTAAACATCTTTTCATTAGGATTTCATTGTTCTTTTATGAATTGCCTCTTCAAATACTTTGCACATTTTCTAATATTTAACACTCTTCTTGTCATTTATCAAGTTCTGTTATAAATTAGAGATAATAACTCTATCTTCAGCATTGCAAATATTTTTTATAATTTATTGTCTATTCATGTAGCTTGTTCATACTGTTTTCTTATGCCATGCTTATAGTTTCTGTATCAAATACGACCATCTTTTCATTTTTTTAGCTTCTGAGTTTTCAGTTTGGGTGAATAAATCTTCCCCAGCACCTTTGCCACTGATGTAATTTCCTTATTTTATTTTTAAAATTTTATTTACAGGTAAGCATTTAATATGTGTGTAATACATTTTCATATATGGTGCAATTACTGGTACAATTTTATTTTTTCCCAGTGAATATAAGTTTGTATCTTCACCTGTTATTAAGAATATAACGTTTTCTAACTGACTTGAAGCCATCTTCGCCACATATTAGCTAAAAACATACATTGAACTCCTCTTTTTAGATTTCTTATCCTGCTCAATTGTTTTTTGTTTTGTTTTATTTTTTTACTCCCCTGGCCAATATAATTGATAGATTTAATGTATGTTCCGATACCTGGGATGACCTTAAGTATTTTTACTTTGGCTTTTCTGAGGACATTTATTCATACTTAACAATATTAAAATAATTTTATCCAATTAAAATCAATGACAACTCTGATGGGATTTTAACTGGAATTGCTTGAGTTAAAATACTATTTTTTATAATAATTAAGCTTTTAATAATATTGTCTTCATATGTAAAAACAAATATTATTTACATTGCTCAGAACTCAATTTACCTTCTTCAACTAGATTTTATGTAGATCATATTCCTTTATTTCAATATTTTCTAAGTTTAAAATATTATGTGATATACATGATTTCCTTTTCTTATGTGCTTAGTGCTATAATGGAGAAAATCATCTCAGTTATAATATTTAATTAATATCTAGTCACAGTAAAAAACTTTTATTTTAATTATAGTTCTTATTTAAACATTCATCTTAACAACAAAGTGAAATTTATTGTCTCTTTTAGTTATTGTTCCATTTTTTAAAATCTCAATTGAATGACAGTGACACTGACATTAATTCAAGTAAAGGAATAGTGATGATGAAGGAAATTTCCGTCTAGACTTTGATATTAATTTAATTGTTTTAATTTTCATTATAATTTATTTGTATCCCATTTTACCTAGAATTTTATTAGTACTGGCTGAAATATCTTAGCAAATGTTTTTGATTGTCAGTAAAATCATGTTTATTTTTCTTTCTCAATTTGCTTTCTCAATTTTCCTTTCTCTAATAAATTAGAGTAGCAAACTTCCTAATATTAATTATATTTTACTTTCATAGAGCAATTTATATTTAGTCATGGTATATTATTCTCATTTTGACTCTTTCATAGTTTAAATATTAAATCATTTAATATTTATTCATACTGTTACGTATATATTCATGAATGCTATTGATCTCTAGCTTTCTTTTTGGTATTTCAATATTGGTAATGTAGTTATTTCATTTTCATAAAATGAATGAGGAGGGTTTTAAAAATTTTAAATGTCTCATTTAGACAATTTAGATTAATTGAAATCATTGTCTCTTTAAAGTATCTAAAATTTAATTGTGACCACTTCTGTTGGTCCTGGTACGTTTTAAAAGGTATATCTTTCATCAATTAATCACTATTTTATGATAGTTGTTAACTTTTCAACTTTTTTGGATAGATTTTTCTAACCTAAATTTTTCTATGAGTACAAAATTTTCACTTGACTTTTCAAACTTTTGCCATAGGTTTGTATGTAATAGTGACTTAATAATTCTATAATTACTTCTATATCTGTTATTATGTCCCCTTTCTTTATTCTGCTTGGCATTTTAACCTCTTTTTTCTTTATTTAGACCATGAATTTAATCAGTGAGTATGTATCAAACGTCCACATCTGTTCTCAGTGCATTTTATGCTAGTGCTGTCCAGTAGAACTTTCTGTGGTGGAAATAATCTGTACATGTGCTGTCCATTATGGTAGCACTAGTCACAGGTTGCTGTTGAGCACTTGAATGAGAAATTGAATTTTCTATTTTAATTAATTCAAATTTAAATAGCTACATGCAACTAGTGACTACTGTACTGCACAGTGCTGGCTTACATACAGGGAACATAGTCAACAAAACAAAGTAGCCCTCCTCCTGGAAATTATCCTGTAAAGGGAGAAAAGTTATAAATACATTAAAATTCAATACACACTATCAGATGTTGGTAAGTGTTATATAGAGAAACAAAACAGAGTAAGGGGAAAACTTATACCAGGAAGGAGGAGATAGTCTTATTTTTTCAAAGAAATAATTGAAGGAGTCCTCTTTTAAAAGGTGGCGTTTGCTTAGACAGGTGAAAGAAGTGAGAGTGCAGAGTATGGAAGAAGTGTTCTGGTCAGAGTAAGAAAGGAACGGAAAGGGCCACAAGTGGAAATATGCATGTGAAACAGAGGTCAAGTGAACCAGAGGGCGAGAATAGTAGGAGGGGAAATTAGGCAGCATTTTGTAGAACATTGGAAGGACTTTAAATTTCTCTCTGAGTGACTTGAGAAGCCATTGAAATATATGTAAGAAAAAAATGACTTGACACAAGGTAACTTTATGAGGAGATTTAGTCTAGCTGCTGCAAGGAAAACAAATTGTGGAGGACAAGCACAGAAAACAAACGAGGTTATCGCAATTGTCTTACGAAAGACAGGATAGCTTAAACAAGATGAAGAGAACAGGGTAGATTTTGGATCTTTTTACATTGTGTAATAAGAATATATTCTTTTTTTCCCTCCAGTTTTATTGAGATATAATTGACATACATCACTGTTTAAGTTTAAGGTGTACAGGATGATTTGATTTATATACATCATTAAGTGATTATCAAAGTAAGTTTAGTAAACACTGATTATCTCATAGAGATATAAAATTAAAGAGATAGAAAAAAATTTTTTCCTTTGGTGAGAACTATTAGGATTTACTATTTTAACAACTTTTGTATATAACATGTGGCCTTGTTAATTATATTTATCATGTGTATTACATCCTTTGTACTTATTTATTTTATAACTGGAAGTTTGTACCTTCATCTACCTTCATCTCCTTCCTCCCACTCACCCCACCCCCTGCCACTGGTAACCCCAAATCTGATCTCCTTTTCTATGAGTTTGTTTGTTTGCTTGTCTTAGAAATATAAATGGCCTACAACACTATGGTAGTTTCTTTTACACATCATAGTAGTTTGATATTCCTACACATTTCAAAAGGATCACCACAGTAATTGAGTTATGATATGTCACCTTACAACATCATCACATACTTATTAACTGTATTCCCTCACTGTACATTTCATTCCTGTCACTCATTTATTTTGCAGCTGGAAATTTGTACCTCTTATTCTTCCTTACCTATTTCTTTCCTCCCTTTAGTCCACACCTAGTCAACCATCTGCTTGTTCTCTGTATCTATAACTCTGTTTCTGTTTCAAATTAGTTCATTTGTTTTTTTTTAGATTACACATGTAAGTGAAATCATACAATATTTTTTCTATTTTTGAATTATCTTACTTAGCATAATACCCCTAGGTCCATCTATGTTGTTGTCACAAATGGCAAAATTTCATTCCTTTTTACTGCTGAATACCCCATTTTGTCTGTGTGTGTGTGTGTGTGTGTGTGTGTGTGTGTGTGTGTAAAACCTCTTCATTATCCATTCATCTACTAATAGAAACTTGGTGAAACTGACCACTTGAACAAACTGATCACTAGAAATGAAATTGAGTTAGCAATAAACAAAAACTCCCTACAAACAAAAGTCCAGGACCAGATGGCTTCACAGGGGAATTCTACCAAATATACAAAGAAGAACTCATACCAGTCCTCAAACTCTTCCAAAAGATTGAAAAGGAGGGAGTACTCCCAAACTCATTCTATGAAAACCAAAACCAGGCAAAGACACTACCCAGAAAGAGAATTACAGACCAATATCACTGATGAATATAGATGCAAAAATTCTTACCAAAATATTAGCAACTAGAATCCAACAGCACATAAAAAAGATTATACATCATGATCAAGTGGGGTTCATCCCAGGGACACAAGGGTGGTTCAACATACACAAATCAATCAGTGTAATACATCACATTAACAAGAGAAAGGACAAAAACCACATGATCATCTAAATAGATGCAGAAAAAGCATTTGATAAAATTCAACACACATTTATGACAAAAACTCTCACCAAAGTGGGTATAGAGGGAACATATATCAACATAATAAAAGCTATATATGACAAACCTACAGCCAGCATAGTGCTCAATGGTGAAAAACTCAAAAGCTTCCTGCTAAAATCTGGGACAAGACAAGGATGCCCACTATCACCACTCCTATTCAACATAGTCTTGGAAGTCCTAGCCACAGCAATCAGGCAAGAGAGAGAATTAAAGGGATCCAAATTGGAAAAGAAGACGTAAAACTATCACTATATGCAGATGACATGATGCTACACATAGAAAGCCTTAAAAGGTCCACACAAAAACTACTAGAGCTGATCGAAGAATTCAGCAAAGTAGGAGGTTATAAGATTAACGTTCAAAAATAAGTTGCATTTCTTTACACTAACGATGAATCAACAGAAAAAGAAAGTAAAGAAACAATCTCCTTTAAAATAGCACCCAAAGTAATAGACTACCTAGGAGTAAATCTAACCAAGGTGGTGAGAGAATTATACACTGAAAACTATAAAACACTGATGAAGGAAATTAAAGAAGACTTAAAAAAATTGAAAGATATCCCATGGTCCTGGATTGGAAGAATCAATATTATTAAAATGGTCACACTGCCCAAGGCAATCTACAGATTTAATGAAATTCCTATCAAATTACCCAGGACATATTTCACAGAACTAGAACAAATCATAATAAAATTTATATGGAACCACAAAAGACCTAGAGTTGCCAAAGCATTACTGAAGAAAGAGGCTGGAGGAATAACTCTCCCATACTTCAGACAATACTATAGAGCTACAGTCATCAAGACAGCATGGTATTTGCACAAAAACAGACATATGGACCAATGGAACAGAATAGAGAGCCCAGAAATGAATCCACAAAACTTTGGTCAACTAATCTTCGACAAAGTTTGCTTCCATATCTTGACTCTTGTAAACAGTGCTGCAATGAACATAAGAGGTGCATTTATGTTTTTCTAATTAGTGTTTTCCTTTTCTTGAAAAAATTCCCAGGTATGGAATTGCTGGATCATATGATAGTTCTCTTTTTAATTTTTTGAGAAATCTCTGTACTGTGGTCCCATAGAGGCTGGACCAATTTATATTCCCACCAACAGTGCACAGTGGTTCCCTTTTCTCCATATGCTGGCCAAGACTTATTTGATAGACATTCTGACATGTGTGAGGTGGTACTCACTGTGGTTTTGATTTGCATTTCCTGGATGATTAGTGACCTTGAGCATCTTTTCAACTGTCTGTTAGACATTTGTATGTCTTCTTTAGAAAAATGTCTATTCAGAATATTTGCCAGTTTTTCAATCAGATTGTTTGGTTTTTTTGATGTATGAGTTCTTTATATATTTTTGACATTAAGCCATTATTGGATAAATAGTTTGAAAATATCTTTTTCCATTCAGTAGGATGTCTTTTTTTTTAGTTGATAGTTTCCTTTGCTGTACAAAGGCTTTTTAGTTTTTTGTAGTCCCATTTGTTTATTTTTGCTTGTATTTCCCTTGCCTGAGGAGACATATTCAAAAATATATTACAAAGACTGATGTCAAACAGTGCACTGTATATGTTTTATTCTAGAAGTTTTATGGTTTCAGGTTTTACATTTAAGTCTTTAATCCATTTTGAATTTATTCTTGTGCAGGGTGTAAGAAAATATTGCAGTTTGATTCTCTTGCTTGTAGTTGTCCTGTTTTACCAACATCATTTATTGAAGAGGCTTCCTTTTCCTCATTGTATATTTTTTACCTTCCTTGTCTTAGATTAATTGCACATATAAGTGGGGTTAATTTCTGGGCTGTATTCGATTCCATTTATCCATCTATCTGTTTTTGTGCCAGTACCATACTGTTTTGATTATTATAGCTTTGTAGTATAGTTGGAAATCAAAAAGTATGATGCCACCAGCTTTGTTCTTTCTCGAGATTCTTTTGACTATTCAAGTTCTTTTGTGTTTCTATACTAATTTTAGAATTATTCATTCTAGTTTTGTGGAAAATGTCACTGGCATTTTCATAGGGAATTCACTGAATCTCTAGATCACTTTGGGTAGCATGGTCATTTTAACAATTTTAGTTCTTTCAATCCATGAACACATTATATCTTTTCATCTGTGTCATCTTTAATTTCTTTTATGAGTGTTATATTTCCAAGTACTCGATATTTTATTCTTTTTGATGTGATTGTACATGGAATTAAAGTTTTCTTAATTTCTCTTTCTGATAGTTTATTGTTAGTGTATAGAAACACAATAGATTTATGTATCTTAATTTTGTATGCTAAAACCTTACTGAATTTATTTATTAGTTCTAATAATTTTTGTGGCATCTTTGGAATTTTCTGTGTATAGTATCATGTCATTTGTAAACAGTGACAGGTTCACATTATCTTTTCCAATTTGGATTCATTTTATTTATTTTTTCTTTTCTGATTGATGTGGCTAGGGCTTCCAAAACTATGTTTAGTGAAAGGTGCATGAATGAACGTCTTTGACCTGTGTCTGATCTTAGAGAAAATGGTCTTTTCCTGCAACTTTTTGGAATATTGTGAGATGGATAGACGTTAACTCTTCATTAAATATTTGGTAGAACTCACCTGTGAAGTTCATCTCATCCTGGATTTTTCTCTGTTGGGATTTTTTTTTTTCTAAATCACTGATTAAATTTTATTACTGGTATTTGGTCTGTTTATATTTTCTATTTCTTTCTGGTTCACTTTTGGGAGATTATTTTTTTTCTAGATTTTCCATTTTATTGGTATATAATTGTACATACTAATCTCTTCTGATCTTTCATATTTCTGTGATGTCAATTGTAAACTCTCCTTTTTCATTTCTGATAATGTTGATTTGGGTCCTCTCTCTTTGGCTAAAGAGTTATTAATTTTGCTTATCTTTTCAAGGAAATAGCTCTTTGTTTCATTGATTTTTTTCTATTTTTTTAGCCTCTATTTCATTTATTTCTTGTCCTATCTTTATGATTTTCTTCCTTCTACTAACTTTGGGCTTGCTTGTTATTCTTTATCTAGTTCATGCAAGTGTAAAATTAGGCTGTTTACTAGAGGCTTGTTTCCTGAGGGAGAATATTCTTTCAAATGTGTAGACTGTGTATGTTATATGAAAGAAAAGAATCAGATCAGGTGGGGGGCCTATTTGACTACAAGAATGTAGTTGACACTAATTAAATGGAAAAATATGCAATAAGAAAAAAAATTTAGGTTGAATTTATGATTGGGAGATTTCTTGGCAAAGGATCTTGGCAAAGTTACCAACTAAACAGTGTTTCCTCAAGGAATACAGTAGTTACCATCAGATAAATATCAGTAAGCAGTAAATTGTACAAACCTAAGGATGTTTATACATTAAATGAAGTCAGATTCTAAATTCAGGTTATTGTGAATACACAAATTGTCACCCTCACCAATGCTTAACAGAATACTCAGAACTTGTAGAGGGTGAGAAAATAATTTTGATTAAGCAAGCCTGTCATGTACATTGTAATACATTCAGTAGCTCTCCATATTGCATAGATAGAAATGTACATATTCATGCAGAACAAATTAAGATGAGCCAACTTAACTGCTGAGATCCAATGAAAGACTTGATAGATTGTGCACTGAATTTTATGTATGTTGATTCTTATAGAGACGTTTTTTCCTACAGAAACTAAATCCAATTCATATTAATTTCATTTAAATGGAGAATATTTAATATCATTATTTAAAATTCAAAAATAATCATTATAAGTTATCATTAGAAGTGAGAACATGCACATTTTGAAATTTATATTAAACCTTCCATTTATTATTTTGAATAATCAAGGGTTATTTAAGTAATTGGCTTCTTAATATCTTAAGGCATTAGTGGAAGTAGAAGTAGTAAGAGGCTATAAATTCTATGTGCCTTGTATATGCCATTTATAATTGAGTGCATCATATTGGAAATAGTGCTTAGTATTCATATTCTGGATCATATGTATCTGAATTTTTATTTTGTATCTCATCTCCTTCTCAGTGAATGAAAATTCACTTTTCAAATAAGTTTGAGACCATTATTTGATAAGGTAATGAAAATAGTGTGTTAGAGAAAGGAATAAGAAATAACTATTTTTAAATATTATTTCAAATTAAAATGCATGCATGTACTTATTCTTAACAACTGTTAATAGGTACAATAGTTACAGGAAACAAACATTAAAAATCACTTACGGTTACACGTTTTTGTTTAAAATGAAGCAAAAACTTAGGGGGATTTTAAAGTAGTGTAAGTGTATCTTCTTTGTGCTAGATCAAACATGGGTACTGAAATAGCCTATATGGCAGAAACAGGTCCCTTAATAAAGTGCCTAAATAAGGCAAAAAGCTCTTGATAAGCAACTTGTAGCAAACACTAGAAGGAATCATAGAATTATCATTGCTCAACCTAAGAGAAATTCCAACAGAAAAAAATCTTGCAAATGCTTTAGAAAGAAAATCTACTCAAGCATGGTTTAAAAATTTCAATCATTAAGTTATAAACCAATAATACCAAAAAGCAACTGTATGCTTATATTTATTAGAAAGCACACATTCTTTTAGATATAAATATACCTAGCTACTCACCTATGAAGTTTCTTTAAAATATAATATTTTCCCACTTATGTAAAATTCAACTTTTTTGGATTAAAATATTCTATGTAATTTATATAGTGTTGATTATAATTATAGAATTATAAAGATGTTCGGATGTTCTTATTTATTGCTTTATGATATAGCTTGGGGGACTCTGCGATCGAATGAATTGCTATCATTGTCATTATGCTCTAATTCCAAGTTCAGTTCTGTGGTGAGGTGAATAAAATTTTTGAAATTAAATTTACTGAACTAACCAGGAAGCCAAAATACTGCAAATATAGACATTATTATCTGAGAATAGTGATGTGAACTCTAACAATTTATGCTTGTCTCTGAATTTTGTAAATCAGTTTCTCAGCTCCTAAGAGAATTTTCTTAAAAATCTATTATTTCTAACTTTTCCACTTCATGTTAGTGAAAACAGGAAAATCTTCCACTGTAATAAATGCTCAAGTTTAATAATGCTTCATCTTACTACCTAATGAAAAAAAAACCCTTTTATTCCATTAATATCTAATATATTCTCATTATTATTTATGGCATACAAAGCTTGGCCCATACTTTTTTAATGTGCTACACATACTACTATATAGTAGTATGAGAAAATGCAACATTAAAGTTACTTTGCATGCTTATCATAATGACTTACCTTTATAATACATACCATATCTGCCTCTGCTTACTCAGCATTTGCCACTCCCTTTTCTTCTAGAATAGGCTCAGGCTGATCTTTCTGCTTTCACTCTTATGGTATATCAATCTGCTCTCTATGAAGCATGCCAGTTGATCCTTTAAGTTAAAATATTAGTTCATGAGAATTTCCACTTCATCTAAAACGGAATAACAAGAAAAGATCTACCCTTCTGCTTGAAAAACACTCCACTACCCACCCCTTTCCCACCCCCACCCCCCAAAAAAGGTACACAAACACACACTGTATGAAAAAATGGTTTTTAAGACACTGGAAATTTGATAATAAAGGACATTGATTCTTGAGACACAGGAAACAAACAAAGTAAGCCCTGTGGTTGCCCCAGCTCAATGGCCTAAGAAACTACTCAGGACTCATGCAGAGTTGGAGAACTGAGCTGGAGCCCAGGGAACCTCTTGGATCAAGGAGACAAAGTTAAGAGCTGGGAAAAGCAATGTGGTTAGACTTCAGAGGACAGAGATTAGAGGTGATGGAGCTACACAGCTAAAGAACCCCAGCTTTCTAGCCAGTAAATGCCTATGAGGAAACTACCTGAAGCCAAGGAAATAACCATCCAAAACTACTAGAAGGGACAGTACCTTATGCCTGAAATTGGGCCTGTTCCCTCTGGTCCGACTGTAAGAAACTCTCAATTCACAGGACTTGGGCTGCCTACTCAGAAATGTCTTTCCTTGGTAGTGCAGAATAATTAGCTCTAGACAGAGCACTGTTCCAGACTCACATAACAAATCATAAAACACACTTACATAGATGAACCTCTTTCCAACTAACTTGGTTCTTGCATCCTAGGAACCAAGCTAAGGATTTACAGGAATGCAGAAGTTTCCAGCACTCAACCGGGTAAAATTCACAATGCTTGGATTTCAGTCAATAATTACCAGGTATGCAATGAGGCTGGAAAGCAGGACTCATAGTGAGGAGACTAGCCAGTCCTCAAACCCTTAGCCAACAGAAGAAGCCCCCCTTGTCACCTTCTCCCATTCCTGATGGAGCCTTACCTAAAGAGCATATAATGACCTCACCTTGCAAAGTGGCTTTGGAAGAGGATGACAGTTCTCTCCAAGACCTGCCCACTACCTTTGTTGTCTTCAACTAACTATTATATAATAATAATAATAATAATAATATATATATATAAAATCTGCATACACACTGGAAAGGAGGGAAATTTGTATTCAAAGTCTATTTCAGAAGAACTGCATATCTGCATATCAAAGATATTGCAAAAGTCTACAAGATTCTGTTTTATATCAGTAGAAATATAGTAAATACAAGAGGGAGATATTCTTAACATGCTCTCAAAAGAGGGAGAAATATAATGTAGAATGTGCCACATATATTGGTACACTTAATGAAGATTCTATCTTTGGTGGATATGGTTGTTTTCTAAGTTAGTTAACTGAAGGCAGGATCAAATTATCACTTGACTAAATGATTTTAAGAGATCAGAAATTTCTTCTAAATACAGAAGAATTAATCCAAATTTTCATAGATTGTAATATAAAATATATATTATGTCAACCCCATAACTGGGTACTCTCAAATTGTAAGTAAAATGCATCCACCAAGGTACTGCAAAATACATTGATGAGAAAGCATGCTTATCTCTGAAAAGAAATACAGTTGTCCTCTGTAGGTAAGGGAGATTCTACTATCTGAAGGATCTCTGAGGTTTTAATGAGGATGATTGGCTTCCTAATGACAGAGTTTTGGGGTATGGCCATTTCTCTGGACAACAGGTCTTCAGATGTTTTAATAAGTGTTAATAAGGAGAAAACTCTGCATGGTCTCATAGATTATGTGAGACCGACATTGGCAAACTTAATAAAGACCTCTGGGATCTGTAGATGGAAGGAAGGAAGGAAAGAAGGAAGGCAGGAAGCAAGGAAGGAAGGGAAACGGTTTATGCCAAATGGAGTCAAGCAGGTCACAGCCTTTAATTGAGTCCCAAGGTAGAGTCAGATCACAGGCTCAGAGTTCCTTGAAGGAAGAAGAGGCCATAAACTTTTGAGGAAGGACCATGCAGCAACACTGTAAGAACCATAGTCTTTCTCCTGCCTCCTAATCTTCCCCGGAGGATACTGTGGCATTTGCCAGGGTAAGTGCTTGGAGAAACTGGCTTTTAACTTTCTTTGGAAAAAAGCTTTTATATACACTTTGGGTAGCCAAGGGGTTGGACTATGTCAGATATATAAACAGCTCAGGATTTTTCACAACCTTCTAGTATTATATAATTCTATTAAAACTATATATGTTTATTTGTATTATATATAGTTATATATATGTATATGTATATAAAGTTACAAATATACATCTTAGCTTGCTCCTAGGGAAGAGTTAGGTTGAAAGTCACATTTTATTCTCTTACAAGTGGTCATAGTTAAAGTGGTTCTGGAGCTGGTAACTGTAGCAGTAATTTCCTGAGTGAGCAAAGCTGATCTATTTAACTTTCAACATTGGCCTTGTTTTAGAGCCAACAGCTATAGTGGCTTCTTTCTGAGACAGTTTCTGATCATGGTAGAATGAGCAGCTCACCCCGTGGTCCATTCCATGTACGACTTTGGGAGTCATCTTCAACATGGCCTCAGCCTTCATAATGAGTCTGCCAGCTAGAACTTTCCATGTGACAGGGGAAGCAGCAGTGCTCACACTATTCTGCTCCTGTATGCCCTGAAAGTATTTTGAAAAATCATATATCCCTTTGCACTTTTAAGTTGACAGCTTAAATTTTTCATGGGAAGGTATAGTTGCCAAAGTATATACTTTCTGGGGTCATGTAAATATTGATACTTTAAAAGAAAACTGTTATATCACTCTTTTAAACATGTTCAGTATAATTAAAATACATATCAAGTTGACATTCATCAACCACTTACAAAAATAAATGAAATAAGTCATTTAGTTAAAACGTGTTTGTGGGCTATGTGTGTGTTATGTGCTCATGTGTTACACAGGGGTGATGGGCACCTTAAAATTGATTGCTCTCATTCATTGGGCAAAGGTTTGTGCCTGGAGGGAGCAGGTCAGAGTCCCTGAGACAGGCTTGCTTGGGCTTGAGAAGAAAGGACTGAATGCTCTGGAAGCCAAGTCAGAGGACCTTGTGGTCTTGCATTATTAAGGAACACAGGCCTCAGAGTAAGACATAGTGAGGATGGAGTTGAGGAAGGAAGGATTCTTAAGGTTTGTTATTAAGCTCATCTACATGAAGTGTAGCTGATTTCCTGAACCATTGGGACAATCTCCAAGAAACAATTTAATTTGTGTTCTAGGACGATTCATGATGAGGGAAAAAAATGCAGAGAAATTTAATGAGTTTGAGTTTCTTGATTCCAATGGTTGAAAGTTCTGACCCAATAAGTGTTAAATTTCCTGCTCTTATAAGTTATGCATCTGTAAGCCTTGAGTAGGGTCCCGTGGCACCGAAAGAGAAGCCATGGGTTAGAAGCAAAAGCACTTGGCAGGAAGATGAGATGAGGCCTATTGCCTTTGTGTCTACATGAGGTCAGCCACAACCCATGCAGACCTGCTCCATGTGGGGGCAGGTGGAACGAGAGACAGATGGGGCCAGAAGAAGTTGAAGTGGTGGATAAAGGACCCCCTCTTGACACAGTGACTACGCTTAGTTGTTCATTTTGCATTAAATATACTTCCCTTCTCTAATCTCCTTCTCTGATTTTATTGTCCTTGAGGATAGAGATAATTTTTCTTTAATAATATATGCTCCATACTGAGAACTGTGTGTAGAATTTAATAAGTGCATTTAATGAATTTCTGTTAAATTATTGAACGGATTATTTTTACAATAACCTCACTTTACCTCAGTCTTCATAAAGAGAAGCAAAGAAAGGTAGGAAACATATTTACGAAGTTATGTTGAATATGTTCATTCCATGTACAATTTCAGGAAAATTTGCTATAGAGTTAAGGTGTAACTGAACAGATTCATTGTTCACAAGTAAATTCTGACAATCACGTAGGACATTTTGTTATCTTATGAAAATAAAAAGTGTTCCCAAAAAGCAACCAAAGGTTATCAGTATGTCCATGAACATGATGGTTAACAAAAAAAAAAAGTTGTTCTGTAACCTTTTGTCAAAGGTCATTATTAGTACTCTTTCAAATTCAAAGAATAGAAGCTACATGTTACCAACTCATAAGAGAGAATAAAAGTGTTAATTAATTTTCATTTCAATAGTAACTGTTATTAGAATAATAATAACTTATCAGAATTTAGTTATTAACAGTAGCTAAAATAATGGCAAAATAATTATTGCAATCATTAAATAAATCTTAATGTTGGAAATACTATGTACAAATAATATGGGAGAAAGTATTATAGAGTATTTGTTAAGTGTATATGTACAGGCATCAGAGTCCTAAGTTGGAATCCTGATTGTAATACTTAATTGTTTCATTTTGATTCATCTGATTAGCCTCCCTGATCATCTTTTTTTTTTCATATAGAAAACTGTCATTGCCATGTATCAAAGACTCTAAGATTTCATATTTAAGATGTGTCATTATTCTATGCACCACTAGCAAAGAAAAACTTAATTACACGAGGGCATTCCATTAATTGTATCAGAAATAATGATTTCAGAGAAATTTAAAATGAGAAAAGAAAGAAAAATATAATTAATTGACTTAAAATTGATGAAGTAGAATGGGCATTTGTAAAAATTAGATGAGATATTAAATGAATAATTCTTAACACCAGTCTGAGATATCAGAGCTCAATTATATTAGCAATAAAAAAAATCTGTAAATCTCTATTATCTTTAAAATAGATGGGAAACATAATGCAACTTAATGAATTTTTTATCATTGTTATTCTAAATCATGCATTTTCTTCTTTTTTATATATTTGTTTTACAATATCATTTTTATTTTTAAAATTGAAGTATAGTTGATGTATAATATTATATATTATAGGTATACAATATAGTTATTCACGATTTGTAAAGGTTATATCTCATTTATAGTTATTATAAGATATTGGCTGTATTCCCCATGTTGTACAATACATCCTTGTAGCTTATTTCATATATGATAGTTTGTACCTCTTAATCCTCCACCTCCATCTTGCCCTCTCCCACTGGTAACCACTAATTCCTTCTCTACATCTGTGGGTTTGTTTCTTTTCTGTTATATTCTTTGTTGTATTTTTTTAGATTCCATATGTAATTGATATCTTACAGTATTTGTTTTTCTCATATATCTCATATATCATGTATTTTCAATGGTTTTCTTTATAACGGTGTAGCAAGCACTGGTATAATCACTTTTGTTTTTAATTATTTAATTTCTTTTGTCCTTTCCAATCCACTTCACTTGGTTTTGAAATTCAACTGTAGTGCTTTTGACTTAATAATAAAGGGAAATAAAAATTGACTAAGGCAAAAACATTCTCTAAATTGGGTTTGCAATCCCAAAGCGTCTGCCTTAGTTTGATGTACAAGTTTATTTATTATGTTGAAACATGCTTGCATGTTTAAATAGATCATCCATGCTTATACTCTTGATTCTTGCTTGTCATTTATATTTCCAAACATCTACATATTTGTCAAATACTTTCAAGATTCAATCATCAGACACAATCTTACTTTGATGATCACATGTACATTTTCTAGATACATGCATTTTTGAAAATAAGCTAGCATCTAAATAAAAAAAACTCATATGTCATTCTGTGAAGTGTTTATTATTGTAGTTGTCTAGTTTTATAAATCAAATAGGTTTTAACTCACCGTAACGGCATAGGCTGAATGACCTACCTACATTACAGTCAATTACTTTTGTTTTACAAATCATTTTTTCCAACATATGAAATGTCTAAACATAACACTTTCTGAATTACCAACAAAGCAAGATAGATCTCTGATTCCTTCAGATAGCCCAAAAATAATAATAATTATAATAACCTTAGTTGCCAAAAATAACAACTGGTTCTACTTTTACTGATAAAATCTTACATTTTATATTTGCTTAGACACTTTCTTGCCATAGGTCAATTCTTAATCATATAATTCTACTTTTTATTTATATATATCTTCTTATCTAATTATGAACAAAAATTGTGTTATTAAAATAAAAATTCTATAGAATAAGACACGAGTCATAATGTGATTTCTCTACTAACAATGACAAAAATATCTTTGCAGCTACTATGATTAAAAATGGTAGCCTCTACTGGAGTTATTGAAAATTTTGATTACTTTCTATTTGTATGCTTAAGGAAACAAGGACAGCTTTCAATAAAATCATGAGTAATGACTTCAGTATGAAAGATCACTGTGAGATGAATAAATTACCTAATTGGGATAGTATTCACTAATATTATCAGACTCTAACCCTAGCTATAACCATAGCAAAATGTGTTAGCACAAGTATGTAGAAACACACACAACATATACACTTTCTAAAACACCCACATAAATAAGCAAAACTCAGGATCTTTATCTTTTTAGAATGTTTTCATGCTCAGCAGGAATTGTTATCTCAAAATACATATTCGTAATGTCCCCTTTTTTGATGTACATGTGAAATAACTGGAAGGGACAGAATCACAGTTTCTCCATGTTTCCATTATTCCTTTCTTCCTTGGCAATAGAACCCCGCACACATTTTCAGATGAGGGCATCACCCTTTAAAGACTACATGTCCCAGTCTCCCTTATAGCTGGGAGTGGGCAAATAACTACTGTGATTTGATTTGAGCAGATATGTCGAAGGGACGTCAAGGAAGTGTCCTTACAGTGAGAAGGATGGTGCATTTTTTTTCTTTTTTTCCTTCCTGCATGTAGAACACAGAGAGCTGGAGTTGGAGCAGCCCTTATGGACTGCATGCCAACTACGGAGGATCAGCAAGATAGAATCTCCTGGGTCTCTGACACTATCCATATCAGCTACAGACCACTTCATACATAAAGATGGAAATAAACTGCTTTTTTTTTTTTTCTGTGAAGCCTATTTTACTTTAGGTTTTCTATCACTCACATTTTCTCCTAATATTAATATAGAGGATAACTGCTCTTTTGTTGTTACATACAAAATTTATTTTTTATTGGACAGTTAGAACTCTTTGAATTACATTATCTTTCTTCCAATTTTCTATCCCGACATTTTTGTTCTTTAAAATCTAAAATCTATTTGGTTTTGCCTAGGATATAGAAAGCTACAAAGAATACTGCTCCTACTCTGAAAACAAACAAAAAACCTAATTAAAACACAAATTTTTTTCATAACTTTTCTCATAACTATAAAAATAACTGAGGTAAGAGGACAACTAAATAGCCTGAAATACAAGGAAAATGGATATTTCCAAGGAGAGATATGATGTGAATACAGGCTTACCAGTGGCAGAGCATAAGAAGAATACTCACTGGGAATAATGCAACTGAACAAAAAAAAAATCATTAAACACACTTTTTTAGTGAAGGGCTAAAGTGTGGGTAGACATGACAGGTATGAAATTCTATTGAATAGGAGTCAATAACAGAGACATCCCTAAATATTTATAAATTAAATAATACAGTTGTAAAACTCAGAGGCCATGGAAGAAGTCACACAGTAAATGAGAAAATACTTTTGAATTGAAATAAAATTAAATCTAGTGTATCAAAATCTGTGGAATGCAGCTAAAATGATACTTAGAAATTTATAGCATTACATACTTACATAAGAAAAGAGGTCTTAAATCAATGACCTAATTTTCTACCTTTAAACTCTGAAAAAATAAGTGTAGAGTATACCCAAAGCAACTGGAAAGAAGTGAATAATGAAGGTAAGAGCAGAACTCAATGAATTGAAGCAGAAAAACAATGGAGAAAATTAATAAAACTGAAAGCTGGTTATTTTTTGAAACAGCTCTATTGTGGTATAATTGATACACAATAAATTGCACATGAGTAATGTATACAATTAGATAAGCTTTGATGTAGGTGAGCACCTATGAAACCATCACCAGAATCAGAACGCTGAACATCTCCATCACTCCTAAATTGTTTTGGGACCGTTTATAATCCCTCACTCCCACCCATCCTACCTCCACTCCCCTACATTTCCAGGAAACTACTTATCTCCCTTTTTCTTACTATAGACTTATTTGCATATTCTAGAGTTTTATACAAACAGAATCAAATAGTATTTACTCTGTGTGTGTGTGTGTGTGTGTGTGTGTTTGTTTTGGCCTGACTTCTCCCACACAATATAGTTATTCAGAGGCTCATTTGTATTGCTGTGTTTTACTTCCTTTGTTTTCTTGTTGATTAATATTCCACTGTAATATATAACACTACCTGTTTATCCATTCACCTGTTGATGGGCATTTAGGCTGTTTCCAGCTTTTGACTATTACCAATAAACTGCTCTGAATAGTCATGTGTAAGTTTTTGTTCACATATAAGCAGTTATTTATCTTGAGTAAATACCAGGAGTGAAATTACTGAAGCATAAACCAGAAATATGTTTAATTTTTAAAATAATTTCCAAAATGTTTTCCAAAGCAATTGTACCATCTTGCATTCCCACCAGCAGTAAATGAGAGTTCTGGTCACTCTACATCTTCATCAATTTAGTATGATCAGTCTTACTAATTTCAAGCATTCTAATTGGGATGCAATAGTTTCAGATTTGGGATTATTTTACAAATTCCTAATGACTAATAAATCAAAGTGGATAGTGTGCCCTCTTCTATTTTTAAGTGACTATTTGTCATTGACCTATTTTTATGATGAGATGTCTTCAAATTCTACCTTTTTCAACTTACGTTTTCTTTTATTATTATTGAGCTTATCTGCAAGTAACTTATCTGAATCTATAGCTTATTTTTGAATTATCTTAATAATACCTTTAAAGAATAATAGCTTTTAATTTTGATGAAGTCCAACTTATTCATTTTTCAGGTTTTTACTTTCGGTGTCCTATTATTTACATTATAGTTTACACTGATATCACTAAAATTTCAACATTTTTTCCTCTGAGATTTAATTTTTCCATAGGCAAACATATCCATGGGGAAAACTTCCATTTTTATGACAAATCCTATGATTTACTCTCCTTAATCCCACAAGAATCTCTTAGCCATTATATCAGTCTTTTCTGAACTGGTGTCATTTTCCCCCAATCATAATTCTAACCAACCCACCCTCAAATATTGCAAAATCAAGCTTCAAATTTCTAAAATAAAAAACTTTCCCTAAATCTAATCTAGTATAATCTTTCCACCTAAAAACTTCTCCTATCCCAACGTGCTTAGAAGCTAAAGTTGAAACTTCAACAATTGAATACAAAGCCTTCTTTCTGGAAGAGGCTGTTGTGAATTGACTCACTTAATATGCATTCCAAACTTCTAGGATAGCTTTCTTTACTGAAGAGGTGGGACTGTTGAAAAATTCTCAGAATCTGCATTCTGGATTACTGTTTGGTTTTTCCATTTATATTCACCCGTTTGATAATTGGAAGGTTGAAGAGAGATAAATACCATTTCCTCACTGCTGCTCCCTTGGTATTCAGAGTATTAGAGAAGTGATGGTCAAGAGGCAGTTATTTTGAAGTTGCACACACTCATCTTGCAGACTTATTTTTGCAGCATGACCAGAATGGCCATCATTAAGAGGCCACAAATGATAAATGCTGGAGACTGTGTGGAGAAAAGGGAACCCTCCTACACTGTTGGTGGGAATGCAGTTTGGTGCAGCTATTATGGAAAACAATATGAAGATTCCTTAAAAAACTAAAAATAGACTTACCATATGATCTAGCAATCCCACTCCTGGGCATATATCTGGAGAAGACTATAATTTGAAAAGATACAGGCATCCCAGTGTTCACAGCAGCAGTATTTACAAGAGCCAAGACATGGAAGCAACTTAAGTGTCCGTTGACAGATGATTGGATAAAGAAGCTGGAATTCTACTCAGCCCCAAAAAAGAATAGAATAATGCCATTTGCAGCAACATGGATGGACTTGGAGACTGTCATACTAAGAAAGCCAGTAAAAGAAAGAAAAATACCATATGATATGACTTACATGTGGAATCTAAAAAAATGACACAAATGAACTCCTTACAAAACAGAAACAGACACACAGAAAAAAAACTTATGGTTACCAGAGGGGAAAAGGTGGGTGGAGGGATAAATTGGGAGTTTGGGATCTGCAGATACTAACTATTATATATAAAATAGGTAAATAAAAAGTTTCTACAGCCTATAATGAAAAAGGATATGAAAAGAATTATATATATAATGTGTGTATATATACACATACACACACACATATATACATGCATAACTAAATCACTCTTCTGTGTGCCTGAAATTAACACAACATTGTAAACTGACCATACTTCAATAAAAAGAGGCAGTTGTGATAATGCCGGGACTTGAAGAATTTAGCCAGCAGCTTCATGACTGTGGCAGTTGCAATTATTGTTTTGAACAGAGATCATGTTCATGAGGACTATCAAGCATTGTTTGACTGATAATTGGCAATTGTGCAATGGTGTGGGCAGTGATCATTTCTTGATCTCTGCATTGCAGCCACATTACAATGGTTGTTTTTGTTTTCAAACCTTTTAAAAGTAGACTCAATTCACCTTCCCCACCCTTTCACTTTTGCTTGCACCTAATTCTGTGTAATAAATTAATTTTTCTTTAAAACACCTTAGGAAAGCTTTATTTACTGCAGCAGTTTTATATTAGAAGTTGGGACAGACATTGATTATCCGACTTGACAGAACGTGTAGGCAGTGAAGAACAATCCTGAAACCACTGGAAAATGAGATATCGGTAGTCTGAGATATACAGCGGCTGAACAGTCACGGAATTTATCAACGGCAGTCATTTGCAATAGAGTGCCTATTAAAGACAAGGTTTGGCATACCTAGTATCTGCTTCACAAGGTTGTTACAGGGAAATAAGGAATACAAATATTCTGGCTTAGTCAGGTGCTCCGGAGTGCACAGGAGAATTGAAAGAAAAAAAATGGCAAGCTCAGGGTTTTACACTTTTGACTCAAGACGTGATCAAAGGAGCTTCTGTGATTTCCCCAGAACCACTTATCACTTCACCATGGTTTTATGTATTTAAAAATCAGGTGTGAAGTATGATTTTTATAAATTGCTGAATTCCCACGTTAGTGGAAGTATCACCAGTTTTTTTCTTTCTTTCTTTAGTGAAATACAGTCATTGGTTGGAAAGAAAATGACTCTAAGACTTTGATTTGAGGTGAATGTACTAGGACCTCAAGCCCATTGAACTTTCCTTGCCAGGGGACACTCCTTCGAGCACTTTCTGATGTGACTCGATCTGCCTTGCTTAGAAATCCTGGACTGGTTCATTTGATATAGCTTTCTTTTAAAATGCTACAAAGTCTCACCCTCCGCTCCATTCATGTCTCCAAACATAGCTAGAATTAAATGCTGGATCATGATGCAGGGAGACAAGTATTACATCCAACAGAGAATAAAACTTTTAAATCAAAAGAGATGTAAGATCTTGTCAATTTGGATTGACATAAACCTGGTAACAGATTCTAAGGATTCTAGAGGAGGAAGAAACACATCTCCAACCCAAAACTCTGGACTTAACATCTGAGCATAAGTAGAGGAAAGGGACCATAAGCCTTTAGGTCATTTAGTTGACTAAAACTGGATTCAAGTTTGGCCTACACTGAATGAAGCTAATGTATCAGAAGGAACTGATACAATGTAGGGAAAAGAATCCTGAGTATTAGAAAGATAAGAATGTTTGTGTGTGTTTATCATATTGAAGGTATCACTCACCTACTACCATGTTTCCTGAGATGTCTAAGGTTTATCAAGAAAAACACTGAGGAATACACAGCATTGAGGGTAACAGGAGTGTTAAGTATCGTTCTAAAGAACTGGTCTTCTCTGTAGGCCACTGACGAAGGTAAGAGGTGCTGGTGTCAACTTAAACTTGAGGGAAGACTCTGAAAATAGTAGACCTCTAGTAGAAGCACCCAATCCCTGGGCCATAGACAAGGTTGGCACAATTACCTGAAAAGATAGCAGGGCCAAAATGGAAATTGCATCCATGTGGGATTTTGATGATGTCTAACTCATGACGCTATTCTTGCACTGAAAAATCTTGATCCTTCTTGATTCCTAATCTGAGAAATTTGTCTGGTAAGCAAGACACTGATCTCAACTTTATGTCATTATAGCTTTACATTCAATTACAGTCAATTCCCAGATAAAATTGAGACCACAGATCCATACCTCATCAATGAGACAAAAGCTGAGACTTTTGAGGAACAACCCTGTGACACTACTATGAGTGTGGGTTTGGTTTTTCCAAAATGCTGTGCAGATATTTACTAGTGGCATATCAAGGAAAGAGAACAAACTATCTTTAGAGAGATTTTTGGATACATTCTCATAAATTACAGTTTATGGGAAATCAAATATCTTATCTTCCACCACCAGGAATCAAGTGAGAAAGTAGTTTGAGTCTGACTTTGTCTTACTGTAGGATGAGAGTCCATCCAGTGGATATGCCCCAGTCTCCGTGTGAAGAGTTGGAATATTCATATGTTAATCCTGGGCATGTGGATTTTGGTTATTTTGATGCAAAGGATGATGTGGGGACCTCTGAAGCTACATTTGCCTGCAAATATAGTAACACAAAATAGGAAATGGCAGAAGTTATTGCCAAAGATTTGAAACAGTCAAAATAAAATGTTGAGAACATTCTAAATAGCTTATTCCTTTGGTCTGTGGCAAAGACAGGTAGCACTTAGGGAATGAATGACAATGGAATATGTTGTGTTTATTCAAATGATGAATTCTATCACAGATGATACTCCGGATATGGTTTTTAAACTGGGATAATTTGACCTTGCCACCAATACCCAATATATTGCTATTTACATATAATCGATTACTATTCTCCCATGCCAATAAGACAAAAACCAGTAATGGTTGGGTTCCACCATGTAACAATGGAAGTACACCTTCACTGTGTCACTTTAGGATTCTACCAACTGGGTCACCTCCTGCCCATTTATTTTTGAATAAGAAGGATGGGGTATCTTAAATGCTTCGATAAGATACAGACACATTAGAGAGCAAAAGATATAAATAAATATAGGGACCTTGCATTTCAGTGAATTTTCCAGGTGTATCACTGTCCAGAACAGGTTCAAATAACAGCTCCAAGGAAAAACTAAAGTTTCACCTCTTCATCATCCTACCCCTTAGAGATAAAATGATTCCTAAGATTCTGGATATTGGAGATACTATACTGCACTTTGGTGTGTTGCTCTGAACTCATTCACTGAGTGACTCATAAGGGCCAAAGTAAGAGAAAGCAGTTGATCTATAATATAGTAGCGTTTGGAGTGTCTTCTATTTAGAAGAACAAGAAAATTATCAATACTAATAAGCTTTTGTAAAAATAATGAAAGTATTTGCTACCTATACCTATATAAAATCATTCATTATTTTAAGATATATACAAACCTTAGTCATTTTAATTTACTATCCCCTATCACTAAATATAAGATGTAACTTAAAAATTACCTTTATAATTTTGTTGCATTGTAGGATAACAAGTAGAAATTTAACTGAACTAGAAGAGGAATAAATAACATACAGAGTTTACATGACTGATAGGACTTTGAGTCTTTCTTATTGTCGAGAGAATGAGTGAATCTTTCTTTATAAGATGACTGGTATTATAATGCTGCAGATATGTTGTTACTACTGTTGTCTTTTGGAAATAAAAGTATATGTGGAAGTATATTTGTGGAAACTGAGTCCTCAAAGAAATGGTCTTAGGAGAATATGATCTGTTTTATCAATTCTTTCTCTCGAGTGCTTTTCCATACTGAAAAGACATTGTCTGTAAATTAGATTCCACAAATTATGAATTCCAGTGACATTTGGTACATAAGAGAAAGTCTCTTCCTGTTGCTCCTTCAGCTGGCAATAGAAGTTGCAAGGAGGTCCCTTTTAAGAGGAAATATTGAAGGTTAGATTCAGCATTCCAGTACCTAGTAACTGCCTTATGGGTATTAAAAGGCCATGACTGGAGCAACAGCTCCTTCATTTCTGAAGGACAGCTTCAAAAAAAAAATCATTTGCTCTGGACATTAACACCTTCTGGGTCAGCTCCATGACATTTACTCCTTCATTCATTTCAATGAATTTATAAACTCCTAATTTACTGTGTTAGGTCCTTTCTCTCTCAGTGCCTGAAGTGGATAATATTTTTTACACCAATCTTGTGTCTCCAATTCTGCCTTCACCTGCACGTTATGATTCAAGCACTGGGTTTTTCCAAAGACAATATGCTGAAGACAATATTCAAGGCTCAAATTTTTGCACATATTATTCTAACTGCCTCAATATCCATCTTTACCATATGGAAATATGTCCACACATTTAAAGCAAATAAAACATTTCTATTATGAAGGCTTTCCTGCTGAAGGCTGTTTGTTCTTTGATGTTCTTTTACATACTCATACAGACCTTATCCATCTAGTGCTGTCATTATTTGTTTAAATTTCTTTCCTTCCATTATGCTTCAAAATTCTTGAGAAAAACCTTATTCCTTATTAGCTTTAATATGTCTGAATATCTGGCATAGCTCCTGCCTGACACACAGTAATTATTCTAGTAATTACTCTAAAATTCAGTGTTTTCTTTCTATGGGAATCTAAAAGAATACAATTTCTAACTGATATGTTTTAAATGTAATTTATATGATTATCTTAACTATTCTTAAAAGTATTTACTGTATTTTATTTTTTATTACTTCCTTCTTATGTTATTATTATTCCACCTTACTTAGGTAGTTTTGCATGTTACCTAGAATTGTAAATTAAGGAGTTGAAAATGCTTCCTATGAAAATAAATTTCTAATTCCAGCTAGTTCAAATGGCTGGGGTGCTTTAAGTGTTAGGCGTAAGAGGGGTAGTTGTTCTGAAAATAGAAAGTAACCAAAGTATGCTAGGTTTTAAAATTCTTGGTAGGAGGGAGTCATTTAGATGGAGATAGGTTATTTTCTGCCAAAAGCCAGTGAGGTTTTTGAGTCCTCTCCCACTGAAGCCACAGATGGCATTTACGGAGGACCACAGGAAATGTTGACAGACATATTGTCAGAACTGGACCTAAGCCACAACTCCAGCATGTTCACAGGTGTGTGAAACAGCAAATCTGTAAGGGAAAGAGCTGGAACAACAGGCTTACATTCAGTGGAGACGCGGAGACCCTGCGTACATACAGTCTTGGATTTATTTCTCATTCAGAGGCTGTTGAGTGTGGCTTACCAAAGAGGTCACTTATTTTTCTTCACGGTGTCAGAAAGAAAAGTTGTTGGATCTCTTCCTTTTAGTGAAGTTTCATAGGTTAAGAAAGGTGAATTCCAGAAGACTATCTGAGAGCAAGTACCGCAGGCTCATCTCAAGCATCATGGCAACAGTATCCCAAGGGCAGTAACCCCCAGGCAAGTTTTGAGAGCTAAAAGGCAAAGCCAGAGGAAGCTTTGAGAAGCAAGAAGGATTAGAACAAGGAGCAGTTGGGCAGGTCGCAAAAATAAGCATCATTGCGTAGGCACAAAGCAGAGTGTATCATTGCTCTCCACTGGCATTTTGCAATGATTGCAGATCCATTTATGGAAACCAAGAATTCTGCAGGGTTAAAACCTGTGTCTGCCCTGGGTTAACATAGGAACAGGGGCACAAACTCCATGAAAAAAGACCCTGATAAGAATCAACACTGAAACAATTATTTGAAAAATTTCTGTCTAAAGTTATATTAGGTATATAGCATAGTAATAAAACACATAACTCATAGGGTCAGCTCTACCTGCTTCCACATTCTGTATTTGATCCGTGAACTTCGTCGAGATATTTAACCATTTCAAATTTCTGTTTCTTCTTCTAGAAACTGTGCTCATACAAGTAATCTCTAAGTATTAATTCTAGTAACTGAATGTAAACTAACTCTGTATAAATGTGTATTTATAGTTCATCTTGTGGTGTCAGTTCAGATATTTGCAACTATGCATTTTTGTTATTTCATAAGTTTTTAAGTTAATAGAACTCTATCAGGTGAAATTAAGGTGAAGTATTTTAACCGGGTGAATGGAATCAATTGTTGTTATCAAATTTCTTTACCCACGTGTGGAAAACCAGGCTCATACTATCTTTCACAAAAAGATTCCTGAAACTCTTCTTGTTTTGAGGTGCCCTTCATTACTTCAGGTATTGACCCTCAAATGATTATACTCTTGATCTATTTAAAACTAAGTATTTCTGTAGTAGTGAAATGTAAATTTAGTTACCTTTCATTACAGAGTCAGAGAAAATTTAATCCCCATTAAATTGAGTTGCCACTTCACTTGATGGTTCTTTGAATCATATTTACTTAAGGAGGAAGGGTACGTTTTTCTAAGGCCAAGTATGTTCATGTTAATTAAACTTAAATTGCAGCATTGGAAGCTATTGAGAGAGCTGGAGTCTTGTGGAAGAAGGTCACTGGTAAGTTTAATATTTGCTCAAACTCAAGATGAGCCAGATTTTTGGCTTTAACAAAACGTTACCAGTCAGGAACTGCACAGCTGAACTATTGCCCAATATTCAATAAAGTAAGTGGATAATCAACCCAGATTCATGAAGAGTAATGGCATATTGATTAAGCAGTTCTAAACTCTTCAGATTACAGTCAAACGGATGTCCTGAAAAATCAATGACAAACTAAGAGTCAAATAAAGGAAATCTTTATAGTGTTCCCATTGATTCTCGAAGGCTTTTGGAGGCTTGAAGTTCATCAGAAGCCCCGTCAGGATGTTTTGATCCTGACTATCAGAGAAGTTGATCAAAATGTAAGTAAAGATAAAACAGTTTTTTTTATCTTAAATTTAAAGAAAGTTAAATAAATGCGTCAATTTTTATCTAATAAACTGCTTGCAACCTGCATTCTAGTATTTCTTATAAGTCAGTGTGATATTACAGTAGGTACAAAATGTGTTTATTTTACAAACTTTGGCTACCAGACACATATATTTTTATGTAATGCATTTAAATACAAATGTATGTGTGTATGTATACATACATAATAACTGTATATAATATATAAAGAAATAGAACCTTTAGTTTCTTCACTACACCCTCTCTACTTAGAAAGACTTCATACTCCAGGGGTGATATATGTGTATATCATATAACATGGAATGTAGCTCTAAATACAACGTATATTAATGTTAGTGTTGTGGATAAATATTGATGCTCATTATTGCTGTCAGAACATCTCTGCAAACAGTAAGGAATATGTGTACATATATGTGTATACACACATATTCAAAAATCTGTTTTAAAGACTAGGTAAACATGATTTGAGTATATTTAAGAACACTTCATTTCACTTGAACTGCATGTGGAAAAATATGATAGAAAATACATTTCCTCCATTTAAATTTGCAAGTCAACTTAAAAAAAATCATTTCAAGTTTTGAGAAAACAAAATTGAAAAAAAAAAGATAATACCAAAAGAAAAAAAATACATTTTTTGGCCATTATATGCTACTGGAATGAGATAATTAGAGCCAAATTGAGTTTCTAAGATGATACAAGAAGTGCCTTCTGAAAATGGCCCCAGAATGACTGTCCTTACTCAGTGCTCTGACCTTTTTACATGCACCTCTTTTTCTAAAGCTCTCTCTAGTCAGGCACATGCCAAAGTACAATGACCCAACACAGCACCAAAAAGATGAGAAACTTTTACCTTCCCACATAAAACCATGGGCCAACCCCCTTAACCTTGACAGCTTCTTTCTACTCCCAGAACCAAGAATCGAGCTTCTAATAAAAATATGTGCTGATTAGAGCAGATGACCTTTCTTCACCATTTCTTAATGTGATCATTATTATTTCACTTTTAAAGACAGATTAGTAACCCTCTGTAAGAGTCACACCCAAATGAAATTCACCTCATAATTATAGAGATACAGTTACAAAAGGAGTCATATCATTTCTCTCTAAACTGGTGTCAAAAAATTTGCTCTGACAAAGAAGACTTTGTTTAAAACTATTGCAATAGGGATCAAGATGATTGCAGTAGGAAAGAGAGATTGAACTCAATTTCTCTGAAAAAAAAAAGGCAAGAAAGGAAATATATTCAATATCTTGTAATAACCTATAATGAAAAAGAATGTGAAAACAAATATATGTATGTATATGTATGACTGAAACATTATACTGTACACCAGAAATTGACATATTGTAACTGACTATATTTCAACTAAAAAAAAAAAGTCAGGAGAGATTTTAAGGGCCAGGGTGAGCTAGTAGAAAGTAGTGAAAAATGTTAGGAGTGAAGTTAGTTCATGTAATGGGGATTCCTGCATTTGCTAATTAGAACTTGCTAAAGTTAGGGCCCTACCCTTCCACTGAGCCTGAGGGAAGGGCTCTGTATGTGTTGATGATTGTATTTCAAAGGGATGACTCCCAGGTCCTTGAGAAAGATGTTTCTGGGTTGTAATACTGGCGAGAAGCTGGGAGAAGATTCACATCTCTAAGGAGCGGAGAAGGAATTTACAATTAAAAGTTTTCTAACCTAAATGCTCTAACAAAAGGAAGGTCAGAGTCCTAGAGTCAGGAAAATGCTTATCTATATTTGAGTGAGGCTGCAGGGAAGTTAAGGCTTTGTTGGTCACTGGCAAGTGCACAAGATAACGATCTCATGAAGCAGAGCTGGCTGAGAGCCCATAAAGCAATTCTAGTGCATATTGAAAGGTAGCGCTGCTGCCTTAGCAGAGGTGATGGTTCTAGTCTTAGCACAGACAATACTCTGCAAAGGCTAAAACAAATTGAGAATCAAAGAGAAAACTACAAACCTCCTGAACAAAATGGCCGACTGACTGAATGATTGATTGATTGATTGATTGATTTTACTTAAAGATTTAACTTCACATTTCCCCCCCCTTTCCTCACCACACAATTACATAATTTCAACAACTTGATTTCTTCTTTAGACTCTTCACCACATTCTCTCTACTTAGGAGTGAGCACCCTAGATGTCAAAATACAGATATAGCATATGGACAATATGGACCTACTGTTCCAAATAACACATATATTACTGTCAATGTTAAAAAGTAATGTTCTTTATTACTGTCACCTTGATACAAACTCCTTGTAATTTCAGTCAATGACATTATAGGGGAAAAAAAAGAAATGTGTGAATAATAGTTTAATTTTTTAAAATGTAGGCCACTCAAAAGCCATACAGAAAAAAGCAAGAGAAAATGTGAAAATAATTATAATAGTCAAGTAAATTAACGATTTCACAGGGTTTTTTTTCCCCTGAAATTTGCTGGTAATTGAGGGTAATTTTTGTTTTCAATTTTCTTTCAGTTAATTAGAAAATTATTGTAATTTGCCAATTCATTTGCAAATTTATGTTTCTTGTGTAAACACAAATTAACTCTACTTTAAGTTGTAAATGGAGTCAGTGAAACAAAAATTACAAAAAACTTTGTCATCAACACTTTATCTAGGGAGAATAACAGCTGTCAAGGACGATGGACTTCAAATGTCACCCAAGAACCTCAGGAGAATCGTGGTCCTGTGGAAAGTCTGTGGTGGCTAACACACCACGAGATGTGGTGAGTACAGCAGGTACATCTGTGAGAAGCTGAGCCTCATGGACACTGAGGAACCTAACCAGCAGCTTATCGAGTAAATGCCACATAAGCTGTTCTCTGAGTGAGCCCCACCTTGACATGGCTGTAAAGAAAAGGAGAATGTTGTCATATAAAACACTGTATTTATATAGATCGTTTCCTTGAAAAGCTCTTAAATCCTTAACAGATCCTGAGCTCGTCAATCCTTAAACTCCAATAAAGGAAGACATACTATCATGTAATCCTGAAAATAATTATTTAGTGATCCAAGAGAGACCATTTTCTAAAGGCTTCTTCTGTTTTATGAATAGTTATGTGATCTTCATAAGGGGATTATTTTTGTTAGAAAACCTCAATCTCTGGAGCGTTTGATAACAAAGAGTGTGGGGATTTCATCTATTTTACTATACATATTTCATTAAGAAGCCTGAAATCCTTTTTGAACTGTGTAGTAAATAGGACAAGATCGAGAACAGGGCATTATTACATTCAGAATTCATGGTAACTCATACATAAGCGATAACATGAACTTACCAGACACCCTTACTAGAAGTAATAATTCTCTTAAAAATTCAATTAGCTGATCTGTGATGCTTCCTATGTATCTGATTTGTCTTTTCTGTATTTTCATATTTCTCCATTGCTAACATCATTTCCATAGTTGAGACCCATTCAGCATCCCACATCCAACAATCATAGTCTGCACTATCCCCAGAATGCAAAACCCAAGACAGCAAGGATTTTTATCTGTTTGCTCACTAATACAAAAGTACAAGAAAAATGTTGACCACAATAGAAGCTGAATGGGTATCTGTTGAAAGCTGACAGATGAATGCGTGACTGGATGAATGAATAAATAATAAATAAAATGATCTCCTTACTTTTTCTCTTGCAATTCTACAACTCATTTTATATCTAAATTATTTTTTCATTGTGTTCTTATCACACCAGGGTCAGTCTTATTTCTTTAAGGAATTCTTTTTTCTCATTTTATTTCTCTTTATTAGATTGACCTCTCTGAATTGTTTACATGTAAAAATCTAATCACATTTATAAGATGAAAACTGAATGTCCAAATAAACCATAACATCATTTTACACTGTAGACCTTAAGGACCATTTTTTCCTGTCAACTTTTATTAAAATTTATAGTTTTTTCTCCAAATAATTCCAGATAATAATCGAGCACTGTTAAATTGCTCATATTATGGACTTGACACTTCCTAAAAATAGGTTTTAAAAGAATCAAGAAAAAAATCAAAAGCAACCATTAAGAAATTACCTTTATAACATATAAAGATCATTCACTTATATGGATATACAGATAAAAATTTTAAACAGAAAAAGTATAAGAAAAGGAAAGGAGGGAGAAAGAGTGGATACAGAATATATTTTTAAAAGATTATATCATAATTTGATTTTAGCAAAAATCATTAAATTGAATTTTGCTTAAATGTAATCATATAAGTATCAATAAATTGAAAGGAAATTGAAAATTTTGCTGAAGTATAAACATTATATCACAACTAGGGATGTTAATTTCTGAAACTTCTCTGTAAAACAAAGAGAAAATAACTCTAGAGTCACTCTGATTTTCTGTTCTACAGAAAATGATGTTTTTTCAATACTAAGGAAGGTATGAAATATAGAAGATATATTTTTCTAGTTTGCCTCCACTCAACCATATTTTATCTTTTGTGAAAAGCCCTAATACCTGTAATTGTTTGCCCATGTTTTCATATGAATTTAATGCTTCATCCATAGCTGTACAGATGGATGGATGGATGGATGAATATTGCTCACAATACTTCTACTTTGGCTTCTATGTTTTAGAATTTGTTTCTTTTTTTAATTTATGTATTAGTTGTCTGGATTTCATGGTTATTTTATTTTCAAACAAGGGCTCAATATAAGAATACCTGTCTACTGCTTTTATACATAAAGTTTATCTAGACAGGAGTTTTAATCTGATGATGATTCTTATCACAAGAAAGTTTTCACTATCTTCAGACATTGCACTGGTGTGCAGAATCTGAAGCCAAGCTTGTGCAAAAATATTTGAAATGGCAAAGAGTCGTCAACAAACTAGGTAAGATGATGATGTGAGTATAGGGTATGTAGGTGTAGAAATAAACACACGGTATAAAAACAGAGACTTTTCTCTATTTTTTTTTTTTTTTACCTTTTCTGCACTCACTAGTATCTAGGTGCCTGAATCAGGGGTATATAGCGATCAAGAGAAACTTATAAAGAAAGCAAATCAGCCAACTCAAATTTTTTATCTTTTTTTCCCCCACAAGTTACATGCACTTTATCCAGCAAATTCATTTGGTTACTCTGAATATTTTCTAATTACATGTACCCATCTGATCAGGTCGTTTAATATGGTCTTGTAAGTGAATAGGAACTTACGGGGACTTCCTAGAACAGACCACACCCCCATGTCCTCCACCTGCCTCTTGTCTGTAGAAAAGTCTTTAGTCTCCTAGGCTTCCTTGAGTTCCAAAGTGTACATTTAATCAGAAAAGTGAGAAAATGCAGAAAGAAAGGAAAACAATCAAGCAAGACAAAATAATAATAGTTTAGACATTAAAAAAGTCAAGGACCTTCAGTTACTCCCCGAGGGCTAAAGATAATATTCTGAGCCATATTCTTTGAGCTGTTTAGTAGATACTGAACCCCCATCAGGTGGATGCTGCCCATAACCATGTAGACGGCCGGGCTGGTGGAAACAAGAAAGTTGATGATGTGGACTCCCTACCTCACTACCAACCAATCAGAAGAATGTCTAAGCTGATCACACGCCCACGCACCCCCAATCCCTGTCCCTCATTCTGTCTTTAAAAACTTTCCCTGAAAACCTTTAGGGAGTTTGGGCCTTTTTAAGCACTAGCTGCTCTGGACTCTTTGCTTGGTGCCCTGTGATAAATGCTGCACATTTCTTTACCACAACTGGATTTCAGTAGATGGCTTTCCTGCACATGGACCTGTTTGATTCAGTAACAAACTCACTCTGAGAAAATAAAATAAAATAAAACACTGGACATAGGCATGACAAGTTTTTGTTTTGTTTTGTTTGTTTGTTTGTTGTTTTTTTTAAAAACATACGTACAAGCACCAAATTACTGGTCATGGCTGCCTATGAGAGTTCTTTATTGAAAAGAATTAAGAAACCACATTTGATTTCCATGAGAAAAACATATCATGATCAGTTGCTAGTATCTGTCATTGTAGTATTTATTTTGTGTTTACTATGTTGGGAGGTAATACATACAAATCAAACATGCTCATTTCACAATAGAATTTTGTCCCAATGTCCCTTTTGGCTCAATTATATTTTTCTAAATTTAAGAATAATAGTAAGTTGTCATGCTGCAGTTATGGCATTGCCCAAAAGATAGCACATAGAATGGTGTTCACTATAACATGTCAAACAAGGATTGGTTTGATATACCACTAAGTAAATTTGCACTTATCAACCTCTGACCCTCTAAATTATGATTTAGTATTTCTATTGTGTTATTTTCTCCATTTTCCCTGTGATTCTTCTCTGATACACATTATTATCTCATGCTACTAGTAAAATAATTTCAGTGTGTCTCCTTTACTAAGTTTGGTTACCTAAGTTTTCTTTTTTTGAGAAAGAACTTGCATAGAAATTGAGACAATGACAGTTATGTCATCCCATTAATTTTTCACAGCTTGGAAGGGGTGAAGACAAGCCACCAGTATTGCAAAAATAATAAGCAAGAAGCTGATGTAGCAAGACTTCTGTTCAAAGCTTTGATCAAAAGAAGCAAATGGCTTGTTAACAGGGACATAGTATAGAAAAGAACTTCCAGAGATTCTTGTTGAGCTGAGTGTCCAACTGAATCAGTGGGATAAAAAAATATAGGAAAATCTCAGTGAAGTAAGAGTTTCACCATGATTATTTCCATTCTTTCATTTCTTTTATTTCTTGGATATGTAATTAACTTTTTGTATTTTAAAAGACTGAAATTAGTATGATAACTGCCAATTAGACCTACCTAGATCTACTATATTCAACTTCTATTTTTTTCTTTAAAAAAACAGTTTAGAAAAAAATGCAGGTCAATTCGTACCCATTTTTAGGTAGACAGTGATTTTGAAATATAAAGGAAAAAAGTAATTTTTATATATAAGGAGATATTATTGAGTGGAATATCAGCTGCTCATTGTATAATATTAATTGGGAGAGTCAAATTATTTGGCTTTAATTCTGTGGGTCGATTACTAGGTTTGTGATCTTTTAAACTCTTTGGGGTCATATTTTTCTATTGACTTTTTCCCCAGTGCTATTGTGATGATTGAAAAATACAGTGGAGCTAAAGACACACTATAAAGTACAAAGCACTTACCAGTATAAGAAATCATTATGACTATTCCATTCATATTCAGTTAAAATTGTGTGCTGAGAAATAGAAAAAAAAATGGATGGAGCTTTTTGATATAATTGTAACTCAAAGGAATTTTTTTTAATTGTTTGGAGAAGTTTCCCTTAAAATGAAATGAAGCACATTTAATTTATTTTTTTTAATTTCTATTTGATCTATCAATAGAAGCAAGTATGTTAATTAAAAAACAGAATTATTTGCATAAGCAAAGTTGTAAGTTCCTCTATTTTTCCACATAGAAATATAATAATTTTTACAATTGTTGAAACAATTTATATGAAAAAATCATTGTAGCTTTATATCTTAATTATTTAAATAATCAATTTTTTCTTCAAATTGTTGAATTTTAAAAGTTATAAAAAGGCCATAAATGCAGTTTTAAGTAGAAAAAAATATAGTTTTCTTATCACAAATCTTACATACATATGGGTTAAAGGAAAGGTTATATTATTTTTATCTAAGTATGAATATATAATTTTTAGTAACTTACACTGAAAGTATCTGAAATAAAATAACTTTGTCTCTAATTTTAAATATAGAACTTTGTTGTTTTAATGTGAAAAGTAAAAAAAAAAACAAAAATCTTATAGTATTTATATATATAGTTATGACTTTTGAATGAAGTAGTGAAATTTGATGTAAAATAATAAAAATAAAATGGATAGGAAGGGAACAGAGACAGACTGGCCAGGTAAGAGCTTCTTCCTGATAAAGGTTTGAATAATAATGAATAAATCCATTGTGTCATTATTTATAGTTATTATTGATTTAGTAATTAAAATATGTTATGCAAAGATTGAGCATGTGTACATATATTACTATTTTTAACCTTTTATAAAACCTAGAAAGGTGGTAATGATTATTTCCATGTAAAAGTTGAGTAAACTGAGAGTTAGAAAGATTTCAGGAGTTTCCCAAGACTACATAAAGCAGAACTAATATTTTAATCCAACTCCATTTATCTTCAAATCCACACTCGTTCCATCATACTCTGCTGCTTCCTCAAACAAGGACTGATTTCTCAGTGGAAAAGGAACATCTAAGTCATTTCAGAAGATTAAAAGCAGAATATAGTGATGGAGTAGATGTAGAAAATCCAATAACTGAAGCTATATTGACTTAACAATCTCTCGAGGTGGCCTAGGAGGAATGGATGGAACTATGACAGAAGTAGGAGACTCAAGAAGGATCTGTATTCACAGGGCTCCATTAATAAACCTTCCTGTAGCATCATGCCAACAACGGTCAATGGATGTTACTGACATCCTATTTTATGTCGTCTTTCTGTAGATTTCAGATTCATGTGGTAAATCATATGTTGCCCAAATTACTCTAAAAGAAATATTAACCAAATCTTTTGCCACTGCATAACAAGAATTGCCCCATATTTGCCAGTCATTAGGCGCTGGCTGTCCTAGAAAGGGTGTGTTCTCACACAAGGTTGAGGAGGAGCTCTTTAGTTTAAGGAAATCTCGGGAAAAAGACAACAGAGAGCTATAGCTAGAAGCATAAATCCTTAGTTCCTGAAGGGGAATTTGGGCACTTTATATAGTTACTGTTAGTGTAGTGTTCACCACGTGTAATATGAGTCCAGCATGCTTAATATACATTGCATATTTATGAATTTGATAACTCAACGACTCCCATATCCCTCTATGTCAGGTATCATCATCTTGATATTTTGTACTGAAGAACATTTAGAATTAAAGAATTAAAGCTTACTTTATTTGAACGTTCATAACTAAGGGAAAGGCAGAAAATAAATGTGAGTAGTTTTCATCCAAAACTATAACTACATTGTGAATTTTTTTTTACTTTATTTTGAAGCCTGGTAGTCTTAAGTCTGCTCTAAGATACCTTTAGGATGTGTGGATGTCTCAGGAAGGCTGTTTTGTCACATCACATCCCATTCAGTGGCATTGCTGGGGTGGTGAGTCTCGTTGCTCTGTAATCGTGGCTGGCTGATTGTATTGCTGTTGTAGTACATCCTGTGATGGTTTAGCTATAAATCCTAGACCGGGAGGGAAAGCTATGGGATTATAAAGCTGGCAAATTAGAGGTTAACAGAATTTCCTAAGACAGATTCACAATAAAAGAGTCAGTTTCTTGAGAGGATTGAGAATTTTTTATTTCCCACAAAACAGACCTGAAAATTAGGGCAATACATTTCTTATGAAGTTTAAATGAAGCTTGTTCTATTAGGTCAGGTTTCGGAGTGTTTTAAAACCTAATATGTCAGCTCTGCATCTCCCCTGTTAGTAACAGAAAGGATTCAGTTGGGGAGCCAGAGATAATTGTGGATTTAAAAATAGTGGTAACTGTACCTGTCACTGAAACTGTCTTTAGACCCAGAAATATTAAGTATATCTCCCCAAAATGACCTTCACCTACCCTTCATAGTATCATTATTCTATTAATCACTTTGCCTAAACACAGAATTGAAACGTTTCTCACATGTTCCCCTACTGCTAGAATGGTATCATCCTTTTCATAAATCTCACATTTTTCTCTACCTTCAGATAAATTTAGAAATCTTAACAATTTCCTGGAATTATTTTCATTAACTTTCCATGATACCCAGTTTTAAAAATCAACTATTTCCATGTCAATTACTAGTGACAAAATTTGTTCATAAGGTTTTCTTTGCTTTCAGCTTATGTTGGTACACACAATATAATGTTTTTTCTATAATGCTCAACAAAGAAGAAATACCCCATAAAACAAACACATAATTTTGATGATAATGTAAATTTAAATTTTGATTTGGAAAAGAAATATATACTCCTAAAACAAGGAAGTAATGATGAGAAATATAAGTGACTTTTCAAAAAGAGTGCTGTTTGATATCTATTCTGAACACCTCAAGAGCGATGGGTTTATAGAGAAACTGAAATAGAGAAGGCCGTGGAAAGAAAGTCTCGAGGCTTCAAATATAGAAAAGAAGGAGAAAGATAAGAAATACAATGTGACGTATTTCGGTTGCTAGGTCCTGGGGGAAAGATTTGAATTTTGAGTAAGCATACAATGTGAAGAAAGTTATATAGTTTCAGAGGAAGGCAAAATACTAGGATATTAGGGGACAATTATTGTAGTTAATCATGAGTTTGTAAGTTTTTTGAAAGGAAAATCAGGAAGGTGATATAGAAAAGAAAGAGGAGATGAATGTATTTAAAAGATTTTTTAAAATCTTAAAAAATTCAGAGACTAAATGTAGTTATGGAAACCATCATGGTGAGGTAGCCAAAAATATAAACTCTGGGGCTACAATGAAGAACAGAGACTCCAGATCCAGACAGCCTGGCTTCAGAGTCCACTTTGTTATTGGGAATGCTCCTTAAACTCTTTGGCCACAAGCTTCTCATCTGTTATTTGGGAATATTAATAAGATCTTTTCCTAAATATGTTAGGATTAAAGAGTAAATAGTTATAGAAGACTTAGAACAGTCCCCAGCAAATTTAGAATTATTTGTAAATAAATAAATGGATAGATAGGTAAATGACATGTAGATAGACTGATAGGAAGATAAATAGATATAGATAGATCGATAGATAGATCAATAGATAGATGATAGATAAAATCATGGATGATTAATATGTTTAGAACCTAGAGTTTTGATTAGGTAAGAAAATGTATTATTATGGAAGATAGAGTGGTAGATTGCAAATGGGGCTCCAAATTCTTCCCTTTCCATGACCTCTTGATTCCGCAATGACTGTACAATTTATTTTGACCAATTTAATTTTAGCAAATACAAGACAAGCAGAGGTCTCAGAAATATATGATCACTGGCATTTGGTCTTGTACTGCACTTAAAAATATAGGATTACCAGGTGAACAAACCTGAGCTATCCTGCTCAGTATGAGAAGCCACACAGAACAGAACTGAGGCTGCCTGTCTGACAACTTGCCAACCAACAGACAAGTGATTAAGGCCATCTTAGACATCCAGTCACTAACTTTGGTTAGCCATCAACCAGCTAACCAAAAATACATGGAGTTGCCAAAAAGATACTATTTAAGCTGGCCCAGATGGCCCAGAGACAACCTCCTTACCCATAAAATCTTCCCATCGAAAATGAGTGAAGTCATTAAGTTTGGTGGTGATTTGTTATGTGAAAGCATACTGATACAAGAAATGGTACCTAGAAGTGGAGTAACACCATAACAAACACCTAAGATATGTAACACTGGCTTTGTGATGGGGTGGCAGAAAAAAGGTTAGAAGAATGGTGAGGAAGATATAAGTGAAGGCATGACTAAGAGAGCTAACAGCAAAGAAAGGAGAAGGAAATTCTTAGGATGACCGAAAAGGAAGCATAGCATGGCAGCTGTGCAAAAGATCTGGTGAGCTAACAGGTAAGAGTAGAGTCAAAGTCAGAGGGCTCTCAGAGGGCTGTGTCCAGGAAAATACACATAGAACTGATAAATTATAAAAATAGCCTTCATCGTATGTCCATTTAAATGAAGACACATTTTTGGCACTCTGGGAGAGTGTAGAAAGAATATTCAGATGTGACATAACAGTGAAAAAACATAAGAAAATACTAAATTAAATTAAAAACAAAAAGTTATATAATAAATGAGATAAACTGATAGTATAGTGCTTGGTTCAATAGGAAGCAATATTTATATAAACACAGTAATTAAAATATTAAATACAAATTTAATAAAATTTGAGATATAATTACATTGGCCAGATGAAAGAGTCCAAATATAAGTCAGCTAGTACTCTTATTTACAATCATAAAGAGTCGATATACAATGTCAAAATTGATGAATGCACATATAAAAGCTCATAAAGGTTGTAATAGATTGACATTAACATAGGAGTATGGAAATAAATAACAGATGAAACAAATAAAATGCTGTTTTCCTCTTAGACATGAGTTAGAGTGAAAGATCTTTAGGAACAGTTAGAGGTTGTATTTTTTAATTGTTTGCATATATTTGTTAAATAAATAAAATAGTCATAATCTACTTTTGGTTATGACATAAGCTACAGACTGAGTTGTGTCCCTCTAGAATCCATATGTTGAAGCCCTAACCCTGATGTGATAGTAGTTGGACACAAGTCCCGGGGGAGGAAATTGAGTTCAGATGAAGACATGAGGGAGAGCCCTCGTGATGAAACTAGTGCCCTTATAAGAAGAGACGCCAGAGCTCTTTCTGCCATATGCGGACACAACAAGAAGGCAAACGTTTACAAGCCAGTGGGAAGGAGCAGAACACACCACCCAAGGACAGACCACTTTGGCATGTGGATTATTTTGAGCTGAAGACAATCAGGGTTCAGCAGACTCAGGAAGAGTTTTTTATTCCCTCTTCCTAAAAGAACTTAGATAAGGGGTCTGTACCAGGAAGAGAGCTATTACCTGCGATAACTTCTAATATCAAAAAGACTTACCTCCATGGAATGGCAATCATTCCAAACATTAACAAATATTTGCTCTTCTTAGCTTCCTGCGCATAATCGTACTCCCTTTGAAACAGCAGACCTGTACGCCCTCTTTTTAGACCAGGATGGTATATAAGCCTTAATTACCTGACTGCCAAGGAGTCTCATATTTTTTATGGGATTCCAGTACATAGGAAATTTATTTTTCTGCTGTTAACCTGTCAATCGTCAATTTAACTATAAGACAAGCCAAAGAAACTAGAAAGGAAAAACTTTTCTGCTCCTACACCAAGAAAAATGTTCTCAACATGCCTTCTTCCATGCCTTCACCCTGATCTCAAACTTTTAGCCTCCAGAACTGTGAGAAAATAAATTTCTATTGTTTATACAGTCTATGTTTTTTATGGCATTGTGATCTGACTGAGACAATAGTAGTCTGAATTAGAGCGACCTTTCCACCAAGAACAACTTAAAAAACTAAACAAAGTACAAAAATTTGTATCTGAAGGCACTGGAAAGAAGTCAAAGCAATCAGAACTTCAGAGACAAAGACCTAAGGAAAAGTTAAATTTGTTATGGTGAAGAAAAATTGTCTGCCATTTTCCCCCTTCAAAGTAATAATTTGTGCAGAATCAAGATGGTGGACGAGGACGCTGGGCTTAATTCCCTCCACAAACACATCAAAACTATGACTACGTATAAAGCAACTCTCGTGGAAAATGGCCTAGGGACTAGCAGAACAGTTCTACAACCAAGGCTGTAAAGAAGGAACCACATGGAGTGCGGTAGGAGGCAAGGAGTCTCCATCTAGTCAGACAGACACCTCTCAAGGATGACACTGAGGAGAAGGGGGATATCACAGGCTTGGGGCTACTCCATAAGGAACGAGGGATTTGAGCCCCATATTAGGCACCACAGCCCCATATTAGACACCTTCAGTCCTCAGAAGAAAGCCCTTTAGCTGTCTCAAAAACCAGTGGGGTTTACTGGAAGGCTGTAAGCAGCAGGGACTCCACTCTGAGGAGCACATGAACAGACTTGCTTGCTTGCTTGCTCCCAGTCCCAACACATAGACAGCAGATCAAACACAGCCTGGTGCTCTGGCTGGCCTGCCAGGACTGCCCCAGTGCACACTCCAGACTGTCCCAAGCTCCCACTTCAGCCCCTCTGGTTTCCACACTGCTCCTGCTAAGGTGGAGACTGCCACTGCCTACATGCCTGCATGCACTGGGGAAGAAGCAGAAGCCAGCTCAGGCCACAGTCCTGCATCGAGTCAGGGCAGAGCCAGAGCCAGCTCAGAAGTGTGGCTCCAAAATCTCAGATCCTAACCACAGATTAGGTGAAACAGAAGAATGCACAAGTGACCTGGAAGATAGAATAGTCACAATTGAAGACAGTATGGATTTCCCTCAAAAAAAATAAATATATATATATAAACAGAATTACCATATGATCTAGCAATTCTACTCCTAGGTATATGTCCAAAGAAAATGAAAACACTAATCTGGAAAGATATATGTATCCCAGTGTTCATAGTGGCATTATTTACAATAGCCCAGATATAGAAGCAAAAAAAAGTGTCTATCAACAGATTGATGGATAAAGATGTGGCATATATACACAGTGGTATACTTCTCAGCCATAAGAAGAATTAAATTTTGCCATTTGCAATAACATAGATCAACCTGGGAGGTACTATGTTTAAAAAATAAGTCAGACAGCATAAGACAAGTGCTGTATGTTCTCACTCTTTTGTGAAATCTAAAAAAATAAATATTACAAAACAGAAAGAGATTCATAGACAGAGGACAAAGTAGCAGTAACCAGTGGAAAGAGTGGTGGGGAGATGGGGAAGAAGATAGGTAAAAGATATTGAGAGAAACAATATATTAGGTATAAAATAAGTAAGATACATGAATAAAACATATAGAACAGAGGATATAGACAATATTTTATAGTAACTTTATATGAAGTATAATCTGTAAAAATGTTGAATCACTATATTATATACCCAAATCTAACATAATCTTGTAAGTCAACTGTACTTCAATAAAACAGAACAGATAAAACAAAACAATAAAATAAAAATTTGTTAAACTGTAAGAGGCACTAAGAAAAATCAAGAAAAGCCAGCAATTTTGAGACTTTTGAAAGAAGAGGCTTAGATATTTTGGTTATTTCATGGGTCCAAACCATTGCATCTTGGGTTCTTCAGAGACAGACACTAAAACAGATTTTGGGGTGCAAGATACTGATAAGGATTAATACTTGTGAAAGGAAAGTGGTGGCACAGTAAGTATCAGAGGAGATAGTCAAAACGCAGTGCAGTCTGGGCAAAGCATTAGTCAACCCAGTAAGAAGTTCTCTGTTAAGTAAGAAATGACTGTCAGTGTTCTGCCTCAAACCAAAATAGTTGAACCTCTGCCTTCATGCTTCTCAGTCACTGGGTGTGGGCTGCTCTGGGAAGGGTGGGACCTTAGGTTTGCCAGTTCTCTTAAGGTAAAGCACACACCGACAGAGCTGCTAGCTAGGAGGTGTTTGCCGCCAATGCTCCCCATGCCTGGGCTGCAAGCCCTTCCTTGAAGGGTATATGGGAAATGCGTCTCCTTTTCTTCCATAGTTCAACGTTTGCACAGTTTATATTTGCCTCTTCATAAACACTAAGGAAACAGCCCCTTCTTCCTGAGGGAAAATTTAGAAATGAGAATTCAGTCAGATGAACCACAGCCCCTGCTACTTCCCCCCAAGTTGGTCTGGGGTCCTCAGTTGAAGCTCATTCCATCCTTACTTCACTACCCATTCTGGGTTTCTCCTTAATGGCTTAGCATGTTGTGTGACCCAAACCTGCATCTTGGAAGGGCCTGACTGCCACCAGAGCAGCACATCCTTTTCAGGATGGGCACAAGTGAGAAAGGGGGTACCAAGAAGGAGACAGGTGAATTATCTGTGCTGCACTCACATTCCTTGTAGGACCCTTCATCCTTCTGGTTGTCACAGTTGATATCATTGTTAATAAAGTATCTTCACTTAGCGGCTGCAGTTGGTAGTTATAGTTTTTGACTAACTGATTATTTTCTTGTTGTACCTTCTGGGCCAGGACTGCCAACACTGCAGAAGCCAAACTAGGTCATTGAGAATGTCCATTCCTCTCCCCACTGCTTGTTTTCAGACCTATGTATTCTCTTTATTGAGAGCAAAGAGCCATATAAAGTCCTTTGAGTTAATACATATACTATAACTGGTAGGAAGGTACTGCATCCTGAGGGAGCACTGCCTCCATTTGGCACTTCAGTTGTGCTTTCAACAAGTTATCCCAACATTTTATCAAGCTAGCAGGATAAACCAGTGTTGTGATACATCATCTGAACAGTGGATCCCAAGGTCATGGGCCTACTCTTGTATCTCTATATAGAGAAGGAAAGGAAGTTGGGAGAGCTATAGTAAACAAGGAGTCCATGGCTCTTCATTGGCTGGTTCTTGCCAGGAAAGAAGAGTTTCCTTTTTCCTTTTGGGCTCTGCTATCATGGCAGGGTGTGAGAGCTCCCCCTTCTGGTCTCCAAACTCTATTTAATTAAAATTTCTACTTACTCTTTTTTTTTTTCCAAGTGGCAAAATGGCTTAAACCAAACTTTGGCCTTGATGCAAAGTATTTTTCTGCTCTGGGCCCCATTCAAAGCTGGTAGATGTTTATGCCACTCCATGTATTGGGCAGGTAAGTATCCCTATGTATGGTACATACTGGTTCTAAAACCTGAAGAAGTATAATTAGTGTTACATTTTGTTCTTTGGTTTAGGAACTGCAAGATTTAATAATTATCTTTTACTTTGAAGGGGATGTCATGACACTCTCAAGATCACCGGATGCTTAATTTTTATGGCTGTGACATAAAATCTTTACCAGGTTTATTTCTTATCCTTAGGAATGCATATCTTTTACCAAGTTCTCTGGGCAACTGGTCACCTCTTTCTCATTCAACCCAACCAATGCAATGACATTGATATAATGAATCACTGTGATATTTGGAGACTGTTGAGATAGCCCTGATTTCTTTTAGTCTATATTAGGAAAGACTGTGGGAGAATTTACATAGCCCTGGAGCAAAACTGTAAATATATATTGTCATCCATTTTATGTTAATGAAAGCTGCTTGTAACACTCTTTTCTGATTGGTATAGAAAAGAGCACATTCGTCGAGTAAATGCCTGCATATTATGTATCTGGGACTTTACTAAACTACTCAGGAAAACAGACCCCATCTGTCACAGGGGTTGTGATCAGGGCTACTAAGGGATGAGCTACAGTCAGCTTCTAGGATCTGTCTGGTTCTACAGAGGCAGGAGATAAATCAAGCCAGGATATGATGAGTCCACTATCCCTACATATATCTTTAAGGATGGCATTTATCTCCACCATTTCTTGCAGAATATAACATTGGTTTTGGTTTATTCAACAGTGATGGCTTCCACTTGGCCTTTCCTATTAAGACTGTCAAAGTAAAGAACAAAAGTTATGAAATAAAAAACTAACACATCAGACTAAATCACAGAAACAAAAGTTGTTTGATAAACTCTTACAAAAAGTGATTTTAAAAAGGGGGAAAATGCAATGTCATTAACAGGAATAAAAAAAGAAACAAATTTTGAACAAACAAACAAATTTATGAAGGTTACAAATTTTAAACTCATAATAGAATTTGATTAACAGCTCTAATAAAATTGTACAGTTAAAAGAAGTGGACAAATTTCTCATAAAATGTTACTTAGCAAAACTTACTTGAGAAAAAATATAAAATCTGAATAGTTCTATGTCCTTTAAAGAGATACAATCAATAACTTGAAAGTTTCCCCAAGGCAAACTCCAGATAGTTTCTCCAAGAGATGAGAAATGATATCAACCTTATACAATTCTTTCAGGATATATAAAAAAGGAAATAATCCATAAAGTAAGTTATGAGATAGTCATAAACTTGATTCCAAGCCTGATAGGACATTAAAATATAGACAAAATTCATGACCTTAACAAACATAGATAAAAAAAGATGCAACCAATATGCAAAAACTATAAACAAAGTTTCAAAAAACCTAAACAAAATATTGGCATATAAAATATAGCAACATATTAAAAAGAAAAAAATCATAATATCTTAGATTTATTTGAGGAATACTTTGACTTAACCAATGAAAATTAATTGATGTTGCAAAAAAATTATAATAAATTTTTTTAATTTGATAATGGTCATCTACAAAAAATATGCGAAGCATCATTCTTTAATAGCAAAGTGATTATAACTTTCCCCCGGGCTTTAGAAATGAGTATAGAATGACCACTATTAACAATTTTATTTATTACAATACTAGAAGGACATTACTAATGTGTTAAGAAAAGCATAATAAACAGCATAAGGATTCGACCAGAAGACATTTTTAAAAAAATCATTATTTTGACACAATACATTTGGTTAAGCAGAAAATCAAACTAATCTACATGTAAACTGTTAGAATAAGTAGAAGCTGAACTTAAGAATTTTATTACATACAAAACCAATATAATAAATACCAGTTTTATTTCTACATACTAGCAACAAACAGAATATTTAATAAATAAAATGCATCATATACCTAGGAATTAATGTAACAAAAGATTTCAAGACCTCTATTTATCAGTATCCACGATATTATAAAGATGTTAAACCCCATTAATATATATTTTCAATGCTAAACTGATCAGATTCTGAGCAATGTTTTCAAAAATTGGCAACATATTAATTTATACGGAATTGTGATGCCCAGAATAGACAAGAGTAGCCTGAAGTAGAATAACAATTTTGGAGAATTTGTTTTGTCATATATCAGGATTTATCACAATGCCAGTTGTACAGGTAACAGGGTAACAGGGAAGACAAATATTACAATGTAACAAATAGAGCCCAGAAAAATAAATCCTATATATATTTGTTACCAAATCTATGACATATATAACACTGCATGCAGTGACAAAAAAGATTAATCTTGACTCTTACTTCTCCAAGTATACAAATGTCAATTACACATGGATTAAGGAGCTAAAGTTCAAATGTAAAACAATAAGTCATCAAGAAGGTAACATAAGACAGTATTTTGTGATTTTGGCTTAGGCAAAAATTTTTAAATATTAAAATTGCATGTTACTATTACACAAATCACCAAAAAAGACTAAAATTTAAAAAAAAATTAGAATTAGTATTAATATAGAGCAACTGGAACTCTCATACCCTGCTGGTTGGTGTACAAATTGGAACAACCACTTTGAAAAACCAGTAGTAGATCTTAAAGCTAAATATGTGTATGACCTCAACCCATGAATTCAATTTCTCTGCATTCACATGATAGACATGAGTACATGTGAGCCACCAAAGATGTATATATATGTGTTCATGATAGCAGTATTTGTATTTTGTTGCTCCAAAACATATTTTACCCAATAGTCTTTCGACTGTAAAATAAGCAAAGCAATGTGGTTTGTTTACAACATGGAATACTATACTGCAATGAAAAGGAATAAACTATTGTATGCAAAAACGCAAGAACATCAAATTCTGATGGTTAGTGAAAGACATAGGCGAGAAACAGTGCAATTGAGTGCAAAAGATCAGTAACAGGCAACCAGTACATGACATTAGAAGTCAGGTTAGTAGTTAGCTATGCTAGGAAGAATTTTAACAGTACAGAGACATAAGAGAGGCTTCCAAAGTCCATATAATATCCTGTGTTCTTAGTCTTGTGAGTGCTTTTATGAATATAGTAACTTTGTAAAAAATTACCAGGTAGCACACTTATAACTTGTAGACTTTTCTTCATTAATGTTGCCCTTCAATAAAAAGCAACTTAAAAAATAAACTAACATAAAAAAGAATTTAGGGCTAGAATATTAGATTTAAAAATCAATGCTAGCTCAATAAATAAAACTCTAATGCAGATCTGCTTAATTGACTAAATTCTTGGAGTAGGAATCACTAATAAGATTGATCTCATTCTTTGACCTTGATGTGACTATGCTTTTGTAGGGATGGGCACTGTGTTTAAGAAGTATTTCCCCTGTCCTTCATCCTTTCACCATTTACATGTAAAATTCCATACGTTATTCATTGATGTACTCTTTAAATGTAATAATACTCATACATAAGTTCCCTCATTTTTTTTCATTATCTTTCATGTGAACTTGTTTCCTCCATGGCTTCCTATGGTCTCCTTTATTTTGGAGCTGGTTACAAGGTGGCAAGGTCTTGATATTTGGTTTCAGTTCAGGGTGAAGAAAAAGTCTGTCATTCAGGATCTGGGGGTTAGGATTCAAACTGCACTTAAACAGAGACTTCTCTGCTAGGATTTGGAACATAAGCTTTGCTGATAACCAAAGATTTACCTCTGTTTTACTTATTTTTTTAGCCATGGTCCATCAAGCGCACATTTCCTTCATAATTTCACTAGGTCAAGGAGTGGTTAGACCATAGAATTATTCAGTGTTCTCTTAGTCTATTGTTGAAAACTTCATCTAACAGTGTCACAAATCAAAAAAACAACCCTTAACATATCCATGCTGCAATGGTGAAATCTGACATTTGTATTCTTGGATCAAAGTAAAACAGATGATGCTTATCTTAACACCTAGAAGGTAATAGCAAGTGTCCTAAACCAGTATTACTATACTTCCTAGTAAGTTTTCTTGTACCAGATAATATTTTACCATCCTGATAATTAATCATTGTTGGATCTATAAGCTGGTCTTATAGTAATAAATAAAATTAAATATTTAAAAGGTATTTTTCCTTAATTTCCTGTAGATATAGCTATAAGAGCATAAATAACAAATGCTCAAAGCCTCATCTATAATAATACAATGCTTTTCAGTTTTATGCTTGTTCTACTTACAGAACAAAAAAGAAACAGGGAAAGTGTTCTTTCCTGGCACTAGAGTCCAAAATAAGGTAAAAGCAAAGAGATCAACACCATGTCGTGTTTAAGAACACTCCAGGTCAAAAAATGACACAGCTCTGTAGCATTGCTTTATGTTACTCCAGCACTACTATAAGTGCATGTGATGCAAAGACACGTAACCTTTAACCAGTCAATCTGGAGTTACCAGGTCAGCGCCAGTGAGGTAATCTGCTAGATAGACCTTGTCTGTCCCCTTCAGGAAGGTGATCTAGCCTGAAACAACCCTCTCTTTTCTAATAACTTTATTTTCCCACCCCCATTTCTACCTTAAAAAAACCTTTCCTTTTCTACAACTCTTTGCAGCTCTTTTCTATTTGCTAAATGGGATGCTACCCGATTCATGAATTGTTGAATGAAGCCAATTAGATCTTTAAATTTACTTAGTTGAATTTTGTTTGTTTGTTTCACAGCAGCAAACAAGCATATGGTGAGGAGACTAAGTTCAGCCCTGGAGAGAGAATACGGGTAGTGTGAAGTTCTTGGACATGTACAACTCACGCAGGGAAAAAAAAAGTATATTTTGTCTGTTGTGTTTGTCTTCCTCACTGAGCTAAATTTTGTTATATTTGAATGTCTTTATAAAGGTCCAATAAGTCTGTCATTGTTTATGGTAATTTGGTCAAGTAGGATCCAAGTTTTCCATATTTCAAGGAGAAAAACAGCACTCAAATTGCAAATCACACCAGAGTAAATATTATGAGAAACACAATATGACTAAGCACAGTACAATATGACTAGACTGTGTACTCTCCAGAACAAAACATTCTGATGTTTTTCATGCTCTTTTCCTCCGAATTCACTGACCCATCCTCTGACCAAAAATTCAAATATTCCCTTAGGAGAATCAGTGTACACCTGGAATTTAATCCAGTGATGCAGTCACCTTTCACACAGTGTGCAAGGTCTTGGGAGCATGGTGCTGGATACATAATGTTATCAGTTGCTTTGGGACCTGTCAGCTCTTTACCACCATGGATCACTGTGCTCTTTCTGACCCGATCTGCCCTTCTGCTCATCACCATAAGTTCAACTTATCCCTCCATTTCCCTGTGTAAGCTCATTCAAATAAAAATGGCAGCCGAATAATTGACCTCTTCAATCCAAATATAAATCTAATTCCCGTATATACTGTCACACCCTTCATTTCTCCTTATATCTTTTGGCAATTGTTTAGAAAGGATATCCCTTGAAGAGATAGGTTACGTGTTTTTTTTTTTTAATTATGTGAAATTTATTTGAGAATTTACAAATTCTTATCAATTATTACAATTAACAAATTCAGTTAAATACTTCTTTGTGTGAGCCACTCTGCATCAATACTCAGACATTCTACTCTTGACAGGGTGAATAAGGTCCCTAGCCTGGAAACCAACAGAGGAGAAAAATAAGCTTAAGACTTAGGTAACGAGAATTTTTAGAACACTTCCTACCTTTATCCAGAGGAGGTGTCCTGGCAAAAGACATTGATAGTAGGCTATTCCTAGACTCCAGTGACATTTCTGTAAAACCCCTTAAAATGTGAGAAAGATACTATTGTATGTTTCTTCTGACAGTGTCAGTGAAATCTATGACATTACCAATAATTTCTGACCCTATTCTACACAATTTTAAACCAGTGACCTGAGAACAATGTCTATGGACAGCTTCCTATTTTTTTCCTTTTGCTTTGTTCCTAATGCAATATTGTGACTTTTAAGGAACATATATTTGGCCATTCAGATGCCCAAAATGTATTTCTCATATATATTGGGTCTTCATCCAAGATTCCTGGTTCACAGCTCCCAAAGCCCTTGGGGTTCCCTAAGCAATAAGAGCAATGGGGGAATCTTTTATCATAATAATTGATCCTTGTCCTCAGTTCCTGAAATCACTTAAGACTCACAACGGTGAAATGAGTTCTTTGCTATTCCTAACAATGCCCTTTCCACCACAACTGAGTATATGAGGTGACTTTTGGAATGGGGGTTGGTTTCCAAGGGAACCAAAAAAGAACAGAGGATTGGCACTATCAGTCCCACCCCTGATCTCCAAGGAGGAAAGAGGAACTGGAGATTGAATCAATCACCCATGACTGATGATTTAATCACACGTGTCTAAACAATAAAGCCTCCATAAAAACCCTAAAGGAGAAGGTTCAGAGAGCTTCTAGGTTGAGGAACCAGAAGGCTTCCACGTGCCACCATGCTGGGCCCCAAACTCCATCAGGACACAAGCTCCTTTGTTCGGTTCCTCACTTATTTATCTCTTCATCTGGCTGTTGATTTGTATCCTTTAATATCCTTTGTAATAGACAGGTAACCTAGTGAGTATATTGGTTCCCTGAGTTCTGTGAGCCGCTCTAGCAAATTAATCAAACTCAAGGAGGAAACCTCTGATCTATAGCCAGTCCATTAGAAGTGCAAGTAACAACCTGGGCTTGTAATTCTTACATCTTAAGTGGAGGGCGATTTTGTGGGACTGAGCCCTTTGCCTGTGGAATCTAATGCTATCTCCATATAAATAATGTCATGACTCAGTTGAATTGTAAGACACCCAAAATGGGGTCCTGAGCACTGCTTGGTGGTATGTTGGGAACCTGCCTCACACACACACACCCACCCACATCCACATACACATTGGAATTGGTGACCTGAACAACTAATTCATAGTAATGTATTCCACTTTGTTTCCTCTTTAATTGTCCCAACTACAGTGATGAGAGACAGTGTGTTGTATGGTAAATAACACAAGATATGGAGTTTAAAACTTGCTATTGTCTATACTTAAAAATCTTGTTATCTTCAGTGATTGGTAGTCTACCTATAAAATAAGTGTAGGGGGTGGATATAGCTCAGTGGTAGAGCACGTGCTTAGCATGCATGAGGTCCTGGTTTCAATCTCCATTACTTCCACTCAGAAAAACAAACAAAGAAGCAAAATAAGTATAAAATTTGTTCTGTTGAAATCTTGGCATTTATGACCATTAGATGAGGTGAAACAATTTATGTGTAAGTATATTTAAAATTGAACAATTGTGTTCAAAATGTAACAAAATATTATTAATACTACACTTAATCACCAGTATCTTGGAACAGCAGCTTGAATTCAAAAAGGTAGAAATACAGGCCAAATAGTACAGGCTTCATAAAATAGATTGATATGGATCATTTTCAGAAAAGTCTTAACAGAATAAGAAATGCCTAAAGATAAATTAACTAATATATGTATCATTAGTAGCTAGATAGTGTCAATAGTGCTCTTAGTGACAAGAATCAACTCTAGATGACTTAAGTCAAAAGGGAATTTTGATAAGAAATGGGAGAAAAATTGGAGAAGTTGACAAAATCAGTCTGGGGGTCCAAGCTTGGGGACTCCTGAAATTTAAAAAAAAAAAAAAAAAGTGCCTAAGGTGAGATAGATTCACAATGGAAAATCAATGCCACTTACGATGTATAGATTAAAATGATTAATTAATCTTAAATTTTACATGTAGTAAAGCCAGAGATTTAAAAGCTTATTAAATATTGTATTTACTAATATCTCTTAAGAAGAGAGAAAAATGGGGAATAGGTAATTTGCTACAAATTGCCTCAAGTGGTAGGTGGAAGAAGGACTTGGTCCTTGGTCCTTGGCTTCTAAGGTAAAGGTATGCAGTGATCCTACGGAATTAGAAAATGCCCTCCTATCAAGACTGCACTCCGCAGAAGAGAGACAATTGCCTTTAAGGAAATCAGGTACTATTAGAAAAGATTAGGGCAAAAAGTCCAAGGTTACTGAGGGTCCCCTTTAGAAAGTCACTACTTCCTCCAGGCTTCTATTGAGGAAAGTTGTAAACTTGAATTTTGTTAGTGAGAATTCCATGTCAGTATTCTAATTTGAAATTCATTTACTCTTTGTGTATGTTACTTATCCCACTAAGCTACAATAAATTATTATTAAGAATAAACTGAACATTTTCTCATTTGAAAGATGAATAGCTTGCCTACTCCTTATCAGCTAGAAGCAGTTTGTGGAAAATATTCAAGAAATGTTGGAAATCTATTTTATTTTCTAAAGAACAGTATCTCAGTCCCTGTATTTTACTTACTGGAAAACTAATCACACCAATATTCTCTATTAGTTTCAAAATCTTATGTACTATTTCCTCTTATTTTTGTCATGAAAAAATTATTAACTTCCTGCTATTTCCAGTGTTTTTTTTTTCTTTGACCAGTTCTTTGGACAATTAAATAACTAGATTTCTAAATATAAATGTTGATCATTTTCCTTTATTTGTTGGGTGAAGACAGAGAGAGAGATAGGATCTCTTATGATTGAAGAAATCTTGTTATTTTCGAGATGTATTTATTAAACAAATAGCAAGATAACAAATAAAAAGAAAAATCATTTTTCATTATACTAACTGTTAGAGAAGGGATCTGAAAATACAGATATTGTCAAAAATGCTGGTTAAGTAAAACACTAACACTGACTGTGTCTGGGAGAAATGATTCAGAAACTTCAGGCTTCGGGGAATAAAGTAGGTCTTCGAGAACTCATCTTTTCTATATAAATCCTTATTCAATAGATGAAAGGTAAAGTGACTTAGAAGCATTTCAGAGCCCAAACATTCCCTATTTTCAAATTTAGCAAGAATGAAGATTACTGATTTCATTAGATGACTTTAGTTTTCTTCAAACTGCAAGCCTTTTTCCAATGAAAAACAAGATCCAAAACTCTCACTTGGATGTTGTTAGTGCCATTTTGCAAACATTTTGAGAATTTGGAAAAAACAAGTACCCCCTACTTTGGCTTCCTGTTTTCAAATCTGTTCTTAGGGCTGCTTTTCAAATCTTTTAACATCCAAAAGTGTGTTTAGTTCTTCAAGTAATGTGTTTATCAAGTAAGGTTGCTATTTTTTGCAACGGTGCCAGCAGATTCTTAGGTTGTTGAAGACAATTTATAATATAAAATGTTAATGTGCTAATCAGGGGAGGATTTCATTCATACCCCTTTTAGTTTGGTCTAAGGAAAAATTCAGTGTGATTTTAAAATGTTAATGTTAAACTTCAATGTTGAATAAAGTCATTTCTTTATTATATATCTTATTGTGTGAAACATTTATCTGTTATTAGTGTTTACAGGAATGCTTTTTTTTTCTTATTCTGCCATAAAAAGTCAGGGAAAAAAGATACTTTATTCTGTGAGAATACTTTCTGTGGACTGGGAAATAACTACCTTGTTTGTTTGGAAAGCAAAAGCAAAACAAGAAATAATTGATGCCATGTCACCAGCTTAAAAAGCTAATGGTGAAGCAAAACAGTAAATTAAAAATAACCAGAAAACAGAATAAAAATATACACAGGAATCATTACTTAAAAATATACTACCTTCATTAATGAGCAGAAAACTCTTCTATGTAATAAGACAAAGAGATTTGATCATGGCAAAAGTATAAACTGCCTTGTGGAAATAGATATTTAAAATTATCTTAATTGCACTATGAAAATTTGTATGTGAAACTTACATTTTTGAATTTCAGGATATGGGGAATAATTATTAATGAAAGGGCTATTGATCAGTGAGTTCTGTATTTTTATTAGTCCACTACTTTTCTATTTTTTATTTTAGTATATTGTCTTATCATAGTAAATGGAAATGCACTTTTAAAATACAATGTGCCCGGGAAAATACCATAATTCTTTCATAATATGTTTTTTTTTCTGGAAAGAATCTAGTTGTACTCTAGAAATTGGCACTCTTTTACATCTCTTACCAGAACATATTTCAATCTTTTTAAAATGTTTGATTATTTGCTAATGTATCCAAGAGCTTAGGCAGAAGTTTCTGCATCATCTTAACTCCATCTGCTCTTGCTCCTGCCATATTTGGCAAGATTTTTTAAATACTAATTTTAACTAACAGAAAATCATTAATACTTCGCCATGCTATTGATACTTGGATAATTTAGCTTCAAAAGGAAACATCTTATTTCATGTATTAAAAAGCCGCTTACTTTGCCTTCCAGTAATTTTTTGTGACTTTAGAAAAAGGAATCTGCTTTTACAATCTTTATGCCAAGTCTTTTGTATTCTCATTTTAGAAATTAAAACCTTACAAAGTGTTGATGTTAATGTAATAACTCCCTCTTTGGAGAAAAGCCAGCAGGGTTAAAATCTTTTTCCTGCTGTCACTGATCCTCTTGCATAGCATCTAGGTTTTATGATACTGAAGAACAGGTCTCCATTAAGAAATATATTCCATTTTCCCATCATCACTGAAGGTTAGCATCATTAAAGTGGGAAAAAGAGCAGCCAGACTCCCGCTTGACACTGGGTCAAGTATTGTAGCTCATTTTCTGGAACACTTCCCATCTAACCAATTTGTCTTTTTCTCACTACAAAGATCTGACGATCACTATCTAGCCTGAAAACGCCACTAGGGAATGAAAAATTCGATCATTCAAAAATAAAAATGAGACCTTTTCTGTGCTTACTGGCAAAGTGTAACAGCTTTGATTTCCAAAGTGAAATTAAACTAAAAGAAAGATTTTCTTATTTTCTAGTGTTTTGTAATTGTCTCTTAAAATGAGAGTCAATAGAATGCAGGTTTACGGTGCTTTTCTTCCAAGTAGCTTTTAGGAACGTTGTCATCATGCCAGGTCCAGGTTATTTTACTAACATGGCTTAGGATAGCACTCAGTACTTATTAAATACTTCACACTTCATTTACAAATTGTTTTATAAGTTTTCTTGTTAACGTGTTATCTGTTAGAGGTAAATATAATTATTTTGACATTATCAGAATCTGTTGACCCCTAGTCACTATCACATTTCTTATAAGTATAATTTAAGCACTCTTATGGGAGTATAGATGAATATACTAATGGATCATCTTGAAAAATACACTAGTATATCTAACATAAAAAATTGCATTAGCTACACAGGTAAGATTTTTAAACTTTAAAGGTTTTCTTAATTAAAACTGTTAAACATATATTACTTTTAAACAAATATATTGTAAATTATGTCCTTACACTTATGTCCTTACACAAAGTTTTTCAATGATTGGAACTTTTTAATGTGTGAAAATATTTTCAATAAAAGAGAATCAAGTATGTTATTGTAGAAATCAGTCAATTGAAGATACCAAGTTACTGTATTACAGGGGCTACCAGTTAGTTCTATTCAAAATGTAAATACAGAATTTTATTCATATTTTGATTATTCATTTGATTATAATATATTTAAAATAAAAAATAATTGCTCTACAAGAGTTTGGCTCAATGGGTGGCCAGAGTTAACCAAAATGCACTGTTAAGGGCCAGTCCTCTAGACTGCCGTATGCCCAAGATTTCTTTCTTTTTTTTTTTAACATATTTTATTGATTTATAATGATTTAAAATATTGTGTCAAATTCCAGTGTAGAGGACAATTTTTCAGTTATACATGAACATATATATATTCATTGTCACATTTTTTTCTCTGTGAGCTACCATAAGATCTTGTATATATTTCCCTGTGCTATACAGTATAATCTTGTTTATCTATTCTACAATTTTGAAATCCCAATCTATCCCTTCCCACCCCTGCCCCCTTGGCAACCACAAGTTTGTATTCTGTGTCTATGAGTCTGTTTCTGTTTTATATTTATGTTTGTTTGTTTATTTGTTTGTCTGTTTTAGATTCCACATATGAGTGATCTCAAATGGTATTTTTCTTTCTCTTTCTGGCTTACTTCACTTAAAATGACATTCTCCAAGAACATCCATGTTACTGCAAATGGTGTTATGTTGTCAGTTTTTATGGCTGAATAGTATTCCATTGTGTAAATATACCACCTCTTCTTATCCAGTCATCCGTTGATAGACATTTAGGCTGTTTCCATGTCTTGGCTATTGTAAATAGTGCTGTATGAACATTGGGGTGCAGGTATCATTTTGGAGTAAGGTTCCTTCTGGATATATGCCCAAGAGTGGGATTCCTGGGTCATATGGTAAGCCTATTCCTAGTCTTTTGAGGAATCTCCATACTGTTTTCCACAGTGGCTGCACCAAACTGCATTCCCACCAGCAGTGTAGGAGGGTTCCCTTTTCTCCACAGCCTCTCCAGCATTTGCCATTTGTGGATTTTTGAATGATGGCCATTCTGACAGGTGTGAGGTGATACCTCATTATAGTTTTGATTTGCATTTCTGTGGTAATTAGTGATATTGAGCATTTTTTCATGTGTCTATTGGTCATTTGTATGTCTTCCTTGGAGAATTGCTTGTTTAGGTCTTCTGCCCATTTTTGGGTTGGTTTGTTTGTTTTTGTCTTATTAAGTCATATGAACTGCTTATATATTCTGGAGATCAAGCCTTTGTCAGTTTCATTTGTGGCCCAAGGTTTCTTTTCCTTTTTTTTTTTTTAATTGACATATAGTCAATTAAATGTTGTGTCAGTTTCTGATGTATAACATAATGTTTCAATCATACATGTACATACATTTATTCCTTTTCATATTCTTTTCCATTATAAGTTACTATAAGATATTGAATATAGTTCCCTGTGCTACACTAGAAACTTGTTTTTGTCTATTTTATATATAGTAGTTAGTATCTGGAAATCTCAATTTTTCAATTTATCCTTCCACACCTTCCTCCTTGGTAGCCATAAGTTTGTTTTCTATGTCTGTGAGTCTGTTTCTGTTTTGTAAATAACTTCGTTTGTCATTTTTTATAGATTCCACATATAAGTGATACCATATGGTATTTTTCTTTCTCTTTCTGGCTTACTTCACTTAGTATGACAATATCCAGGTCTATCCATGTTGCTGTAAATGGAAGTATTTTATTAGTTTTTTATGCATGAGTAGTATTCCATTGTATATGTGTGTGTGTGTGTGTGTGTGTTTTACACCATATCTTTATCCAGTCATTTGTTGATGAGCATTTAGTTTGTTTCTATGTCTACTGAAGACTTCTAATAACAACCACAAGTTTCTAGTTTTCCCAAACTACCCTTAGGTTTGATAATTTGTTAGAAAGTCTCATAGAACACATAGAAAGCTATTATACTTACAGTTATACTTATTACAGGAAAAGGTACAAATTAGAAGCAGCTAAAGGAAAAGACATGTAGGGCAGAGTCTGGGAGAACATCAAATGTGGAGCTGGTCACTCTATCCCTGAGGACTCACAGGCTATTACCTCCTCCCCACAGCAACATATGGCAGCACACATGGAGGATTGCCAGCCAGGGAAGCTCACCTGGGCTGCAGTGCTCAGTGTTTTTATTGAGGCTTCACAGCATCAATATGATTGATTGAGTCACTGCCCATTGGATTCAACTCTATCTCCAGTCCCCCACCTCCTCCAGAGGTCTGAATGATATCATGTAGCCTCAGGGTCCCATCACTTTGTTAGGATAGATTATTATATAATTCCATATTATATTATATAGCATAAATTATTAGTAAATTCCAAGTGTCCACCATGAATAACAGAGATGTTCCCATCTGTTGGGAAATTTCAAGGGTTTAGAATTAGCCAGGGAGAAAGGCCAGACCTCTGTTTGGACCTGGCCAAATTCCTAATTACACAATGAAGCAACAGTTTGACATTGTTTTTTTTATCTACACAACATGGGGTAGAGAATTATAGCAATTTGACATTTGATTTAGGCTTAAATAAGTCCTCCTTCCAAGAAAATAACCAATAAAAACCCCCAAAATTTTAAAAAATTATTCAGAGCTGTATACTTATGCATATCTAGTTGAATAAATTATTAAATTTACTCAATATTAAAGGTTTTAAAATATCAGCACAACAGAGAAAATCAGTGATAAAACTGATTATAACATCTATTTCCTCCCTTTTCATTTATTTCATAGGCTCACAGTTAAGACTCTCGATTCATATTTACCGAAGCAATATTTATTCATGTGACACAGAATCATCATAATTCTCTTTATTTGATAGAAAGAAAGGAATGAAAGATTAGTTTCAAAATCCAGATACTCACAAACAACGGATAAGTGCAAAGAGGATACATAAATCCCACCAGCAGATTGGCAATCAAGCAGAACACACTGTTGTAAATATGGATTGTTTACAAGATCATATTTTCCATATGTATGTTCTAATTTATTTGATATCTTTCCAAAAGATTTAACTTACTGTGAGCTTACTGCAAACAATGCTAATATATAGAATTAGATATAACAAATCTACTCAAACAGCATTTTGGCATAAAGGTAATATGTTTCACTTTCAGTATTTTATCTTATGTGAATGTCTGTCTTCCTTTCAGGGAAGTCCACATGCAAATCTTGTCAGAGATAGAAAACTGAAGTTTAAGTATGAGCCATATGAGTTTTATATTAAGTACAAGAGCACTAACACTTGAAATGTGTTGCTAGTAAGTGAGATATGGATTAGAAATCCTGTCCAACCAGATTCAATGTGTCCCTGCATGTTCCTTGAAGTCAGGGGTTCTGTTTAATGACATGCATTTTGCATAGTCCAGATGAGTACACAGTAGGCACAGTTTGTAAAGCTGTGTCACAGAAAATATTTCTCACGTCATGGCATTGTTTTTATACCTGGCTTCTTGAGTTCATGTAATTGCAGGTCAAAGAAATGCAGAAGAATTAAACGTGGATGAAAGATTTGTATTATGTATGATAGATCCACAAAAGGGAAATCAATGATGTTTATTGTGTACAGATTAAAATGCTTAATTAACATTAATTTTTATATGTAGTAAAGCCAGAGACTTAAAAGATTATTAAATACTGTATTTACTAATATTTCTTAAGAAGAGAGAAAAATGGGGAATAGATAATTTGCCAGAATTGCCTCAAAATACTGAGCAATAAAATAGAAATATTTAACCACTTAGAAATAAGAGCAATTATAGAAATTCCAATGTGTTTCTTATCACAGGTTGGGTTGTGATTGGTTCACAATTGAGTATTTGAGCTTTGTTTTTTTTTTTTTAAGAATTACGTTTATGTAGTGATGATCATTTCCCTTCAGTGTGTTGTCTAAAACTAGCTACAAGGTCACTAGAAGACATCAGGCTTTTCCCTTTTACCAAGTCGATGGCTTTTTGTTGGGTTTATGTGTGGCTATCATTTTTTTATGATGCATAGGCTAAATAAGCACACATATAATGATTCTGACATTTTATTTGGGTTTATTCACCCAGATAATAGTGTAGTGTATACACAGAAAGAGCCAAAATTCTGATCATAAAAAATTGCTGATATTTCCATTTCTATACTTGTTAAGTTAGTATTATGTAGAAATAGCTGTAGAATAATGGCATTTATAAGGACAGTACAATATTAATTCCATATTATGTGAAGTTAGAGAATACAAATAGCTCTGACAAAGAACTAAGAAGTAAATAAAACCCCTTTGGGTAATAGACATGGTGATCCATGGCTTTAAATAAATGTAAAAATAAGAAAAGTGAAGAAAAAATATAAAAAGGCATAAATAATGGAAGGCTATGAGAAAAATCACCTTGCTTCACCAAACACAGTGGATGCCTTTAAATGTGTATTTTGAATATGGATTAGTCACACACACAAGCAATCGTAACTATGTATTAAGAAAGCAAAAATGCTATTCAATATAATAATTGTTAGATAATTTTAGCGATAAAAGTTATAGAAATTGGAAGAAAAGAGACTGATGGTAATTGTTCAAATTATTTACTGGGTAAGAATAAATACAGGTCATAAAATGGTCTAATGATCAACTGAGGCTCTTTGCTCATCCCCTTTCCTTGAATATAGATTGACTAGACAGACTGGATAGAAGGGGAAATATAACCATAGTAAGTCATCTGTTCACATGAACAGGAAGGACTAGCCTGCCCAGATGAGCCAGATGTTATACCAACACAACCATACAGGTGGGGAAATGGAAAAGAAAGCGTGCCCAAGAAAGCCTATTAACCTCGAGCAGAGTGATCTTGCCCTTGTAAATGTGATCTTATGGAACAAAAGATAGCAGACTCATGCAAATTAGGTTAAAAAGATTGCCATAACTGCATGTGCTACGTGACACGTCTTCCTTATGGGCTTAACACAGGTCTAAATCCTAGGCTTATATTCCCTTTCTACTTACAAATACAAATGCAGACGACAACGTTCAGAATTATATTTTTAAAAATCTGCATGTTTTTCTCAAAGAATTGGATCTTCTTGCCTAATAGTTAAAGAACTAACTAGATTTATGTAGTTTCCTTCTACTCCTTACTCTAAGTTCCTTTAGTACTTGACTTACATGCATAATAGTTCTTAGTACCATTCTGAATCATATAATATTGAAATAAAAGATTATTTCTTACTTATTTGTATGTTTCTTCCCTACCACTATCACAGTGTTTCATACACAGTAGGAAATTTAGTAAGTATTTATTGAGCAATCACTTTTCAAGTTCATAGGACCTTAAAAAGATTTCTCAAGGGAGCCACTAGTACAATTATAAATGGAATTTATATTCAATGTTTTTTGTTGTAGATTACAGATAGACAAAAATTTCTCTACTAGCTAAATGTCTGCTGTTTCAGGAGGGGTATATCATCTTCAATGAACAGCATAGCAGGAAAACATACAATAAAGAATTGAATGCTATATTTGGGTTAATAGTACTTTACAAAAAACTACAGCATGAAATTCCTGCCAACTTTAGAGTTTGGGGAATGACACTGAAAAGGTTGCACATTATACAGCATTACCAGAATTGTATTTTTAAGAATATATTATCTGTCAGTCATAATACATACAAACACATAAACATGTGTGAGCAATGTTATCTATAATATCCATGTACCTGTTATGTGAATCTCAGAAGTTTGACTTTATTTAAAAATAGATGATTACTCATGGAGATTTATTTTTTTTAGCAAAATTATATTGTCTTGGAAAGTAAACTTCCTAAATCTCCAATCTTCAAATTTTGTTGGGAAGAGTTACCAAAGGAAGAGAGGACTGACATAAGTAAATATAAAATTATTGCTGACCACTAACAGCAAATATATGAGAATCATAGTTCAGAATTTTAGTTAATTTAAAAATACTGGCTTTTCTGTTTTACAGTATATAGGAAAAATTTGTTTAAGTTTAGTTCTTAACACATAATAAATATTATTTGTAGGGTTATGGTTTTTAGCCACCAAAAGAAAATTTCTGTTATTATAAATAAATTATCATAATAACTTTTATAAATTTTATAACTAAATTTTATAACTAAATTTTATAAATTATCATAAATATTGCTTTCAAACAATAATAATAATAAAAATTAAACATCTTATTCAGTTTTATGCATCATATATATAAGTAAATTTCAATCGTAGAATATAATGAAGCAAAGTGATCTTGAAGTTAATGCATTGTGCTCAGTTTTCCAAAAATATGAATCTACTTTCTCATATCCGTAGCAAATTTTCATATAGCTACATGAACTGTCTTTAGTATTAAAAATATAAAATTATTAACACCAGTGACTATCTTTCTTAACAATAGTCCAAGATTCCACACTGTTTAAACAGTATAATATAAACTATTTAAGACCAAACTACTTAACATCACATAACTCATCCTCAAATCATCTCTTTCAGCCAAATTACTCCCTTTCAGAACCAACTTTGACCTTCATTAACATTTTATTTTTGCCTACATTTTCCTCGTTAACATTTTTTTCACCAACACAAATTCTAATCATGAAAACCTAACCCAAATTTTAGTCTTAATCATAAGAGCTAGATGCCAACTTTGTTTTCTAAATCTCTAGTTTTTCTTTTATGAAGTCAGAACCACTGATATTTAATAGGATGTATCATATTCATATCAAGGTTTTATATAAAACTTCCAGGCTTTAAAATTTTTCTTGTGCAATAACAAACACATTTTTAATTCAATTAGTTTGTAGTTTTTTGGTTTTAGAGATATGCTATGTTCATTTATTTTATTATTTAAGAATATATTGAAATATTCAAATTAAAAAATATTTTCCAATATGTTTATATGCTACAGTCTTTAATAATTTTATTATCAAATAATTCAAGTGTCTTTTCATTATTTATATTCTGAATACTTGAATGAATGATTTTATTATGTTTTGAAACTTTTGGTTACAATCTGCTTCTTGCTGTCAGAATAATCCCTATAAACTCATGCAAAAATAAGTTAAAATTATTTTATTGTGTGATACGTTTTAATTGTATATGCCACATTATTGATTTCATTCATGACAGGAGAGAATTTGTTTTCACTAGATGTGGAAACTGCTTATAATTTTGTTGGTCTGGTAATAAGAAGAATTTTCCATGAACAAGCGTCTCACTTCATACATATCAAATCTTGCTTTAGCTTCATTGCCCGGATAGCTGTATACGTGGTGCTGGTGACATAAAATGTGCCCACTTGGTTCTAGGACTTCTGGCTTGTACCAGAAGTCCCGAGGTGTTACACATACCATATACACTGATGCAGATGTAGCAGAAGATGCAGTAGGTGATAGAAGTTTTCCTGGAAAAACCATCATGCATTAGGGCAGCTGGTAATAACTTAGCAATAAGAAAATAACCATGAACCACATGAAAATCTTTTTAAAGCCAAATTGAGTATATTTCCAACTCAGCTTCCCTTAGATTCCAATGATGCCCACAGTCCCTCCAAGGGCCCTCATTACAAGAGAAAGGATGATGAAGTTGAAATGGAGCAACTCAGTGGACTTCACTGATTAAAATTACAAATGTCACATAAATGTGTCATCATGTGAATAGATTGCTAGGTTGACTCTTACTGCTTTGCCAGGGCCTTGGACAAGGGTACACTGATCCCCTAAAGACCTGCACGATGCTTTATGGTGCTTCATGCTGTGTGGTAAATCCTCTGGGTATGTTCTAACCCCAACTTGAGAGAAAGAAAAAGAAAAAGATATCTTAACTATTCATTCATTCATTCATTCATTCATTTACACATTAGCATCAGCTTACTTGTCTTTATACTCCTAGCAACATGACTTAACACACAGGAACAAAGTTTTTGACATTTAGAGACACTGTATGGCAGCATTTCCTATAAATTTAATTTTCAATATGCGTTGACAATCTCTAGTTTGAAACGATGCAGGCCAAATGTTTTTTTTTATTATGCTGAGTGGTGGTCCCCTTAGTATTGCATTCCACTCTACTGTATCATCCAAAGAAGACGGCAAATAAATATCTTCCAGTCAGTAAGGACTTGGAGCATTTATCAAATTCAGAGTAGTAAGGTAAATTTCAGAAATGGACTAGGGAATTGTCCAAACTTGGAAAGAAACATCTAACATTGTATTTGTGTCACGGAAAAGAAAAATCACAAAAATATTTCCAGTGCCAATTCACACAGTTCTACAGACATAGAAGGTGCTCAGTAAATGTTTTGATTGTTATTCTGAAAAACTCTATCATCAAAGATGTAGAAGCAATAAACATTCTGTCTTCTACCACAAGGCAGCAAAGACCTTTTGTGCATCAAGTTGATGATTCTGTCTTTCCTTTCAGTGTTCCCTGGAGTGAGTCAGCATTAAGGCTGATTAAGTCAGCTGTTAAAATTAAACCACACTTGTCAAAATAAATGAGCTAAATAACAGCAAAAGAATCTGAGTTTTTTTTACTTTTTCTTTTTGTAGCTATTTATTAAGGAGGGGCAATTGGTAAGCCTCAGTGTATATGTCAATAACTAGTAATTAGACTGATAGCGATAAACTGAGAATGTCAGCTAATAATTTATTATATGAGAAGAGTTAATGCATATTCTAGTTATTTTCTCCATATTATGAACAAAGAAAAAAGGCTTTCCACCAGCAAAGGATATTTTTGATAAAATTTTTAACTTTGAAAATAATTGGGTATCTCAGAATAGACAAGAGTATCTTGTTTTGGAGAGATAGCATGGCCTGGTTGAAGGAACGCTGCGTACTCCGAGGTAAAAGTAATGTCTGTCTTAAGGGGCACAGAGAAGCAGACGTGTGAAGACATGTTTTAATGACTACAAGCTCCTAAGAATTTGCCCATTTAAAATGTCTAGGCTTCAATCTCTTTGCTTATAAAATGTGAGTAATAAACACTTTTGTTATGCAGTATATTTATAAATAGGAAATCATTATTAATGTCCGATATTATTTTTAATTTATCCTTGTCAATCTGCTTAATGAGAAGGACACTTATTATTGCTACTCCTCAGGAAGGCTTAATCTGTCTTTGTAAATAAACACCTTTTCATGTTCAGTATTTTATGTTTAAACTTGACAGGGCAACATGCAAAATTTATCAGTTTCATCTGATTTCCCCAATCTTTGGATTGTTTCAGACAATTTCCCTGAGAATGAAAAGATACCAATAAATGAATCCTCAGTCTCTGAAAAATGTATTGCCCCGTAGAATAATAACTGTGACTCCATGTCTATTGATTCTCAGGAAAAAAGGGGTAATGGAAAAGTCAGGTGTTTGGTTTATTAAGAGTTCATTAAATGTTCTTTTGAAATTAATTTTGTTATTATTCCCTAAGAACTTTTACATTACCAACTTTGTTAAGTTGCTGGGAATTTGCCCAATCAATGGGTAAGTTATTTATCTTTCCAATTAGGAATTCAATGGTTAAAGAATGAAATAAATTTAAAGTGTATCTCATTGAGTAGTGTCCAAATCTATATTTCCTTAAAACATTTCTTTCTTCACAAAGCACAGATATCATAGCTGAAAGCCAGCAATATTCCATTACTTGTAAGCTGCACTTACATAGTTTGCATTCATAAGCATGTCTATGTGATGTTCCCTCTGCCTAAGCACTTTATACACATTGCATTATTTCATCTTTCCCAAAACTCTATTCAAAAATATTCATTGAATGCCTACTGAACAGGTTACTGTCCTAGGCACAAGGACAATAATGATAAACAGGTAGCCAAAGAAAAATGAAAAACTAACTCACACACATAGTTTATTTATTACATTAGAACTATTATTATTTATATTCTCCAGAGGAAGAAACAACAAACCAACAGAGATTTGGTGTCCACCAGGGAATGAGTGACTGAGCCAGAGTTTGAATCCATGTCCGTCTTGACTCGGAAGTTCTTGCGCTTTCCTACTTCTCACTCTGTAAACCTGGTATACAGTAGAAATGAAATTAATTTTGATTCCTTTCATTGAATAAAATTATTCATTTTGTATTTTAAATTTTAGAACAGCAAATTTTATTTTGATATTATCCAGTCACTTTGGCCTCCTTAAAGACAGAAACCATAACTTATTAGATTTGGGTCTTCAAGGACAGACAAAGGCTTAGTACATAGTAGAAGTTCCAAAAATGTTTACCGAATTTTGGCTTTTATCTTTGATGAAACCAAAAGCTTAGAGGGGTAAGGTGACTTGGCTGAGATTGTTCACCTAGATGCCTATGATCGTCTTTCAAGACCAGCTACATGCACCTCTCACTTAACCTACTTGAGGTGATCTCCATCCTTCCTTGTTTCTTGGATCCATCAGGCCCCCATGTTTGTCTTTCTGACTGCATTCATCACTACCCCTACATTTCCCTAATATTTAGATCTCTCAGCTGCTTTACTTGTCGTCTCCTTATACTTCTGGTTCCACCTCTCCATCACCTAACCTCATCCTGTTATTCTCTCTACACTAGACAATAGGCACTCATAAATGCTTCTCCAAAGACTTAAAAAATGGTAGAGCCTGAACCCTATAGCATTTTACGTTTCTCTCTCATCTGGTTCTTATCATATTTTGCCTTTTTAGAAACAATTATTTATTTAAATGGGTCTCCCATTGTCTTCTAGATTGCAATAACAATGTTCAGAATGAGATAATGTGTTACATGCTCTGCAGCATATGGCAAGGAAGCTCGTGCACAGTAAGTTCTCAACAAATATTTATAGAATATTTCATTTTTTCTTTAAAATTTGATGTTTGTGAGTCTAAGAATTTGAGTGATCTGCTTATGAAACATTAATCATTTTCAATTTCCTTATTTTGATAGATTCATTTTCCAAGACTCTAAAGGGCTGATGACTTTTCCAGTTTTTCTTACCAACTGAAATAATTAAATTCCACTATATATTACTATTCATATTCTATACATTCATGTCTTACATTATCCATAAATATCTACTAGTTCAAAATATTTTCAGTATAGTTTGTGATTTATTGCATCCTATAAGTTGTGGCCAGTTCTACACAAAGAAAAATAAATAAATTAAAACCTTTTCAGAGAAGTGATGTCCTCAGGTCTTATCAATTTTTCTGAACAAATGACAAAAAGGAAAACAAATGAAATAGTAGATAAATTAAAATTAATGTAACAGAAGGTATAAAGCATGTGTTTCTACCCTAGTTCTATATCCATGTGATTTAGATAGCCAAGTAATCAATGAAAGACAAGATAAATATCTGTAAAATACTAGATTGGCCAAACAAAATTATTTCTATCATCCTGAATGCTAAAACCCATATTTTAAGATAAAATACATATAGAATGTATCTCTAAACTCTCAACTCAAAATTTCTGAAATCCTGAATGTATTATCACAAGTCAAATGCAAAAAGGGTTGTCAAAAAAACTTCTGACTCTAATCTCTAAAGAATAGATGATCTAAATAAAGATCCAAGATATTCATATTAGTCTGGCAAGAAATATGTTGGTAATGCATTTATGAAATTGTGAAAAATAAAAATAATAATAAACAGATTTCTTAACATTTAATAAGTGAGTATAATTTGTTTCAAGATTTGGCTATTCTACCCTAATATCCAGGAAGATCTACTCAAAGATCCCTGTTGAAACTAGTCCAAATATTCACCTGACTGTCTTCACTTTTCATCCATCTATGGTCTCCAGATCTGCTGATCTGATTAGCAGCCACAACCCTTCTAACCAACTGTAAAGAATGAGAATCAGAAGTTATTCTGATTAACCAAACACAGTCAGTAACAAGCCAGGATGAATTTCTTCCTTTTACTATTTTGTTTTGATAAAAAGTTAAGGAGGAAATTTGCCTTGAATTTGGAACCATCTTACTTATTTGTCCTGACATCAGTTTATCATTTGAGCTTTATCATGCTACCTACTGGTGCTTGAGTCGTGGTATTGCTCATTAGTTATGTGTGGATTTGGTTTAAGTGTCTAACAATTTTAGGTCTGAGCTTTATTGTCTGTTAGTAGATAGACATGAATAATTCTATTCTCAATACCCTGTTCAGCTTGATATTTCTATGATTTATTTTCTGTTCTTCAATTTTTATTTAGTCTCAAGAGCTACTTGATAACAGAAAAAGTAAGACTAAAAAGTTCTAGGCTATGTGTTCATTAAATGTTAGACAAACAGGCATCTCATTTTTAGTTATTTTAGAAAACCCAATTTATTTTACTTAGCAATAACACTTTTCCAGAATATTTATTCTGTCAACTGACTACCAAATTATTTTTCACGTGGTACTACTTTTATATTCTATACCATTAAATTTTTGCAAAGTTTTTCAGCTTTTGTAGATATATTAACATTTTTAGCACCTGGATGCTATACTATAACCTCTATATATCATGATGAATGAAGGGCAATTGACTTTTATGATTATGTGGTCCAGAACTGATTCAAGGCTGAGTTTTGTTCCTCTCTTACCCTGACATATTTGAAGAAGGAAAAAAATAACTCTGCAGCAAACTAAGAAAACAGATGACCTCTGCAGGTTTTTTACTATCCTATAATTCTATGAATAGCTGTCTAGAAATGGGAAACCCTGCCCCATTTTCACCAGGACTCTAAAACTGTAGGTGTGATTATTTCAGGAAATCAGGTGGCAGACTTAGGGTTGAACGACAATCCTCAGTGTCTTTCACATGTCTACCTAGGAAACTAAAACCTGAAGCAAGGAATCCAAATAGGTCAAATGAATTAAGCTAAGTCTACAAAAAGAGAGTTAGACTTACAGCTTTCAAAGTTAAATCTCATTAGAATAAGTGACATAGGTAGGAAAAACCAAAAGAATGAAAGGAAAAACAAAGTAGAACCACTTCAATTTGAAATCATTGTCCTCAAGACAGTATGCAGTATATTATGTCCCTTAACCCTAAATAAAAAGCATGTGTCAAATATATATATTTTTTGGACCTGAGCTAAATGAGGTATTTAAATATATCCACATTCTATTCCAGCTACAAAGCACAGCACATCTCAGATGTGTTGCTTGGGGATAGGCTTGTCCCAAAGAAGACTAAATTTACATAGAAATATATTTAAAACTCATCTTTAACAGTTTTGATATAACACTGAAATTTATGGTAAAAAATCATCTTATTCTCTGCCCCCTGGATTTGTGACGATTGAGTTATCCAAACTTTTCGAAATAAGATAAAGTGGTATTTAAAACCAACTGTACTTGATATAGTAATAGCAAATAAGCAGAATAGAAATCTTAGGGAAAGAAGGCAAGATCTACCTATTCAATATATAGGTAAAAATCAGAATCTAGAGTCAGCAAAGAGTGTAAAGGATACAATATTTGATCTGTCTAGAGGACAGAGTAATGAATTACTCAATAGCAAAGCAATAATCAGCAGTTGGATTCATCAGAAAGCATCAAGATTCTTCCATTGACATATAATTCAGAAATAAAATATTTTGGAATATTTTTAAAATTCCTTTATGGTTTTCTCCTCTGACATGCCATTTTATTTATGACTTCATTCAGTTTATTTTCTACAAAATCCCATAGCATCTGGCACTTGCCTTTAATGCTGCAGTAACAGGAGGGTTTGTATTTCATGCTAACTTTGCTGTCTTCCCGAATGAGCTTCTCCTGTATATTATTATCTTAGAATTTAACTCAAAACCTATCATATAGCAGTTACTCAATAAGCTTTTCATTTAATTGAATTGATCACTTGGTGAAACATAAATTTTCATATTGTATTTTAAAGATCTTCAAAGGAGTAATTAAAAGCAGTTCATTGATCATAGTAGAGATGTCAAAAATTAGAAAATTCTAATGACCATGATTCAAAGATCTTTTGTAAATAAATAGCAAAGGATATATTCAAGTCCCTAAAATGGAAGTGATGGCCAATCATTTCTCAGGGTTACTTTGTCACCAAATATAATATTTTTAGAACTCCATGGACAATTACTTATAGGCAATAGTGGATTAAACTAAGTTAAAACAGGTTGCTTTCCTGTAGAACCACTCTGCAAGTGGTCCAATAACCTGGGATAAAGGATAAATAGGTTAGTAAGTTTTGATCAAAAAATAACAACTGGAACTATTAACATTTGTAGCATCCTTTGGAGTTTTTTTCATTAGAGAATACTCTGTAATTGTACTATAGGCTTGAGAGCATTTCTTTGATATCAGATTTATTTAGAATTGCTTTCTACTCTTATTGCATTGTGCACATACCTAAGCTATAGGGATTTTTACAACATATTTATCTACTTCTTGTATTAGCTTCTTTTCTCTTTTTACATTTTTTAGAGAAGTTTTAGGTTCACAGCAAAATTGAGGGGAAGGTAGAGAGATTTCTCATATACCCCTGACCTCAACCCATGCATAGCCTCCTCCATTACCAAAATCACTTACTAAAATGGTACATTTTTACCAAGGGTGAACCTACATTGACAAATCATAATCACTCAACTTCCGCAGCTTACAGTACAGTTTACTCTTGGTGTTTCATATTCTATGGGTTTGGACAAAAGTAAATAACATGTATCCACCATTACAGAGTATATTCACTGTCCTAAAAATCTTCTGTGCTCTTCCTATCCATCTCTCCCCTTCATCCCACCCTGACTACTATTTTTTTTTTACTATATCCATAGTTTTGCCTTTCCCAGAATACTATATAGTTGGAATCTTATCACATAGTCTTTTCAGATTGGCTTATTTCATTTATAATACACATTTAAGATTCCTCCACGTCCTTTCATGGCTTGACAACTCATTTATTTTTAGTTCTGAATTATGTTCCATTGTCTGGATGTACCACAGTTTATTTATTCATTCACCTACTAAAGGATATCTTAGTTGCTTCCAAGTTTTGTCAATTATGAATAAACCAGCTATAAATACCTATGATCAGAATTTTGTTATGGATATAAGTTTTCAGTTCCTTTGGGTAAATACCAAAGAGTGAAACTGCTGCATAGTAGAGTAAGAATATGTTCAGTTTTGTTAGCAACTATCAAACTCTCTTCCAAAGTCATTGTACCATTTTACCATTGTACCATGCCCTCCAGCAATGAATGAGAGTTCCAGTGGCTGCACATCTTCTTCAGCATTTGGTGTTGTCAGTATTAAGTATTTTGTCCATTCTAATAAGTGTGTAGTGGTATATAATTGTTATTTTAATTTATATTTCCCTGATGATACACGATGTGAAACATTTTCTCATATGCTTATTTGTCATCTGTTTAACATCTTTGGTGAAGTGTCTGTTAAGGTCACTTTTTTAATTGGATTTTCTTTCTTATTGTTGAATTTTGAGTTACTTGTATAGCTTGGATAACAATCCTTTATCAGATGTGTTTTTTTTTTTCCAACTATTTCCCTCAGCCACTGGCTTATCTTCTAATTCTTTTGATACTATCTTTCATAGACCACAAGTTTTTAATGTAAATGAAGTCCAGCTTATCAATTCTTTCTTTCACAAATCATGCCTTTGGTATTGGATATAAAATGTCACTGTTATACTTAAGTTCATCTACACCTTCTCCTATGTTATTTTCTAGGAGTTTCATAGTTTTACATTTTACTTTTAGGTCTGTAATTCATCTTTAGTCAAGTTTTGTGATGGATGTAAGGTCTGGGTTTAGATTCATTTCTTTGCTTATGAATGTCTAGTTGTTTCAGCACCATTTGTAGAAGAAGCTATCTTTGCTCCATCATATCACCTTTGCTTCTTTGTCAAAGATGAGTTGACTATATTTATATGGGTCTATTTCTGGACTCTGTATTCTATTCCATTGATCCGCTTGTCTATTCTTTTGCCAATACCACACTCTCTTGATTAATGTAGATTTACAGTAAGTCTTGAGTCAGATAGTGTCAGTCTTCCAACTTTGTTTTTTCTTCAATATTGTGGTGGTTATTCTGGGTCTTCTGCCTCTCCATATGAAGTTCATTTTAAGTTTGTCAGTAGCCACAAAATAAATTGCTAGGATTTTGATTGTGATTGCATTGAATATATAGACAAATTTTGGAAGAATTGACTTTTTGATGGTATTGAGCTTCCCTATCCATTAAATGGAATTTTTCACCATATATGTATTTCTTCTTTGATTTTCTTCATCTGAGTTTTGTCATATAGATCATATACATATTTTGTTAGATTTTTACCTATTTCGTTTTGAGCGATGCTAATGTAAATGGTACTATGTTTCTGATTCCAAATTCTACCTGTCCACTGTTGATGTATAAGAAAGTAATTGACTTTTGTATAACTTTATATCATGAAATCTTGCTATAATTGCTTATTGGTTCTAGGAGTTTTTGGTTCTTTTTTGTCAATTCTTTCATATTTTCTACATAGACAATTAAGTAGATAGTTTCATGTCTTCCTTCTTAATTTATATACATTTTACTTCTTTTTTTTCTGACTTATTCCACAGCAGACTTCCAGTATGATGTTGTGAAACAGTGATAAGAAGGGATGTTCTACTGGCAACCACTAACTTTTACTGTCCCTATAATTTCTGTACCACACTTTGTCCAGATGAGTGTATAAAAGGGATCATATAGCATGTGATTCTGCCTTTTGAATCTGGCTTTTTACTCAGCATAACACATTTGAGATTTGAGATCTGTTATGTGTCTCTAGTTCATCCTTTTAGAGCTGAGTAGTATTTCATTGTATGAGCCAATGGGCCAGAGTTTGTTCATCTGTTCACCACTGAAGGACAGTTAGGTTGTTTTCAATCAGGAGATTATGAATAAAGATATTGCAAACATTTGTGTTGAGTTTTTTGCATGAATATAAATTTTTATTGCTCTTGGGTTAAGATTGTTCCAGCAATCCCACTCCTGGGCACATATCCAGAAGGAATTCTAATTGAAAAAGACACTTGCACCCCAATATTCATAGCAGCACTATTTGCAATAGCCAAGACATGGAAACAACCTAAATGTCCAGATAACTGGGTAAAGAAGTTGTGGTATATTTATACAATAGAATACTATTCAGCCATAAAAAAGACAGCATAGTGCCATTTGCAGCAACATAGATGTCCCTGGAGAATGTCATTCTAAGTAAAGTTAGCCAGAAAGAGAAAGAAAAATACCATATGATATCACTCATATGTGAAATCTAAAAAAAAAAAAAAAAGACAAATGAATTTAAATATAAAACAGAAACAGACTCATAGACATAGAATACAAACTTGTGGTTGCCACGGGGGAGGGGAGTGGGATGGGACAGACTGGGAGTTTGAGATTTATTGATACTGACAGGTATATGTAGAATAGATAAACAAGTTTATACTGTATAGCACAGGGAAATATATTCAAGATCTTGGAGTAGCTCACAGTGAAAAAATATGAAAATTAATATATGTATATTCATGTATGACTGAAAAATTGTGCTGTACACCAGAAATGACACAACATTGGAAACTGACTATAACTCAATAGAAAAAAAAGAAAGATTGCTAGGTCATTTGTTAAGTATATGTTTTACTTTGTAAGCAACTGCCAAAATATTTTTCAAAGTGACCTTAACACATTGCAATCCCACCAGCAATGAATGACAGTTATGTTTCTTCTGATCTTGAGAGAACTTGCCATAATCAATCTTTTTATTTTTTAGCTTTAACTACTCCATAGGTACACAGTGTTATCTCATCATAGTTTTAATTTGCATTTTGCCTAGTTAATAAAGATACTGTCTTTTTATATGTTTATTAGCGATCTGTATGTTTTTGTTGATGAAATATCTATTCAAATCTTTAACTTTTTAAAATTGGATTATTTGTTTAATAATTATTGAATATCAAAAGCTATTTATTTATTCTAGATATAAGTCAATGTAAGTTATTTGCAAATATATTTGTTGGAAATATTTTCTCAGATCTATGGCTTGTCTTTCATTCTTTCAACAGTACCTTTTACAGAGCAGAAATTATTAATTCTGATAAATCAAAGCTGACCATTTAAAAATATACATATCATGCTGCTGATGTTTTATCTATCTTGTAGTTTTGCTTGCTCTAAGATAAGAATTGTCATGCTTAGACGTGTAAGGTGTATGTAATTTTGAGTTGAAAATCATGCAAATATTCTAATAAGTAACTATTTTAAAAGTAGTTCAATCAAATAATTGTTGAATAGTCAAAAAAAGGTTGCCTTTCAAGATTTCTATGGCTTGTAAAATTTTCTTCAGGGTAGACAGTGTAGTCTCCTCTTTTGTTGGGAAATAGTTAGGGCATGTAAGTAATAATTCACAGCACACTTACTTGAAGCAAATGTGTTCAAACCTTAATGTTCTCCAAAGCTTCCATTTGTAATTTTAAAAATTTCTGTCTTGATAGTATCATTTTAAGAGTTATTATTATGTTATCCTTTATTTCACTCATTTGTAACAGAGATTATGTTTACTACATCATCTCAAGAGTATATAAAATTTTTATCATTGGACCACCTGTTTGAGATTATATTAATATGTTTCAGAAATATGCACTATTAAGTACCTGATGTAATCAAGACACTGTATGTGGAAATATATAGGGTCCCTGTGGTTGAACTAGATATTAGCTAGGGTTTTTTTTTTTTTTTTTTTAGGGAACTTCAATTTTGGAAGCTAAACAGCTGGAGATATATTATGAACAAAAGATTTTCTGTGTTGAAGATGATACAACTAACAGTAGAGCTCAAAATGAATAGCGGCTTTTAATAATAAGACATGTATAAGTAGTAGGAATGAAAGACATCACTCATTAATATGTTTTGAAATTGATGTAAATCACTATCAAATTATCAAGTATTTAGATAAGTATATGTTATGATTTTTTTTAGCTTTTTTCTCAGAAGAAACCAAAAAGGAAAAATTAAGGGCAATTTGACCTGAAAGGTCAAAAATTAAATACAACTATATGCGTAATATATAGATGCTTAGATGAAAGATCAAGAAGCCAAGGCAAAGAGGGGAATGTGTTTTTCATCACTATGAAATTGCATAATCAGCAGATAAAATCATCAATCATTCTGGGTACAGTAAAAACTCAAAAATTTTAATGCCTGTAATAAAATGTTCTTAGAATAAAATTATGTTATATTTGAATCACATAGACTTAATTTATCAAAAATATTTTTTCTCCTAACCCAAAGGCTTTATTAATGCCTGGTGAATTCTTAAGTTCCTTGTACAAAGTACATTTAAAGTTTTCCATTTCTGATCTGTTTTCATCTTTAAATAATAAATTAATTTAAATGCCTTGAGTCCTGAAATTCTGGTTTAGGATTTCCAAATGAATTTTATGCTTAGTAGAATTCAAAGATAAATTTACTTATAAATAAAATGTAGTTGGTTAGTAGTTACTGAGTTTTGAGGGAGGATAGTTCTAATGGGAGGGTACTTAGAAATGTTAGAAATCAGAAGTTTATGGGGAGTGAGGAATACAAAGAAAGGAAACTAAGAAATTGTTACCCTCCCCAATGGACAATGTTTCTGTTACTATAAGTTGTTATATCAGAAGATTTGCCATTCAGATTTATAGAGAATTCAAAAAAGAATTCTCGATTAAAATAAATGAAAACCAAACTTGTGGATTCTGCTTATTTCTGACTGGGAGACCTATATCATATTCATTAGTGACATGTGAATAATGAAGATTATTAAGTGTGTACTACGTCCCAAGTACTAAATAAATTTACTATTAAATCGATGTTTTTTGAAATTAAATTTATTTTACTTTATGTTTCTTTAGGTTAGACTATAGATTGTTCATTCAATATTTATTGAATATTTGGACACTTCTTAAAAGACACAGCAAGCTTTTTTTTTTTTTTTAATTTTATCCCTGTCTTGAGATTTCCCACTCTGGCTATGATGTACCAGATATATTTTAGGGATATTTGAAGAAAACATCTCATTATAGAAAGATACCCTGAAAAATTGGCATAACTATGGTGTATAAATATTTATAATGTTTGCAATTATTTTTATTGGGATAATAGCAAATAAAATTGTAATGCTCATATTATTTACATTTCAGAATTGTAATATTTATAAAATTGGATTTGATTTGTCAGTAAAATATAGGTTGAACCCAAATGAAGCAATAAAGAGTAGCATTTTCAATTCCATATGTTTTTTCAGCCATTATTGTAATAATTTTTCCTTCATTCAGCAGGCCATGGACTCTGGAAATGGAAGAGTTGGGAGTTGGAGGATGGTAAGTCTAGGTCACAGTAGAAATCAGAAATCTGTCTTTCTCTGACTCCACTATATGTAATTTTGAAAACTCCCTTACTATTCTCATTCTTTACTCTTCCTCCAACTCATTGATGACAATGTCAGAAGCAACAAGTCAACAGCTGGTGCCCACTGAAGTTGTTCATTCTGATAGTCACCAGTGTTGGACAGGCTGGTATCTAAATTTAAGGTGGATTCATGACTTTAGGAGATTGAAACAGGAAAATATGAGTGGTTAGGCACTGTGATGCATTGAGAATCCTTCTTTCCAAGCTTAGACATTGATTTTTAACTACATTTTGCACCTGCAGTCCTCTCAAAGTGACTTCAAATGTCCTTTATTCTTTTATGTAAAAATAATGAGGCTAGGAGTAGGGCAGGAAGACATGCTGCTAATCTCCATATTTGCCTAGACACGTCTAAACTCTGGGAAAATAATAGTAGTATCAACATGAAACCCTGTTACAATGAGTTTTATTTACTTTCCAAAGTTATTTGAATGTTCTCTTAAGCATCAAACATTTAACCTATCTCAAAAAATAACAACATAATTCCCATAACTTTAATCTGCAGCCTGCAACGTTTTTAAGAGTTCTCAGCCAGATGAGATAAAGATAGTATGACCACAGGAAATCTCAACATTGAAACTGGAAGGGCAAATGCATGCACTAGTAGTAATTTTTCAGACCATCTAGGCTTAAATATGGATATATAACAGGAATTTTTGTTATGGTTTGATATAAGTACAAAACTTCAAGACCTGAGACAAGATTTAACCCATATTAGTCCAGAGATGAATAACACATAGTTTATTTGTGAAATATTGAAAAATAGGTATTATGTTAGATAAAATAGTAAATCTCTCATTTGATACTTAATGGATAAACATGGAATAAAACTTACTCAAGTTAAACTTATATTGTCTGAAAAATGATCTAGCTTATGTATCATTAAATAAATCTGGAGATAAAATGTGGACTGGCACAAATCAAAACTAAGACTTAATTTTATTTCTCTGATTTTTAAAATGAAGTTTACAGAGGACGACTTGGCTTTGTAGCACAGAACAAACCACAGGCTTCTGAACAATATTGGTGACCTGGAGGCAAGTATCTGGGAACCACAGAATTATGTGAATAATAACACAGCTGGAAAGTGTTGCAGGAATTTCAGGGGGGTTATGAAAATATAAATACACTAAAAATTTAGTTGTGATTTAATAAATATGTAAACAAATAAAAAACATTCCTCAGATTTATCATCCCTAAGTGCTTGGCATTGTGTGATTTCATATGGAATGACCTAATATTGATAGCTATTAAAGGCTAAAATACACAGATAAAGCAAATGTTGGCTTAAGAGATGAGAAGAAGAATACATTTCTCCATTAGAAAAACTATTGCCAAGTTCCGCTTTTGCTACACACATTTTTTATATGTCGATAAAGAAATTCATCTCTTGGGACCCACAAAATGGAGGCTGTCCCAGTGCCGCTCCTCCCATCACAGATCTGAGCCTAAGTCAGCCTGCGTTTAGGGGGAACACCTCACTGTCTAGAAAACTAACATACACACATCACAGTCCTCCAACTCAGCTTTAACTAGCTCACCTTCCCTAGAAAACAGGACTTGCTAACCTTTCCAGGAAATCCCTAGCCTTCTAGCCAACTGTGGCATTTCCGCCCTGCTGCTGCTAATGCTCTATGAAGCTCCCTCCTGCCTAAAATCCCTAGGGAAGAGTGTTTCACTGTTCGTGAGGCACTGTGCTCCCCAGTCCATGGATTGTATTCCCTTAAATAAATGGCAACAAACTCATTACTAAATTGTATTATTTTTGTAATTTGACACTGTGTAATAAATTCATTTGAAACAACTCTACTTCAAGATTAGATGAGGTGACCATTTATCTCCTGAGAAAAGAAAATTACACATTGCAAGTAAATGCATATTTATTACTTAAAATTTTATTTGAAGAATATGATTCATCAAATAAAGCACAAAAATATTTATACTGCAAATTCTAATATTTATTTTGTAACTTATACCCATTATCTAACCACACAAAATATTTTAGTGTTATGATTTAATAATTTGAACCTTGAAATTTTTGGCCGGGCCACTCATCTCAGGGTTTGTTTCCAGTCTATGAGCTGTTAAGGAGCTTGTAGTAAAATATAAAGCAACTAAGTCACTGAATTCACTGTTAAGTTTACAGGACTTTTCTATCATGTTGTTTAGCAAGACATTCTCGATGAAGGAAGCAGTACATGCATTGACGTTCAAGTTCAAGCTTCTTCTTATCTCTCCATGTATCTGCTCTTTGCGTTACCCTTGCCTTTTTCCACTCCACTTAAACTTCAGTAGTGGAGTACTTCCCTTTGACAACTTGCAAGAAACTTAACTTCTACACAGACTTCATTCCTTATTCTTTCTAGTAGATTTCTCCTTTTCAATAAGCTTTGATATATGGTCTAGAGAGTCAAGTTTAGAATTTAAAAGCACCATTTCTACTTAGGGGCTCATGGCTCCTTTTCATGTGGTATGATAATGAGACTTTGATTTTATTCAGCATGCCGTTCATGCTAGCTTAGCCACCACATTTCTCATAATTTATTTTTGAAATCCACTATTGATATAAAGAAGTACTGCTGTAGTACCCTAAAATGATCTTGAAAGCTTAAAATAATTTGTCTGTGGTTAAATAAAAATAAGAGACATATGGGATAAACGAGTCTTCAATACAGTTTTCTGCGGATAAAAGCATGGGAGCAATTCTCTTGGATCAGGGTCTCACCAAAGCTGAACACATTAAGGAAAGTTTGATTTGTAGCATGTTTCTGGCTTTATTTATTTATTTATTCTTGTCTTAGATGAGAAAGCAAGAGATGTGAGCAACATGATCAGTGGGACTATTATAGATAATATGCCTAAAGAAATATATATTAACTTGCAGTGTTAGATAGTATATACATACCTCCTCCTTCATCACACATATTATACTAGTATAAATGTACAAATGCCTTATGCATATATAAGAAAGTGTATTTGTGTATTTATTTATTTGCATTCATTTTTTGTTAAGTAAAAACAGTTTATACGTAACTTTGAATTATGGTCTTATATTAAAATGTCATTTTAAAAGACCTACCATATGATGGATTATTTGCACAATTTTTCTATGCCTCTATTCTATCGGACTGATTTTTTAGAGGCAAATTTCAAAATTAGAAAAAAATGAACAATTCAGGCTACCTCGTTGCTATATGACACAGGGTTTGGGTTTTGTGGATTTTATTTCATATAAATATAGTTCAGGCAAATAAACCACTTCTCTAATGGATCCATTTATCCAAATTCTCCAACCTATCTTAGAGGAGAATGAGTCCCAGGGTTAGCAAGTTTGACTTATCATCCCTGTTTAATGTGTACACACAGACTCACACACACTCCAACAAGTACTTACTTCCTATTGCTGAGAAGTTTTCTCCCTGTCTAAACAGTGGATGCTGACCCAGTGAATTTTTGTTTATTATTTAAAAGATTACATTCCCATTTACCTCCACATATTCCCTCATCTGACAACAGCAGGCCTTATTATTTAATATACCTTTTAAGAAAATGGAGACTAAAAATTCCAAAATCACAATAAACCATTTAATTTTAGCTAATTTTATGACATATCTGGTTTTAGCATTTGTAGCTGCAATAAAACATATGTTAACTCCCTAATAAAACCTGAGTGATGCTGTGTATGTCACCTCTTTCCGTGTTGGGAAGTAGTGCACAAGTTATTACCTCGAGAACAGTTGTTCCCGTCTCCTGTGCAGACCCATATCATTCTCGAATTTGCATTCTGATGGAGAAGCAACAAATGTTACTTAAATTCCATGAAGTGTGTTAATTATACCAAGCTTCGTGAAACTATGGGTGAGAGAGCCAAAAGGAATTCTACAGCTGCATCTTGGGTCTCTTGAGCATGTCTCGTCAGATCAATGTCTTTGTCACTTGTATGATAACCTTAAAATTGCTTTTTTTCTCTTAAGTGGTATTCCCTAAATCTCAGTGACAAGGAAAAGCTCACACAAAGCTAAATAGCAGATGTACTTTGGTGTTATTTATATAAAAAACATTGATATCTTTAGAGAAACAAGTCAAAATGTAATTTCAGCAGTGAATTGAACCAGTGTGTCTTTCTTGTTTTACATAACCATACATATTTCCTCTCATTTTCTTCATATAGAGTCTGAAAGATAGAATATGAGAATAGGAAATAAACTCACATCCTTTCCCCATGGTTATAAAGGAAAGAGATTCTCTAGAGCCTCTCCCTATACATAACGTAATGGGGCTCTATGTGCATGAATTGGAGATGGTCCCCTACATGTACGTGTAGCACTGAAGTGTAAACGTATTGTTGGTCAAGATTTTCTAGATTATACGTACTTGAAAATGGACAACTACGTATGAGTAGAGAGCATTTAATATGAATCTTCTTCCTGTTAGTTCAAAAAAAGAAAAAAGAAAAGCAGTGGATAAAAGGAACATATTTAAGTGGAATTTTTAAGTTGTACTGTTTCCTTTTTCTTGTTTAAAACTTATACATCTGGTATAGCAGTATGGGATAGTAGTTCTGGGATCAATTTCCAGAATTAGACAGTTGGCTTGGGTTTGGTTCCCTGCTCCATCACTTGCTAGCTCTGAGAACTTGGACAAATTAATTAACGTTTCTATGTCACAGTTTCCTCGTTTGTATTGGAGATGATAATAATACTTACTTTATATGGTTGCTATAAGAATTAGAAACATTAACATGGGTAACATGCTTAGACCAGGGCTGGGCACATAGCAACCACTACCAAAATGTTATCAACTGTTATCACAAGAATATTGAACCAACAGCTCTGTACAGAGGAAATGGTGTGGTCGCATGTATTAGGCATTTAAATGGAGGGATCTCAACAGAGTTCCATACAGAGAAAGCATTCACATGCAAAATACTGGATTTCAGTTCCCCACTAGGGACCATTCTCCATCCTCAGAAACCAGCAACTCTTAGAAAGTCACCCTGTAACTGGGAAAACTTCAACCCATTGGAAATCTATATCACATGTCAGATCCATCTCAGAGACAAATCTAATCCTTTTGGCTGAAAAATAGCTTGCAGCAGTCTGCTGTCCTTAGTTTACAAATATTTGGAAGAATGGTTTGGTTGGGCAATCAATGTCCTAGAGCCACCCAAGACCTTGACACAATCATTTTTCTTTGAAACTGTTATGAGGATTACAGCAAAAGCAGACAGCCTGTAATTTTATACATCAGCCTGCTGTTTCGCTGGCCACTGAGTTTATCATGGTGGAAGCACACCATACATGTTTTCTAGGGATCCTGGTTGAAATTTTGATTGTTTGGATTCACCTTTAAAAATCTCCAATTTTTTATACATGCATGCTAAAAATGATCATTTTTACAATAAAAATATCCATGCCCTTAATTAAAGAATGTTATAACACAAAATATATACTGCACTGCTTAGTATTTGATCATTTACCAAGTGCTTTCATACATATCATTTCACTTGATTTAAAAAATAAGCCTATAAGCTTTCAAGGGCAGCGATATTTTAACACCATTTAATGGATGTGGGTGTGGAGCTGGTTATTTTACAAGATGCCCTCTTATTATTTAAGTTCACAATTCCAGAATGCGGGAGAACAAGTTCTTACACCCAAACCACCTGCCACCAAATCCAGGCTTCATTTAATTATATCAAATATTTGTTGAGAGAGCACTTAAACATGAGCTGGAAAGCCAAAGATCTGGATGCATATACTCAAAATCTTAGTCTGTTTTAGGTATCACAAATACTAAAACTAGGCTACTATTCCAATTTTAAAAATGTACGCATATGATATTAATAATTTTAAACTTACTAGCTCTAGAAGATCTCAACACAGCTACAATAGTATCTTAAAGAACACATGAATTTGAATAAAGCAATAACTGAGTGACAAATTGCTTTATAAACATTTCCCAAGCAACATTCCATTTTCTGTACAAAAGATCACTGAAAACTAAAAAATAAAAAAATAAAAAAAGATTTTTTTAATCACACTAACTCAGTTACCAATGACATTGGATAACATGTATATTTAAATAAAATAATTTAAATAGTTGGAAACAGAATGATTCATTTTAGAAGAAGCTGAGACACAGGTTATTTATAATGACTGTGAGGAAGTGCCTTAAAATCAGCATTGAATGTTAAATAATTTGTCTTCTTTTTAAAAATGAAAATCTCACAGTGTTTAAAAAAAGAGGTAAGAAATAAAATACAGACTATAATCAACCAGAATACTCTGAATGTCCCTAAACTAAGAAGAAGAGAAGATATGATTCTCAGGAGGAATGATTGTAACTAGCTTTCTCTTAGAAATGAGTATTTTATTTTCTGAGTATTATCCTCCTTTAGTTTAAATAAACAATTTCTTGATGAATTCCTAAATCCAAATTTGTCAATAAGAAGCCTCATGCTTTCCAATATCACTTGGGCCCACAATTAATTCACCCAACAGTTATTTCTTGAGGACTTCTTCTATGGAGGGGTTCTACAAGTCTTTAGGAACAAAAAGTTGAATACAGGATAGGCTAAATGAAGTCACAGATCACCAGAACACCAGGATAGACAGTCACACAAATGCATGTGGCCTATGAAGTAATGACTCTCTAAGGGCATAGAGAAAACAGCATATTTCTAAGTACAGAGAGCAAAGGTACTTGAAATCCTAGGAGAAGAGCTCCAGGCGGGTTTCCTGGAGACAGTATCATTTGAATTGAATCTGAAAACTGATTAAGAATTATGTACCACAGAGAAGCAATGTAGATAGGTGAGGCATTTGAAAGTAGCCTGAGCAAAACATTGAGATGGGAGTGATTTTGAAATTTACCTGAATAGTTTTTATAAGGAATCAAGATCCATTTTATACTACAGGGGAATGAAGTAAAAAACAAGGAATGGCAACACATAGAAGATGGCATTAATTACAGCTGCTTTAAAAAATCAACAAAGTGGACCTTGTTTAGGGGTGATATGATGTGGACTAGTAGAGGATATTATGGGTATATGCCTCTGTTCAACCCAGAGAGATTCCGGAAGGCCCTTCTCTGCTTGATGTATGTAGAGAATGAAGTATGAGATGTGGGGTCACTAGCTTCTCTGACAGACATTTTATGAACATAGCCTTAAGAGGAGCTGAATCAGAATAACCTATCGTGTTTATTAAAAATTCAGACTTGTTCATCTCACCAAGAAATTCTGAGCCAGTAGGTCTGGAAGGAGAGCTTAGTAGTTCTAAATAACAGTAATTTAGATGTTTCATAAAGATAAGATACAGTGAGGCGAGGATAAAAATGAGAACACCATTTCAGTCACTAACATTTAAAGAAAACAAGTCTAGGCTGGAAATTTTCATGAAAAGTAAGTAACAAGTATTTTAGACTAACTAGTGTCTTAAGGATGAGTGTGTTTATAGGTGTGTGTATCCGTGTGTGTGTGTGTATGCATAGCAAACTTAACAATGTATTGTTGACAATTCATTCTACACAGCCCAGTGATAATATATGTATAAAACCATATAGAATAAACTAAACATTTTATGAAACTTGTACAGGCCTTTTGTAAGAGTTGAAAGTAACATTTTCACTAGCTTCTATCCTTAAAAATTAGATTTATACCTGGACATCAAGTAATTTTGTTTACTGAAAAAGTGGTTTGTAGGTATTTGTGTTCTAGGCGAGTGGAGTGTTTTTACGTAGAAATGTGAAATTCCACTTTAGAGTGGAATCCTTAGAAGCCCTATGAAAATAATCTTAATAAGTAATGGGAATATTCTATCCTTGGATATTCTCGTGGTTGGCTTACTTGAAATTTCCCTGAATCTACAGGAAAATATAAACAATTCAAACTAAATATAAAGTATGTATTGGATTCAATTCAGAATATAATGAGGCATAAGTGTGAAATATTTGTTAGTGTTAAAATCTATGAGAAAGACATAAGGGAATGAAGAGCAGGGAATCACTTTACCTTGAATAATAAATATTATAAATGAATTATAATAAGTAATAAATAAAAATACATATATTACAATAAGATTGTTGCAAAATTATCACTTGATTGCACATTATATGGTGTTTAGCTGACTAAGGCTTGATAAATATTCTGTAATGAGATAATAATGTTGTATTGCTTTACAAGTTATATGTATTAGTTATAACTTTCAGCCCCTTTCTGTGGAAGCACTGAAAACAAAATTCACAACTACTGGAACCAAAACCATCACTAAACTCTTTACCTCTCGGCTAATTTATTGTGACATTGAAACATTCACAAGGAAGTAAAACACAGAAATTTGATCTATTTATTTTTAAAATATACCAATATTTTTCAAAGTTATAGAATACCTCCCTTGTCATCTAGTGTGTGTATGTATATGTGTGTGTGCGTGCGTGTGTAAAGCTATGTTTCACTCCTCCTTGAACTCATTGTATAGGAAGGAAATTAGAGTTTAGGTCTTAGATATTCTGAATTCATGTTATTATAGCTATACTTTTTCCACGTCTAAACTGAAAATGATAATAATACCCAGACTTGGGGTCTCTTCTGCCAAATATGAAGATATTAGATTTCTCATATACTGAATTCACATCCTCTGGGCTTTGCCAGAAGTTAGTTTGCTTGCCTTCAGCTGCCCATCCAGCTGCCAACCAATTTTCTCTCCTTCCTGACAGATTATCACAAGAGTACTTCAATCAGATGTGTGATGAATCCTGGCGTGATTTCTACAGGAAACACCCAATATCTCTCCCATTAACTAATGCATAAACTCAGACTGACTCCTTTATTCCCTCCTCTTCGCACCCAAGTTCAGGTCAAAAGGTCCACCTTCACAAACAATACTGTGAATCTTGTTTCTTAATGCTCACTCTTGTTCCAGGTAACTTTCCAACACAGAGAATTACCATAAGGCAAAACCAAAACGCAAAAACAAATGCATTAAAAGACAATTAAAAGAGGGGAAGGTATAGCTAAGTAGCTTAGTGGTGGAGTGTGTGGTTAGACACATGAGGTCCTGGGTTCAATCTCTAGGACCTCCATTAAACAAATAAATAAACCTAATTACTTCCCCCCTAAACAAATTAATTTAAAAATAACAGTTAAAAAGGCGAGGAACCCAGGAAGAAAATGATAATTTTATCTCAAGTTTTTCTCACAAACAGCATTACCCCCGATACAGATTCATCACTGTATATTTGATTTTTCCCTTGAGGTGGAAAAGGGGTGACTGTGGTGTGAGCCAAGTGTGTCAAAATAGGGAAAAATGTTTTCTAAATTGTGAAGTTTTGGAATAATGTGACTCAATTCTATATGAATAGTGAGTAAAAGTCGCAGACTCATCCAATGTGGAAGTATACTTATCTATCTCCCATTAAATTATAGTTTCTTGATATGACCACTCAGCAAGCTTAAGCAACTCTAAAGCACAGGTATCCCCTGCTTTTCAAATGTTCTCTTTACACTACTTCACTTTTAAGAAAGGCCGACATTAATTCCTGCTTTCAATAATCAAAATAAAGCCAAGGAAGATTTTTGATTTCATGAAAAAAATCAATGAAAATGGAGTTCACTGCATTTGTTTTGCAGGGAGCAGTTAACAGAGGCAGCAGGTGCCCTGAGCAGAGAGAGTGGTACCTCCAAGCTCCATCCACCACATTCGGCCTCTCAGCATCAAGCCGCCATCGCTTTGAACTGTGTCTGTGAGATTCTGTGCTTGATCTAGACTTAGATGTGCCCTATGGCAATTGCTTCCTCATGCTACACTATTTTGGCTTGCAAAAGCTTTCACAGAAACACTCTACTTTGGGATAGTGGGGAAAACCTGTATCAAGAAAGTATAGACTCAGGGAAAATTAATATGTTCAGTTTGGTTTTATGTGTCTTGCTCTTTCTAGCAGAGTATCCTAATAATCAAGCCTGAAGGCAGGCATGGGATGGTGCCAGTTTTTAAAGATGCATGTTCTTTGAGAGAAATAAATGATTTATTTTCACAAAATGGAGTGTGAAGTAAAATGGAAATAAAAAAGAGAAGTAAACAAATTTGGTTTGGAAAAAGAAATGTTCTGAGAAATGTTATTATTTCTTAGGAAATATTTTTTTTTCTGAATTCAAATTACTCCAGAGTAAAAGACATCTATTACTAATAAGCAGAAATATTGCCTGTGCCTTATCAGGTAAATTGTTACTAGACCAGGTTCAATTAATGGTGACTAGAACTGTAAATGGAAAGACAGTTAGTAGACATATCATCAGATCTCATAAGAAAGCTGAAATCACCATCAAATAATTTTCCTGAAACATAGCTGAAATTTTAAAGAGAAATTCTATTGTCTGAGACAGATGTATAACATCTGTCAGGGAAACTCACTCCCTCCCAGCATTCATCAATCAAAGCTTTTTAAGACATTCAAACACATATTCTATGAAAAATTTCCCAGGTAAGCACTCCAATTTTAAATATAAATTTAATAGCCTTGACACAATAAAGTTGTTTTTTCAAGGATAGATATTATTGAACTGATATTTTAAAATATTCTGTGTAGGCTATGCTGAAAATTCCTTCAAAAGCAAATACTTGGTTTTTAAAACATTCATATGATTAATTTGTAATATTTTTTTCTTGATAATAAATGTTAGAATTTGTAAGATTTGAAATAAGTTCTAACATCTAAACTCTAAAATATAACCTTGTATCTTTAGGGAGTAAGGATTATTCACTTAATCAGATACTAAGTAGGAAATAAGTATGATTCTATCTTTCTGGTATTGCTTATTGATGCTCTGTGTAGACTCCTTAATTCCCTGAAGGAAAAATAAGTCCTTTGAAGGAATTATGTGAAGTAGATTTATCTACTTGCAAACAATTCAGGTAATGTGATAAACTTAATAAAAGATGATAGTTTTTAAAGTATTATATTGTAAGATATACTAACTATTCCTTGAACTTTCTATACCTGTGGTTGTATCACATAACTAATTTCATCTAAACATGGCATCATTATCATAGAAATGTTTTGTAAAAAAATTAACTTATAAAATAGAAAAACTACTTATAAAAGTTGATGCCACCTCATATTTTTTCTTTTAATCACCTGTGAAATATTGAATCATTCTGAAAAATCTAATCCCTAAATTTTCATTATGGTATCCACGAAGTCAACTCATTTTTTAAGAGCATAATTTTTAAGTAGAAGCTTATCCGTGTTGAATTTTATTGTTGAATATGTACATTTTAGCTTTTGGTGACTTCATTTTAAAACTCAACAAAGAATGTAATTCTTCTTTTCTTTTTTAATATACTATCTAAATGTTCAACTTTCAAGTAAAAAAGTAAATTGTTAAGATTGCTAATCAACTTCCTTCTTTTTGGTAGAAGGAGATCTTTTTGATGAGTCTGGTCACCGTGATTTAAATCAGGGACTTTTTTTGTACTGAAATCACAGTTTTCCATAGATGCTAATGAAGTTCTCTCCCTCCTGCTCAATTTGACAACTTACTCTCAGCTCTGCAAACACTGCATTAAATGTCTCAGTAGCCTTGCTGACTGGTGGAGTTTGGTGTCCTTCATTTGATGTTGGGATTGGAACTAATGACAATTTATCCAGAGGCTGGAAAGATTGACAAGATTTCCTTTTGGGGATTTAGGAAAAAAAAAAATAAAAGAGGGGAAAAAAAAAGATAAACTTCAGATTGCTAGCAGTTTCTTTCTAAGTGGTTTATTTTCTCCTTTATATTTCTGTTTTTGAACAAATTTAATATCACATTTTCTTTTTTCCCAGATATGGTAAAATAAGGCAATGCAGTATATAATATGCTTGCCATTTAGCTGTCAATCAGCATCCATGCCTGCAAAGATCACTGTAGAGCAATATTTGTTAAAATGCACCTTTTCCCTACGCTCTTCAAAGATCTTGATCTGCATTAATGTTCTGAGCTGATCTTTGTGAAAGATAATGATTTGTTTTTGGCCTCTCTCTTCCAGAATTACTGTTAAATCTGCTCCTTGCTGTAAGCTAAGGTCACATAACACTCACAGTCTTATTATAACTGACAACTACATCTTGGTTTGAACTCCAATTCAATTTACACAGGTTTTCCTTTACACATTTTTCTCATATATTAGGTAAATAGAATGCTCACACAGCCTTAAATCAGTCAAAGGGCAGATGGATGTTTTGTTGCACAAGCTCCCTCCAGAACAGCTTGGCACACAGCTCCTGCTGGGCAGTCAGAACTCTGATTCCCCTGTGGGCAGGAGCTTGTCGCCAGGGTTCATTGAAGGAGGGGTGGTATTTTTAACATTCCATGTAATCAGTAAAATCTATTTGTTATGTGTGCTAGTGATTAGTGTCAGATAACTGGCCCCAGAACTGTCTCTGAGCAATCATTTCAGAGAGCCTAAGAAGGAGACAGAATGCTTGTGTGTCAGGAAGTCATGAAAAGCTGCCTGTGGGAATTTACCTCTCAAATCAAGGAAGTGATCAGCAATACAGACAGACAGATTGATCAGTGGCTTCGGGCTACAGAGATGCCTCCTTCTGCAGTTTTCCTAATCATGGGATTCAGAAGGTACGTTTCTTCACCACTCCTGACCTGCTTCTTCTCTACACTCTCTCTCCTTATTCTGCTTTAGCTCCTAGTCGATACCCAGATTCCTCGCCAATACCTATTCCTATTAAATGATTCAAAATTTTATCTGTGCCCTTCACTTTGCATTTTCCTTCTCATTTCTTCTTCCTGCCCTAAAGAATTCCTTGAGAAAGAAAATAAGCTAATACAGTATCAATTTTCCCTCCTCTTTATTTTAGCAGGAAGTGGTCATTGTTACTGACTGCAGGTATGGATAATATTTAACAACCATAATTCATATTTAATACTGATTTAACAACTTGTAAGCTATTTGTTAAATATAATACAAATTGACTGATAAAACTCTGAACGTGCACATGGAAATCTTATTTCTCCAGACCATGCAAGGTAAGAAGCAAAATGTTGCGTTTCCAAAAAAATGATTATTATTTTGCATATTTGCTCCTAATCTTTTATGGTAACTCTGTCACTGCCAAACCCTTCCCTTTAATGTCCCACAGGTTCATTATTTCTTGAAATATTTAGGATCGCCTGAGGTACTTTAACCAAAACTACCCTCTGAGCTACCAAAAGGCGACTTCCATTTTATTCTCTTCCTTCTACTTTTCTTACTTTTTGTATTCACTACATGTCACCTTTTCTGTTAGGTTTTCTCTGACACTGCCTAATCTCCCTCCCCAATTTTCTTAGTCCATTCAGGTTACGCTAACAAAATACCACAGACTGAGTAGCTTATAAAAGACAGAAATGTACTGCTCACAGCTCTGGAGGCTGGAAGTCCGAGATCAGATGCCAACAATGTGAGGAAACAGTCCTCTTCTAGATCATAGACTTCCTGCTGTGTCCTCACAGGGCAGAAGGTGCTTGAGATCTCTCTGAAGCCTCTTTTCAAAGGCAGCCATCTCATTCATGAGGGGTCCACCCTCAGGACTCAAGTACCCCCCACATCCCCATCTCTTACCGCCATCTTTCTTGGGGGTTAGGATTTCAAGATAGAATTTTGGGGACACACAAACATTCAAACCACAGCACCAGTCACTCTCTAAGTTTGTCTCCTAATATTAAATTAACATTATTTATAGTAATGACACTTACCATTTTAAAATTATATTAGTTTTGTTTTTCTGTCTCCTCCTACAAAACACATAAACTTTGTGAGAACAAGGCATCCCTCTTATTCAGCACACTCTCCCTGCTCTTATAAGACAAATGGTAGATGCTAATAAGTACTTGCTGCACTTGTTGAATGACTTTTATCAATGAATGAGTTGCTGTGAGATAACTGCCATGGCTATTTCATTTAGTGAGAAATTGAAGCAGAGAGAATGTTTAAAAAAACATAAAAGTACCATGACTTAAACAAAAAGAGTAAAGAAGTTGAATAAATTGTAATCTAAGTTTTAAAAGTCAAAAAGAAAAAACAAGATTTTTAAAAGGCCATTCGATTTGAATATAATGAGTTTATTGGTTCTCGAAAGGAAGAAAGAAAGAAAGACAGAAAGAAAGACAGAAAGAAAGACAGAAAGAAAGACAGAAAGAAAGAAAGAAAGAAAGACAGAAAGAAAGAAAGAAAGAAAGAAAGAAAGAAAGAAAGAAAGAAAGAAAGAAAGAAAGAAAGAAAGAAAAGAAAGCTGTGTCAGTGAAGTAAAGTAAATGCCAGATTAAGGGAATTGAAAAACAGTGAAGACTTACCACATGTGAAAACCTACGTTACAATGACAAGAAGAAGAAATAAAATAAAAAGAAGATATAACACTAGAAAATAGGAAATAATGCAACCCAAATGTCAGAAAATTTTAGAACATATGATAAAATATAAATGGAACAAGAAAAAAGAATAGCAAGAAAGAGGCACAATTCACAATCTCCAGAATGTCTTTCACCCAGATAAAACAAATGCCAGTGGAAGACCAGTGTGACTTTATTAGACACGTTTAGTGTATTTAGAACATGTAAATTTGTGCTTCGAACTGTAGTTTAATAAATGTAAAATTGCATCATAGTATTTGTTGTATTTGACCTAATGTAACCCTTGTGTGATTGCAATAAAATTTTGTGTAGATTAAAAACAAACAAACAAAAACCCTCCAGGGCTGTAGGTGGGGGGCACACTGAATGCGTCCAGTTGCACACCTTGATTTGAAGGGGAAGGTTGATAGTTCAAAATGAGCTTTGAAATAGAAAGTCAGCATAGAATTCAGTTGTGTATTTACCACCGAGCCAGAGAGGAATTTGAAATCTACAATGCTGCATTTTGTGTTACAGCAGGAGCCAACAGACTCTGTGTTATGAAACACATACTTATCTATGAGGAAACTGGTGGCAGCACCAGGCAGAAGATCCCTGGTCGGTCCATGCTTCTGAGTGTATCACCTGTATTGACATTTAATTGACCAACACAAGTCACATACATTTAAAATATAAGAAAATACTATCCCTTCATGTGTCCAAAAGTAGAGATGACCTGGACCTTAGTGAACTACCATAATGATTATAATATCAATTGATAACAATTGCAGAAAATGTACCATAACTTGAAAGGCAAAATTAGAAAATAAAAATACTGTATAACATATGAATTCTACCTCTACTGGTCACTCTGCAAATTTTCATACAAAATCAGAAATAACATATTTAGTTGTAAATCTACTGGATTCTTTTTAGTCCATACTCCCCCTGAATTCTAAAGATTTAACATTTCAGCTTTATCTTTTGTGAAATTTCCCTCTTTTCCTGTTTGTTGGAAAAAAGATCCATTCTCATGAATTTCAACTTACTATTTTTTTCTTCTTCAATCCATTGTGTGACAGTTGCTGTCATTGCCTAACACGTAATATCTCACTCTGTCCCCTTTGGTACACATTGACTCCACTGCCAACTGCTAAAACAAAGCTTTCTCTGGTGGTTGGAGCCCACTTTGCCACTTGCATATAAGCCAGAAGTGGAAGGAAATTAATATCCCTTGGGAGAAGTCCTTTTCTATAAATACTCTGGTCATACAGTCTATAAATATCCTTTTCTCACAGTGGAATTAACACTAGAGAGCATGTTTTAATGTACTGGAAGCTGAATCTAGCAATGGTAACTTACTAGGTAATAAATCCTGCACTATTATATTCTGTTCACTGTCTCACTTTCTCCACCCCATCAGTATTTAGCAAAATCCTCTTCCAAGTAAGTTCCTTGGATTTGAATCATCTCCTCAGCATCTATTTCTCAAGGAACTCAAACTAAGGTGCAACCCTCCAAGTTACTGTTCTCCGAACAAGCTTTTCGCTTCATCCCCTCACCCTGTGAACATTATCAAGATGGAAACCTAGTCACCATCAATCAGTTCTTTTTCCTTTTCTCCCACATAAATCTCACAAATCTATGTCTACAGTGTATGACTATGGTTGTATCATTAGATCGTATCAAAATCAAACTTTGACTCAGATGGCTAAATCGACTTTAGTCCCTTTAATCAGTTTTGTCTCTTAAGAGTTGTTCTCTGTTTAGTTAAATAAGCCCATTTAAATGATAAAGTAAGTATGTCAGCAAAACATCACTTTCGCCATTATTCAGAGGGAAAGTAAAACTCCTACCACCTTCATATCCTAGCTCTAATGTATCATTCCAACCTCATTTCATCCCCACTGGTTCTTTGGATTATGTGTTTCACTGTTACTGAACTAATAGAAACTATGTAACCTTTGGAATGGAGAGTTTAAATTGGTGGAAGAAAGGATAATTTTAAGTGTAAAGTCTGGTAGAAATAGACCCATAATGGCTTTATAGTAATAAGCAATGACTTTGTTGAGGGGAAAACCAGAAATGTTTTAAAGCCAATAGAAAAAAAAACATATATTTGTAAATGTGGATATGTATATGATGGTAAGTATTTGTAATGTATGAGCACTGATTACTGCAGAGATTAGCTGAAGAATTATCTTCAGCATGCATTGACTATGTGATGTGAATAGGAAAAATTTCTGACTTCTTGAAAAACAAAAGCAGGTACACATTGTTCTGCCCCTTCATGAATAGAAATAGAGATGATTGTGCTATTCTCACAATACAAACTAAATTCCCTGAGAAGTGACCACACAGAGATCTTTATAATACATTTTTAGTATGTGCTTTAATTTTTTGTTTTATTAATTATGTGAACGTTATCAACATCATGTCACTAGTCATATTAACTTTGTAAATTACAAATAAAGACATGTCTTTGTAGGACTTCATAGCCCTCAAGTACATGGGAACAAATTGAAATATAAAGTAGTTGTATAGGAGAGAAAAGGTGCAAACAGAGATAGTGTATACCCAGTGTTGTGAATTTGTCTTCTTCTTCGTGGGAAGGGACATGTTCCTTCATATATACTGTGAATTTTCCTTGCCAACAGCTGCTATTAACAAAGCTCACAATGAAAATTCTATTTATTGTTTAATGCTACATCCAGGGGATAGGAATAGTTTTCCAGGAAGATTAAAGAGGAAGAAAATGTAGAAATGATTGCAGAAAGAGACAGTGGAGGAAAAAATAACATGTCGAGATTAAGCATTTTGTAGATTATCCCTCTGAGAGAAGAATGTTAATATTAACATTTATTTATCAATTATTGTACTCCTTCACTACTGTTAGTCATAGGCTAGATAATAAAGATATAAAAGTTAAAGAAAAGTTGATTAGGAGTCAATTAAACAACTGATTTGCAGAAACAATTCTAAAACACTATGATAATTGTCATTATATAATTTTATATGCAAGAGAGAGTAAGAGTCTTGAGTGAGGATTGCATACAAAAATGTCAAACTGGCAAGTAAATCATCCATTTCAGAAAGATGAATTCATTGAAAATTATTGGAATAGAAATAAGGGACATTGATTAAGTAATTTCCTTGGAATTAAATGAATAAAACAACAGATTCTGCGCTGTTTTTTGTTTTTAATCAGGTTGTGTCATGTATATTTACCTTAATGACATAGATAAGTATTTTAAACCAGCAAACATGGCATGGACTAAACTATTTAAAATTATACATTAATATATTAAACAAATAAATCAAATGAAAGCATTTATGCTAAACTTAATCAAAGGAATAACATAGATGATTTTGAGGATTCAGATGGGATTCTAATATTCACACAAAAAGAGATTGTTACCCTAATCAAGAAGAATAAAGCACGGATGAAATTTTAGTTTTCAGTCTCACACTGGCTCATTTATTCTGCATGTGTTGATATTCTTTTGTGTCTTCCAATTTTGTTCAGTATTTCCTCTTCACGCTATGAAATTTCTTGTTTTCACCTTAACATCATCGATCTAAATAACTACCAATAGTGAATTCTTATCCAGAGATCTTGGAAAAAAATCACATGACAGAAAATATTAAAGCAACTGAGTAATGCTTTGTTTTCTCATAAAACTTTATTATCAGGCATAAAAATAAACACTCTATTTAAAAATACGCTATGAAGTAAAATATACAGTACAATTGATTCCACAAATATACATAAACAGCATCATAAAATGGAACATGTAAATCTTGCTGTTAAGTAAGAAGAACATAGAAAAATAATAAGCACTAAAAATACAATTATTGATATTACAGATTTATAGCTAGGAAGCTCAATGTCTTACCTTTCTGTATCTAGAAATAAATAATGAGTAAATAGTGAAAATATTTGTAAACATGCGTAATAGATGGTAAGTTTTGTCTTTTTTTCCTACTTAGCTTTTTTTATTATTCTATAAGATTTTAAAAATATAGTATCTAACGAAAGACAGTCCACATTGTCTTCAGTTACCTGACACACTGTCCTACCCTTTCTAAAGGTCGGAGAGAGATGACTAACAGTGTGCAACTCACACATCTTTTGATGATGGTCCCTAAAGACAGTCAAAGGTAGAAGTGAAGAAACGTTACATTTGACTCTGGCCAGAACTCGAGGAAAGAGCTATGTCTGATCGATACAGACCCTATTAATTCTGATTCCAGCCTGATGATTGTTGCCTCTGCTCCCTCCCCAGAGTTAAATTACTTTGAAATAGCACAAAAACTACTCAGAAGGGTTAGTCAGAAACCACACAAAATGCTTCCTTCCTAACAGTCCAGTTATCACAGAGTTGCACACAACAAAGAGATGAGACCATGGTTTTACAGTGTATATCTCATGCTTTTAATGAAGGTAAACATCAGCCTGGGTAATTCTGACGCTGTTAGGTGAGTGCTCTGGGAGTTTGCCTTGGGATATTAGAGCCCCTATTGTTGATAGGTACAATGTTGGGTTAAGACCGCAAAGACATTCTTTATACTTTTCTGGAAAGATGCTTGATATGTATATTTTTTTCCATTTCAACTGGAAAGGTCACAAACTCAGTCACAAGCTCAGTTTTTAAGTGATGAAAATGCATTAAGTGCCTACAACGGGCCAGTTAGATACAGGACCTTCAAATATGAATGAAAGATGGTTACTGCCCTCCAGGTGTTCACCATCTGGCAAGTTTGGCTGCTATATAAGCATACAGTTATAATCAGATGTGAAAATTAAAGACTGTCATAACCTATCGGGGAATAAACGTGGAGTCCTGCGTTAGTGGTGTGTGATTTACAAAGCTGCAGAGGAGACGCGAAACTGGAATTTGAGTTTGACATAAGTGCTATTAGATTTGTCCATTAGATTTACCAGAATTGAAGAGCTATATTACGAAAAGACAAAGGACTCAAAATGTAAAGGGTACATACTTCATGAAATATATGAGAAAACTGCCATGAATTCAGTGTGCCTATAAATTAGGAGGCGAAAATATAGAGAAGAAAACTGAAAAGAGTGCTATATTGTGGAAAGTCCTTTGAATTTCTTCAAAGACAATTAAGAAAAATTAAAAGATTTGAAATAGAAATGTGACAATCAAATCTGGTATTTCTGAGTGAAAATTCTAGTAGCAATATGGTGACTGGATTGAAATCCATCAATAAAATCAGAGAGTCTAAGACAATTATGTTGAGATTATTAGTGTGAAATAAGAATTTGTAAAAGAGATTGAGAATAGCTGAGAGAAGAAAAGACCTATGCAAGGGATGTTTTAGGTACAGAAAATATGTAACCAAGTAACATAATTTTAGAACTCACGTATTTGGAGGGTTTTTTTTTTTTCCTTAACCAAGTGAATAGCTTACTAAATAATGTTCTCAAGATAGGAAAAGCAAAACTAGAAATGGATTTGGGGAAAGAAATTGAGTAGGACTGGCCATTTTGAACTGGTGATTACCTGCGGGGTACTCTTGTAGCAATTTATGCTGCTTAATCTACGTTTTGCCTAAACTCATTTACTGGAAGATAGGAGGAAGGTCAAGACCAGAGATGAAGCTTTAGATGTTGTAAGTACAGATTTTTGCAAGAGAAGATGAAATCCTCCTTCAACAGGAAAATAAGAACATAAAATGACCAGGAAACCCAAAACTTTCAGGATGTAGCAGAAGAAACTCAGTTGATACATAAAGGGAGTACCTTAATTTGTGATCTGAGAAGAAAGAGATCCAGGATACCCTGTTTCAGATACCAAGAAAAGAAGGCGGCTTTTGTAAGAAGTTAACTTACACCTTGTCTCTATTCTGCAAACCCATGGTGAGAACATCTTCAAGGTGTCAGTCAAACCCTCCAAATTTGACTCTCTTCCAGTTACGTCTCTTTCAAATTTTCCACCTGGTAAGTTTACGTATTTGGGGGAAAATGTGTTTATTGTCTTGTATCATGCATTATTTATACAACATAAATACTTAAAATCCTTTCAGGTTTGTCAATTGTACCCTATACATGATCTTCAGTGTTTAAATGTCACTTTAATGAGAGGCTTCAAAAGTCAAAGAAGAATTTCATTTATTTTGTATTAGTGACCTTGGGTAGCTGAAAAAAAAAAAAAAAGGACAGTTCCTCCGAATGGGCTGGGCAGTCCTTTTCGTCTCCACCTGCTCTGTCCATGTGTGCCAACTGCTCACTCTTTATGTGGGAGGAAGATAGCAAGTAATCTGTACCACTCATAACTTCTAAGATTCACACAGAAAGTGTTGCAGAATGCATTTGTATATTACTTATGGCCTTCTTTGTAGAGTAATGTAAAATTAAAATAATCCAAACCAATTTTTTCACAAGATTTACTTGTTTTTCTCAAGATAACAATTTTAAATGTGGAAAACCATTTATAAAAAGTCATTCAGAATAGGCAAAAAAAAAAAAAAAAAAGCAATGGTGTTTTATATCCAGATTACATTTGTCCCAGAGAGAAAATGGCATTATTTTATCATTCAGTTTTATTTACTTGTAGTTTATTTTCTTGAGTCATGTACTGGCTTAATTTGAACAGATGGATTAATGTTTCAGAGAAGGCATTTAGCCACAAGCTATTTTGCATTTAGGTTCTTTTTAGAGCTATTCACCATATCCCACCATCGATCCATGTACAGAATTGCCCATTCAAATCAATGATGCATTCTGAATTAAAATATATGACAAGAAGCAGAAATTACTTTGATGGGGGGCTTTATAAACAAAAAATATCTTCCATTTTGTCTAACTTATGTACTTGAAAGGAGTAGCTACCTTTTTTTTTTTTTTTTTTGGTAATACTAAACAGAAACTGATAGCTGGCTGACTGAACCTGCATCAACACAGCTCTGCAGTGTATCTTTAGCTAGAGTTTCTGCCTTTTTCAAAGGGGGACTTGATAGTAAAATGTGCATTAGTGACTATTTTTCTCACTGTTCTTTTTTCATTGACTTTATTATTGTAAGGAGATTTGGAGTTTAGAAATAAAAAAATTTTGTCTGATTTCAAATGAGGTCACTAAAAGCAAAATAATAAGTGAAAATGTGATAAACTATCAATAATGTAGGTGGTCCTTTAATGAGCTCAATTATTAAGTTTATCAGATATTATTATATCATAGAAACACTTTAGAGAGTTAGCAAGTGGATGGTAATCATGATTCCAAGAGTGGACCTATATCCCCCCTTTTTTCCCCTTTTTTCAGTTTTATTAGGTAGAATTATTACAGTTTGACTGCATATACATATTATATTGCATGCAAATACATATATACAGTATACTGCAATTTTTTTAGTTTACATATAATGTACTGATTATTGTTTCTAAGAACAGATTAGAGCTTTAGCTTTTTAAACTTACATAGTTATCAAAGGAATAAAGCCAACTACAGAATAAGAATCAACAGAATGCAGTACTCAATCATAAAGGACAGTCAAATGTGCTTACACATAACTCTTAACTACCTCTCCTTGCTTTTCACCAATCTTTTTTTAATAACAGTTAAACTCTATTTATATATTTTTATTTAAAGTTAAGACTGAAACAATTGTCAACAAAAAGTTATATTATTAAATAAAATGATTTTCATTGTTCTAAAATATGTTCTAAAATATATAAACAGCATATATAATGATAAGCACTAGAGATGGCCCTGAATAAGATTCATGATACCTTTTCATGACACTCATGGTGTCTTCATAATACTTACTTATTTACAAAAGTTCTCATATGTGATACATATATATGATAGTGAAATACTAAGTGATACACTGATCAGTATATTAAACATTTATATTGTAATCCAAAGATGATCTCATGTGGCCTTTTATTACAGCCAGTGGTGAGTATTAATGCATAACTCCTAAAAGACCAGTATGTTGGTGAATTAATGTGGTCCATGAATCATATTTGGAAAATATAACCTATATTACAATAAAGCAGACTGCTTATATATCAGATAATATTTTATAAATTTATTAATAATATTTTATAAATATTATTGCTATTAATCAAAATTTTTGATAGAGTAGATTTCTTGACAGTTTGAAACTATGCTTCAATAAGGTTTTGAGTCATAATTTATATTGTTGTTTGAAGGCAGACTCACATGCTTAAGACAAAAGATGATCAGGCAGTAAGAAATTGGTAGTAATTCCCAGTGAAAATTGAAGGGTCTAACTTGGATATGCAGTTTTTTAAAAGAGTCAGAGGAAGTCAGTGAGAACAAGAAACCCAAACTTTTCTTTGGGGAGCAGTTTTGAGTCTACTGAAACATTTACTAGAGTATCTTTAAATGCTACATGGAAAATTAAAATGACACTGGTCCTATTAATTTTCTAAGTAATTGTTTACAAGAGCTATAGAGAAACCTTAAAATGTTCCTTTTGAGCCCTTGATTATAGGCAAAATATTTTCTTTTTCAAGCCAAGGAGATGAACTTAAATGGCAAAACCTACACATGGATTTATCAGTTATATGTAGTTATTTGAACTAAGAAGTACAGCTTGGAAACTGACTGCCAAATATAATTTGACAGTTTTTCAAATTCGCCTTTCTTACAACAGTTTGTTTCTAGTATTAATTGTCAATTGAGGTCAAGGTTTCTTGAATTCAAGAATGATCTTCATGGTATAAGTTTAGAAATATTCTGAAATGTTCAACATAATAATAAATGTTTATGCTTATTGGTATATAAATATGGTAGAATAATATGCTGTTACTAAAATAATATTACTGAATCATTTTGCTCACAAAATATTTTATTATATATTGTCCACTGAAAATGCTAGCTACATGGATTGTATTAGCTATGTACTGTTTCAGCCTATAAAGTTATGTTAGAACAACAATACACTGTCTCACTGTGGGCATATATTAACTCTGGTTCCTCTGGATGATAAGACTAAACATTATTTCTTACTTTTATGTATTCTTAACTTTTTAAAAATAATTAACATCAAGTACTTTAATACTCTTAGAAGAAACAAATTATTGAATCCATGTCTAAACTATATCTCTCCTCTTATGATCTCTGAAACACTTGGCAAGTATTTTCTATGAAATTTTTATATAAGAAAAGAAAAATAATATTAAACAAAACATAAAAGTAAATTAAATAAAATTTTATTGTTAGAGATGTTAGGTTAAGCAGACATATTTAGCCCTCCTCCTTACTGAAACTGCCCTAAAATTGTAGTAAATATATTTTTAAAGTAAACATTTTTTAAAGTAAATATATTTTTTTAAATAGATTGAGAATGGAATAGGAAATACTAACAATAAAATAATATAAAGCAGTATAACTGATTTAGGAGACGGAAGGATGTTTAATCCTTTGTTTTAAGAAAAGACATCAAGCAGCATCAGTTATATCACAGAATGCCCCCCGCAATAAAACAAGCTTAGTAATGGGTGATACCAGTTCCTAAGCCAGGGGAAGTGTGGGAGTAAGTTAAAGAATTGAATTAAAGACTTTGTAAGAATCCCTGAATCATTTCTCCATGCAGCATGTTAACGGCCTTCTCTTCTCCCAGGTGAAAGCATTTAAACTCCAGAGAAGGAAAGAGAAAAAAAACAATGCAGGGTGGATAAGGGGAGACACCAGGCTCGGGCGAGGGGGGAGTACATTGTGAAGTCAGAGGTTAAGACCAAACTCTCACATTGGGTGACATGGCCTGAGCATCCTTTCCTCACTCATTTCTAGAGTGCTGGCATCCAGCCTCATACCTAGCAGTTAAGAGTCTAGAAGAGCTTCCCTTGGTGTATCAGAAAAAAAAAAAGCCTGTAAATGCAGGGATTTCCCTAGAAGAGAATCAGACCAGGCCACCTTAAAAATAACGCCACAATTGACAAGCTCATGCACCTACAAGTGACTTCCAACCGGTTTCTACTGACCACTTTTAGATAGAAACTGACAGTCAAGGACTTCCCAATATATGTGAAAAACATCCGGAATGAAACAAAGGGAACAAAATATCATCCAGGAAACGGATATGATGCATAGAAAAGAAAATTTTAAAAATTATATTTGTCTTAGGCATTCCAGCTGCCATAACAAAACATCACAGACTGTGTGGCTTATAAACAACAGACATTTATTTCTCAAAGTTTTGAGAGAGGAGTCTAAGATAATGGCACCAGCAGATTCAGCGTCTGGTGAGAACCTTCATCCTTGGAAATGGTTGTCATTCTGCTAAGCTTCCCGTGGTGGAATGGGGCCGCTAACACTCCGGGGTCTTTTTATATAAGGGCACCGAAACCCCTGTATGAGGGCTCTGTCTTCATGATCTAGTCGCTTCGCAAAGGCTATGCTTCGTAATACCATCACACAGGGCCTTAGGTTCCAACATGTGAATCTGGGGGGACACAGACATTCAATCTATATCAATATTATTATTCATCTAAAAGGGATATGGGAAGCTATTGCATCAATAAGAATAGAAGTGCTATAAAAAATGGGACTAAATGATAATGAAAAAGAGCTCTTTGAAAATGGAAATGAAACTGGAAATTCAATGGAAGCAATGAAAGAGAATGTTGAGGAAGCATCCTGGAGAATAGAAAAATAAAGACATACAAGTAAGTAATGAGAATGCAAAGACAGTTTGTGGATAAGTCCAGAAGGATAATACCTAAATTATAAGATCAATAGGAACTGGAGGAAGTGAGAAGAAAAACAGTGGAAGAGAGAAAATTATGGAGCAGAGACTCTGGGGTTGAGTTAATGTTAAGAAGTACACAGAAAACTAAGCAAGCAAACAAGCAGACTATTACTTTCAGAAGAAAAGAATGCCAAAAAAAACAAACAAACATACTTTTGACATACAACATGTAAATCGTGTTTAGATTGTCATAGGTTCTAAATTTTAATCTAATTAAAATTAATGAATAACTACATTTTAATCATAAAAAGAAATGAAAAATTTGTACCATTAGTATAGTGGTTTAGGTAAGCAAATAAAAGAAAAATATTTATTTTCCCAAAATAAAAGTTCAGAGATTATATCTCAAGTTGAAAAAATATTTATTAAAATAATTATAAGCATATTATTTAGAAATATGGTTGGATGTCCCACACTATGTAGCTAAATGAATTAAAAGTCCCTTTTCTCTAGATAAGAACAAGTTGCATAAATTTATCTGACTCTCTAAATAATATGCACAAAATTCAGATAATATTGTAATTACAAGTTAACTTGAAATATACCCATAACCAGATGTGAATGATAAAATAGTATGACTGAATATTGACTTATTTCTAGTGTCAGTAGTATAGGCTGCAATCCAAATAAATAAATTAACAAACAAAACAAAAAATTACAGATAAATAAAAAAAATAATTTGAGGTGTTAAGGTCAAAGCAAAAGTATCTATTTAATAATAGCTACTGAAAAAAGCTGACAAATGTAGATTGTGAAGCCCAGCGGGGGGGGGGGGGCATTTACTTAGAGAATGGGAGAATACTGCCCAAAGATAAATTTTAAATTTTATTAACCATAACAACAAAAAAGGCACAAAAACATGCTTTTATTAAAGGGAATGCATTCTGAAATGTCACACGATACAGTGTGACTGAGATAGTAGTTGGGAAATTTGCAGACTGACTTCAGACTAAAAATTCTCTGTTGAGATAATTATCTTAAGGGACTATTATTGTCAATGCATTCAGATTCGTAAGCTCTTCATCTTGTCAATTTCACTGCATGCTAAAGCCACTTGACAACTTTCATTGCAACAGACTGTGAACAACCCTTCAGTCCTGCAATGGCTCAGCGTTATCTGCGACTTTGTGAAATGCTCCATAAAGGTAAACCAGATAAAGTGGATCAATATGGAGTCTGGCAATATCAACCCTCTGGCATATGAGAAATGCCATTATGATGCGGGCTCCATGGCTGAGGCTGTCCTGCTGAACAGCTGTCTATAAAACTGCAGAAAAGACAATACATTTGGGAAAAATCCCTGCAAATGTCTCAGAACTGAATAGAAATATTGCTGTCTGGGGGCCTCCCATGATGACTTACGAATATGATTAATTAAAATACAGGATGTTTCTTAGTGTTTTCTCCTCAATATTCCTAAGTACTTACTACTTGAGATTCTCCCTTTTCAGCTGAGACATAGTTATACAGTCAAGCTGGACTGTTTCAAATCTGTAGAGCAGTCAAGGTTGTCCTCAGCACTGTGACTTGCTTACTTCTCGGTCCCACAGAACTTTTGCAGTGTTCATGGAGCTTTCTGTTAAAAACCTATAACTCTGGGTTTTTCCATTCCAGCACATAAGAATCTTAGAAGTTGCTGCTCTGTGCTAATAAGTAAAAAGTTGAAAAAACTGAAAAAATAAAAGAAAAGAAAAGATTCTTCTTAGACCTGTCAGAGAAGTGAGGACACAGGGCAAATCACTAACTCCAAAGACAGACAGATACAGAGATTCATACCTTAAACCTAAGCTCTAATTGACAAATTGCTGGAGGCTCAGTGTGAACAATGCCAAGAGTTTGAAAATCCAGGGATTTTTTAAAGAATATGAAAAGGAATATATGTATGTATATGTACGACTGAAACATTATGCTGTACACCAGAAATTGGCAGAACATTGTAAACCAACTACACTTCAATAAAAAATAAAGATCAAAAATTAAAACAACAACAAAAAAAGAAGAATCCAGAGGACCCAGTTATAGGAGAACCCCTGCAATTTTGTGATTGTTACCCCTGGGAGCTCTACCTCCAGGACCTTACAGTAAATATCAGGGAAAAATCCCCTCTGGCTTCCAGCAGGGAAAGAAAAGAACCATTTTGAAATACACCATAGCTTTCTGTTCTTAACAAAGGCTGTCTATAGGAGAAACTATTTTACCACAGTCTAACCTACTGGGGTTTAATCAGAGTCTAACCTACTTTGGGAGCAGGGAAATATACAGCTTAATCCTTCTAGCCCTCCATGTGAGAGAAGGGAAATACCCAGCCCATTTCCACTAGCCATCCTGCCCACCTCAGTGAGGAGAAAACTGAGAAGCACTGCTGAAGTTCATAGTCTAAGGACACAGACTCACCAAAAAACTTAAATAATCTAGACTATAAAGTTTATAACACTGTAGACTGCTTCCCCATTCCCCCAAGATGGAAACATAGTAAACTAAAATGAGAATATTAAACTATATAATCTGTAAGGTTCATTACAAAAAGCACATTAAAATTCTGTAAAATTGTAATTATAAGTGTAAAAAGGCAGGGTAAATAGGATAGTGACAAATTTCAGTTGGCAAGGACAGCTTGGAGATAAAGGTAATTAGAAATATTTGACATATTGAAATTGATAATCATAGTGATATCTGAAGTCGAAATCACCCTCAAATGAATTAATTTTTTCATAGAAGTGTAGTTGAGTTCATAAAAATTGCATTGAGGTTTTTTCTTGTTTGTGTTTGAATGGGAGGTTTCCAAAGTCATCTCTTATTCAATAAGTTATACTGAACATTCCCCATTATTAGTAACTTATGTAGAAACAGAAATCCATCAAAAATTATTAATTTTTTAACATACTTAAAATAAAAGCCTGAGAGATCAAAATTGGTAATTTATTAAGTGATACATAAAATATATCAACTTTATAGAAAATAATACACATGCATAAAATTGTGTCAGTCTAGGATAAATGAATAGTGTGTGGTCATCATACAATAATGTAATATTCAAAATCTGTGTAATATGAAATGATAATATATCATCTTAATTCCTTCAAAGAATTAGTGTCAAATTTGGCCAACTTACTGTAATAGCTTTTTATTTACCTAAACTTGTATTTTTTTGAGTTTTTGTACTCTCGTCTCTAGGAAGTTTTTCAGCATGCACACACATGATTATTTTCATTGGCACTTCAAAATTTTACCATAAATATTCATTATACATTATAATAATATGGAAACCCCAGGAATTCCAAATATTCTTGAATTTTATTTCATTTACTCTGTACAGTTGCGTTCCACTGGGGACTAGAAAATGCAATTTCTTGGAGTTGGAAATGTAATCAAGAGTTCTCCATTTCAAAGCAGAATATTGGCATTATCATTTGTCAGCAAAGTAGACTTGCATGATGCCAGCCAAATTATTTCATGGTTGGTTAATTATATAGCACTTAGTATTTCTGCATTTGGCTATCTCAGTCTATAGCAATTATGACACTAATGATGGACACAATTTGTTCCTTGATGCACAGCATTTCTGTGAAAACTTATAAATGACAAATTTATAATAAAATGCACCCTGAATTACAAGCACAAGCCTTTACATGATATTCTCTAATTTTCTAATAGGTAGGTTAGATAGAGTTAGGTTTTTTCAAATAGTTGACTAAAGGTTTAGACAACTTTAACATGAATAGGAGAAATTGTCCGTTTTTAAATTTCAATTGAGAATCAATATTTTACCCAAAATTCACTTAAGAATGGTAAAGCCAAGAAGAGAGGTGAAGAAAATATTAACACATATTTTCTTATTAAAGCAGGGGCACATGTCCATTAAGTTTATTACATCAATCAAGCATTACTCTCCTAATATTTATCGGTCTTAATTTATGAGTAAGACTATCAGATCATGTTATGGCTATTTAAGTGCTTCTCCCATCTTTCTGGTCAAAGGCCTGATTCTACTTCATCGACTCTGAATGAATCAATGTAGAATTATACGTACGGAATCTTTAAATCCATGGTAAATTATTAGTCCTACTACTCTAACATAAATTATTTCCTGGAGGATGTCCATTACTTTAGAAAGTTTATTGATGTTTTAAATTTATCAAAGAACCTATACTTGTAATCTAAAGTACAAACAGGGAAAACATAATTGCACACACACAGACCCACACATACACTACAAAGTGGAATGCTTATCAATTTATTGAGACTAATAACAACAGTAGAACATTGGCTTGTGAATATATCATTTTAGACCCTGAAAAGAGGATTTTGATATTTGCAGCTTATTTTATACAATTATTTCTTTAAATTTTGGTGTACATTGCTGATGAAAATATGTATGTCCTGAAGAAAAAAATCTTGATTAAAACTGATACTGTCATTTATATTAAGCATTACTAATTTTAAAAATATCAATGAAATGTCTTTTATTGGGAACAAAACAAGGGTAAAATTCTAATGTTCTGAGTGTGAAATAAAGTAATACCCATACTGCATTTTCAATGAGTTGGGTTTTATTTCTTGCATTTGTGAAATATTGACATTTCAAGGTACAGGTTATAATTTATTAATTGTAAATTTTAGTCTTTTACTGCATAATCTTGAATTCCTTTTCATTAAAGACATTCAAGTAAAAAAAAATCATTAAACTAACTAAATATAGCAACATTAATAGGACATTTGCAGCTTATTACCTATAACAATAGGAAATTGCTCTCAAATATTAAATTTAATAAATAAAAGTTAAACATTATACAGCATTATTTAGACTTTTTTTAATTTTAAAGTTTTTTTAGAGGTTTTTTAAAAGTGCATAAATTGATTATAATATTTGCACTCACTGATAAAGGTGAATGAAGAAGAATAGATTTTCAGTTAAAAATTCTATTTGAAGTTATTAAAAACTAGACTATTAAAATACTAAATTCTAGAATGTGTAAGATTGGGAATTGATACTACTATATTTTAGTATGTTTAGAAATTTTGTCATTGTGTGGATTAAAGGTAACTTAAATAATGTAAATTAAAATGCTTCATATTACAAAAAGAAGAGGTGCAAACTTAGTAAACAGGCTAGAGTATTACACAACATTTAGCAGCTTTCTGATAAATAGGATTAGCTATAAACTTTTAAAATATAATCATGACACTTTACGGAAAATATGAGGAAATATTATCCTAAACACAAAGATGATTTCAGTTTATCTCAGGAACTAGAATGGATGACCACTTTCATCATTATTATTCAACATTGTCATAGTCGAAGTATAAGATAAAATCATAATAAAATAAAAAGTGAAATAGTAAAGAAAGTGAAAAGAACTGATAAAAACATTGAAAAATAATATGTAATATGATAACATTTGTTGATTATTTGATGCTGGCTAGGTTTATGATCTCAAGGTAAAGTAGCATTTCTGGAAATAATAACGTACAGTAGTGTTCTTAGTTTCAAGATAAATGCATGAAAATCAATAAATTATTTTTTCTTAATTTTAGAAGCATCTAAAAATAAATGAGGAAAAATATTACATTTGTAATGTTGCAAAACTATGATAATCCTGGAAAACTTAAATAAAAAAGCAGAATACAAAATCTTGTAATTTTTTCTTAGGACAAAAAGCAAGATCTAAACTTAAAAAGGGGTAAACAATGATTTTGAGGAAAAGACTTCAAATAATAAAAATAGCCACTCTCCCAAAGTAACTTTGGAAATTTCATGCAAATCCAATTATTTTTCACCAGATTATTTTGGTTTGTTTGTTGGTAGATGGGAATTAGCAGGGCTGTTTAAGTCCTAATCATAGCTTCAGTACATCTAATATTATGATATAATTTAGAGTTTTTGTAATTAAATTAGTATCAGCCTGGGGATGAACACATATATCAACACTGACTTGATAATAAACAAACAGATCAATAAAACTGAATTGGAAATCTTGAAATAGTTCCCAGTACATATGAATATTTGATATCTTGCAAACATAGTGTTTCAACTCCAGAAGAAAGAAAGGTATAATTAATAAATGGTGTTGACATAATTGTCTCTTCATGGAAGAAGATGTAAATTGGATATCTATGCTACATACCAAATACTGAAAAAAATCCAAATGGTATTAGACTTAAGTGTTGAAAACAGATTATTGATAACAAATTTCAGGACCTCTTAGAGATAAACTGCAAAATAACATGTAACCTGGAGAAAAATAAACAATAGAAATGCTTTAGAAGTGATATATCCAGTTGTTACAAACACACACACACACAAAAAAAGCCTAAACTTGGTAGTCAGTCAGTAAATTTAAGTCACGATGAGAGTAATTTGCAGATTTTGAACTGGCAAAAATTAGTGATATATCTATTCCTTATATGGTTGTACGGCTGAGAGACTGCTCAGTTCTTGTTGAAAGAAATGTGGATTTTTTCAGCATTATCTGAAAATATAATAGAATTTGATATAATTAAAATTATCTTTTGACCTTGTAATTATACACCTAGGAAATTTATTCCATATAAATAAAAGAACAATGCAAATTAAAATATGTACAAAGATATTAATAGCAGGAAATTTCTCATAGACAAGTAAAATTTAAGCACATACAAAAACCCTAAGTAAATAACCATCAGTAGAGAATTAGTATATACACACCAAGGACTATTACGTAGCTTTTAAAAGAATGGCCTGGATTCTACCAGTTAACTGACATGGATTTCCACAAGATAATTTAGGACACAGAAACGTGTTTAAAATGTGATTCCACTATTTTGTAAAACAACAACAAAAATAATACAAATGTATATGTTTGTGTGTGTGTGTGTTTTATATGGTTTATGTAACCATATCTTCATATTGGCATGGAGGAAAACATGGAAGCTACAACCAAAATACTAACGTAGATTGCCTTGGTGCCATGGAAAGGTTGAAGTGAAGCAATCAAAAAATGAGAAGAAAAAAGAAAACTTGTCTGTATCAAAATCTACACACATGTTTATTGCAACTTTATTCATAATCTCCCAAACGTGGAAACAAGTAAGGGGTTCTTCAGTAAGAGAATGGACAAAATGTGGTACATCCAGACAATGGAATATTATCCAGCATTTAAGAGAAATAAACTGTCAAGCCATGTAAAGACCTGGAGGAACCTCAGATACCATTTACTAAGTGAAAGAAACCTATGTGAAAAGGCTAGGTTCTGGATGATTCCAACTGTGTACATTCTGGAAAAGGCAAAACTATAGACAACAGTAAAAAGATTATTGGTTGCCAGGGGATGGGGGGAGTTTCCTGTTTGAATAGGTGAAGCACAGAAGATGTTTTTTGGCTGTGAAAATAATTTCTATGATAATATAATGGTGGATACACACCATCATATCTTCATCTATACCCACCAAAAGTGAACCCTAACATACACTATAGACTTCAGGTGATAAGAATGTGTCAATGATTTGTAAGTTCATCAACTGTAACTAATGTGCTGCTCTGGTGGGAAAAGTGGATGATGAGGGAGGCTATGTATGGTGGGAGGGAGGGGATATGGAATATCTCTGTACTTGCCTCTGAATTTTCTGCAAACATGAATATGCTGTAAAAGGTCCTTTAAAAATTACTTGGCAAAATGTATTTTTATTAGTGACATCAAGAAAAGTGGAGGTTTCATGGTAGGGCACGTATAACCTACTACAAAAATTTCAGAGCTAGGAGAGAGTTTAGGCATATTTGATCAGGTTTTATTTCTGTTTCTTTTTGGTTCTCAAATCCATAATGTTCTCTCTTGGTGGCAAAATGGCAAAAGTAGTTCAAAACTTCACAAATGCACAAAGTAGCATCTGGAACAAGAGATAGATTTTCATTTGTTTGTTTCCCTAGCTATCCCAGGAAATGACTTTAATCTATAATATAGCCTATATCATGTGTTTACTTCTTAATCAATCACTGGGTCCAGATGATGGGATATAGGCCACATGCTTAGTTCTTGAATTTAGCTTTTCTTGAAAAATGTGAGTCCTCAGAAAGCATGACAGTGAAAGCAGAGAAGAGAAAATAAATTATGGTAGGCATAACAAAGGACTCAGAGTCTGTTATCTTAATTAACCAATGTCTGCACATATAACAGAAACTATTAAAAATGGACATGCTTATATGAAATGCATTTATATCTTCTTCAAAGGTAGAGAAACCCAGTATTTGTTATGAGTCCAGATCTCCAAGGGTTGTCTTGGTTCAGTTTACTAAGACTGTCTCCACCATCCAGTTTTCCAGTGACACACTTAAGATGAACATTGGAAAGCTTTCATGGGCTATTCTGGCTTTAGCATCCTGTTTCTTATTCATGGAGCTCTCAAGACTTGGAGACCATCAAAGGACAAACAGCCATGTTTTTGTTATTTTTGTCATTCTCTACCAATATAACAACCTAAAAACTTAGTACAATTTCTATGTATGTGCTACTCAGCAATTCCACGGGCTGGCTTCCAATGTCAAAGTCCTTCAATACTTAAGTTTGAGCCCAAGAGAGTGTCTTGAACTCTCTGTCTCAGCCTTAGTTCTCTTCATTCTCATAGCACTCTGCTGACCCAGCACAATCTTTTATCTAGGCGCAATTTGAAACAGTTGAGATGACAAGTCACAATAATGTACTTTTTTTTTTCATTACAACATTATTTTATTGAAGTATAGTTGATTTACAATGTGTTAACTTCTGGTGTACAGTATTGTGGTGTATATATATATATATTCCTTTCCATTATTCTTTTTCATTAGAGGACATTACAAAGTATTGAACATCGTTCCCCATGTGATACAGTAGGAACTTGTTGTTTATCTATTTTATATACAGTGGTTAGTATCTGCAAATCTCAGTTTATTCCTCCCCACCCCCTTCCCACCCTGATAACCATAAGTTTGTTTTCTGTGTCTGGAAGTCTGTCTGTTTCATAAATAAGTTCCTTTGTGTCTTCCTTTTTTTTAGACTCCCATAAGTGATATCCTATGGCATTTTCTTTCTCTTTCCAACCTACTTCACCTAGTATGTACTTCTAAAGTACAAGTTGCTTTCCAAATTCATCTGCAAAAGGATTTTTCTCTTTTGAGGAAGTAGATAAAGTTAAGAGCTGTGTGTTGTGTGAGTGTGTGTGGGGGGTGAGAATTGGGGTGTGGTGAGAGGAGGCGTTCCTGGCCTTTTTCTTATTCAGTTTACCACTTTCCTACCTTTCTAGCATTTACTATACCCACCTAATTTGGCTCTCTAATCCTGGAAAAGAGAGTGTTAGCCAATTTGCATTGCAGTGAACAGCTGAAAGGGCATGTCTTAGAAAAGAAAACAATGGAATGTGTTAAAGTGCTCAAACTTAAATGCTCTTCCTCTATCGTGGGTAGAATAAAATTCTCTTGGATGACATAAGGCAATCAGGTTCTATTGGGAAGGGAGAGATAAATATCTGAGAGTAAGTCACAAATTTCTTCTAGAAGAACTATCATTTGTTAACTATTTCTGAATCGGCCAAAATAAACTAGATTGGGTTGCTTTTAAAACAGCTGCAAAAGCACAACTAGCAACAAACATTCCACCACTTCAGTGATTTTAAAACAGCCAAGACTTGCCTTTTCTTCACTCCACCTTTCCATCAGAGGTAGCCATGTCTTCTTCACTGCAAGACCCTAGTTGGCTGGAAAGCCAGTAGGTAGCATTTTAGTTGTCATGACAGATGCTTAAAACATCTTCATGGCAGGGTGGCATGCCACTTCCACTCGTAAGTCATGGGCCAAGCCTGATTTCACGGGTCAGGATTATAAAAGCCTTCCAGGAGGACAGATCATGAAATATCAGGGAACTATACCACCATCTCCAATTACAAACTAATCACAGCACTGGAGTTTTATGTCAGCTATCATATATAATTCTTATCACATTTCTATGAGAAAAATCATTTTAGTTTTGCATATTAATAAAATGAAGCTCAGAAAGGTTAAATAATTTGTGAGAGAGATAATATACTGCATAAAAGATAGCATTCGAGCAGAAAGAACTACCTGTATCTGAAACACATATTCCTTCACTATATCATATTATCACCAGTTTACAATCTGATTTAAGGTTATGCTTGAGAATATAAAATTGATTAAAGCAATATCAAAATTAAGGTCTTCTGAAATGTGTTTTATTAAGTGTTAGGTTATAATTTAAGTTGGTAGGGACCACGATTCAGTGTGTATATAATTATGTTGAAAAGTTTTCCAGAATTTCTCTTCATGAATAAAACTAGTTCATTCTGTGTATCTTCTTAGCTTAATAAATTAAAAATAAACCTTCCCCAATAAAGGATATGAATTTAATAAGGGTCTGAAACCCCATTAATGATAAAATATGGTTGACATAGACTTTGAGGGACTCATTTATCACATTGAGCCTAAGATTCATTACTTTAAAATGAAGACTTTGAACAAATTGATTTCTAAGTTCCCATAAATGTTTTGGGTAATCTCTTTATCAATTTAGTCAAAATGTTTGGAAATGTAATTTGAGTTTATGGATTCAATTTGGTCTCATTAGAATGGGAAATTTCACCCAAGTTTTCCAGAGACAGATTTATCCATCCTTCCTATTTCTCTCAGATTTTGAGTAGCCATCTGACCTTACTATCATGAATTACTGTCAAAGCTCACCAAGAGACACAAAAGGAGCCTTGGAGAGAGAGTGATCCTGTAGTACAATTCATCGTGTCTTATATCTCGTACTTACCCAGGAGAGCAAGACTGGTTCCCCCAAAAAGTGAGTGGTGTGGGGGGAATAGCTCAGTAGTAGAGCACATGCTTAGCACGCACAAGGTTCTGGGTTCAATCCCGAGTACCTCCATTAAAAACAAAAATGTCCTCCACAAACTGAGTGAAATCATGTGGCTTAATGAAAACCATATGATCTCTGAACTTGGAGGGACCAAGATTCAAATCTGGCCTTGCCCCTTACTTATAATTTTGAAAAGTTACACACTCTCTCTGGACCTCTATTTTCTTATTTATAAAATGAATATAATAGAATATTAACAGCATTGTTAGGAGGATTAATTACAAATTCCAAGAGCCATGTTAATGATGTCTGGTTCATACTCAATGTCTAAATATTATTTATATTATTACAATCATTACTATTCTTTTAAGGAGACCAGCAATACAAGAGATGAGTGAATTAAAAACTGGAATGTGGAAGACTGGGCAAAAATTGAAATGAAGGAGCACTAGCAAGGCAAATTTATTGATGGAGATTTTAATGAGAGGAGGGGAGAGATTCTGTGGCAAGTTTCTGTCAAATGTAGGTGTCCTGAGAGGAAACTGATGAAAGTTAGTAAGAGCATGCTTGCACCGAGAAATCATTTCAAATATAAAAATAAAACCCTTTCTGTGAAATCTTTTCCCCATATCAGTTGATTATTTTATCAGTTTATATGTACTTCTAGTATAAGTGCAAAGGTTTCATTATTTGAACAATGTTTGTACCTGATATACTGAGTTCTTTCCAAATATATTCAAGTGTATAATTTTTGTTATATTTTCTCTGAATGATTCTTTTTATTGACAAGCTTACCGTAAGTGAAAATAATCAGAGACATTAAACAGATGTTTCAAACATGTGTTTAGGAAAGTGTGTTTCCTTGGCAATGTAAACAAATTTATTCTGTCTCAGGAATTTTTTTCAGTGCTCTTCAGGGTAAACTAAAACATGAATTAAATAATAGTAATAGTAAATGATATAATAATAGTTATTATTATTATTACACTTATAGTTGTTAAATTTAAAATAAAAATTTAGTCAACACTATATCTAATAATTCCTATATCTGATGAGAAAAAAGTTTAGAAAAAATAATATTTAGTTATTATATTTCCATATGGACTTCCATACTATATTTCCATTAAAATAATATTGATAGTATGATGTAGGAATAACTTTCGAACTTGTTTTCATCTTCAACTAACTGGTGTGCACTTTCATCAAATCTTAGTCAATGTTATGAATCAGACTCCAATATATTTTTTAGAGAAAATTGCATAACACAATGTTGCTTCTGAAAGACCATTTTAGGAAACACATTCACTGCAAATTCAGCTACCTTGAGTTAGGCCAGCCAGTGCAACACTAATCTATTGAGAAAATGAAATGAACACTTTGGCCAAAGATTAGTAATTATACTCAAATAATTGGGATCCTGCAGCCTGTAGTAAGATCATATTCCAATATTTCTGTAGAATATACAGGAGCTGTTTGTCCCCAGGTGTGCAATGGGTTATGTTCATTCACTCACTTTTTCACTTGTGAATTAAAAAAAAAAAAGGGCTCACAGATTAATGAAGCTGACCCAGGTTAGTGATGTGTCCCCCAGTCGTTGCACAGAATTGTTTGTCCATTAAAGAGAACAATAGCCAGCTGGCTCATTTATAGATCAAACCATATTCATACATCACACCATTGTGTGAAAACCAACTAAGTTAACCAATCTCGCTAACATGCACTGTCCTGCAGAGGGGAAAGCAGACTGCTTGCTAGAAACTTGAAATTGGATCTGTTTTATCTTAAACGATGCAAGAGGAAAAGATGATATTTAAACAGATATGCATGAATTACCAAGATTGTCAACTGGATTCATTTTAACATTGTAAATACATTATTTTGTTTAATAATAAAATGTTAGCTTAAAAATTTGTGGTTGTAGATCATGGCTCACTGTGTTTCACTGGACAATATATAATATATCTGAATGTGTTATTGTTATTAACTTATCCACATTTATTCAATTAATATATATTTAACGTGCTAATTTGATAACTATATTAAAAGGTTTAAAGAGAGAAGTTTTGTTTGTACTTGTTGGTAAGAAGGTGCCTGTACTTGTTCCATTAACAGAACTCTTTGAAGCTAAATTTTTGCAGGAATAGAGCTCTCCATCACTGTAACAAGGTAAAATAGGTCAAGCCTGCATGGGGCCAAACTAAAAGAAACCAATTTTCTAAATAGTTTCCCTAGCTGGAGGACAAACTTAAAAAAAGAAAACCTTGCCTTTCTGGAAAGTTGCAATAGGCTGTAATAGAGTAAGGAAAAGGAAGAGATGGGAAAGCTTTGCTTACAAAATGGAAAGGTATCTTTCAGCAGGAGTAAGACTATAACCTTCTATATCATCATTTTCCTTTGATATTTAAACAGAGAATGCTTCTGTCAATGCCATCTCAAGCATTACATGTATAATAAATAGGAGTTAAGTAAATGAAGGACACATATGATACACATATTGGGTTACTGTCAGTCTATAGGTGAACATAATTACACATTCACTTTCCAGCAAGCATTTGAAGTTATAAGTTAAAAGAAAAAAAAAACAACAGAATAAGGTGATGGTGCCAGAAGCATTTCACAATGTCTTCAGTGTTGCTTGAATTTCTGTTTTAAAGGCAGTTAGAAGATAAATTCATTTGCAAGAACTTTCTCTTACTCTGACCCTAAATTTAGATTATTGGCAATTGTAGTTGGTTTTGGAATATTCTTCCATTTCTAAGTTTTAATCACCTATTTGGAAAATTATACTATACCTCTTGGGATAATGAAGACCACCTCATGTGTCTCAAAACCAGAATTTGAAACCATTGGTTTATGCAATTAGCAAAGCAGTATCTGTGGCCAATGCTTTCATTTAAACCAATCAACATAATTAATCTCTTCTCTCGAGTGATCACTGAGTTCTGTCACTCTCATTCATTTATTTTGCTTTGTGTTTTCAAGTTCGTTTGAAATCCATTTCTCTCTCTCTCTCTCTCTCTCTCTCTCTATATATATATATATATATATATATATATATATCCCCTTACTTATTCCACTAGCTCTCATTCTGTCTTCTCCCCCATTTGCCATCCTTTCTCATCTGCTATTTCATTTATCTGGAAGCCTCTTCTCCAAGTGCTTGCTATGGTTTAGCTGCTCATTTAAATCAGGTCTCCACTCAAATATCACTTCCCAGAGAAACACTTTCTGATTATTCTGTACAAAGTACTATCTTTCCATATTCTCATCTTTTTTTAGTTTTTTTTCCTTATTTTTGTTATGGTAACGGCCCCTTTTATTATATGAAACTATGTTATGTAAACATAGTATTTATTTGTTTATTTGCTTGTTCTCTGTCTCTCACACTAGATTTGAAATTCCATGAGGACAGCCACTTTGTTATACCAAAATCACACTCCCAGCATATGGAGCACAGCCTTCAATGTAATAGGTACAGCCGACTCGTCCCCTGTATCCACCAGATTTACATCTGTGGATTCAACCAACTGTAGATCAAAAACATTCTGGAGAAAAAAAAAAAATCCAGAATGTTTCAAAAAGCAGAACTTAAATTTGCCACATGCCAGCACCTATTTACCTAGCACTGACATTGTATTTGCAACTATTAATGTAGTCAACGTAGCATATACATTGCATTAGGTGTTATAAGTAATCTAGAGATGATTTAAAGTATACAGGAGGATGTACATAGGTATAAGCAAATACTATGTTATTTTATATAAGAGACTTGAGCATCTTCCTATTTTAGTATCTGGAACCAATCCCCGGTGGATATCCAGGGACAACTGTATCGCCTTAGTCAGTTCAGGTTGCTGTAACAAGACATCATAGACTGAGTGGCTTTAAAAACGGAAATTTATTTACCATAGTTCTAGAGGCTGGTAGGTCCCAGATCTCTGCCAGCGTGGCCAGGTTCTGGTTAGAGCCCTCTTCCTCGTGGGGAGATAGAAAAAAGAAAGAGACACCGAGAGAGAAGGAATGCTCTTTCACACCTCTTCTTATAAGGTCACTAATCCCACCACAAGGGCTCTACCTTCATGACCTAACTACCTTCCAAAGGCCCCATCTCCAAATATTATCCTATAGGTTATTTGGGTTTCAACATATAAATTTTGGGGGTACACAAACTTGCAATCCCAACTGATATTCGGTAAATAATTGTTGAATTAAGGAAGTTTTTAAATTATAGTATGGAACTGTTCATATTTATTCTTTAAGATTTGGAATCTAAAATTTATTTTGTATGATGCATAGCCTCTGCATATAATTTGCGACTTTTAGAATAGTGTCATTAAAAGAAAGAAAGAAACAAACAAAAAACACCTGTTCTGGGGAATTGTTCCTTGACGTTTTAAATTTTGGTGGTCTGGCATTGGTTGATAACTATCTTATATAATTCAAGTGACAAGACAAAAAAAAAATGCTAATAAACATCAGCCTTAGAAAACCACTGAAAAGCAGGTCCTACAGGAAAACTTGTCATTATGTGAAAGTGAGAAATGGAGTTAGCTAAACCTTAGCTTAATATGATCAGGGGGCACTGAGATTGTCCCTGAGGAGTAAAGTAATTACAAAAGAATCAGCAGTTCCTGACTTCAGAAACCAGAAGCAATTGCTAGCATTCTCAGTGTAGGTAACTTAATGGGGCAATGCTCCCTTAAATTTCTAAGAAAATTACAAATTTATCTCTTCTTCCAGAATATAAACTGAAAGTTTTGTACTTTGGGGACTAGTCCCAGTGAGGAAAGAGTTTCCATTTCAGTCATCAGTATTTTGCACTGACTTTTCTCAGAGTGCTTATAGTGTGGCCATAAATATTTGATAATATAAAGCAAGGGAGAACTTACGTCAGTCTATGCATGGTCTTGTTCAAGTCATTTAAGTTATTAAATTGAATTTTCAAACAGGCGGGCTTCATAGCTTTCCCTGAACATTAAGGTTTCTGATCTAATTATAACTTGATAAGCAGATTCTTTCAAAACACGGAATTCCATCTACATTTTTATTTTATTGTCTCCTTAAAATGTTGTTTCTTTGCCCAACTTGATGAAGCTAACCTGTTATAATAGTACCAGACAGTGAATCCTCTTCTTACTATTTTCTGAACTTTTTATTCTTCGAAGTTAACATTACGCAATTTAGTTTGCATCTGATTTCCAGTTAATTTTTTTTGCAGTAATTATTACTTTATTATTTTCTTTCTCTGGTTATATCACAAGCCTTTAAAAGCAGAATTTATATCCTGTGTTTTCCCTATATTCTTAAGTTTCAATCAAAAGATGTATTTTTCATTGATATGTTTGTTACTTCAAGTATTTCTTAAAGCATATGATTTCACCCCAAAGTATAGATATTCATATTCAGTGTGTGAAATAATGAATTTATATAACCCCCCCAAATCTCCTTCATACTTCCATGGTGATTTTTATTCTACACTTGTACATATGTTACTAGTAAAACAGTTTGCTTAGCTATTCAAGTTAAATACTTCAGATTCATTTTTTCCTTTATTTCTTCCTTAGGCTTCAAATCCAAAAAGCAGCTATTTTAATTATATCTCATTAATTATACTTCACTAACTTCTCTCATAGTCACCTTTGTCTTAATGCCAGTCTCTTGGTTAAGATTTTCACGATTGACCTCACTGGTTTTCCAGATTCGAATTTCCATAGTCTCTATTATGTCTTTCCTTATCCTGATGGATTTATATTCTTCTAAAAAATGTATTTTAATCAAGCACATAACTGATAAAAAACACTGGATCTCACTGTAAATGGATTCATGTTTGAATTTCACATTCTGTGTGTGAACTTGACCTACATTTCAGACCTTATCTACAAGGATTATTCTTCATTACGTCCTCCTTAAATATCAGTACATATTCTTCCCCAATAAGTACTTTGTCCTCTTGCATTTATGTGTTAATTGTGCCAATTCTTCTCCATGAAACACATGATTTTCCTTCTTAGTGAAATGAAATACTCTTTATGCTTCTAAGTCCAGCTCAAATAACACTTCCTCTCTGACTGCTTTCTTTATCCTGCTAGTCACTGTATTCCTTTAAATATAATATATATGCACTACTTTCATTTAAGTAGCTGCATTTTCCTTCAATATGTTTACTGTATCTGTTTTATCTCACCTGTAGTCCTCAGTTTCCTTATAAACTAAAAGTACGTCTTATTCAATTTTACATTTGCAAAGGTAAACTAGATAATGTTTTACAGGTGATAAAAACTTAATAAAATTTAATGAATTAGTCAATATATGGTAAAATGAATGAAGGACAGCAGGAACAATGGGTCCATCTGCATGCCAACATTAGGAAGACATCGGTGATGGAGAAGGTCAAACTAGGAGTGTGAAATCATAAAACAATGAAAGAAATGAGACTTCACCTAGAGCTGGACTATTTCTTGGCCTCCTTGACACTGGTTAACTCAGCTTTTCCTGCATTGCTGTGAGACCATCTCCATCCTTAAATATTTCCCTTTTAAAGTTAGACTGTTCAAAGCACACAGTGTTTCTTGGCTCCAACGAAACTGTCATTAATTAGGATGTATTCACAGAAGGTCTTATATTCTTAATTTTCTTTTCATGTATACCTATTATTTCTTGATGACAGAATCTGTATCTTTAAAGGTTCTTTATTTCTCACTCTTATAAAGCTATTAGTACTTAATGAATAAGCAGGAGAAATTGACTATTTAATTGGCTTTGCAGACTACTGAAGTTTATCTAATCTGATAAAAACACTTACATAATGTGTGTGTTTCTGTGTGTGCTTTTTTCTTTTAGGGGTAAGATAGGGAATTCCTTCCAGAATCCCTAATTTTCCTAATGGAACTCTAATTTTCCTATCTTTTCTGTGAACAAATGTATAATAATAATGTATTCTATACATTGAAACTGATTACTAAATAGGTAAAGTGACTTGACCAAAGTCACACAGTAATTATGTGACAGAACTTTAGAATAAGCTTTCCCACACCTCATTCTAGGTTTCAATCCAGGGTCCTTCCTGCTACACCAATTCAGCCTCTCCTTAGAGACGAGGTATTAAAGATCCAGTTACATTCCATTTGTTATCAAAGCATATTAAAGCCTTGTTCACTTCTGAAAAATAATCTGCTTTGATTTCAAACTGAAAAATTAGAAGTAAGAAGGCAAGGGAATTTGTGTTTCCTAATATCCTGAACTACTAGTGCTCTTCTAAAACTACAGGCATCTTGATAGTATTTATATGATATACTGTGGCAGGAAATTGAACTTTAATTGATCCATCAGTTTAATCTTTGCTGTGGTGCTGGCAGGAAGATCTGAGGTACTGGTAAGTAATTTGAGGTGTACCAAATACCTCTGTGATTTGAAACATCTTCACATTTTTGCAATAATCACTGCAGACTTAAACCAGAAATATCAAGAGTAAAAATATAAAGTCTGTTTTGATACTATCTTAATATTTTAAAGTGAAAATAAAGCCTGAATCAAAGTAAATGTAAAAAAAAAATTTAAAATATTAAGTCATATGCTACTAGATTACCATTTCCATTTCTGAAATCCTATAAATTAACAACTGAAATGCATCTCCCTGACTGGAATGATCTTGCTCAGGTTTGCATCATTTGGTGATAGAAAATCACCTTACAAAATGCAGTGTAGACCCTCAGGATTTCCTCCTCAATACAGCAGACAGTTTGCATAACAGCTACTCTTTCTCCCACTGAACCAATGAGCCAATAAGGTGCGGTAAGGGGAGAGAAGGGTGAGGGAAGGAGTAGAGGAAGAAAGCCACTTTTGCTGGTCGCATAGGAGAACATGTAAAGGCTATGTTATCTCACTCAGCACAAAGGATCCCTGGATCTCTTTTTCCACCACAGAGCAGCAGGTTTTCCCTCCTCCCTAGCCATCGTACCCAACAATACTTCAGAGATAGCTCAGTTCTTTGGCTTTTCGTGTCTGTTAAAATGTAGAATTGAAAGCACACTATACAGAGCTTTGATTTTGCATTTTTTTTTTCTCCCCATAGAAACAAAAACCTAAAAGGAGGTTCTGGCACTTCTAAAGGGATCCTAAAACCACAAGTAAAAGTCAGGATTCAAAGGACAAAGCATTTCTGAGGCATCCTATTATCTCAGGCAATGTTACGTTCACCAAGAACTTCAGAGACCCCTGAGGATGCTTATGTAAATTACCTCCAAGTGCGGGAGAAATCTAGCCTGATCCATGCCATTTAAATGCGTACTTGAGGAGCTCAAAGGGGACCGTGCAGTTAGCAAATGGTACACTGTGTCAAGAGACCAGGAGAAATGTTAAACCTTACATAAAAATAAACCAACCCCGAAGATTAATGACTATGCAGAAGTTAAAACTGGATGAGAAAAAACATAATATGTAAATGTGACAGAATTTATAGGATCCGCTTCTTTAGAATTCCTAAAATATGGGTTCAGCAAGCAGATTATTCAAAAATAATGTAATGTTTTGAAATTCACTTGAAGAGACTATTGTTTTATCAGAGAACACACTGTGAAGGAGAAAGAATTTGTAAGCAGAGGGTAGCAAAAAAAAAAGTCACCGTCATGACAATACTAGGAAGTGTTTTGTGTTGCTGTAGCTTTTTTTTTTTTTTTCCTTTGACTTTAATTAATCTCTCTTTCTGGACTTCTGTGAGCTGGAAAAAGGTTTTATTTTTGTTTTTGGAGCTTGCTTGCCAGATGGGGGTTCTTTGAACTATCACTGCTCTAACTCTGCCAACCACAGCACGTGTAGCTAAGGATTTTAATTTGTTTTACAACCAGACAAAAGTAGAACAAGAAACTATGTGGGCAGCGGAGTGGAAAAGTGAGAGTCAATCCTGACGACACAGATGGCTATTAGTAAGGCAGGTGTACAATGCCCATCTTTTTCCATTCCTTCCTTCTAATTATTGTAAGAGAACACTGGCGGCTGAACGTGAATTTCTTTCTTCTTCAACCATTTACCATTATCTCTAAAATGATAACAATATAATCAGAAGCTTGATTTTTCTTCGTATTCCATTTTTTTCACAACATAGAGTGCAATACCTTGCCCGTATGATGTATACAATTGGCTTCATTGATTTAAATTTAAATGTAGTCAAGTTAAGATAAGCTGTCTTGTTTAAGGAACCACATATTAAGAAAGGCAGGGTGAAGGCCTTTTGAAAACACTATTAAACATCATGAAGAATAATTAATAGATTTAAGTCTGAAATGATTCACTGCACTGAAACGTATTGTTTGCACACTAATCAAAGACTCAATTCACATTATAAGGCAGGAGGAATTCCCTGCCCCCTTCCCCCTCCATGTTCCAGACATGTTAGATCACTAACGATATCCCATTTTCTCTCCAGATTAGGGCAGCAGATGAGAAAAGCATGAGGAAAGGCAAGCACTTGAATAGAATTAAGAAATTAAGAAAAATGTTTTTTCTTAAAATTTGATTTTTTTTTCAATCAGTGGATGTACTGGGGATTGAACCCAGGACCTGGTGCATGCTAAGCATGTGTTCTACCACTGAGCTATAACTACTTCCCTAAATTTGATTTTTAATATATCTTACATTAAGAAGTAATAAGCAGAGGGGACTTAACTACTTTCACAGCTGAACCCTGGCCCAATCAAAGCAAAGAACAGTAATTTCTTCTTTTCTTGCTTCTTTCCTTCCTTCTTTCCTTCTTTTTCCTCTTTCTTGCTTCTTTTTTTTTTCTTCTTCTATCATCAAACATTTACTGATAATGAGCCTACTCTATACTAGCTAATACAATAGGCATTACATATTCAATTTAAGTAAATATTTAAATATATTGATATGACTTTAAAATTCTGCCAAATAAAGTTACTGAAAGAGTCAGTGCCAAAGACTAAAATAGTCATGAATCTAAATTTGATGCATGCATTATTTACTATAAACTAAGTGCTAATTGGTATTGCTCTAAGAGAAATGAAAATATTATTCATTAATCAATGATTCTAATGCTGGCTATGATTTTCAAAGAGGTAAAGATGTAGCCATTAAAAGCATCCCACAAGCCAATGAAAATCATTCTGTTTAACACTGTAGAGTATGCCATAGTTTGATAACTTTCTGTAAATATGACTTTCTTTTTTCTAACATTTATTATACAAATTACAAACATATTGCATATTTAAAAGGAATGTACAGTGAAAAAACATATAATCACCATCTAGATTTTGAAATTGTAAGTATTTTTGATATATTTGCTTTAGATTTTCTTTTAAAGTGTGACTTTTGGCTTAAAATAAAATAGTAAGATTTGTAGACAACTAATCATATCAAAAGCAATTCTATAGCCATATCAGACCATCATTATTTTACAGAAAATCTAATGGAACCAATAACATCTTAGTTCAGAACTGAATGGTGGTTTCACATAAGCAGTAACATTCAAAATTCCATGCTCATTAGAATCAAATCATTATAGAAAAAACATCACATGTTAAAGGGAAAAAAAATTTAAACTATCTTGGCATACAAATGCAGAAACTAAATTAATAATGTTTTTTCCCATTTTGATTAAGATTTCATTATGTGCTGGCAGGGTACAAATCCTGCAAATCAAATTAAAGTAAATTAAAATAAATAGTTCAAAGGGAACCCTCCTACACTGCTGGTGGGGATGTAGTTTGATGCAGCCATTATGGAAAACAGTTTGGAGATTAACTAAAAGTAGACTTACCAAATGAGCCATCATTCCTTCTCCTGGACATGTATCTGGAGAGAACTCTAATTCGAAAAGATACTTGCACCCCAATGTTCATAGCAGCACTATATACAATAGTCAAGACATGGAAACAACCTAAATGTCCATTGACAAATGACTGGATTAAGAAATTGTGGTACATTTATACAATGGAATATTACTCAGCCATAAAAAGAATAAAATAATGCCATTTGCAGCAACATGGATGGTCCTAGAGACTGTCATTCTAAATGAAGTAAGCCAGAAAGAGAAAGAAAAATATCATATGATACCTCTCATATGTGAAGTCTAAAAAAACAGAAAGAAAAGGAAAAAAGGATACTATGAACTCATCTACAAAACAGAAACAGACTCACAGACATAGTAAACAATTGTATGGTTACTGGGGAAAGGGAGTGGGAAGGGATAAATTTGGGAGTTTGAGATTTACAAATGTTAGCCACTATATATAAAAGTGGATTAAAGTTTCTGCACTATAGCACAAGCAACTACATTCAAGATCTTGTGGTAACCTTTAATGAAAAAGAATATGAAAATGAATATATGTATGTATACACATGACTGGGACATTGTTCTGTGCACCAGAAGTTGACACACTGTAACTGATGGTACTTCAATAAAAAAAATTTAAAAAAAAAAGTTCAGTGGAAATAAGTGATTTTTTTTTAATAGATGCACTACAAGTTTTCCCCAAACTATTGTCTTTACCAACAAAGCAATGATATTTAAAATTATTTAAATCTTTGTAAATAGCATTTACACTTGCTACTATTATACTTTGTAAATATTAGTTTAATGTTACACAAAATTGTCCAAAAGAATATAGTTTTGTGTCCCAGGAATAGATAGATGCCTGGGAATTTGCACAGCTGCATTCTAGACAATGATGTATGAGATTCTGGTTGTGCAAGCCCTTAGCCTTAGATTTCTTATTGATTTTTCTTTTAACTTTAAAAAAGAGATAGTGATTGGGTGTGTGAGAGGGAGAGAATAAAAGGGATTGTCTGATTTTCCTATAGTTGACTTGAATCTCTTCTCCTGAGAACTGTAATTTTACAAAGGAGATCAGAAGGATTCAGAATTTCCCATAGACATTATGAGGATTGATTAAGTAAGGTAATTAGTCTTTGATTCTCCTTACCTCAAATTTACTAAAGGAAAATTTCCAAAGCCTAGCACAGGTCTCTTCCAAATGCTCTCTGTATTCACAGAATCTCACACAGCACTAGTTTGGCATAGGTTAACTGATAATTTTCATTTAAAAAAATTTTTAAAAACTTTTTGACGTACAGTCAGTTATGATGTGTCAATTTCTGATATACAGCATAATGTCCCAGTGATGCATACACATACATATATTTGTTTGCATGTTCTTTTTCATTAAAAATTATTACAAGATATTGAATATAGTTCACAGACATAGTAAACAATCTGATGGTTACCAGGGGGAAGGGTGTGGGAAAGGATAAATCTGGGAATATGGGATTTGCAAATGTTAAACACTATAAAATAGATTAAAAAAAAATTTCTTCTGTGTAACACAGATTAACTCATTTTTAAATCATAGTCTTGATCTGCTCCAATTCTATCATCCATTTCTTTCCCACTCAGATCACCAGCCCCACTGATTAGGAATGGAATTCCATGACCCTGTGCTTTTGATTCAGCCCTTTGATTTTAACTTACAGTATAATGACTTCTCTTTCTTCTTCTCAGTTCCCAATATAAATCAAAATGTTTTCAAATAAAAATGTTTGTAATCTTTTTCTCATCAATTCTAATAGATACAGTCTAGCAGATCCATTAATTGATCCTGTATCATTCCTTATAACAGCAACCCTGAGCATTGTGGGTGACCTAAAATAAACAGATAAACAGCAATAGTGAACGAAAACAGATTATATATCAAAACATGGAAATCATCACATGACTTCTGGACCTGAAAATCCTATTCTAGAGTCTTCTCAAGAGGGCTGCAGATGTGATCTTTGGAGGTAATGCTAGGAAGATACTGTAGTGGGAAAAAGCAAGAAAGACAACAGTATTGTTCATCCATTGGGGCCCAATGCCCAAAGGATCCCATAGTCCAAAAAAATTCCCATTCTCTGTTCATAGAAAAAGAATGACAATACAAATATCCAATACTGACACAATACTTACTATGCAACAGATATTTTTCTAAGTGTTCTATACATATGAACTCATTTAATGCTCAGAAACTCTTTCAGACAGGTAATGTGTTACAGTGGAGAAAAAATTAGTTACAGACAAGTGAAGTAATTTGCCAGTTAAGGTCATACAGTTAGGGCATTGGAGGTCCCAGGATTTGAATCAAAGCAATTTGCTTCAGAATCCTTGCCTCTAACTCTTCAAGAATATATTTAAAATTCTGACCATGTGGTTTCTTTAATAGAGTTCTACTAAACTTCCTGAAGCATAATAGTTGGATCTTTTCATATTTGTCTGGTCTACTTCCATTGCTCATTTTGGTCATTTAACTCTTTTTATGTTCAAATTCTCTTCAATATCATCATTTACAAATTCATTGAATAATAATAGATACTACAAGTCTCAGCTATTACTGCGCTCCTAGGAATCAGAATTTCTGCTACTTCAAGAAGCTATGGATTCCTCTCTGAGGCAAATAGAATGACTCGTATGTATAACGAAGGTGACTGACTTGCTATTCAGACTGTTTCAGATCCAAAAGAACTGTTCACAGTCAATGAATGACATTGGGAAGCACGATCCCTTCTCCAAATAATCATTTTTAAAATCACAATACACAAATAAATTAAGAAAAATAATCTTTCAATCTTGCATAGTTGTGTGTTACCAGATACTAATGTTTAGCCAGATGCTAATGTTTTCAATGGAGTTTTGCATCTAGAAAAAACCTTTTAAAATCATTTAGCATCCTCAGGAAGTCCTCAATCAATTAAAAGGGAAAAAAGTAAGGAAAGGCAACACAACTTTAATATTGTTAAATACATTATGAAATATTCCTTAAATATCAAAAGAGAGTCAGTTATGCAACCAAAAGTATGAGGATTGCTACTAGTTAGCATTTACTCCAGCTTCACAATATTCCCTTCTCTGAATCCACATCTGGAATGTGAAGTTAAAGCCTCTCCGGAGAGCCCATAGCACAAGTGCAGCTGAAATCCTGATTTTGTGTCCATCCCCCTTGCTGACTTCACCTCATCGCAGCAGTAACGGTTCAGAAACTGATAGCATCCACCATCTTCATAACACAACCTTAGAGAAATGGCAAAATCTTTTCCTAATTAAACAAAATCAGAACGAACAGAATATTCAGGGTTAACAATCCACTGGGATTCAGTCATGTGACTTAATAGGACAATAATTATTTGAAGTTCCATTAGTTAGATAAATTATTCTTACTAAATCCATAATCAATTACTCTTCACTGACACGGGAAAAAAATTAAAAAACAAAATAAAAAATAGAGACAAAACTGCGATTGAGTCTCTAGGAAAAAGAATTAAATCACACTTATAGAAGCTAATTTAACTTTCATGGGATCATTCAGTTGTCCATGTGAAGTTGCAAATTCATATTCACTTTGAGATAAGCCATTGAACTTTCTGATGTCCCAAAGTGTGTGTATAACTTGGGAAAATTGTATCTACCAGGGTAAAGATCATTTAAATACCAAGTTATTCATATTTGTTGAAGTGCTCTCAAACTGTTATTAAAATCTGATTTTAAAATAGTGCACTATTTCATTGACACTGGTTTCCCTAACATCATAAGAACTATTATATGAAGAGAGGTTGCTTTAACACCTCCGCTAACAAAAATTTTGACCAGGAATTAATGTTACATGGGAGTGAGGGTGTGGGTGTTAGTGGCTTAGCATGGGAACAAATTTCTCTTTGTTTCTCTATGATTTTAAAATCGTTATTTCTTGGGATAGCAATGCCGAAATGACTCCTGTGATTCATTCCTAGTCAGGTTCCCAGGTACAAATCTACTGATAATCCACCAACATATCGAGTTCCTGCACAGTCTTATCTTTAATACCTTTCTATCAATACTGTGCACCAATGATACCAAAGTAGCAAAACATGTTTGTGCTAAACAATACTGTTCATTTAGGAGAAAAAAATGGGAAGGAAGGGGAGAGATATTACATAAACGTTAAGGCTAACTGTGAGAGAAAGGGCATATTCCATTAAATTTGTTACTTAGAACTGAAGCAGCCAAATAATAATCCAACTGCAGAATCTTTTAAGGAAACATTTGTGCCTAAGCCAAATACAATGACAAAAAAAAAATTGCTCTATTATTTTCCCCAAACAGGACTTTATTTACACTGCAGAAAACAAATAGCCTTAGCACACGTAACTACAAAGAGTAAGTTCACTGGGATTCTAAAATAGAAAGAAAACCGGTTAAATGCATGATATTCTCTGGAGTCAACTAAAGGTAGGAGCAGGGGAAGAGATTAGTGAGGAGAGTGGGAATGGAGAAACCGGAATCATGACGTTAAGTGGTCTCTGAACTAGCAATAAACCCTGATACCGACAAAGCCATAATAAAAATTACTGGTTTGCATTATGACGTTAGTAATAACTGAACCATTATTACCAGGTCTTTCCAAAGAGGGTGTAAGTTTAAATGTTATATTTTGGTTTCAACTTGTATCAAAATGATAATGCTTACACTTAAAAGTGTTATTAAAATCCACTGATTAGCTTAATTACCTACATTATTTATACCTCAGTTATGCAAATATTATATTTGTTTTTATTAACCTGTTGGAGTGCACTGGGGTAAGGGGGAAAAAGTTGTTTTCAATAAAAATTGTGTAGAGTAATCCAAAAAGTGGATAATCCACACAAAAACGATGGGGAATTTTTTTTGCATGCAATGAAGCCAGAGAACTCTTGAAACAGTACAATTCGCTATGATCCAAATGTCCAGTGTAGACTTTAGAGCAGTTTACTTTTTTATGTAGACCCAATAACAGTACAACTCAAAAATATTGATTATACTATAACTGGGTCTGCTTCCTGAAGCAGCATAAGCCATGGTCACCAAAAATTATGAATTGAATTTGATGAATTTCATATGACATTTATTGATACTAATGGATGATTTGAGTGATATGATTGAAAGGGATTGTCCTGTCAATACAAATGTGAAATAAATCTGTTATGATAAAAATGATAAGCAAACAGACATAAAGCCATCAAGTTAAAATCACTTAAAAACACTAAAATCTATTTAATGATCACTTCTGAAATGCTTAATATGCTTTAAAAATTGTGACTTTTTTTCGTCTCATAAAATTTCCATTAAAGAGGTACAATTGTTACACCAATTTACAGATAAGGAAACTGAGAACAGAGAAGAGAAATTTCAAAAAGACATGCCCCTGGTAAATGGCAGAGACAGAATTAAATCCAGGCCATTTAATGATGGTATTCATGATTTTACACCATCACATTGTGCATTAATTGAAGAGTTATCTAGCTAGGTCAGTGAAGAGAAGAGGGAATATCCTCTGTCTTCAAGCCAGAGTAAGATTTCACAAAACGGAAGCAAACAGACGTATATAGCCAGAAATCTATTTACCTGTGCACACAGAGGTGGTAAACATGAGTTAAAGAATTCCCTTTCTCATGATCCATAGAAACACTTACTCATTTATTTCTCTTTCTTTGTTACAGCCTGTCTCATAATCATCCATTGCTTCACCTGATCAATGAAGTTTCCACTAAATTCTTAGATTGGATGTTTTTACCTTTGGGGAAGAAATTGTTCAGTTATCAAAGAACCTGAGATCTTTCAGAATTTCTTTTTTGATAACATTTGCTGCATTTTCTAAGGTATCACAAATAAAAGAATGAATGAAACTGATTTTTCTTAACCAATTTTGTTCAAATCAAGCATGACCATGATAACTTCTTCGATAATTTCTTTCTTAGATATAAAGCCCAGCCTTCTCTTTTACACCTTGAAGTTCTTAACATCTGTTTCCTAATTCCATTAGCGTCAATTGCTTGTCAATTTTCCCCATCAAGCACATTTTTCTCCTGTGAGGAGCTGATCTCAAACCCTGGCATCTTAAAGGCCAGTTCTTATTCATGTTTGATTGCTTCTCTCCGTTGGTAATTCGTGCCTTATTTCAAACAAATGGTCTTAGAAAGATTATTTTGACCCTAGAATGGGAGTATAGCCTAAAGGTTAAAACACAGAAGTTGGTGCCAGGCTGCCTTGGGTTTGTCAATTCCTAGTTGCTTCTTCCTGAAAAATTTAATCTATCTGTTCCTGAATTTTCCTATATAAAAACTGGAAATAATAACATCTAACCCACTGAATTGTTTTGAAGATTAAATGAGTTTTTTCAAAGCAACACTCTTGAAAACTTACCTTGTAAAAATGTGTTTGATAAATGTTTATCATTAATAATAATGAAACATACTTGTATGTAAGATTTATGAGAGAAATTCTTAAGATTAAAAATATTAATTAACCGTGGGCATACTCCACTGAAAAATTACTTCCATTTCATCTTACTTAGGGGGAGGGTATAGCTCAAAGTGGTAGAGCACGTGCTTAGCATGCATGAGGTCCTGGGTTCAATTCCCAGTACCTCCTCTAAAAAGTAAATAAATAAATAAACCTAAGTACCCTCCCCAAAAAAAACCTAACTTAAAAAAAAAAAAGGAATAGAATCATCTTACTTAATTGTCTGTTGATCTTTTAAAGTATCTGACTGCTATTTTGCTTCATTGTAAATATTTTCTGTTTATTTAATAATAATAAATTAGTTTGCATGTGATTAGCGTTTAAAAAAGGAAAATATTTCAATCTTAAAATGTAAAGGTACAATTTCAAATATAACTGGGCTTAAGATGGAATTTTAAATAATTTAAAATATAGTTAAAACAAAATTAACCACAAAAGGTGTGATAAGTTCATTTAATAGCTGTTAATCTAAATAAATATGTTTTTAATCATCAAGTGCTATTTAATTAACCTGCAATAGCTGGCTTATTAAATTTAATTTAAATCATTATATGAGGCACTTCACTTACATTTCACATGAATGTTATATTTTTCTATTACTTTGTACTTATCTGGAGTATTTCAGGATTGCTGAAATGAAAGTTGAGAAAAAATTTTTATTTCAAATTTTTCATATATCTTTACTGGAAATTGATACTTTTACTTTCTAAGCTTTAAGAACTCCTCTTACTGGACAGGCATTTAAAAGTCCTAACAAATGCTAAAACTATGAAAAAATAAAGACAGCAACCCTAGAAATTTTGTGAATAATTTATCCATCTTACTGCTCCCAAAATATATATTATCATTTGTTTATATGTAGATTTACAGACATAGATATCCTTTGAGCTATAATCAAATAATATTTTTATTTATTTTGTTGCTCAAATTGTTAAGTTTCTTCAGTTTCATTTTTGGCTTTCCATGCTCCAGCTCTGTAATCAACCACTTCTTCCTGGAGCTCTAGTTCCATTTGTCAGAGAATGACATTTATAAATCAAGATTTGGGTGCTGGGTCCACTTATATCTACTGTCACTGCTTCTAGGCTTTCTTAGTGAACAAAGTGAGGTGATATATGTATGTACACTAACTGATTCATACACATATTCATATTTATATTTATATATCTGCATATACATTTAAGAAAATACATGAGTTCATACTAGTACCAGAGACTCCAACCCAAAGTGAAAGGATTTATTCTGGCATTATCCTTTTATAAAAGTTGTTTCTTAAACAGTAGAAAAATCTTGCTCCATGATGTGCTTTTTAATACTAAGAACTATTTTTGGCATGTTAAATAAATTGTTAAATCATGTTAACAAATTTACCTGCATATAATTCTATAAATTGTTTCCTTAAAACATCTTTAAGAGTATTACTTCCTAATGTTTGATCTTATCTCTCAGACTACTGGAATACATCTGAATAGCTATATTTTTTAACTATTATGGGGTAGATCTAAAGAGCTTTTGCTTGTAAGGAAATTGACTAAGTAAACATTTCTTAAGCAGCAATATTTCCCATCAAAATAAGATTCAGTGACATACAGAATTACAGTTTTAATGTAATGAAAAACAAAACACTATATGTATGTTAATATAAATTTTAATTAATTTATAAGATTTTCCTCATGGATATTTGTGGATTTCTTTCCCTTATCCTTCAAAATCACAAGTAAATATTTAAATGTCATGCTTTTTTTATTATTTTTACTTGGTAATCTATTAACTATTTTTTTCTAAACATTCAAAAATCTATTTTACTCAAAAAATTACATTATTTCTGTGATTTTTTTTCTTCCCATAGCAGAATTCTTTTCCTGAACAATTTTTGATATGTTCCATCATCTGGCAATTCTTATAATCTTATTCTGGATTGGTTTTCTCTCCATGCTTGCTTAATCTAATTAGAAAGAAATTACGATCTCTTGAATAATTTCAATATTACAATTTTTAAATCTAAAATTTTATCATAAATTTCTTTATAATATGAGAAAACATACACTGTGATTTGTCATCAGGGTTTGTTTCTTGAAGTCAATTTCTTTTCAAATGCCTTTTTTTCCCCTAAATTCATTCAGAGAAAGAATATATACCTGCCCAGTTTTAAGTACTAAGAAGAGTACTTCCACTTTCAAGGTTTGGATGTAAAACATTTCAGAGTTGCCACTATATCTGACAATAAGTACAAATCTGAACAGACTGAAAACCAGCAACTCTTCTTGAGACTATGAGAGAGAGGAGAACACAGGGCAAACAGCTGCCCCAAAGTTTGGAGAGATAGACAGGCAAAAGCAAGGAACTGCAGATTGCCAGAGCAGAGATTCATAAGTGGAAATTGCCATAGGATCTAGCCAAGGTAGGAAAACCTGAACTGTAATTGAGGAATTTTTATAGACACAGTGTGGAAAACTCTGTTAAAAACTCCAGGAGGATCTGGACATAGGGGGACATCCATTTATTGTGAGATTTACCTCCAGGAACTTGACCAAATCCACAACAGAAATACCAGAAAAAGAGAAGAAAAATAAATTGAAACAATTATGACTGAGAATTTTCCCAAATTAATGTCAAACACCAAAAAAAGAAAAAACAGATCCAGGAATCTCAGAAAACAAGAACTAGAATAAATGTCAAAAAAAACCTACGCATCAGCATATCAATTTTAAACTAAAGAAACTCAAAAGAAAAAATCTTCAAATAAATTAGACTGGGAAAAAACTCTGATTATCTACAGAAAAACAAAGAATTGTATTCAACTTTTCAGAAACCAAGAAAGCAAGAACAGCGTGAAGTGAAATAAAGTGTTGAGAACAGAAACAATGACAACCTAAAATTCTGCGCCCTGTGAAATTATCATTCAAAACTTAAGAAGAAATAAAGACCCTCTTAGACAAACAAGATTTGAGGGAATCTGTTGCCATTAGATCTACCTTACAAGAAATGTTAAAAGAAGTTTTAGAGAAAGGAACATAATCAAGTCAGAAACTCTGATCTACTTAAAATAGGAAAGAAAATTAAGAAGGAATAAGTAAAGGTAAAATAAAAACATATTTTCTTGCCATTAATTGATCTAACAGATAACAGTTTGTTCAAAATAATAGTACCAACAATATATTTTGTTATGTATGCATATATATGTTTCCTTACATTACGTATGTTTCTTTATGTGTGTTTATACATAAGTGAAATGAATACAGCTATGACACAAAGGATGAGATGGAGGATATAAGATTATTTTATTATTATCAGGTACTCACACTACCTATGAAGTGGCATAGCATTTGAAAGTGGACTTGTATTAGTTGTAAGTGTAAATTGCCAATTCTAGGGCAACTATTGAAAAAGAAAAAAAAGTATAACTGATATACTAAGAGAGAAAACAGTTTCATATAAAATGATTATTTAAGACCAGAAAGGCAGAAAAAAAAAAGTAGAAGACAAAAACTGGAACAATGAACAGGGCAAGAAATAGAAATGATAATTAATATGGTAGATATTAACTCAACAGTTATTAATCACATTGAACATCTATTGTTTAAATACACCAACTAAAAGACCAGAGATTGTCATAGTGGATCAAAAAACACAACCCAGTTATATGTTGTCTGCAAAGAATTCACTTTAAATAAAAAGACACAAAGATTAAAAGTAAATGAACAGAGAAAAATATACTATGCTAACACTAATCGAAAGAAAGATGAAGTAGGCATATTAACTTAAGACAGAGTATATTTCAAAGCAAGGCAAGTTATCAGCGATAAAGAAGAGATTATAGATTATATAATAAAAAAGTGTCAATTATCAAAAAGACATAATTATTAATGATTATACCTCCAACAACAGTATCAATCTTCATGAATAAAAAATAGACTTGCAAAGAGTAGTAGTTGAATCCACTATCATAGTTGGAAACTTCAACACCTCTCTCAGAAATGGACAGATACAGTGGGTAGAAAATCAGTAAGGACATATTCAAATCAATAGGTGCAGCAAAAGCATTTGACAAAATCCAATATTCATTGATGATAATTCTCAGTAAACTAGAAATAAAGGGAAACTTCCTCAACCTGATAAAGGCTATCTACAAAAAAAATCTATGGCTAACATCGTACTTAATGTTGAGACACTGGAAGCTTTCCCACTAATATCAGTACAAAATAAAATGTCCTCACTCACCACTGCTTTTCAAGGTCCTACTAGAAGTCCTTGCTAATTTAATGAGACAAAAAAAGAAAAATAAAAGTTATACAGATTGGGCAGGAAAACATAAAACCATCTTTGCTAATACAAGACATGATTATCTACGCAGAAAACCCCCCAAAATAGGCAAAAAATCCAGGAACTAATAAGCTATTATAAAAAAGTTGCAGGATATAAGAATTTGAAATTAAAAATACAATACCATTTACATTTGCTTGCTCTAAAATTGAATACTTTGATATATATATCTAACAAAATTGGTATAAGACGTATATGACAAAAAGTGACAAAATTCTGATGAATAAAATCAAAGAACTAAATAAACAGAGTGATATTCTATGTTCCTGGAAAGAAGACTTAATATTGTTAAACTGTCAGTTCCTTCCAACTTGATCCATAAACTCAATGTAGTCGGAATCAAAATCTCAGCAGGTTATTTTGAAGGTATGGACAAACTGATTCTACAGGTTATATAGAGAGACAAAAAGCCAGAATAGTCAACAGAATATTGAAAGAGAAGAACAAATTTGAAGGATTTATGCCATCTGACTTAACGACTTACTATAAAGCTACAATAATCAAATCAGTGTGGTATTGGCAAAAGAGTCGGCAGATAGATCAATGGAATGGAATAGAAAGCCCAGAAATAGATCCATATAAATACAGTCAGCTAGTCCTTGACAAAGAACCGAAAGTAAGAAAATGGAGCAAAGAAAGTCTTTTCAACAAATGGTGCGAACACAACTGGAAATCCACATACATCTGTCTAGATGTTATACACTTCATAAAAATTCAAAATGGGTCACAGATCTAAACGTAAAACGCAAAACTATAAAAATCATAGAAAATCAGAAAACCTAGATGGCCTTCAGTATGGCAACAACTTTTTAGATATTTCAAAGGCATAATCTGTGAAAGAAATAACTAAATAAAGCGGACTTAATTAAAATTTAAAATATCTTCTCTGTGAAAGAGTCCAGAGAATGAAATTGCAAATCACAGACTAGGAGAATATATTTGCAAAAGACACATCTTATAAAGGATTGTTATCCAAAATATAGAGAGAACTCTTAAAAGCAAATAAAAGAAAAAAAGAACCCCATTAAAAATGGGCTAAAGACCTTAACAGACACCTCAGCAAAGAAGACACGTGTGGCAAACAAGCATATTAAACAATGCTCCACATCCTATGTCATCAGAGAAATAAAAATGAAAACAACAATAAGAAACAATTGCACTACTACTACTAAGACAACTAAAATCTGTAACACTGACAAACGGTACAGCCACTCTGGAGGATTTGGGGGTTTTATACAAACCTAAGCATACTTTTATCATACAGTCTACAACAGCACTTATTGGTACTTATCCAAAGAGGTTGAAAACTTCCACACAAAATCCTGCACACAGATGTTTATAGCAGGTTTATTCACTATCGCCAAAACTTGAATGACCATGACGTCCTTCAGGAGTTGAATGAATAAACAGATGTGAAATATCATTCAGACAATGGAATATCATTTCCACTAAAAAGAAATAAACTATCAAGCCATGAAATAACATGGAGAAAAGTTAAATTCATAATATTAAGTTATAATATCAAAGCCAATCTAAAAAGATTCTAGCTAAATAGTATTTGGGAAAGGCAAAACTATGCAGACAGTAAAAATATCAGTGGTTGCCAGAGACCGGGAGAGAGAGAGATGACTAGGCAGAGCACAGAGGATTTTTAGGGCAGTAGAAATACTTTGCATGATATAATGGTGGATGCATGTCATTATATATATATTCATTCCAAACCCATAGAATGTACAACACCAAGAGTGAACCACAATGTAAACTATGGGCCTTAGGTGATTATGATGTATCACCGTAGTTTCACCAATTGAAACAAATGTACCGCTATGGTAGGTGTGTTGATAATGGGGGAGGCTTTATGAGTGGAGGCAGGGAGTATATGGGAAATTGTTCTTTCCCTTCAATTTTATTATGAACCTAAAACTGCTCTAAAAAATAAAAAGTCTCAATAAAACAAAAAACAAATGAACAGAAAACTTCAGCCAACCAAAAAGAAAAATAGTATTAAGGAGACATTTTTTTTAACTTCTCTTTTCCGTAAGGTCATTTCTACAACTCTTTCAAAGTCATCCCAAAAGAAGGAGGAATTTCTATTTTAAAATGTTGAAGCAAAACATATTTATAGTGCCATAGTATATTATTGGAAAGTAGTACTATATCTGAAAGCCAGAAATCCAGGAGTCTTGTCTCTTCCTTGGTTATTCTTACTCAGTCATAGGCAAGTCACAGCCTGCTGGGTCAGAAGGACCACCTTATTCTGGTTTTCCAAATTATATGGCTAGAACAGTGACAGAATTAATGGTCCTACATGTGTCTAACCATTCCTCTCTTCCTTCTGAATGTGCTGTTTTAGTGATTTAGGCGGTAATGAGCCCTGCTACATAGTCTAAGTGCCCTCTTCAGTTTACATTTATCTGGCAGTCACAAATTATGAAATATCAGGTACTGACTTAGATATTAATAAAATTCTAGCTATTCCCACTTTTCATCTTTTATGTAAATAGTCTTTTAGAACATTGTTATAATTCGAATTTATTTTTTGTGAAATTTTATCCATAACACTAGCATGAATCTTACCATCAGTTCTCTTATCAATAAGCTCTGTAGAAGGGAAAATATATACATTTGGGTCTAAAAGCCAAGGAGGAAAAGGAAATTTTAAATCTTTTGAAATCACATTGTAATATAAAAGAGGCTTAATAGGCTCCCATAAAATGCTTGATTTTGAAGGGCTTCCTGGTGCTCCTGTCACGATGAGTTAACTGCAATATTAACTCCAGGCAACTGACCAATGAGTTTGCTAAGTAAGGTTATTTAATTGTAGTCAGTTAAACTTTCAATAACGTCTACCAGAGTGAGAAAATTAATATTTCTTAAAGTTAATAAGGAGTGATATTTAAATGACCTGGAAAATATCTTAATAGATACTGGTTCATAATAATACAACCAGATATTTTACATTTAACAATATTTGTCCCTCATGCCTTATGGCAAGAGGAATGCTTTCAACTACTCTTAAGTAGAAATTAATACTTAAGTTTATTTTTTGAAAGGGAAGTCACTATATACTATATAAGTTATATTGGATCAGAAGTCATTGTAAGACTACTAGATACATATACTTTAATTTCTATAGTATATAGTCTAAGTATTTCTGAAACACTGATGTTTTATATTTTATTTAATGTAAAAACCTGGTTAAGGACTTAATAGCAAAGAAACATCTAACCATGTGCTCCTCTTCCTCCAGGACCACAACTGAGATTATGACTCTCCAGTCATGAGCCTGAAAATATGTGAGAGATTTAACTACTGCCTTGTCTAAGTGGTGAAATATATATTTGGTAGCTAAAATCTCTTTGTTTAATCTTTATCCTATCACCAGACCCTACGTGACGAGGTGCTTGCCTTTGATTCACCAAGCTTGGAACTCACTGTGGAAAAGCAGAGGTCATTCTTTGAAAACACTGTGAGGCCTACAGCCACTTGGGACAAAAGATTACAGTTAAGGCAAACAATTTTATCTTTATTTTGTCTTAACTCATCAGATTAAGGTACCTGTTCATAATATTTTTTATGCTTCTCAAGTACACATAAGACAGTTCTTAAAATAGATCATATGTCAGGTCACAAAACAAGGCTTAACAAATTTAAGAGAACTGAAATATCAAACATTTTTTCTGACCACAATGGTATGAAGTTAGTTAATTACATGAGGAAAACTGGGAAAATCACAAATATATGAAGATTAAACAATATGCTACTGAACGACCTATGGGCCAAAGAAATCAAAAAATATCTTGAGAAATGTAACGTGCCAAAATTTATGGGATGCAGCAAAAGCCGTTCTAAGAGGGAAGTTTAGAGTGATATTTTTTTAATTACCTTTGAACTTTGAGGTAATCGTAGGTTGGCATCCAGTTGTACGGAATAGTACACAGAAACCCTATGTACCATTTACCCCATTTCTTACAATAATAATATATTGCAAAACTATAGTATAAGACCACAACCAGGATTTTGATATTGTTGCAGTCAAGATATAGAACATTTTCATCACCAAATCATTCCTCATGTTGCCATTTTTTTAGAGACACAGAACTCCTACCTGTCCCTGTCCACTCCTTATCCCCTGGCAACCAAAAACTCTTCATTTCCATAATTTTTTTTTAGGTCAAGAATATTATCTAAAGAGTCACACAGTTATGCAGTTTGTAAACTTTTAGGATTATCTGTTTCACTCAGCATAATTCCTTGGAGATTCTCTAATCCATTAAGAGTTTATTCCTTTGTATTGCTGAATTGTATTCCAAGGTATGGGTGTACTGTAGTTTGTTTACTTATTCAGTCATTAAACAATATACAGTTTATTTCCAGCTTTTGGCTACTAGGAATAAAAATGATATCAAAATTCATGTATAGGCTTTTGTGTAGACATAAATTTTCACTTCTCTGGGATAATAGCCCAAGAATACAATTGCTGGTCATACAGTAGCTGAATTTTTAGTTTTAGAAGAAACTTCTAAATTGTTATTTATTTATTTATTATTGAAGTATAGTCAGTTACCATGTGTCAATCTTGGTGTATAGCACAATGTCCCAATCATGCATATACATAGATATATTTGTTTTCATATTCTCTTTCATTAAAGGTTATTACAACATATTGAATATAGTCCCTTGTGCTATAAGGAAGAAATTTATTTTTTAATCTATTTTTATGTATAGTGGCTAAAATTTGCAAATCTCAAACTCCCAAATTTATGTTTCCACCCCCTTTTCCCTGGTAACCATAAAATTGTTTACTATGTCTGCAAGTCTGTTTCTGTGTTGTAGATGAGTTCATTAGTGTCTTTTATTATTTTTCTTTTAGATTCCACCTATGATTCCATAGCTTTTTTCTTTTTTCTTTCCAACTTACTTTACTTAGAATGAGGATCTCCAGGGTCCATTCATGTTGCTGCAAATGGCATTATTTTATTCTTTTTTTATGGCTGAGTAGTATTCCACTGCATAAATATAACACAACTTCTTTATCTAGTCATCTGTTGATGGACATTTAGGTTACTTCCATGTCTTGGCTATTGTATATACAAAATTGTTTTTTAGAATGGCTGTACCATTTTATGTTCCCAACAGCAATATACCAGTGATCTACTCTCTTAGAAATGTCACCAGAATTTTTTTTCCATTCTGATAGATGTGCAGCAATATTTCATGGCAGTTTTAATTTGAATTTCCCTAGTGGTTAGTGATGTTGAACATTTTTCCTTTTCCTTGGGACTTGCTCTCTGACCTATGGATTATTTATAAGTGTTTTACTTATTGTCCAAATGTTTAAGTGTTTAGGTATTTTCCTGTTTTTTTTTTCCCATATTTGTTTCTAGTTAAACTCCTTTATGATCAGAGAACAGATTGTATATGATTTTCAACTTGCTAAGATTTCTTTTATGAATCAGGACATCTTCTATCTTGTTATATGTTCTTTGGCACTTGAATAGAGTATATATTCTGCTGTTGTTGAGTGTAGTTTTCTATACATTTTGACCACATCCTATTGCATGATAATCTTTCTGTATCCTTGCTGATTTTCTGTATAGATGGCTAACTATCAATTGTTGAGGGAAGGATGCTGAAATGTCTAACCTGCAGATTTTTAAATTTATTTCTTCAATTTTTATCAGTTTTTGCTTCATATAATTTTCAATTACATAGTTTTGTGAATATAGGATTATTATGTTTTCTTCATAAATTTACCCTTTAGTCATAATATATTATCACTTGATCTCTGATGATTTTATCTATTCCAAAATCGATCTTATGGGATATTAGTGTTAGTATAACCACTACTACATTGATTTAATTCATGTTCACACAATATACCTTTTTTTTTTTCCAGTTACAGTGTGTCAGTTTCTGGTGTACAGCATGATGTCCCAGTCATGCATAAACATACATATATTCATTTTTATATTCTTTTTCAATAAAGGTTATAACAGGATTTTGAATATATTTCCCTGTGCTATACGATGTATCTTTTTATATCCTTTATACTTTCATTGTATTTGAAGTGAGTTTCTTATAGGCAACACAAAATTATGTATCATTTTTTAATTCATGTTGCCAATTTCTTTACTTCTAAGTTTGGAATAAAGCAAATAAAAAAAAAAAAAGTCAAAGAATCTCACCCACACACCGTACCTTGTGTCCCAAGTACCTGAATCAGTGTGCTTACTTCTCTCCAACTTTCAGAGATTTCTTTTGTTTGTATTATAAATAACATCCAGAATTTTTAAATTCTAATTAGCAGGTGGAACAGGGAAAGATGTCTACTCCATCATCCCAGTGGCAGATAAAAATAGGTTGATTTAAATATATATACTTTTTATTGTGATAATGGTGGATGAAATAAAAACCTGTTTTTTTAATCTCATTGTTCTAAAATAACTTTTCACACACATCACACTTATATCATATGTGATATGAAGTTAGGATAGACAAGAAAGAGAAAATGACCATATAAGACAGAAATGTTTGTTGTTGGGAATAAGCAGTTAAGCAATACTCAGTAATCTCAAACTCTCTGGAGCCCATCAAGAGAATGTTCTTCTACCAAGTGGGAGGTGTTGCACTATAAATAAGAGAAAACAAACTAACTTGTGATTTAAATCATATGGTAATAATGTAAGTAACAAGAGTCAAAGATAAGCTGTCCTCAGGGTTTTGTTTTGTTTTGTTTATTTTTGATAGCTCAACAATGTTGTCAAGGACCCAGGATTTCCTGACTTTCTACTCTGAATTCCCAGTGTGTCCTCTTTCCACTTCATGACTACAGATTGCTTTGGCTAAATCTTCACATCCAAGCACACTATGTTCAAAGTCAGGAAATAACAGCAAAGGTTACAAGATTAGATCATTCATTTCCTGGGCCTCTCTCTTTCTTATAGGGACAAAAATCTTCAACAAAACATCCCTAAGTCAACATCATGTAATATCTAATTAGCCAAAGTTGAACTGAATTCCAGCTGGAAAGGAAGGTCAAGGAAAAAAAAAAAATCCAAACGGAAAAATACTGGGAGGTAGGTTTGGAAGAATATGTTTGAAAAGGCCAATTATCCAATTATCTGCACTTGCAACACATGATAATCAAGAGTTGGACCCAGTGCTAAATGTGGACATATTTAAAGTCCCATTTTACTGAGACTTATGTTCGTTCATTAACTCATTTGTCTCTTTCATTAATATTTCTAGGTGACTGTGAAGTAATTCAAGTATTACCCAAGCGTTATAATAATAATTTAAAAAATTTCTTTCTACACTAATGTTAATACATAAACACCAAAGTTAAAATCATGTCTTATAATCAGCATTTGCAAAATGTATTCCCTAAAATTGTAGTCTCATCATAACTTCCAAGGAAATAATTTTCTGAGCTCAAATAAATTTGGTAAATCCTTCAGACTACTGGTCCTTGAAAGTTCAGTGAACATATATTTAAAGCTCTGAGGAGTTCCAAACTTAAAGAAAAAAATAGCTTAAGTATGTTTAGCACAGTATTTTCTAAAAGTGTAACACTTTTCCCACAATTAAAACTATTCAAAATGTGCAGAAATTGTGTTCTAGAAAACGTATGCTGTAAAACATGGACTCCACCATGAATGAACTATTCTAGGAATACAGAGTCTGGCTGAATTTACCTAATCTCATCATCTTTAAAACTTAAAATAACCTGAATTCTTAGAATAGCCTTTATGTGAATCATAGTGATTCCATTCATTGCTATTTACAAAATTCTTTCCTTTGCATTCTTTAATTTGATCACAGTAACCTTGGGATTTAGTTTTTACTATAATGGCCAATTTATAGGGGAAGAAAATCAGTGAGTGCCAATAAATCATTTGCTCATGCTCAGCTCAGTGTTGGACTTAGGTTTAAATATTTTCTCTACAACTTACTACTAGCTCTTAGGTTTAAATATTTTCTCTACAACTTACTACTAGCTCTTCAGCACATTATTGAACATCTTTGAACCAAGTTTTTCTCAGCTACGAATGAAGGATGTAAATTATGAGGAGTCAAATAGCTAAGGCTTAGTAACCATTTAATGAAGGCATGACAGAGATGATCATTATTATTACTGCTCCTGTACCATTACTATTACCATATTCATGAGTGCGTCACAACTATATCTCAAAGTAAAAATCATTCGGTTCAGTGGAAAGGTTTGATTTCTATTTCCATGTTCCAACTATTACCTGGCTTCTTCATAATCTTCATGGACAATAATAAGATCCAAAGTTGTGTCCAGAGACCTCGTCCATCATGCCTTTGGTTTTGGCACATTGCCTTTTCATATTCTTTTCCCTCAACCCAGAATTCCATTCCATTACTTATTCACCTAAAGAACTGGGACTCATCCTTCATGGTACACCTCAAATGCCATTTCTACGGTGAAATTTTAATTTTATTTTCCAGTGATGATTTAGTTCCACTCCTCTCCAGTTCTCATCCACACTGTAGCGTGAATATTGTATTGTCCTTTTCTGTTTACTTCACTGCTTCCTCACTCTATTGCAAACTCCTTGAAAGTATAGTCCATGATTTATTCATGCCTGTATTTCTACTGTCTGGCAACATACTGAGAACATGCTATGTTCATTACCTGACATGTGCTATTTTGTCTGTTATAAAATACACATCAAGAAACATTCACAAAATCTTCCCATGTTTTTTCAAGTGCATAGTTTCAGCATATTTTATTTAAAAGAGACATAAAGTGACAGCAAATATACATCACTAACTGAAAAACAGTTAACTTCTCTTCCTAAATTATATCAGGTTATTTATAAAGTTCGATTTAAAACTATTCATATGCTTTAAATCAGGGGTGTGCCACCAGAATATCTGCACAGGTATTTCTAACATTGGCAACTGTGGTAGCAAAAGTATTTTTTGTTTTTATTTTGGCAGATACGTGTGGATATTTTTATTCTCTTTGGATCCCCATGAAAATAATCTCATTTCCACTTCATCCATTCCTTCAACAAATTGATGTGGACTTTTTCACAGTCAAGTACAGATTAATTTTAGAATAGTGAGCCAAAAAGATTACTTTCAGTTCTTTATGGCTGAAACTCATGTTTCCCTCTGTTTCAGGAATGCTTTTGTAAAGTGCCATCTTTTTGTCTTTCAAAGGCTGTCTAAAATCTCATAAGAGTTACCAGGTAGCGCTGTATATATTTCTAAAAATGCATTTGCTGGAGGGATTCTGATTTCCTAAGATATCTTTACAGCTTCAACACATAATGTCCAAAATATGGAACACTTTTTGAACACACCTAGATAGTTGTGATGATTCTACATCACACTTGTCTTCAAGGTGGCCTCTGAGAATTTGCAAAGGATTCAAACTGAACTTGATACATAGGTGTTTGAGGGTTGTTTAGTGTCAGGCCCTCTGACTTGGACCTGAAAAGAAAATATTCTTAAGATGGCGGTGTATTCAAGTATGACCTGCACATTAACATCAGTGTTATGATTAGCCTATTTCTTTGAATAGGCAGGCACTCTTCTGTCTTTTCTGTGAGATCGAGGGTTTTGCTGTTACTCCACTACCATTAGTGTGTCAAGGTAAAAATAAGAGAAAACCTAAAAATATTCTATCCCACAGCTGGAGTTTTTTGCATGTATTGGAAAAATACCTTACTCAGAAGCAGTAGGAAAAAATGTGTATTCACCCAATTCTTAATCTCCTAAAAAAGATTAGAAGTCAAACTTGCAGTCTTGGCAGAGAAGATGAGATTGAAAGAGAGAAGTTGGTGTCTATCTCTTTAATGTCCTAAGAGGTAATAAAACCACACAGAAATCTGTTAAATAATCAGAGCAAAGGAACCCTTGACAGCATGGCTATAAGATACATCTTCTCACTCTCACAAAGATTCTGGTGTCTCCAGGGTAATAGAGAAACACAGAGAGCTGCTGGACAGTAAATATTATAATTAAGAGGGTAAGAGATCTATGGCCAGGTGACTGAAAGCTACAAGCTTTTCCCCAAGTCGTTTCAAATAATTTAGTGCTCTATAAACAGGACACAAGTTTGATGGGGTGGAATACCCTGAAACAGTTCGAGATGAATTATCCAACAACTTACTGGGAGGGGAACTTAGAAGAGTAATTAGACCTAGTTACAGATAACATAGTTTAATTTTTAACGTGTTTGTGTTATGACGTCCTTTGAACTGGAGCAAGATTAAGATGTATCCCCTCTTTCACGTGAACCCACCAAATACAGATTTCTTTCAAGGAGTTTGGAAAGTTTTTTTTTTTTTTTCCTGGGTCTTGAGAGAATCATTCACTTGCTTTCTTTTTTTTTAATTTAAGAGAGTAAATCAAATTCCTTTAAGTTGATAGTCTAGTAGGTATGTGGCATTTGTTCATTAAATTAGATTTTAAAGAGACACCTGTGGTACCTTAGTGAAAAGTGAGTCACGAATGGCAATTTTCATTGTGCTGTAAGTCTTTCTGAATTCCACCTTCAACCAGCTGTTAGCTAGGAAATGTCCCAGGAATCAGCTTGAAAGGGTTATTTAACCATCAGCACTTTAGATAAATTATCCCAGAATCATTTTGCAATGGTATAAACTAGTTTTTGATATCATTCATGTAAGTTTCAGAAAGTATCAACCAGCCAAACTGAGAAATCATATTCCCATGATAGTTTCCAATCTTAGAGTCACTTTACGAATACTGACAAACTTACTAACAATCATTTTAGAAAATATTAGAGGTGATGATATGAGATACAGGCTTAAAATGATATGATCACACAGTAATAGAAGCCATTTGGCAACCGTAATGAACAGTAGCACTTGTGGCTGAGATCTAATTAGTAAATAGCCTTGGGAGATTGTAGTCAGTTTCCAAGTGGCAAAAACAAATGAAGAGTAGTGTGTAATGTTTTTATTTGCTTTTTAGAATTTATTTGCAGTCTAGTTTGCTTCATTTCTTAGAGGTTGTAACTACATTGAATGTCCAGGTACAGATTCAATAGGTTACTAGAGCACTGTTCAGAAATTTCTTATATCAGGATATCCAAAAGCAAAAAATAAGAAAACTTATTAAGAAGCTTTCAATAAAGATGTGTATATAAATCTGGGTGAAACGTCATTATCTTGACCTACTGTATGTCTAGTAGAAGCATAAAAAAAGTCTTCTCATCAAGGGAATTTCTACACTTCTTAAATCCATAACTTTATATATATTAAGGCTTGAAATTGCTTGGTCCAGACACTTCAAATTAGAGAAGAATTGTTTAAAGAGTGGAAAACAGCTTTCTCATGCATGGACATGATGCTTTGTCTTTGATTAAACAAGAAGGCTGATTATTGAAGAGAATGATCATTTATGATGAAAATGACCTGGAGAATGAAATTTTTAGCCATGTGACTATAATTAGGAAAACTCTTATTGAATTAAAACATGCACGGAAAATTTAACTGTTAAGTCCCAGATAAACAACTTTCTAGGGTAGTTAGTAGCCAAGAGACCTACAGGGCTCTAGGCTTAATGACTTCAGGAAATTACTTGTAGTTTGATGTACCTGTCCCAGTAAAATATATCTTATTTGGACCACCAACAACAACAAGCAATGAAAGAACACTAGCATTTGTTGCATCGAGGTAATGTTGCATCTGTTCATGCCCATTTTGCTGGAATTTTTAAATCCTTCACAAGTCCTGCTGCTTGAACAATATGTTCTCCTTTGTACGTAGCCAACTCTACTTGGCAAGCAGTATCTCTGGCCATCTGCAATTGATGCATAACTAGTTTTGTTAATCACTCCCAAAGGCATTTACTACATTTTTTTTTTTCATTTTCAATTAATTGGTCCCAGGTCATTTCATCCTGTAGGAAGCTGCATTTATAGGTAGCTAATACAACTAAGATGACTGACTCAAGCTGTTGGATACCTGGGCAATGAGCACATGACTGGAACAAGCGTGGTCCATTAAAGAAATTTGTGCTGAGCTAAAATGAAATCCAAAGCATTGACTGGGTTTTATCTTATTCACAAAGTGCAGATAGAAGATAATAAAAATTCAACTATCCTAAACACATTAAGATGTCTCTATATCCTAGATGACCTTCTTCTTGGTCAACCGTCTGATAATAATTAAATATAAACATAGGCACTCATGACAACGTGATAGAGAAGAAAGAGCTGCATTGGGTAGGTGTCAACATCATCACACAGAAAACTCATTTGTGTCTGTTTTGGATTTTTGCTTTTGTTCTTTTAAAATTCACAGTGACATGATCCTGGAGGAGCCAATTTTATTTGTTCCCTCATAGGCCTTGAGGACATTGTAATGTATCAGTGATCAGATAGCTAAAGATACCAAGAAAGCAAGAAATGGCCAGAAAGATATGAGGATACAGGAATAATGCACGATGGAAACTTCATGTTTTTAATGTTGCAAAGAAATGTTCAGTTATAAAGAAGGATCATGGACATCACAGTTGAATGTATCCATAAAGCTTCATATGTTTATAAAAATGACACAATGTTAAGTGTCTTTCAAATATACTCTTTAATGGTACCCTCACAAGAATTCAGTGAGGCAGATAAGTCAATATTTTGTAAATTAAGAGACTGGAGTTTAAACAAAAGAAGTGGCATGTCCAGGAGGACATGACCAATAAGCAAAGGACTGGATGAGTCACCAGGCCTCTTGTCCTGACCTTTTGCACACAGATCTCACAGATTTTGCTCTAGGTATCTGCCAAAGGTTTCTGTCAAAAATGATAAGTATCTGTAAATCCAGAATATTTCTAACTGCTTTAGAACAAAATCTAAATGCCATCATCCTCCTCTGTGTCCATAATACTTATTTCGCTTAATTCTCTGATCACTCTGTGATTTCTTAGAGCTTTTTAAAATTTTTCATTAATCACATGAGGAATATTAGACTAGAAAAGTTAAGAGTACAGAATTATATGGCCAGTAATACCTAGGCCGGAATTCAAGTAAAAGTCCATCTTTTTTCAAAGTCTGCCATAGACTTTTTTGCTTTTATTTTTATAGTACCCTGTGAATAATTTACGAGTTGATTCTAATACAGTTAGAATAGTGATAGAATAGTTGATGTATTTTTGGCAATAATGTGACATTTGCTACAACTTGACATCAAATTCTATGTATTTCAAGAATTCAACACATCTCCAGATCCAACCCTATCTCACCTCTGTAGTTGCTCAGAAGAAAATGGTAAATGAGAAAACCTCAGGCAAAACTTTTCTTCACTTAAATAAAAACATTGAGATATATCTCAAATATTTCCTCTTGTCCTTTCTGTTTCCTTCTTTTTATTTTTTGTTAGTCAAGATTAGAGTTGCTTGACTGATAGAATGTGGAACATTAAGTTTAACATTAATAACTTTGCAAAGAATCTAGAATTAATTTCTTAATATTTAGATAATTTCTTAATATTTAGATCTTATGCTCAGTTACAGGGGTTTAAAGAAAGCAATGAAAAAATACATCTTTTCAAAGAAACAATTTAATAGCTCTTTGAGATGAGAGTAAATGTGACAAATTAAGACATCAAAAGGAATTTTGACTGATCAGCTTTTTACTGTGGATTTAAATTTATTCCACTCTATTTTGTCAAATCAACTTGAGGAAAACCAAAACCAAATGAAAACAAACAAACAAAAAGTACTCTGCAGAAAGGAATAACTGTTAATTGTAAATTAACGAGCACTGTCAGCAGATATGGCAAAAGTTTACTTATTCATCCATCGAATATTGATGGAGCTCCTCTTACACACCTAGCTCTGTTCTAGCTGCTTAGAATCCCTAGCGAATAGAACATTTTGGTGCCCTTCCCTGGAAGAGCTTACATTCTAGGTCCTATGACACTGCTGTTGAGATGAGAGGTAAAGCCCCTACTTTGTGCTGGCTAAGACATTGCCATTTCTTTTTCACGTGTCTCACACCTCCCCCATTTGTACACTCCATGAGAAATAGAGTTATAAATGGCATTCACAAATCTGTTTGCAAATACATCTTAAACCCTTTCTTGCTTTCCTCCTGGTGACCTTTCCAAAAGAGCTCTTATTTGCAGAACTGTGTTAATTTATGTGTTCTAACCTCCATGTCAAAAATAACTTGGTTCTCTTGGGTGAAAAGGAAACCTCACCAGGAATAACCTGCCTCTTTATCTTCATCAAGGGGGATTCTGAAACAACTTGAGATCTTTTATTGCCAGCCAATCCCTGTACTAATGTAGAATTTCACAGGGTTTCTGCAATAACTATCTTTGGGTCTTCTCATAAGAGCCCTATAATAGCTATAAATATTCCTCAGGAGAGCAAGATAGAATCTGAAAGGCCTATAATAGCTATCATAAATGAATAATAAAGTGTAGAAAGGACAAGCCACCATGAAAATGGCAAATGAATATGATGACGTGTATACTGTACTTGAAGTAATTATTGGAGTGTTATATTTACAGAAATTCTCCACAATTTTTTGTGGTGACTGTGAAATTTTGCAAGAGCTGCATATACTGTAAAATTGGTGGCATGGAAAGAGGTGGTTCAGCACAATAAAACTTAGAAATCTTTTCTGCATGTATCTTTTAGAATTAAGTCAAGTACAACCAGCTCACTACACTGACTTCTCAAATTTATCAGTCTTAACAACATATTCTATGCACTCTGAGCATCCAAAACAACTTGGCTTATGGACATCAGAAAGAAACAATATGCCAAACAAAAGAGATCTGCACTGTCCTCAGAACTCATCAAGAAACTGGCAAGGAAGTTAACAGCAAAGATGAAGATGTGATTTATGTGGGTGTCAAGGGTTGGGAGAGTATGCGTGTGGAAGGAAATTTAAAAATAATTTTTGGATGGACTTGGAGATTATGATATTGAGTGAAATGAGTCAGACAACGGCAGATATTATTTGATATCACTTATATGTGGAATAAAAAAAAAGAAGAATCAAATACTATTTACAAACCAAACACACACTCCCTGACATAGAAAATAAACTATAGTTACCAAAGGGGAAAGGGAGGGGAGGGATAAATTAAGGGTTGAGGATTAACAGACACACACAACTATATACAAAATAGATAAGCAACCAAAACCGACTGTATAGCACAGGGAACCTTATTCAATTTCTTGTAATAACATTTAATGGAAAAGAATCTGAAAAGAAAGTATATATGTATGATATGTATAACTGAATCACTCTGCTGTACACCTGAAACTAACATTGTAAATCAACTACACTTCAATAAAAATTAAAGAAAAATAATCACAACATGACTCTCAATTTAAGAAGGAAGAAGAGATGCAACATTGTTTTATACTTAGTAAGAAAGGTGATTCTTGTACTTAGTAAAAAAGGTGATTGCCCAGTGGAAAAAGAAGTAAGGCATATGCTTTATGCAGAGGAAGGCTCTCGTGTTTCCTAACTAAAAAATGTTTATTTTGCCAGAGGAAAAAAACATATATATATGTGAACAGCTATGGGAAAAAAAATTTTGGAAGACCTTGAGAGGAAGCACTGAATGCAAAGAATCTTTTTGAAGTGCTGGCTTGAGAGCAATCGTCAGTTCTTACAAACCTGCTGCATGATATGCTGGAATCTCGGCAGCCTTTTTTCCGGTTGTAAATGTGTGCATGTGTGGAAGTTTCCTTTTCCAGTGAGTAACTGATCATGAAGAAACCTGTGGGGAAACACCTGATTTGCAATCATCTCTCTTTGCTTCCCAGAATTCTTTCTGTATTAATTCTAAAAAAGAAGACCTTTAGAAAATACCTTCACGGGCTATGTGCTCTGTGGAAGAGTTCTCTAAAGCATTTCTCTTGCGAACAATGTCTTGAGATCTCAGAAACTGCCTTGACTGCATCCTTGTTCCATGCTTACCAAAATTTCCAATGTCTGGCCTTCTTTTACCAAGTTGCTTGTCAGCCCATTATTGTGAGCTCTTTCATGTGGATTCTTGCAAGAATTACCTTGTTTCTAATCTATTCTTCCCATAGAAACTAGGTTAACGTGCCTCATCTACAAATTTCATCAAGTAAAGTTGCTGTCCTCAAATCCACCTATAATCTCAGCACGACCTTTCTTTCTAGACTCGTAAATATTCCACACTGGTCAAAAATCACTTACTCCTTGATCTGATCATAAATTTGCCTCTACCTACTCCTTATTTCACATTTGTCTCACCTATCCAATTGTATAGGTGTTACTCAAATTCTCTATCATTTATGAACACTTGACTACTGAAAGCAACTCCTGTAATGACTAAACCATTCACTGGGTTTTATCATTAACTGGCTTACAATCCTTTTTTGTATATATTTTCTCTCCAAAAGGTTAACTTCTGGAATTTATTATCTTAGTATAACACAGTGTTTTGCATATAGTTGATGAGATGTAATAGTTCTTAAAAAAAAAAAGACTCAGGTATTTCTGATTTCTTCAAGATAGGAAAAAATTGAAAACATGATGATATAAACTGGATCCCTCCTTTTAATTCAAGGTAATTAGCTCAAGTCTGGTTGTAATGGAAACAGATACCCAACTGGCTAATTTTTAAATTTGAAAACTTGATGACACTGACATCTTTATTTAGTTTACTTATGCTGATGTACCTGACACTGAGTAAGACTGTGCACTTCTGGGGCTTCTCATTGATGAGGCAAATACCTAGACTTTTAATAAGTCTGCCTTCCCATTTACACAATAAACATAAAGTTCCCTGCCCATTCTATAACACAAGACTGTTCAGAGAAACAAATCTGTCAGCGTACACAAACGTGAGCTCTTCTTATATGCTGGTTCATACCTTCAGATTCTAAAGTGTGCTCTGACACTAATGAATTTATGTGCCATGTAGTATTTTTGTTATACGGTTCTCTGAAAGGCACATTTCTGATTATTCGTTCTTGCTTACTTTCCTCTGGCTATAGGCTTTTCAACATGTATTGGATGCACATGGAGCTGAAACAATTACTGCTGAAATATTATACACATTTTGATCAAACAATGGTTTTGACAATCTTCACTGAATTCGTTAAGTTTATATACTGTTCTATCTCTAATATCTTGCAGGGAAAGAAGATCCAGTTTAGTGTGTTCTTTCTTTGAGTGATCTCTTTTTACTGTTTTACAACATGGCCATAAAGTCTGAAAACAAAGATAAAATCATTGTATCATGTTTTGCAATAAATATCAATAAACCTTTTATTATGCATCTACCTAAGTTATCAGGCACGGTTGCCACGCTATGTTTATGTCCTAGTGGTATCCAACAATGAGAACTCTTGAGTATATAACATTTATAAAGCATATTCTGATAAATGTTGAACAGATTGATTAATGGACCTACAAAAGAGAATCTAAGAGTCTGAGTTTTATTTTTCTGCCTAATTTATCATTCTTCCCAAACCAGCACTTACTCAACACAATCTGTGTTGTAGAAATGATAGTTTTTAAAATTAAAATTTCAGTTTAAATCTCTTCTCTTCTTTAAGACGTTGGTTTCTCAAGCAGAATTAATGATTCTCCCTACTTTACTTTCTTAGATATTTGCCAGTAGACTATATAGCATATGCACTGCATTATAATTGCCTGAACTGTAAATATAGCTGTTGTCCACATTAAATAGTGTATTTCTTGAGGTCAGGAAATGTGTCTGAATCATCTTTGTGTCTCCAAAGTCTAGTCCATATTCCGGACAAATGGATAGCACATAGCAAACATTCTTAGGTTGTTCGTGGGTAGATGCAAGTAATATTTACTTCATCGAAATGCAAAACTCTTATAAAATAAATTATTAGAATTGAAGATTGTTATAAAAGCCATATAATATTCCACCATTTCTTCCTCCAGAATGTCTCTCAGTTAATCAAACCAAGGAAGAATATCTGTTTTGATCTTTGCTCTCTTTCCGATATTAGTTGCCATGACAATATGAATCATGATGCCATGGCAGAGGCTAAGTGTAGATGACAATTCAGTTTAATTTACTGAGACCATTTCCTGTGTTTCTTCATTATTTTGCATACTGGCAGAATTTACTGCTCTACATTTCAGCAAAGATTAGTTGATGCCTAGGGGTGAATATCCTCAGATATTAGACTTGCAGTAATAATACACTTGACAGTACTTGTCAATTCATGGATTTCAAAGTGTCACCATTTTACTCATTGCCCCAACAAGAATTGATTGTGGAGAAAATTGTTTCATAGATAAAAATCTGTTGCCTATTACTATTCATGTCACATTCTCACATTTTGCATGTCATTCTCTCTGTCCTGTAGTCAGGGTCCTCTTCCATTCTGCCAGATGACTTTTCTCATTATTGCTCTCTATCATAAGCAAAATCTACAGTAAAGTATTTTAGCACTATACTAATGGTTTAACAAATTGTTTATCATTGCCAATTTTAACTGTAATAGAATCCTAATCAAATGAATAAATCATTAATGTTAGAATTTCCGGTATCAACAAGAAAGTAATGGAGTTATCTTGGAAGGATTTAGTAGTGGTCCTAAATTTACATTACATTCACAAGCATTATTCTACTTATAAGTTTAAGATTTGTTTAACTGAGTCAGATTTTACGTTCACTTTATTTTATAAATAAATAAATACACAAATCTATCTATCTATCTATCTATCTATCTATCTGTATCACAACTCAACTGGATCCAAACACTTTCAGTGTACATACACTTTAAAAAACCAAACTGGTCATCTTGTGAAGTTTATCTATTCTATACTTATGAAGTATAAGAAAAATGTTTTAAAAATCTAATTTCTGGGAACTTCAATGAATGGGACTATTTAGTTTTACTATAATAAAGTATATGAGAGAATTTATTGATTCAAGGATCAAGCGTTTCTGGAAATTCTTCTCTCACTAGAGATATTAGCAAATACACTCTTCAGGAATATGTTAAAATTAAGTATCTTTTAGGTTTTTGTTTTGTTTATCACATTTTGAAAAAGAGTATATTAATCACTAATGTTTAGAAACACTGAGTTAAATTTCCTTTTCATATTTATTTTAAGATTGTAAGGTTCTTGAGGATCAATTAATATTTCTGTTTAGAAATTTGAATACCAATTTGGGGCTCTTTAAAATAAAGTGACTGTAAGAATATTTGTTGCCAAAAAGTGAGAGGACAAGTCATGAAGCTTTGTGAATTTTCATTAAGCAGCAGAGGAAAAGCCTTCACAAATGAGTAAAGTTGAAGAAAGAAGGCAGCGGAAGAAAATATTATTACTACTGCTACTACTACCATAATTATGAGGCTTGTATTTAGATTAAAATAAAGATCCTTACAATGTACTTCTTGAATTCTGACATCAACATTGCAAACTTTATTATTGAATATTTTCCTCTAATTTGTACAATACATTTTTTAAAGCCATTTAATATTATTTTGGTAAAACCTTGGACTACCGATACTGCTACTTTTTGTCTTCAACTTAGGGGAGAGGGATTGACTATCCAGAATAGAATAGGTATTAAATATTCCTAATCAGGGTTATACACTAGAGATATGCAATCATTTGTTGTATAAATTAATGTACCTTTTTCCTGGTTTTCAATCATAGTAAAGTTGTAGGAAAAAAAACCTACATCAAAGTTGCATCAAAATTTCAAAACTGCAAGAAAATTTTTCCATTGATAAGGTGGTCCAAGAGAATAGATTTAGAATTAAGAAAACTTGAACTAAATATCCAATACTGAATATCTACTTTTTTAAACATTTTTTATTGATTTATAATCATTTTACAATGTTGTGTCAAATTCCAGTGTTCAGCATAATTTTTCAGTTATACATGAACATATGTATATTCATTGTCACATTTTTTTCTCTGTGAGCTACCATAAAATCTTGTGTATATTTCCCTGTGCTATACACTATAATCTTGTTTATTTATTTTACAATTTTGAAATCCCATCTATCCCTTCCCACCCTCCGCCTCCTTGGCAATCACAAGTTTGTATTCTATGTCTATGAGTCTGTTTCTGTTTTGTATTTATGCTTTGTTTGTTTGTTTGTTTGTTTTAGATTCCACATACGAGTGATCTCATATGGTATTTTTCTTTCTCTTTCTGGCTTACTTCACTTAGAATGACATTCTCCAGGAGCATCCATGTTGCTGCAAATGGCATTATGTTGTCGGTTTTTATGGCTGAATAGTATTCCATTGTATAAATATACCACATCTTCTTTATCCAGTCATCCGTTGATGGACATTTAGGCTGTCTCCATGTCTTGGCTATTGTAAATAGTGCTGCTATGAACATTGGGGTGCAGGTGTCATCCTGAACTTCTAATAGTTACTACTGGAGAGCCTCAAATAGGTAACTTTACCTCCCTAATTCTCCAACTGCTTATATATAAGAAGAAAATAATACTCCTCTTGAAAGATTGGCCTGTGGAAAAAAATGAGAAACTATAAGAAAACTGCTTAGCACAGTTCCTGGGAAAGGGTGGTTCTTAAATAAAGTCTAATAACCAGATGGTTGATAGAACTTACCATTTTCCCCCCAAGACTCTTTTTCTATTCTTTTTTTTATTGAAGTACAGTCAGTTACAGTGTGTCAATTTTCTGATGTACAGCATAATGTCCCAGTCATACATATAAATACATATATTTGTTCTCATATTCTTTTTCGTCAAATATTATTACAGGATATTGAATATAGTTCCCTGTGCTATATGGAAGAAATTTGTTTTTTATTTATTTTTATATATAGAAGTTAATTGCAAATCTCGAACTCCCAAAGTTATCCCTTCTCATCCTCTTTCCCCTGGTAACCATGAGATTGTTTACTTATGACTATGAGTCTGTTTCTGTTTTGTAGATGAGTTCATTAGTTTATTCTTTTTTCTTTTTTTAGATTCTACATATGAGTGATATCATAGGGTAATAATACATGAACAAAAGAGGGAATAAACCCCAAACAATTAAGCAAGTAGGAGGAAAATAACCAGTGGGTAAGTTTCTCAAAAACAGAAACTGTGTAAAGTGTTGATGGATGAAATAACACTGAGCCTAGAAAAGTGAGCCCTCTGCTACTGGGAAGGGGTGGGTCAGCCAAATGAACCCCTGGAAAATTTGATTCGAAAACAGCAGGTGAGGCTGAGGACATCAGTGGCTGTAGAGTTGAAAACAGGAATTTCTTAGTCTTCATGCAGAGTAGGTAAAAGTTTGAGTCACTTCCTGCCTGGTGGGAGCTGAGGAGGGAATAGGCACATATTTCATCTTCAAAGAGATTGAATAAATTGGGTTTAATTAGGGCAATTAGTTTTGTTATTGGCAGTTTAGTTAAGCCCTTTTCATTTTGACATTGAGGATCTTTCCCAGATCCTGTCCACTCTTCTTAAATTGTAGCATTTCAGAAAATAAGACTCAAATTTGAAATAGGACTTTCTCATAACAGGAAGGAAAGATCCTGATCACACAATTCCTTAGCACATCAAAAATACAAGTTTTATTTTAAACAGTAGTAAAACTTTAGATCTCCTCCTAAAATTGTTCTGTGGTCATCAGGGCACTCAGACAGGAAAAAAAAAAAAAAACCTAATGTTACTCAGCAATAACATGGTCAAAAGTGCAAACTTTAAAGAAGTTGTTTGAAAGGGATGCTGATAACTCAATTGAAAGGGGTCATGTGATCTGCGCAGCACAAGATTAAGATTCTATCATTTTTTTCACCTTTTATTTTTTTCCTTTCTATCACAGTAGTTCCGTCTTATTATAGAGGGGATAATTTTTCATCATGTTGCTTCCTTTTTCATTGTGTAAACCGTATTTTTATTCCTAAATATTCTGTATGCTATCCATTTCAGAAATTGATATTGTTAATTATCACTGGGGAGACATATTGGAACTGAGCAGAACCCTGCCACCCACACCCTCCTCCCTAGTACAAAACCAAACAGTTAATGATTAGGAAAATAGAGTCATGAACTCAATGTTTGATGCACACTCCTGTGTTGTTTTACAGATATTATAACTGGCACCAGAGGGAAAAAGCTAACTGCATGATGACTAGACTGCAGCCATGACATAAGCTGCTCCATTGTGAGCAGTGCTCAATCTATGGCCAGCACAATTCCAAAAAGTGGCCTCATGAGAATAGGATTAACATTATTGCTCATAATAATCTGTATTTGTGTGGATATCAAAATAACTGTAGCTTGCTCTGCTGGTATATGTAAGTGGGCAACTAAATTTGCCCACAAAGACATGCTGCAGACCTGCGTTAACATCTTCCACTCTGAGAGCGTGGCTCCCTATGTCATCATGAGGAAGTTATAGAAGATGGAGCTTCACTCCTAATCCCATAGGAATGAAATAATGTTTGACAGTAGGGAATTGAAAGCAACATTTTTGCCTCTTTCCTGTTTGCCCATTTCTGTCCCCCTCTAATCTTAAAAGAACTTAATTATAGGAATGGGATCACTAAGCAACTGAAACTAACTCCCAACTTATGCTCTCCTGAATGCACACGATGCCATGCCTAACCTGTTGATTCTTTTCCTAATAAAAAGAAGTAAGAATGAAGACTGAAGCAGTTAAAAAATGATTAGCCTTCTACCCCTACGAGTTCCCTCAGCAAAACTGCAAGCAAATCATGGGCAAAACAACATCTGAAGACAGTCAGCCAGTCTGCACACAATGCAGAATGATGCAGACTCAACCTCCTTCCTCAATGATTCACTGAGATTCTTTCCCTGCATTTTTCCCTTTAAAAACTGTCATAGCTGAGCAAAATCTTCAGAAGTGGTCTCTGGACAGGAGTCCACCATTTTACTAGATTGCCAGATCTTCTGATTAAAGCCCGTCTCCTTTCTACTGACACTTCCATCTCAAATTATTGGCTTTTGAGCAGCAAGCAGCTGAATTTGATGAGTTTGGTAACAATATGAACAAGAGAAACATATTGAAAAATTAGATGCAATGATATTGCAGCAGTAGAAATTAGAATAATGGTTTCCCTGTTCATGCTACAGTTACTGAAGTTATTTGTTCTGGGTCACCATGAAGTTCTTCAAAGTTTTTCCACAGCCTACTGCGGATGCTGTAGGATAACCATTTCCCTTTTAGGTTAAAGCTACCACCAAGCTATAAAAATATAGTTTCCTGAGTTTGCTTTTTTTTAAGTGCAGCTAGCAAACTTTAATTATTATATTTTTAACTCTACCATATTTTAAAGTCACTCTCAAGACGTTTTTGGAAAAAGAACATTTTCAACGAGTGTACAAAGTAATCAATATTTTACCTTAAAAGATTTTAAATAGCATATACAAATTGAATTTTTCTTTTATACAGGCAGTTGTCTAGGAATACCATAAACCTACCTTAGTATTATATAATTCTTATGATTCCAGCAAAATCTTAAAAAATATACACTAAATAAATACTTCTCTGTGATATTACAATACTAACTGTGTGCTTAGTAAGGTAAACTATAAAAGTAAAACAATTATTCAATATTTATTCTAAGTATAGTTATAATGAAGTCACTCCAATAGGGTGAATTCTTCCTCAAACTTACAAGTGCATAAAACTAAGTATGTAGAGATCCCTTCTTAATATGAAATATTAATACTATGTTTTTATTAACCTTCTTATGGTTAATTGTGCAAGGTTTTAGATACAATTGCCACCATTTTGTTGAGGCTGTTTACCAGCTTAAATTTCTAACTGATCTGCTGACCAGATTCTGGTTGATATTCCCCATGGTGTGTGCTTATCCTCTTTTGTATTTAGGCCAATGATGCTATAACTTAAAAATACGAGTAACTATTTCCCTAATTTTCTGGTTTCAAGTTATACCCAGGACTCAATTCTTCCATCTTTTCAGAGAAACCTATCGCTCCCTTGGAGACTGAACTCGAAATTGGAATTTGAATTCTCAAGATGCTTGTATATGTTGTTCATTATAACTCTAGAGCATTTGCACTTAATCAGCACTTACATTCTTTTGTGTCATTCTTGATGCTTTTTTAGTTGATATTTTAAAGTATAACTAATTGCAAAGACTGTATGATATCACTTATATGTGGAATCTAAAAAATAATACTAACTGGTAAATATAATAAAAAAGAAACAGACTCAGATATAGAGAACAAACTGGCGGTTGCCACTGGGGAGAGGGGAGGAGGAAGGAACAACATAGGAGTAGGGGATTAAGAGATACAAATTACTATGTATAAAATAAATAAGCTACAAGGATATACAGTATAGCACAGGGAATATAGCCAATATTTTGTAATAACTATAAATGGAATATAACCTTTAAAATTGTAAGTCACAAAGTTGTACAATTTAAACTTACATAATATTGTACATCAACTATATCTCAATTAAAAGAAAAATAACTAATTGAATTCTACATCTCTAACTTGTCTTTGTCAGGCCCTTAATCAAAAAATGCATTTTAATCATAATATAAAATGCTTATTAGTTTCTTTATTTTTCACCATCATAGCAAATGTTTCAAAAATACCAACATAATTTAATAGCATGTCTCAAAATTATTTTATCTGATGCTGTGTGCCTTCTTTTAAAATACTTTAAATTTATATTATATTAGATTTTTATTTTGGGATATGAAAGATTTAATGCATTGTGGTCTGTAGTCATCACCTTCATTTTCATACTCAAATGAACAAACTTTAGCTATAGGTGCTGTTTTAGGTTGGCTTTTGTGTCCTTTTGACAAAATTACTTTAACTTTGAAAGCGTCCTTGTGAATGGAATAGTAAGGTCTTTAATGAAGTGCACTACTAACAAAATAAGCATAATTACCTTTTTTGTCATAAGTGAAAATATAAAATATTTCTAAAACAACAATAAAATATTAAAACAACAAAATAAAGCTACTAAACAAAGTTCAAGATTTCTCTGTAGCCATTTTGTTCTTTGCATCTTCCTATAAAGATGTAGAGAAATTATTTAATCTACAATCAATAATAATTCCTCATTGTGACTTGCCATCTAATTGCCTAAGTGATGGCTATTTTAGCTCACTTTTTAAATTTACCTTCAATTTGAAAACACTGACATGGTAATGATTAACAGTTCTGTATTTTAAAGGTAAAGAAATGCAGCAACGAAAAAAAAAGGAGACTCCTGTGTAAGTTTTGTTTTATATGATGGAAAATGAGTTATTCATTCCCCTAATTTATATCCAAGTTTTACTTTGCCAATAAATAGCCCAACTTTTATAATCTAATACATGGTTATAGGTAAAGGAATCATATTCAGAAATGCTGGCTAGACAGACCATTCTGCCTCTTAATATTTAATTTAAATTATATTAAAGTCACATGTTACCACAAATACAAATACAAGTTAATTTTACTAAATCTTGCTCTAATATTACAACTTTAAAATTTGCTCTTTGAGTTCCAAGCTCTTATTAACACTCTATGCTTAACTTGAGTTGGCAGTGTGTGAACCCAGTTGGCATCATCTTGAGCCAACACCAATTATAGATTAATTTTTTCTCCAAATAAGATCAAGAGGATATCTAGACTCATAGAAATCAAATTGTTGGCAAAGAATAATAAATGTAAATAAAATCACCTGAAGTCTTGTTTGAAAACCAATTTAACTTGTAGGTCAACAATTTAACCTATCTTTAATTATGGACAACTCTAGAGTAGAAATCCACTTTCTCAGAGGTCCATTAATAAATGCTGTATTCCTACTATACTGATACACAGATTGAAATTCCCCAAAGCAAGTAGGAATAATAGAAAAAATTACAAAATATTTTTAAAAATAAAATTAAACTAATAAATAATATTTGGAATAGAGTGGCACATGTTACACCTCTAATATAATTTTTCAAATTATTTGGGTTTTATTAGGTATAATTTATAAAAGATCAATATTTTAACAATTATAAAAGGCTTCAACTCCATGACATGTTTTAATTAACATATTTCATTTTATATCACACAAAACATTCGTCATTAAATTTTAGTTAGAGATCCAAGTTCTTAAAATGTATAAAAGTATTCTATGTCTCTCAATTTCTACTTCTTTATTCTGTACAAATATCATTAATGTCACACACACACACACACACACACAAATAAAAATTACTGGTATGTTATTATTTAAGTAAAATTTTTAAGTTGTCTAATTTCTCCATATAATGCATTTAAATTATATTTTGAAATCTAAAAGAATATAATATAAATCCCTAAATTCTGAATAAATAGTTCAATAAGTGGTGAAACTAACACATTTTAATTTTACTAAAAAGTACAGTGGAATGTTTAATATTCATATTTCCAGAATGAGGTTTTGTTGTTGCTTTGTCATTATTTTTGTTGGATAAGATTTAAATATGCTTCTATTAAAGTGAAATCAGTGGCAGCCAGGGGGTAAAAAACCTTCAAAAATCTGTTTCTCCATAAAAGTTATGAGAACACTGGGAAAAAAATCAAAATTAACTTTTCAAATTAACTTTCTCAGAACTCTTGCAATTAAACAAAGGCTTGCCAAAATCTGTAGGGCTTATTCAATAAAAACTACGTATCTTGATTAAAAACATTGAGATTTGTAACAGTTTGACTTGCCTATTCCCATTCCTCTCTGACGCTCCACAATGGCCTTGAAAACGAAGCCTCTACAATTACAGTGATACCCAGCAGCGTAGCAGCCCTGTAAAGAACAGATGGATTGAAACTTTGTAAAATCCCCATTGCAAGAAAATTGTCATTGTTTGATTTGTTTGGCAGTTCCCTGGAAACCCCCACTTTTTTAACCTGACTCTGAAATTGTTATGTGCAAATAGCCTTTATTTCTGGGCATTTGTAGAAAACAATCAACAGCAATTGCTTAACATTTCAGCTGTCTGAGGTGATAACAGTGTGGGCTAATAAGAATTTAATGAAAACACTTAAAAGAAAATTGGAAAATAAAATACCCTTAAGTAGCTTTGAAAAACTTTCAGAAATTCATGCAAATACAAAAAGTTATTCACATATATACAACCGTGCATATATCCAGGAGATATTTGAAAAAGCCCTGAAGTCTCTCTTCTGGAAAATCATGAGCCTTTGTACAAGAAAGAATTTGCAGCTAAGGCAGAGTTGTAGACTGCCTGCCATAAGATTGAGTGTATAACCCAAAAGGAACAAAGAGCCTCTTGACAAATGCTGGAGACTTATTAGTTTAAGATTTTTAAGGAAATTCCTGTCTCATCATTAGCTGGCCACTAAGTTAATCAAACAGAGACAGTGGTCAGGCATGAGGAAGAATACAGACTTTACAGATTTATTTTGGGAAAGACTCTACACCAGCAAACAACAACAGTGCACTCTGGGAAGTAGAAGACTCTGATAATTAAAATTGTCACATTATATTATTTTAAATAATAAAACTTCAGCAAAAAAAATTACATAACATGCAAGGAAACAAGAAATTATAGCCCATACACAGAAGGAAGGAAAAGAATCAACAGAAAGTATCCCTGAGAAATTCAAGATTATTTAGACAAAGTTTTTCAATTAGCTATTTTAAATATGTTCAAAGAAATAAATGAAACCAGGCCTAAAGAGCAAAGAGAGATCATGGGACTAAAGCCTCACAAAATAAAGAATATCAATGAAGAGGTAGAAATTATTTTAAAAATAAAGAACCAAACAGAAATTCTGGAGTCAGAAAATACCAAAACTGCAAAATAGTCACTGAGAGAAAATATGCTTGGCAGAGGAATCAGCAAACTTGAAAATAGGTCAGTTGGAATTAGTCATTTCTTAACAGAAATATAAGAAAAAGGTTAAAAGAGTCTCAGAGACTGTGGGACACCAGCAAGTACACCAACATATGCATAACAGGCATCCCAGAAGAAGAAAATTTTAAATTGTCAGAAAGAGTATTTGAGAAAAGAATGACTGAAAACTTGCCAAATTAGATATAAAGCCATCCACACAGTCAAGAAGCTCAATAAACTCAGTAACATAAACTCAGATAGCCATTCTAGACACTTAGATTCAAGCTGTAAAATGACAAAGACAAAGCAAGAATCTTGAAAATAGCAAAAGAAAAGTGACTGACCACAGACAAAGGAACTTTAGGAAGATTAACGGTAAATTCATTCTTAGAAGCCATGGAAGCTAGAAGGTAGTGGAATCGCATGTTCAAACTGCCAAAGAGAAAAGATGATCAGTCAAGATTCTATATCCAGGAAAAGGATTCTTCAAAGGGAAGGAAAATTTGAGACAGAATTTGTCGCTATCAAAGCTTCCCAGCAAGAAATGCTAAAGAGCGCTCTTCAGGCTGAAATGAAAGAGTATTAGACAATAACTCAAACCCACATAAATAAAGAGATCTGGTAAAAGTAACTACACGTGGAAATAGACAAGACAGCACAGGCTTACCTCGGAGATACTGCAAGTTCAGTTCCAGACCACTGCAATAAACAAATAGTGTGATAAAACATCACATAATGTTTTTTGTTTCCCAGTACAAATAAAAGTTATGTTTACACTATACTATAAGTAGGCAATAGCATATTAAGTGGGCAACAACACCATTATGTCTAAAAAAAGGTAATTTAAAAAATCCTTTATTACTAAAAATGCTAACCATCATCTGAACCTTTAGCAAATTTTAATATTTTTGTAATAGTAACATCAAAGATCACTGACCACAGATCAAAATAACCAATATAATAATCATAAAAATTTTGAAATATTGCAAGAAGTGCCAAAATGTGACACAGACACAAACTGAGCTAATGCTCTTGGAAAAAAAAAGTGGTGACAATAGATTTGCTCAACACAGGGTTGCCACAAACTTTCAATTTATAAAGAATGTAGTATTTGTGAAGTGCAATAAAGTGAGGCACAATAAAATATGTTTGTGTAGAGGACTATGTTTTTTGTGACCTTGTTTTTCTTCTATATGACTTAAAATATACCCACACAAAGTAATACATACAAACCTGTTTTGAGGAGTATATAATGTCCAAAGATGCAATTTGTATGACAATAATAATACAAAGGAGGGAGGTAATGGTGCTATACAGGAGCAAAGTTGTGTGTAAAGTTGAAATTAATTTGGTATTAATTCAAATTTAACTGTTATAATTAAGTATTAATTACAATTCCAAGGGAAATCACTAAGATAGAGAATTCAACAGTGAACAGTTGAAAACTTCAATACTCCATTTTAATAATAGATAGAACATTTAGGCACAAGATCAAGAAGGAAATTACACCTTGAAGAATACTATAAAGGAATTTGACAAAAAACAATTTGCAGACCTAAATCTAGGATTTAAAAATATAACTAGAAAACATTCTATATATGGTGAATTTATTTTCAACAAGTGTGCCAAAACAAATAAGAAAAAAAGTCTTCAACAAATGATGCTCGAACAATTGAATTTCAACTCCTACCTCATATCATACACAAAAATTAACAAAAATTTTAGCAAAGACCTAAATTTAAAAGCAAAATTTTAAAACTCTCAGAAGAAAACTTTCATGTAAGTCTCTGTAACATGAAGTAGACAATGGTTCCTTACATATGACAACAAAAGAACAAACAAACAAAAAAAGTAATAAATTAGACTACCTCAAATTTTTTAACTTTTGTGATTTAAAGGACACCATCAAGAAAGTGAAAAGACAATGTACAGATAAGGATACATATTTGCAAAACAAATATAAGGGACCGTAATCCAGAGTAAATGAAAAGCTCTTACTACTCAAGAATATAAATAAAATAACTGATTTTAGAAATGATTGAAGTATTTGAATAGACATTTCTCCAAAGAATATATTAAAATGGCTAGTGTATACAAGAAAAAATGCTTAACATCCGTAACCTTTGGTAAAATGTGCATCGAGACCATGATGAAAGACCTATTACACACCTAACAATTTAAAATATTAGGCAGTAACAAGTGTTGGTGAGGATTAATTTTAAAAAAGTAATACATTGTTGGTAAGGATGTAAAATGGTGCATATGCTCAGGAAAACAGTTTAATAATTAATCAAAAGTTAAGCATCCAGTTACTACATGACTTAGCAATTCTAATTCTCATATATACCCAAGAGAATAGAAAACATAGGTTTGCACAAAGAGTTGTACCCAAGTGTTCATAGCAGTATTACTCACAATAGCCAAAATGTGAAAATAACACAAATGTTCATCAGCTGAACACTGGATAAGCAAAACGTGATATATCCGGACAATGGACTGCCATCCAGCCCTAGAAATGAGCAAAGTGTAGATATATACTACAGCATTTATGAATTGAATCAAACACAAAAGGGGACATACTAGGTGATTCTGTAATCTGAAATGACCATGATAGGTAAACTCATAGAGACACAAATATGTTAGTGTTTGCCAGTTGCTGAGTTGAAGAGGAAACAGAGTGGCTGCTAATTAATGCAGCATTTATTTGCTGGTGAAGAAAATGTTCTAGAATTTGAAAATGGTGATGGTTATACAACTTTCTGAATATTTCTAAAACCAGAGTTGTTTGCTTTAAAATGCTGAATTTTGTGAAAGGTGAATTATACCTCAATAAAATAAAATCAAAAAACAGTCTGCATTTTTCTCCCCTTTTAATATCTGTATTTCATTCTTGATTTTTTTTTAATGTTACTACTTCAACTGTAGACTGTTCTTATCAGTCCAAGGTTAAATTTCCTAATTGACCTCAAAATTATACTGGAAAGAGACAGAACAAGAGAGTGAAAGAGATAGGTAGAATTATTGGATTTAAATGGGTTTAATTCATATAATTTTTAGCTCCATAAAACTCATTTGCATAATCTTCCTGCCTTTCTGGCTAGAAATATAAAAACACACTCAATAAGAATATTCAAACACAATCTTTTCATTACACTTTAACCAGTAAATGCTCCTTCATTTCTATCAAGTATCCTTTGTTTTTTAGAAATGCTCTGACCAGAAGTCCACTACTTACCATGTGTGGCTCATAAGCAATTGAAATGCAGCATGTATGCAAAATACCCACTGCCTTTGTAAGGCACTCTGAATACAAATGGCCAGTAGGCACATGAAAAAGTGCTCAATATCACTAGTTATCAGAGAAATGCAAGTCAAAACTACAACGAGGTATCACCTTACACCAGTCAGAGTGCCTATCGTTCAAAAGTCCATGAATGATAAATGCTGGAGAGGGTGTGGAGAAAAGGGAACCCTCCTACACTGTTGGTGGGAATGCAGTTTGGTGCAGCCATTATGGAAAACATATAGAGATTCCTCAAAAAACTAAAAATAGATTTAACATATGATCCAGCAATCCCACTCCTGGGCATATATCTGCAGAGAAGTCTAATTCAAAAAGATACATGCACTCCAATGTTCATAGCAGTACTATATGCAATAGCCAAGACATGGAAACAACTTAAATGTCCATTTACAGATGCCTGGATAAAGAAGCTGTGGTATATTTATACAATGGAATAGTACTCAGCCACAAAAAAAGAATAAAATAATGCCATTTGCAGCAACATGGATGGACCTAGAGATCATCATTCTAAGTGAAGTAAGCCAGAAAGAGAAAGAAAAATACCAAATGATATAAAGCATATGTAGAATCTTAAAAAAAAAAAAAAGGAAAAAAAGGACACTAGGAACTCATCTACAAAAAAGAAACAGACTCACTGACATAGTAAACAAGTTTATGGTTACTGGGGAAAGAGGGTGGGAAGGGATAAATTTGGGAGTTCGAGATTTACAAATGTTAGCCACTGTATATAAAAACAGATTTTAAAAGTTTCTTCTGTATAGGACAGGGAACTATGTTCAATATCTTATAATAACAACAACCTTTAATGAAAAAACAAATGAAAATGAATATATGTATGTATATACATTCCTGGGACATTGTGCTATACACCAAAAATTGAAACAATGTAATTGACTGTACTTCAATTAAAAAAAAGACACTATGAGATTAAACAGAATGCAAAGTATCTCATTAATAAGTCTAAATTTATTATATTGCATTGATTATAGTTCTGATGTATGGCGTTAAATAAAACTTTACTAAAGTTAATATATCCTTTCTTAAATGTAGCCACTAGAATATTTAAAATTACGTATGTGTCTCTGATTATATTTGTTTGATCAGCACTTGTTGGGAGAACATCTTCCCACACACAGAACATCAATCTTGAGACCTGAGATGTCTGAACACCATTCTAAATTCAATAAATTTTAAAAGTGTGTTATGTGACCCTTAGCACTCCAATTACTTTTAGAGTGAACAAATACATTTATCTATAAAACAAAGAATGCCTCATACATTAAAATGGAGTTACTTACAGGTATGTACATTTAAAATTTATCACTTAGGTACAATATCCTCCAACCCACATACTTTATTGTAAATTCTGAATAATGAAATCTCTACTCTCTGGCTTTTGTAATTTGGAGTAAATACAGGAGGATTTATAACACTTTGATATACATCTAATTTACTCAAAAGTGAAGTCATCAGTATTTTGAAAAGTGTGTTGGTTTGTCTCTGTTCTCCCCTCTACTGTAAACTTCTTCACCCTGCTGTCACCATAGGGTCTGATCTCTACCTGACTCCATCACCAGGATTCCTTAAACTTCACCTTCCAGTTTGGTTTGCCCAATAACAAGACAAGAAGGAAGAAAGAGAGGGATTCTGGGCAATTGTTTTCCTGTTTCTGCCACTGCCAACCCCCATTTGACCTTGCCTGCATTTCCCTGTATAAGACCACAGGCTGGAAAGCAACCTCTGTTTTCTACTATGGTTCTCTCAGTGGGATCTGGTAAAGGCTCCCATCTACAGTAGTGCTTCAACATTCCTTTTTTCCCTTTAACCTTGGCTACATCTCTGTGCAGACTACCTACTTGCAACTCCTTTCAGTCACCTGTCTAAATAAACATCTGTTCTCTGCCAGGACCTTGACTGTCACAGAGAGGATCCCGTCTATGCCAAAGCCATTATCTCTACAGTGGACTTGTCTAAGGAATCAGTATATTGAGGAGTAAACCCTCAGCGGATTAATCCAAAGTGTCAGAATTTGGATTTTGTCCTTAGAGGTTTTTAAAAGATACCTGAGAAGTTTTATGTCCAACATTTTTTCTCTAGATCCTTAATACGATTTTGCCACAAGAAATGAAGATTTGCCTTTTTCTGCTAAGCTTTTCTTTCTCACAGAGACCATACTTCACCAGGATGGAGGTTTTCCACGTTTTTTCTAATGTATCAAAGAATATCATGATGTCTCAGGTACATGATCATCAAATATTTTTGATTGTGCTCCCTTAACATAGTTTTCCAAAGCAATGTACCTCCACACATATTTTTAACAGGACGTCTGAAATATTTCATCCAAAGTTTGAATATAGCTAGCTGCAAGGCATATTATTTCTATATATTGTAAACAGAGACATTTTAAAGTGTTGTTCTCACATAATTCAATCATATATGCCCCATGGTATCAGGATACCATAGGAATTTGCTACCATCATCATCCAATTTAAATATTGATAAAAAAGCACTTCATCAATAAATGAGAATTTTATATCAGTTTTCTCTTCTCCTGCTACTCATATTTCCATTTTACTTCCCGAACAGAATTACATCTTAATGTAGTATATTTTTATTCTTGAAAGTATTTTATTGATCCTCTTTCATACTTCACTGAAGAAACAAATAAATATATAAATTAACATTGAATTCTTTTTTTCCGGTAACATAAGCTCTATGTGTTAAAAAGTAATTCCCCTGGTTTGAGTTGCAAATTGATTTCAAATCAACAAAAATATATTAAAATTTTAGCATATAATCATTAAGCATAAAAGTAAAAATGTTTAATTATGCACACATTTCTTAATGAAGTGAATGAGATTTCTTTGTCCCAATGATTTTTCATATCTATATATGATTATTACTAGTTGCTAGAAGGAGAAATAATTTAACCCAAATATTCAGAGAACCTGACCAGCCAGGGGGTCAGGGGGGCCTGAGACCTTGACTACAATTCCTTCAGAGTTTGCAATGTGTAACATGGGCTGCGCACCAAGTCCGGTGTGGCGAGGGAACCTTTCCCCCTCCAACCCATGGCCTGCCAGGGAAAGCTTTCATAATGATATATTAAAAGGCCTGATCATATTATCAGGCCTGAAAAATCACATAGGCTTTCAACAAGGAGCTGGACTCCTGTGTTACATGCTAAATATCGCAGACTAATCTATCATCAAAGGTCATGTTTAGTGATATTTCAGCTAACAACTAGATCAAGTCTTCTTTTGATTATGTTAAAAGCGAATTTTTCAGTTGACATACACAAAACCTTTAGCATCTGTTTTGCATAAGTATTTGTTACCCAGTTTTTACAATAGCTCACACAAAGTATTTTGAACTGTCCATCTGATCATTGCTCTATGCCCTTATCCACAAACAGGAGATCAGAAGAAGATTTAGGATTGGTAGGAGTTATGCTTTTCTTTGGTAAATGGTAGAGAGGTGTCGTGACAAGGTAGGTAGGAAAAATTAGCCAAACCTCAGTCAAAACCAGGTGCTTTTACAGTCAGATAAATTTAGAGATAAATGTATATACTTAATTTAGGGATATGAGAATTGATTCCTTTGAACTATTTCTGCCCTTTCACCCATTCTAAGCCCTTCACCCCCAAGGGGTGAACACACCCAGTGTGAAGTTTGGCACAATCATCACATAGGAAGTAGTAAGAAACAGAACACGAATCCCGGCAATCTATCTTGAGAACCTATATTCTTCATCATCCTCTACTGTGTGAGGTACAGGCTTTGTGATCTGCCTTGAAGGTATGTTTCAGCTCTATAAAGAATAAAACGTGTTACTTCCCACACTTGCTTTTGCAGGAAGTTATTAGAGCCTATCTTGCAAAATATGGATATAACTCAGAAGAACAGTGTTTACAATGGCAGCTGCGCAGTAGATCAAAAAAGCCGCATGTCCAGTTTAGACTAAAAGGAGAGGTGTAACAGTGAAGTTAGTTCACTGGGGAAGCCATCAATGGAAGATGCTGGCAGAATTAAGTCATCACTCTCCAGAAAGCAAATAAAATGCTATCTTTACTCCTACACAAACGTCTACTGAGGTAGATTTAATATCAAATGAAATGTGCAACTTTTAGAAGAAAATAGAGAAAAACAGATTTATATCCTCAAAATAGGGGGAGGTTTCTTAAACAAGAAAAAACAAATAAAAAGAGCACAAACCCTAAGAAAAATAGCATTAGATGTTAAAAATTGCATTTAGAAAAAAAAAAAAACTTCTGTGGGTCAAAAGTCCGTTTTAAAGTGAAGAGTCATACACAAAAAATGCATTAATAGTGAATATATATATTCCTTCTACATATTTTCAACAAATCAATAAGAAAAAAATGCCTACACTATCTAGAACAAATGAACAGGTATATAAAGAGAAGACATTTGTAGACTGGACACTATGCAAATGATTAAGCAACAAAGAAACAATTAAAGCTCTGTAGTTTCAAAAGATTTTATGTATCTGACTGCTTTAGCTTTTGGCAAGAATTTAGAGCAATGATAAGTCAGTTAGTGAGATATAAATTGTTGAAAGCAATTTGGCAAGTAATTTGGCAGTATCTAGCAAAATTGAAGATATATGCATATGCCTATGACCCAACAATTATTTTCATATATATATATATATATATATATGAAATCCTTGAGAGAATCATTACTGAGACTCAAAATACGCATGCATAAAAGTGTTTATTGGAGAATTGTGTATAGAAAAAAAAAGAAAAATCTTAAACATTCATCAGCTTCAGAATAGATAAATAACATGTGGTAAGTTCGTGAAGAACTACTACACATCTGTGAAAATGAATGATCTAAAACTAAACGTAGTAACATATATATTTTGAGGCACATAATAGGAATGGAAAAGCACAGCATGGTAACATTTAAATAAAGTTATAGTACATAAAAACGTGTTGTATGGTGTGTAGTGATATACGCATGGGTAGTGATAAATTCATTAAAGAAATGTAGGGAAATCATAAGCCTTAAATTCAGAATGGTAATTAGCTCAGACTGGTGGCAGACGGGAGGGAGTAGGTAGGTTGGGAGCAATCAGATGAGATGCAGAAATATACAACTGTCTATGTATCTTTTATTTCTTAAATTGACTTGTAGAAACTTGTCATTCTCTATATCATCATTCATACAATTTTAAACAATGTTTTTCCAGAGGATTGTCCTTTGGGAAAACATAAATCCCAGAGGCCATATGGAATAATTGGGAGTGTAGAAGAATGTGAGGAAATATGGAAAAAAAAACAGAGCAAATGTGAGTGACACTGCACCAGAAAGTCATTATTCCAACAGAGAATACAACCCCCAGCAAGACAAGGGACTGAAGGATTTTAAGAAAACTGGACTGTTTTCCAACCAGTTGATGAATTTTGTTTACTCACTCAATTACAATCGTGCAAAATTTCCAAAAAGTGAACAATTACCTTTGTAATAAATAGCTCATCAAGCTATCTGCAAATGCCAGCTAGAAAACAACATGTTACAGAGAACTCGTCAGTCAGACAAACTCCTTTTTCTTCTTGTTAGCCAAAAGAAGTGAAAAAGAAAAGTAATTATAGGTAATTTTCCAATCATTCCCATGATATGAGATAGTGCAGGACGTAGAAATTACTAGATAATGGTCTTCTATTACTATCATTTAATTGAATATGTAATATAATGCAGATATGATCAATCTTAATAAAATAAGGCCCACACAAGATAGGACATAAGGCAAAAAAAAAATAAGTAGGTAAACAGAAGAGTAGTATCTTAAGAGTGAACAGTCAGGCTATTATTATTGTAAATGGTACATATATATTTTAAAAGGCTTAAATATGTCATTTGACATTGAGAGTGAGCTGTCAAGGAATTTAGGCAGAGGCATAACCAGGGGTGATATTTATATAATATGTTAACTTTTACAGTTAATTAGACCAATCATAATGCACCCACCCACCAGCTTTAGTGCTGGCCCTTGAAAGCCCCCTCTGTCCAAGGAAACGTGTGGGGAGGGGTAGCAGGGGGCGCTCTAGGCCCTAGGATGCAGCTATTGGACCACCTTTCTGGCCTATTTCAATATTCAACAACTCTTCAGGTTGTACTGGTGGGTACTAGCTGAACAAAACACTAGACATAACTATTTATAAAATCGGAGGGGAGAAGATGTAAGCCACCTTTATCCTGAGGGGAAAAAAAAATCCCCTTCCATCACAGCAGAAAGCAAAATACCTACTTCAAAAATCAACACAAAAAGCAGCAATTTAAGAATATTATTAGAAACGTTTGATTGGTGGAGATCTAAAATTCGGGGTGCTCAGTATTATTACCATTCATCAACCTTCTAATCCTTTCCCCACACTATCTGAAGACTTAGACCCTATAGCTCCACCACATTTCCTAGTCTTATTCCCAGAATATGCTATCTTAGCTGTTTCTTTGCTTCCATCTCCACAGACCTTTATTTTCTTGCCTTCTCAGCCATCCCTTCCCAAGTCTACCAATTCCAAAATATCTAACACCAACATATTAAATTCAACTCAATTCTCCACTTCTAGTTTGTCTTTGTCGGTAACTCCCCATCATTCTACCCAAGATATTAAAACCACTGTTCTCACCATCTATTAATGCCCTTCTGCCTTCTCTTATGTTATGTCTAGCCTAGATTTCATAATCCAGAAAAAGAAATGCTCCTTTACAAAAATATTTAACATCTGTTTCACTCACCTTCTTCCCTGCTCAACTGGAAGAACTTCAGCATTACAAGATCCCAACGAGGTATACTCCAAAGCAAAGTGGACAGATGAAAATCAAGGTCCCACAACCAGTTAGGTTGACTTCAGCGAAGTGTTAGGGTAAATTTATGATATCAGATGTCAAGTGGTCTCTTGACATCTCTGTCAATCCAAAGACATTTCTGCGGAAAGCTTGTATTTCTATTCTAAAACAATTCCATTTATTATCTTTTCTCCTTAAATGTCTTGGATTTCAGATGATAACCTTGTTCCAATTGATTGGGATATAGAAATGATCTGTTTAGCGTTCCCTCTGATTGCTACTTAATTTCTAATTACTTGCCTGTGCATCTTTTTAATTCATGTTCCCTTGTGTTACATTCTCAGCTTGCCGTTCCTTCTCATTCCAGTACATTTCTCATGGGTCCCATCTCTTCTAACAGTCTTGAGAAATTAAGAAACTTTCCACTTGGGTTACTCATTCCTTTAAGTCCCCTAACTCTCTCTCTCTAGTACAATATTCATATCAGCATCCAAACTCACCTTACTACCTCATTTTCTTAAAAAAAAAAATTCCCCACAGTTCCTTCCAGCTTTGACTCCATTTCTATACTTACCTATATAGATAAACTTTTAGAAAGAACAAATTACAGACAGATTCCACTTTTTCACTTTCTGTTCACTCCTCAATGCTCTACAATTTACTTTCTTTTTCCATTATTACACTGAAATGTCTTTTGTCAAAATCTCCACTTTATTTTTGCCAACTTCACTGATCATTTTTTGTCCTAATTTTACTTCTCTGCAGTCTTTATCACAGCGGAGCGTTCCCTTCTTCTGAAAACCATCTCCTCTCTGAGCTTCAAGGACATCGATCTTACCTTGGTTTTTCTAATAACCTTTCCAATAACCTTCCTGACAGCTTAATGTTGAGTCTCTAGGGCTTATTCCTCAGTCCTTTGCTCTTTTCTGTCTACAGTCTGTTCCAATGGCTGCTAATGACTCTGAATTTTCTTGCTGAATCTCTTTGCTGCCTACATTTAAGGGCAACTTCCTTGGTTTATTTACAGATCTCAAAAGTAACACGTCCACAGTGCATATGAAGTTTCCTTCTTTTAAAACCTGGATCAGCTTCTTATCTCAGTAAAATGATACAATCATTCATATAGTTTCTCGAGCAAAATTCAGGGGGCTTTCTTTATTCATCCCTCTCCCCTATTTCCCTCTATCCAAAATATTGATAAGTATTGTTAATACCACCATCAAAATAAATCTACTTTTTATCTCTTTGTCTTCCTATCCAGTGCTACTATTATCATTCAGGTCACATCTTGGCTGAACTGGGGCCATAGTCTCTTACTGGTCTCCTGATATGTACTCTTGTCCTCTACACTCTCAATTGCCAATAATCTTTAAAACACAAAGTAGCTGGGTCATTAAAAAAAAAAAAACACATAAATCAGAATACAGCAAATCTCACAAAATTCTTCCATTGACTTCCCGTGGAACTCTGAATACAATCTACAATCCTGTGCATGGTCCCAAAACCCTGAGCCTTATGTACCTTGTCAACCACATTGTAAACAACTCTGATTCTGGTTCTCTGTGCTTCAATCACACTGGACTCTGTACAACCTTTAATTACACCAAGACCTTTCTAATCCCAGCAGCAACCAAGTACCTTATGTGGGCTCTTTACATAGTTGTTTCTTTTATAAACTCCATGTCTGATCTTAAGTAGCATCGATTCAAAAAACCATACATTGCCTTCCCTCCCACTGAATCAGCTGCCCCCTCATCTATTTTTCTCTACTCATCTATTTCTCTCTATCATTGAATTATTTTCAACATCTTCAGAGGAAACATTTGTCACTTTAAAGTTATTTGTTGTTTGCATGTTTATTTTCTGTCTTTCTCACTTTACAGTAAATTTCATGATAGGGAGAATTATGTCTTTGTCTCAGTGCCAAGTATCTACTAGAATTCATTTATTGCATAGATTAATAAATGATAGAGTGTCTTGGAAAACAATATGTTTATGATCAACCAACTTCACTGTAAGTGTGTAAAGTCAGAGATGATATTACATGCTTCTTTGTACTTCTACAAGGTTTCTAGCTGTGTATACACTGAACTAAATCTTTATGGAATGTTTAAATTTACATTCATACATGTAGTTAATAATCCACACCATTTTATATCAAGTTTTTTATATTTATTTTACTTTATCTAGTATTTTCTGCCATTGAGTAAGCTCTCATGTTTAGTGGCTGGGCTAAAATGAATGGCATAGAACTAACAAATATAGCAAACTAGTTAATTTAATACCCCCCTTTGTTATTGCCAATTGGGAAGCAAAATGTAAGTTCTAATTTCATTGAATTTTTATAGGGAAAATAAATTAGTAACATTCCCTTCAAGCAAAATACGAAACCCACATGGTTTCTATTTTTACAGTGCCTTTCATCATAATTTTAAACCACCCACAACAATTCAGTCAAACAATCTGTGTGCTTTTTCCTCTGGGGAGCTTGCTAAATTTGCAATTGAGATAAGCAATCAATGCTCACCTCTGCTAAACTGTACATAAATATTATTTCAAAAGGAAATTCCTCGGAGGAACTCCTTTATGGAATGTAACTTCATTAGTAAGTAATGGATTGCTCTATTGTAGGTTGTCTCCATCAAGCTAATTTGGAGACTGTTAATTGTCTTACATTTCTTTTATATGGTAAAATGAATGATACCCCGGTGTGAGACTTGACCTAATTATAATTAGGCTTTCCATGAGTTAATGGTATTGACTTCATTCGACTTTCATGTTCACATTAATCTATTTATTATAGAATATTTACAGAATCGAATTGGAATGGAATTCATCCCCATCTCTACTTCATTTCTTGAGCTTTCATAGGGCTTGTAACAGATAAAAAGAAATCTACTATTAAAGGAAAAGATCTAAGTATTTTTTTAACTTTCCTCAGTGTTCACACAAATGTTTTTCACCATTCCTGTGAGTTTTCATAGAGGTTTTATTTTTTTATTATTCTTATAAAAAAGAATTACAAGATCTAGTTCTTGATTCCCATTAGAAGATTTGTTTTTCAGTAGTTAAACTATTTTTACTACCGATTTTTATTTACTCGCTTTGTTAACAGGGGTTAAAGCTCTGATTTTTTTTCCCTCAAAATACATTAGTTACATTTTCACTCAAGTATCAGCGTACTATAGAACTTGTGATATAAAAGAAAATTTAGAGAAATATAATTTAGCTAAAGTTTATAGATAATGAAACTGGAGCATGGAAAACTTAACTAACTTGGTTTAGTCCTCACAACTAAGATCACAGAATCATAATTCTGGAAGACTGTCAGGAGGATGATCTTGTCTCTCTTCTTATCTGAAAATAATCTTGGATAGATGGCACTGTTATTACTTGATCAATAATCATGGGAAATGTGTCCCAAATTTTATAACTAAAATTTAATTATATTTTTTACAATTTCCAGTTGGCATTTGCAAGTTAAGTTGATATTGAATTTTGCCCAAGACCAATTTATTAGGTTATAGTATGCTTATCACAGATGAATAATGAGCAATAGATATCATTAAATTGTATTTCCAACTATTCTTTTGACTTATTAGTCTTCTATTGCTGTGCAGCAAATAATCAAAATTTTAGTGGCTTAAAATGTCACTCATTTATTATCTCACTAGCTCTGTGGGAAAGAAATCTGGCACTTTTTTTTTTGCTGACCCCTCTGCTTTTCATGCGATCTGGTTAAAATCAAAATATCAGTCTGTGATCTCACCTGCAGCTCAAGGACCACTTATAAACTCATTGGTTGTTGGCAGAATTCCAGTCCTCTGTAGTTGTAGGACTGAGATTCCTGCTTACTTACTTGTTGTCAACCAAGGGCTATTCTCACCTGCTAAAGGCCACCTATCATTTCCTGCCACATGGTCTTCTGCATAAATTTTAGTTTGCTCCTTTAAAATCAGTAGAATCTATGCTGCTGCTTCTTGACTCTAATGTCCTCAACTGACAGGATCAAGCCAACTCAGGATAATCTCTCTTTTGATTATCTCCAACTGAATGGATTAGAAGCCTTAATAACATTTGCAAAAGCCCTTTAGCTATAAAATGTAAAACATTCATAGGAGATATATGCCATTGTATGCACAGGTTTTCTAACACTCAAAGGGAGGATGTTTTTCAAAATGGTACAACACAGATGGAAATGCTAGACTTCTACCTACCAAACTTGTCAAATGATACTGTATTGATATTTAGTGCTTCAATGAAAGGCATTAATAAAACATGTAAATAAAATGAATGGCCATAAGATGGTAAGTATAAATAAAATGAATCACCCCAAAATTTTTATAATACTTGTCTCTCCAAGATTTACTGGTAAAAGGATACAAAAATTTAACTATAATATGAATAAGATCTGAAGAGCTAATGTGAAGCATTGGTGACTATAGTTAATAGCACTGTATTGTATAACTGAAATTTGCTAAGAGAGTAGAACTTAAATGTGCTTACCAAAGAAAATAAAAACAAAGGGATAAGTATATGAAGTGACGGATGTGTTAATTAACTAGATGGAGGGAGAAATTTTTTCACAATGTATATGTTTATCAGATCACCACAATGTACACTTTAAATATTATGTCAGTTATATCTCAATAAACTGAAATTAAAAGAAAACCACACATATCTATTATTCTCTATCTTATATTTTTTTTCCTTCTAAAAAACATAGTTAATATATAATTTGCCTTCAGTCACAAAGAACATTTGTGGATCAAATTCAGGTTGCCTAAAGAAACCAAACTGTGCTAAAGGAGTAGTGTATACAATATATATTTGAGGGCTAAAAAAAGTTATTTTGTTGTTTTTGAAAACAAAGTGTAAAGGTAAAAATGGTATTTAGAAAACACAAAGCACCATAGCAAGAATGGTCATTAAATATAAGACTATATTCAACTGGCAAATGATCTATACTGATCTTTTGAATGTCTGCCTGTATTATTCTACTCAAATGCATAAAGGAACGAAACATCTTACAGAATGCTTATAGGAATCAGCAAAGCAAATCTTTTCCACCATGATTCCATGATTGGTCATGTGACAAGTATGTAGTGCACTACCTTCTCCTCAAAAAGTCGTCACATTTAGGAGCAAGACATTCTTGTTGATGGAACTTGTATGCATGCTCTGAAACTCGTAATATCTGTCAAATTTTCTGAGTAAAAGTGGAATCCAGGAAATTTTTAATTTACAGGTCTATTTTAACTTGGTTTTTAAAGAACATGAGAGAGATCATGTTTTCTTTAAAGAAGTAGAACTGAGAGGCTTTGTATCTCTTCCTTGTAATTCTCTAAATTGTCAAGAATCTAGGCAATTGTTTGTATCAGTGGAAGATCTAACTAAGCACCTTTCCATTTTTTGACTCTTTTTAAAATTAAACAAAATGTTTTTTTTAACTTATGTCTTTTTTTCTTCATGGTATACTTACCAGTATATTTGCCAGTTTCAAAGCTGATAATTTAAGACATTAGTGAAGAGGGGGAAAACTTCGTATTTTCTGACATTTACCAATTGAATATTCTAGTAGTTATGTAAAAGGTAGTCATTATTTCAAAATAATTATATTTCTATTATATAGCTTATATTTAAGAATATATTATCCTATGTAAAGTAAGCTGGACCCAAAACAATAAATATTCAATAAATGACCTCACTTATATGCATAATCTACAAAAGTCAAACTCATAGAACAGAGAGTAGAATGGTAGTCGCCAGGGGCTGAGGATTGCAGGAAATGGGGAGATAGTGGTCAAAGTGTTTCCCCAAAATGCAAGGGAAAAAGACCCTAATTCTTGTCATACCTGAAAGATAAGAATTCAGACAGGAGAGGGAACATTACATAGGGAAAGATTTTAAAGGATTTATTTAGCAAAGGGAAAGTGCACATTTAAGAACAGGAGGTGGGCTGATCCAAGGGAGGAAAAGCAGTGGTCTTTGTCTGTCCCTCCTATTATACCCTCATTTAGAGGTGGTCTTTTGATTGATTAACAGCTCTTGCCCCTGGAATGCTTAGTCATGTTTGTCCTCTTTACGCATGTTCTTATCTATGATACACACAGAAAAACCAATGGGGAAGCCTAAAACTCAATGCTAATTATATTACAATGATCATTGGGTCATGTCTGGTTAGGTCCTTTTCGCTATTGCACAGATGCAGCTGTCAGGTTCTAATCAGTTTCTTGTTAGCACTCATTTAGAGGAAGTAAATCTTCTTTATGCTGGAGGTAGACATACCTCCATCATCCAGACCATCTTCCCTCTTCTCCAACTATCTGCCAGGTGCCCCTACTTATCTAACTACCTAACAAAAGGATACAAATGCTTAATTATAATATTAAAAAGTTCTGAACATCTAATTTACAGTATAGTGTTTATAGTTAATATAACTATATTTTATACTTGAAATTTGCTAAAAATAGGAATTTTAAGTATTCTTGTCATAAAAAATATTAACTAGTGAGGTGATGGGTGTGTTAATTAATTTGACTGTGGCAAGAACTTCACAATGTATTCACATTATATTATATCATCATTATATCATTGTTTATCTTATAAAAACAAATATATACAAATTTTAATTGCCAATCATATCTCTATAAAGATTTTGAAAAGAATATAGCAATCCTTGTGAACATAAGGATCTTTTAAAATTAATTGGCTTTGTAGAATCTGTAATACACACTGAAGGTTCATTTCTGATTCTCTGTTTCTGGTAATAGCAGGCTAGAATATTTGGATCACATATCCCTCTGAGGAGAGGAATAATGTAAGAATGAAATATATTACCAAAATTTTTGTAACACTAACAAGAACTAACAAGCCAGTGAAGAAATATCACAAGGAAATGAAATTCAGGGACACAAATGAATTCTAAATCTACTTTTGCCCTGAGGACAAATGCAGATTTCAGAAAATTTGAACTTCCCACTAGTGAGGCTGATTGAATTCAAAGCATAAGACAACAAAAAGTGATGAGTCCAAAATAATGATCCTCCCCACAGTGTGTTGGTATCTCAAAGAACAACACCCTCAGGATGAGACTGAGAAATGGAGAACAACTCTCAGAATTTTGCATTGGCAATCTAGGAAACCCTAAATCATGAAATTGGTTCAAGCTGGTTCTAGATTGGTATTGTTTGCTGATTCTTGGCTGAAAAACTGCTTATACACTCTGAAGGAAAATAAACTTTAACTTAGGCTTCACACTTCTGCTGTAGATAATATTTCAGTATTGATGTCCATTATGTAATCAGTGATAATCAGACACAAAAGGAACAAAATAAGACACCATGAGAAAGAATTGCAGGGAAAGTTAAAAAAAAAAAACCAGAAACAAATCATCAACATTTCAACTACTAGAATAACAAACACAAACTATGAAGTAACTATATTTAAAGGACTTTAAAACAACAACAAACTTGAAGAAATCTACAAGGAAAATAAAACTATACAGAGAATCAGAGCAAATCTGGAAAAGAAATGCAGATGTTTTGGGAATGAAACATTTGATAACTGAAAGATTATTAACAGGCCTAAAAAGAAAATTGGTTAGCTGAATAATAGATGCAAAGCACTAATAAAAATATAAAAAAGACAACATAAATATAATTACATATATAGTACTATATATACATATATTGTATGTTATTACATATTGAATATATATATATATTAGAGAGTAAATATCTCATATAATTAATGAGTCCCAGAATAAAGGGAGATTGAAAATGTGGCAATAACATTACTTGAGAAAATGGTAAATGATTGTTCTGTAACTAATAAAAAAATATATCCAAAAATATTTTATGTAGACACAAAATAATTAGAAAACAAGATGCAAAAGGCAAAGTCTTCATTGTTGCAAGAAAATAATAGATGGTTATTTTAGAGAGGAACAGATGGATAGCTAACTTCTCAGTAGCAAAAACAGGAGTCAAAGTACAGTAGAAATATATCTTCACTGTGCTAAAAATTAATAACTGTCAACCCAGAATTTTATACCAAATGAAAGTATATTTTAGAAGGAAATTTTAATATGAAGGTAAAAAAAATAACATTTCCTGACAAGCAAAAACTAAGAAAGTGAAAAAAAAATGACATTTCTTCAGAACCGAAAACCAAGCAAGTCCATCATCCACACTGCCACACTAAAGGAAATTCTAAATAACCTACTGAAGTCAAAATGTATTGCAAATATAAGGTCTGAGAAGCAGGAAGAATGAATGTCAAAGAAAATGATATACTCATGGGGCAATATAAATATTCCATCAATTTATACTGTTGATATTGTATGGTGTTAAAAATAAAATAGATATTTAAAATTCATGACAATAATCTTTCTTTTTCTTTAACATCATTTATACATTATTATTATAAATTTAAAAATCTTTATATTTTCCCACACATTTATTTTTTATTTTACCTTTGTATCTTAAGGCAAATAGAAAATGATAGATTTAGAACCAAATATCTCAGCAATTATATTAACTATACATTGACCAAATATTCGCATGAATGAAATCACAATCAGATCCAAATATTATGATTCTTACAGGAAACCCACAAAAATTATGAAGGTAAAAATGTTGAAAATAAAGTGATGGAAAAATATACCATGAAAATTACCTTTGAAAGCTAGTATAATTATATTACTATCTAAGCAAATCAACTTTAAGTTGAAGGGAATTAATAAAGATAAATATAATTACTTCATAATGAAAATATTTGCATTTCATCAAGAATCTAGAAGTATGCACCAAATAAAATAATGCTATACAAAATAAGAATTAACAATCTATAAGAAGAAATAGAAAACCCTTATATTGAGAGATTTTTAAATATTTCTTTCTCAGTAACTGCCAGAACAAGCAGACAAAAGAATGTTATTAAAGAGCTAATACACATGTACACCATAGTGAGGAATTTTGGTCAAATAAATAATTACAGAAAAGCATTTCAGACATCTGAATAATACACATTATTTTAAAATATGCTGAGGAATTTTCTCAACTGAATGTTAAAAACACAGCAATTCTCAAAAAAATTTTTTCAAAGGATCAAAAGCACGCAGATTACAGCAGCTGACCACAATGAATTAGAGTGCAATAGTAAAATATAACTTAATAGTTCTTGTACATTTAGTAATTACAAGATATACTTCTAAATAAAACAGAGGCAAAAAAAAAAAGAAATAGAATGGAAATTAGAGAGCATTTTAAATGAGAACACAAATTTATTGCATAAATAAAATGTGGGATTCACTGAGGTGCTGTTTAGAAGAAATAAGAAAGAAACTGGCATAATTTAATAAACTATAATAAAACCCTGAACATATAAAATAGAATAAATAATGCCAGAAGTAGTTTCTTTGAAGTTGTTAATAAATTTGCTAAACCTCCAGTGAAATCAATCATGGAAAACAAATAAGAAAATAACTATAACATGGATTAAAATGGAACATGAATGAGAGCCACGTAGTTAGTATTTACAAGATAATAGGACTTAACATCATCAAGGTGGTGGAATAGGAAATCCCAGAACTCATTCCCCAACAAAAACAACCATTTAACAAGATACAGAGCCCAAAACACCTTTACAAGATTTCCAGAATCAGTGAAGAAATTTCAATATCTCAGGCAAGCATAAAGCTGAGAAAAGCTTCATTGAAGTGGAAAATAATTTTCACTTTATCTACATCAGCCCCTCCCCCAGCCCATCACACCTTCATGCCAGAAGAGAGCATCGAGTTTGTGACTTCTCCCTGAGAGGGGAAGAAAAGAGTAGGCGAGGCATTGAAGGTTCTGGTTGTTCAGAGGACTGGTCATCTTTAGACCTGCCTTATAGAAATGCTAAAGGGAGCCCTTCAAGTTGTAACAAAAGAATGCTAAACAGCAACAACAAAAAAAGCATATGAAAATATAAAGCTCATTGGTAAAGGTAAATAAACAACTACAGAATATTGTAATACTTCAAAATATATAAGAAACTTCTTCAACTCAATAGCAAAAAAATAATAATTAAAAATGGGCAAGGGCTTGAATAGACATTTCTTGAAGGAAGACCTACAAATAGCCAACAGGTGTATGAAAAAATGCTTAACATCACTAATCATCAGGGAAATTCAAATTCAAAAGTTTTTCAGGATCTCAAAGAGATATTTGCAATCCTATGTTCTTTGCAGCATTATTCATAATAGTTAAGAGGTGAAAACAACCTAAATGTCCATGGGCTGATGAATAAATAGAGAAAACATGATGTTTACATACAACAGAGTACTTTTCAACCCAAAGAAGGAAGTCCTATGGTACGATACAACATGGCTGAAACTGGAGGACATTATGCTAAGTGAAATAAGGTAGTCACAGAGAATGAAGACTGCTTGATTCCGTGAAGTATCCAAAGCAGTGAAGCTCATAGAAACAGAGAAAAGAATAGTGGTTGCCAGGAACAAGGGGGAGGGGGAAATGCAGAGTTTCTGTTCAATAGGTATGGAGCTTCAGCCATGCAAGAACACAAAAGTTCTACACGTATGCTGCACAACAATGTGCTTATAGTTTACAACACTGAATTACACACTTAGAAGTTTGCTATAAGATGGTGTATCTTATTTTGTGTTTTTACCATACTTTTAAAACATGATACAAAATTTTATGAGCAATGTACGTAGTAGGTTTCAAAATTTAGAAAAAACAGAGGAAATTCCTCAAAAAATTATTAAATGTCATTTGATAATAAAAAATTAAAATATAAATTAATCAATAAATATTAATCAAATTAATCAATATTCAAATATCTTCCCTAAATGTTACTCAAGAGCATGTAACTTCAACATTAACTCCAATAAAATCCACAATTTCATACTGTGCTGTTAACAAATTGATAAAAGCATAGTGGCTTAAAACAACACATATTTATTATTTTATAATACTGTAGTTCAAAAATTCAACATAGATCTCACTAGACTAACAAGATGTTGGCAGCACTGTACTCCTAGTATAGAGGATATCTGTTTTCTTTCTTTCCTAGTTTCTAGAGGCTGACTTCATTCCTTGATTTCGAACCTTCCTTATCTTCAATGCCCTCAATTTAGCATCTCTCCTACTCTGATTCTGTCTTCACATGTCTTTCTCTGATGACAGCAAGGGAAGATTTTCCCCATTTTGGATTCATGTGATTAGACTGGGTTCTAATCTCAAGGCCCTCATTCTCAACCACAGCAGAAAAATCCTTTTTGCCTTGTAAAATTATGGGTATCATTGGGATATTTACAATGCTTCATAACATCTTCCAAAAGTAGGGAAAGGGGGTCCACTCTCCAACTTTATTAATGAGGTTCCCCTAACTCGATATCTAAATTCAGCAGGGGATTATGAGAAATGAAAATGACAAGAATATCTCACTTATGCAAATACCGTAAGCAAAATATTAGCAAAATAATTCCAACATGAACAATTTGGATCCATTGAAAGCAAGATGTGTCTAAGATTAGAAAGTAAGCTATTTAAACTTATTATATCAACAGATTGACAGAGACTTTAAAAATCATATGGTCGTTTAATAAATTGAAAGAAACATTTGATAGAACTATTAAACAAAAGAGCTTTTAGACAACCAGAAATAGGAGAGAATTTTGTTCATCTTTTAAAGAGTAGCTATAAAAATTAACTCATAGCACACATCATATACAGCAGAAGCCATACCATATGATTGCATTTATTGAAAGGTCATTAATAAGCAGGACTAAATTCTATTGTTTAAGAATGGCTATCTAGTTGGTAAAGAAAAGGCGAGCAATATTTTCCATAAGAGAAAGATAGTTGTTAAATGGAGCAGGTCCAATGAGCAGGATCAAAAACAGGTATGCTGGGTGCTTCTGAAGTGGGCATTATTTTATTTGTTGACTTGGTTACACTTGCTTTGTATCACTTGTTAAGCTTCCCTTGCTGTGGTCAGCTGAACATGCATATTTTACGTACATGTGTTATATTTCATAATAAAAAGCTTAGAAAACAAAATGTGTTTCTAACCATATATTTTACATAAGTAATCCATGTTATAGAAATATCATAAAGTAAATTATTCAAGCAAAGAACCATATTTTTTTTTCCATTCTGAAGCACCAGTAACACTTACTGTATTTCTTTTCAGTCATTGTGTATATAACCATACAAATGCAGATGAATTTCAAAAAGAGATTCTATAATATGTACTCCAAATTAGGAGTGCACAATGAATGCTTAGCACACTAATTAACATAACTCAATGTCAACATTTTTAATGAATATACCCTCTGATACATTACTAATATAACTTCCAGGTCAAATACTACACCATATTTATGTAATTTCATGAATATTGTCAAATTGCACTCAAGTTATTAATGTCCCAATTTAATATATATGTGTGTATATATATATATATATATATATACCTTGTTAACACTGGCCATTATTATTCTTTTTTCAGATTTGCATGCGTGACAAGTAAAAATGACTTTATTAGTTTTATTTAATATTTCTCTGATTTGTCACTAATTAAAATATTATTTTAATGTATTTAGTATTTCATATTTCTTTTTTTATGAAGTGCTTGTTGATTTCCCTTTCCCTCCCTTATTTTTCTTTAGAGTTTATCATATGAGAAACCGCCATGATGCTATAATAGTCCCTAAGTCATTATTGAATAAACTATGCTATGAGTCACGGAACTGACCAAATTTAAGTGATTGAGTTGCACAGTTGATTAAATCAGTTTAAAACTCACAGTGATCAGCAAAGGGAAAGCAATTGATATAAGATAGTTAGCAAATGAGAAATGGTGAAGAGTGTATACCATTTGGGTCCTGGAATATATAATAGCCACATCTGGTCTCTCTTTTTGCCACACCAGCTTTCCCTACTGATACTGTAGCTAAGGAAACTGAGGTCTAGCAAGGAACAAGGGGAACCTAATCGGGCAGAAGATGCCTGAGTCTTGTGCCCATGTGCTCTAAAAGAGCATAGTGACAAGTATATGGCCACAGCTGTGGTTCACAAATTCATCTGCAAAACTGCTGGGGATTATATTTGCATATTTGGGGGTCAGCATATTTGGGGGGCAGAAGAGGATGGTACTGAGTGTCAGTAAGTGGATGCCAAATATAAGGGTCACTGAACTGTCAGGCAGAGGTATGATCAAGAGTTGGTCTTTCCAGCCCTGTCGATAAGCAGTGCTCACATTTCTGTTTATTCTATCTATAGTATATTTTGTAGACTACTGAATTTACATGTATATAAATATGTATATTTAATGCACCTTATGAAATCTGTTGTCTTACACATACACGCTACTTATTATGTATCTATATTTAACACATCCTATGTGTTTTGTCCATGTCACATATGCAGTAGCATACTAGCTTACCCACTCTATATGCTCAACATTCAGTCCTCACAGTATCCCTATGAGCTGTTCTGTTATTATACTTCTTCCCAGTGAGATTTAGAAACCAATCAACTGACCAAGGTCACTCTTACAGGAAAGAGGAAAGCTGAGAATTGGATCCAGTTTGTCTGACCCCAATGTGCACAGACACAATCATTACACTAGACTACTTTCCATGAGGACAAAGAATAAAGATCTGAGAAATTATTTTTAACTTATTGAAATTGCTTCTTCTTTATTTATGACATCTGCAAGAGTTCTCTACAAGAAGTTATGCTTATTCAGGTAATTTATTCAAGCCACTTGTCTCCATAGATGCACTCAGGGAACATAGTTTTGATACTCTTGGAGAGCTCTTTCTTCATTATACTACATCTCTTACATTATTCCTTTTTGCCACTCAAGTGCCAGCTATTAATCTATGCAGGAGCAGCAATATAACTGGGGAATAGAAAGACATCCCTCCTGAGAAGAGAATTCTATATTTCTGCCACTTTAATAACATAACATAAATTAATACAAAACATTGCAAAAATTGTAGAAAAGTGTGTTTTGAGAAGAAATGTTGAGATAAGAAAGCCTGAGACTGAAAAAGATATTGATCCCAATACTGCTGAGAACAATACAGAATGAAAAAAAAACAAATACGACTTTTGAAGTATTAAATTATATAATCCCCATGGTGGTTTGCACACTGGGGACTCTGTATGATGATGATGACAGTGTTAATTAACTGGAAATCATAAAAAGAAGGTTTTGTGTGTGAGAACAGTGATGAATCTGTTTGCAAACCTTACCTTAGATTCTGTTTCCAGGGATTAAGGACACACACACATGAATTGGGTAAAGAGAAAATTAATTTAGTTTGTTTATACCCTCACACAGGACTGATAAACGTGACATCACAACTGATAGTGTTCAATTATGTGAAAGATGGAGAGCTGGACTGGTCAGCAAATGTGTCCTGAATGAGATGACAGTTGGGCTAAATTATAAAGGGTAGACGATATTTATATGACAGAGAGTAAGTATCAGGTAGAGACAGAATTCATAGTTAGGTCAAAGTAAAATTCCAAAGCATAGAATCATTCATATATTCAAAATACTTATTGATTACCTACAATATATCAGCTAATGTACTAAATTCTGAAAATATAAGGGCGTTTTAAAAAATGACCTCACTCCTCAAGAATTTAAGCTTATCTGGAAAAGCTTATACATTTAATATAGAATGATAAGTGAAATTATGGAAATATGTACAGTATATGTAGAAGCAGAGAGAAGTAGCAGCTAAGTTTGGATGTGACAACCAAGTCCTCCAAGAGGTACAAAATTTTGAGCTGTGTTTGGAAAAAATTAAATAAGAAATGCAAAGAAGACAGATGTCCTTAGGGAAATACAAGAGAGTGTGCTTTTTGTAGGAAAAAAAAAATGTTCTTACCATAAGTCACGGATGCGGTGGAAAAGAGAAAGAAAAGGTGATAGAACATACAATAGAGTCAAAAGGATGAGCAAAAGCTTGTAGGATTTAAATTGTAGAAAAATAAATTTGGAATTGATTCTGTAGGAAATTGGAAAAGTATTAAAGAATGATTGGCAAAACAGATTCATGATCAGATTTCAAATTCAGAAAGATTATTTCAGAAATATGGTAGAAACAGATCAGAAGACAAGTAAGAGGATGAGTACTATATAAAATTAAAAATAGGAGAAATGAAAAACCTGAAATGAGCCAATAGCACAGGGGATAAAAAGGAAGAGTTTAACTGAGAGATAGTAAAAAGAAGTATTAACACATCATTGTATTGATCTGGGGAAGAATTATAGATAATTCACAAGATGCTGTTTGAAGTTCTTCCTGGACTATAGGGTCATTCATCAAAATAAGGAAGATATGAAGTCAGGGAGAACTAACTCAGAATTTACTTTTTATATTAATTGTAGGTTCCAATAGAAAATTCATGGAGAGCTAACTAGTAGACAGCATACAGTTTGGGAGTCTCAAAATTTAGCTTTACAAGTTATAATCACATAACAGTAAAAGGCATGAATATATTGGGCAGGCCCAGGAGAGCATGTAAATTATACAGAGAAAACAGATAAGAATTCAAAATAGGATTTGGAGAAATAACCAGAAATTCTGACATTTAAGAAAAGATAAAGATTGAGAAGCCAGTTAATTTCATTAGGTTGCAAATGTCAAGCATACAGGGGCTACTACATTACTGTATCACTAGTTACTAAAATAAGTTTATTGATGAATATAAAAATTACTTAAGTTTGCAAAGGAATCAAAATATACATCTACAAAGGGAAGTAAAAACAACTAACAGTTAAAAGTCCATGGATTGATTTGATTACAGATTAGACACTGCTGAGTAAAGAATTAATGAAATGGAAAATATATAAGAAAAAATTATCTAGAATGCAACAAATTAGACAAAAACTACAGGGTTTAAAATATAGAAGATAAAGAAGATATTACAAAATATAAAGATCTAGTAGGAGAGGAAATAAGAGACAGAGGAATTTTTTAATGGAATGAATGGAAATGCTTAGAACTAAAGTAAAATACCAGATTCAGTAAAACAAATATTTAAGCACATTCAAAAAACTAAATAAACCACAAACAGCATAAGCAAAATAAATTTATATTTATGTAAAATTTCAGAATGCAAACTAAATAGGTTACAAAGGCAAAAAAGACAAAGAACATTTACCTGTAAATGAAAGACAACTGAGCTAACAGCTGTCTTCTCAAAAAAAAAAAAAGAAAAAAAAGAAAATTTAAATTTGTATGCACTAAAATGTAAAAAGCAAACTTTTACTTGGTTGTTGTTGTTTAATATTACCTTTTGTGAATAGAGTAGATATCAAATGGCCATGTAGCTTACGAAAGTTCTCTTCCAGATAATCCAAACATTCTGTGAATATAAAGTCCCACATTTCCTGGTGTGTTCTGGGAATTCCAATACATTTTAGATGGAGAAGTTCACCATGAAAAAGTTCACTGCTGAGTTCACTTATAAAGTTGGAGGAACTCTGGCCCAAAGGTGAGGGTTCCCCTCCATCCCCTGGCCTCAGTGCAGCTCAGGTGGAGATCTGAATGCAGCTTGGTAGCTTGGGAGGCCTAGGTGAAGGGTGGGGGGAAAGCACAGTTTTAATACCCAGGCCCACTCCTGGGAAAAGGACCATCAGGGCTTGGTGCCTGGTCTCCTGGCTGGTTTGTAAAAGCCCCTTGTGATGCACTGATTTTCATAACCTCTTCCAGGAACTTGAGCACTTTTAGCATCTCTGCCATATCTTCTCATTTAGACTGCAGGAATCTCTTTCTTCAGTTCTTGGACCAGAGAATTGACATCCTTCCTCAAATTCAGGCTGACCATCATCACCATTTTGAAAGTGTCAGTGAAGCTGGGTATGTTTAATGACTCTTTCTCTAGCCTGGAATTCTGTACAGATGTCTCCATCCCAGAATACTCCTTTTTAGAAGCACAAAGCTTGTCAATGAGGTAGGCGACTTCTAACAGACTGAACAAGTCTGAAAGCAAATAAGACACCCACCAATAAGTTGAGGACAGGCAGACAGCCCACAGTCTCCTACTGGATTCATTCTGGAAAGTGGACCATAAACTCAGGCCATTGGGCAGCAGCAACACCAGGACTGCACTCAGCTTCCTAATGATCAGCTGAAAGCCAAGCTCCACAGAGGATGGCAGCCCCTCCATAGCACTGATCCACCACAGGATCCACCATAGGGCTCTGTCTAGTTACTACGGATCTACCAGCCACAACAGACCCCAGGGGACACCCTAACATTCCACCTGGAACTCAACCAGCAATGACATCCTGGATTGGTCAGTTATCTGGTCAGTGTTTGGGAGGGTGTGACAGAGGAAAGGGTTGTAACTAAAATGTGACTCTCTCCATTATTGTCTAATTGTAATTTTTTCATACCTCTTTTTTGTTGTGATTATATCAATATAAGATAAAAATATAGTGAATTGTGTCCAAAAAATATTCTCTTCCAATTAAAATTCTGAGCGGCTATTTTTGTGTTATGTAAATCCACCTCTATCTCTCATAGCTAATTTATCCAAGATTTAGATTTTCCCTAACAAAAATAATCAATTTCTTTTTTTCAGAATTTAAATTTTCATAGAGATAAATGAAGATAGGAATTTAAAGGTGAGTCTTTGATGATAGTACCCTGCTGAGAAGATTCTTTTTGGATTATTTTGTTTCTAACTAAACACATCAAATAAAGAAATTTGTTAAAACTTTCAGGACATTGGTGAATAAAAAGATATACAAAAGGTTAACATTTTTGTAAGTAACAATAAAAATATTAAACTGACTAGTAATGTAATATCACATAATAGGGAATAAGTGGTACATATTTCTATTATTGTGCTTGATTCTATGTATATATCCCTCCAGAAATTAAGATGCCTAAGAAAAGTTCTAGAATTCAATTCTCACTTTCTTTGTGGTCTGTGTATATGTGTCATGGGAAAGAAGTACATGTTATAAGATGCTCATCAAGAGATGAATGAATAAAGAATATATATATGTGTGTGTGTGTGTGTATATATATATATATATATATATATATATATATATATATAATGGAATACTACTCTGCCATAAAAAAGAAAGGAATTTTGCTATTTGCAACAACATGGATGGACTTGGAGAGTATTATGCTAAATGAAAATAAGTCAGAGAGAAAGACAAATACTGGATGATATTACTTATACATAAGATCTAAAAAATACAAGAAACTAATGAATATAACAAAAAGGAAACAAAATCACAGATATAGAGAACAAACTAGTGGTTACCAGGGGATTAAGAGGTACAAACTACTAGGTATAAAATAAGCTACAAGGATATATTGTACAACACGGGGAATAGAACCAACATTTTACTGTAACTATAAATGCAGTGTAACCTTTAAATTTGTGAATAACTAAATTTTACACCTATAACTTGTATACTATTGTACATCAACTATACTTCAATAAAAAAGAAAAGAGAACACATACTATAAAAATTATGATATTCAGGCATTTGGTTAAAACTTCATGAATACCCTCAGATATATATATATATATATATATATATATATATGTAATTTACATATAATATTAGTATTTAATCTGAACTTTTCATTATAAATGATTTAAATTCTTTGAGGGTTGATTATAAAAAAAAGATTGATCAGGAACCTAAAATATAGTACATTTTATTTTAAAATAAAATTGTATTAAATATTGTGGTTTCTGTGTGACCAAATTATTATTAAAATATATTGATGTAATTTAGGCTGCCCTAGATTAATCACAACTTGCCAATGAGAAACTGTAATTCATATTTTGAAAACCCTTTCTAGTGAAAATTTCTCCTTGGTTTAAGGAGAACATAGAAGTAATACTGAGAGCTTTTGAGAACAAGAAGGCATTTATCACTGTTACTTTGTAAGTTAATACCATATTATTTGTAACTCATTTATTCAGAATTTTAAAAAATTCTTCTAACTTTAAAAAAGTAAAGTTGAACTTTTTCATGTGTCATGAAAAGAAAATTCACTAATCAAATTAGTTATTTATAGGAGATTATTAGGGGGATTAAATTCATTTAAGAAAGCAACATGCTTTCAAATCGTAAAGAAATTATTTCATTCTATGAGAAATGAACAACTTTTCTCCATTCCTGCTTTCCATGAGGAGAACTTTCCCTAGTGGTACTTTTGGCCTTTTTTTTTTTTTTTTTTTTGTCCCTTTACTCACGTTCTCTCTAAGGAGGTTCCGATCAGCCAAACTATTAGCTAATTGGAAAACTTGAGAAGAATAATGCTTTGGTGTAAGCCAGTCCCAAGGGTCACCTCAGCTGCTACTGCCCTGGGGCATCTGTTCAGGAAAGGGAAGCCTGCCCACACTCAGCACCCCAATTCTGGCCTTCAGGAAGCAGCTGGGCTGTCACCCAGTGCTGTGTCTTCAACCTGGCCATTATGAATAATAACAGTGATATTCTGTTGGCTTTTTTATTGTTTTAAAGCATTTCTCAAATTTAACAATTTTCAGTCAGTAAAGAAAAATGTTACATATCAGGCACTGACTAGGACCAACCAACATATAGAGATAAGATGCTAACCTTCCAGAATTTTAGATCTTATTGAAAGAAAGGGAAACATTTCAAAATTTGGTTAGTTTAGAGTTTACATCATCACAGTATTTAGCTAATAATACAGAAATAAATGACTGGCTAATTGCTTGAATGCCATTTATTGTGCATCTTGGGGCTGAATTCAACTCAGAGGAATTTTGTAGTTCATTAGCTTCTATGTATTTCCATGATCTGGGAAATTAAGAAAATGCTGCTGATGCAAGACTCCATCTTTCTGAACTGTGGGTACAGTTTTAGAATATAGGGCTAAAGTGAATGTCTAAACAAAGGTTGGATTTCAAAGTGAATAATGGATCAAAGCAGGCTTGAAACCAAATAACAGATTAAAGACAGGGCTTGTTTTTGCAAAAGTGATATGAGTAGCTACAGAGTGTGCTGTCAGATTTTCTCTAAGGTTTCAGTGGAACAATCTTTTTTTCTTTCTTTTCCAGACTTGTGATAAGCTGATTTAATTCCATTTTTCCCAGTAACTACAAAGACAATGTGTGTACTGCAATTGAAATGGTCCAAAATAAACCTTAAATACACAATGCATGGGGCATTAATTAAGAAGGATAATTGGGGTGGAAAGTGGGAGCTGAGAGCCTTGGACATAGGTCCAGTATATAGATATTTCAAGTGGATCTGTGTAAGCCAAGATATATGTGTGTGTGCGTGTATATATATATATATATATAGATATAGGTATAGATATAGATATAGATATATTTATATCAATGACGTATATTGTCATTGATACATTTATTGATTGATATACACATTGATATTGATATACAGATATACAATATTGATATACATATAATCAATATCAGTGACAATGCAAAGAGGAAAAAAATAGAGGCTTAATGTATTGTTAAATATTTTGTACTTAGTATAACCAATAAATCTACTGAACACCATTTTTTTTTTTTTGCAAAAACCAAAGAGTAATCAGATATCTATTCTTTCCATACAAAAATATATACGAAGCAAAGGCCAGCCAGTGTGGAAAAAAAGCATCAGAAAACTGAAAGGATCAGAGTGGTATTATCCTAGCTTGATGAAGGACATGAGAGAAATTCTGTGCCAGATAATATTCAGTGGTTTTATACACTCTCAGCAAAATACACTTGTACAAGCAGAAATAATGAGAATTAAAATCCATAAACTCAATGTAGAGTCTATGTTCTCATTGTGCTAAGCCACCAGATGCAGGCCCAGGAAGATATGGCCAATTTTTTTTTTTTGTCATCATGCCAACCAGGAAAAAAATACGCATTACCAGGATTAACGTGCTGTATGACTTTGTGAATGTCCCTTCAAACTGTCGGTCTTCTTGCCAATACAGCAGCACCAATAACCAACAGGAGTATGGACTTATTTCAAGCCCAGGTGTCGAGCAATTTGAAATGCATGAGTTCCTTGTTGTGAAACAATCATTCCCTCTGAGGCTCATATTGTCCTCATCACTCCATGAACTATGCACATAGTGAATATGGATTTACTTGCTTTTCTCGATGCAAACTTCCAAGAAGATGAGACTCTCACTGTTTCTTGCTCTCTTTACAAGTCCTTGCAGCAGGAAATCAGGGAGGCAAGCTGCAAGAAAAAAAGGAAGGCACTGGATTAGAAGACTGTCCTAAAAGATTCTACAATGATGGCATCACAGGAGAGCAACATCCATCCAACAGACAGCCTCTGACTCAGGCAAGTACCCAATTTAGCATCATTGAAGGGATCCCATCCGATAGAAGTAAACTGAAAAATTTCCAGCCGCAAACACAATAGGAATTCCTAGGTTGCTATTCCTAGGATTTCTTACTATTCCTTACTTTTTCTTAATGATTGTCTTCCTTATTTCTTCTGATTGTCCTTTTCAGCTGTTTTCTCTATCACAAAACACCAAAGAGAATTATGAACAAAGCCTCTAATGTCCTAAACATGATTTTATTATAAAATAATTTGCAATTTTTTATATCCTTTAGCAGACTTACCCTTTCCCCAGGGGAAAATTGCGATGATAATTGTAGAGATATGAGTCCCCCAAATGATAGATTCAGAATTATTTCCTAATACTGTGTGAATATTTAAAATAAAGACAGTAAAGGGCTTAATGTAATTACTTAAGCTCACTTTATAATGTTGCAATCAACAGTGATAAGTATACTTGGAAAATACAAATTCACCATGCAGTCTATTGAAGGTCACACAGAGGAAAATTCTATAGCTAAAAATCATATCTTCTCTTTCAGGAATAAGTAATTTATGGTAGAAAACAACAAGTCACTCCACTAGACTGACCAGAATTAGTAATGTGACTAAGTATTTTGATAGAAATGTAGAATCTGAAGTCAGTCTAGGATCCACTTACAGTTTTACTACTCATTAGCTGAATGGCTTCAAGCAAGTAAATAAATCTCTGTGTCTTACTTTTCTCATCTGTGAAATGGAAATAGTAACGGTGCCTACCTATAGGGTTATTATGACAGTTTTTCTTAATATTGCTAAAGTGACAAGAATAATGCTTGAAATATAGTACATGATCAATAGAATTTGAGAATTAAAGCAAATATTGTTTTGTTCAATTCAATAACACATCTCTGGTACATTTAGGAAACAGAAAATTCTTAGTATACATCAAAAGAAAATAAAATATCTAAAGCCCTCGAGTTCTTTTTAATGATGATTTATAAGTCTATTTAGAAAGACTATCAATAGAAATATAGGGACATTTTAGAAAGAAAAAATAATAGAAACTATTTTAAATAATCTATCCACAATATACATTTGTAAGGTGTTATGATATTGTTCATTTAAATATTCATCTGAAAAACTTCCTTATGTCTCCCAGGAAGAAGTTTATAAAAGTATGTTGAACGCATTTCTTTATATATGGATATATAAATAAAATATGCCCAAAAGCTTTTTATGGAAATCTCTAAGCTCAAAATTTGCCCATAAGATGAGTTTTTGGAGTGAATAGTTTTATGGTTAAGGTATCAGCACTGTACCTTAATTATAGCAGCAGGAATGGTGCTAGTCTCATGAATTTAATAAACACTTTCCTGGAAAATTATTCACCAATTGGAAAAAAAAAAATAGATCCATGTTAAAAGATACATAGAATACATAGTCTCACAAAAATAAGATGCTAACAGAATTTTCGGTGCAAATTAAGGTTGCTTCTAAAACAAGGAACAATGAGCAACATATTTGCAAACATAAAAAGAATTTTGAATTGCATCTGCAGCTTTGTTTGCAATTATAATACAACAGTCATTCATCCCATTACAAAGGAGCTTGTGAGCTTTGTTAGCTCCTTATTGGTGTTATGAGACAAACAAAAAAGATTCCTTACTGTATGTTCAGCCTGTTCATAAAATATCTGAATGCCCCCTCCCCAAATCAAACTGCACATTACATGTTCTAAATAGTAGGAGGAAATTGTCCTTACTCTCCAAGCACATCATGAGTATTTCCAGGAATCGCTTCTTAGACTATGTGGAATTATATAACAGAAAGAGAAATGTTGATCTTCTACAGGCAATTTTTTCTTTTTCTTTTTAAATCGAGGAATATCTTCTAAAGCTAAAAAGAGAAGGTTAAAATCTGAGTTTTATAAGGGTGAGTTATTTAGGAGTATAAAGTTTTTTTTAAGTAATAATTCAACATTATCTAATCTTTTCTTCACACAAACTCATCTTTTTTTTTTGACTTCTATTTAAAGAGAGAAATGGGTGTGCATAATGATCACTGAAACTGATGGCTGTCACTTTCTATTAATTAAAGCCATTTTTGGTGGGATAGACCCCTGACTCAGTTTTGTGGGTCTCATTCTCTGTTATGATCTTCCATCCATGTTAGGTGAAGAAAATGGACCTTATGGGAAAGTCAACACTTTCCACTTGTGATCACATCACTTATAGTTTGTAAAGGTCCCAGAGTTGGAATGTGAACACTGAACAGGCATTGGACGCTCCTGTTCCCTCAGACCCCAACCTCCACCAAGTTTGCTCCTCTCATTGCATCTCACCAACCAGTGCTGGCTCCTTCAGTTTTTCTAATTTGAGAGAATATCTGCAAATTACTCAGTCTTAGCTACACTTGGTGAGAGGGGAGGCTACAATACACCCTGTAACTTTGTAATTGTTGCCATCCTTACCAATTCCCAAGCCAGGCTTCTACTGAGGGGAAAGTAGTCCTTCTTTAAGCAGCGGCAAGGGAAATTCTCAAATACAGACCTTTATTATACAAGAGCATGTGAGAAAAAATAGCACTGACCTAAAGTTATTACTGATTAATCAGGCAATCAATCAAAGAGTAAATCAAAAGAATTCAATGTCACAAGTTAAAAATCAACATGCTGAAACATTATCTCAATAATGTCTCTCAGGTGAACCTCCCAAATGATATACCTTTCCCCTCAGATTGCTATAAAGGTAATAGAATTTCAAGGTTATACAACATCAAACGACTAAATGTCTATTGCCTGGGTATATTGCCCTAAGAGAATATTGCTAAGATTTATGTTGGATAATGTTGTGCCTATATTTTCTTCTAAGAGGTTTATAGTGTGTTGTCTTGTGTTTAAATCTTTAAGCCATTTTGAATTTATTCTGTGTATGGTGTGATGGAGTGTTCTAACTTCATTGATTTACATGCAGCTGTCCAGTTTTCCCAACACTGTTTGATGAACAGACTATCTTTACTCCATTGTATATTCTTGCCTCCTTTGTCAAAGATTAATTGACCAAAAGTTTGTGGGTTTATTTTTGGACTCTCTATTCTGTTCCATTGATCCATATGTCTGTTTTTGTACCAATACCATGCTGTTTTGATGACTGTCACTCTGTGGTATTGTCTGAAGTCTGGGAGGGTTATTCTTCTAGCTTCATTCTTTTTCTTCAGTAATGCTTTGGCCATTCTGGGTCTTACATGATTCCCTATACATTTTAAGATTACTTGTTCTAATTCTGTGAACAATATACTGGGTAATTTGATAGGGATTGCATTAAATCTGTAGATTGCTTTAGGTAGTATTGACTTTTTAACAATATTAATTTTTCCAATCCAAGAACATGGGATATCTTTCCATTTCTTTAAATCATCTTTAATTTCCTTAGTCAATGTTTTGTAGTTCTCTGCATATAGGTCTTTCACTTCCTTGGTCAGATTTATTCCTAAGTATTCTATGTTTTGGATACAATTTTAAAAGGGATTGTTTCTTTACTTCCCTTTTCTGGTATTTCATTGTTAGTGTAAATAAATGTCACTGATTTCTGTATATTAATCTTGTATCCTGCCATCTTGCCAAATTCTTTTATTAGCTCTGGTAGTTTTTGTGTAGAGCCTTTAAGATTTTCTATATATAGAATTATGTCATCCATATATAATGATAATTTTATCTCTTCTCTTCCAATATGGATCCATTTTATTTCTTTTTCTTGTCTAATTGCTATGGCTAGGGCTTCCAACACTATATTAATAGAAGTGTTGAGAGTGGGATTCCTTGTCTTGTTCCAGATATTAGGGGGAAGGCTTTCAGTTTTTCACCATTGAGTATTATGCTGGCTGTAGGTTTGTCATAAATAGCTTTTACTATGTTGATATATGTTCCTTCCCAAAACCACCCTGGTAAGAGTTTTTATCATACATGGGTGTTGAATTTTATCAAATGCTTTCTCTGCATCTATTGAGATGATCATGTGATTTTTGTCCTTCTCCTTGTTAGTATGGTGTATCATATTGATTGATTTGCATGTGTTGAACCATCCTTGTGTCCCTGGGACGAATCCATCTTGATTATGGTATATGATCTTTTTTATGTGTTATTGGATTCTGTTAAAATAAACAAATGGGACTTGATTAAACTTACAAGCTTTTGCACAGCAAGGGAAACTATAAGCAACCAAAAAGACAACATGCAGAATGGGAGAAAATATTTGCAAAAGATGAAGCCAACAAGGGCTTAATCTCCAGAATATATAAACAACTCATACAACTTCATAATAACAACAAAATAAAACCCAATCCAAAAATGGACAGAAGACCTAAACAAACAATTCTCCAGTGAAGACATAAGAATGGCCAATAGGCACATGAAAAAATGCTCAATATCGCTAATTATCAGAGAAATGCAAATCAAAACTTTAATGAGGTATCACCTCACACCAGTCAGAATGGCCATCAACCAAAAGTCCATGAATGATAAATGTTAGACATGGTGTGGAGAAAACGGAACCCTCATACACTGCTGGTGGGAATGTAGTTTGGGGCAGCCATTATGGACAACAGTATGGAGATTCCTCAAAAAACTAAAAATAGGCTTACCATATGATACAGCAATCCCACTTCAGGGCATATATCCAGAGGGAACCTTAGTTCAAAAAGACACCTGCCCCCCAATTTTCATAGCAGCACTATTTACAATAGTCAAGACATGGAAACAACCTAAATGTCCATTGACAGATGACTGGATAAAGAAGTTGTGGTATATTTACACAATAGAATACTACTCAGCCATAAAAAATAATAAAATAATGGCATTTGTAGCAACATAGATGGATCTGGAGAATGTCATTCTAAGTGAAGTAAAAGCCAGAAAGAGAAAGAAAAATACCATATGATATCACTTATATGAGGATTCTAAAAAAAAAAAAAAAAAAGACAGACAAATTTATCTACAAAACAGAAACATACTCACAGACATAGAAAACAAACTTACAGTTATCAAGAGGGGAAGGGGATGAGAAGTGATAAATTGGGAGTCTGAGATTTTCAGATACTAACTACTTTATATAAAATAGATAAACAACAAATTTCTACTGTATAGCACAGGGAACTATATTCAATATCTTGTAATAACTTATGGTTTAAAAGAATATTAAAACAAATATATGTATATTCCTTTATGATTGAAATAGTGTGCTGTACACCAGAAATTGACACAATATTATAAACTGACTATACTTCAATAAAAATATTACAAAAAAAACTAAATGTAAAAAGTTGATAAAATCACCTGTGCAAAACTGAAAAATATAGGTCACAGCCCTGTCTATTCAGAAATGCCATAAAGCCTCAAATTTTCATTAAGATCAAAGAGGAAAATTATAAATATCTTCCCCCAAATGATGATTCTTTATTTGCACCAGATGTTCTGCCCACCAGCCCATGTAGAAACAGTTTGTTCTTATCAAAATGTGAGCATCACTTGGGATTGCTTGGTTCTTCTGTTTGTTTGATATTTTATCCCATGGTCAGTTATATGTTTGTTAATATCAGTATTCAAAAGTGAGCAAATGAAAAATTGTGTAATTGTATTTTACCAAAAAATTCTGAGCATTTGTCCAGTAAATAAAGTATTAGTTGTTAATAATAGGACTGGGAAACACCAAATATTTCATCTCACAAAATGCCATAGCTAGGATAAAAACACTGCCATTATGAATATAAAAAATAATATATTTTCTAAACTAGAATCTTGTACAAAATTTAAAATTCATGAAAACAATGAAATTCTCAGAGTATATAAATTTCAAGTCATTCATAATTAGGATAATTAGATTTTTCTTTAATGTTTGAGATATAGTGTTATTTAGAATGTGACATTTTTGTTATTTTTCTGAAGTGCCATGAACAAGAAATTAAACATGAAATTATTCGATGATTATATAAAGGAAGAATTTCAATAACAAAGTAAATATGTCCCTAACACAGATTTTAAGCAAGCCAGAAAAAGATCAACTTCATCTACAATTGTACAAAATTAATCCATATTGGCTTTTTGTTTTCTTTCAAAATAATCTTTGTAATAATGTCTATAGATCTCAGTTATCATATAGCAATTTAATTTGGCCTCATAACAAAAATCAGACATATACATGACATACATATACACACACACCCTTCCATATATATTTAATCTAAATATCAATAAATATAGACCTTGGTGTATATATTACCATATTTTACATGTCAAATTATAAATTCTAAACCTAGGATATTGTTACTATGGCTATAGATGGTCCTATTGATATGATTTCAGGACTGAAAATGGAAATGAATATATATTTTATCACAATATACTTTATAATTCAAAGTGAAATGAACAATTTCAAAATTATTTACCTGGTTATTTAGTCATATAGATTTTTAATTAAAATTCATCTAGTGGAGAGGCCAATACTCCATTGCAATTAATATTCCTCTTATCCTCCATAGTTTTTGTTGATGTAAGCCTATGACAATTTATAATTCTTTGAAACACTTCCATTTTTTGACATAATTCCAGTTTATAAATTCCTTTGACAATCTTTAAACAATCCTGAATGCATATTTTAAATATTTTAATGTTTTCTGTGGTGGTATCTTGTGATTGTAGTATACAGAGTAATAGAGCTTCCATTTGCAACTCTGAGATAATTAAAGGAAATCTGAATGTAGGATTCAAATGTTATCACTGCATCATACTTTTTCACAATAAGAACATATTTTATAACTTAGCCAGCAAGTCACTTTTGATAATCATGCTTGTTGTAAAATAATTCCACCATGATTAAAGTATTTGATATACATCTTTTGTTCAACGATATCTTATGAATTACATTTTGTAACGAAAAAAGTTAAAAACAGATAAATTAACCACACAGCATTTAATTTTGCCAAATAGCACGAAGAACACTATTAAATCTAATCAGTATGGAGGTCATTAGATAAACAGGGAATGAGGTATGAGTCTGTCAGTCTGTGAAATTGTGGGCAGGGAAATCTTTAGACTTTTGAAGCTACAGAGTGAGGAAGAATTAGAATGAAAATGATCCTTGCTTTAAGAGAAAGATGGAGCTAGGGGTCTATTTTCTTTCTATTAAAATATTCATAAGCTCACAGTACTCCTCAACTAGTAAAAAAAAAAATTAAAAGGCAAGAAAATAAATCTTTTAAAATTCCTTTCATAATAGAGAAATTTCAAATATGCAGTAAGAATTCCATTTCTGCTTATGAAGTAACGCCAAAATTTACTGAAATAGAAGAGGGTGGTTGAAAATCCTATCTGTACCTTTGTGTCTATAAACTAAATTAATTACACATGTATATGCTTGTAATCTCAAATATGAATAATGAATTGTTAAGTATTTTCCATGAGTATAACTTGAACCTTCTGAGCCAAGATGCAAATTATTAATCAGGACAAAAAAAATTCTTAATTGACCAATTTTAAACAGTACTTTAGAAAATTATTTTATTTTGCTCTAAGTATTATCTGAAACATCTAAATTTAATTTAGGATTAGATTATCTAATTCTTAATAATGAGTATTAGACATGTTTCCTCTGATAACAGAGTGAAGTAGTAAAAATGAGAACCAGCATATTATATATTTAAGTGTGACGTCAATATAAATACATTTATAAATTTAAACATATTTAAATGTATATACACATTTCTCTTTAAAGGATCTTTTTAACTTTAAAGGCAAAATATCTTTGCATAATTTCTACATTTTCTCTTATATCTTTTTTTTTTGAGTAAATTAGTTACCTTCCAGATTATAGACAGTGATATATTGGTTCTTCTCTTAATAACTTTGAATTTATTTTTTAAAAATGCACATAATTTATAAACCTTAAACCAAGATAATGTTAAACCAATGTTGAAGATCTATTTGAAGTGCCAGCCTTAAGAGATATATTTAAGACTTAAATGATATAACAGCCAAATAGAATCTGGGGAACTTAGTTTGGAACCTGATACAGATAAATAAACTTTAACAAAAATTATTTGTGGAAAGGAGGGGAAATTCTATTATGGATTGTGTATTAGATAATATTAAAGATTTACTTTTCATTTTGTTAGCTATGATAATGATATTGTGATTTCACAAAAAAAAAAATTTCTTTATCACTGACAATACCACTCCCATTTCATGGTCCCTAGACCCCACTTCCATTCCCCATTTCATATTTTAGATTAATTGCTTCATCCTTTCCCAATATGCTTAATACAATTAGGTTGCTTTGAATCCTTCAGGGAAGGGAAGGGAAAATAAAAGGGATGGAGAGGAGAAATCAACCTACACCTAGGCTACAGATAATTGAGTGATTATCTTTAACCTGGGGGAGGTTAGCTATTAATGCTCATTGGTACATACGGGGAAAAGCATCCTTATTACATATGTAAACTCAGACTACCAATCCACCCTAGGATCAGCACAAAGATGGTAGGATTCCTTCTTATATTCCCTATGTTTAAACTGTGCACCTTTCTCAGTCTGTATCTTTGAAACTTTTTTAGGCTTCTCTTATTTTTTTAAATTTATCTCTTTAGTAAAATGGGGCTCAGTGGGATATGCCCTAAATCCTGACATGAATCTGAATGTTTTTCTTCCGCCAGACCGTGATGTTTCTGAATGTGAAGTTCATTAGAAACATTGTCTTTATCTCTCCAAGTGATCGCTAGCAACATGCCCTTCCATATGCACAGGAAAATCTTTCTGAATCTCTTGCTCCGGGGAAGCCTCTGCCTGCCAGGAGCAGCGAGGCAACTGGACTCAGCAGCTGGCAAGAGTACCTCTTTGGCCACACAGAGCAGCAGGCAGGCCAGCCTTCCATGCATGTATTTTTGTGTGCACCATCAACCAATGCATTTATGAGTTGCCAATTTGCTCGGACAGGGCAATGTTGAGAAGTAGGCCAGCTTGATCTTTGGTACATGTCTCTCATCATAAACTCAATCCCATTCTTTGGCCAGGCTGACAAGCAATTATTTCAAAAGATAAGCCTCATGTTAAAAAAAAAAATCTCAAAGGTGATTTTTACTTTAATTTACTAAGTCTCTATAAATCATCTGAGACAAATGATAACATTAATATATAGGACCTAAACTTACCATTCAAAAATATATTCCTGTAAGTCAGCAAGAGAAAGAAAATACCATATAATATTACTCATATGTGGAATCTAAAAAAAGAAAGAAAGAAAAGAAAAAAGGAGAAGGAAGACACTAATGAACTTGTCTATAAAACAGAAAGAGACTCATGGACATAGTAAACAAATTTATGGTTACCAGTGGGGCTGGGGGTGGGAAAGCATAAACTGGGAGTTCAAAATTTGCAAATGCTAACTACTATATATAAAATAGATAAAAAAATAAATTTCTTCCGTATAACGCAGAGAACTATATTCAATATCTTGTAGTTACCTATAATGAAAAAGAATATGAAAATGAATATATGTATGTATATGTATGACTGAAACATTATGCTATACACCAGAAATTGACACTTTGTAACTGACTATACTTCAATTAAAAATATATATTCATATATATATATATATATTTATCAATTATAATAATCATCATTAAATTTATCCTTTCCTCCTTTTTTATTGTATAATCAAATTAAGGATTGAAAATTCAAAAGAAAATGAGGTCAAAGAGACAAGAAGAAAGCAGTTAGAAAGGAAAGCAGAGGAGAGAGAATAGGAAAAGTCAAACTAGGTTTAAGGGAAGAAATAAGAGACAAAGCAAGAGAGATGAGAAGAAATGATGATACAGGTAAGACAAGAGAAAGGAGAAGGAACAAAGAAATGAGAGCAATGAGGGAAAATAAGAGAAGAAAAGATGTTCTGAAGTTAAAGGCATTCTCATGCTTTTGCCTTCTCTTCTTATCCAAATATCAGAATTAGGTGCCCATTCTGGGATCCTCTTTTAAAAGAGTTTTGTGGAAAAAAAAAATCATTGAAACTGGAATTTTCATGTTGTGTCTCGAAACTTTACTTATCAAAATCTTTACTTACAATAAGAATCTATTGCTAATGACTGGTTCATGTGTAGTGCATCAGAAATGTTGGATGCAAGCTATTATGTAGCAGAGATTCAGCTTCAAAGATCCTCGTGTGATACTGTAGCTTCACCCAAGAAAGAGCTGGAACAGTCTATTTTAAACTCTACAATAAAGGACGAACTCATTACTGTGACTCATTCATTTTCTCTGAAATAGCTTCAGTCCTTCACTAACCATACATAGTCATTTTCAGATGATTTTAAAATAGAGTTTTTGTTCATGCCAAAGAACTGACCTCTTGAATGACATCATTTTTTTTTCATTCTTAGGAAAAGCAGTAATTTTATTCTATGGCTTTTCATCACCATCCAGAGACCAGTTTTCTGCCCCATGTGGATTTACTTCAAGAACAAATATAATATTATGTTGGATAATTTATATATTAAAAGTACTATTCAGATAGTGACTAATGCTTCTTAAAATTTTCCAAGTTCACATTGTATTTAGACTGCCCCCACAGTATGATGTGCAATGAAGTTTTTAGCTTAGAAAAATATGGTTCTTTACATTTAAAATATACTGCTTACATGTTTCTTCTCTATGTAAACAAACATTCTTTGGCTTAAGGAATTTCAAAATTTGGAATGTTTCTCACCAAATATCAATTTGCTCAGAGTTACAATATGGAAAACAATATGTTAGGCAGAGTTGAAACTTATTTGAACATGTGACACAGTTTTCTTAGAATACCAATTGATATCAAAAGCTAATCTTTATTATTTTTTAGCATTTTTTATTTATTTTTTCAGTCTTTTTTATTATAGTCGGTTTACAATATTGTGTCAATTTCTGGTGTACAGTACAATGCTTCAGTCATACACGAATATACACATATTTGTTTTCATATTCTATTTCACTGTAAGCTACTACAAGATTTCAAATATAGTTCATTATGCTATACAGTGTAAACTTCTTTATCCGTTTTATGTATAACAGTCAGTATCTGCAAATTTTGAACTCCAAATTTATCCCTTCCCATGCCCCTCACTCCTGGTAACCACAAGTTTGTTTTCTATGTCTGTGAGTCTGTAAATTTATTTGTCTTTAGTTTTTTAGATTCCACATATGAGTGGTATCCAATAGGCATATGAAAAAATCCTCACTATCACTAATTATCAGAGAAATGCAAATCAAAACTACAATGAGGTGTCACTTCACACCATTTAGAATGGCCATCATTCAAAAGTCCATAAACACTAAATGCTGGAGAGGCTGTGGAGAAAAGGGAACCCTCCTACACTACTGATGGGAATGTAGTTTGGTGCAGCCGGTATGGAAAACAGTACGGAGATTCCTCAAAAGACTGAAAATAGACTTACCATATGATCCAGCAGTCCCACTCCTGGACATACATCCAGAGGGAAGCTTAATTCAAAAATACACCTGCACCCCAGTGTTCACAGCAGCACTATATACAGTAGCCAAGACATGGAAACAATCTAAATACACATCAACAGATGACTGGATACAGGAGTTGTGGTATATTTATACAATGGAATACTACTTGGCCATAGAAAATAATAAAATAATGCCATCTGTAGCAACATGGGCAGTCCTGGACAGTGTCATTCTAACTGAAGTAAGTCAGAAGGAATAATTTTTATTATTTAGTTTGGCCAGTAGAAAAATAGAAATTCAGAATCATGAAAAGACCTCAAAATATGGAGTTAACGCATGAATCAGGTTTTATAGATGAAGAAACTAACAGAAAAGTTGTGTGTTACAGGTAGTTGTATGTCCAGTAGATGGCAGATCTCAGCAGTCTGAATTTCTAGCCCGAAAGTTTTGTTTTTGTATTTGTTATTAAATATTACTTTTTTAAAATTTTTTATTGATTTATAATCATTTTACAATGTTGTGTCAAATTCCAGTGTAGAGCACAATTTTTCAGTTGTACATCAACATATATATATATTCATTGTCACATTTTTTTCTCTGTGAGCTACCATAAGATCTTGTGTATATTCCCCTGTGCTTTACAGTATAATCTTGTTTATCTATTCTACAATTTTAAAATCCCATCTATCCCTTCCCACCCTCCACCCCCTTGGCAACCACAAGTTTGTATTCTATGTCTATGAGTCTATTTCTGTTTTGTATTTGTGCTTTGTTTTTTTGTTTTTGTTTTTTAGATTCCACATATGAGCGATCTCGTATGGTATTTTTCTTTCTCTTTCTGGCTTACTTCACTTAGAATGACATTCTCCAGGAGCATCCATGTTGCTGCAAATGGCATTATGTTGTTGGTTTTTATGGCTGAATAGTATTCCATTGTATAAATATATCACCTCTTCTTTATCCAGTCATCCGTTGATGGACATTTAGGCTGTTTCCATGTCTTGGCTATTGTAAATAGTGCTGCTATTAACATTGGGGTGCAGGTGTCATCCTGAAGTAGGGTTCCTTCTGGATATAAGCCCATGAGCAGGATTCCTGGGTCATACGGTAAGTCTATTCCTAGTCTTTTGAGGAATCTGCATACTATTTTCCACAGTGGCTGCACCAAACTACATTCCCACCAGCAGTGTAGGAGGGTTCCCCTTTCTCCACAGCCTCTCCAGCATTTGTCATTTGTGCATTTTTGAATGATGGCCATTCTGACAGGTGTGAAGTGATACCTCATTGTAGTTTTGATTTGCATTTCTCTGATAATTAGTGACATTGAGCATTTTTTTCATGTGCTTATTGATCACTTGTATGTCTTCTTTGGAGAATTGCTTGTTCAGGTCTTTTGCCCATCTTTGGATTGGGTTGTTTGGTTGTTTCTTATTAAGTCATATGAGCTGCTTATATATTCTGGAGATCAAGCCTTTGTCAGTTTCATTTGCAAAGATTTTGTCCCATTCCATAGGTTGTCTCTTTGTTTTACTTATGGTTTCCTTTGCTGTGCAGAAGCTTGTAAGTTTCATTAGGTCCCATTTGTTTATTCTTGCTTTTATTTCTTCTAGGAGAAAATTTTTGAAATGTATGTCAGATAATGTTTTGCCTATAGTTTCCTCTAGGAGGTTTATTGTATCTTGTCTTATGTTTAAGTCTTTGATCCATTTTGAGTTTATTTTTGTGTATGGTGTAAGGGAGTGTTCTAGCTTCATTGCTTTACATGCTGCTGTCCAGTTTTCCCAACAACATTTGCTGAAGAGACTGTCTTGATTCCATTGTATATTCTTGCCTCCTTTGTCAAAGATGAGTTGACCAAAAGTTTGTGGGTTCATTTCTGGGCTCTCTATTCTGTTCCATAGGTCTATATGTCTGTTTTTGTACCAATACCATGCTGTTTTGATGACTGTAGCTCTGTAGTATTGTCTGAAGTCTGGGAGAGTTATTCCTCCAGCCTCTTTCTTTCTCTTCAGTAATGCTTTGGTAATTCTAGGTCTTTTGTGGTTCCATATAAATTTTATTATGATTTGTTCTAGTTCTGTGAAATATGTCCTGGGTAATTTGATAGGGATTGCATTAAATCTGTAGATTGCCTTGGGCAGTGTGACCATTTTAACAATATTGATTCTTCCAATCCAGGAGCATAGGATATCTTTCCATTTTTTAAAGTATTCTTTAATTTCCCTCATCAATGGTTTATAGTTTTCTGTGTATAATTCTTTCACCTCCTTGGTTAGATTTATTCCTAGGTATTTTATTACTTAGGGTGCTATTTTAAAGGGGATTGTTTCTTTACTTTCTTTTTCTGTTGATTCATCATTAGTGTACAGAAATGCCACTGATTTTTGAACGTTAATCTTGTAACCTGTTACCTTGCTGAATTCTTCGATCAGCTCTAGTAGTTTATGTGTGGACCTTTTAGGGTTTTCTATATATAGTAACATGTCATCAGCATATAGTGACACTTTTACCTCTTCTTTTCCAATTTGGATCCCTTTTATTTCTCACTCTTGTCTGATTGCTGTGGCTAGGACTTCCAAGACTATGTTGAATAAGAGTGGTGATAGTGGGCAGCCTTGTCTTGTCCCAGATTTCAGTGGGAAGCTTTAGAGTTTTTCACCATTGAGTACTATGCTGGCTGTAGGTTTGTCATATATAGCTTTTATTATGTTGAGATATGTTCCCTCTATACCCACTTTGGTGAGAGTTTTTATCATAAATGGGTGTTGAATTTTATCAAGTTCTTTTTTTCCATCTATTGAGATGATCCTGTGTTTTTTGTCCTTTCTCTTGTTGATGTGATGTATTACATTGATTGATTTGTGTATGTTGAACCACCCTGTGTCCCTGGGATGAACCCCACTTGGTCATGATGTATAATCTTTTTTATGTGTTGTTGGATTCTATTTGCTAAAATTTTGGTGAGGATTTTGGCGTCTATGTTCATCAGTGATATTGGCCTATAATTCTCTTTTTTGGTAGTGTCTTTGCCTGGTTTTGGTATAAAGGTGATGGTGGCTTCATAGAATGAGTTTGGGAGTATTCCCTCCTTTTCATTCATCTGGAAGAGTTTGAGAAGGACTATTAAATATCACTCTTTCTATTGATTAATGACTTTTTCATCCAATCTTATTTGTACAATTCCAGATTGTGACTATACAGAAATCAACCAATCAGAACACATCCAGGCCAAATCCACCAGGTAAATCCACACTAGCAGTTTACTTTGATGGTGAACTTCTAACCAAACATATCTTGCAAGAAAAACTAATACAAAATGTAAAATTAAAATGACGGAGGAGAAGAGAGGAAAACAAAAGACCAGTAATGCTCCAAGATAAAGTCATGAACTCCAACAATTTGAGTTAAACATGAAATTAGGGTACAGCTTGGGAATATAAGAAGCAGTCAGAGAAGATGGAAGAAAGAATGACGAAGTGTCACCAAAATCAGGACAAAACTGAGTTTTCAGAAGACGAGTTCTGACAGTCTTGTTGACTGCTCTCTTAAAGTCTGAGTACATAAAACATTATCTGAGGATAACTTATTCACTCAAGGAGCCCGGATTCTGTTATAGTATGCAAAGTTGGTGTACCAAGGTACTTATATTTTATATACTGGGCAGGATTCTCAGTGCCTCTATTTGTTGGTAGAAAGAGTTTCAGTCCAGAGAAATGTTTCTTTAACTGTTTTTATTTGTTCTGCAAAGAGATTTTCCCATCTCTAATGGGCATTTTATTTACACAAAAATGAAATGCCTCTACATTTTGTAAAAGCACCCAAAGATTGGGCTTGAATCAACTTTGTCCTGATTCAATCCTGTGTGATACTTCCGACCCTCTGTGTGATACTGGTCAAGAGGCTTGCCATGTGGGGCTCAATTCCATTATTAGCAAAATGGCAGAGGAGTAGTAGTTCCTAACTTATCATGTTGTGAAGAACAAGAAGGATAATGGATATAATGGATTTGGAAAAGTGTCTGACTCATCAACGACCAATATATTGTATTGGTTGTGGGCCCATCAAACAAACAAAACAATTCCTCTCAGTTGTGTTTAATTGAAGTGAAGTGAATAGATAATCTGTCTAAAGAAGTGTGTGGAATGTTCAGGGCCAAGGAATGTGAGACACCCATGGACTACAACAGTGGGGAGTCATTGCTACACCTGGGCTTGAAGGGGAAGGAGAGACACTGACAACACCAGTGCCTGGTGAGCTGGGGTTACCTCTTTCTACCATCGCCTGCCTCTGCTTCACATTGGTCCAACCCAAGGAAGACAAAAGGGCCCAAGTGATACAGCCCTTTGCAGGCAGCGGCCTAGAGTTCATTGCACAGAGAAACAGAGATTGTATGACAAGGCAAAGGAAGGAATAAAGTTTTGTAACTAGAACATTCTACCTCTTCTGTCACTCAGCATCTAGTTTTGTCCTTTACTTGGATGAATATCGTTCATCCCCAGAGAGGTCCTATTAGCCATCATGTCATCCCGGGATGGTGTCTCTTCAATCTTACTACCACCTAGGATATAAATTATAACATGAGCCACAGCCAGTATTTTTCATATATAAAGACAGGGAAAAGGTCAAAAAGAAACAAACACCAGTGTAGTAAAATGATTATAAATCAATAAAAAAAAGTAAAAAAAAAAAAAAAGAAACAAACAAACACAAGGTAATATACAGCTGCAAAAGTACCTACTCTTGCAGGTCATAAAGCCTAAACTGTTAACTGTTGCTTCATTCTTACATCATCTATTCTACATTCCCCTTGACTTCTGTCAGCTCCTCAATCAGTCTGGACTCTACCCAGAGGAGTGACCCAAGTTATCATTCCCCCGAGATTCAAGCCCTTTAATGATCCTGTTCTCACTGGGCCACCATGGTTTACTTTGGTCATTATTATTGGATGTCGATTATTAAAATGTGCCTCATTGAGTCTCCTTGTTTCAAAATACAGTCTTCTTTTAGTCATTTTATAACCAGCACTCAATTTCCCTTTGATGACTAGGATTGTTCACTCCACTTGAAAGGTAGTGGCATAAGAAGCCCCAGAAGGCCTGAGATAGTCTTAACTTCCAAATTACTGGGAAAATGACTATGCTCTTTCCTGGAAGCATTCTTCTCAAAGATTTCCAAACCTGCCATGCCTCTGGTTGCGAAAAGAGAAATAAAAATTCTTTAAGTAGCATAGACATGTTATGTGTGTGTCTGTATATGTGTGTGTATATGCATGTGTGTATATATATATACATATAGGGAGAGAGAGAGAGAGAGAGAATGAAGGAGCACGCACCTTCATACCTGGCTTCTCAGATTTCCACTCTGGCCATCAAACATATACCAACATATTTATTCTAAATATTATAGGCTAGCATTCCTGTTTTAGAAGATGTGTTTTTCTGATTGGCACCATCACCGAACATTCAGTAGTCATTCCACCTTTCTATCAGACCACCCACTTCTGTGTGACAGGGTCTATCATAAGACCAGTGATTTTTGGGGTACATGAGCCTGCTGCTATACTTTTGTCCACCAAAAACTGAGTTTCTTGGTCAGAGTAAAAGTCATTCTTTACTTGGTTGTCAAAGGTCCTTCCTGATCTTGATGAGGAAGTTAGGTTGTAAAGGTGCACATCTTCCCCTAGAAAATGAAGGTGGCCCTTGCTAAGGAAGAGGCGAGATACTGTTTTTGTTTGCTCCAGTAAATTTAAGGGAAGTCCGCTAAAAGCAGAATTTGGGATAAGGGTTCAAGAGTATATTATTAAGTGAGTACTCTTTCGAGACAAGGAGTAAGGCAGGCAGGATAACACAAGGAAAGGCATTCTACAAGGACAGAACAGCTCAGCCTGAGTCTCTACTTAGGCTGATCCCTCTGGCAGCTTTGGGTCATGACTTGTACCACAGAATTTGTCTCCCAATGAAGGCAATGGAGGTTGGACTTTTATAACTCCATGACATGGCCCCCTTAAACATGACATAGGGCCCCCTAGGATAAAGAGGTCAGCACTACCAGGAGGACAAAGTGACATCTGTTCAGCAGAGAACATTTCTCTGAAGAAGGATCATTTGTGAACTATTAGCATCTGATACTCACAGAAGCTGTGATGCACAGACCTGGGAAGGGGAAACTGGCAGGGGGCACCTTAGTACGTCGCCTGGCTATTTCATTCTTAAGGGCAATGATATCAATTAGCCATTGCCAGATATCCTAGGATGTCAAAGAGCTCTAATTACCAATTGGTCCCCGTGGCTTACTGAGGCTTTTGCTCTGCTTTATCTCTGATGATTACATGCTGCTACCTTACCTCTGTCTCTCGAGGAGCTAATTATTGACATTAAGGCACACAGTGCAGTGGCAACATATCTCACCATCTTCTCCAACCTAGAGAGTGCGACCAAGACAGAATTTTTCAAAGGATGTTGGTACTTCTCTTGACAATACATTTCTTAGTGCCCTGATGAAAGGAATATTCTGGTCTGTAGCTTAAGCAATGGCTGAGAGGACTGGTCTTAATATAATCATGATGGCATGGCCAGCACCTACTTCCCCTCTCGAAGTGTTTGTATTGAATCTTATATAGCCTGCCAAGGGTATTCTTGAGTCTTAACCTTATTGACACTAGGATACTTTTGAGTATAGGTATCAATGGACCAACAAAACAAATTCTTAGAGTCAATCTGGTCATTAAGCATGAACGCCATGATAGTTGCTATATCTGTGATGCGTGTAACCCATCCCAGAAAGCCATCTTGATAGTCTGTTTCTTGGGGACCAGTCTTGGTACCCTTCATTATATCAGTAACAGTCTCAACAGGAAAGATAATTCTATTCAAAAGGTTGAACTGAAATTTTTTAATTATAGGACTATTTAGGGGTGTATGTCTCAGTGTAAAGGAATCAAAAATACAGGTTAAGATGCCCAGGGACTAGCATGGGCAGGAAGCCATGTCTACCTATTGGCCTGACATTGTTCATGGGGCCTGAGAGTCAACTCTCAGACACTGCCAGGCTGCTTGTTGAAGCAGACGTGAGCAGACGAGAAAATAGCTGACCACCTTCTAATTCACTCCTACTTCTGGTTTATGCCTCCCACTGATTGCAACCAACTGGATACCAAAGACCAAAGAAACTGAAAACCCTTGACCTTAGCCCACCAAGACACAGAGTGGAGCAGAGAAAAAGGGGGCTGAGCAGATAGAGACTAATAAACATATTTGCATTAGTTATTATTGTTATTTTATTATTAATCTGTCTTCAGTCTTATTTCTACTGCTTCTGGGTCACTAATGAATCTAGTCATGGAAAGCCTTTTAAATAAAAATAAAACTAATTCTGGGGAATGAGTTATACAGACAGCTTTCTTGACAAAAAAAAATACTCTCATTTAACTTTTATTTCTTCAGGGTGTTTAAGAAGTTGGAGTGTAAGACTTAATTCTTATATCATAGTACTCTACTCCTTGAAGGGTTAAGAACAAAGTAAATCAGACAGAGGAAACTGCAGTTATAAGTTAACACTTTAAAAGGGATGATCTGACATTCAACTGAGGGCATAAGGTAGTTTAAGAAAATAGTCCGCACACCTGGAAAAGTAATGTAAAGGGGAAGAAGTGAAAGAAACACGTGTCAGTGGAAAAGGGTGACATCAAACTTGGACAAGGTCCAGCCTGAGAGGAAGTAAGGACTAAAATTCTGCAAAGTGTTTTCTAATTCTCTAACCTTTCTTGGACCTTTAGTCTTAGAATGATCTTGTAAATTGGATTCTTTAATTGCTTAATAATTTTAGCTAATTACAAAAATGTGTAAAGGTGGCTATAGCATTTATTGAAGCAAACAAATTTAAAAATCAGTACAAAAGAGTGCCTGTGTGTATAATCTAATACTTAGTTTCTTCCACAGTGAAGAAAAAGGACTCATACTGTCATGGATGGATAATTAAGGCTTTGAAAATGACTATATTTTGTTCCTTAACTTTAACACTTTCAACGTTTCCTGAAAATGTATTTGAATCTCTCTTCTCCATCTGGAAATGATTTTAGGAAAACACTTTGTTTTTGTGATATGGAATTCACAGTAGTAAATCACAAGCAAGGATATATTGTTTAGGAATAATGAGAAGGTACTGTCTGCAGCTTTTATTAGTGATTGGCAATGATTCTGGGGTGATTAGGTTGGGAAGCTACCCTGAAGCATTGGCCAATGAAGCCCACAAGGTACTCTTGTCCTTTACTGGTAGAGACAAAGACTTTCTGAAGTTGTCTTGCATCTTGGGAAGATGGTAACTGGTATGTACTGTTACATAAAACCTGAACCTTCCACTAGTATGATGCACACGAATCACTGTGTCACTATGAAGCTTATTAAAAATAAATTTGACATGGATGGACCTGGTGAATGTCATTCTAGGTGAAGTAAGCCAGAAAGGGAAAGAAAAATACTATATGATATCACTTATATGTGGAATCTGGGGAAAAAAAGACAAACAAACTTATTTACAAAACAGAAACAGACTCACAGACATAGAAAACAAACTTATGGTTACCAGGGCAGGCAGAGGGTATGAAGGGATAAATTGGGAGTTTGAGATTTGCAGAAACTAACTACTATATATAAAATAGATAAACAACAAGTTGATACTGTACAGCACAAGGAACTATATTCAATATCTTTTAATAACTTAGGGTAAAAAAGAATATGAAAACGAATATATGTATGTTCCTATATGACTGAATACATGCTGTACGCCAGAAATTGACACATTGTAAACTGACTGTACTTCAATAAAAGTACATTTTAAAAAAATCTAATGACTAGTTTTTCATCAAAATATTCATCAGACCATCCCTCCTCCCCATAGCCCATAGTGGAGAAGCACTCTACAGCTTTGGATGAGTGCAGTAAAGCCTCCCTCGGTGTGTATTGACACAGCAGACCCTGGCAGCTTGGAAAGAGTCATTACAGTCTGTCACGTCAATGGTCTGTGCACAAGGACTCCCTTAGTGGGCATTGACACAATACACCATGATGGCTTCTGAACATATGATTATGATTTCAATGGAAGAACCACAATGGTTGCATTAAGATTTCAGTGAAATTTCAATGAAAGCATTTCATATACTTCTCATGAGATCATAGTGACTGAGATGAGCTTGTTATGATCTCAGCAGAAGTTAAAAAGTAAAAACGAGAAACTTAGTAAGGCTGGGTCCTTTCAAAGTTATATTTTATTCCTCTTCTGTTCAAAGTATTTTCTTGTTTTGCACAAACAATAAATAATCAGGGATGACTATACAGACAAGTTTATAAGAGTAAGGTAAATAATAATAATAAAAACAATAATAAATGGTTGATTACTACGCTCACGTGCTGTGCGATGCACTGTGCTACTAACTTTGACACTTTCATCTTATTTCATAACAAAACCACCCCTGAGGTTAATACTATGATTTTTCCTTCATCACAGATGAAAAACAAGAGCCTTAGAAAGTTAAAAAAAAATGTTTTTTTTTTAATTGAAGTACAGTCAATTACAATGTGTCAATTTCTGGTGTACAGCACAATCTCCCAGTCATGCACATACATACCTATATTCATTTTCATATTCTTTGCCATTAAAAGTTATTACAAGATTTTGAATATAGTTCCCTGTGCTACACAGAAGAAATTTGGGTTTTGTTAATCTATTTTTTATATACTGGCTAACAAACCCCTTTTAAAATCACATCAAAAAAATATCTAGGAATAAGCCCAACCAAGGGGGTGAAAGGCTTTTGCCCTGAGAACAATAAAACACTGAAAACTGAAGGTGATTCAAAGAAATGGAAATATATCCCATACCCTTGGATTGGAAGAATCAATATTGTTAAAATGGCCATACTATCCAAAGAAATCTATAGATTTAATGATTCCTATCAAATTATCCAGGACGTTTTTCACAGAACTAGAATAAGTAATCCTAAAATTTATATGGAACCACAAAAGACCCAGAATTGCCAAAGAAATCCTGAGGAAAGAGAACAAAGCTGGAGGCATAACCCTCCAAGACTTCAGACAATTCTACAATGCTACAGTAATCAAAACAGTGTAATACTGGCACAAAAACAGATATATGGATCAATGTAACAGTTTAGAAAGCCCAGAAATGAACCCACACACTTACGATCAATTCATCCAGGACAAATGGAGCAAGAAGATACAATGGAGAAAAGACAGTCTCTTCAATGAAGTGATGCTGGAAAAACTGGACAGCTACATGTAAAAGAATGAAATTAAGACATTCTCTAACACCATATACACAAATAAACTCAAAATGAATTAAAGACCTAAATAGAAGACCTGATACTATAAAACTCTAGAAGAAAACATAGGTAGAATACTCTATGACATAAATTGCAGTAATATTTTTTTTGGATCCATCACCTAAGGTAATGGAAATAAAAACAAAAACAAACAAATGGGACTTAATCAAACATAAGCTTTTGCACAGCAAAGGAAATCATAGACAAAATGAAAAGAAAACCTACAGAATGGGAGAAAATATTTGCAAATGATGAAATCGATAAAAAATTAATTTCCAAAATATACAAACAGCTTATACAGCTCAATATCAAATAATATCAAAACAAACAACCAACCCAATCATACAATGGGGAGAAGACATGAATAGATATTTCTCCAAGGAAGACAACCAGATGGCCAACAGGCACATGAAAAGATGTTCAACATTGCTAATTATTAGAGAAATGCAAATATAAAAACTACAATGAGGTATCACCTCACACCAGTCAGAATGGCTATCATCAAAATGTCTACAAATACTAAATGCTAGAGAGAGTGTGGAGAAAATGGAACTTCTGCCTGTGGGAGGGAATGTAAATTGATTCAGCCATTATGGAGAACAGTATGGAGTTTCCTTAAAAAACTAAAAATAGACTCACCATATGATCCAGCAATCCCACTCCTGGGCATATGTCTGAAAAAGATGAAAACACTAATTTGAAAAGATACATATGCCCCAATGTTCATAGGAGCATTATTTATAATAACCAAGACATGGAAGCAGCCTAAGCATCCATGGATAGATGAATGGATAAAGAAGATATTTTATATACATTTCTTATATAAAGTCTTATATATATATATATATGGAATACTACTCAGCCATAAAAAAGAATGAAGTGCCATTTGCAGCAACATGGATGGACCTAGAGATTATCACACTAAGTTAAATAAGTCAGAAACAGAAAGACAAATAATATGCTATCATTTATATGTGAAATCTAAAAAATGATACAAATGAATTTATTTACAAAATAGAAACAGACTCACAGACACAGAAAACAAATTTATGGTTACCAAAGGGGAATTAGTAGCTTGGGATTAATAGATACACACTACTACACATAAAATAGATAACAAGAACCTACTGTCTCCACAGAGAACTATGTTCAGTATCTTGTAATAACCTATAATGGAAAATAATCTGAAAAATATATATATAAATAGATATGTATAAATGAATCACTTTACTGTACACCTGAAACTAACACAACACTGTAAATCAACAATACTTCAATTAAAAAGAAAAAGGACCTACATGGTCCATTGCTCTACAAAAATAACTTTAACAATTGGACTAATCTTGCTTTGTCAGTTATATAAATTCAAATTTCAGCTTTCAGAATTTTCATGAATGACTGACATGCAATCTAAGTTTATTAGTAAGGAACTGTGTACATTAAGAAAAACATAGGTAGTCATGAGTAATCTTTTGCAAAGTTCCTTCAAAATGTTGTCATTCCTTCTCCTCTCAATGTTAGAGAGTTATGACTAGTGCTGTAATATAAATATGGAGGTGAAAACAGAGATGTCTGACCTCGGTCCAGTTAAGTCAGAGAACCTAAAGGAAGATGAAGCAGCTGAATTATCAGCTAATGGAGCTGAATTTACCTGTTTTATTCCCCATCTTCACACATCTTCTCTACTAATGAAATCTAAAACAAAAGCTTAACATAAGAGAAGTCGGAGCTGAGCTCCTCCTAAAGAGGGGAGCCGTGAAGCTAAGTTCCTTTGCCTCAGTTCAATACTTTTGCCTGTTTTTAAAGGAAAAACTTAAATTATAAAACGATGCTTTAATTCATGTTAATGTTTGACAACCTGTATCTTTGTTCAAGGTATAAGTAGAATCCCCCACGTATGTTGCATTTGTGAAAGTGACAGAAACAAGTTTGTGCACCCACATGCATTTTCATCAAATGGTTGGAACTCTGGAAAATATATAAAACTTTAAATTGGCCTCAGTAGAAAGTCCATAATGAAAAAGAATCTGAAAAGGAATGTGTCTATATGTGTACATGTATAATTGAATCATTATGCTGTAAACCAGAAATTAATGCAACATTGTAAATCGACTATACTTCAATTAAAAATAATTAAAAAGAAAAGAAAGTCCAGATGGATGTTTCCTTTGGAAACTGAATTTTTATGAAACTCAATAAGAAGGTTTTCTTCCCAACAAGGGAGGGGTCACTAGCAATCAGCCTTAAAGAATTAAAATATCATTATAGTGTATAGATGAGTGGAATTTTATTCAATATTCTGTTTATTTTATATGGACAAGATTTAGGAACATTTTAGACTAGAAAGAATTATTTTTTATTGACCTCATATTGTTATAGCAGAAACCTTGAACCAGCTAGTGATCCATGTCATTTTACTGAACATGTCACATTATAACAGCAGATTAATTCACAGCCAACAATAAACACTCAGGGCAGCTGTAAGCAGCCTCCACTACAATACCCAAACAACCACGTATGACATTATGCATTAATATTGCTAACCCTGGTAGTAACCCTTTACATAATAAAAGAGGCCTTTTACCCAGAAAACACATCACATGGAAATGTCATAATGTTCCAGGGGAAAAAAAAAAAAAACTGTACATGATTACAGATATATACTGATGGTGGCTAAACAAAAGAAAAATAGTTTGTCATCTCGATTGTCACAACTGACTCAGGGAGAAAGAAAAGGGCTTTTGAAAAATAAAATTCAAGTAGAAATATGGTGAATGTTACTTTTTGTTTGTTTGTTTAGGCTGTGAGCTGCTTAAATCTAAGTGGGGAATTCGAGCATGCAAATGAAATTCACATTAACCTGTAGGTGTATTGCTAGAAGAAATATGTACCTATTTTTATCATAAATTTTCCATCTCCCACACCCCCTTGGAAAAGGTAAAGGACATTCAACTGCACTGAGAAACCAGTTGCAGTGACAGGAGTGAGAATAATGCCCCCGGGTTATAGTTGTTGCTCTAAGTTTACTGTGTGATTTGAGACAGGCATCATTGTGTTTCAGTAATTCAACCAAAGGTCTCAGATTCCGATCAGTGAGAAGAATACTATTTGCTCCTTTTCACCCTCACAGGAATGTTGTGATGTTTCGATATATGATGTCTGTTAAGTGCTTGCTTAGAAAGAAAGTGATTCATAAACACTGATCTTACAGAAGAAAACGTGGGCTCTTGACAGTCACAAGAAAATGCAATGACAGATCTTGCTCTTTCCAAACTGCAACCCAATATATTTATTTTTAACCAGGGTATAAAAAGCTTGGTTTTCAAAGGAGTGCATATTTAAAGAAGGAAAAAAAAAAGATTTAAGAATAAATTCCAAAAAATCATAAACATTTCCTCACTGTCTGCAGCTGAAATAATTTATTTGAGAAGTATATATTACTGTGTAGTGCAATTGTTTCCCAATTTGCAAGTTTCCATAATTAAATATACATACATTCTCACATAGACACACATAGGAATAAAATACATATACATATAAATACACACCATACGTATGTGGTATGTGTTGAATATAGATTCTGAATATGGGTTGGGTGGAAAACACAGTTATTTTTTATGCTGCTTTGATTTAGACAATTTCAGAGTCTCACAGGCCTTAAAAGATAGACAAACTTTTTTGTTTTTTAGTTGTATTTCTGGCTAACCAGAAATAGATACCTTAGTGGCACAGGAAATATTAAGGCAAACAGTCCAATGTTCCTACAAAATAATGCATATTGTTTTTCCTTTAAAATTCACAGACAAATTTATATTTAATTATTTTACTTAGGACTTCTCCTAAAGTAGCAGTCTTTTTATAAATGGAATGGAAGACAGGAATTTTCATCAAGGGTTGGGGAGGGATCCATCCCTGCCAGTCTCTACGACTTTGGGGACACAGACAAGGACTCTAGTTCCAGAAAGCACCTTTGTTCCCTGAGTTGTTCTAAAAAGAACATTTTTCCACATAAGTCCCAAGATCCCAAAGTCATATCATTCAGTGTCCATAGTCAGAATGTTGTCTAATGAAAAAGAGAGTTATTTTATGTTTAAAAAAAAGAAAATATTAATTACCATTGCTCAAAGGCCAAGACACCATTCAGGAAAGATGGCATTAACCTTGATCACCTCCTCTGACCTTCTCCCTTTCCAGAATTCATCCCTCATAGCAGTTAATTGAAGAGTCCAGGTCTCATATGCCTTCAATTTGATGTTCTATTGGTTCAAGTATGTTAGAAAAAGGTACAGAGTGTACTAACTTTCTTCACCCCTAAACAGAAAGTAAACTCCATTTCTTTACTTACTTAAGTACTTAAAACAGTCCCAGAAAAACCTAGAAAAATCAAGACATTGCATAGTACTTGCATTTCATCCTCAGAATTCTGGTGTACAGTGATAACTTTTCCAAATCTGACAAAACGTCCTTAAGTCATGAAGATAAGTAAGAGGAATTCTTTGTCAACAGCTGGAAAGCAGATTCCTCAGGGGTTGAGACAAGAGGTGGAACAATTTTACCACCTCTGTCCCTGGAAGGGCAGGATACTGCAGAGACTAAATGGGTAAATGAAAGAACCCTGCTCAGTTACATAGCAGTTCTGAAAAGTTCAGAGCACTTAATACATCAACAACTCAGTGCTCAGAGGCAAACTGAACGGCCTGTATTCTTGTTTTCAGTTGGACCCTGGGAGTAGGTTAGTGCCTTAGAATCTGCAATTAGCATATTCAGAGCACTGGCATATCACTGAGCCCATTGCAAGGGCAATTTGCTAAATGGTACTCCAGTGACCAGAAAGAGGAAGTGCAGTTCCTAGTGTGCTAACTTAGTCCCAGGAAGTCATTTGCATCCTGGAAGACTCTAGCTGATGAGAGCCCATTTATCCCACAATGTACTAGACATGGCAGATCTCACAGAGTCAATTCAATGGCCTGAAAATCAAAGTCAAACAAAGTATAGACGTAGAATTTGAAAGCTAGATACTGGTAAGAGTAAAGTATGGTTTAAAATATTTGTGATAAACCATGTGTCTCCAGTGTTTTAGGTTCTTATTAGATTGGCTGTAATGTGGACAGAAATATATATAAAGTTACCCAAAGAATGAGAAATTCAACTGGAAGTTGAACTAATGCACAGAACTCAAAGCATAAAAAAGCACAAGCTTTATAACATTAGTCTTTGTTGCTCCTGATAATTATAAGAGTTCAGTAGGGCTTTCAAAACTCAGAAATAATCCTGCATAAGCATTTTTAGAACATTTTAAAGGGATTTAAATACAGCATTATGTTCTAAATCCAGAGACGGCAGAATTCACAAATTTACTTCCCTGTTCTATTTGCTTGTTTTCCATGTTTAAATTAAATATTATAGTATTCTTTGCATTTATTACTAATGGAAAACAAATTATTTGCAGGATATGTGAAGCTAGATTTGAAAAGTTGGGTGCTTTTTTTTGGCCTATCATACAGGTGCTAGATGTGAAATAACCAGTTTTATACTATGTGTGACTTCTTAAAAGAGTACTTGAAGAATATGCAATGCACATTTTTTTCATTTATCATGTTACATACAATGTTCATAAAAACTGGAAAATATTGATTATCAAAAGGAATGTTATTTAAAACATTTATTCCATGCTTGCTGGCTCAGAATTAACTATAAGCTTAAAAAATACATTTATTTAATGTGTGTAACCTGTTACGATAGAGGAACTGTGCTGAGTGTGCAATTGTAATAGGAGTGTCATTTAACTGCCTGAGAATTTTCCCTACAAAGCTGAAAAATTCACACTTAACTAAAAAAAAAAAAAGTTTCTCCTCTAGACAATGTAAAACTTTCATTCTTGAAAATAATTTACAACCTTGGAGAATGGTACCGACACCAAAATGAGGTCTGGGGTCAAGCTTCATTTTCCCTTGTTATACTGAGTTGAAGAAAATGAAGAATATCTGTGTCATGCAAGAAATTAGTAAATCTGTTAGCAGTCTGTGTGGAAACTTTTGTTCTTTCAATTTATGGTACAATATCATTGGTCCTGCTAAAGCAGTTGAATATCCAAGTGAGCTATGAAAGCTTGATTTAAAATAAATAAATAAAATAATTTTCCTATAACTACATAGTAAAATCAAAATGGGGGGGGGCAGAAGATCTCAGTAGTAAAGTGTGTGCCTAACATGCATGAGGTCCTGGGTTGAATCCCAGTACCTTCATTAAAAAAAGAAATATATATATATATATACATACCTAATCACCTTCTCCCCAAAAGTGAGAGAAATATGAAAGAAGAGAAGTAAAAAGAAAAAATCAATAAATGAATTAAATACTGGCTAAAGCTGGTGAAACATCCTCAAGAACCTTGCAAATTGAATACTACAGGGCACTCTGAATTGCACGGATTATCCGGTTGTGCTGCAAGGATAAAACAACAATCTCAGCCCCACAGAAGGTGACAAGGAGTGCACCTGCCACAGATCCCTGGGAACCAAAAGCAGATAATGAGATTGGGCGGATTAGAGCAGAACCGCTGATCCTTCACAGCTAAGCATCAGTCTGAGTAGCAGCCCTGTAGTGCCGATTCGCCTTGCCCTCGAGACCCACAGAGTGAGATGATGGGCTTGGGGAAGGCTCTGCACCCAACACTGCACCACAACCGGGGAATCCAGGGCCAAGGGTCCAGCACGTTGTGTAGCAGGCAGCAAACACACCCGCTTCCTCCAAGCAATCACATAGTAAAGGCACTCTGGTCACTCTGATCTAAGTAGTTGCTCATGGGACTGGCTACAGAATCTGCCCAGTATCTGGGAGGATAAGCCTTGTCCTCTGACACAGGCTCAGGACCCACAGTGGATCGCCTCTCTCAATGCCAGTGTGAGAATGATGCAGGCCGTTTTTCATAGCAGTATATTAAAGACAGAAAAGTAAAATGCAATTCAAGTTTTAATGTTTGCTTAAATATTACTGTGAAAGAATACAGGCCAAACATGATAATAAATAAAAGGAAAAAGCAGAGGGCAGTAGAGGAATAAGAATGAGGTAAGTAGGTCCTTGGAGGAGAAGGACATAGATAAAGGCTGGTTTCTCAACCTTGGCACATTGATACTTTGGGACCAATAATTCTTAGTTTGGGGACCTGTCCTGTGCATTATAAGGTGTTTAACACTCACTAGATTCTAGTTACCCTCCCCCTCCCAGTTCTGACCACCAGGAATGTCTCCAGACATTGCTAAATAGTCCCTGGGGCTGGGGAGGGGAGGGAGGCAAAATTGCCCTTGGTTAAATACCACCGGATTAGGGAAAAGAAATAGAAAAGCAAGAGGAAAAAAAGAAATAAAAAATAAGAGGAGATTTTAAAACAAAATTACCAGTCCCTTACTGTATGCCAGACGCTGTGCTAAATCCTTTAAATACAGTATTTCACTTAATAATTAGAATACTACCATGGTAGGTGTATTCTTCTTATTGCTGCTCTAACTCTGAGAAAATAAAAGCTTTATCATTAAAATAATTTGCACAAGGTGCTGTGCCTGCCTGATGTAGTTTGCTGTCTGAAAATCTAACTAGGAGATAACAGAGTTCTGCTGGTTACAGAATTGGGACACCAAGACTGGAGCCTATCTAGTTCCTAATATCAGCAGAAGAACTGAAATTATAAAATGTGAGATAGGAATTTTTCTCACCATCAGAAAAGTCACGTTAAAAGAAAAGTTTTTTGTTTTTTGTTTTTTTTTTTTGCTAGAAACATGCCAAAGGAAATGCCTTCTCAGTTTTTCAAAAGTCCTTATCATTATTAAAAGATAAAACTCTGAAAGCTAAGACAACAGGTAAAGACATTTCTTTGTCTCGGTACTCTTCTGGAACCCAATAGGGAAATGATAACATCGTTAAGACCAATCAAAGAAAACGACAGGGAACTGTTTTTGAAAAGCGTCTCTTTCAAAAGGGTCAATTTTCCCAACCGTTCCGACACTTCGGGGGAAAAAAAAAGGTCTTAATAAATGTTCTACAGACAAATTCGCCAAAAATAACACACAGCTAAATAATCCAGCTCTCCCCCAGTGTGATAAATCTGGATCTGCCTTTCCGATGGTAGCATAGTTTTTTGCAGGAATCGTATGGTAGATTCTGCAGGAAACTAATGACTTTTAGAGGCTGACAGACTTGAGCTTTACTTTCAGTAATAAAACCAGCTCAAATTTATTTTTCAGTCACGCTGATCAATGCCAGACTTCTCCGCAACGTATAAGCGAGACTGATCTAAGTATCTGTTCATTACATTTCCAGACTCTGAGATCTGGGCAGAGTGATCTGAGAGAAGGCTCTTAGTCTTGTTAGTTTCTGGCAGGCTACATATTTATAAATTCACCCTCCACCTAACATCTCAGGAAATTATTCAAAAAGTTGAAGATGTATCTGAAATGGTGCTTGTTCAGGGTCTACACTCACTCATTTATGATATCTTATGTATATTTAAATGGTTTATTTTGTATACATCTTCCAGGAAAAAAACACATAATTATATGTAATTGAATTTTTAAATATACCGATTTAAATTAAATTCTGCTGTTGCCGGTGGATGCAACCGGTATTCCAGGTTCTTGTCCCGTCCCAGAAAGAATTCAGAGACAAGACTTAGAGGTTAAAAAAAAGTAAAGTGAGGATTTATTAAAGGATGGAGAGTACCCTCTCAAGGGGAGAGTGGGCAGGCTCAGGTGTGCAGCTGCCCTGTGTTTCTTTAGCAAGTTAGTTACATAAGGTATAAAAATGAATGGGTAGAATATTCACTGAGGAGGGAAGGGTTTAGGGTTGTATTCCCTGATTATCACCCCAACTCCACCTTTCCAAAGGGAGGAAGGATTTTTGTCCTTATTTAGTCTGGATCGGAAGTGTCATGGTGTTGGTTCATGATGGGTACTTCTGATCTGCAAGGCTAATTTTATTGAAATGGGGCATAATGAGCAAAAGGTTACATTCAGACACTAGGAATTCCTGCCTTCTCTCACCTTTCTTTGTTTTCTCCAGGCCACTCATCACCCCAAAAACGTGTGATCCCTTATCAGCCCAAAGTTTCCTGCTTTTCTTTTTCTGCCCAGGGACACCTGGTGCTTACATGATGTATGGTTTCCTGCATTTGGCCTGTGCCCCTCTTTTCTGTCCGATTCCTACCATTTGGTCTGTGTCTCTCTTTCTCCGCTCATATCTAGCTATCTGCCTGCTCAGACACTGGTATAGTGTCATTTTGGGCCCATAATAAATTGAATGCCCCCAACTTCATTTATTATGAGTCAACATGCATTTATTGCCACATCAGATACATATTAAGCATTTAGATGTTGATAGGCAGTTTTCCAGATACAAGATGGAAAATAGTCTCCTCCTTCAAGAAGCTGATAAACTAGCAGGAGAGAGGCAACAGAGACACCAGTAATGGAATGGGTGATAGTAAGATGGGCATCATCAAAGAAAAGCAACACAGTTACTATGGGAGCACAAAGGGTATAAAAGACACATTCTGATTGAGAAACAAGGAGATCCATGGAGTTTGAGCAGTGAGTTGGAGAGACTGGGAGGAGAAGAAGTCAGAGAGATAGCAGGGTCAGATCATCCAGCTTTGTAGGCTCTTAGCCTTGCATTTTTATTCTGAGTAAAAATGACAGCCTTGGAAGGGTTTTCATCAAAAGAATAAAATCATCTGATTTAAATGTTAGCAGGATTAAGGGCAGTTGTGTTGAGAACAAACTAAAGGAAGAGACAAGAATGTAAGTGGGGCAGACAGTGCACTGATACAGGAGGAAAATAAAGATGGCTCGAGTGAGAAAGGAGGAGATCCTGGAAAGAAGGAAAAGTCAAGTTTTAAAAGAAATTCCATATTGGTACTAAAGTTAGAGGTGAAACTGAAAAGTCTTGAATGCAGCCTAAGGTATTTGAACTTTATTCTGGATTTTTTTAATCACTGAGGGTTATATTTAAATAATTTTGTTTGACTAAAGTATAGTTGGTTTACAATATTATGTTAGTTTCAGGTGTAGGGCATAGTGATTCAGAACTTTTACAAATTATACTCCATTAAATGTTACTACAAGATAATGACCATAATTCCCTGTGCTATACAATGTGGCCTTGTTGCTTACCTATTTTATACATATTAGTTTGTATCTCTTGATCCCATATTCCTAATTTGTCCCTCCCTCTTTCCCTCTCCCCTCTGGTAACCAGAAATTTGATTTCTATGTCTGTGGGTCTGTTTCTGTTTTGCATAAACATTCATTTGTATTATTTTTAGATTCCACATATAAGTGACATATAGTATCTGTCTCCCTCTGTCTGTCTTATTTCACTAAGTGTAATAATCTCTAGGTCCATCCATGTTAGTGCAATTGGCAGAATTTCATTCCTTTTATGGCTAATACTCCACAATAATATTCTACATCTTCTTAATCCAATCATCTGTTGATGGACACTGGGTTGCTTCCATATCTTGGCTGGAAATAGTGCTTTTATGAACATTGGAGTTACTGATGTTACTGCTTTTGGATTAGTACTTTTATTTTTTTCCAGATATATACTCAGAGATAGAATTGCTTTATAATATAGTAGGTCTATTTTTAATTTTTGGGGGGAGTTCAGTATGTTTTCTGTAGTGGCTGCACCAATTTACATTCCTGCCAAAAATGTACATTTCTCCACATTCTCTCCAACATCTGATATTCATAGACTTTTTAATGATAACCTTTCAACAGATGTGAGGTGATATCACATTGTTGTTTTGACTTGCATTCTGCATTTCTCTAATTAGCCATGTTGAGCATTTTTTCATGTGCCTATTAGCCATCTGAATGTTTTCTTGGGAAAAATGTCTATTCATGTCTTCTGCCCATTTTCTGATTCAGTTTGTTTGGTTTCTTGATATTGAGTTATATGAGCTGTCTATATATTTTAACAATTTAAAAGATGAATTTTAAGAAAATGTTATAAAAAGTATACATTGGTAAACATCAAAAAGATACAATGATAAATATCATAAAATCTAGAGCTAAATAAAACTCAAATATATAAAAGAAAACTATAATGAAATATAGTAAAATATACATTATTCTAGAAGATAAAATCAAGAAAAAAGGAAAATAACACAAGTAATGAAATACAATAAAATGATAAATGGTATACATGTACTGATATAAAAGACTAAAAGTTATTAAGTATCATTTTGCATAACTCCATTTTAGTAAATGTGAGCATCTTTAATGATGTGTAGAGCAATAATTAAAGCATTTCCGGAAGGATGGGCTCTAATCAGAAAAGTGCTTCAGAGAATGATTTCCTATGTAGGACAAATTTTACAGAGTGGAATGGGATGGTTAAATTGATGGACACTTCAAGAAACTAGCTGAAGTTCTGAGCTCTTGAAAATGATTGCTACCATGGAGATCAATAAATAGTAAAAACAAAATGTGATATGGGGAGGACTAGCAGGATTTGGTAACTACTCATTCTAGGAACATAGAAAAGTGGATTCCTAATTTCCAACCCTGATGAAAGCCACTAACAGAATATAGAGACAAATGAAATAACTTGAATGGAAAAGACATAAGTTTTGTTTTAAATATGTTGAATAAAGCATGGCAAGCAAGTGGAATGGAATAATAGTAAAGGAAGAAGATGGATTTAAGAAAACCACCCACCCCTGATATATTTTAGGTTAAAACACTGATTGTTTCACTGGTCACAAAGGTAAATTAAAAGAGACACAGGGTAATATGGATGGGCTATCTCAAGTGCTTAATGTAGCACATTAAGGTTGTTGCCTGTTCAAGTGTGTGTGTTTATAAAGGAAGAAAGGGTACATTATTTTGTGAATCAACCTAACGGCCCATGGCTTATCTAATCTAGAATTACACAAGATGGTTTGGCATAAAATGTAGGGCTGATGTCAAAATCAGACGGTTCCTTCACTACTGCCTTTTTTAGTTATGGGAATTCTAAGCCTTCTGGGGTCTAGGGCATCACTTAATACTTTATGAGATTCTAGTTGAAATATTGTCCTGTGAAAGTGTATTACAGACCATTATAAATATAAAACAATAATTTTATTTTTACAATATGCAAATTTTCTACCCCCAACAATTAGAAATAATCTAGTAATTTGTATAAAGTATATTATTCTCACAAATAACCACTGTCAGGTTAGAATTTAATACATGCAATATTTCTGTGACTGTTCTAACCCATCCAACTATTCAGTGATGTCATGAGCTGTATATATATATATATATGTATATACACACACACACACATAGTTTGCAGTATTATTAAAAATCTCCTTTAATAAAGATGTCTGTGTCTTTTTGAAATTAGATGAATGAATAGTAATATACAAAGATGAAGAAAGTCTTCAGGGATATAAAGGATTAACCTTTAGTCTTGGTTTAATTTCAATTGATTTTTTTCTCTTTGACTGATTTCCATCTAAACTAAAAACTTCAAATGTTTTTCTTAAGAAATGGAGAGTTACCTTTTTAAGATGACATGTGTTTAAGCCACACTAGCTGTATTAAAAAAAAAAGATAAAAATTTCCTGGATATATATTAATGGTATTTCCAGTAATGATTAAATTATTGTTTGCATTTCATGGTGTGAAATATTGCTTTTGTTCTTTGTGGAGTGCTCGATGTCATTGTCCTTTTGTCAAAAAGTAAATTAAATAGCTCAAAGAGGCTTTGTGTAAAAGTGTTTGCCTCTTTATTATGTTCTAGAAGGTTGGGAATACAGATATCGCCTTTCTTTGCAGAAGGCAGTATAATAACTCTGACAAGAATATAAGCAGAGTTGTTAGTAAGACTACATGCAAATAATATGGCTAAAGTCCTAGCTTGAGAATAACTAGTACAAGTGTGATCCAGTATGACCACGTGTCTAATGTTGTATTCAGATGAATTCAATTCAAAAAGAATATTTGATCAATTTTCAAATTTTAAATAAACTGTCTTCCATTTATCTTCTTCAGTATTTAAAATTTGACTAGTAAACCAGCTTTCTCTCACATCTTAAACCCTACTTAATGATTTTTCAATGGTTTAACAAAGGGCAGCTTTATTTTAATTCAGTAAGACTCTAATGCCCTTTACCATTACAACTAAAGAGACCTATAACAAATAACTTTGAAACAAATCCACCCTCATTGCCTCATTTTCCAAATAATCATGGGACATTACATGATTAAATGAACTCTGCAATGACAGGCAAAGCTTGGGGGAAGACTGACATATAAGATTTTGAGCGTATAAATTCCCCTATTATTTCAACTTTTTAATCTTTTTTTCACTTTTATTTTCAGATATAAACCTAAGCTACTAGCTTGGCACTCAAAATTATTGATTCATTGAACCCAGGATTTTTTTAAATATAATTTAGTATTTATTCTCATTGATAAATGGTCAAATAATCATAATGTTTAGTCTAGAATTTACTCATTCAACATAAAAATCAATATTTTTCATGTTACTGTCAAGACAAATTTGATTATATCTTTAAATAATGGTAATTCTTAAAGGTTTATTGGGGGCTTAACAACATCAAACACCATTTTGGGAGGTAATCTATAGGACTGTTTCATGACCTGTTTTTCCACTTGACAGATTCTCATACTTTATATTTTATCAGGGAGGAGCTGGGGAAGAAGGAAAAATAAATGCTGAAGAGCACAATTCATTAAGCATTAAGACCCTGTTTCCCAGTGTCATTGTCAGCTGTTCAAATCACTTGAAGAACTCTTTTTTAGATTTTGTAAAATTTATTTAATTAATTAATTAATTTATTTTTATTGAAGTATAGTCAGCTATAATGTGTCAATTTCTGGTATACAGCATAATGTCCCAGTCATGCATATATATACATATATTCATTTTCATATTCTTTTTCATTAAAGATTATTACAAGACATTGAATATAGTTTCCTATGCTATACAGAAGAAATTTGTTTTCTATCTATTTTTATATATAGTGGTAAACATTTGCAAATCTCAAACTCTCAAATTTATTCCTTCCCATCTCCTTTCCCCTGGTAACCATAAGATTGTTTACTATGTCTGCAAGTCTGTTTCTGTTCTGTAGATGAGTTCATTAGTGGCCTCTTTTTTCTTTTTAGATTCCACATATGAGTGATATTAAATGGTATTTTTTTCTCTTTCTGGCTTCCTTCACTTAGAATGACAATCTCCAGGTCCATCCATGTTGCTGCAAATGGCATTATTTAATTCTTTTTTATCGCTGAGTAGTAATTCCATTGTATAAATAAGCCACAACTTATTTATCCAGTCATCTGCCTATGGACATTTAGGTTGCTTCCATGTCTTGGCTATTGTATATAGTACTGTTAAGAACTCTTGAATTCAGTTCTCACAGTAGACAAAGTTAGCTGAAATCTGAGGACAGCTGAAAGATTGTCCAGTATTTAGAAGCAAGTGTAAATATTTTTAATGGAAAAGAAAATATGTAATCTCCTGAATGCACTCAATTACCTGTCTTTTATTCACTACTAGCTTTTTGTTTGTAAGAAGTGATTAAGATTTTTTGGCAGTCTCTTCAAAACAGCAAAAAATTTTCCAGGGACTTCCACATACTTCCAATACTTAATCAGAGTACCTATAGTAGAATGGAAATCCTTTGTCTGAAGCAACAGTTAGATATTTTGAATGTAGGAATCTTCTCAATGAGTACTGATTAATTGCATGTGTGTGTGTGTGTGTGTGTGTGTGTGTGTGTGTGTGTGTGTGTGTGTGTGTGTGTAAAGGGGATTAGGAGATCAAAAACTGATGGAAGGAAGCATTGACTATGCACCTAAGGAATTTACAAAACTCCAAGAAGAAAAACACATTGTTACACATTTAATTTTTAAAGAAAGCTTTATTCTTTTAAAAGTTAAACAAACAATGCCCAAGATTTTCAAGTCTGGTGCTCCAAGTGATACAGATGATAGGTAGAAATAAAGTCCATCTATGTTGACTCCAGAGCTCTCAATATGGTGATGCAGTGATGGTTTTCCTGAATGATAATTAAGAATAGCCTAGATATGTCTTAATCTTCTCAACTCTTTAAATCTAGAAATATTAAAATTCAGTATAGTTTGTTAACTTGATTACTTTTGAATATAAGCTTTCTTAAACATAACATTTCCATTTACATTCACTAAAATAAAGTGTTTAACTTTAGGAAAGTGTAATTTGGTGCCTTATTATTTCAAGAAGGCCAAGGGAAATGGTAAAATATTCTGTTAGAGAAATTTATGTGATTTTTTTTCCTTATTCAGAAAAAAATACCCAGCTTTGAACTGTCCTTTAACTAAGTGCAAGCTCATAAAAACTATTCTACCAGGGATATATAACTTTTATAAGGGCAAAAATGACATTTACCCAGGAGAAAATCGCATTTGATCATCAGCATTTGGAAGCTGAAATCATCAGACAATTTAAAGTTTACTTTTAGTTGGGGATGATAGTGATTCTCTGATTGCCTTTTGATTCTAGAACTTTTTTTTTTTTTTGAGCTTCTAAAATTTAGATGTTCATTCTTATTTTGAATCCTACTGGTAGCTCTAGTGTAGATTTTAATCTGTGCTTAAGCCCTATTTTCCCTGCTTTGACATATCCCACCCAGCTGAACTATGGTATTGGTTCATTGTAAATCACAGTAGGAAGAACAGAAGTGAAATATTCTGAATAAATGAAGCTAATTTTTTCTTGTCTGTGCTCTTGGACAAAAAAGAATCTGAAACTTCGAGGGAAATTTCGTATCACCTATGAACGCGCTATGGGCATACTCAACTTACTTAGAGTTCTAGGATGATATTTGCCAAAGAGTTCTTTGTTTTAAGTTAAATAGTCATGATCCACTGTATTTAAGGATTCAAATAAGATTCACCCACAAATTACTTATTCTTCCAGATTAATCAGTCACCTCTATTGCCTTTAGGACATCTTTGAAGGAAAAGTAAATAATAGCCCCAGGAACCAGGTAATGAAAATTGCCCTATGTTCAAACAAATTATTCAAAAAAATCAGTTTGGGCTATCCAATACTGGGCTGTGAGCACTTATCTTCTGCACAAACTTGCCCTCTATTATTCCCCTTCTTGACTTTTCCCTTAGATTGAGAAATCCTCCCACCCTCTCCTTGTTGCTGCTGCTTACATACAACTTTCCCCTTCATCCATTCATGAATCATCTTATCTTTTCAGTGTAAATTTGTTTGACCAATGTTGAGACCAACCTTTGATATTTTCACCAGGTAATAAAAATCATACTTACCATTTTAAAATACTTCCAGGTATTGTTCCAAGTGTTTTAGATAAGTTACCTTATTTCATCCATGTAGTAACTCTTTGACGTAGATAATGATTGTACCCGCATGTGACACGTGAGGAAAATGAGGCAAGACAGTGTATTAAGAAATGTCCATCACACATTCCATTTGTAATTAAAGTTTTCCTTCAAGATTCCATTTCCATTAAATCTCACTAAAGTTTTCCCATCTTTTCTTATCCTAGTACTTAAAGTGGACAATAGATGATCATATGAGAGTTACACAGCATTCTTCTGGGATGGGTTGTGAAAGTATATATGAAGAAGCATCCAAACTCCTGGAAAAGGATATTAAAAATAATCCACTTATTTTTGGCTGTGCCACCCCACAGAAGTACTGCTCCTTAGCTTATAATCACTGCTTTAGTAAAGCCTATCTTTACACATGGTATAAATTTAGCTTTCAAGCATCAGCTATCATTTGGATACTTCTAAGGAATCAACATCTTTGGCACCATATGTGGCTATGTCTGTGACACCTCCACTTGAACATACACATTCAACTAAAATTTTCCAAAACTGAACTTAGCATCTCCTTTCACAAATGATCTGGGTTGCCTTGTTAGTAGGACCATTCCCTAGTTACTTACTGTATTGGTCAGGCTTCTCCAGAGATACAGAACCAAAAGCATAGTTACAGATATAAGTATAGATATAGATATAGATAAAGATATAGCTATAGATATAGATATGACACAATTTATTATTGAAATTGCCTCACATGATTATGGAGGCTGAGAAGTCCCACAATCCGCTGTCTGCAAACTGGAGCACCAAGAAGGCTGATGATGTAAATCCCAGTCAGAGTTCAAAGACCCATGAACTAGGACCGCTGATGTTTGAGAATAGGAGATGGCTGTCTCAGCTCAAACACAGAGCACATTCACCTTTCTTCTGTGTTTTTGTTCTATTCATATGATGCCCAACAGATTGGATACCCCCCACCAGCACTGGTAAGGGCACTCTCCTTTACTCAAATTCTAATCTCTTCCAGAAACACCCTCACAGATACACCCAGTAATAATATTTTACCATCTGTCTGGGCTTCATCCCTTAGTCCAGTCAAGCTGACACAAAATTAACAACACCTCCCTTAGGATACCTGGAAACCTCCTTCATACTTTTTTTTTTTCCCTGTCACTTTCCTTATTTAAAAAACCCTTCAACTTTACATTTTTAAATTTCTTCCATCTTTTTGTTCCTGTTGCCAAAGCCTCAGGTAAGACAACTACCATCTACTTCCCGATGGTTTGGGGACCTTCTTAGCTGCCACTCCTGCCCCTAATCTCTCTCCAGTTTGACCCTTACTCTCCATGACAACACACATTGATAATGACCAACTTCTTATCCTGATTTAAGTTGACTCCGTGACCCTCAATTACATTTTAAATGCTAGCCTTGTTTACTTTATTTTGATTGGACTTTTTCCTTGTTTAATTCAAAAATATCCTACTCATCCTTCATGAAGCAGCTATTCTAAAACAGTTTCCTGCTTCATCATGTCAAGTTAGCGGTCTACTTTCCTGTGCTGTGGTAGCACAGTAGATTGTACATTTATCTTTTAGAAAGTTAAGTGACATTCTAATTATCTTTTTACAAGTCTATCCTCTTTGAAAAATTAAAAGCTCCTCAAAAATGGACCCCATCCCTTGTTTGTATGCAAATCACTGATTATGATTACCGGGATTTAGGAAGTGTTAAGATGTGGAGGAAATTTACCTTCTGAGCAGTTTGCGCTTGAATTTTCTTCAAGAGGGAAACCAACTTTGTTCCAAGAGTCTGGGAGAAGTCCACTGGGGACAAAAGTTGGCCTGAGGCTGGGCCTGTGTTGTATGTCATAGGAAGTGATTTGCATACTAAAGATGGCTGGTCAGGGTTAGGTCCCCAGGATGGTGGCAATAGAGACTTTAGGCAGAATAGAAATATCTGTTGGGGATTAATTGAATAGTTCTCTGTGTTGTGGGTAATGATCTAGTTCCCCTAAGATACTTTCAATAAGCTCTGTAGGCTTACTCACAAGAGTGGATACTTTATAGTGAATAAGAAACAGCACTGAGCCTTGCTTCTCTGAGTGTTTGACGTCGAAGAACACTGAAATATTAAAAACAAACAAACAAACAAAACAACTTTCCTACCTCTATATGTGTAGAATCAAACTAAACAAAATATTGATTCTATATATATATCTATATGTATATGTGTATACATATATGTATATATGTATATGTATATGATATGTATATATCAGCACATTCTAGTACTTCTAATTTTTTAGGACAGACAAACCAAAAGGCATGAATTTTGATGGTTTTTCATCAATACTTAGGTGCAGAATACTTGTTTCTGGTTGAACTTTCAGTAGAGCAGCAGCAAAAGTTTGAGTATGTCAGAATGACCAGTAGCTTAAAAGCTAAAAAGTTTGCTAAGAAGAATAAATAATAATTTGAAAAAGTAACAGTGAGCAAAGCCAGAGTTTTCCAATTTGATACACACACATACATACAAATAAACTCACAGCATAGATGTTGGCTGCTGTTTATTTGGCACTTACTCTGTTATATTAACTACACAAAATACTGTACATACATTATCTCCTTAATCCTTATAAAACTCAGAGGATGCTATCATTCCCATTTTACAGATAAGGCAACTGAGGATGAAGGAAGCAAAATGCCATCCAAGATCATATATATAATAAGTGACAGTGTAGGAACAAGAACTCCTCCTGAATAAGGTTTATCTGAGTCCCATATTCATGCTCTTTATCTCCACAATAAGTCATTATCCATTGATAATGAGTATTCATGTTCCTCCCAACTTCATTTTGAAAAGACATACAGTTGAGCACAAGCATTATCTAGAAGTGAAACAAATTCAGGAAGGTAATTTCACTGATAAAGAGAAAATACGTATTTTTTTTTGAAAAAAAGATTAGTTAATGGAATAGTTTTTCTTGCTTCAGTTACCTGAAAATATGTTATTGAATCTATTTTGACATATCCCAAAACATTGCATTAGAGTGTTCTTATGTATTTAATTTTCTTAGTTAATTTTAGCCCTCATTTTATTTCCCCCAGGCTCTCAATAAGTCAAGATTAGTAAAAATCTAGAGGGTTGAATTTGAGGTTTTTGGTCTTTTAGTAATTTCCATTTTTCAAATTATAATACAGACTCCTATGAAGTCAAGAGGAACACTTTATTTGAATTTCTCCATAATCTTTCTAACTAAATGTTGTCACAGCCATAGCTACCCTGTACCTAACATTCAATTTAACTGTGATTTACTTCATAGAAGCTGGAAAATATTGGTCACTCTGTTGAAACTGAAAATATGTAGATGAGATTGATTGAAACCATATAACTGACCCTTGACAAAAAGAGCTATTAAAGAGAGGTTGTAAAAACTTCCCTAGAACAAAAGTTCTGTGAGAAAAAAAAAATTTAATACAGCAGATTCCACCAACGAGCAAATCATCTCTCCCATAAAAGGCCGCTCAGTCAAGCCCAGCCATCATTCCTATCTCAGAGGAGTAGGGAGGGCTTTTTGGGCACATGACTCATTTGTGCCTACTTTTTGCAATCAGTGGTCAGGGAAATTCCACGTACTCAAATGTAGTCCTTCACAATCAGTGCTATTAAGTCATAATCTAAATTATAACTGCTGTGATGACTGCTTTGCATTTTGATTACAGGTTGCATTACAAAAAGGCAGTGATACAGGTGTTAAATGATCATTCATTCTAAGGGACTTGCCCTAAAGTGTTTGGCATAAAAGGGCAGATGTAACCTAGAATGTCTTAGAATCTCTTCTGTATTTTTACCATAATGCCAGGGAATGCATTTTTTGAAGTTTTTTTTTTTTAAAAACAACTTCCTTCATAGAAAAATAAATTACAATTATAATGATAAAGATGGATGCTCTTCTGTAATGCATCATGTTAGAAAGAGGCAGAGGGAGACAAGACATATTCAGTGCCCAGACAACTATTTTCTCCAAAGCTAATTAACCATTTATACTTAAAAATATTTCAAATATGTAAAATTACTTCAATAATCCTAAGTGGGAAAAAAACAGGAGATTTACATAGTTCAGACTTTCCTTCATTCTCTTTTGACTAAAGGCCTAACTGAATTTACATTTATGGATTTGATGAAGGACATATTTCTGTTTTACCAATGGAAGTTCTCACTTTGTTCAAGTAAAAATACATGATTTTCCTCTGCTGCCTCTTTTGTTTTTTGTGCAATTTCGTTAAAAACGATGTTTCTAAAATTTCACAAAATTTCAGATTTCGGTGAGACAATGGACATCACTTCACCAATCTGGACTGCTTCCGGACGTGGGATGCATCTTACTTGTCGTTATATGGTGATCGATGCCTGCTCAGTGCCTGGCTCTCAGATGTTCTAAAAATTGCAGTTTTATTGAATTTGTGAATGAGGAAATTAAAACCCAAAGTAAGAACCTATCTATCCAAGACCTTATAACCAGTGAGGAAAAGAGCCAGAAGCAGGTCCTAGAATTTGGAATATTTTAATTCATTGTGATTTTCTACTTCAAGTTAATAGATTCCAGGAAATCCTAATATAGTACAGCAATGATGTTTTATTTTTATTACAAAAAAATTGCTGCTTTTACAATGTAAATAGATACCAAATAAAAACTTAAACTTGGCTGGATTCTGAAACTACCTGTGGTAAGACCCAGGGTTCTCTGAGCGAGGCCGTATAAAGTGTGATTTAGTGCTGCAGGCCAGTTAGAATTAGAAGATAAACCAGCACTCCCTCATTCCTTTTGTGCTTGCCAAAGTGAAGATACCCAAAGCACAGAACTAACTGGCTACTGGTACTTTCAGGAACTGACAGGTTGATAACCAGAGGAAACTGAATTATCTCTTTACAGAATGCTAACTAATTTAATTGAAACTTTAATTAAAAGTACATCAAAGTACATCTTTCCTTCTAATAGAAAGCACCTGCAACAGATGAAAATGATTTGTTTGGATTGCTAGATCGTCAATGTTACGGAAGCAATTGACTGCACCCATATGCCCATTAAAGACATTTCCTGATGAACAGATATGAAGGAATCGAAAGATGATTCATTCCTGAAAATGAGAGGGAAAAATGACTCATTCCTTGAAAAAGAAAGTTGTGTGTGGTACGTAATATATAACAACATAAAAACCGTTAACCATCCTCCCTGGGATCTGCTGAGATTGGACACAATAATTTGGATTGCAGTTTTAATATTTTGTGGGGTTTTTTCCCTTTAGGATACTTACTGAGAGATCATTTTGGAAAAATTACTTCAGTGACACATGTTGATTATACTTTATCTTGAAATGAATACCATAAATTGCACTCTTCAATTGCTAAAATCATGTGAATATTCCTCAATGTGCTAATTTATTACAGACAGCCTCATACACCTGCCAAAATAAAACACAATGTGCATGGACTTATTCTATTATATACAAAAAAAAAAAAAAAAAAAAAAAACCTTCTGGAATTCTTCCAAGCATCTAAATCTATCTGTTAACATAGAAGCACAGCTCTTAGAAAAAAGCTAATATTTATTTCTATATAATAGTGATAGAAAATGGTGCAAATTAAGGATAACATTCTTATATTAACCAAAGGAAAACATTATATACATACATATATATACACATATATATATATATACTAAAAAAGATTAAGAAATCTAGTGCTGATTATAAGGAAAGTACTTTACTCATTTAGATTAACAAAATTATTTTTCATTTCCCATTTCTTTAAATTTTTCATTTAAGCTGCTAAAAATTAAAACAGAACTGATACTTATTTCTAAAAAGAATCAAGACAATATTGTCATTATTTCTCAAGTCATAAATTACCCACATGACACAATGTGAGAAGAGCCAGAATCTCAAATATAATTTACATTCTTTTAAATAATTTTTTGGGGGGTCATCCAGAAATCTGATGAACTCCAACATGATCATTTTGTGTGGTACCAAGGACGCAGAGAAAAACTGTGATGGAGAGGGATCCACAGAACAGAAGGAGAAAAGGACAGAACGAAGGAGAGTGAGAGAAGGTAGGTAAATCAACAACAGTAAAGAAAACTACAGCTTTTTTAAAAACAAATTCCAGGCACAACAGTAACATCAGTTTCGGCCTCATATATTTGAATATATCAGATGAAGATAAAATTTTCCCAAATTATTCTGACAGTTAATTCAATTGGGCAATGACATGTAATGGTATGATGAAACAAATTCTTTAAAGTAACTACAAAGTCAATGATTTTAGGATTTCAATCAATTTCTACTTAGGTGGGGTGGCATGGAGTAAAATACATTTTTGTCAACTCTCTTTGGTCTTTGTTTCCTCATTAGTTTTTTTCCCTACAGTAAATTTTATGGTATGAGCGAGTTCTTTTTTCCAGTTTATATTGAGTAAGCTTACATTTGCTTTCCACTACCCAAGGTCAAAGTCATCATTCAGAGACCTCCTTAAATTCAACTAACTCTTCATACCTCTACTAGTGTATTCTGAGTAATCCACCACTGATTTTAATGTCTAAGTGAGCTTGCTTATGTAGACTATTAAATTTGTATTGCCTCCTTGATTTCTCTCAAGTTTTTCCATTATCTGAACGCTGTTTTTCTCTATACTCTATGCTTGTCTCTGAAAAATCCTCCACAAATACCGACTATCCAGCCACATTGATATAAGTAAAGTTTTCTAATAAGATTCTAGCATTTTGTACATTTAACCTCTCGATTTGAATGGCCATTTTCTCTTCCTCTTTCTTCTTCATGTTCTTCATTTAAATATCTCCTGCTTACCCTTCATAACAATGTCCAGTTATCAACTCCGCCAAGAAGCCTCTTCCCAAATTACACAAGTGGAGAGAAGTGTAGTGTGTCTGTGACGTCATAGCACACTGATCATTCTTACTCCACAGGTAGAAGAAAGAGTTATCCACCCTAGAGTGAATCAGTGAACACACTGTAATTTAGCCCTATGGCTAACATGTTAGAACTCAGAGATCCTTTGTAGGTTCGACTTTTCATCCTTAAATTCTAACCTGGTTTTATTGCCTTGTCAAAGCTTTTCCGATTGACCCTGAAGTCAGCGTATCCATTTGGCACACCAGGGGAGTTCCTCAGTCCCAAGCCACTTGGCCAGCACTTGTTGTTTAAGAATTTGCACTGACATGCTGCGATGCAGCCAGCCAGCAGGATGTTCTTCAGTAATGGAAATGTTCTATATCTGTGCTGTCCACTACAGCAGCCACTAGATACATGCAATTATTAAGCACTGGAAATGTGATCACTGTGATCAAGGAATTAGATTTTTATTTTTAAAACAAGTGTAAATTTAAATATCCACATGCAGCTAGTGGCCACTGTGTATTTGGCAGCACAGGTCCAGAAATGTGGAACCAGACTCAGGTACATTTCCTGGAATTTAACTGATAGATTCCTTCATTTCTTGAAAAATGCAATCTCAGGATCTGAGAATAGAAATTAACTTTGCCGAGAGAATATTAGAGGGCATAAAAGAAAAGAAGACCCTGCTTATTTTCTCATCTGTATGATAACAAGATAGGGCTAGAACTACTTGAGCCACATTCCACTTGAAACTTGCAAAATGCATCCATCCTTCCACTCATTAATCCACCCATTCCCTCGCTGACCATTTCTACATCTGATTTGCGTTTTGAGCTCCTACAAAGGCAGGGACCGCATAATGGAGATAGAAAGATGATTCTACATATCAATGTTTGGCATATGAGCTGGATAATGTATTTTCTAGGCAGAAGAACATTATTCTTTGATTTCTAAAAAAATAGATACAGTCTTTACTTCAGGTGTCTCTTGTTTCCTATTTTAATACTAACTTTTCAGTGCTCTGTCTATAATTAATAAGAAAAACTATGCCTGCCAAATTTTCACTTTATTTTTTACTCCAAAACCTAAATGTAACCTCATAGTCCCTAAACCACAGCTATAAAGTTTATGGATAAATGGCAAGGACCGTTTTTCCAAATCACTACTAAGGTGTATTTAAGATACGGGACTCTGTCCTAGCTATTTCTCCGAATTTCAGGATGTTGTCTTTAATGCATAAAATAGGGTAATAATAATAACATATATACATACTGAGTATTTCCTATAAACTCTATCCTTCTCTTAATCACTGCACTATTTTCAGTACCATGCTTTTCTGACCATCCCATCAAGTATATAGAAAATACACCTAACCAAGTATCAGATACATATTAGGCACAAAATCATGTTATTTCTTTCCCCTTCCTCTGGTTATATCACCAGAACGTTAGGGGTCCAAATTGCTGGTGTTTCAAGTCACTTACCATCTGAGTGAACGTGGGTAAATTACTTCAACTTTTTTTGTATTAAATTCACATCTAAAATGGAGACAATGAAAGTTCTTAGTCCATTGGATTGTCATAAGGATCAAGTTGGTTACATAGAAAATGTTTAGAAGCACAACTAGCACAATATAAGCACTCAATAATTATTTATTAGCTATCACCATCATCATCATCACCATCACCACCATCATCATCACCATTGCCATCATCACCATCATCATCATCACTATACAACTGTTTCTGTCACTTGCTACTAAACTTCATCACCACCAATGCTAAAATGCTGGGCAATGAATACGATGTGTTTTATTCTGAGAATACAGGAATACTTAAAATTTGTTATTTATCCTCCAAAATTATAAGAACAGTATCATGGTTAAGTGAAAAGAACACAGACTTTAGAGTCAGACAAATGTAGTATCACTTGTGTCACTTTGTACAAATGACTTTGCCTCTTTGATCTTCAGATTTCTTACTTCTAAAAGAAGAAGAAAATAACTGTCCCCTTCCCACAAAGATTTGTCAAAGATATCATGCATATCATATAACATAATAAATCCTCAGTTAACATTATTTTTCCATCCTGCTATTTTAGGCTACATTAAGTAAATTAATTTTGAAGACTTCAGAAATATGCAGTTAATGAATATCAAATTATATGTGTTTCATATTTTGAAGATAACCCATAGTCCCTAAACCTCCATGGGAAATCTGACATTAGATGCATAAATATGCAATAAATTGGCTTGTCCTCTCATTCATTGTCTCCAAACTCCAATTATGACACCTGTGTGGTCCAAGGGATGGAATGCTGAATTTGGAGTTAGGAGCCATTGCCCCTGTGTCCTGCTTGGCTCTGGGTTATCTTGTGTCTATGAAAAATTCTCTCAACTTTTCTTTACTTCATTCCTTCCAGTTGTGCAGTAAGGACCATACTCCCTTGAAGACAATGTATAAAGTTATGGGAGATCCACAGATGAGACACATATTCTTTTGCCTGATGAACCTTCCTTCCTCCACACCACTACTCCTACACTTCCCAAGTCCTGGTAGCGTATCTAGGGTTGGCAATATGCCCATGGGCACATAGTCAGAACTAGAACTATGAAAAGAAGCTAAGTTACTTTGCTGATCCCTAATATGACCACATTACATGCTTTGCAAATGCATTTTCTTTATTTTCCACATTTCCCTCCCACAGCCTGGCAGACTTCTAATGATTTTTCAAGGGCCAGTTAAATGTCAACACTTCTTTGAAGGCTTTGCCAAAACTCACTGGCTCCGCTCCACAAACAGAATCTCTCCATCCATCGTTTTTAATTCTATAGCGTTTAACTGATGTGATTAGGATAACAGAATATTTATGACATTTTATTACAGGGCAGTGGTTTACATGCCTATCTCCCATCCTAGACTGAGTTAGTTCTGTGACGGAAGAAACCTTTTTGTTGCTTAAATCAGAGCTTGGCAGAGAGTATCCTATAAATTTCCCTTGAGTTAAATCAAGGTCTTCTTTACTTCCTGAGATTTCCTCTAAGCTACTCTACCTCATTGACACAAGGACGATTATTAAATGATTATATTACTGGATAAAGACTCAGTTTTTATTTTCTTGTTGGATGATCATTTGGAGCTAGAGATAACAGTCTGTGCTAAACTGAAGGTCGTGAAACCATTGAAGTCAAAGGGAATGCTCTTTTCAATTAACAAAAACTGAGGTATTATCAACCTGCCAGATCTATTTTGAGCAGATGTGGGAATATTCACACAAACAGTAAACACGTAACATGTGTGTGTTGCACACTCACATACACACTCACATATATGTAATTTATACAACTAGTAAAAAGGAAAGATAGAAGTTTCAAGTGAAATTTTACTCATGGCTTGTAACTTGATGCACGTAATAGTAAACAGACTACCTTTAAGTAAAACACCTGAGTCAAATATTATATTGATACAAAAAATATGAACAAATCCATGATGTTATAATATAAAGTTTGCACAACACAAATATCTGTCCTTAAATTAAAAGCCTGGGCACTTAATAGCTGATTGTTCTAATTGTTTTCAATACCTGCATTTAAGTTGTATTTACATTAAAATCACTGGTTAAATGAACAAATCTATTCTCAAAAATTGTGGCAACATTTTTTTTCGTTCGTTTCTGAATAATAGAAATCTTAAGACTAAGATTTTGTAATGTTAATTGGAAGGAATAGACACATTTTTAAAAATCAGCTGTTTAATGATCTTGGCTGTTCTGCCCTCCAATTAGTGCTGGGTCACCAATTAATTCTTTTGCAGGTGCCCAGGCTTCCTGGAGACTAGCACTAGGCTGAGTTCTCTTGATCTTTTCACCTAATGCTCCAACTATACTAATGACTTTAACCTTGCTCGGACTTGGACAGCAGTTTTCTCAATTTAAAGGAAAAGTATCCTTCCCGAGTATTTTAAGGAAGGGATAAATCATAGTAAACCCAAACAAACTTCATTGTCATTCATTGTTCGTCACATTTGAGCAAACTGACTTGAGGCACTGGCTTCCTAAAGCTGTCACGTTTGTATTTGCTCCATTTGTGTTTTCTAGTATGACCCCTTAAGCCATCTGGACTGTCGGGCGACAAATTTCCTCCCCTACCTTTTTTTTTTTCCTTCACTCTTCCAATCTCCTGGTTTCCCTATGTTTTCAGATTATTCAAGTACTCCCTTTACTAACAAGTGTGAGTCCCCTTCCAAATTTGCTCTTTCTAAATCAGTCTTCTTTCTTTCATAGCCAAGTTAGCTTTCAAGGACATTTTACAGTTGCTGCCTATAGGTCTTTATTTTTTTACTCACTAGTTTATTAACTCAGGGTTATCTACCTCCTCCTGCTTTCATATTATTGATTCTTTCTTCCTAAAGGTAGCCAGTGAACACAATCATAATTAAAGACCCCACACCATTTAACCTCGACAATGTTTCATATTGGAAATTTCTCTACTTTAGATTCCAGGTCACTGTCTGTCTGTCTGTCTATCTGTCTATCTATCCATCCATTTATCTATCTATCCATTTCCCTATGAGATTATGGACCGGGAGTCAGGTTGATCATGGTCCATATGTCAGCTTTGCCTCTTACTTGCAGAGAAATTTCTGAAAAGTCACTTAACCTCTCTTGGCCTCAATTTCTTCACAAATAAAATAGGGGTGAAAATATATACTGCTTAGAACAGCTTCTCCACAAATTCTTCATCAATCCTTACCAAGTCTTTAACTTTCTGACTGAACACAATGTCTCCTCGACATCCCCATAGGGTAGGATGCCCATATAATCAATGTCCAAATCTAAACACACTTCTAAGTGAAAGAGGGCACTATTAACTATTTTGCCAGAACAATATGGGTAAACAAATCCTGTCTCAGGTAAGCCACAAAGTATAATAGACCAACTCAAAGTGTACCCTGTGTTTTTCCATTTTTTCTGCATTTGTTAATTTTTCACCTCTCCTGGAATGCTTCTCTCCCTCCTCTGTGATAAATAATTCCATCAAATTTCTTTTCAACTCTCATCCTGCAACTGTACCATAGTTCTTTCATCCTCAATCAGCCTGCATTTATCTCTCCATGAAAGTACAACAAAAATGAAATCCACATGTGTAACCACGCATTGGATTTTGATATCACTTATGCTTCACTACTATATTTTGTGTAAATTATCTCTATTAATAGGTATGTTTTTTCATTTAGAATATGCATTTTAAAGGAAATAACTTAATCTCTTACCTTTTTGCATTCTTCATGGTTTCTGGCATATGGTTAATCTATTAGTGAGTATTTATTCAATATTTGTTGACTGAATTATTAGTTTATCATTATTACATGTTGGCTATGTTGGGTTGATAGATATGCTGAATTATTTCTAAAGTTATTCTATGCTCTGTTATTTCATGGCTTGCAGAGGCTAACAGTTAATTTTCAGAAATATATATATTTTTAAGATCAAAAGGAAGGGAGCACAGTGACTTTCAACCATTATCGATTAATCCTCAGTGTATTAGATTAACATGAACATTAAAAAAAAAAAAAAAACTGAAGGAGGAAAATGAATCAACAACATGTAGCCTGGCCAACAATACACAGGAACAAGCCAATCTTGCGACAGTGAAGGAGAGTAACGTGGCCTAATTGTGTATGTGTGTGTGTGTGTTAGTTGGACAAATTTCACCTCCCCCAGTGCTCAGTTATTTCCTAGCACTCTCGGAATTAATGCCACAATCAGAATGCTCATCATGGAGCTAAACAGGAGTGTAATTAAGAGTCCAAATAACTCTCTCCCAAAATGAAAATAAAAACAAAGCAAAACTATTTACTTTAGTCCTCATTTTTGCAAGACTTTCTTTGAAAACTAAAAATTACAAGAAGCAAAATTATGGTTGCACTGATTCTTCTTTGCCTTATTCTAAAGTAACAATGTTGTGACTGTGCTCAATGGTCTGACTCCAATTTCGACATGACTGTTGACAGCTTTCAATGCCCATGACTCCCCCTTCCCCTTCTGCCCATCTGTGTAAGACGAGAAAACCCAGATGCTCCTTCCTTTGGTGCCTGCAGGAAATTCAACCCGAGCAAGCCCTGACCTTTGTATGAGAACCCTCACCCCTGACTATAATCAAACCCCAGCGCTGGTATCCAGTGTCCTTCTTAGCTCTCAAGCCATTTTTAAAACAGCTGGGAAGCCTGCCTTGTTCTGCCCAAAAAGCCTTCTGCAAAATTATGTAAGAAATAAGTCTTTTCATATCTTCTTGTTGCATGTGTGGCATCATCAATCTTGACATCTAAACCAAACTTGGATGGGGCTCCTTCTTGGTTCTGCAGGATGATTTCAAACACTGTGGATTAAAACTGGGGTAGAGAGTCTCTGAATTTAGGTAGATACATATGCTACTGATGTGGATTACTTTCACATAAAAATGAAAGAAGGGCTATCATTACAGATCTTATAGATTTTAAAGGAGAAACTATATGTCAATACATTTATTAATTTAGGAAAAAATTTAAGAAATTGATTGCAAAATGCAACATACTAAGATGAACTTTAGGGACACACTTTGTCCTCAATACTGTACATCCTTATGTTGGTATTACCAAATGTGCTGTCATTGGGAGAACCGTGAGAGAGCTGAATCTTACAGAGGTCAAAGCATGAATTATTTGCTGGTAATATGCCCAGTTTACCCAAAAGCATGACATCAGTGAATACAAAACTTCAGTCCTGGTGTCTTGATAATAGTTGCATATAAGTTGAACATTATTCAGTATTATTGTTTGCAGCTATACAAGAAATCAGGAAAAACCATGTTAATGATTTTCATACTATTAAATATCCTGAGGATATTATTGTCAAAGAAAATTATTTACTACATTGTATAAAGGCAAAACAAAATAGGGCTAAATATTACCAAAGAAAGGAAGGGGTTTGAAGAAGCTGGCAGTAGAGGTTTACCAACCAACCCATTATAATTTTGAAGTCTTTTTTTAATGGGACTGTATAAGGAGGTTCTAGTGTGTAAAATGTATACACAAGATATAAAAAGGCCTTAATATTTCAATATATCATTGAAGATAAATTTCTAGCATCAGTCAGAAATTAGGCAATATACATATTTTAGAATAGAAATTTTGGGATATCTAATGTTTTAAGAAATAGAAAACATGAATTAAACAGTAAACTGAGAGAAAGAATAAGAAACAGAGCAATTTAAAAAAATACAGTGTAAGTGTGCACTAGGACCCAGACAAGAAGAGCCTATATTTATTTTGTTTTTGTAGCATATCAGTGCTTTAGTTATCTGGACAAGTTCAAAATAAGCATTCTCATAGTTATTCCTTAAAGTATAGAAATGCCAGTGTTCATTACTAAGGCTTGTTGGACCCTCAATGATTAATTGAAACTTTCCTCTTGTCAGTTTTTGTCACACAAGGTTTCCATTATCTGAATAATGAGTGTGCAGTGATGATTTATTTTCGCTTGCTATTCTCAGTGGTTTTTGTCTTCTGATACAGTCGGGGAAGGATCTGGGAGAAATGGGACAGCATCCAGAAAAAAAACAACAGCGCTGGTTTGACAGTCCAGACACTTCATGTACTTGGGCTCTTTTAGTCACCAACTGTACTCACACAGAGAAATCACTTACATATCTTGATGCTTATTCCGTCATCTGGAAAAATGAATATAGATTTGATTTGACGAGCTCTTAAAGTCCCTTCCTTCCTCATTATATTATTACAACAAAGTGATTTATTTTTTAACTTTTGTGATTTTATATATGAATAACTCTAATATTTTAGGATAGATTTAATTTTTCCAAACAAAAACAACAGAATTAAGCTAGGTGTTATTAGAAGCTAAAATTTTTACCTAAAAGATTATTCACTCATTTATTTAAAAATAAGTATTGAGTGCACGTTATGTGTCATCTCGAACTGAATGTATATAGAGCAGGGCACTTGATTTCTGCCTCCTCATCTAGTCTGCTGTGCCAGTTTTCAAATCTCATCAAACTACATTATACATCCACCCTTCCCCTTGCTCAAGTCAAAAATCTAGGGAACATCTTTGATGATTCTATCTTTGCTCCACCACACTGACATCATCAGTGAATGTTTTCAATTACATCCAAAAGCATACAGTGAATCTACCCATTCTCTCCATCATGTGTTGTCTGGCATTTCAGTTGGCTTCCCACTTCAACACGTCATTCCTTCCCTCAAGAATTACAATAGCCAGAGTCATTTTCTTAAAAAGTACATCAGATACAGTCACTCCCACTTAAAGTCTGTCACTGACTTCCCTCTGTACTTGAAATAAATACTGACTCCTTGTCCTGCCTTACAGACTTAGATTCTGCCTTTTTTTTCCAACTCACCCAATAGCACTCTTTTCTTTAACCATTTTATGCCACTGACTTGCTATTTATTCCATAGTGAAACTCCTTTTTTACTTTTTGGTGCCTGTGCCTAGAATATTTTCCCTTCTGATTTTCACTTTGCTGGTACTTTCAAGGTATTCATGCAATCACTTAAATGTCATTTCTTATGCAAAGGAAAACTACAATGAGGCATCACCTCACACTGGTCAGAATGGCCATCACTTAAAAGTCCACAAACAATAAATGCTGGAGAGGGTGTGGAGAAAAGGGAACCTCCTACACTGTTGGTGGGAATGTAATTTGGTGCAGCCACTAAGGAAAACAGTATGAAGCTCCTCAAAAAACTAAAAGTAGAACTACATATGTTGCAGCAATCCAATTCCTGGGCATGTATCTGTAGAAAACTCTAATTCAAAAAGATACATGTACCCCAATGTTCACAGCAGCACTATTTACAATAGCTAAAACGGAAGCAACCTAAATGCCCAATGACAGAAGACACACACACACACACACACACACAAATAGAATACTACTTAACCATAAAAAGAGTGAAATAATGCCATTTTCAGCAACATGGACAGACCTAGAGATAATCATACTAAGTGAAATAAATCAGAGAAAGACAAATATCATATAAAACATATGTAGAATCTAAAAAAATGATACAAATGAACTTAGCAAATTTTAATCATACAGTACAGTGTTTTCAGTTTTCACCACCATGTCATACATTAGATCCTCAGAACTTATTTATCTTATAACTGAAAGTTTGTGCCCTTTTATCAATATCTCACTATTTCCCCACTGGAAATTGCAAACTCCAGCAAACACTTTTCTACTTGGATTGTTTTCTTGATTTCTCATATTGATAGTTCATTGTTGGAATATAGAAACACAACTGCTTTTTGTATATTGATTCTGTAACCTAAAACTTTACTGAATTCATTTATTAGTTCTAACAGTTTTTTGGTTGAGTCTTTAGGATTTTCTATATATAACACAGAAATCTGCCATCTGCAAAAGAGATAATTTTCCTCCTTCCTTTCCAATGTAGATGGCTTTGTTTCTTTTTCTTGCCTAATTGCTCTGGCTAGGACTTCCAGTACTGTGTTCAATAAAAGTGTCAAGAGTATTCTCCCTTACCTTTTACATGATCTTGGAGGAAAAGTTTTTCATCTTTTCACTATTGAATATGTTAGCTGTGAGCTTCTTGTGATTTTTAATAGACGTGTAGTTCCATATGAATAGTAGACTATTAATGGAGCAGGAGTACAAAGTAATGATTGACAGTGAAGCTTTTCTGTTGCTAGTAGACTGACTACTAGAACTTCGCATTTCAAAATGCTTGAAAAAATAACTGCAAATAGTAGATTTACAAGGTAACTGCATTCTAAAACAATATTTATTTGAATGTAGATTAATAGATTTTTTTTAAAGATTGGTTTCAATTCTTGATATTCACAACTAGTAGGTCATCATATATAAACAAATATAATTTAGGACTTTTTCAGTGGCAATACAAATTAATTCAATTTGCCTAAAGAGAATTTTATTGAGAGAATCTGGGTTAGCTAACAGAATTGAAGGAGAGGAAAAAGTTAAAACAAACTAACCAAAAACAATAGCTAAAATAGGACGGTCGTGAATTAGAGTAACGTTGAGACTAATTAATTTGGTTAACAGGCCTATCAAAATTATCCAATATTAGCAATACCCATGGTTTTCAACAGTTTTTAAGACTCTGTTAAGTTCCCATGGTTCTTAAATTTTTTGAGCTGTAGAATCCTTGTCCATGGAAATGAGTATTAAATCTCCTTTCATGGGTACAACTCTGCTGATTAAATAAGATTATTTTAAGCAATAGCACTGTATGTACTGCACAGTTTTTTGTAGCCTTTACACTGAAATCTTTATGGTGGCAGATGAGGTCCTTTGTTTCTATCCAGTTGGTGAGGTTTGTCTCCTAGAATTATTCAAGTATCCTCAAAATAACAGCATTTTCACAGCCTCATGTATAGCTGACCCTGAGTAGAGTACAAGTACTGTTGTTCTCTCTGGATAACAGTATTATTATATTCATATATTATTCTGATATTTTTCTGTTGAATTTAGAAGATGGTGAAGTTTGGACAACACCTATGTTATCTAGGATTGGCTTGATGTAAATCTGGTGAGTCCTATTTAGACAGTAACAAGAATAGACATTAAAAATATATAGCTTCTTTATTTCTCTTTATTTCTCAATTTAGGCTAGCTCAACAAACCCTACTTGCACTCAGCAGCTGCAGTGCTAAGCTTACCATTTCAAATAATCCAGTTACTTCTGGTTTAGAACAGCTCTCTTTTGATAACCACTCAGTCATTTCTAGATTTCCCACCCTTCCCTTCTTTCTCTCTTTTCACTAAGTTGGAACTGCGTTGTATCAGGGTGGTAATCTAAGTATCATTACAACATTCTAAATTTGGGGAAGGGGTAATTTCAGAGGTTAGCCCAAAAGAGAAAATTGAAGATCTACACCATTTCAGGGAACATTCAGCATCTAAACACGAATCACATATCTGTCACATACCTGATTTTTCTCTCTTGTTTTTACTGTCTGATTAAACTTTCACATTCTTTGGGGGAAAAAATGACTCATATCACTATTCATGTGTCCCTATTACATGTCTCATGGAATAATCTCTATACTTTGATCTCAGTCTTTGGCTTTTGATATTTAAGAACAACTTAGAATTGTACAGTCTTGCCTCCTGAAATGGAAGATTATAAATTTCAAGACAATTGATTTTACTCTAGATTTCCATAACACCAATATGAACTGAAAAGTCAAAAATGAATTACTTCCATTCCATTTTTCCATTTAAAAAGAATTCCTGACTGTGTCACTGTTTGAGGATAATATTGAAGAGCATGATATAAAACATAGGTTAGCAAACTACAGACCCGGTGTCAAATCCTGCCCATCAGCTGTTTTTATAAAGTTTTATTGCAAAACAGTTATATACGTACGGGCTATGACTGCTCTCATGCTACCATGGCCAAGTTAACTATCTGTCACAGAGACCATATGGCCTGGAGAGCCTAAAATATTTACTATCTGATCCTTTATGAGAAAACTTTGCTGACTGATGTTAAAAGCTTAGTTTTATATCAAAATCTGCAGATCGTCATTCTAAGTGAAGTGAGCCAGAGAGGGAAAAGAAAATACTATATGATATTACTCACATGTGGAATCTTAAAAAAAAGAAAAAGGAAAAAGAGGACACTAATGAACTCATCTACAAAACAGAAACAGACTCGCAGACATAGTAAACAATCTGATGGTTACCAGGAGAAAGGGGATGGGAAGGGATAAATTTGGGAGTCTGAGATTTGCAAGTGTTAACTACTATATATAAAAATATATCAAAAACAAAATTCTTCTGTATAGCTCAGGGAACTATTTTCAGTATCTTGTGATAACCTTTAGTACAAAAGAATATGAAAAAGAATATATGTATATATATGCATGACTGGGACATTATGCTGTACACCAGAAATTGACACGTTGTAATTGACTATACTTCAATTAAAAAAAATCTAACACCACTGTATAAATAAATTTTGCTTTTCGATATTTTCATCAGCTTAATTTTAATAATACATATCACATCTTATTCTTTTCCATTGGATAAGTGAATTCCTAAGTGATAGGCTCAAAGTTGTACTCAGGAGACTTGGAATATACAAGAGGAGTTAAGATTCATTGGCCCTTACTATGTCTTAGATATTGTGATAAGAAAGTTGAATAAGTTAGCTCCATTAACCTGGGTCCTCATCTCGTATTTGTCGGATGGACATCATCAGAAGGAATGTGTCACAAAATATGCTACATAACTATGGGTAGGGTCTCTTCCTCCTTCTCCAGCTTTCAACCCAAACAGGGGCAATTCATAAGCAGAGACCTCAGAGTAGTAATGACAAAGTCTGACATCAAAATTGCACTGGATTGGATGGAATGTGAATTGGGGATTTCTTGTTCAGTTTTAAAAATTTTTCCATTGTGTGAAAATATTCTGATGACTGTAGTTTTTGAGAGTAAACAGAATTATCTTTGGGGAGCATTATTTTCCTCATGAGGGAGGGGGCAGGGTTATGATATATCCCCAATGTTGTTAGTTTCTTTGTCCAAGTCTCATTTTTCACAGTATCTATAAAACTCGAAATCCGGACAGATTTTTCCATCCAAGGTCCCTTCCAGCATTAAAATTCAATGATTTTTAAAAATGAGACTTTTTAGAGAAGCCAGATGTTATGGAGCAGTCCTGTTTAATCATTAGCAACTGAAAAACAAATATTTGGTGCTATCCAATTCACTCTTAATTTGGGGCATTCTGTTGCTATAAAAACAAACAACACAGCGTTTTTTCTAGGATGGGAGAGAAGAGAATGTTTTGATGCACCCACAGTCTCAGTATAGGACCCTCCCTTACATTTTTTAAATGGGTATCTAAGCGGTTATCTTTATTTGTGAGTTATTTGTTTTTCTTTTACAATGAACTTATGTGCCCTTATCTTCATCATTTGAGGTTTATTACCCTCTAAGTCTTCCATATCAGTTACAGGTGTCTTCTGTTAGCTTCATGATCATGAATCGATAAAATGATTCAAAGTGAACATATGTGTAAATGATTTAGGCACTTTGAGATTTGCTCACAAATAATTTCTCAGCATATTATTTGAGCAAAAAGAAAAGGTCTTTATGACTTCAGATATTCTAAGTAAGAAAAATATTTTAAAAAATAAGAATAAGAGGAAGAAAAAGTAAGAAAGATAAGGCAAAATTGGGGTCCTTTGTGTCTAAAGAATTTATATATGTATATCATTGGGGGCTGTATCAGACAGAAGAGTCAAGACTACAAGGATTTTCTGAAGACGCTTCAATGAAAATCATCACCTCTTTTTTAGTCATTTCAAGTTTTGGCATGAACTTATACAGAGCTTGAACAACTAGAGATATCACTGGGTGGCAGACCTTGAAACCAAGCTCTCTGTGTTACTTCTGAAAGTGCGTCAATTCTGATTTGGCTAAGAACTGAAGACACGTACTGGGATTGTGATTCTGTGTTGTACTCTAGCATAGAAGCTTCTCGAACTGTCTCCTCCTTTTCTACATTTAAATTGTCACCACCGAGAATGTCTATCAGTAAGTCATGTGACAGCTGCCTCAGAGCTTCCTGGTGACACACAACAGTGAACTTGTGCTTCACCAACCTTTTAACACTTTAACTCCTCACAACTGAAAGGATCAGCAAAACTCAATAATTGTCTCACACAATTCCCTGCATTTATTTTTTTTTAATTCAATATTCATGACATTGTAACATGTCTTCTACCAAAAATGGAAAAGAAAACGGCTGATAAATACAGGATAGACAAATTTTTATTTTTATGTAACATACAGATATGCTAATCAGGTCTCTATACTGTAGTTTTTATTTTTAGATACATATGTTTGGGCTAAGAGACAATGTCTTCTGGAAATAATAAAATTAGAAGATTAAAAAAATAAGTGATATATATATATCACTACTGGGCTGCTGTTTCATTGACTATTGTAAGCAATTGTTCATAGAATGAGAAACTATAAACTCCATTCTCCCATCTTTAATATCTTCTTTACAACTTTCCTGATAAAAATTAACTAAATTTGGCTAAAAAAATTCCAGTATCTGGAAACTACATATAAGAATAGCTCTTCCATTGGTATACATTTCTTAACATGATTCTTAATATGGATCTAAGAATTTGGCATCCAAAAATTTATCTCAGTTTCCTACATATTTTTCCATTAAAGTGAAAAAGGAACACCTCTATTCCTTTCTATGCATGACAGCCTTACGAATATTAGAATACTGGTATTATGTTTCTTCTTAGTCTTTCTTCCCCTAAGATAAACACTCTAGTCTGATAGAGCATGGTTTCTAAATCCCTTATTTATTCTGTTTGTTCTCCCTAGTACACACCAATTTTATAATATATTTCCTAATATGGACACAGTACTGTGCATAATGCTGTCAACATGTTCAGGTCCATAAAAATTCACAGTAAAATTTTAACAATAGTCTAGATTTCTTTCACCTTTAATCTTTGTATTCAAAGGAAGTGTATCCACCAATCTATTTTTGACAAGACTGTAATCATATGTGTATGCTTACATCCCATTAAAAGAGTGGGTCAAAAAAAAGTTTACCTCTATAAACTTTGTCTAGAATGCAAACTTAGATTAGATTGAATTTTTTAAAGTTGTTTATTTCATAAATTAGATTTTAATTCCAAAAGGACAACTAGATTGGGGTGATTTTGTTTCTCTGTTACTTCTGGTTTTCTTTCCCTTGTTTTAGTTGTAAGCAGATTATCTCTACTTCACAGGAAAGATGACCATGCAAAGCTCAAACTTAAGTAGCCACAATCTCAGAAGGAGGAAGACCTTAACTGTAAATGTTCATGGAGCTCACGCCAATCAAATTTTGATTGGCTCTGCTTAGATCATGTGCCTACACCATAATCAACCATTTATTCATGGGAAAGTCTTGATTGACTAACACTGATTTCACATTTACATCTAGGTTAGAGTCATTGGGGCCATTTGATTGATAATCCAGTAGATGCAGAAGTCTTGCTCTTAAAAGTAAAAGATGTTTTGCAGACCAAAACCTAACAGAAGACCCTTGTATTCACTTTACTTTGTTTGTTACTAATGGACAATACTTGCAAATCGTTCCTTAAACTTTCATTAACTCAAAATTATATCAATTGGTGTATATGTCACACTAAGGCCTAGTTATCACAATAAGGGAAAAGCAACTATGATCAGAAAATAAAAAGAAACCAATATTCATTCCAGTATTGTTATATGCACATTTATGTTACCAACTCCAACACAGCTGTTAATCTGTTAAAATTAACGTCTGCTTAATCTATGTAAGCAGTGCTTAATATTAGCAGCAATATGTTCCCATTTTTTAAATTTCTGTCTTGCATATTATTCATTCATGTGTTCTTCACTTATCAAACATTTGTTGAGTCCCTAGTTTGTGCTTAGCTTGGCATTTTTCTAGGACCTGGAATGTAATATTGAATAGTTCCTGCATGGACCCTGACATGATGGGGTTTAAGCACAATGCAAACCACACATTGTAAATAATTTGTTATTTGGTCTCAGCTGTGATCAAGAGTATAAAGTAAAAACATACTATTGGGGTTAAGTTGGTAAAAAGATTGAAGACTAACATATACTATGAAATCAGAGAAGACTTTTTGAGAAATGAGATTTAAATCCTAAATCTCACTTAGGTTTAGAAATAAGAGTAGCTAGGTAAAAATGTTTCTGTGTCTGTGTGTGTTGGTGATGGATAAAGAGCAAGAAGGAATTTCCAGTGGTTACACTCAGTAGGAAGGCCTGAAGAGGGCACGGGTACCTCTTACTACAGTAACTCAGCAGACAGAAGTAAGATAAGAAGCAAGAGGAAGGTAAACACCAGGTTTGTGTATGGAGCAAGCTTTAGGATGCCTCAGGGAAGGCCCTCTAGAAAAGGACTGCTTATAACCCAGTGCAGACAGTGGAGCTCAAGGTCTGAGATACACAAATAATGGGTCTGAGACCATTTTTGAAAGTAGGATCGTTAGAACTTAGTGATTGCCCACGTTTATGTGCAATAACCTAACGGTAATCATAATGAAAATGTTTTAAGATAAAAGTAGCTGATTATGTTATTTATTATAATGCATGAGGAGCCTGATGAGTTGATGTGATTGAATCCTCTAATAGACAAGAAGCTAACTAAAATTTTTGAAATAATTTCTTCTCTTTGGGAATAAAATGTGGCTTCAGTAAATATAATATTTTAGAGCCAAGAAGCTATAAAATATCTTTAAATGTAACCACCACAATTCTGTTTCACTGGCTTTCTGGAAATCCAAAGAAGACACAAAGTTGCCCAGAATAAAGGAATGAGAAAAGTTATAAGGGGGAGAAAGACAGCTGAGAAAAATAAACAACAGAACAAGGACACCCAGAGGGAACCTACAGTCTACCCAATTTTTTGTCTTACCTAAACGTGAAATATCCAAGGAGACAACTCTGTACGAGAGAAACAGGTATCCAAGCATTCCTGACTCTTAAGGTTACACTGACCTCTTTTAAATGCTCCATGGTTCACATTTCTTCTCTCACTGAAATTGCCTGGCTATTCAACAGCATGTCTGTGAGCAATGACCTCCACTAGGCTGTTTCCCTTCTTCTTTCCGTGTAAGGACATAATAACAACACCATACTAAGAATTTATATATGAAAACATGGCATGCTTTAAGAGCTTTGCTTGTATCAATTCATTTAATCGTCACAACAAATCTTTGAGGTGGGTATACTGCTGTCACCACGTTACTTATTGTGACACAATGAGGTCACAACACTTCCCCTGAGGTCACTTAGTCACTAAATAACAGAACTGTGACCTGATCATACATCGTTTGGCTTCAGAGCCCAAGCACTTGGTCACTTGATCTACTGACCCCAACGTAGCAGATACAGGATCGATCGCCACAGTCCATAGAACTCTTTATGCCAGGTCCCTGTGGTTTAAAAAACTTATCTTGATCCCTGCAAACAATCTAAGAAACCCTTTTAAGGTAGATATTATTTCCCCGTTTTCAGAAAAGGACTTGGTGGCTCAGGGACCTTAATCTGTTTGACACGGTCTTATAACTAGTGAAAAGCAGAGCCAAACACTACAGTCAGATATGTCTGAATACAAAAACTATTCTCTTTAAACATCAAGAAAACTCAGATACTAAATTTAGCTCTAACACTGACAGTATGACCATAAACATCACTTAGTCTCCCTGGCTTCAGTTCACTCAACTATAAAATATAAGTGATTCTCAGTCTTGAGTAGTCTTAGGATACTCTTGGGATATCTGCTATAAATGCCAATTTCCCAGTCAGTCCTTAAGAACTTAATCAGTAGATTTGAGATAAGGGTCCAAGCATCTGTATTTTGAACAACAATCCCTATAGATTCTGATTCAGGTGACATGTGGACCATGCTTTCAGCTGACCCTACCTTGAAACAGCCATTAACCAAATGCTGCTTTTGCTTTGCACTGTTACTACTTTGATTGAATCTCCACAATCCTATGGCAACCCATAAGGTACCTAGACCTCGTGGGCACTTCAAGATTTAGGAATAATTTATTTAGAACCTATTGAATTGCATGACTTATTGAAGTCGGGCAGAGAGCTCTTCTGAATTCCACAGCCCATGGAATGGGCTCTCTATGGTATATTCATATCTACAAAGCATTTGTGCTCTCATGGTCCAGGTCTTATATTCATATTTGTTGTTTCTGTTTATTTTGCATGTAACATGAAAGGGTCACATATGGAGTTGAAACTCCTGTTGTGGGCTCTGTTTTCTCTTCCCTATTTCTGAATTGCTGCCCTGTGGCTAAAATAACCCCATCCCCAGGCCTTCGATAACTATAGTTCCTAACCCAGCTTCGTTTTCTTCATTACACTTGTTACTATATAAAGTTATTTTATTGGTTCCTTTTTGAGTATTATCTTTCTCTATTACTAGAAATTAAGCTTTACAAAAGCAGGAACTTTGACCAGTTCACCACTTATTGCCAATATCTATTACAGTGCTCATAGTAGGTGCTTCTTAAATATCTGTTTAATGAGTGAATATTAATTACATTTTCCTCTAATTTATGACATTTTATGATGTAAAATTTTAAAGGAAACAATCTGAAAATAAATACTAATGTATGCATGTCAGTCATCTCTATATGCAGAGAGTTCATAGGTCATACTCATGACTTTATATAATTTACTTCATTGGTGTTACCATGTTTAGTAATGTAGTTTAGATTCTACTCACAATACATCAGAATTACTGTCATAGTGGGTCTTCCTCCCTCTGTGGACTATAGAGGAATAAAATCATTCCTTTATAATTCATTCTGTATATTTTCTTATATTATAATCTTCCTTAAATATCACTTCATCAACACATTTGCAATGGCCAAAATCTAGTTTCTCCTATATTAGGTGAACCTCTCTCTTTCACTCTGAGAGTTATTAGGCATCTGACTACAAAGGATTTCTCTGTCTTCATAATTCTCTCGTGCCCACAGCACATCACGCACTCCAGCTAGGATACACCTCACATTATTCTGGGAACACACAGCCACGTTCATTCCTATGATTTGGCCTTTCTCAGATGTACTTTTACTTTGTCCCATTCTTCCTGCTCTTCAATATCTGGCTCAAGTCTCACCTCTTGAAGATGATTTCATTGACTCTGACATTAAACTGTATTTTATTTCACATTATTCTTCTCTCCTGACCTAATTCCAGCCTTTCTGAAGACAAATTACTTATGTATTCTACAGTAGTATGTTTTAATCTGCTTGTCCTAAGCTCAGTAAATATTTTTAAGGGCATATAATAAAATAACAGAAAGCAAAGACATCATCAGAGTGTTTCACAAATATAAACCTATGTTTTGTTTCTTGGAACTTGCTGTCTGTTGAAATGTGGGTATGTATACCAGTTCACAATATAAGATGTATTTGTCACCTGTGGATCTTAGTTTAAAACTTTTGAAAGCTACTGTTCTGTAGGACAAAACACAGCATTGATCACATTATGGAAACTCAGTAAGCACCTGGCATTTGATTTTGTTGAAATGTCTCCCAATTAAAATGTCCAATTAATGTTAAGAAATCAGGTCTAGTATTAGACAAAAATAATCATATTGGTGTTAAAGCACTGTACTGAAACGTGATTTATTTAATTTTTTAACAGTTGCACAGGAGGAATTTAGATTACAAGTGTAATATGACTCACTTAGTGCTGCTTAAACCTTCCATTATTCTGGTTTTTAAATTTAATCCCCTCTCTAATGAAAAATCAACGCCAAGTTGTGTATTTGGCAAGAACAGGAAGACTAATGAGCTTGTGTTATTTTTTTAAACACTAAGTAAGAAAGGGATTTAAAGCCAACATAATATGTTTTAGTTTAACGAATTTTAGACTTTGGGGCTTTATTTCACTTCACTCTAAATATCAGAATTTTAAATCTAGTACTTCTCTCCATGGGGTTTTCTATAATCTAGGAAGAAGAATAAAAGTTTTGAGCTTTTAGTATTGATATAGAAAGTGTCTAATTTCAAAAACAAATCACCATGGAAAATTTAATGGAATCAGTTTATAATAAAATCACTATCATGCAGGTTTCATTGGTTTACATTTCAGCAGCAACCTTTGAATGAAGCAGAAAACATGGGATGAGGATAAGGGCAGGTCTTTATTAACCATTTTTTAATAGCATATGGAAAAATGTGGAGCTGTATAAAATCAATGGCAAACGTCTCTGAAATACCGGGAGTGAATGAATTATTATTACTGAAAAATTCTATCACATTTTTCCATCTAATGTCTTTTTAAAGTAATTTTTAAATGATAGCACTTCCTGATAATATCCTTGCTTAATTTCAAAATTTATAAAAAGAAAGAAAAAAGAGGGGGCTTTGTGTCTTTATTTGTTCATTTTGTTTTGCTTTGCTTTTTGTAGTGAAAAGGAAAGCCAGGGCAACCCAGAACAAATACAAACATGTCTGCAGATACAGCAGACATGAGTTATTGGAGGGTAACAATAACTTGTAAAATAATAGGGTATTAAAGTCAACCACGTCAGGGCTGAGAGGAAGTGAGACTAAGCAGGGGTGATGAGGGCGTCCAATGGCCTGCACAGGGATTTAGATAACCAGGCATGACCAAGCACAGGGAAGGAAAGCCGTGGAAGAATCACAGATCCTATTTCACCTGGGAATTCGAGAGTCATAAAATCTTTGCATTTTAAAGCTGGAAGGGACTTAGTTCAACCTTCTCATTTCACAGAAGAGGAAATTGAATCATGTTCTGCTGAGTTATACCGTATGTATTCCATGTTTGTAAAAATTGCAAGCAGCTTTTCAGAACCAGGCTTACACACTAGATAAAATACATACTCATATTCCTCTTTGACACCCCTTTCCACGGTGTACCCTTCAAATACTCTTTATCTTTCTTCTCTGATCACTTTCATTATTATTTCTTTTACTTTATTCATTCATAAGCTAAATGTCTTCAAATTTTCAAGTAGAGTCCCAGGCATTGGAATTAAATTATGTGATTCTCGCCAAGTTCATGATCAAATGAGTGAATAAGATGATACAAGAGACAATAACAATGCAGGAATACAAGTGAAATAAAAGGGGATTGAAGTGGGATTCAATGATTTTCCATTAAAGTAACTCAGCAACTCATGGCCATTCTCTAGAAATGTGGAGAATGTAATGTCCAAGCTGAATCTTAAAGCATTAGTAGCAGTTAGTTAGATTTTTATAAAGAATATGTAATGGGATAAGGGTTTTGCTTATATTAACATGTGTATGTGCAGAGGTCGAGGGAGGAGAGAGACTACTAGGTAGATAGTGATTTAACTACAATAATCTGGGTCAAGTCTATCCTATTTAATAGGCTTATTTTTTCTATCGGTATTTACTCCCCAAGTGATCCCACCCTGCCTTGTCATTTTAAATAGCACCTATGTACTGATGACACTCCGAGTTATACCTTTAGCCAGTACTTTTTCCTCGAACTTCAGACTTGTCTAGATCCAACTGCTTACTCAACATTTCCATTTAGAAACCTAGCAGGTGTCTAAATATGTAATATATCCAAAATAAGATCTGTGATTCCCTTCCAAACCATTACTTACTGTGAATTGCCCATATCTTGTTGCTGAAGTAAAAAGCTTAGAGTCAGTCTAACCCCCTTTCTCCTTCAATCCAGATCTTCTAATTTATCTTCTCAAAGAATCTCACTTGATTTTTACCATCTCTTACACAACTGTTATATTACAAGAGAAGAATAATAGCTTCCTAATAGGTTTTTTTGTGTTTACTCTTGTCCCTTCCAATCTATTCTTATTATACCATCCAGAGAGAGCTCATTAAAATGAGTTTCTGTGTCATTCCTTTGTTCAAAAATGCTTGAAAAGTGTCTCATATCACCTAGAGTAACAGCCACACTTCTTATGATGGCCCTCTGTGGTCTGGTCATGTTATTTCTCTGCCTTAATCACCAACTCCCCACCCCTGGTTCACTCAGGCCTAGCCATATGGCCCTCACTTTTCCTAGAACACAGCAGGCACATTCATGCCACAGGACCTTTGCACTTGCCACGGTCTTTACTGGGACTACTCTGCCCCAGACAGAGGCTCACTCTTCTGCTTCCTTCAAGTCACAACTCAAATAACACCTTCTCACTGAGGTGTTCACTGTTTAGTGAGGATTTCACTGTCCACTTTACCTAAAATATATTTTGCATGTGTATCTTGTTTTTGCTTTTGGGATTTTTTTTTTTTTTTTGGAGGGGGGTGGTTATTGTTGTTGTCGCTACCATGGACTGGAATGTAAGATCTATAGGAATAGCCTTCCTTTCCATTAACAATTGGTTCTCACGAGTTGGTACAAACCAGCTCCAGCACATCATTCTAATGGATATCTGTGATGAGAATGGGAGAAAGCCGCTCCTGCCTAAAGGCAATTTCTCATCATTAGAAATTCCATATTGGAAGTGCCTTAGAATAAACATAGATTTTTCTTCTCTCTCTAAATGCTAACACTCTTGAGAAGAGAAAAATATCAAATTAAATGAATTATTAATACATTAGCCTAAGATCTTTAATTGCATGTTTTGCTTCCATGATAACTTTTCTTTTAAAAAACAATCACTAAACATGAGGTTTTAAAGATGGGGAGAAGAGAGGAATAATTTTGAGAAGTGTAGCAATACCTGGGTAAAAGTGTCTGGACCTCTGTAGGAATGAGGAAGCCAGGGGATATACAGACATACCGATAAAGAAAGAGTGTGGTTGTCATGCTGTGTATGGCCATTTTACCTGAGTGGGTCTACAACAGCCGGGAGAGTAAGACAGCAGGGGGCTGAACTGAGGGAGAAGGACTCATTTATGTCCTCAGGGTAAAAACTCCAACTGAAACAGGGACATTCAACTCAGGAAGCTAATGTTGCCTATCAGTAAACCAGGAATCAGACTTACCTTGTAGGTTTTTGCACTAAATATATATTAAAAATCTGAATTACATAATATTTTTAAAACATCTAGCTTCTTATACTGCAAACAGCAACTACTTAAGTAGGACCAGCAATCAGGGTACTTTGGGAATTCAGCCACTTATTGGTGGTTTACAGTGACACATTTCATTGCCTCCATTAGAGATACCAGATTACATACAGTTTACATGTTTAAACATAAAGTAGCATGGTGCTCCACAGTGAGGCAATTAGGCATTAATGTTTCGTAAAGGAATCTTCTTCCACAAACTCATTAAACATCGTCAAGATAGTTAATGCCTTACACAAATGCAGAAGTCTGGTCTTAGAAGATGAGGTGTCAGTTCTATTTTTCTATGACTCTGAAAATAGATGCTAGAAAAAGTCAACGTGTGATGGATACAAATAAAATGTTTATTTCCACTTAGTAAATATGTCACTTTTAGTCTTAAACGGCATACAAAAGACATATGGGCAAAGAATATCATAGATTACAGATACAGCTCAGGCAATAATTTTAATTTTATTTTTTATTGAAGTAGAGTCAGTTTACAATGCTGTGTCAATTTCTGGTGTACAGTATAATGTTCATCATACATATACCTACATATATTTGTTTTCATATTATTTTTCATTATAGGTTACTACAAGATTAAGCAATAATTTATAAATGGAGTATAGATGTCCATTTCTTGATTTTTTTTTTAGCTCTAGCAATTAGCCATAGCTAGTGAATAAAAGTGAAGCTCTCACATTTCTCTGGACCTTCACTCTGATGTTTAAAAAAAAATCAAAAGGCATTGCAAATTTCATATTTTGTGTAAACTTCACATTTTATGGCCAAGGAAAAACAACAGGAAATCATTAATATTTGATATAAAGCAGTTAGGACTAACTGAGAGGAAGCAAAAAGCAGAAAGACCAGAGACAGGGGAGTCTGATCCAAGTGAATGAGCAATTATTAGCGAGTCTCACTTGAGCAGGACAGAGTCAGCACTGGAGGGGGCATTGGCTGCACTAAGGAACCAGGACTGATGAAGAACAGCTGGTCCAGGGAGGAGCTGAGGACTACAGAGGCATCCTACGTGAATTCAGTATAATTGGCTCAGATTATCCCAGCAGCCTCAGCTACTTTCTGGCTCTACAAGACAGCTATTTCTTTCAGAAATAAAATTAACTCTTTCTGTCATTAAGTTCTTTGATGTCCTACAGAATTATCTCATAGTAACTCACAGATGTGTCTTTGCCAGAAAACATCCAGAATCATTATGAAATACTTCAAGAAACAGCACAGCTCAAAGCAACTTGGAAAGAAAAGCAGACATGTCATCTCCCTCTACTTCCCAAGAAAATGTCAGAAATTCAAAAGTTTAAGTCTGAGAAATTTTATGATCATACTTCATGTCTGTAATACAATTTATTTCCAGGAACTGTAAACCATTTTGTAGTGTGCATACCACTTTCCTACCCAACCTCCAGAGGGAACAGAAATAGATAACTTTTTTTTTTAGTACATACTTAAGGCATCACTGAGACCTGGAAGAATTTGAATTTAACTTATTAGGATTATGTGGCTTAGAACCGCAGCAGAGAATACATACACTTTTGCTCTCCAACAGAAAAATGAACAGTATGAATAACTAAAGGGAATTTCTAAAGGACCTACGCTAGTTAGAACAATTTAGAAAAAAAAGAAGTAGAAATTAAATAATGCTTGAAAGAAAATTTCACAAATAAAGCGGAAAACTAGCGCTCGTACCAAAAAAACTGTCTTCAGCGTGGAAAAATGTACTCACAATTAAATAATGACTCCAATTATTGAAGAAAATTGTAATATATTTTTTTAATTCTTTAGAAATAAGAGAAAATAATGAAGGATTCATTTCATTTAGTATATTTCAGATTTAGTCTCACCTTTTAAATGAAGGCTTTTGTACTAGCTTTAATCATTATAAATATTATAGAACAAGAGAATAATAAAATATGTGGTATGACTTCAGGAAAAAAACAGGTATTTCTGGGTTTCTGTAATGAACTAATTAGTGCAGTTGAATTGTCAGTTGCTATACTTCCTGGAGAAATTCATGCTCATATCATAGGGTTTATAACTCTGAATTGTGAGGCCATAACACAGGTCTTCACATCTACTCATTTACTGCTGGCATGATTCAGCACCTTGTTCAGGAAATTTGTACTTTTGTTCTTACTATTTTCTTGGCATATATATAAAGCCTTCCTGGGTCATGATAAATGGCATTTAACTGGTGGCAAACTAAGGGTATTTCAGAGGTGTGCTTCTCAAACTTGAGTATGAACACAGGTTGCCAGGAGATTTTATTAAAATGCAAATTATAATATCAGGGTCTGAGGGGAAGCCTGAGATTTTGCATTTCCCAGCTGCACCCAGGTTGATCTTTCATCACACTACATACAGCATGGCTTTGGAACTCAGTTGCTATTGATCTTTTTAAAATCATTAAAATTGTTTAAATACACAAAATTGCATGGTCAGAAACGGAGCTAACTTGTGTAAAGGAGAAAGTAGTGGCGAAAAAACTTTGCCTTTCTCTACTTCTACATACTTAATCGCTGTTCTTCCTTGAAGATAAAAAACACCTTAACTCACAACAGGAAGTGACAATAATGACACTAAGCATGAAGTCTCCTCATTACAGACTATTAGTTTCATCTTTTTTTATTTTTTAAATTGAAGTATAGTCAATGTTGTGTCAATTTCTGGTGTACGGCATAATATTCAGTCATACATACACATCCATACATTCATTTTCATATTCTTTTTCATTATAGGTTACTACAAGATATTGAATATAGTTTCCTGTGCTATACAGTATAAACTAGTTGTTTATCTATTTTATATATATTAGTTAATGTCTGCAAATCTTGAACTTCGTCTTTTAATGTCATTCTCTAGCACCTTCTCAAAATATCTGTGACAAACAACATTTTGTTCTAAATTTTGACTATCACTGCATAATATAATGCCAATCTTACCATCAAATTTCAGATTCGTACTTATGAAATATTTTTAAGATTGAATCTACTAATTTTTTGGTTGAGGTTGACACATGCATTCCTCAGGTCTATTACATGTATTTTACCTTGGGACTCTGAAAAATCATATTCAATTGCATTAATTTCTGCAGTTGTATAAAATTCATGGTATTTACAAACTGTTACAGTAATCAGTAGTTTAATATATGTTTTATCCTTTCCATGATTACATATAAAATATTGGTGACTGCATAATTTTGCCTTAGTATTACCCTACATTCATATTTGCTAATGGATCAGATACTGTATCATCCCCACTGACAGGATCAACAGATATTGCATCAAAATGGCTGCAGATACTAAAGAAAACTAGGAATGTTATATATACACTCAGAAAAATATGGATTATGGAGTAGTGCAGAAAGCAAATTATATGAACTCACTTACTGATTGTAATTGCTAGCCCTTCAACAATTCAACCATCATCTTCATATTTAGGAAAGTACAAAAATAGCAAAGGCAAACTTCCATGCAAATAAGTCTTCTTTCTTCCCTGTCCTCGATTTATCTTGTGCATTGAATTTGAAGCCCGAAGTAAAGTATCATCCTTATCCAATGTGCTAAGATCTTTTTACCATGGAATGGGAGAGTACAATTGTAACAAAAGGCAGGAACACACAAAGCCAACTGTGATCCAGGCCATGATCACTTTAAATTAAGTGACCCTGGGAAACCAAAGGCACTGTCTACAGAACATCAAAGTAATTGCTTGTGAAGACTTCGTGCACACATTGCCAGGAAAAGAGATATGCAGGATTGCTCCAACTGCTTGCTACGAATGAACAAATCTCTGACCTCAGATAACAGACCTGAGGCACTAAAGGTTTTAGCTGGAACGACAGTGGAGGTATGCGGAAGAATCCAATAAGTGTAATAGAATGGAAACTTACAAATGTTGTTTTCATCAGTCAGAAATGATGGAAGTAAATTATTGATTATTGTAAATAGTATAATAACCGAAATTAGTATAACTTGAATCAAGGAAATAGATTTAAAATTTTAAAACTCAGATTGGATAATGTTTCCTAAGGTTAGCCAAAGGAGGGGAAAAAAGAAAATTTTATTTTTCTAAAGTGACAGCATAAGAAGATTAAACATACAAATAATATATAGCCATTTTGTGGCCAAACATTTATATGTTTGTTTATGTACCACTCAAAAAGGTCATTTCAATGGTAGAAGCATCAGCATTAAATGACTGAAGACCTAGACAAACTTTATACTCTGCTCATGAAAACAGATTCAGTTCCACCACTGGCTATGATCTGTTTTGGATTTTGACATTTCCTAGATCCCCGTTACAAAAGCTGGTCCAGATGTGCCAGAGAGGTAGACATTTTCATGCTAGAAAAAGCAAACAGAACTCAATATTTAATGCTGTTCCATCTAAACTAATTTTTTTTTTAGCAAGATTTAAAAAAGTAATAATAATAACCTTAGAACCAGGAAGGATCAATACAAAGCCCAGTGTTTATTTAAGATAGAAGTTCATTTTAATGTTGAATTAACAATATTTTATGCTGAGTTGAGTTGAATGCGGAGAATCTCTTTGTGCTGCATTTTCCTTAATTTTAATTGCCCAATTATCTGGGGCTGCCTCGTTCACGCTTAACAGGAGCAAGCCAGATCACTTTAGTAAGCAGCTCAACGGTTAGGTCTGGCAATTTACTCATGTGTAACTAGAAAGCAAATTATCCTGCATTCTTCATAAGCAATATCATTGGCGAACCGATATCTAAAAATCTAAAAGTAATGAATATAAAAGAATGATATGAAGACTGCATTACCACTCGACCTTCCTCTTTTGCATGATTTTCTCAAAGAACATTATGAAAGAATTCACCTCCTCATTATAGGCCACTTAGATTAGAAAGAAGAAACTATTTTTAAAAAGAAGCTTTGTACAAATGACCATTTTCTATGGAAAGAAGAGTCAACATATATAAATACTTTTAAGCTATGAATTTCTGAAGGCAGCAGAGAAACCGAGCCTTCCCCGCCTACCTCGACTGGAGTGGCTTTTATGCACAAGACAAAGGAACTCACGTGTGGTCATGTAGATAGTTATTATAGAACCTTTCTCACGGAAGAAACATCCTTTGTGTAACCAGATTGCATTGAAAAAAATATTTTGTTATTCTAAGAAACTGTGATGCCATTTATCACTTTTGACAACAATGTATATTAAAGGGAGTAGAGACCTTTGCCCTCTGGGGCTACAGTGAAAATGTTTCCATCAGATTTTGTAATATTCTTAAATTCTATATGCACCCCTGAAGACTCAAAATGAAGGCAAAAAAATGCAAATACATACTAAGAACCAGGAATGTATCTTTTCTTAAGTGTAACTTAATTATAACCAATCAAAAGCTATGAAGCAGGATAGGTATTTAGTATAAATGTGTTTAATGATTGATTCATTGAATACTGTTTTCACAACTTCAGTTTGAAAGTTAAGGTGGAAATAAGAAAGAGCTAACATTAATTAAGTTTTTTACTTAATTTACTTAATAAACATGTGGGTCAGAGTATTAAAAACATTGGGGCAATCCTTACATTACCAACAGCAAATGCAAAACAGAGTATCAGGGAAAGAAAAGCTCATGTAAAATCTATGAATATATAAATGATTTCAGAGTCTGAAATGTAAAAGAAAAAATGTGATAAGAAAAGGAAAGGCAGCAAATGAAAAGAAGATTGCAGAAGATGTTAAGACAAATAATAAGACATTTTTCAAGCATGGAAGGAACAAAAGGTCAGTGACAGAGAGAGTGGAGTTTCTTACAGATGGCCAGAGCAATTTGCTGACTGAAAAGACAGGCATTGCTAAAACAAAAATCAAATGAGTTCATTGCCTTCCTCATCTCACAGAGGGCTTGGGGAACAGAATCAGAAATAGACATAAATCTCAGGAGAATAAGGGGAAAAATGTACCAAAGGAGGGCGGCACTATGCTGAAACAAGTACCTAAAAATAAGATCAGTTACTTTAAAAAATAAAAAAAGAACTAAAAATCACTTATATTCTTTAAAATTGTGTTATTTTATAGTTCTTAAATTTAAATCTATGAGGAGTTTTTGAAGCAAGTGTAGCAGAATCCCACCAGCCTCTTTTCCCAAATTTGTGAGGAAAATGTAGGACAAATAAGATCTCCAGTTAGAATCCATCACCCAATAAGAAAAGAAGAAAAAATAAATGAATTGCCAAAGTGAAAAAAACATTGATTTGTGTAATTTTGTAAATTAGATTGGAATAAAAAGGTAAAGTATGTGGCAACTTCTATATTGGGATGTGCATAAATATAAAATGAGAAAATAAAAATTACTATTATAGCTAAAAAAAAAAAAAGAAACAGTATTTGGAAACCATAAGTGTAAGGCATCCCAAAATCTGCATCAACCATAAAGACTAGAAAGTCCTCAGACGATTTGGGCTAAGGTTACCATCATTTCTGTTATACAGTGAGAAGTGGCACCAGAAACAAGAAGTCGGCCTTAATAGAAGAGGCTGGACTAAATAGAAAATTCAACTTAAAATAGATACATCACAGTAGTACTTTCACTAAAAGAAATAATGCTAGAGTAAATGTATCTTGCTAGGTCAGGACCCTAGTTCTCACTGCTCAACCTCTTGGCTCACTAAGTTGACAATTTAAACGTACAAGTAGTCCTAGATGGTAAATACTGAGAAGTCGCTTTAGAGCACATCTGAGTGGAGAGTGAGAGGGCCAGAAAGAATTTCATTAATGCTACTTTGGGAACAAGTAACATAAAATTTATAAGTAAATAGAATGGAGGAGGTCAGTCTTTGTAAGAGGCCTGTGTAAGGCATAACCAAAAGATAGATGAATAGACTGTTCCAGGTGTAGAAGAAAGATACACTTCTGAAAAGGATGTGTGACAGTAAGCAGAAGAATACTTTAGATTCTCTTAGACACTGTCAGATTTGTGCTTTGTGTGTGAATGGATATAGCTATGAAGAAAACCAATATATGCTCCTCCCAGTCTGTAACTTGGGGACATACATTCACGACGGGATGATGGGCTGGTTAATTTTATGTGCCGGCTTGGCTGGATGTTTCTGCTAGGGTTTTGGGGGGATGATATTAGCACTTAAATCAATGAACTTGAATGAAGCAGACTACTCTTTCCATCATGTGGGTGAGCTTTATCCAGTCAGTTGAAGGCCTTAGTGGAATAAACTGACCTCTCTTGATCAAGAAAGAATTCTGCCAACAGACTGCCTTTGAACTTCAACCACAATTCTCCCTGAGTCTCTAGCCTGCTGGCCTATTCTATCTGATTTTGAACTTGCAAGTCTTCACAATAACATGAGCCAGTTCTTCAAACTGAATCTCTCAATAGATAGACAGATACACAGTACATATAATGTATATATGAATAGGAGATAAAGAGATGATAGTTGGATAGATAGATAGATAGACAGATAGACAGACAGACAGGCAAACAGACAGAAACCCTGTTGGTTCTGTTACTCTGGGGAACCCTCCTAATACAGATGACAAGGGTAGACAAGAACTATACTTCACTATGAATTTTAAGTCCCTTTGAATAAACCTGGCCTTGTGAACAGTTATGGTCCAGATGTGAGTTACATGATGGGGCCTGTCTAAGTAAGTTGCCCCATTAATTTCTTTACTTTGAAACCCACCGAGTTACTGCCTGGCCTGGGAATAAGGTTCCCTCCAAAAGTACAAGCAGCTTTAACACCATTATGAAACCCTAAGCGAGTAAGGTTGTGAAAGAAAGTGTATCCAGAGAAACCAGAGTCAATTTCAAAGAGTGATGAGGATTCTAAAGGGATCAGGCAAAGAGAAAAGTCAGAGGCCACAACAAGAGGATGTAAGAAGTACTAGCTCTTGTTCTTCTGACAGTAAACTCCAACCCAAAGTGATGAATGTGGCTCAGTAATCTGGTCCTAAACTGACCCATGCCAGCTGTCTTCTCCTAACAGTTGGGAAAATGGGTGAAACAGAGCCTTGGAGTTTTTCCAGAACAATGATTCTGAAATAGCAGATTATCTGAGATTTACTCAGGAAGTTTTAATTTAGTAGGACTTAAGTGAGGCCTAAACTTGAATAATTAAAAAAAAAAAAAGATAATTTTGCTACAAGTTTTGGTAACATTTCCTTACAATAGAGAAAGTTACTCTAAGAAGAAAATGGATTACTAATTTAGGGAATAAAAACAATTTGAAAGAAAAAAGAAAAATTACACAGGAATAGAAAATATATAAGAAATACATAAATGACATATTAGAAATAAAAGATGAAAGAGAAAAATTCTAAAGTCTTAGCCATTAAAAAAAGAAAGAAAGAAAAGAAAAAAAGAAAAGGAAAGAAGTAAGTCCATTTCCTTCAATTATGAAGTGGAGAAAAGCTAACCATTAACCATGAAATCAACAATGGACTACTAATGTGATGGAGAAAAAAATTTTTGAGACATGCCATAAAATTGAACATTTACTTATTACATTAGCTAGCATTACTCTAACTAATAAAAGCAGGAAAGTATAAATAAACCCTAAAACACAAGCAAATCAAATTAGTGATGACTGTATATGTCCTAGTATCTCTGCGTATTTTAACTACAATAAAGTTAAAATTCTAGTTTTAACATAAAGTTGACCATAGAAATAAAAACTTTAATTAAAATATTCATAAAATAATTATATTTAATATTTTGCATTTCAAAATGTATAAGTTATGACCAAAGTCGTGTTTCTTGAAATACCTTTAAGGTATTCAAGTAAAAACAAATACTTGAATAAATTTATCATTTAATGCTAAAGTAAGAAAAACTAGCAAAGCAAGTTTAAGAATAGGGAAGGGAAATGCAATAATGATTAATGTAGAGATTAATAAATTATAAAATTAAAATATACTTGAACTACATCCCAGAGTAAGAGCTTTTATATAAAAATGGTCAAAATTATAGTTAGATAAGGAAAACAAGGAAAGTACACACAAATAAATAAGAGAACATATATTAAAACCTATTGTATATTATTTGGTAAAGTTATGCTAGTAAATTTTTAATTAAAATGATATAGATTGTTTTATATTAAAATGAATTTAGAAATTGACCAGAGAAAAACTATGAAACCAAAAACAGATTATTTCTCATATTACTCATTCTTACATCATTATTACTCATAAAAGATATCAAAATGCTAGGAAATTAAAAAAAATCAGAATATTCTGGTTCCATAACATTTTAAATTCATTCAAAGAAAGCAAAAGCTATAAAGTTTCCAATAAATTTTATAAAGCTACTATTGGCAAAAATAGTATGGAAAAATGCTCACTTATATCACAAATATTCTAAATAAACTATGAGCAAATCCAGCCAAAAGATAAAAACCATAATCACATAGATTTATTTCCAGTGTTTAATTTTATTCCAGAAAGTATCTTACTGTAATTCATCATGTTAGTGGGTCAAAGGTAGAGAAGCTACATGTTCTACAGGAATGTCAAAAGTGCATTTGTTAAATTTCAAAATCCATAACTCCATTTAAAATTACAATAACAATGCACAGAAAATAATTTAAAATTTTGATAGTAAATTGCATGTTATTATTTTTTCAAAAGGAGGTAACAGAGCAGAGACAGAGAAAAAGCACTTAAGCTTAGTGTGAACATTCACTTTGTGTGAAGGCTCATTACTGTGGGCTGGTAATGCTCTCCAGTCAATGGCCTTCCTGAATCAATCTGTCTACTAGATTATGCTGGACCTCAGGTCCATCCACAAATATTTTCTATTTTTCCTGAACCTCTTTCCAATTTCTTTTAGTTAAAGATTTTACAATAAAAACACACAAATGTATAAATAATTGACCATACAAAAAGAAAACACTGCAGAAAAATATCTGTAGCATACTTACAAAGTGTTATCTTTAATTTATAACAATAATTGCAGGTCATGTTTTTAAAAAATACCAATTCTCAAAATAGATAATTGGCATGACAGTGGCTGATACGCATCTGAACACCTGTTCAAGACCAGCAAGTAAAAGCAATGAGAAATCATTCTTTCTAAATCAAATTGGTAATGATTTAAAAGTCATTTAGATAAACAACAAGGTCCTACTGTAAAGCATAGGGAACTATACTCAATATCTTGTAATCACCTATAATGAAAAAGAATATGAATAAGAATATATATATATGTATAACTGAATCACTATGCTGTACACCAGAAACTAACACAACATTGTTAATCAACTATACTTCAGTATTTTTTTAAAAGTCATTTAATAACCAAAATGGCAGTGAAATAAGCATGCTCATTCACTCAAGATGCATGTGCAATGAGCACAGCCTTTATAGAAAATAACCTGGCAGTAGAAAAATAAACAACATATTTTGATATAGTAATTTAATTTTTTAATGTGACTTAAAAAATAAAATATTTGCAAATTATATTCATCACAGCTATATTTACATGAGCACAAATTTGAAATTAAATCTCAGTTATGGTCAAATGGTTAAATGATGGAAATATTGTGTAATTCTTTCAGAAGATTCATATGGAGACATTAAAATTTATACTTTAGAATTTTTAATGCCCTGAGGAAAAGTTAATGCTAAAATGATAAACAAAAAGGTACAATACACAAATGTATATAAACTATTAATGTGATAGCTACTTCACATACACATACATACATACATATGTATACATATGTATATATACAGAGAGAGAAATATGACTGAAATGAAGACTAAATATGACTGAAAAAGAAATATGACTGAAATCTATGCTAAAATTTTAACAATGACTAATTCTGCTTACTGTAATTTGAGGTGATTTTATCTTTATATTTTATATAGTTTCTGATTGTCTAAAATAATCTTCTCATTTTCTTTATAATTAGAAAAGAGATTTAAAGTTGACTTTAGTAAAGTACATAATACTTCTTTGATATTTGACCCTAATAAATTATTTTCAAGGAAGATTAAATATATATTTTAAAATATGGTCATTCAAATGTTACTTGGAAAAAAATTGTAATTAATTTTAAAATCTTGACCATGGAATTGCCAGCATGTTATAGCATCAACAAAGATGATTTTTCTATAGTATACAGTGGCCAAAATGGGTTGTGAATGGGGAGAAGACTTACATGAAGCCCACCAGCAACGTAAATGTAGACACTGAGGTTTCTCCTCCCCGGATGTGATGACTTCATTTGGGCAGTTGTACAAGGCAGTTTCCTCCACATCGTAGCATCTTTCTGGTTCAGGCCATTTTCATTTTGTCTCTAAACTTTAGGAGAAGCTTTACCAGGTGATGAGGAAGAAGGGAAAACCAGATCTCATCCAAGCCTTGCATTCATAGATAAAACAGGGACTCAAATTATTTACATATTTTATCCTTCACCATATGCTAATCAAAGAAACTGCAACAAGTTTAAAACAAAAGCGAAATGTTCTACCCTGTAGAAATATCCAAAATTAGGAAAAAGAAGTATGTAAGGATTGCCACAAACTCAAGCCTGGGACTGGGAGTAGAGAGATTGACGATAGCCATTTTCCTCTTCAGCTGAACTCAGTAGGTTTTTCAAATTCCATAATTAGATTAACCACCTTTTAAGTCCCCATTCCTTATCATTTATAAACATTAATTAAATAAAAACCCGTCTCTGGAGAAAAATGAAGGTTAGAAATGTTTTCTATTTCTGAAGACATGGGGTGAATTTACAAAGTCCCAGTATCAGTTTCTTCATTTTTAGAATGGGACAACAGTAGTCCTCACAGTTTTTGTTTCCTGGAAGTTAAAAGTGAAACAGAATATGACAACCCATAGTTGTGTCTGACACATAATAGTTTTCACAGATTTTTCTATTACTGTTAATCTATTGCACATGCATTGTTATAATCAAAGCCAGCGTCATGGGCCCGCAATCTGTGTGGCCACACAGGGAATCACGGTCGGAAAAACTCCCATCCTTGAGTTAACGCTTTGTCATCAACAGCTTGAAATTCTTAATAACTTTTTAACAAGAGGCTTCAAACTTTCATTTTGCATTTTGTCTCTCCAATTACATAGCTGGTACTGATTAGAAGGAACAACCTGACTTTATCAGTGCAATTTAATTATCTCGACTTGTCATAAGACTATGGAATCTCATTCTTATATAATCCATGGCAGTTAATGAAATTTATGGCTGCCCTTTTCCATAATCTCTATAGGATAAGGAAATGTGTGATACCTCTAGGGTGTCTTTTGGATTCAACCCGATTTCAAAAAAACACAGCCTTCACTTTGATCAAAATGATTCAGAATCATCCTAAAGACTTGTGGCAATTTTTGAAAATGACAATTTACAATTTATTACATGGAATTCATGGAATGTTGTCTGTTGAAAGCACTTTGTAATCCACATAGGGCTATGCTAAAAAGTACTTTAATTATTTAATTAGTTTTGGCATAAGAAAGGTTTATGCAGTTTCATACAGCAAAACAGGACACTTGCATATGAGTCATTATAGGAAGTCACAATTGTACAAACTTCTGCAAAGTCATAAAATTGGAGTCCAATTAGTAATAGAATCTGCTTTCATCACTTAAAAAATAAACTACTCTTGTGTGTGTGCGTTTAGAAAATCCAGTTTGTAAAGGAGCAGAATTCAGCAAAGGGCAGAACTTCTTATCTGCCTCATTTAAGTTGTAAAGGATCAGGCTCAGATTTTTGAATTGTATCTGACAAGAAATTGATAGCAAGTACAGAACAGAGGCGTATTTAGTTCACTCAGAAATCCATCGTGAATGATTTTTTTTAGGGGCTTCTTTCTAGGTCAGCACTTTGCAAACAGTTTTTCAAAGTTCCAGTTAAAATGTGCTGTTAACTTTAAAACACTAAATAATATTAATCTGAACTTCTTTCATATATATTCCACATTCCATAGATGTGAATTCTGTGTCTATATCCCATAATCTGGTTTTTTTTTAATTCCTCAGTGTATATAAATTACAAGCAAGTTGTGATGGCATTTGAACAAATAACCTGAGTGGCAATAATTCTGGAAATTCCCAGATAATCAGTTACAGAAATTAAGTAACAGCTGTTCACGAGCACAGTCATAGAAGGTGCTATTCCCTTAAAAGATAATAGATGGAGAAAAACGTTGCCACACGTCTTGCAGCAGTTTTTGCTGAGCCTGTTTCAGACAAGTAACAGGAATGATAAAACATTTATGAAGTGAACATTCAATCCATGTCTATGGTAGCAATCTGAATGGCCAACCAATGTGATAAAACGAGGTAGGGGAGGATAAGGGGAGGAATAGAATGGGCCTATGTTTACACTTTACAACTGATTTACTGTTGACTGTCCTGTCTGAAAATTGACAAGTGGATACATTTATAAGCAAAGAAAACAAAGATAAGGGACTGACTCAATTTTTAAAAGTTTACCATGTGACTGCTATATTTAAACTACAGTGAAATGTCCTATGAAGATTAGAGTGTTGGGAATAAAAAATCAACATGAAATATCAAAATCTGGAAAGGTTTTAAAAAATAAGGTAATAGAAAAACAAAAGTGAACTCAAAATAGTGCTTTAAAAAAGAATGGTGTTCTTCATATTGGTCCTGTATCATTATTTTATTTTTAAGTTTATTTCTAGTTCCCCCTCTCTATTTAGAAGGATATTATTCTACTCCCATTTCTTGTTATCTTTGGTATAGATAAAAGCTGATTGTTTTGTGTATTTATTTTATATCCAGTTGTCTTGCTAAATGTTTTATATTCATTTCAACAGATTTTTAACTGAGTGATTGAATATTCTATCTATGCAACTTAACCAACTCTGAGTGAAAGCATTTTTTATTACTCAATATTTATACTTATCATTTGATTTTCATATTTTATGCCATTTTCTGTAAGATCTAAGCCAAGAATAATCTACTTTCGATGTTATAGTAGTGGTTACTCTTACTAATTCTGAACTGACAAGCAACTATTTTGTATTCCTTTAGTGTTGTCTTACGTGTTTGTTTTGGCTAAGATTTTGTTATGTTTCTTTAGTTTCCATCTATTCTTTTTTTTTTAATTACTAGTTCTGGCTAAAGTATATTTATTTTTGGTTTCTGTTATTAAATCATGTGGTATTTTTCCTTCAAGTTATTTTGAATTTTTAAGGGATTGTGTTTTAAAAAACTGGTTTATTACATAAGAAAAATAGAGTTGAATCCTTGACTTTTATTATATATAAAAGGACACTCTGGATGATTTAAGATATTAATGTACATGATAATAATATATAATGAATAAAATATAGAATAATGTTATAACTGAAACAAAAAACTTCAACCTAAAGAAAATCTAATTTTTTTAAAGATAAAAGGTAGTGATATGAACATAGCAAAATAAAGGATATCACTGTAGTGTAGTATGTAATAGACAAGATTGACAAATAAGATTTGTAACAGTCATTTCAGAAATAAAGTTGTTATTATTTAGAGAAATAAGATACACATGCATCTGAAAATTCAGCGATCTCAAACCTAGTTATGTCTCAGAGAATTACTGATTAATGAGCGTATATACACATGTGGGTTCATTGGTTCTTTGCCAGTTAGGAATCGGAGGCAACATAGTTATCTATCACTAGGAGAATGGATAGAAAAATATTGGGGTTGCTTAATTAAGGTGAGATACACTGTAAAAGTTAAAAACAGTGAACTAGTTGGACATATAACATGGATAGGGCTCAAAATCAGTATTGAGTTTTAAAAGGATGCAACACTAAAAGGCATTTATGGCAAAATGAAATTAAAACACAGACATTTAAAACAACACTGTAAAATTTTTGTAACATCTGCTTCCAAAATATATAACATCACAATATATAAAAGGACAGTCAGGTATGTGGATGATAAGCAGGAGGATCTGCTTAGCTTGAGGTCAGGTATGGAGAGTGTATCCCCTTCTACAAAGTTTGGACAAGAATTTTTGTAAAATATTTGGATGCTATTTATTTATGTAGCTGTGTATTTGGGGACTTCTTTAAAAAACCATGTCAGTCTTAGACAAAAATTTCCGGAATAGTACAAACAACTCTTATATCTGCAATCCTCCATTATCCAGAATACCCAGTATTCAGGATTTTACCATATTTGCCCTATTACTCATTAGTCATAATGCCCCATCAACCACTCGTATATTAGTGTTTATTTCCTAAGAAGGGCACTCTCCCATAAACCACAATACTACCATCAATATCAAGAAAACAATATTAATCTAATACAACAATCTTATTTATAGATCCCATTCAAATTTTGCTAATTCTCCCAATGGCCTTTACAGATCTAGCATCCAACACAAGATCACTCATTGCATGTAGTTGTCACAACTCTCTGGTATCCCTTAATTAAGAAGAGTTTTTTAGGCTTATCTTGTTTTTCATAAACTTGGCATTTTTTTTTTAAAGAATACAAACCAGTGGTCTTCAGAACTTAACTAAATTTGAGTTGCTCTGCAGTTTTTTCATGATCATATTCAAGATATGCAACCATGGTAGGACCACTACAGAAGAGGTGCTTTGTTCTTAGTGTATTACATCAAGAGGTTCACTTGGTAAATTTCAACTTGTAATCACGTGATTTAAAGGTGTATGCCAACTTTCTCTACTACTAAACCATTATTATTAGTTGGCATTCTATTGAATTAATATTAAATGCTTAATATTGTACATCATTAACTTATTTGTACTTTTACTTTATTTATCTATATCACTAAGTGTTCTGGGTGAATCATGGCCTCCCAAAAATTCACACATTGCATTTCTAGCTTCCAGTACCTCAGAATGTGACTGTATTTGGAGACAGGATCTACACAGAGGTAAATTAAAATTAGGTCATTACAGTTGGCCTTAATGCAATACAATTGATATTCTTCTAAGAAGAGGAAATTTTGAAACAACCATGCATGGGGGAAGAATACGTGAAGACAGGGGGAGAAGATGGCCATCTACAAACAGAAGAGACAAGCCTGGAACAGATCCTGCATGGTTTTCAGAAGGAGCCAACGCTTCCGACACCTTGATCCTGGACTTCAAGCCTCCAGAACTGTGAGAAAATGAATTTATGTTCTTTAAGCCATCCACTCTATGGTACTTCATCATGGCAGCCTTAGCAAACTAATATATTAAAGACTCATGGATTTGTTTATAATATGTTATCATTGTTCATTTCAATCCTTAAATTATCTCAGATTTCATCAGTGGTGGCCTCTTAAGGCTAGTTCCTGTGTTTTTCAGACATCTTCATTTATTGAATACTTTCTTAATTTGTAGTGCAATAAAGTTTTTCAGGTCTATCTTATACTTTTCTTGACTTGGACCTGGAAGTCCTAGCTCTTTCTAAGGGAGAGCTTGTTCAGAAACCATGATCTATGCTTGTCTATGCACTGGGTTACCAGTGTATTTTTATTCCTAGGAGTTTTTTGTGGCTAGAGCACCTTGGGAATGTATTTATGTGATTACATAATCACTCTCTCTCTCTGTGTCCCTCTCTCTCCACACACACACCATATATATGTAAATACGTATATCTAAATAAGTACACTTATTTGATAAGTATTATTTTCTTTATGAGAAATCATAGTACTATTTTTGATCAGAAGCCTCTAAGATGATACCTAACAATCTGCCTCATCTTGATCCTCACTCCCACTCTCTGGGCTCATAGATCCTGAGGGAAGCCAACTTCAGTGTCATCAGAGCCCTGTGCAGATGCCCACATGAGTGTGCTTAGCAGTGGATTTCCTCATTCTCTAATGGAGCATTCAGATGAGACGTTAGCCTAGAAGAACAGCCTGACTGCAACCTCATGAGAGACATAGAGCCAGGAGAACCCAGCTAAGACATAAACAGGTTGCTGACCTCTAGGAAATGGGAAATAATAACTGCTCATTGTTTTAAATCACAAAATGTTGTGGTTTTGTGTGTGTGTGTGTAGCAATAGATAACTAATACAGAAGGTTTCCAACTCAGGATGGTTCTGCTTAAAATTTTTCAATATGACAATGGTGTCAAAGTGATACACACTTAGTAGAAACCATACTTTAAATTTTGAATTCCATTCCTTTCTCAGGCTAGCAATATGCCTAGGGACACTCTCCTGATGCTAAGCAGGGCAGCAACTGCAGCTCCCAATCAGCCCCACAGTCAGGAAGGTAAACAAGCAATACACCCACAACCCTTCTGGATTCAGACAGCCATCCTGGTTTTCACCTTCAGTACAGTATTCAATAAATTACATGAGATATTCAACACTTTATTATGAAATAGGCTTTGTGTTTTAGGTGGTTTTGCTTAGCTACTGTAGGCTAATGTAAGGGTTCTGAGCACGTTTAAGGTTGGCAGGGCTAAGCTATGATGTTCAACAGGTTAGGTGTATTCAATGCATTTTCAACCTGAGGTATTTTCAACTTCTGATGAGATTATCAAGATGTAACCCCAACCCTACTATAAGTCAAGGAATATCTATATATCCCTGATATGAAGATCAACAGTAACCTCTTAATTTCAAGTATCTAGTGCATTTTTACTTAATTTCAATATTCTACAATATAATATGTAAGTGTGTAAACTTGGAATCATAAATGATAGATTGACTCTAAGCTCTGCCATTTACTTGCAAAGTTACCTTCTCTTTCTGTACCACAATCTGTTAATTTGTCAAATAAGGATAATAATCATAATGGCTATCTCTTAATTTTTATAACTATTGAATGAGATAATACATGCAACACATAATACAATGTCTGGCACACAGCAATTGCACAATAAATATTGGTTTTACTTGCCATTGTTATTAATTTCTTGTCTCTTGAGATTGTCTTCATCCTTTGCTTCTATAATGTTACTTCTTGATTCCCTTCCTATTTCTGAGTAGCTACCTATACTTCTTTGAGCTATTCCTCATGAGGCTTTCTTTGTCCCTTTTAATTTATCACTCAGAATAAACTAACCACCTAATGACTGGCCCTAGATATTTCACAAGCACTTCAAGATGAACAATTCTACCCGTGCAAATCTATGTGCTTTCCTAACTTTTCTATCCTAGTAAACAGCTGGGCTATCTGCTTGGCAAATCAAAGCATAAGAATGAGCTTTAATTTAGTCCATGTCAATCAACCAAATATTTTGATTACCAGTTATTGATGTAGTTCTAGAAGTTTTTTAAAGAAAAAAGGAAAAAGAAACTGACATGGGTCTCATTCCTTTGAGAAATCCGTGGAATTTCTTTGTGCTTCATCTTTGCTACCACTCAGATGGGTACGTGTAACAAACTGTCCCATACATTTCATTTACATTGTGTGTATAAAGAAGGCTACTGATGATAAACAGCAATGAAAAGCTAAGTGAGTATGAAAAGTTAAATGACTATGCCAAGGTAAGCTGTCTTCACTGATTTGTAAACATGTCTCATAAATGGTATTTGAATATTTGTAATTATCCAACATGCATTACATACAAATAATAACTAATATGGTCACTGTACAATGCTAATTGCAGGTTACATTTACCAAGGCACTGTCTTTTGCTACCAGGTTAGCTTTTATAGCAGCTACACTTACAATACAGCATGTAAAGACACTATTGATCATCAGCTATTATTTACCTTTCAGTAAATAGTGCAGAAGTGCAAAATAAAATTAGAAGAAGGCCGGAAACATGTATAAAAGCCCTCGTATGTGTGACTACAAACCAGTGTTTTTAAAAAGCCTTCCAATATGGGTGGTATTAATCTATTTTAGAATGTAAACGGCAAACAAAAAGGCATAAAGGCAATTCCCAGTGCTCAATAAAGGAAATTTGCAGCTTATTCAGAGTTCAATTTGTGGACATTCTTCCAAGAGAAAATAAAGCTACTGATTGATAATATTTCAAGGCATCTGCATTGGCACACATCTTGAGTACAGACAGGTGGCTTTCAGAAGGAACTCAAAGCATCACTCCAGCAATGTGCAACATCTTACTACAGTTCACTGTGGACCTAGACTGGATTTATTCTTCTCTCTGAAGTCAAGTACTCATCTAGAAGGAAGGTTTGATTCTACAAATCTTCACTTCATAAAGTACTTTTGGATTTATTCCACAAAATATATTGGGACTTATCATTAAAGATCATTTAAAATGCTTTATCATGGGTAACTTAATTTGTTCCTCCTTCAGTTTTATTTAGGTCAAAAAGTAAGAAACCACTTGATTCACACAAAGGATTTGCTATTCTTAATGTGAATCATTATTTTGAAGCCCTGAAATGTTTGAAAATTTTTAAATATGGGATTTATACGTTCTAGTTTGCAACTTCAAAGAAAAAGTTAATTGAGGCAATGTCATCTTCTCAAATTCCAGGGAGTAATTTAAAATAAACTGAAGGTTTTGATTTTTAAAAATCCCATAGAATAATCAGGGCTGATATGGTTGACATAGAAACTGCAACACTGATGTGGAGTATTGTCAATATAATTTTTTTATGTCATTGGCTTAAAGGCCCTCCTGTGGGTGACAAGGAAAGTGATACTAAATCTGGAAGGAAATTGGTCTGGTTTATGCTATAGTGAAATTATTATAAACAAGCCCCCATTATAATTTGAAAGGCAAATAATGTTGACCTAGAAGAAGAGGTTGAAAAACAGAATGTTATTAGTGTGTGCAAAGCATCACTGGGTGGATTTTACCAGATCTTAAAAGAAACAGATGACTTCAAAAAGAACCAAACATTTCCAAGTAGAAAATAAAAACAAAAAAAGAGGAAAATTTAGAAACCTGAAGAGTTGGAAAATCCAACTATACCTCAACACCAAATATCAAACTATAAAATGGAAAAATTTATAATTATCCACTTAGAAGTAGGGCCCAAAACAATGTTTGCACTTTTACTCATTGTAAAAACACTGTGAATAGCTAAGAGGGTGCATGGGAAATCTTTTCATTTAGACACAAGAGAGAAAAGCTATTACCTCTTGCATGAAAGCGTAACACAACAAAGTAACTGCAATTACTGTGAGAGTGGGAGAGTGAGGGTTCAAGGAATGGTGAAAGGAGAGAATACAAGCAAATATAGCAAATTTAAGAAGAATATCCATAAAAGAACAGAGTGTAGACACATGTTGCCGACTGGAATCAAATAGATAAGGAGCCAACTACATGTTTTAGAGAGTCACTCTTCCTAAAGAAGCACCAGCCTAAACTGAAAAATTGTGACTTTGGGGGCAATAAAACAATGATCAGGTCCTCAAACTTCTATAGGTAGAAAAAAAGTTCAGTTCTCATGGAGGATGTAGTCCACAATACTCAGTTCAAGTACAGAAATGGAGCATAATAAGAAAGGAAAATCTTCCTAGAAAAATGAGCTAGGACAGACCCTTCCCAGGGGCAGAGCTGAGCCTCATATGATATCACGTATATGTAGAATCTAAAAATAAAAAGACAAATGCACTTATTTGCAAAACAGAAACAGACTCACAGACATAGAAAATAAACTTATGGTTACCAGGGGGTGGGAAAGGATAAACTAGGAGTTTGAGATTTATAGATACTGACCAATGCATATAAAATAGACAAACAAGTTTATACCTTATAGCTCAGAGACCTACATTCAATATCTTGTAACAGCTTATGGTAAAAAAGAATACAAAAATGAATACATGTGTATTCATATATGACTGAAGCATTGTATTGTACACCAGAAACTGACACATTGTAAACTGACTATACCTTAATAAATAAATAAATAAATATATAAATAAAGCATTTCTCTCCCAGGTGGGAGGCCCTCACCAATGTCTGCTAAGCAGGACATCAGAATTGATATTACTATTATGTGACTCCCATTCTTCTCCTTTCTCTGTGCGTGCGATTATTGCTATTATTCTTACCCCATGTACCCATTGTAAATTGAGTGTGGTAAACAGATAACTTGTATTTTTGTTCATAATTCTCAAGAAGATCCTCAAAGGGAACTATCCAGAGGTTACCATCCATCATCTCTGATAAAAGGGATATTAACAGATTCTGACTTTTGAGCTTGATGCTATGGTAAACTGGGACTCCAAGACTGTTTTCCTTGGACAAAGCTGAGAGGGATTTCTCTTTGGAAATGAGGGTAAACTGAATATTTGGTAAATAGAAGAAGGAACTCTGGTAGTTATTAATACTACTCACAAATACTCTACCTTCCTCTTCTAAATACAGCAGGATCGGAATTACAACTGGTTAAGATTAACCTTTTACTGAGATGAATCAATTTCCATTAATGTGTACCTGGTTTCAGGATTTAAAAAAAAATGCTCATATGTAATAATGTCTTCACTAATAACGCTTCCCTCCCTGAGTCATCTTTTCGCTCTCCTTTAAATGGTGAGATATTCAGGATTCATCTGTAGCTCTAATTTCATACTACCTGCTCCCTAAGTGACCTTTTCTAATTTTATGGCTTCAGCTATCAACTGTACTTTGGATGAATATTAAATTCCAGTCTAGATTTCTCTGCTGAATTTTAAACTCAAGCATCCAATACCTAATAGACATTTCACACCTGTTATTGCCCCAAATTGAATTGATTATTTTAATCACTGCAAATATGGCTGTCTACCCAAATTTGCCCTTTCATTGATAGTCACCGAAGGTCAAAAAGCCACAGAATTCTAGATTTATTTTTCCTCTATATCTAATTGCTCACCAAGTCATACTCATGTTAACTAAGTGTCTCTAGACTGCCTCCAGTTTTCTCTGATCCCACTGGTACTTACTTCAACATCTCATGGCTGTGTCACCCACTGTAGTCTCTGACCAAAAGAACTCAAAGTATAATTTTAGACAGAAAAGGAACATCAGTGATTATAACAAAGTATAATAAATTCTGTAAGAGACATTTGCAGGAAGTAATATTGAGGAAAGACACCTGAAAGCAATCTCATTTTGGGAGAGCAGGAAACACTTCTAATAGTATCATATTATTTCCATTAATTTCTCTGATGTTTATGGTGTGAATTCTCTATGACAGGACACTCTTTTCCTTTGTATCAGGTAACTCCACTGTGCACTGGAATGTAGCCATGGACAAGAGCAGACAGCATCCCTCTTGAATTCACTGAAGAAAAATGTGGGAAATAATGGTGTAGGGGTCAATGTTATAAAAAGCATCATTCTCTAGAAGTATAATAAGACTGAATTACAAGACAATTATTGAAAACAATGCAGCATTAATTTGGAAATGTCAATGTCGGACTAGATTAAGACCTCGTATACCTTATGATACTCTCAGAAAAATAACCACCTTCTGGAGAAGGCATTGTATGGCTCGGTAACTAAATCTAGTCCTGTGTTCCCACCCTCGGAGGCAAATAAATCTTCTTAGTTCAGTTTAAGCCAGGAGTGACTTTACCTTTAGGTAACATTTTAATACCTTTAGTCAAAATGAAAATTAAAAAGTGAGATTATCCTAAAAAAATCAACTGGAATAGAAGTGAGATTTATGCTTTTCCAAGAACAAAATGGGCCTCATTAGGAGGGTTCTGAATATAAAAATAAGTAGAAAATGGTGACTATGGAAATCAAGAGAATGGAGCAATGAAATATAACATTTTATCTGTTGGATATTTTTATAGATAAAGTAATTCTTTTATTTTTATTTTTTACATTTTCCAAATTTTCCAAATGTATATACATTCTTTTATAATCAAAAATAATAAAAATACTAATAAATGTGCCAAGTACCCACTTGTGGACTTTCTGGGAAAACATGTATTGGATAAAAAAATAAATTATTTCTTATCATATTTGATATACATTAAGAAACAAATAGTTACATTATAGGAAAATATGTGTACTCATGGCCTCCAATTTTCTCTGAATTATGAGTTATTAACTGGAATAATGCCACTGGTTGTTCAATTGTTCAAGTATGGTAAGCTATTTATCATGTTTCACTGTATTTTGTTAAATTTGGAGAATTGTAACAATCAGTAGAGAAACTTGAAAAGAGAAAACAAACCAAAGAAATGCTAATACTGAATCCACATTATCTTAAAAAACATCAAGAATCCAAGAACACACTTCAAGTCTCTCTTTGTAAGTAAAATAAATAAAAAGTCTGTAATTATTTTTAAATATAATGAGTTTATACAGACACTCTTAAGTAAATAACCAACATTGATTGCCAGTTATTTTCCTTGAACAGATACTAATAAAAAACTATAAAAGTTTAAATATATAGACATTTTTAAGTCATTCATATTGTTTGTGATAATGAAACCAAGCCACTTGACTTGGCTGATTATTTGATATTTAAAATTTAACTGTATTCCACAGAGAAACGTGCAGATGGATATTCATAGCAACTTATAATTGCCAAAAGTTGAAAGCAACAAAGATGTCCTTCAATAGGTGAAAGGACAAATAAATTGTGATACATCCAAACAATGGAATATTATCTAGTACTAAAGAACAATGAGCTATCAAGCCATGAAAAGGCATGGAAGAAACTTAAATACGTATTTCTAAGTAAAAGAGGTCAATCTGCAAAGGCCACATACTCTATGACTACAACTATATGATATTCTGGAAAAGACAAAACTATGGAGTCAGTAAAAAGATCAGTGGTTGCCAGGGGTTGGGGAGGGAAGGAGGAATAGGTTTACAGATGATTTTTTTAGGGTGAAAATATTCCATATGTCATCATAATTATAGTGTCAATTTGTCAAAACCCATAGGTTGTACCATACTAAAAGTGAAATGTAATTTGAACTACAGACTTTGAGTGATTATGATATGTCAATGTAACCATTAACCAACAATATCACCAGCTGTAACAAAGGTTCCACTCTGAGGGAAGGCTATGCATGTAGCAGGGGGAGAAAGTATATGGGGTATCTCTGTACCTCACCTTCAGTTTTGCTGTGAATCTAAAACTGTTCTTAAAATGTTTGAATTAAAAAACATTTACCTGAACGAAGCACCAGTATTTTTGTCTGAAATACTTTTAATACATGTTCATGTTAATATAGGCATACCTCAGATACATTGTAGGTTTAGTTCTAGACCACCCAAATAAAGCCAATATCACAATAAAGAGATTTCCACAGATGTTTTGGTTTCCAGTGCTCATAAAAGTTAAGTTTACACTATACTGTAGTCTGTTATGTGTGCAATAATATTTCTAAAAATGTCCAAAACTTAATTTAAAAATACTTGATTGATAAAAAAAAAGGCTAACCATTATCTGAGCCTTCAGCAAGTTATAATATTTTTGCGATAGTAACATCAAAGATTACTGACCACAGATCCCTGTAACAAATAAAATAGTAATGAAAAAGTTTGGAATATTGTGAGAATTAACAAAATGTGACACAGAGACACAAAGTGAGCAAATGCTGTTGGAAAAATGGTGCCCGCAGACTTACTTATCACAGGGTTGCCACAAACCTTCAGTTTGTAAAACACATAATATCTTCATAGCACAATAAAGCAAAGGGCAATAAAATGAGGTATGTCTGCAGTAAGAATAAAATGCTCAAAAGTCTCTTAAGTCTTTAGATTTTTTTTTAAAATATTATATCTTTCTTATTTCACCTCAAGGATGAATAAAATTTGAGTCACTTCGTATAGAAGATGATTTAATATCCTAGATCTGAAAAAAAATAGGAAAATAAAACTTGAAGTGTATCTTAACCATACATGTAATGTTCGCATGAATATGAGACAATGGTGAGTTTTAAGCCATGGATTTCTCCTTGAAAGTACTGCATATATTCTGTGCATCTAAGAGAACAAAGCAAGATTCAGTAGAGTTACAGATATCAAATTCAGCATTATGTTTAAGAATGATCATTTTTGGCCCTAGGCTTGGGAAACTAGACAAAGTCTCCAAGGAACAAACTTTATTCAGCATGTGGCAAGCAGGGAGGGAATCTTTATATAACTATCTCTGTGTTTGCACACACTATGTTGTGCAGATCTCTTTCTAACAATGCGCCCCAAGATGGAAAATCAAGCAAAGAACCCCCGCCACACACACAAACATATAAAACAAAAATAAGAGGGAAAAGGGTCAAAGGATAGCAAATAATGGAATCCCTCATAATATGATAGTTCTTTATAGCCTTTGTTTTCACTTAGACCCTGGTGTCTTTTTAGTTTTCCAGATAACAAAATGAGTCCTTTAAATTCTTCTTTTGTAAAGTATAAATGTTCTGTTTCCATTGCTTCCTTTTGCCTCCGTCTCATGAGACAAACAGAAAGAGGGAAATATGAGTTTATCATCTTTGACTCTTTACTCGTTTCAAAAAGAATGTACACACACACAAAAATAATGGAAGGTAAAAATTCTTCTTATCCATCATAGCATTAAATAATGATCTCTCATTAACTTATTCCAAATATAATGTTTAATTTTATTTCATATATTTATGTAACTAATTTGTACATTTATGTTTTATATGTGATGTATATTTTTAAATAGTATAAGGGTTGGTAATAACTACCCATAGATGGAAGACTGATCACATAGGGAAGTGTGAAACCAGTATTCCTATAAGTGCACACACATACACAGAAAAGCAACTATTGGTTTATTTGAAGCTTCAGCAATGAATAGAGTAGCTGTCATTATTTATGCCTCTGCCTCCCTACCTGTATCAGGTTGATCAAAAGGGAACAGTTAGGATTTCCCTAATCTGTTGCCATGGTGTAATATCCTGGTTATTAAAGGTGAAAAATTCAGTAGTCAACATTTTGTTTCTGATTTCGTTTTTACCCTTTGTTTTTTATTTCATTGATCAGTTCTTTGACTCCGTGATTTAATCAAGTGAAAATGTAAGTCATTGCTCATATAGCTAGGATCTTAACCAAGGAAATTGGGAAACTTGTTTAAAATGCCAACAAATATTTTTAGCTGATTTTCATTGAGCTGGTAACATGAGTTGCTATGTCATTGTAACCCTTATTTTGTTGGTGGTGTTTCTTCACTTATTCCTGCAGGACCCTAAATTTCTGTCAAATCCCACACGTGATTTGTGGGATTCAACAGAGGCTTAAGTTTGCTTGTAAGGAAGTATATTTACTTCTTACCTGTTGACATAGTGCTCTCTCTGATTAAGACAGGTGCATCCTCATGGTTCTGGTTTTGTTTAGTAATTGTGGTGAAGAGGGTGAAACATTTTCTTTTCTTATGTTGTCTTCAGTTAAAGGATCATTAAAGCTATACTACCTTCTTCTCTACCATCTTAGAATTGCAATGACATCTGCTTTCTCCAATCTTGCTAATGCTCCAACTGTGGGCTGAGACAGATCTGAGTGCTAGTATACTATGTTGTATTTAGAATCACCCCCTTTTAATGAGAGTATTTCTGTTATTCTGCTAGCTTTTCTACCTTACCTCTTTCTCTTAGGAAGATTTTTCTTCTAGGAAGAGAAATGCAAAAGAATTTCTGGTTGGCTTACTCCATAAATTTTCAAGACATGAGTAGGCACTTTGGATTTGCTCTGGTGGACAAGGCTGGGATTCTCTACTACACACAGCTGAGGTGTTAGATTTCTTAAATAAAGATGATGATCATTCTTTCAAATAAATATATGACAACTTATCCCTCTTCACATATATATTTTTTCCACTGGGAAATCCAATTTCCCTCCTGGGTATAACCAGAAGTGACTGGCTTTGTCTTTTTATGTTCGCCTGTACTTAGTCTCTATATATTATCTCATGTATATTTAATTTATTTTCTCTGGTAGCATATATATAATTTATAACCATTATGAATATAATCCTAGAAAATAAAAAAAGAATTGGGGGGTATAGCTCAGTGGTAGAGTATGTCCTTAGCAAGAACAAGGTACTGGGTTCAATCCCCAGTACTGCCATTAATAAATAAACAAACCTAGTTGCCTCCCCCCCCAAATAAAAGAAAATTTAAAAAAGAATGACTAAATACCTTTTTTAATGAATTTAAATGTCACATAATAGCTCAATTTACATATAGATAATATGTTAATAACAAGTACACATATAATTAAAATATGACAATATTATTCCTTGGGATTTAAACTTCAATATATAAACATCTCTCATGATATGATTAAGTTTTACCAACAGTATGTCAGTAAATGTTTAATAATTAATTATTTTCAGGGGAAAAAAAAGCCCTATTTATAATATTTGCCAATTTCCAGGGTGTAAGTACTCCCACAAGGACTGATCTTAAGCTCCCAGAATTACGTAGTTGGGAGGAAACGTAGAAAATCAGCTCTCTCCCAGTAGCTCGTACAAGCCGTGCAAACACTATTGTTTGTTTTTTATATATCTTTCAATAAGTACTTGTAACGTTTCCTTTTCTAAGCTAATATATTTTTAATTTTGAAGTAAAATTCAGTATATTTTAAGTGCTAGTGTTACATAATAGCCTTAAAATGTCAATCACTAGGAGCCTGCAGCTGCAGATAATAAGAATTCTGTATCCTGGACATCAAAGATAAATATTTCTTTAAGTATAATAAGCAAAAATAATGGGAAAACCTCCATGAGAGCCATAATGCATATTAGAATGGAAACACATAGGTGGGGGTATTTCTTAGGAAAATTTCCTTAACATATTCAAGAACGGCCTACATAAAAATTACCTAGCTTAGAAAAGAATGCAATATTGAACTCAGTTCACTTTATGGGAGAAAAAAAATTACTCGAGATTGACTAACAACTTTAAAACTTCGTTGTTCATGAAATCCTGGCTTTGACTTTTGCAAAATATATGTATTTCAGTTTTATAATTCAAGTGCAATCTCTCAAATATTGCTATCAGAAACTCTCTAACACACGGGATAAAACAATACACTAGAAACCTTTAACTGGATAGCCTCTCACAATGTCTATTGTATTTGTAAGATGTAATTACATAGGATCAAAGAAAAACACCCCCAAAATAATGCTGGTTCATGATAATATCATAGCTTCTCAGATTTAGGCAAGGTCTTAAATCCAATGTATTAATCTATTTATTCTGTATTTAAATAAACTGAACAAAAACATTTCTAGTTTAGCACACCTTTGTTGACTGGAGACCTGCTCTATGTTTGGACAGTTCTGAATGTCATAAATGTCTCCACATATTGTCTTCATTTTTGTTATTAGATTTATTCAATCGAACAACATAAAACAATGTTAGTCTAAGTCCTTCAAATACTGACAACAGCTTAATATCAGTCTTCCCTCATCTATCTAAACCCACTTTCTTCAGTCATTAGTCACAAAATAGCATGTTGTATTATTTTAATACCCTGACTACTCTCATCTGAGTGCTTTCTAATTGTTGATATTGTTTTTAACGGTTTGTTTCTAGAATGGAAAATAATTTTCCAGATGTAGTTCTGCCCCTGGAGATAAGAACTTTTATTTATTATAGACAAACTTCTAGCAATTCTACTTAGAAACACTAATAATCTGCTAGGTGTATTTCAAGCCCTCATCAAGCAAATACACCCCCCATACACAAACACACACATACAGAAATTTATATTCACATTTTTTCTAAGACAGTATACAAACCACACTCTCTTTTCTCTTGCTATTGGGACTTTGTAATAATGAAAATGTCCATGTAATCAAACCAAGGGGATAGTGGAAGCTAGGTACAGCAAAATAGAGTGCTCTTGGAAGGAGAGTATAGTGCCGTGGTAGAATGTGTGCTTTGCATGCATGAGGTCCTGGGTTCAATTCCCAGTACCTCCATTAAGATAAATAAATAAATAAATCTGATTACACTCGCCCCCCCAAAAAAGAAAAGCGCATTCTTTCCCCTAAATGTCTTTGTTTTTTCAGTAATACTCTCTCAAATATGAATCTTCCCAGATCCCTCCCAAAGGAGGCCAAACACATTTTAAATAATTATAGCTACACTGCAAGAAAGTGAACCAATGTGTGGCTTCACCCCCTCTATTCTAGCTGGCAGTTATATCACTTGCTGCTTAGTTAGATCTATGAAACTATTTTTGAATGTCTGTCTACAATTTAGCAGAGATTGTTAAACAGACCTACATAAAATTCTGATTATCAGCGTCACAGAATACAAATATCATATTTCAAAAGGTCAGAACAAGGCCATCCTCCTCTTCCCCCCACCATTTTTTTTTTCCCTTTAGCTCTGCTCCTGAGAGGTCAGGTACATGATGTGTGATCAAAAGGGCAAGGTTCTGCTTCTCTCTCTTTCCAGCAGTTCTCCCTTGGAATTATTTCCTCTACTCTGCTATTATACTCTTGCTTTATGTATTTGTCTATTTTCTTTTCTATTTAGTTAAGAATATCTACTTTATCCATATCTATCTACAACCCTATTCAAATCAGACAGGATACCATAAAATTCCCCTTATGTGTGGGTGTTAGCATGTATAAGGAGAAATGGCTGACAAGGGTCTCCTTAATAAGGTTATGAGGGAGATAATTCAAGAAGTTTTGAAGATATTGACTGGAAAATTCCTACATTATTTTTTCTACATGAGATTTCCTGTTTAATATCGGGAAAATTTTAAGTGTGAATTTTCTGTTAGCTTAATTAAATACATGTGTGAAACCAAAATTGCAAGGGTTGCTAATTGTTGCTAAAAGACCTGGAATTTCCAATACAAATTCCAATGGGCTATTATATTATGAATCCAGGATTTCCTGACTATAAAGTGACCATACGTCATTGACCATTGCTTGTCCCTAAACGAAAGAGGTCACTGTTGAAAACTTTATCTTCCACATATTTTGGAAATATTTGCCTGCTCTTCCTGCCAGTTTTCAGCCAAAACCTCACTAAAATATTTCTATGCAATGTACCCAATAAATTAAATCATGCAAGAGGTGACAGAAGTGTTATTTCATACGTTGAAATACAAGATGAGAGTAAAGATGTAAAGATCAGGGTATATTTTTATAAGTGTTTCTGACACACTTAACGGTGCCAATTTTTTTTTTTTAGATTTAAAAAAATTTAATTCTGGATTTTTGTCCCTCTTATTCTATTGCTCTACTGCAGTCCTAATCAGCTAGTTCTCTGCGCTGACCCTGAATAGACATTCTTTGAAAACTGGCAGGTTTAAGGAGAGAGTCAAAACCTAGAATTTCAAAAAGACTTCAGAGAAATAGTATGCATCTAATCAGTGTTGAATCACATGCCTACATTTCTCCTGCCCCTTTACATCAGTATATATTTGACTTTTGATGCACTCTTTTCTTCTGTCTTCTCTACTTCCTCTTCACAGCTATCTGCCATATTGATTATAAGTGTAAGTTTCGGTCCACTTCTTTTCTACATCCTGGTGTTGACATTCCTCACTGTGACCCATGCTGAGTCTCCTACTGTGTGTATCTTCTGAGATAGGACCCTTTTCTCTCATATGTATACAACCCAGTCATCTGTTCTGATTCAAGTCAAAGGGACAATTGGGAATGACTATAGAAGGGAGGGGGAAAAGCACATCAGTGTCCTGCTTATGGTTGTGATAACACTCATGATATTTACCTTGCTAATGTTTTGACTTTGAGCTGTTTCAACATCTTTCCAAAAATTTTAGGATGCATTAAAAGCAAAAGGAGGAAGTGACATGATTAGGATGAATCTTACATGCCACCATCCCTAATTCAACTGTGAGTAATTTCATATGTAAAAACTCAACAGTAGTCATTGAAAGAATACTTAGAATTTCAGTTCAGCATTTTACTGTGTATTGATGTTTTGGGACTTTATCCATAGTTTAAAATATCTGAGTCTAAAACAGCCTTTGGCCAAAAAAAAATTAAGTGTGGAAAAACTGCACTTGTAAAAATGAGTGAATATTCTTCCTTTTTTTATTTGCAGGGGAGCCCTTGTGAAAATGTGTACTAGAGATTTACCCTCTTACATTTTTTTCCAACATGGTCTTTTAGCCATGATCTTTTATTGTGTATAACGGTAATTTTTACTAAGGTAATTCAACTGTTAGAATGTGCAATCTGGGGGCTTGCTTTTCTTTTGACAGTTTAAACAACTCCATGTAAGCAATGGAATTACCTTTACCAGCTTTTCACTAGTTTGAAACCTAAAAAAAAAAAAAAAAAAAAAAAAAAAGATTTTAAGCCATAACAGTAAAACGTGGTAAAGAAACCAATGCAGAAAGCCGAATGAGGTTTAACGTGTGCCAAAATAGAATATTCTTTGAGCCAGTGCAACTCAAACAGATCATAATAACCTGTTGGGGTTAGAAACGTTCATGCCAAAAACGGATGATTTCCCTAGAGCCAATCAAAATGATGGAAACATTGGTGCAAAATCACAGCTGAGCAGGTTTAGTCCTCTCTTCACTAGCTACAGATGGCATGTAATTTAGGGATGCCCATTTGGTGAAATTTACCAGTTCCTCTAGAGATCACACATATGGGTTTGCATTTAAAAAGCAATTGCACCACGAATAGCTTTTTAAACAACAGATGTAAGTATTGACAGTAAAAGGATGTCCAAAAAGCAAAGTATGTCCACATAAGAGAAAAAAGAGCTTATGCTATACTTTATAGCACTATAAGTGGCCTTTTAACTTAAAAAAAGAAAGAAAATAATTATGCAATCAATGCAAACAATGTTTGCCAATGCATGAATTAGATATGAGATTCTGTCTTCATACTATGTTACTTTCCGGTGTTTCACTCCTTTTTTCCACCTTTGTACATTACAACCACACTCTTAAACCCCCAAAGAACACAGAAGTACCTTAAGGAAATTTCAGATCTGTGAGTCAATCCGAACTCTGCGTCTCACAGCACTGTTTTGTGTTTGTAGTTGTTATTTGTTTATTTACAGGAAGTTCATAATGGATCTGTGAATACTCCATCATTTAAAAATTGAATGCACTTGGGTAAGCATACACAAATTGTCTTTGCAGATGTGTACACCAGTCAGTAAAGAATGTTATAAGTTGTGAGATTTCCGATTGCCGTCCTTTATTGCTTCCTTTAAAGAAGGAAATTAATTGTGTGAAATTGCCTTGCTTGTAAAGTGATACCAGATTGCAATGGCAGCATTGACCTAATCTAGCAGTAAAACAGGCAATCACATCCTCAGTGAACACTCATAGAAATATTTGATTTCAGGAGTGTGCCGGACCAAAGTTTCCCTGGAGAAAGACACATACAATTTCTATTCTTGTCTTCAAAGGCAGTTCTGTTGCGGATTTCTCCTGTAGAGTGTAAGCTCTCTTTTGTTTTTCCTGAAGGATAAGGCTTTGTACCTCATGGTACAATCCCATATGGAAGGAAACTATAATTAGAAGGTTAGGTTTGGACATCAGGCTTTTGACACTAATTGTTTCTTGATTGAATCAAATACAGTGTTACTTTTCTTTCATTCTCTGATGCAATGATGCACTGGAATACCAATAGCTATGCAAATGATGACATTAACCAGAAGATTCCATTTTTCTGGCTGCTATGACTAGCACCAGGTGAAAAATAGTGGGAGATTGGATTGCTTTTGTTTAGAGGTGCAAAGATGGGCAATTGATACTATCCCAGAAAGCAAAGGAAAATGAAATTGCTTGTACAAAGGGATGAACAGATTCAGGTTAGTACTCAAATATTTATGATACCATTAAATGAATGTAGTGAGGATGCAGAATATGGAATGCCCATAAAGTACATATTTCAATAAGAGAACCGTTGTTACCAGGCATCTTCTTCCATATTCAGCTTTATTTTCATACTGGATATTTACAAAGAAACTACAGCATTGCCCAAGCTGTATTAAACTCGTGTATTAAATTAATTCAAGTGTTTCCTTATTTCACGTAATAGACGATATTAGAAGTATAAATGCTTGTATATTTTACATATATAACCATAAATGCAGTTTATTATTGTATTCTCAGAGTATGCTAACTGCCACTGTGCAGTTAGGTGAAGAGCTCTGATTTTAGAAATTTACAACTTGAGAAAACATAGGAATCAAATAAGGCTTTTGCAAAATTATCCAGTGTTTTCATTAGATATGGAATAATTCATGGGTAATTTCCTGCCTACAGGGATGTGCATTAAAGCCAGATTTGAAGTAAGAGAGTGTCTACAGAGAGGAAGACACACTGAAAATTCTAGGCATAAGGAAACCTCCAAAGGTAAAACCTGGAAACAAGCTGCATGAGTAAGTGGGGAGGAGCATGGCAGTGGGAGTAGCGCTAATAAAGTTGGTCCATTGGGCACCATATGCTGCCAGGGAATTGGCAGAGGATTTGTAGACCTGACTTTTCCTGGACTTCTGATTACCCTGGGCTCTCTCCATTGCCTAGAAGCAGACTGTCAAAGTCAATATTTTTGGACTTTAGCCTTTAAAAGTGGCATTTCAGGTGTAGGAACAGGCTAGGAAATAAGCAGAACAAATATTAGCTACCAATCCCCTTTTCGCTACTCCCCTCCCACATACACACATATAAGACATCCCTAGGCCACATGAAAATCATTTTAAATAGAGATAGAATTAAGGAGAAAAGTAAAACAATGTAGGTAGGTCCTGTGGAGTGTCCCCGAGAAGAGATCACGTGTCCACCCACCATGAAGAAGGGGCAAACTTGGCACAGAGACTAGAGTATAAGAGAAGGCAGGTGTAGGGCAACCTGGTGGACTCTCTCTGCTCCTTGATGGGGAGCAAGAAGAGCCCTCTCTTTTATGCCTGAATGTGGCCTGAACTAGCTGACTGTGTTCTTTCAGCCGAGATGAGGAAAGTATGGGTTGTTCAGACAATCTGCACTCCCCACCCTCTCCCTGCCCCCACGACCCCTGATCACATAAATATCCCAGCACCTGGATGACTTTCTAGGGAGAAATTTGGAAGATACAGAGCTGTCATGGGTCAAATTTATCCTGAGACAACTGGTGAAGCTCTCAAGCAATTGAATTTATCCTGAATTGATAACATTAAGTTTTCCATTACCAGGTAAAATGGCTCATTACAAAAATTTACTTCAGTTAGAGAAACAAAGAGTTAGATTTCTGCACATCTGAGTGCATAAATGAAGAATTCATACTTGCCATGTAAATTCATCAATAAATAAGTATTTGGGGAAAATAACTGTAATTTCTAATTAAGATTTTCCTGTGAAGATAGAATTAGTGTATTTAAGACCATTAATGAACAATCCATGACGGTATATACATAGGTATAAAAGGGTGTGCTGGTCTACTAGTTGGGTGGCCATTTGGAAAAAAGGAGATTAGTGAAGATTGGAGAGGCCACAAATGGCTTCCTGGAAGCTCTGTAAAGGTGGCTTTACCCTGAGAGGAAGGACATTTGAGGATGGAAGAAAGACAGCAAAAGAAGGGCAGACAGACTACACTGTCACTACCATGAGAAAAAGGCCTCGTCTTCTACTAATACTCAGCCTGACATATGGTGGGCACTCAATAAATATTGAATTACTGGTTTAGTATGAGCATTATAAAATCCAAATAGAATGAGATTAGCCCAAGGTTTCCCCGTGTCTGGAGTGCTGGCATTTTGGAGCAGATGATGGCTTGCTGGGTGCAGCTGTCCTGGGCATTGTAGCATATTTAGCACCATCTCAGGCCTCTATCCCCTAGATACAAGTAGCAACTGCTCTCCCTCAAGTCATGACAAGCCAAAATGACATTGCCAAATGTCACTTGGGAGGCAAAATTGTCCCCCATTAAGAACTACTAGATTGGCCTGACTACAGCCTGACAAGGAAATGAGAAAATGAGGTCTGATAGGTGGAGTAATTGAATATATGTTATAGATACAGGTTTACATGTTTTATTGGACTGAGTCACTGCTCTGTTTCCTTAATGTAGCACCATTTGTTGAGTTCATAGTCTGTCCTGACATTGTATTAAGAGTTTATAGTAATTATTTAGCTCTGAAATAGGTATTGCTATCTTTATTTTGCAGACAATGAATTGCCAAAAGGCATGCAGTTAAGATTTGTACCTAAATCTGTCTGACTCAAAAGCCATATTCAACATCGGGCTATACTGTTCCTTTATAGTGCTGCAAGCATATGGTGCAGATTCTTAGATAATATATTTACACACATATGTAGGCATATCTATAGAGAGATAGATGAGAGATGGACAGATAGATACGTAAACATACTTGTTCATTCTTATGACATAAAACACATTGATTACTTTGCAGATGAGATTATCTGGAATGAGATGTGTGTTTCAATTATTACCTGAGCCATATTAATCTTGCTGTATTCAATTTGAGTACAGTGTTGACTAACACTTCAATTAGTTCCAGTTTGCTTGATTTCACACCCCATAAAAGTTAATGCCGGCTGCGTCAACACCGGCAAAGGGGAGATGCAGTGCTTCTTGCAAAATCTTAAGTAGTGAACACACTTTCTGTTATTGAAGATGGGTAGCTCGATAATTCTGAACTAGTCAGATTAGCTTTCTCCATCCAGGATGTAATATTAAAGGACAGAAAAATGTTAATTGAGCCTTGAAGAACCTTATTATGTTTGATATTTATCCCAGCGAAAGAAAGGATGAAATGAAGAGTCTTTCCGACCTTACTTGACAACTAATCTTAAAGTAACACAACACTCAATCTCATTTTCAAATGCAAAATGAAGACATTGTGAGAAATTTAAAAAGCCTGGAAGGGTCCTATGAACTGGGTAAGCCAGCGTTACTCCTGCAGCTGCATTAAGCAAGATGACGGCTGCCTCCAGTTATTTAAAGACATCCTTCAAGGTCCTCAGTCCTCCAAGGTCAGACAAATTTAGTCTTTTGATGTGGAATGACCACAAGACCCTATTTTTTGTGTACATGACACAATGAACATTCACATTAGAAATTATAAAAGTGATTCAGGGCATTTGCAGCTCTCCAGCTTGAGTTCAGAGGGCTCAGATATGCTATCCTTGAGTTCCTTTACTTAATTCTCAAGCTTTGTCCCTCTACAATTTTGTCCCTTCAAGCAGAGACTCTGATCAGAATCTGCCCCAAACTCCCAAAAAACTTACTGCATTTATTATTTCTCCTTGTATCTGCCTGTTAGCCTAACCTGGTTATCATGAAGCCAATTATGTACTGCCTCTCCTTCCATAGTGGTAGTAATACAGAGTGGTTAAGAGACTGACGTCCACAGTTTCACTGGGTAGATTCAACTTGTGGTTTCACCCTTACATCCTTGTGCAAGTTACAGAAACTCTGAACTCTAGTTTTATTCATTGATACAATTAAAGTAATAATAATACACAGGAATATTGCATAGAATAACTGAAAACAATGAAGCACCTATAACTGTACCTAATAAATACATAGTAAGCCTTTACTCAGCATTTGCTTTTTTATGTTATAATACTAGAGAAATAGAAGAAATAGAAATAGAAATAGAAGAAACACTAGAGAAAAGATACGTATATAGCTAAAGGGCCAGAAGGACAAAAATTTCATATTATAAGATGACTAGGCTTCAAGTATATACATCATCATGTTATTCTTTCTATTCCAACAAATATATGTGTGCAAAACCATTTTATAAACTGTAAATACTACAAAAGTTAATTCCAAAATACCAATTATTTTCAATAGCCTGGAAAGCATCAACACCCAATATTTATTTTCAAAGTACCACTTTAGTGGTATAAACATACTTCCTTCCTATTCTTCCAAATTCCTTTAAAAGATTTATTTTTTAGGGAAAGTGAATAATACGGGTATTTTGTTAAGTATTAAACTGCTTTTATTTACCAGGTTATTATCTTACTCAATTCACTGTTTTTCTTAAGTACATTTATGAAACAAAAATTACAGTTCTTTTTGTCTTTGTATGAAAGTTCTCAAAGTTACTGGTTTCTATAAAGACAAAGGAGAAGCAATTTTTTATCCATGAAATAAATACAAGAAGAGCTTTGGTAGTGTACGGGAATTTAGGTGTCAAGTTAGTAACTCCAAGTCATGACTTGCTTACATTGTTTGGCCCCCTTATTTCTCATATGCAGCTTTTTTACTGTCTGTTCTTTTTCTTCCCATTTCAAATTAAAAATTTTTGAGACACAAACATTTTTTGAAAAAGAGTATACTGAACATCTATGTGCATCAATTCAGTAATTAACATTTTCTCTTATTTCTTTAGTATCTATTAACTATCTATCTTGAATCTTTTAAAACTAAATTGCAGACATCTTAACACTTAACTCTAAATACACACAAAGTTTAGGAGGGGGGAATAGCTCAGTGGAAGAGTACCTGCCTAGCATGCACAAGGTCCTGGGTTCAATCCCCAATACTTCCACTTAAAAAATAAGTAAATAAGTAAACCTAGTTGTCTCTTTCCCTTAAGAAAAAAAAAAGCATTCTTAAATACATACCAAATCTAAAACATAATCACGTTGCATTTGATTATTGTCTCTTTGGCTTGTTTTTTACAGAACAGTCCCACTAAAAATTTTTAAGCAGAATATTGAATTTTAAACAGACCAGTTACCTTTAAATGTTCTGTATGCTGAACTTTTCTGATTGTTTCTTTAGGGCCTTACTGAATCTGCTCCTCTATCCCTGACATTTCCTGTAAAGTAAATGTTAGTTCTGAGATTTTGATTTACATTCAAATAAAACATTCTGAGTAAAAATGTATCATATATAATCTGGTTCCTTTATATCTTAGGTATCAGGAGGTACATGACCTCAGATGGTCTCACTATTACTGAGACTAAGTTCGATCACTTAGTTAAGGCTGTGACCACAAGATCTCTATTGAGAAGATTTTTTTATTCCCCTTTGCAAGCAATAAGTAATCTATGGGAGGGCATTTTTCATTATAGAAATATCCTTTAATGATTCTTGCCTGAATAATCATTCTACTGCAGATTGTAAACCATTTTTAACCAATTATATCATTTCTTCTCTATTTGTAGGTATTCTTCTGTAGATAAATGCTTTTCTATTATCCTGGGGATAAATGAAAATTACTCATTAAAGAAAAAAAGGATGCAGTGAATGCTTAATTATTTTAATATAATTACTAATTTTCATAATTTGTTATAATAGTTACACCTCAAAGGTAACCATTTTTCCTTTCTCTTTTCATCTTTACTTTTTTAAGTATCACTGTAGTCTCATGGATTTTGTTTATTCAAAATGTTATGCTAGTTACTGGAAGCCATTATTCTTCAGAGGGCCATACTGTCCTGAATTTGGCCAGTAGGAGCCACATAAGTGAGTCTAAGTGTTTTTGACACAACCTCATTTGTTTGAGTTTGACTTCCAACACAGTAAGATAATACAGTCTCACCTTTTATTTACTTCTTCCCAATCTAAAAACAGTCATTTCTTCCAGAATCTCTAATTCCTTTATTTAGTAGTGGTATTTTGAAACCAAGATCTAGGATCTAGAGGTCTCAGTGCATGCAGTATATCATTGCGTCTAGACACTTTTAATGAACAAAGCAAAGAAGTACATATATTTTTCCATATGAATTATAGACTTAATGGAGTAAATGTTAAAAATAAAATTACTGGTATTAAATTAAATTTAAATATTAACTTGGGCAGTGTTGACATTTTTATGAAGCTGAATTGTCCCATTGAAGAATATGGTATGTCTCTCATTTGTTCAAGTCTACTTTTTATTGTTTTATTATTTTTTAATTTTTTATTAAATACAGTTGCTGTATAAGTTACAGGTGGACAATACAGTGATTCACAATTTTTAAAAGTCATACTCCATTTATAGTTATTACAAAATATTGGCTATATTCCCTGTTTTGTACAATATATCCTTGTAGATTATTTTATGCCTTATAGTTTGTATCTCTCACTCCCCTACCCCAAATTGTCCCTCCTCCTTCCCTCTCCCCACTGGTAACCACTAGTTTGTTCTCTATATCTGTGAGTCTGCTTCTTTGTTATATTCACTAGTCTGTTGTATTTTTTAGATTCCATGTATAAATGATATTGTACAGTATTTGTCTTTCTCTTTCTGACTTACTTCACTTAGCATAATGCTTTCCAAGTCCATCTAGGTTGTTGCAAATGGCAAATTTTCTTTTTTTATTGTATATATACCACATCTTCTTTATCCATTTATCTGTTGATGGACACTTACGTTGCTTTCATATCTTGGCAATTAAAAATAATGCTACTTTGAATATTGAGGTTCATGTATCTTTTCAAATTACTGTCTTTGGGTTTTTGAGATATATACCAAGGAGTGGAATTGCTGGGTCATATAGTAGTTTTATTTTTAATTTTTTAAAGAAAACTCCATACTGTTTCATTTATTTATTTTTTTAGAAACCATCATATTTTTTTAAATCTGTCTCTTAAAACAAAAGAAGTAAAATCAAAAATAAACAAATGGGACCTAACTAAACTTAAAAACTTTTGCACAATAAAGGAAACTGTCAATAAAATGAAAGATAACCACTGAATGGGAGAAAATATTTGCAAATTACATAACCAATGAGGATTAATATCCAACATATATAAATAGCTCATACAACTCAACATTAAAAAACAAACATACATACAACCCAATTAAAAACTAGACAGAAGACCTGAATACACATTTTTCCAAAGAGGAAATGCAGATGGCCAACAGGGACATGAAAAGATGCTCGGCATCTCTAATCATCAGAGAAATGTAAATCAAAACCACAATGAAATAACACCTCACAACTGTCACGATGGCTATCATCAAAAAGAACACAAATAACAAATGTTGGTGAGGATGTGGGGAAAAGGGAAAACTTGTACACTGTTGGTGCAACTATAAATTGGTGCAGCTGCTGTGGAAAATAGTATGAAGATTTCTGTTCAAGTCTACTTTTATATCTGTTCCAAATTTTTCATCTTAGAGTTTTTCCCATAGAGTTTTTCTTTAAGTTTAATGCTAAGTACTTTATCCTTTTTTATTGCCTTTATAAATGAGTTCTCCCATTATATCTCCTAATTTTTTATTACATAAAAACTCATTTTAGCATCTTTATATTTACACACTTTTAAAATGATTTTATTTTGAATATTAAATGTGCTTTTATTTTTTATGTTTTTTTCCTGTTTATTATCTCTAGGTTAGGTGTTTTGTCCTCTGCAAACATAAATAATTTACCTTTTCCTTTTCAATCCTTATTTACCAAAAGGATTGTTTTCCTGATTTCATTTTACTGCACATCCAGTATAATTTTAAATATGAATGGACATACTGGAATCCTGTTTTGTTTTTGGCTTTGGTAGGAAAGCTCTCATGGTTAAACATTTTATAATATTAAGGGTCACCATCAATCATATTTGATTGACATTTTAATAATCAGGAATGGATACTACATTTTGTTGAATGTATTTTCAGTGTCTAAAAGACGATATGGTTGTTTCTCCTGTATCTATTATTACAGTAAATTATTTTAAAAGATCTACAAATATTGAAGCATCTTTGAATTTCTGAAATAAAGAACAGTTTAGTGTGACATTATTTTTATTGTATTGTTTTTCAGGATTTTCTTTAGAATTTCTTTATGTGGATATTTATGAGTAAGATTATCTATAGCCTTTTCAGGGGGACAAGTTTAGTTGCTGGTTTAAATTTGGTACTTTTCAATGCCTCAGAAAAATTTAAATAACACTGAGAAGTCTGAAGTTTTGTACAATTTAAATAGCAATGAGAAGTTTGAAGCTTTTGTACTTGCTAAATCTGCTGCTTTTTTGTTGGGGGGGAGTGTGTAGAACTTTGATAATACTGTCTACTTCTTTAATGGAAATTGATTTGTTCAAACTGCATCTATTGAGCTAAATTTAGTAAGTCAATGTGAAATTCAGAAACAACATGTTTAAACTCTTCCTACTCATCACCTAATCCTATCTCTCTCCTTATTTTTCCTGCTACAGAAAATACTCGGTCTACCCAGTTATTCAACTAAAAACCTGAAAATTAGCCTTGAATCTTTGTCCTCCATACTTTATACTTTTCTCTTTCATTCATTCAATCTATCAATCTATTGTATTTTCAAAATAGATTTCAAACCCGTCCACACTGCTCCGTCAACACCAACATTCCTCTAATCTGAGCCTTGATTATTTGTTTTTCTCTTGGATTAACTATAGTAATCTATTAAGTAATGTCCCTGTGTATATTCTCAAAGCCATACAGATCATTCACCTAATAGCATCCAAAATATTTTTATAACTTTTACTAAATTATAATTTAATAATTGTTAAGGATTTGGCCCCTGGTTACTTTTTGCTTCTTTAACTGTATCTTTTATCAATTGCCTTGTTGCTCACTAACGTTCAATCCATTGATTTATTGCCTGTTTTTTTTTTTTTTTTTTTTTTTCCTGCCAATCTTGGTCTCACTTGGAAAGAAACATTTTTGTCTTGGATTATCTTGGATTATTTTTCTTTCTTTTCCTTTTAACTATAGTACAAATGCTACCTTCTCTAAATGCTTTACTTGATCAATGTAACAATTTCACTCCCAGCATTACTCTCCATTAAAGCACCCATTTTATTATCTTCATAGCATAAATCACCATTGAAAGTCTTATCTGTTCACTTAACTATTATCTGTGCATATTAAAATGTCAGCTCCATGAAGAGAAGGTCTTGTCTCTATTGTTCACAGTTTTATCCCAAAGACCTAGATCAGTGTCTGACAATTAGTTGGCCTAAGTGAACAGACTGAATAAATGTATGATCTCCTGAATGGAGAAGTACACACAATTAGACAAGGAGTTTAAAAGCTGAAGGGAGAAAGGGCCAAAATGGAAATTTGCAAAAAAGAAAACTAGAGCACAGTAATTCCTAAAAATCTCTGCCTAAATAATATTTTAATCCTAGGCAAGTAAACACTGAGGCTATTTATGAATTATATCGTATTTTTCCCTAGGAAGTAATTTTTTTTAGTTTTAAAAAATTAAGAAAATAATACGTATTTGATTTGATTTATAGCTTTCTCTGTATCGGAGTCCAGGATGACATAAATCCTCATGGTCTTACAATCCTCAGGTAAGTAAGATGTGTTACCATTGCCTATCTACTACACATCCTGTGTCTAGTTTGGTGACCACAGAGCCACCCATGACATACTTTTCATCAAAATTCCCCTGTTGCTTTGTTTTCCTCTTGTCTTTTGTGGGTTTATATGGAGCCAGCAGAGTGGAATATTGTCTAATCAGCCTCTCCTACATTATTCATTTGCTTCCTAGTTGTTACATGTTTATTAAATTCAGTTGTTTTGAGGTTCAAGTTTATTCAGCTGATGTTTACTGAGGACCCATTATGTTCAAGGCACATTATTCTAGGTACTTGGGATAAAACAAAGAAAAAAAATGATATAAAAGAAAACAAAGCATAAATCCCCTGACCTTAAAAAAGTATGTATTCCATTAATGAGATTAGTCAACAAACATAAGTAAATCATTTATTACTTTAGGAAATTATAATTGTTAAGAGGAAAAGAAGAACAGTGTACAGGGGATATGGAATGTCGGAGGATGTAGTTGGGGGGGGTGGGTGGGATGCAATATTAAATAGAGTGATTAGAATAAGTCCCATGACAAGGTGAAAATTAGACCAAGCTTTAAATAAATGAAGGGCCTAGCCAAGCTGAGGTCCAATGTACCTGAAAACAGGGTAAGGAAATGGTAGAGTAGTGTATAAAATAGCCTTAAAGAACAAACTCATCTCATAAGCCCTTATAAGGTCTTTGTTTTGCATTTTTTCTTCTTCTCTGAATGACTTGGGCAGTCATTTGAAGATTGTGATTTCAAAGGATCACTCTGCATTTGGGTTGAGAATAATCGCCTTAAAGGGCAAAGCTAAAAGCAGGAAGACATGTGAGTAGATTATAAAGTAACTTGGGCTAGAAACAATGGTGTCTCGGACTGGGGAAGTTTAGTGGAAGCCGTAGAAAATGGAAAGTTTATGCATACTTTGAAAGAAGTACAGCAGGCTGCCTGATGGATTGAATATGGATTTGAAAGAAAAAGAAAATTAAAGGAGACTTCCATAGTTCAGGCATGAGCAACTGAAAGGATAGCGTTGACATCAATTGACATGCTGAAGGTTACAAAATGATTCTTTTGCTTTGTTTCATTTCATCTTAATTGTGAATATCAGAGTTCAGTTTTTTGCTATGTTGAGTTTGAGATATCAATTAGACATAGCAAGTGGAGCTACCAAGGAAGAAATTGGATATATGGAATTGGAATTTAGAAAGAGAGGTCTAAACTAGAGCTATAAATTTAGAAATCATTTGCACATTGATTGAAGCCATGAGACCAGAGGGATCACAAAAGAAATGCAGATGGGTAGGGAAGATAAGTGATACAAAGATTGAATTCTGGGGTGCTCCAAAATTAAGAGTTTACAAAGAAATGGGAGAGTCAGCAAACGATAATGAAGAATCAACTGCATCAGAAAGAAAAACCAAGAGAATCTTGGTATTCAAGTAAAGAAACATATCAATGAGAAAGGAGTGATCAATTTCTTAAAATGCCACTCATTTAATTGACCACTGCATTCAACAACCTAGAAGTCAGCCTTGGATTCAGCAACCTCAACAAGAGCAGCATCATGAGAATGAGAGAAGGAAACACAAGCCTAAATAGATTGGACATTAGAGAGAACAGGAGGAGAATTGGAGACAGAGTATAGAAAATTTGTTCAAGGGTTTTCATTATAAATGGGAAAATAACAAAATATGCACTAACAGGTGGGGCAGGTGGGATCAGGAGAAATGCATGTGTGTGTTTATAAATAACAATACATTTGTTTGCTAATTGCAATGCCCAACAGAAAGCCAGCTATTGATAATTCAGAAGAACAAGAATTGCCTAGAGTTCATTCCCTGAGAAGATGGAAATTGGTGCAGAAATGGAGGAACTGGATGGCTTGGGAGAAACATGGTGTCATCCACGGTGACACTGGAAGAGACAGAAGATGTGGGTGCATAGGCTACTTTCTTTTTTAATTGTTTCATTTTCTCATGAAGTTGGAAGCAGCCTTATGAGATTTGGGAATGTATGCTGATAATCAGTGAAGAATTGTTAAGGTCATTTGATTTCCTACCAGGACAATTGCCACACCAATTCATTCTATTTGTTATTCTGTCATATGTTATGTTTCTGATGGGCAGTTTTAAAAACCTTTCATTATTATCTTTGGTATGAAGTACAAACTCATAGCATTCAAGGTCTTCCAAACCTAGTACATTTTGAATATCACATTCTAGATCATTATTCCAATCATACGGATGTCCTTCTCAATATCCAAATAATGTATAAAATATCAGCTATATATGCCTTTGCGCTTAATGTTCCCTTACTCTAAAATTTTCTCCCATCTTCCTACCCATTTAATTTCATGAGGTCTAGTTTGAATAGTACAGGCATATGTTGGAGAGATTGCTGTTGGATTTCAGACCACCTCAGTAAAGTGAATATCACAATAAGCAAGTTACACAAACTTTCTGGTTTCCCAGTGCATAAAAAAGTTATGTTTATACTATACCATAGTTTATTAAGTGTGCAATAACTCATGCCTAAAAAAATATTTATACCTTAATTAAAAATATTGCTAAAAAATACTAACCATCATCTGAGCTTTAGCAAGTCTTAATATTTTTACTGCTTGAAGGCCTTCTTTGGAATATTGCAAGAATTACCAGATGTGACACTGAGACACAAAGTGAGCAAACACTATTGGAAAAATGGTGCCAATAGACTTGTCTGATGCAATATGAAAACAAACCTTCAATTTGGGAAAAAAAAAATTGCACAGTGCAATAAAGCAAAGCACAATAAAATGAGATATGCGTGTATCTTCTTCAAAGCATGAAGGTGTTCCCAGCCCTTTGGGTGGAATTCATGCAGACAAAACAACATATTGGTGAGAAAGCACGTATTTCAAAACTAGACCTTGGTTAAGACCTTGTGTGGATTAATGTGTCCAGCCTTCAGTTTTCTTATCTGTTAAAAAGGAAATAGCAATAATACCTATAAAATATTTATTTTTAAAATTAAATGGATTAAAACTTGTTAAGTTAATTGGAAAAAAGTACATGTATCTTTTCACCTTCTTTAGTACTTCCATATTAAGTTTTGTATCTAAGATCCTCTTGTATTAGTCATCTTTTTCTTTTACACAGGAACTAGCATTTTTTCCTTAAAGCCAGATAAATGTTTTACATTTTGAATTAACATGAATAATAAACGTATTTCTTAAAAATCAGCACTAACATTTAAAAAGAAGTTAATAGGAGCCAGGCGCTATGTTGTATGTGCATTATATCATAAATATTATCACTTTTATCCTCACAATAACCTAATGAAGTAAGTATAATCATACAAATGAGAAAATGCTAATCAAATAACTTATAAATTGCCCAAGTTCACCCAGATAACAAGAATTTGAAGTAGATTTGCACACAGATACCTCTGATTTCAAAGCCTGTGCTCTTAATAAGTGATCTCTAATTATACCTCTTAAATTTGAGGTAGAGACATTTTTGAATGAGAATAAAGGAAAAAAAAGTGAGCATTTTAAGACTTATTATATAATGAATTTCAAATATATTCATTCTTCTTTGCTTCTAGCCTAAGGGTTGGCCCTGGTGAAATAAATGTATATAGATATTCATGTTGTGCAATAGACATAAATAATGCAAACTCAATATTTTAAAACTCATTATATACAAGAAAAACACCATTTAGAATGTGTAGGGCAAAGAGAGAACAAGGCACCATCCAAAATTCTATCTCACAAATGAGATCTGTGGCACCCAGCCAACAATGGCAAGAGGTTGTAATTTTGATAGCATACAAATATTTGGTAGAAACCCTCACTCAACGTAACAAAATGCACTAGTTTGATATAAATATTTTTTTTCCTGAAATGTTCCCTTAGGGACGACCAAATCTGTTGTTCAAACACTGCCACCCACATCCATATGTATCCTCTTCGCTGCCAATGTTTTTTAGTTAGTTTTTGCTTTGTTTTGTTGTTTTGCTTTTAGCCACCATGTAGACCTTAAACAACCAATGGATATGCACACACATATATAGCAAGATATATGAGGCACATGTAACATAACTTAAGAAAAAGTACTTTCAATTAAAGTGTAATTGAGCAATGCTTGCCACATTCAGGACATTTGAATTTCTTGCTAGTTACCAAGGTTCATGGCAATATGAAATAAGACCTTCTAGAGGCTAGATAATTAATACAAATAACACATTTGGAAAACACACCAAATTATCACTTCCTTTTGAAGGAAATCACTTATTTTCTCAGAAAAATATATTCTTGGAATAACTCTTTCACTCTAGTTTTAGCACATTGTTTTGGCAATTTATTAAAACTTCAAGTGGGAGTCATACAGATTAATATAAATATCTTATTTTGCTTTAACACTAGGTTTCTGTTAAAACAGAGCATCTTGTTATATTCATGCATCATCATTTGGCTGTGAGGTGGCTGTAAGTCAAAAATAGTCAACACTTGTGGAACGTACAGTAACTGAGAGCACCAGTAGATTACATTTCAAGGGCTCATCAAGGTGAGAATGAGATACTTCAATGCCACTTGCTTCCTTGTTAGGAACTTTACCCAAATGGAGAAATGTAAAGATTTGTTCAGCAGGGCCTTATCTCATTGACCTTTCTTCATTTGGAAGATTATCACCTAAACATGATCTCATGTTGTAGGGGTTCCCTAGATGGCACTGATTTTTTTTTTTCATTCTATTGTGGCTAAGGGCATACAATCTTACTTCAAGTCATGAAATCAAATCCAGTTACTAAAACCGGAAAATGCGTCTTATTATGTTTCTATGGTGCAATCTGTTGCAATACACAATTAAATGCTTCCATCCTGGAGAAAAAAGAAGTATAGGAAGTAGGATAAGGAGAACAAAAATATTTGGGGCTAAAAAAAAAAATCCCATGATAAATAAAATGAGCACAATAAAATGTCCTTCCTTAATAGCTTCTCTCAGTTGGGGGCCCATATGTTCTCTATGTTATGAAGACATATCCTTGAATGTCAGAGTATTTTCTACCAGAGCTTTCAAAATATATGTTTTCATTTTTAAAATCATAAAATATTTTAGTTATTAAATTAAGACTTATCAACACAATTTATTACAGTAGGCTAAAAAGAGAAGAACAGAGACAGAATTAATGTGTAAATGAAGCATTCATTCAAAAGACCTCAGTGTATGTGTACCAATGAATGTTTTACAATAGGTCAAAAAGAGATAAGTGGTAGGAGATTTGTCATTATAAGATGCACAGGAGTTTAACAATGCCAAACTTGAAACTACCTGTAATCAGTCCCTAAACAGAACCTTTTGCCATATTCATACTTATGTTTCTAGAAGCAATTTAGTTTCAAAAAAACACAATCATTTGTCATCTTAAATTAATTGTGGTTAATTTGAGTTTTATTGGATTTATATTCCTGTTTGTATGTAATTTGTAAAATCCTTTTTTTTTCAGTTAAAAACTGTCAATGAATGAAATTCATATTTAATTTTGTATTCATTTTCATACACAATTAAGATAACAACACAAATAATTTTTAATAGCTAAGGACTGTTGGATATGTTTTCCTTTAAGGAAGTAGAGGTACTCCAAGGAAATATTGAGAATCTTCCTCTATACCATCATTGCCAAGAAATCATTCAATGGGCTGATACTTTATGACAGCAATCAATTATTTCAGTATAAAGTTTCCTATTGGTATAATTTCCTAAACAAGTCACAATCTTTTGGACATCCAGGATTTATTTGTATACACTGTTTTCATTTTCTAGAATTCCATTTCCTTTTCTGAGACAGGAGGGAAGAGGGCAGAGCACAGTCATTAAAAGAATGACATAGCCCTTGAGGACAGGACAAAAACTGGTTAGAAAAAACTAACCCAAAATGGCAAAAGATTCAACTTCCAGTAGACCTTGAGCCTCATTATATGTTCATTGTAATATATCAACATGCTAAATGACATACATACAGTTCTGAGACTGACCATAAAAGGCCAAAAAATAGGTGGAGCTCAATTCCAGAAAATCCCCCGACTTCCCCAAAATAGTTGGAATAATCCTCCCACTTGTTAGCCTATGAAATTATTCAACCATAAAAACTAACAACCCCTTACCCTGGGGCTGCCTTTCTTGCCCTCCGTCTTTGGAGTGTGTATCTCCCTGAATAAATCAGCTTTCTCTCTAATGTGACTCACTCTTGAATTTTTCCTGCAGGAAGCCAAGGACCTTCACTTGGTGGGGCACATTCCAGGGACTAGCTGGAAATCATCCTCTCATGTCCCATTTTCCTGCAACATTTCCACCAATTTCTCTGTCCCTTCATTCACTGTACTTAAACTTGACAATGACTAGGTAGTTACTTCATGTGGCAACCCTTTTGTTGAAGATATTTGAGATAATCAACTTATACCTGTCATGGACATGAAATTAATTACACTTTCCAACATGATCCTTGACTGTCCAAAACCAAACCTACCATTAAGTAAATTAGCGCTAAGCACTGACAATATTATGGTACACCACTTGCATTATTATTTAGGGTTCTTTAGAGAAACAGAACCAATAGGATTTAGATAGATAGATGATAGACAGATAGATATAGGTAGACAGACGGATTTTTAATTTTTATACCACTGCTTTGCTGATGTTCCTAACATGGGCATAGTCTACTCACTGGGAGATCCAGATTGGATGTACCATCTATACCTCAGACTGATTGTCCACATGTGGATTCATGTTTTCAAGTACCTAACTTATGAATTACATGTTAAATTTATCTATTATTTCCTGAGATCTTTGAAATAAAACAGGAATGAGAATTGATCAGGCATAGTTTACTGAGAAAAAACTAAGCCAAGATATTGAAATTAAATAAATTAAAAAAAAAAACAGCCAAAAATCTAATGCTTAATAAGAAATAGTATACGATTTTTATATATGACCCTTAGGTTGTCAAATTATTCAGGTGAGTCTATTGTGGATATTTACAAGTGTAATAACATGCAGGTCTGTTTTTGTCAGGTAAGGTGTGAAGTTCTGATTTTACTTTTGACACATCCTCTCCGCCCCTCTCCCAATGTTCAGTAACGCCTAAATGTTTTCCAATTGATGGAACTGAAAGCATTGTAAGAATTAAATACTTCTTTGAATATTGGTTTTCTTAAGCAGTCTTTTTTTTTTTTTTTTCCAAATCTTGAGGCTGGCCTTGTAGGCACATGTACATTGAGTCATTAATTTTTTTAAAGGACAATTTGACCTTAAAAGAAATTAAACGGACTACTTTCATTGAGTAGAAATATTACTAAAATATGTGCCTCTCTTAAACCTGACTTATATTTTACATTTTCAAAAAGATATTTTTATACCTGATATACTTTTGTAAAATACTATTGAAAGTGCATTGCTATATTACATTTTATATTTGGGTTAAAGAATCTTTTATTTAACATTTCATTTTTATTTAAAGTGAGTCACATATAAATTGCTCCAATATGGGCTATTTCCAAGATTTCTTCCTGTGGAACCCTAGAAGTTCAGACGTGCTAAAAATACAAGAAATTTATGATGGGAATTTTGTTCTTTCTGGATAAGATTATAAGAATAATTATACAAATGTTTTATTTTCCTATGAAAAACACAATGGAACACCTGTTAGGTTTGAGGATTTGGGGAAAATCAGAAATTAAGTTGCTTTATCTAGATTAGATATTGATTTAAAAAAATAATGCTGACTTTGCTTTTGGAAATTTAACTTAATCCTATGCCATTATTTCATATAGGCATTAAAAGCTGTTTTAATTAGCTTTGTGAGAAAAGAAAACTAAACGCTTGCAATTTTTTCCCTTGAATTCTCTCCTTTAGTATCTTTTCTCCATATTTAAAAATAATTTTATCGACTTCCAAGAAAACCCACTAAGATTTGTCCTTGGAGCTATTCTTTTTTTTTAAGAATTCAAAAATTTTAAAAAACGATTTATTTTTCTTCTTTTAAATTGTCTTTCCCCTAATTGCTTTCAGCTTCCCCCTTTTCAATTCTAAGCACGTCTTTTCAAGTTCTGCTCACAGTTGTCACCTCAGTCATTTGTGATCCCCTTGTAATTTCCAGGTGCTCAGTTTCATGGGTTGCATATGGTACACAAAGCTAAAATCACTATAATCATATGCTTAATACAGTACTTTCAATGGAACACAATTACAGATGATTTTGAGCATAATCTGAGGAAAGGTCAATTCATTTTTTAAATCAGAAATATTTCCAATGGTGGTACATATATTTCTAAAATTCCATTACAACAATATTCTTTTTTGCCTGTTGATTTGACTTTGGAAGAAAAAATCCATAGTTTGAACAACTATCTGAGTTGTTCAACAAGACTCAATTATACCATCTGCTATTGACTGATGAATTTAATAATGTAATAAAGATGCCAACCATGACAGAATTGGTTAGTTCGATATTAGGGCAAAATGCCATTTCTTCCACAAACTTGGCTAATGAAAAATATTGCCTGCAATATGATGAGATCTGTCAAGTAAATTTATGGTATGCAAAATTCATAAGCTCTGAAGTATTTTTTTGGAGTTTGGGGCAGCCTATCGTGGGCTCTCTGTGCAAGAAACAAACAAATCGAATGCAGGATGAGCTGCATTCCAAATGACTCATTAGAAATATCTCATGTTCTGTATCCATCTTTTCTCTAGAATATTCTTTTTTGGAGAGTTCTATATTTCACATTTAATTTTTATGTTCACTTGCAAGTTTCTCCTGTCCTGCAGTTCAAAAAGTCTGTTGAAGGAGAAATTAGAGGCTGTGATTCAGAATTCAGTGAGTCTAGTCCCTGCAGAAACTTGGCAGAGGATAGAGTCAGTTCTTGGGATGCCAAATTGAGTGGCCCAGGGCCAGATGCTAATTTTGAATGCATGGCACACTTCACTTTGTGTCTCGATTAAGCCATGTCGGTGAAGCCCATGCAAGCCCAGCAGCAGATTTTATGCAGCACATGTATTAGTGTTCAGTGCATCATAGATTTAATCTTGGCTGTAAACACGTAGCAGAAATCACTTATTTTACATTAATAAATTCCACTTCTTTGGAAAAACAATGAATGAGGAATTTTAATTGATCTGTTTTGTCCATCATTTCTTATTTAAAATTTAATAATATCAATCTGGTCATTTCTCAAGACGTCATATTCAAGAAGAAAGAACTCACCTTACATAAAATGTGAAAATATGATAGGAACAGCATAAGATTATTTTCTCTCTCCACTTACTTACTTCTTTAGGATACATTAGACTGGAATGTATTCATGAGTTTGGATTTGGTCATTAAGCTAATTCAGAAGTCTTCAAGAAGACTAATAAAAAAAACAAAAAATAAGGAGCAAAGAAAATGAAACGTCAGTGTGTAAGCCAGATTGAAAAGCTTTATTTGATTGTCACGATTTTCACCTGATTGGAGCCACACTGCTGTTTCATCACCTGGGCGCCTCACCAAAACGGCCTATTTCCTACATCGGAAAGCTAATGCTTTCAGTGTTTGTGAGCCTTTAGAAACATGACCTTTTCCATGGGAGTCCTTTTGGCATTGTTCTTGTTTGAAGTCATTTGTAAATGAATGAATGAATGAGTAAATAAATAAATAGAAAAATAAATACCTTTTAAAAGTAAAAAAATTAAGTTACTTAAATAGATTTTTTTTTAAATGTGGATCCCGTTACTCAGTGGAGAGGATTGATGCACTGCCTTCCTGTACTGACCTTGATCTGTGCAACTTGCTCTGTTTTCAGCCAGACTGAAAAGACGAGGATGAGTCAGATACAGCTGGCTCTGTGAGTTCCAATAAAACATAATATTCTTGTAAAACTGTCATCTGAGAGCTATAAACAGGAGTGTTCTATCTCTACTAATAATTGTTTAAAAATCAACCAATGTGTGAGAAATCCTGACCTCCTGTTCAGAGAAAAAAGTCCATTAGTTCAATGAATTGATTTTGTGCTTAATTTTTTTTTCTCTGCAGCATTTTATTTCCTTTCTGTGTTCCTTTTCAGTTTGTTTTATGACACTCTGAGTATTTAGTCACCATTGGCTACTTAACAGAGAAAGGAGAGAAAAAGGCAAGGACCGAATTAGAAACTCTTTTTGAATTGTTGGCTCTTATTCCAGCCAATCCTCTTCTGGAGTTGGAAATAATGTTGCCTTTTTTTGGAATTAAGCAGGGGAAAAAAAAAAAAGAGTTTAGTGTAAATGATATGGTTATGTTACAGCATGCTTGCATTGGCGTAAGGGAAACACAAATTGAATTTGAAGAAACTTTTGAAGCACAGTAGGAAAAAAAAATCTTGTTTTCTTCCAGCACTGGTTTGATTCTGAATGGATCCGGTCTACATGGTGGGTACCCTGGTTATATATAATGGAGATGAGATTGAGGAGGCCCGACATTTCTTAATTTAGGTATTCTACCAGCGTAATGCTAGCCACCTCCTGTTTTTATTATACCAATTTAATGCCAGCCATTTCCTGTTTTCATTAGACCATTGTGATGCCAGCCTCCTGCTGTTCTCATTAGTGCAGGACTGTGTAATGGCCGCCACCTCATGTTTTCATTATAACAGAGCTGTATGGTGCCAGCTGCCACTTGTTTAACTTTACTGAGAAGCATTTGACCATGGACTACATACTTCTACAAGCTAGTGGCAAGCAAGGTGAAGGCATCTGGGGTTCCCATAAAATCGGGGTAAGTGCTTAAATGACTTATTAGCTATTGATGTGCAAGGAATAGATGCTGGTGATGACTGGGAAACTACAATTAACTGAGTAAACCCTTGAACTGTTTTTATCTGTTTATTATTTATTATTTTTTTTATTGAGGTATAGTCAGTTTATAATGTTGTGTCATTTTCTGGTGTACAGCACAATTCTTCAGTCATACATAAATATACATATGTTCATTTTCATATTCTTTTTCACCATGAGCTACTACAAGATATTGAATATATTGAATATATAATATTCTCTGTGCTATACAGTGTAAACTTGTTAATCTATTTTATATATACCAGTCAGTATCTGCAAATCTCCAACTCCCAGTTTATCCTTTCCCACCCTCCTCTCCCCACTGACAACCACAAGTCTGTATTCTATGCCCTGAACTGTTTTGTTATTATTGTCATTTTGTTGTACTTTGTTTTTGAATACTCGGTCTGACAAAGACCTTCAACAAGAGGTCTTTGACTTTGAAGTCCTGTACTGTGGTTATGTGTGGATAGATTTACCTGACTCAGAAGAGCCCACTTGTGATAATGGATACCCTTCATTGAGAGTTTACTAGGTGTCCAAAATGCTTCTAAGCTTTTTATGTATTATCTCATCTATTACTTACAGTTACCCCAGGAGTTAGTTAAGCTTACATACATTTTACAGGTGGAGAAACAGAAGCACATGGCAGTTCCACAATGCAGGGTCTGGCAAATGTCCTCTGTAGAGGGCCAGGTAGTAAGTTTTTTTTTTTTTTTTTTTTTTTTTTACTTTGTGGGCCATAGAATTTTGTCCTAACTATTCAACTCTGCTCTTGTACTATTAAACAGCCATAGACATTATATAAATTGGTGTGGCTGGTTTCTAGTAAGTATTTGTTTACAAAATAATCTGGGGGTTGGATTTCACCCAAAGGCCATAGTTTACCCATTCGTGGTATAAGTAAGAGAGTGGTAGGTGAGAGTTACGACGTTAACTGAGGTGCTTTAGCTGCAGTTTATGACTTCTCACTATTATCTACTTCTCCTCTGCAGCTTAGTAAATGGAAATACTTCCAATTTCATTCACTTAAGAATCTTTGTTGTGCAATGATTATTGTGACCTACATTTTCTTTTCTCTAGAGAAAAATGGTATGGGATAAAATTTTCTAAAACTCCATCACTTTGTCACCCTCCAATTGCTGCATTATTAACTTTACCAAATAGGGTAATTGACAGATGTGTATAAGTTTGTTGCAATGATGAAAAGCTGGTGAGAACTGTAACCTGTCAGTGTTCGCTGGGAAACAAAGTCCCATCCATCTGTTAGGGGACTCTAAATGACTGTAATGAGTCACTTTTAAGATGGCAGCTGTCACCCTAGGATTTGAACCTTTAAACCCCCAAAGAAAATGCATGCATATATATAATGAGGCACGTGCTTCAGTGAAAAGGGAAAATACATGCCCAAGTTTCATGCTCTTGATCTCAGGAGGTCAGAAAGCAAGGCTTTGTTCCATTAGGCTGTGATCTACAGTTAGCACCCTCATCTGTCTGAGGCCAATAACAGTCAGGCAGGCAGGAGTGATGTTGAAGTTTGGTTAAGACGTGCTATGTCTAACTTGTCTTTTAAATTTCCCAAAATGAATATACCCTCACGGTGAACTTTGTATGGCTCAACGTCACCTGTGGAAATTACCTTTATTGAACTGCAAGCACTGTAAAGGCAAAGAAAAGGAGAGAAGATTGAAACAGAACGCCAGTGCACTTTGTCATGAGGAGGGAAAGCGTTTGGGTCTTTCAAGCTCTGCCCAGGCTGCTTGGTTCAGCGTTGCCATGTGGGGACGTGTGGCTGACAAGTTTCTTAAAATCACTCTTTTCTTTAACTGTTACTATTTCTCTCTTAGTTTGGGTGTTTCTTCTAAAACAGGGCAGGTGGAGTCATAACATTTGCTGTGAAACAAAATGCAAATTCTACCATGCAAATAGACCATTAGGAAGTAAATTAGCTTGAACAGTCGTGGTATTTCAGTAATTATATTGCTCTTTAATATAGAAAGATTCCAGCATAAATAAAACCCAGCAAGTTTGCACAGGTGCTGGCAGGTGACTGAGTCTCACTGGAAAGACCCCCTCCCAGGCTGGGGTTGTGATTGTCTCTTCCCCCTCTGGAGTGCTTTTCAGCATGTTCCTGGCCTGGTGGTAACACCAGTATTCACTACAGTGTCTGATAACTTTAAGTTTAATGCACTCAGTGCATATTTAGCCAAGTTCTACCAAATAAAATCTCAACTGTGGATTGGCGATGGTAACTACTATTTATATCAATTAGCCTGTCAATGTGCAGACTTTTCAACTTTGCCACTGGAGTTCCTGTCACCCTTTTAACACATTACCATTATTATTTTTAAATCAGAGTCATTTCAAGTTCAAATTCATAAAATGTGCATTGGAACCGCCCACCTGGCATCACAAATGGGTAAAACAGAGTATGTGTCAAGAGAAATAAAACTTTTAAGAACCCATTTGCACTCACCTTCCCCTCACCTCATTTCAAAAGTCAGTCTGACATTTTTTGCCATTCCTTGTATTAGTCTGAAAGAATTAAAATCAGGTAAAAAGATGCCTAGGAGATCAGTAGAGCCATTCATTCTACAGCATCCAGATGTTATTTATGGCCACCGAGTTTCTGTTTGAATGTTGCCAACGTCATGGAAGTGACAGATTCCACACACACATTAAGGACAAAGTGACTTGAGGTGGGAGGATAAGTTGATCGTATTAACTGACTTCTAGGGCAACAGTAGACCAGACCCTTGAGATGGCACCAGAGGCAGGCTCTTCCCCTAACAGCTGGCAAATTTTGTTTTACCTGCCCTTTTAGGGAATCAGCTTCTGACTGCTTCAGGAGAAGAAACAGCCATCCCAAGCAATACCTTTCTTTTTCATTCCATGGAGATTCTTCCAATATATGTGTTACCGGTACTGATTAGAGTCTGAGAAAATACTTCTAGCTGCAAGAAGACACTGGACCTGCCAAACTCCAGGGCAGAATATACCAACAGGAATTTGGAAGTAAGTCGTTATGTTAAGTGATTTAGGAGAATTTCCAGGACTCCTCTCAAAACTCAGGCGAAAAACAAGTCAATACATTTAGTATTAAATGCCCATCACCCAAAGCCCAGTGTTGCTCACTCCTCTTTTCCTAACTACATCCTTGCTATGGCAGGGTTTTTCAACCTGAACATTATCAATATTTTTGACACAATCTTTGCTGGGTGGGGGGAGTGCTGTATTGTGCATTGCAGGGTGTTTAGTAGCTACTAGATACCAGCAGCAAGCCACCTGCCCCACCTCTTGTCAACCAAAATTGCCCTTATCTCCTGCCAAATATCCCTGGAGGGGAGCAAAATTGGCCCCAGTTGGGAACCACTAATCTAAGGCCATTATGCCCTATTTCAGTGCCCAGATAATCAATAATTATAAGTGGCTCTCCAATGAGCATGGAACATTATGGAAGCACTAAGATAGTACACTGATATCAGCCTGGAGGGCCCTGGGACAGTGGGCACAGACAAAACATTTTAGAAATAGAATTATTCTGCTTAAGAGAATTCACACAGCTACCAGGAGATGCTTGGAAAATCTGGGAATGTTAATAAGCCACGTTTCCAAGGATGAAAATCTTCCATGCACTTGGTCTTCACCTTTTCCTTTGGTCTCTCTTTCTTTGCCTCCTAAAGCTTCAAACGCGATTGCAGATTTCAAAGGAAGAATTATTTCTGGGAAGTTGGAAACATACACATAAATACTCTGCTGAGGGCTCGAAGCTGAGAATCGCAAGATTCAGCAAAGTTGGCATTGCTGCTAGATGGTTGGACCCAACCCAAGAACAAGGTGCTATTAGGCAGCGTCTTATAAAGAATGGATCACCAGGCAGCAGCAAGCTGTCCTCATGTTATTTGCCTGAATTCACATTCAGCTCGGCAAGCCTTTCCCAGAGCTCTCCCAGCTACTGAGTCTAATCCAGGTGTCCTCGAGTTTCTTCTTCCTTGGAATAGATATTCGTGTGATGTTCTCATAAGTTCAGGTTCAGTACAATCCCCACCTTGACCTAACCCACCTTTCCAACCCTTTCTAACTTTCTAATCAGAAAATCTCCCGACTTTATTTAAATGTTTTTGCACACACTGCCTCTCTTTCCTTCCAGAATGCATTTCCTGTACATCTCTGCTGCCAAAATCCTGTCCCACCTTAAATGTTCGATTCAACCGCTGCCTTCTCCAAGAGGCTGTTACCAATTTCCTCCCCACATCTCATTCCTCAGCTGAAGGCACTTGCTTTCTCTCGCTCTTTTTTTTTTTTTTTTTTGGCTCACTGCAATTTGCACTTCTTTCATTGTCCCAACCTGTATTTGTGTAAATAACTTCATTTCCCAGTATATCTTAAATTCTATACAGAGACTGCATTTTGTTAATACCTGTATGCTCCACTGTAGTCAAAAACACAATACATGCTCCATAAATTAACATTGAATTGAATTGAAATGTCACATTCTCAGGAAGGAAAATCACCAGAGAAGCCACTTTTGACCCATTCATTTATTTCCTTTTCTCCTTCAGATTATGAACAGAGAGTAAATTTTCATAATTATCCAAAATGAAAGAAATGATGAAATATGTGTAAGAGTTGAATTTTAGAGGTGTTTGGGGAAGAAATGCAGATTGAGAAATCATAAGCACATCATCTCAGAAGCTGGGATCTTTTCTTATCTTCAATCCAAGCCAAACATTTCACATGATGAGCTATTAAAATGGGAATTTCTTAATATATAGGAATTAGTAATAATAGAGTAAGATGATTCAGTTTCTACCATTTTCAAACTTTCAGAGAAGTAGCTCTTGCATAAAGATTGTAACTAAGACCCTGCATCCTAACCTATTTACCACTTTGTAGACCTCTGTTATATTTTTTATGCATTTTGTCAATTTTACCACTCAGTGTAGGTTGCATCTAAAAAATAGTTTTCCTATAATTTAGCAGAAGCAGTTTGAGAATTTTCCACCTGATATAATCATTGGATGAGACATCACTACCTTCATAATAATTGATCCATAAAGATGAAGTCATATGGAAATATATATACATGAATATATTTAATGGAAAAATAAATTGATGAGAAAGGCTACAAATTATAAAATTAAGATGAGAATAAAAGACTAGTCACATGCACAACAATAGATAAATATCATAAAATGTTTAGCACTATAAAGATATATAGAAAAATCTGACTTGTAAATGGAAAGAATAAAATAAAAGTTCAAATCTCTTATGTCAAAGTAAATTATTATATTGAAGGCAGGCTTTCAACTGCAAAAGTAAGGAAGAATAGTATCAAAATATGGTTTAATGTTGCTAAAGAGGTAGTGCTGAGATATGCAACCAGTCAATAAAACACATGAATATCATATCCCATTTATTTGAATTTAAATTTCCAAAATATCAAACGGCTAATTAGTGTTAAAGGGACGTTAACATTTATTTCTGGACCTCTTGAGAATACAGTTGGTTTTCTGTAAATTGGAAAGAGAGGTATTTAAAAATGTATTAGTAAGCTAAATTCGGGTAAAATCAGAACACTTCACTTTTGATTAACCGTCCTGAAAATGACTTTGATAGCAATTGCAATCTCTCTTTTTTATCGGATCATTGAAGAAGGAAATGATATCACATTTTATCCAATGTGGATGAGGCAAGTCATAAATGAAAAATATGTGTTCTTCATCCCTTAGCCATATTGCTGCTACTCAAAACCTCTGTCTCCTTTATTTTGTGATACAGGCTTTTGAGATGATTTTACTCTCATCTCCTTTATCTGTGTATATAAAGCCATATGAATGGATGTAATATTTAAACATTCTTTCACTATTACCAGAGCTTATGTAATTATTTCTAAGAAGCCGATTAGTAACCCTATTAATTTAATATGTGTAAAATTTCATGATATAAAGGAATTAAGTAAAGCTATGTGATTTCTTCCAGGTGAGAATATACCAAATTCAGAGAAAAATGAATCTATCATATTCTTTTATAATATTTTGGAAAACACGCCATCAATATTATGAAACATTTTTAGAGACGACAGTGAAAATTTGAGGACAATCTTAAAAGAGGCTCAATTCTTGCGATGTTTCTTTTTCTTGGAGACTACAATCCCTATTCTCTGCATTTCAAATTATTTAATGTTGTTATGAACTATTAATGTAGAGACAATCTAAGTTATATGATGTGACTGTCATTTTAAAGAGGAAGGCATGTTACCAGGATAATTTAATGTTTTAGGATGATTTAAGATACTAGAGAGGCAGATATTAAATAGGGCAAGATTTCAGAATTCACAAAATGTGGAACAGAGAAAGTGGATATTGAGTTCAAGTGTGGGCTTAAGGTTTCCAAGCTAATTGCCCTTTCATAAGTTCATCTACCTCGAGCTTCAGAATCCTTAATTCTGTAATGTCCTGTAAATTTGTTAAACTCCTCTGTGAACTGGAAAATTCTCTCCAAACAGAATTTATCAATATTAATTTAGGTTCGTGTAAGCATTCTTTTAGTTGGCCTGCCTGATGATATAAGCCCTTAGAGAAATAAGCATAATTTTCACAGAAGTTGTGCTGAACACCAATATTTTAAACAAAATATAGTGATAATCTGTATACGGTGAGGAAAAAGAGGGTTCCAAACTTGTTTATGTTTGTTTTCTGACAATCTTTTAAAAATATTATGAAATAATTTGACTCAGATTGTAACTTTAGGAAACTAAATTTTTAAATATATATCACAATCAAAATTTAGTCTATTAGGATGCTATAGATCATTTATAAGTTGCTCCTTTCAAAGTGAAATGTTTCATTTGTAAGCCAAAAAACGGAAGGCCTATTTGACCTTATGAGTAATATTAGCCTGTGTGATACAAAATTTATAAAAGCACATTGAAATCTTCCCTCCCTTAATTAATGTAAGATACTCATTATCACTTAAAACAGTTTGAAAAAACTGTTATTTTTTGATAACTCTTTCTGAAATATTAAAAAGGGGGAACAATAAAAGAACATGAACCCTCTTTTATAAATACTGAACATCCCTAATGTACAATAGGTTGTTCAGTATTATTGATGTCTAACATGAACAGAAAACAATATATTTCCTTGGTGAACCATGTGCAGCCGTCTCTGAAAGCATGTAATAAAGAGGTTAAGGATGGTCCATTAACCTGATGATCTATTTCTGTGTGCTGTATTGATGCTATGGTGATGCTTAAGAATAGGTTCTCTTCCAATCCTACAAAGAATTGTTCTCTGTGTTTCTCAAATTGTATCTTTTGAGCATATCTACTTAAAAAAAACATAATTTGAGGGGCTTTACTATTTCATTGACATGGAGTAAGTCTGTGCTATAAGTTCTACTCACAAATTCCTCATTGGAGCCTGGTCAGGTAGGGTTTTTCATTTGAATGATTCCAAGCTCCCTCAAGTTGGTCAGCTGGTTCAGGTGAGTCAATTAACAGCTTGTTCAACTCTCACACTTGAAAGCAATGAATGGCATGCCAGGCATATAGTTTTGCTCTTCTTAAAGTGAAATTATTTTTATTATAAAAAGGTAATAGTAATACCAGGTTAATCACTGTGTTAGTGCCTATCACCTAGGCACAAACTACAAGTACTCTGAGGGTGAAATGTAATCGGTTTAGTTCTTTGGACCTTACAGTCCTTGTACGGCACCTGTCATCTAAGTGATGCTCAGTGAAAGAGAAACAAGTTAACAAGTAAACAAGCAAAATAATGAATAGATGGGCCAGTTAGTCTATCCTGATAAGTCTAAATCAGAAAGATCTTCTTAAATATGGAAAAGCAGTTACTCTTCTTGATATAATTTAACCTGTGAGAAGAAAAGGAAAATTAAAAGAAAACATCTACAGGGGCAAAATACTATTTTGGTTTGCAATTTAGAAGATGCCACCCATTGAGGGTGAGATGGCAGAAATACGGGATGAATGGAGTAACTGAGGGAAAAATGCAAGCAGGAAATCCAATTTATTAAGAGTAATGTGTATTAGAACTTACCTATTTGTTTTTCCCACCACACTGTGACCCAGGCACCAGCCCTTATTTACTGTTTAATCCTGGGACATAATAGCCTAGGGAACACACACAGTAGGAATTCAATAAATGTTTGTTGAATGAGTAGAAAGAGTGGCTTATATTTTTAAGATGCGACACTAAACATGTATATACTTGCAAATGCCATTTATAAATATGTGGTTTCATCAGTCATATAAGATTACGAGAGGTCTTATAAAAATGATTTTTCTAAAGCCCTTTAGGCTCTTGTACCAAATTATCATCAATTATAAATATTAAAAACCACAGGTATTGTTAGGCTATGACTCCATGGTAATTTTTTGACTATCCAAATTATCTAAGCTATCTGAAAGATGGGTAACACATTCCCATGGAGAACCTAGTGACATTATTGTTCAATACATTTTTCCCAAAGCTGATTTTACTGGCAAATAAATAACTAGCAAAAACAGTTGTGATGCTGTGGTTGCTTTCCAAAATAATTATGATCAGGGTCCCTGTGGTACGCCGTGTAGAGCACATCGCTTGTGTATTAATGAATTCAAGGGACGGCAACGCCACTATTAGTAATAGCTTTTTATTCGGAGTCCTCATTTTCCATATAGGTCACATTAAACACAGCCATTAAACAATAGCATTGAGATAAATCCATACAATGTATGCTGCTTTTTGTTGTTGTTGTCTTTGTTCACCAATTACTTGGTGCAGCTAAGAACCTTATGGAGTGATGGGGCTGATAAATGAGAATAGCCAACCTGCAAAACACTGGGGCCACGGAGAGTCAGACTTTATTCATCTCATTCAGTTACATTTCCAATCAACACATCTTGATAGCCAAAACTCTCATTTGAATGAACGCTCTGATAAATGCTGTCTGTTGTCAAAAGAATGTAATTAGACAATAATGAGTAGGCATATAGTATGCCAGACCTCAGTCTACTTGTTGACCTCAGCAACTTCTACTCCATTAGGCAATAAACAGCTTTTAACTCTGTTCTAATAAAGCACACTGCTCTATTGCTACATGACTTTTTTTTTTTTATGGTGTCATTTTTTTAAATTGAGCAGTACCTAGATCCTTTAAAGGGAAATCATGTGTTTTACAAGATCTCAGCTAATTTAGGCAAACAAAACCAGTCAATTTCCCAATCAGGGATTCAATTCATTTACGGAGTAGTGAGCCAGTCTTTGCATATTGCCTGCAGTAAAGATAAGTCTGTCAGGTTAAGACACAATATGAAAGCATTGTTTGAAATTGCATGATATGTCTCTTTAATGTTTACTTTGGTATAGGTATAACTAACACTGATTCTCACTACTTTTAACTTTGATGTAAAGATCTTTCATCATTAACATTTAATGGAAAAATAGTTTTGTTACTGATTTTTTTTTCATTCATCAATAAACAATGTTTAGAGTTCTGACTTTCTTATGAAGATTTCTATAAATTATTTTTCTGTGCTTTTAAGGACCTAAAAGACAAAGTATTATTTTTCATTTTGAATGTGTGGGATTTTTTTTTTTGAGGGGTTAGTCACTGGAGGATGTGAATTAAATAATTTTTTCACATTCTGAATGATGCTAAAACCCCTTGAAATATCACTGTTTGATCATGCATCACCCCTGAGAGCATATTGCTCCCCAAAAGGGTAATTTTGGCATCTCATGGACTTCCTTGGAAGCCAAGCACCAGAGGTCTGTGATCAAGGCAGTTGCCAGCCAGATGAATCAAAGCGAGGTTCCTTCAACTCAACTATAAAAGCTTAGAGTCCTGACTGCTAAATTACCACCAACTTGTAAATAAAAAATCACTACTAAATACAGATAATGTGTTAAACAGCTATCACTAGTAAATCACTGGTGACAGAGCCTAAAGGTAATTCCTCAAACATTGGCACAACCAATCCTTAAAATCTGATAGTGTTTTAATGTCTTCAGACACATATAATAAATTGAACAACTGGTTACTCGGCGTTAAGAACGTTTGAAAAATAAACCCTACTCTCTTTGTTGATTTCATTTACATACTGCCTTAGATTTTACTACTGGTCTATCTGTCTAGTAAGAGAGAGGCAACACTTGGTAAGACTAAATGTCAATCAGTTTTCCATCAAATTTCAGCTATCACACTAAATCAACCTGTAGTCTCCTGGCAAAAATAATAATAATAACATCATATAACAAAGACAACACATTTCAGATACATAAATTGTCCAAAATATAGAGAGTCAATTAGGTTTCTCATGTACAAGATCCCTTCTTTTCTGATTTAAACATCTACGAATAATAAAAACCGATTCAAGCTTTGGAAAGGCTGTTACTAGGAACCAAATACAGTTCTCAAGAGAATAAGGCTGATGGGAGTTGTCCACTCTTCCCTTTCAAAGCAGTTTTGCAAACGAGGTACAGTCTAAAATCTTGACGGCATTTGAGGGAAATTATTTTCAGTGGGATGTTTTGAGGTTTAAAATTACAAAACTGAATTCACCTCAATATTTGTTTTTGCTTTTGTTTTTGTTTTTAATAGAAGGGTTTTATGACATTTATGCTGTTTCTACACTGGCTCAGTGGCCAGGAATGAAGGCACAGAATTCTCCACCAGTTTGCAAATAATGCATTTTTCTGCCCCAATGCACAAACAGCCTTTATTTAAACTCAGCACCACATTTTCGAAGGTATGGGCTGGAAACTGTTTGTCATGAAGCTATAAAATGCCAAAAATTTTCAACGCTGAAGGAAAATGTCAATCAAGGCATTTTCCCATCTGCTGCTGCTTCTGCAAGTGCTAATTTGATTTTTTCCCAATTCCTGAAATTTGAGGTTTCCTAGCCTAGTATGGAAGGAAGTTTGAAACTTGCTAAATGTCACAAGAAAAGGTGCAACCAAATGCAGGAGTAGAAGGTGTATTGTTCTCAAAGGACACCAATAAAAAGAGGCAGAAGAGCATTGGAGGAAAAAAAAAAAAGGCAAACCTTTTGTTAAGACCCAGACCTCTTGAAAAACACTACACAATGCAAGTAACCAGTGCTGGTACCACACATGCATTAAAGCATTTTTTATGGTTTTGAAATATAATGGGAAACACACATCTTGAACCACTTAAGATACTTTTTGAGAACCAATCAACAGGATGATATCTACACAGGCAGAAGCTGAATGTTATTGAACAAACATGAAGAAGGTTCAAGTCTTGTTACAAATGTAATTCTTGTGATTCAGCATGACTTTAATAAAAGCTTCTACAAGAACTTGCACATAACCATGACTGACGGATGGATTTTTTGACCTTTCAGTTAGCTCCATCAGCTCACTCAAACACATTTTGAACAGATTATGTACTGCAGTACTTGGTAGACTATACATTAAACGAGAGACTTCGCTCTGAGGCACTGCTTCCAACACTCCATGGGGAAAAGGAAGCAGGAAAAAAACAAAACTCATAGAGTTCGACAGCTACCGAGGCAACACTTGCCATTTACAATATAAGCCCAAATATTTTTGCAACACAACTATATATTAATTTAATAAAATACACAATATAGCTCTTATACACTCAACAATTTGGCTCATATGCACTGAATCTGCAATAAATCAATAAAAATATGTCATTTGATGTAAACACATTGAATCTTCTTACATTTTGCACATTTAAATGGTCAGGTGATTTGTGTTATGTCTAAGACATGTTCACTTTCCTGAGCTATTTTAGTGTCCACAAATGAATGAAACATACCAATTGCGTTAATTGTCTCTGAATATCATCCCTCGATGGTCACTCTTTTTCAGAACTTTTCTAGGTCAAATTGAAAACACATCTATCACTATTTAGTCTGTTTGCTGGACACTAAAATGCTAATGAGGCATTTTAAACCTTTAAATTTTCTTCTCCTTTAATGAAGTGAATTAGTCTATGTGTGTGCAGGACAAAATGGACCATACCATTTTACATTTAACTTTTATACGACATGAGGTGTTTTTTACAAATGACCAAGTTTTAAAAAAAATTTTTTTCGACTAATGATATGGAATGTTCTTTGTGTTTATATGTGTGGCAGGTAACTTTATACAGAAATGTTCACCACAAAGATGTGTTCATGTTTGGTGTAGCTCGGACTACTGCAAGGTCTTTTCAGGACTTTCAGTAGAAGCCTGTGGTGACTGCTAGAAATCTACCACAGATCACAAATTCTGACCCTGCTTTGTATGGGGTTTATAGGTAAACAGTTAAGTCAGCATAAATCACGGAGGACAGTCTTAGAGTGATCAGAAAAAACGTCCATTCTCCCACTGCATACCTTCCTCACAGATTGTCAAAAGGTAACTCGCCTTTTCATCCTCCTTTTTCTTTTCTCTTTTCTTCTTTTTTTTTCCTCTTCTCTTTGAGCATCATTAATTCTGTCCTAATATAAGTTTGATCAAAACAAAACCATTGTTATCTCTGAAAAAGAAACAGCAGTGTAAAGAAAGTACTTGTGGGCACTTCAGATGTTCACTAAAAGCCTTAAAGCAGCATCGGTCTTTCTTCATCCCTGTAAAAACGAGTTGTCACCAGGAGGGATCATTTTTAAATCGACAGAAGAGACGAAAATGCCAATGCTTTTTTTTTTTTTTTCCTTTCACTTTCTCACAGCCACAGGGTCATTTCCCCGGCAGTCTTGCAGAAGCTTGTCGATTTCTCGCACGACTTCCTCAGCATCCACGGACTCTCTGCCCAGATCCCTGTTGGGGTGGTCGAGATGCTCCAGGACAGCGCCCATCTCGCTGGAATCCCGGCTGGCTCTCGAATGCACATCTGCGAAGACCCTCGCCATCTGCTCAGAAGCCAGGAAGGGAGGGTCTCTCGGTTGCTTGCTGGGGGACAGATACTGACTGTCAGTGGGCAAGTACTGGCCGCTCGCTTCGGCCAGAGCTCCCGGTTTCGCTTCGCAGCCATCCAGAGAGCCTTTGGTGGCGGTGCAAGGCTCGATGCCTGCCTTGGTTGGGCTGCTGGATGCGGAGGGGACCTCTTGGAGGAGAGGGCTCAGGGCACGTTTGGCTTTTAAATAAGGTTTCACATTGGCAATGAGAATCGTGTGCTCTCTCTTGTCTTTTCCAAATGTACAAAAAGTCTTTTTCCCAGTGGGATTCACAGTTTCGTAAGTCTCAGTCTCCACATTAGCTTCCACTGTGGGTACAAAGAGATTTGTGCGGTAATCTGCGTTTTCAGCCTGATTGGTTGCAGGGAACTGTGGCATCCAACACCTGTCAGAATGACCAAGCACTCGGCATTCATCTGTGCAATTAACGCACTCTTCCGGTTCTGTAACACAAAAGAGAAAACAGCAAATCCAATCATTAGGGTTGCCTTTACAGTTCTACCGAGGCTGCGATCAACTCTCACTGGGCTTGCTTGACCTCTGGTCTCTTAATTAAAAAGGAAAAGAAAACAGTAATTAAAACATTTCAGGATGGTTGCATAAACCTGCTGGTTGAGACAATGGTTTTATTTCAAGCCTATTCTCTAGGTATTAACGAATTCCCATAGCCTGGGAAGAAGTAAAAAGTGGCCATTGGAGAATCATTCTCAGCAGAATAGAACATCTCTGTAAACTAATCTCCTGGGGATATCAGTTAGGGCTTTGTTCTGTAACCCATCCTGGAAACAGGAACTTCAAAAAGGATTACCAGGATTAATTTTTCAAATCAAATAACAGGGCAAAAACTGGATAGCAAACTTCCATAGCAAGTCCTAAGCTGCTTTTTTTTTTCATGTTTTATCCCTATTTTGCTTGTAATTGTTATTTTGGTGACAGTTATGAAATAAAAGGTTTCCTTTAAAAGCCTGCTTTTCCTACTGAGAGAAGCAAATGGAATTTTCCATCAGAATGTGTTATGAATAAGCTTGTCAAAAAGTGCACACTCCTATTGTATTAGATTTGCGTATGGAACGTGTAATCAGTTTTCTTCACTGCAGTTTTTTGTTTTGGGTGTAAGTAGGTGAAAATGGATTTAGTCAACATAGTTCAGAATGAATGACAAATCATGACTTCCTGTTCTAAAGGTTAATGCTGTCTGTGAGAATTTTTGCTTCTCTTTTGTCAATAAGCAGGCAGATAATCTAAATACAGCATTATTTAATAATCACTATTTCAAAGATGCTGAATAAGAAAATCTCAAAGAAAATTCCTTCATTATGACTACAGACACATATGTCCATGACCTCAATATTTTAAACTATAACTTTTACTACATCTTTCTGGTTGTTGCTTTCATCTGCAAATGGTTGTTCTCCTTATGTTTAACCATCTTTTCTACATCAGGACCTTTTTTTTTTTTTTCAAGAGAGGATATTTACAATTTACCTCTATGTGATGGGAACAGAATTCCCTACACGTTTGGGAACCCTTGGGATTGCCATTTAATTGATGCAAGAGGATCCCTACAAATGTATAATGCCCTCTGCAAGGAAAACAGTTTACATAAAGATATTTAAAATGGAAAGCAGCAAATTTAACAGCATTGATAAATGTATAGTTTAAACAAAATCTGAGTACATATTAAAAACAGATAAATAATTCCTTATCCAAAAAGAAAAAAAACACAATGTATCTCAAAAGGTTTTAGGATAAAATAATTTTCTACGAGACTAAATTCTTTTAGAAAGGAGTCAAAATGGTGTTTTGACAGAACAAAAATACTGTGGTATTTCATAGCATGTATCATTCACATGTGAAATGTTTTTAAAAAAAGTAACTTGGTGGCTTGTTTCTATTTTAATTTTGTCATGCTTTTAAAAATATATTTACCTATGAGTGAATAAAATATGTTGTTTGCTATGTAATGCAGGCAAGAATCCTGAAATGTAGTCTCAAACCGAACTGTCTACCCACAGATCTCAAACCCTGTGTATGATTTGAAAGGTTGTTAGACAGACGGACAGAAGAATCTAGGCATATAAAATTGTCTAGAAAGTCTTCCTGTGTGGATTAAAAGTACAGCAGAAATTAAACAAACAACAGGATATCAGAAGAGTTTAATATCAAAAAAGATAAGGCTGTAAAAAAAAGGAAAATGAAATATCAGGTATCTTTTATATTACCTATTCTGCAAGGGAATCATAAATATTATGGCTCTATATCTGTGTCAGTCAGTGTTAGAAAAAAAAATACATATCATTTCATTCGACCAATTTTATCCTTCAAAAATACACCAGAAAACTTTACTATCTATTTCACTTGGTCATACTTTTGTATCTTTTAAAGCTGTGATTTTAAAAAAAAAATTCATTTACAACCCATACACCCTCTTTGAAATACGGTAACATAGGTTTATATTCCAATATTGACTGGACTCAATTTCAGCCATCTGGAGAGCCTAGCACTGAATGAATCCAATATGAGTTTAAGAAGAGAGTGAATGAGATAGAATAATGCAGATGTATGAAAGTGTAAATCGACCTTGACTTTGACACCATCAACAGAAAACGGTTGTTTGCATTTCACCACTGAAACTCTGCGGCTTTTTACGCGACTCCTTTGTGTCACATCCTAGGGAGCAAATCTGGAGTATTGATTATGACATATTATAAGCTGTTCACCTTGCGATTAGACTGTAATTTTGACAGCAGCAGGGCACAGTCAGTGGAGAAAAATCAAAGGGACACTTTTGTACAAGCAGCAGAAACTGAGCATAAAGGGAACTAAACTGCCAAGGGTCAAGTAAGAGTTTATGAGAGAGGGGAATTATGTCTGAAGTAACGTAAATAAATAGATGACTAGATAGGATAAAAAAAAGACACATAGGTAGTAAATAATGAATGACTAGCTAGACCAAAAAAAAAAAAAAAAAGACATAATGATACACGTGGAAAAAAAGAAGGAACACTAAGTAAAGGAAGAGGCAGAAGGAGCGAGGCGGGGGGAGGAGACGGGGGCCAGGGGCTTAAGGGAAGGGGGGTCGACTGGGAGGACTTCTGCCACACACACCCTCTACTATATTTTTAAAAATCGCCTCAATAAACTGTGTATAATAATGAATAATAGCGTAGAAGATTTTCTCAAGCACTAGGACTTTAAAGGTAGATAATAAAACTTCTTCCTGTACCTTAAGGAAAATGAATCTCAGAATAGATATGCTGAATTACAGACTCTGAAAACGGAAAACAACCAAGTTATATTTACAGCCACTATTTGCACAGATTAGATAGCTGTTATCAAAAAAGCAAATTTAGAGGGCCTGGAAAGAAGAAATCAAAGCAAAAATAACTGATCCAAGATTCACTTTTTCTTCTGGACTAATCTGGGGTTACAAAGAAATCAGTTACCCTCATTTTTATCCCTTCCTCAATATAACATGATTATCCCTTTCATAGAATGCACCCTTTGCCAAGAAAGATGGAATAATCCAAATGGTACACGGATGAGAGAAACTGAGAGATAAGGATGTTTACATGGCAAAGTGAAAACAATTCTGAAGTCCAGCAGCTGGAACTCTGGGCAGTTCTGTCTATACAGGAAGTTTACAGCATCTAATCTTTTAAATGCATAATTCCCTGAAGAATCATGTGACAATCAGATCAATTTAAATACTTGTTTAGTATTAAGAATCACTTTCTATACTACAATAGTCACATCTGACTATTTTACAAGGTCCCAAGGGGAGGGATCTAAACACCATCCTCTTAATTAGCTCAATTTTGCATCTTAATTTATACAATTTTTTTTCAGAAGCTATAGTTACTCAAACGACTACAAGTACTTGCAATTCAGCTGCACCATAAACCACACACACATACACACACACACATACACACACACACCCATGTGTATAGATCTTCATTTGCATATGTATATTAAAATTGAGCTTTCTCCAGGAAATAGTCGAGACAAAATTTGAAACCTCAAATGCATATCCAATGCATTCCTGAAAATTAAAAATCAGTAACTACCATAAGAGAAATACAAGTGAATAGAAAAAACACACAGGAAAAGTCCCACATTTATAACATAAAGAATAACATAAATATATGTATATAACATATATAAACATACTTATAAATATAAAACCTTCTGTATATAATTTACATATATGTATAAATCTTTTTATTTAAAATCCCCAATAAACGACATTTTCATCTTTCCCGTTGCCCTACAACTGTCAATGTGAAATCTGATTGAATCAACAACTTGATCACTTCTGTTTTTAGAATTTTATATAATTCAAATTGATTTTGACATAAAGATGTTTGAAATCTGCATATTCATATTGGCTGACAAATCTGAAAGCTCTCTCTCTTTAACCTAGACTAAGGCATTCAATTAACTTAATCTTTAAAATGTTAGGCAAGCAATCGTTTTCTGCCAAAATATACCTTCAAAGGAACTGCGACTGTGAAAGTTATATCTACGTGAGGAAAAAATGTTTAGGTAAAACATCAAATTATCTGCCTTAAAATCATTGGATTTTAGCACTCTTTCACAAACGTTACCAAAATTTAAAGTTCACAGTGTGATTTTAACCTTGTAACGTCACTATATCATGAAGCGTGCATAGCCATTTCAAGATAGTTAACAGGGTCCAACAATTACTAAGTATCAGATTTAAACACTCTTTAAACCAGCAAGGATTAACAAAGATTAAGGGGCTTCTGTCAAACACAGTTATTTTGGGAGAAGTCGGGGAAAAATCCTTGCCTGTTATGACCTGATGGTGTTCACCACAAAGGAAACGTGTCGAGAAACCAGTCCATAAAATTTCTTCCTTCAGAGTAAATCTACTTCTTTATTCTAATCTGTCTCACTCTCAGGGAGGAATTTATCACAAATCAGAAGATAAGCTTATTTTCCCTGTCTTCAAAGCACTTTACCACACCACCCAAAGAGAGAGACTAGCAACTAATTTGTTAACACTTAGGGAAATATTAGAAAACATAAAAGGATTTCTTCCCCTTAGTTTCAAACTCGCCTGCTGCCTCCAGAGCCCACATATTTGTACATCAGAAAACATGCATATAGTTTCCAGAGTAAGAGTTTCAGATGTGCATCTGATTTAATTTCTATAATCAAGAAATAAATGTCCCTGTCTTAGAAATCTGAAAACCAAAATCCAGAAATCAGAACATCAGTAAGGAAGTTCTAAAGTGCTGTAGCCATGGGGGAAGGATATTTGAGGATATTTGAGAATCTTCTGTGCCTGATGACTGTCAACAAACTGGCTTTATTTCTGCTTTGTAAGTAGCTTTAACTAGGAGGGGTACTCATCTCTCAGTGGAGTGGTTGCTATTATTTCTAACAGCATCTTAAAATTAGAGCTGTTTCTAAGTAGACAGTCCTCTAAATGGAAGTTCATTTTTTATTTGTTCTCATTTTTCTTTTTTTAAATTTCAAATTTACCTTCTTTCACCAATGTAAGCTTTCATAACGCCTAGTTAGCTGTCTGGGAAAGCAAGAGCCATGACCCAGTCTCTGTTTATGGCTGTCCACACGTGTTGTAGAGATTTACTCTACAGAATCTATAGAAGACTCCCATCATGGATGATCTACCACTAAACAGCCACAGACAGACCAGGACCTTAGACTGACAGTTTATTTGTACCAGTACCAGTTTCCTATTGAAAGATTTTAATGATGTAACAACAACTTGCTCTTACTGCCTTTTTCTTTCTTCAGCACACACATAAATAGACACACACACACACACACACACAAATTCACACATGCATTACACACTTCTCTAGGAGTACAACAAATCATAGTTAATTCAGGTATATTATAAACATCAAGGCTAAAATAGAAATCTCGTCAGAATTCAGCCCCACAAACCTCTAATAAAATGTTTCTTTCAGTAAATAGACATAATTCGCGACATCCTGTGAACTGACATTTTTCTGCCATAAAGAGTTCTCTCTTTTTTCGCAATGTTGATTATTATTCTCTTACCTCCCTTTACCATCCCATAAACCCCTTACACTTGTTATGATGATGGGGTGAGTCATTCCCTATAAATGACACCTTAACAGTCTATATTCATTTAAATTATTTCCATTTATGATTTCTCTGTCCCATTTACGAGCATAGTTAAAAATAAACCTTCGGATTTCAACCTGATGATGAAAAGGGTAAAAATTTCACTTTCAATATTATTTCTAGAGACAGTGTTAGAAAATTGTCTCAAAAATTTTTTCCCTGTGTCAGAAAAGAAAAGAAAACAAAGGAGTATCTTAATATTATAATTTTACCAACAAGCTTTTTGTTCTGCTAGTCTTCATAGGACTGCCAGGCTTAACTGTAGCACAATTTTTAACAAGCTTGGTGTACTCCTCATGCAGGGAAGAAAAGGGAAGGGTAAGGGAAAATGTGACATCAGAGAATCAATCGATTTATTTTAGCTAAAGTGATCTTTCATCGTCACCTTGTATTTCCCATGTTTCTCTCTTCTGCACAGTGATCTAGGCTGTTTTACTAATCAAGTAACTGACATACAAATACACAGATGTGGGATTTGTTTTTGCTTCTTTTTAAATTTTTTTTGGAGGGCAGGTAATTACTTTTATTTATTTATTAATGGAGGTACTGAGGATTGAACCCAGGACCTCGTGCATGCCAGGCATTCAGTCTACCACTGAGCTACACCCTTCCCCACCACCCTTTATATATATTTTTAGTTTAAGGAAGATCTTGTTACAATATGCTCATTTGCTTATTTCACAAGGATGCTGGTTCCTGTGTTGGCAGTGATATGATGATAAAACGTTGGGTACAGGATACCAGGGACTTAAATTATTTCCTAACAATTGGCCTTGAGAAATCAGAATTTAGAAACATGTCTCATATAATTAAAACACTATGAGAGAAACGTATTTTGAGGTGGTGGCACTGCCAATCTGGCTTCCCGATTTCACCTCAGTGGTGAAATGCTGTTCTATCTGCTTTTGATAGGCAGAGAGCACATTTCAAAGAGAAAGTTATTACAGTGCTATCAAATAGTCAAAGCATGGCAGCTTCGCAGTACCAATCCTCTGGCGTGCACCTGCATCGCACAATGTTTCTGGATGTCTCGCCACGGCTGCATTCAGACACCAGAAACCACTAGCCTAGATCATATTCAACGGAATCCAATTGTAGCTGGGTATTTGGAGTGCTTGGAGCATTCGCACTTGCTATTCCGTGCACCTGCACACCTTCAGGGATGGTTTCAAGTGTCCGTACCCCTTTGGACATAATAATAGGTCTACCAGAATGAATTTTTCTGGCATACATATTGACAACACAGAGATAATGCTCTGAGATGAAGAAAGGTGAAATTAAGTGGAAACACATGTTAAGGAATGAAAGCAAAAGGGTATCAGGAAATCTGATATGGAAGCACCAAAAATAGATTAGAAAAATGAGACTCTAAACCACACATTGGGAACCAACGGAACAGACAGAATTGTGCCCCGTGGCACCATGTTCTGAAATTAATGTTCAAAATGGAGCTGCTCCCCTCCCCCCATTCTGTACTGTAGACATTACCTGGGGCAGCAACAGATGTTTGGAAGTGAAGGCACACAGATAAACGGGAACATCTCTTTCTTAACAGGTACCCTGAGGAGACCTGGTACAGAAACACAATTCTATACTAAATGGAAGGAGCATTTGTTTGTTTGTTTGTGAAAAGGACTCTGACATAGCTTCTCAAGTGAAAACAATACAACTCAAATGTCCCACCAGAGTAAAGACAACTCATATTCAGTGGGAGTATTTAGATATGTGTAATTCAGCACTGAGTTTTCGGAAGACATACTCAATCCTTCACAAGGTAAGAATGAACAAAACTCCAGCTTTGTGCATTGGAATTTTTCAAGCAAAGGCATCTTCAATAGAATACTGTGGAACAGGTGCCATGTCAGGTAAAGATTTGTGGTAAATGAACCTATGTCCACCCACTTCTAAAATTCTGTAGTCTGAAAGACTGTATCTCTTTACCTGGGAAACTAGAAACTTGATTTGAAACGAGTATGGGGAAAGCATTAATGATCAATTACATTTTGAACAATGTTATATGAAAGTCAAACAACATAAATAGAAAAGTATAGACTGTAATATTGTGAAAGGCTTTGTAGAAGAGATGGTGCTTGATCTGCAATCCAAAAGATGATCAGGGTTTCAACAGGCAGTAGAGAGCAGGGAGAGGGTGATCCAGGTAAAGAGATGAGAAAGTGAAATGATTACCACACAGAAGTGTGCATTTCACAGGGAAATAAGAGACCAACTTTGTAGGTCAAAGGACATATACTGCAAAGCCCAAAACTAAAATAACAAGACACATTGGCTAGGATTTAAAAGAGATTGCTGGCTAATGGAAGCAACCTAAATGTCCATCAATGGATAGATAAAGAAAATGTTGTATATACATATACATACAATGGAATACTACTCAGCCATAAAAAGGAATTCAGTAATGTCATTGGCAGTAACATGGATGGACCTAGAGATTATTATACTAAGTGAAGTAAGTCCATCAGAGAATATCATATGATACCACTTATATGTGGAATCTAAAAAAGTGACACAAATGAACTTATTTACAAAACAGAAAGAGATTCACAGACATAGAAAATAAACGTATGGTCACTGGGGGAGGGAAGAGGAGGAGGGAGGGATAAATTGAGAGTTTGGTATTGGCAGATACAAACTATTATGTACAGAACAGATAAACAACAAGGTACTACTATATTGCACAGGGAACTATATTCAATGACTTACAGTAACCTGTAATGAAAAAGAATATGTGTGTGTGTGTGTGTGTGTCTGTATATATATATATATATAAACTGAATCATTATTCTGTATACCAGAAACTAATACAACATTGTAAATCAAATATCCTCCAATTAAAAAAAAGGTGAGGAAAAAAACAAAACACACACAAAAAGTTTTTAAATAAAGGAGATTGGAAAAGCTCTGAATATAAGACCAAATTTAGCGTGACAGGCAATAGAACACTAATACACGTATTTAAGCAGTTTATTTTACATCTCAGAGGATTCTTGAAATACTTAGGTGCTCGGTTGGAATGGTAATGAATGACATTTACGAACATAAAAAACTAGAATGGCCGCAGGGCAAGTAGTATGCAAATCAGCATTATCTCTGGAAGCAGATATCTAGAGTTTTGGCCCCAACTGGGATATCTCCAACAGAGCATAATAGGACCTGGTGTGACTCACTGGCATAGTTATTCCAACTCCAGGGTGACCCCACTATGCTCACATCTCTTCCCACTTCTCCTAAACAAAGGAAAGTCTTCATCTATATTGATTCAACTGGTATTGTATAGTAATAATATCAGTCCTGCATTTTTAATTCTGCATTAGAAAGATTTTTTTTTCTCCCCACATTCATTTTTCTCTCTCTCTCCCTACTTTCCCTAATTTGCTATTATTATTAACCAACCATAAGACTGCATATGATCACATATCAGAAAGATTAAACGATTCTTTTAGAAGGCCAAAAGACAGAAAGTCTGGAAGAAAGATCATCCTCTGAGGTATCTAGGAGAGAAGGAATAAATACTCCTAGAAGGTAAAGAAAATGGCCACAAAGAAGGCAATTGTTGACTCTCAGAAATCTTTCAAAGTTAAAGCTTTTCTAGATACCAGGAAGTAAAAATAATTAAAGAAAATTACTGAAAATGTTCTCCAAAGTGATCATTTTTATTCTGGACAAAGATAATGCCATCACTTTCCTATTGACTTATATATTCTAGCATTGCTCCCTCTTATTATGTTTTAATCTGTTTGCATCACTGAGTTCCTTATATGCCTGGAGGATTAAGATTCTGATACCACGGTGTATTCTTTCAGCCTTCAATCCCTTAAAACACACCGTGGTCACACTTCTGGATTTGAACAGAATGCTATCACTGATGTAAAGAAAAGTTACATTTAAAAGGTATCAAATACTATTGGCAATCTATAACAGGCATGACTCCTCCTTACAAATGACTCATTTCAAAACCATTCTTTAATGAGGGTGTGATGTCAGTTTTCAGAATGATCCCAGGACCTAAACAAAGTTACACACAATAGCTCTCTTTTTGTATAGGTTATTCAGTATATAAAGTAACATGAGGTCTGTCTGTTAAATACCATACTTATATAAAAATCCAAAGTTCTCTGTTTAATACTGAGGGCACCATTTTAAATAAGATAAATGAATTCTACCTGACATATATATCCACTGAAGCGTGTAGGTCAGAAAATTTTCCTCTTAGGGAAATTTTTAAACTAGTGACACCATCACTGAAATTAATATCTATACTTAAATAACCTGTTTCTATAAAATCTATATGTATAATTTTAAATTCTGTAAAACAGTGAGTATCTTGGATACACTACAACATCTGTACGTTTCCTTCTTCTCTCTTAGGTTTCCTTTTTTGTCTTTTTTTTTTTTTTTTTTTTTTTTGTCTACTGCACGGTTGTGTCAAATGTGCCAGTTTCATTCTTCTGTTTTAAAGTATCTCCCTCAGTATTTCATACTTTATCTGACAGTTACCATCAACATATGAATAAATTAATAAATCCTTCTAATTTTAGAGTCTTCAAAGGGTTAATGCAGCTTCCAAAAAAGCCTGATTTATATGCAGTGAGAAACTTATGCCCTGGCATGCAGTAGTTAGTAAAAGCTGTTTGGTTTATAAGGGCGAATTTAAGATTCTAGCAACTTAAATAATACTGTGAATTTCAGACCCAAGATTATTTAAACACACTACTATGGAGAAGATGTTTTCCTCCTGCTTTTATTGCATGTGTAAGTTAACCTCATCTCTGATAATGACACCATTTTGAATGACATGGATGAATACATCCAAAATTCTAGTCATTCTCCTCGCAAAGTGGTAATTCTATAAGGAAGGTCAATGAAAACATGCCTATTAAGCCAAACTCTTTGTAAGAAGCAAGAGAGATTGTCTAATAGTGTTTTTATCTCATGCCTGCTATCTGATTTCTTTTGGGATGTGTATCTATGTACCAGTTTAAATCTCATTGTTCACCTTGTTTCTAATACTTGTTTGTTTTCAATTGCTAGAGACAAGTTAATGGAATCTGTGCAATTTTTAGCATTACCAGGAAACGGAGCTAATTCAGGTGCAACTAATCTTTTCTTACTTATTATTTGATAATCAATGCTTGTCAATAGGATCTGGGAGTCCCAGAAGATGGATTTGTTTTTAAGATTTTAATTTTATTATATTTTTTATGACATTCTAGTCTCCAAAAGGTAATTATTAAATTCACAGAACTCTACTCTAGAGATAGATCTAAAGTTTCAATTAAGTTACCTTAAATTAGATGGACATGGTTCCAAAAGAACAGGTGGGTACCTTGTACAGATCAGTATGTTTAAAAAATATGAGTTTTTAAAGAAACAAGTAGTACAAAAGACTTTTTTTCAAGATTTAAAGCAGTGGGAAATACATATGAAACTATATTTCTCCAAAAGTAATTCCTACAAAAATTACTTACATTACAATAATTTTAAAATAAACTGAAGCAAAATATCCTCAGAGTGCATGCATGCACATACGCAAATGATAATAAATACGTATTTCACCAAAAATGCCTCTTGTGAAATGAAGTCCTTCTGAGAGAATTATTAAAATTGATAATGTCCCCAAGGTCACTTTAGGATAAAATACAGGCTATTTGAATCTAAACATTTGGGCCTTGATCTTACTAAAACAACTTCTACCACAAGTTGCTAACACTACCACTATTACTGCAACCGTTGTTATAGTTTAAAGATATATAAAGAGTAGGAAATGAGAGATCATTGACATTTTAAATAAAGTCTTTCCTTGGAATTACTTCCCTAAAACCATTCAGTTCTTATTACCTTTACTGTGCTGCAAGTTTATTGGAAGCTGGTGTTTTCTATCCTGTGTGAGTGGGTCATCCTAAGAATGAAAATTTAAGCGAAATCAATATACTCAATATCCACGTCCTAGAGTAAATCTACAGAAGTGTATCTTGTAATGGGTTTTACTGGCAATGACAAACCATTTTTCTAGTAACAGCTTTAATATTTTGTAATCATTAAAACAGTCTGAAGCAAAGAAGAAATTGGGGGAAAAGGTCGGGAAATTCACATATAGAGAGGAGATGAGGCCTTCTGATCACCCTGCTATGTAATTAAACAGAGGGTCAAAAAGCTATTGGAGAAGGGTATCTCTGAATCAGAGCAAAGAGAAAAACGTGTTTTAACAGGATATGAAATCCGACCCATACATAATACAGTATAAACATCAAACAGTGTCTACAGCGGTGTTTTAAATACTTTCTTATCTTGGAGAGCACTTTCTCAGATTTAATTGATAATCAGCATACCCAGAGCAAAGAACAGATGAAAAACAGTAAAGGGCATTCCCCATGAGTAAGAATAGCCGGGAAATAAATAAAAATATATGAGAACTTATTTTATTTTCAGACTTGTAATCTGAAACTAATCTAAAAGGAAATTCATATTTTATCACAGGGAGAATTCATTGAGAATTCATTGAGCCTTCTGATTCAGGGGTGCTATATTTGAGTTTTTCCCTTTAAAAATATAAATGCTCAGTCTTAGAGAGAAGTGATCCTTTGTGCTGTCAAAGCCATTTTTGACCGGCTGCTTAACAACTTCCCTGCTCATAATAAAAAAGGTCATTATCTGAACTACTCCATTTGTTGTTCAAAGCCCTCCGTAATCTGGCCCAAATAAATCTGTTAGACAATTCTATCACTAAAGAAAAAAAAAAATTCTAACAACTCAAATTTGTACATATTCTTTCAAGCAAATCTCTTTTGTAATCTTTATGAAAATGATAGCAGTCTTATAATTGAATTTGAAAATTCCTTGAAAGCATTGTAGGACTTAAATCAGTTGCAGAATGTAGACCCTCTTACCAGACACCTCACTGGGATTACAAAGTGTCTCCCCAAAAGAGAGAAAACTTGAATTTGAGAAAGTATCACTCTAACCTTAAATTTTTAGATGACATTTTAATATTTTAGGTTCAGATGAGTGTGTTCCTTGATCTCAAATTATTTAGTATTAAAATCCAGGGTCCATGCTGAATTAAAATGAAATGTAACTATTTGACTTGGCAAATTTCTAATAAAATATTTATTTTAATGTTTATTCATTAAATTGATAAACATATACATGATCACAAAATACCATATGAGATCGCTCATATGTGGAATCTAAAAAACAAAAACAAAAACAAACAAACAAACAAAAACAAAGCGTAAATAAAGGACAGAAATAGACTCACAGACAGGGAATACAGACTTGTGGTTACCAGGGGGGTGGAGGGTGGGAAGGGATAGACTGGGATTTCAAAATTGTAGAATAGACTACACTGTATAGCACAGGGAAATATACACAAAATGTTATGATAACTCACAGAGAAAAAAATGTGACAATGAGTGTGTATATGTCCATGAATAACTGAAAAATTGTGCTGAACACTGGAATTTGACACAACATTGTAAAATGATTATAAATCAATAAAAAATGTTAAAAAAAGACAAAAAAAACAAAAAAAAATATTTTCTAGCTAATTATTATTATAAATATGGTCATAGTGGTAAGTATTATTTTAAAATGGAAAAATGACTAAGTTAGAAGTACTTGGTGAATAGAGCTTTCCTATCTATTGGGTATGGTTGTTTTATTATTAAAAATATATATATCTGTACATAATTTTGCATAAAATTCTAAATATAAATGATGTGTTCTAAGATTAAGCATTTATTTAAAAATTACACAGTCTAACATGTAACTCATTAAATCACTTATTATCCATAAACATAAGAGCTGTATTGTATCTATAGAAACCGTGTTTTTGGGAGACAGTGATTTAAACAGAAATATAGTTATTTTGATTATTTTATCATATCCATATAAAATGAGTATATCGTATATAATAATTCTAGTATAATAATAATCAAGGAAATATACATCTATAAATAGAAAAAGATCACATTCCGTAAACTCCAATAATTGAGTTCTAAATTGAAGAATTTTTTACAGCATATATGTTAATGGAAAATATTCATAAGCTTCAGCATCTTGATACTTAAAAATATATATATGTTTAAAATAGTAAGATAACTCCAATATGTCAGCTAACTATCAACAAAGAAATGCAACTCAAAAGCAAGCACGCATATCCTACGCATGCACCCTTTGTACACAGGGTGAGAAAACACATTCCTACACCAGATGGAAATGAATGGAGGGAGCCTCTCCTAAAGGGCAAAAATCTTCAAGAACCATTTAGTGGATATTTTAAAAAAAAGGCCTCATCCTCCTAACAAGGCCTTCTGGTTTTCCTGGTGTTCCGTCACAGCTCCCAGATGGCCCTGTGTTTCCAGTGGGAAGACAGCCACGGTAAAGCGCAGGTGTGTGCACACCCGTGCACACGCACAGGATGCACAGGGCGCATACACGTGCACAGGAACAGAAAACGGTTACCAGAGTCAAAGAGAAAGATTTTTAAGAACGTTTACACGAACGGAAAATCACATTCTGAAAGCTAAAATGCCTTATGGGTATAAATGTTATCCTTGAATTTAGTTTTTATAGAACTGAAAAGCAAAACTCTTTTTTTTCCCCAACTGATTGTAATTTAATGAATGTGAATCACAACTACTTCAGGGTAACAAGAGAGTTTATATCTGAGTATGTGTGTATGTGTACACATACATGTGGTCAAACTTCCCAGCTCACCCTCCAAAATCAGGAACACATAGAACTATTTTTTGACTCTAATGTTACATATTTAAGCCCTTTGCTTGTATTTTCTCTCCAATCTCCATTCATTTCCATACAGAAAATAATGCAACCTCTTTTTTCTGGCATGAGTAAAGCTGCATAAATAAATATAACAGTGATTGCTAGATTGCTATAACATGTTATATTTTTCAAGCATATATATATATATATATATATATATATATATATATATATATATACACACACCTATATTAGGGTAATGTGTAAAGATTTTACAAAGTAATGTGTAAAGTAGCCTTTAATATATTTCTACAAAATAGCACTTATCTAATGTGAAGTGTAATTGCCTGTCCAAAAGGAAAGAGGACTGTGAGGACCCAGTTTCTCAGGTGAAACAGTTCTTCAGACTATAGCAGTGAAGGAGTTTGCTCTCCACCCACAAGTAACATCCCAGGAAAATAATCCATCCCCCCTTTCCTGTCCCAGCCCACTTTTCATTCCAGCAATTTCTTCCTTAGCATTTCTTACAGGATCTCCAAAGCGAAATTAGTATACAAGTGGTAGATTTTTTATATGAAATAATTAAACATTGAGCCACAAAAACTCACTTAATAACAAATATGGAAAAACCCAATATAAATAAATATTTAAATTCTCTTTTCAACCCTTAACATTATACAGCTTTTCCTGATATACTAACAGTACCAATGCAGATATAACAGAATAAATTACTTATTAATTGTACCATTTCCCTTTTAAAAATAAAGTCTACAAGTTCTGCATATATATAGATATCTATATCTACCATACACATAGATATCTATATTTATCACATATATAGACCTATCATATATAGATATCTATATCTATTACATATATAGATATCAATGTCTATCTATCATATATAGATCTATTTACTGTATCACATATAGGTATCTACATCTGTATTCATCTGTCTGTCAAATGTAAGTGTGTATAGTCCTATGAGTGCCATCATCTAACAAGTAAAATTCGGATCACAGAGAAGAAAGCTAGCAGATGAAGAAATTGCTCACCTGGAGGAAGCAGATCAACAGACTGAAGTCTACTTGTGATGGTGTGTAGGGTGAGGATAGCAAAGGAAAGCAAAGTCGGGAATGCTTGAAAAATAAAATATTTTTGGTTAACAAATAGAAAAACCAAGTGGGAAAAGAGGGCCAATTGAATCATGAGTCCTTCTTTATTGATTTCAAATTCTGTACTAAAATTCTTTAGATTGCTCAATCCCTAAAGATGTGTTTATCAGCAATTTCCCCAGCTACATAAGACTTCGTTTTATTGGAAGAAAATTACCTTTTTGGAATATTTCAGTTTAGATGAGAAAGAAACAATGCACATTAACTATATGAATGCCTAGGTCAAAGGTGAAACTACTCTCATCACGATGGATTCATTTAACCTAAATAAAATAAAAACTTTTCTGTAATTGTGAGTAGAAGATATAAACAAGCAGGACCAAAATTAAACTTGTAAAAGGTCTAATATCTCTAGACAGCAAGGCTTTAATAATTTTTTTTACTGCATCTTAGTGCTATTTACACAATATATATTGTCTGGAACTTGAAACAACAGACTATTTCAATTGTTCAAAATGTTTTGACTCTAGTAATGAGAAATATATATATATATATATATATATATATATATATATATATTTACTGTAACAATGTCTACCCTTTTTACACACAATATAAAAGTTTATGTAATATGAAATTAAGGAAATGCAGCATTTTTCATTTTGTTTTGCTTTTTATGAACATTTAACTTAGGTATATTATGAAAGTGTATAATTGATCAATTTCTTAAACAAACATTTTGCTTGCATTAATGTTATTGAAATGTGCAGTGAATATATGAAATCAATTGCTGTCTAAAAGTCCTGCCAAAAAAATACCTGTTGGTGAGCAAAAGTAGCTTATTTTCTAAACAGTCTCATTTTCTTATTTTCAACCTTTACTCAACGTCTGTCATTTTCCCGCCCCTGGAATGTAATTATGCAGGATTCCAATGTAAAACAGGTTGAGTAGTTAATAACAGGCAGCTCAAACATTTTTTCTGCACTGTTGCCCTGCAGATGTTTCTTTCATTTTTTTTTCTTTTTTTCCCCGGCTTCGTGTTTAATTTGTGTATGTTTCTCTCCTATTCTTAAAGTATATTCCCACAACAGATGGAAACACCTGAAAATAAGCCTGCCTCTTGTGCATGTTTAAATAATGCCTATTGTGATATTTAACACAGTAAAGAGAATATAGAATACACAGAATATTTGTTTAAGGGGAGGGAAATAATTAATCTGTAAGTCACCTTGCTACTGTATTCAATTTAGAATTCTGAAGAGACAATACAGTTCTTACCAAAGACATATGAGGCAAAGTTACAGTCTGCAACCTTCATTTATTCTTATTTTCTTACCAGACTCATTTGTCTTTTTTGTATTTGACATGATTCTCTTAAATTTTCAGTCCTCCGAGAAGCTGGACTTTTTTCTATTCACTGACCAATTTTACTATGTAAAAGGCACTTTACATTTACTTGATAATAATCCAAACTCAGCAATCAAGATCTAACATTTTTAGATATATTCAAAATATGTCATATATTTAAAATAACAGAGCCAAAGTTGCGTAAAGTATAGGACACCTTTATTCAGAAAAATGCATTTCACCTAAACTGGAGAAAAACCAGCTATAGACTGCACACTGGGTTGAATATTATTCCCCAAATATTCATATCCACTCAGAACATCAGAATGTGACCTTATATGGAAATAGGGTCCTTGCAGATTTAATTACTGAAGATGAGGTCATACTGGATTGGAGTGGGCCCCAATCCAAAATCTGTTGTCCTTACAAGAGAAGAAAGAGACACCAAGACAGTGACACTGGGAGAACACCATATGAAAACAGAAGAAAAGAGTGGAGTGTTGTGTCTAAGAGTGCTGGCAACCACAAAAGCTAGCTAGAGACAAGGATGAGTCCTCCCCTGGAGCCATCAGAGAATGTGGCCCTGCTGATACTTTGATTTTGGTCATTTAACCTCCAGAAATGGGGGAGAATAGATTTCTATTATTTTAAGCCACTTTGTTTATGGTATTTGGTTATGGCAATTTAGGAAACCAATGCTGATTTTGGTTCCAGGAAGTGAGATGCTGCTGTAACAAATACCTAAAAATGGGAAATTGACTTTAGAATTGGGTGATGGGTAGAAGATGGAAGAGTTGTGAGGTACCTGTTTTAAAAAGCCTAGATTGCCTTAAGAAAACTATTGAAAGAAATATGGACATTAAAGGTGATTCTGAGGAGAGCTCAGAAAGTAGTGAGGAAAGTTGTAGAGAGAGCTTCTATCTCTTAGAGGAGACATACATGGTTATCACATACAGAATGTAGACAGAAATATAAACAGTAAAGGTGCTTCTTGTGAGGGGTTCAGACAAAAAATGCTATTGGACACTAGAACACAATCTTTGTTAGGGGCAGGGTACCTGGCCAAATTTTTGAGTGCAAAGTAGACTTTGTAAGTAATGAACTTGGATATTTAACTGAAGAGATTTCCAAGGAAAATGTCCTGGGTTTGGCCTGGTTTCTCCTTGCTGGTTATAGTAAAATGGGAGAGGAAAGAGATTCACTGAGGAATAAACTTTTAAGCAAGAAAAAACCAACACTGGATTTAGAAAATTCTCTGCCTATCCAGATAGCATGCTCTGGAAATAAGGACATGAGTGTAGCTGGACAGTCATCTGCTATAGAGATTTGGTGGATGATTTACAAACCTAATTAACCATCTCAAGAGAAGTTCAGATTAGAGATGGGGTTATCAAGGAAGAATCTGTGGGCACCATGCTTGTCTAATGGCATGGATTCCCTCAACATCCACAGAAGACAAAGTTTTTGAGAATTTCATATTAATAGAAACACTGCCATCTTGAACAGGAAGGATCAGAGATGGAATGAAATAAAGGGACAATGACTCCAAGAATAGTCATAGATGCAGGGACCAGGAAGGGTGGGATACTGCCCAGAAGGTCAAGAAGGCTTAAAGGATAGCACATTAAGGCGCATTAAAACACAGAGGATTACATGCAGGCCTTGAAACTTAATGGAATTTGCCCAGATTAGTAACCCTTATTCGTTCCTCTTTTTTTTTTAGAATGAGAACATCTATCCTATGCCTGTTCCACCACTGTACTAGAAGCAGGTAATGTGTTTTTTAGTCTGATAGGTCTGTGGAAAGAGAGGAATGTTGCCCCAGGATATACCATACCATACCCTATTTACATGCTGAAAGTTGGGACTTTTTGAGTTGATACTTAGAAGAGACTTGGGACTTAGAGTTCATGCTAGAAAGGATGAAGACATTTGGATGATGTTGAAAGGGGACACATGGATTTTGTAAATGGGATGGATGTGAATTTGGGGGGCCAGAGGGTAGGCTGAGTTGAATTGGCATCTCCCCAAAATTCATGTCCACCTAGAAAATCAGAATGTGATTTTATTTGGAAACAGGATCTTTGCAGACATAATTACTTAAGGTGAGGTCAGTTAAGTTACTATTAGAGGGGGGTCCTAATCCAGAGACTGGCATCCCTATAGGAAGAGAAAAAAGAGGCATGGGGACAGTCTTACAAGGAGAACACCATGTGACCCTAGAGGCAGAGACGGAGTCATTGCTGGCAACCGTCAGAGCTAGGAAGAGGCAAGAAAGGGTCCTTTCCTAGAGCTGTGAAAGACATGGCCCTGCTGACAACTTGATTTTGGACTCTGGTCCCCAGAACCGAGGGAATTAATTTCTGCTGTTTTAAGCCACTCAGTTAGTAGTATTTTGTTACAGTAACCCTAGGAAATTAATGCATACTATCAAAAAAACCAAACTTGAAAATATAAAGTACCCAGAGAGCTGCTGAGAACGACCATGGGGCAAATTAAAACATGGACCCTAGAAAAGTAAAACAGGATTGATATGAGTGAATTAAAATGTTGTCTTCTATATTATGGTTTGTAAATAGACTAAACTTGTCATAAGAGAGAAGTGCCTAAGTCAGTAAAATTGATGTCCCTGTGTATGAGACTGAACTGACATCACCCAGGAAAAATGTATGTGTGTGTGTGTGTGTGTGTGTGTGTGTGTGTGTGTGTGTAATGTTGTCTCAAATCTTATCAAAAACTTTAAAATAGAATATTATCTTAAAATGTTTGCAAATTAGTAGCTCTTTGTGCTTATTTCCCAAGATTGCTGGGACTTCTTTTTTCCATGTGTATTACTTTTAGCTTTTATGTATACTAATCACATTTCGATACCATCTGCATGGAAACTTTGCTTAAAACTTCCGTGCATATTAGAGGGCTATTAAAACATGTGACTGTAAGTATGTGTACATATGTGCATGAGTATTTGAATTAACAATGAAAAAAGAAATCGTCTCTTGTAAGAAGAGGAGATGTCTCCATATTTATAAACATGGCTTCAAACGCATGCATATTTTAGTGAGAAATTTACTCTGGATAGTATGAATAGATGATTCAAATCCACAAATACTCAACATTATCTCAAGCCACCTATAAATAAAATTTTCTACTTCTTTGGAAAACGAATATATAAACATTAAAATATTCAACTTTTATATATTTATTAAAAGGCATTTGACTAACTTTTTCACTTACATAGAAAAAATAAGGCCAAAATATATTTCCTTTAAAAAATATGATTCTGAATTTCACCCAAATACACTGTATATGAACAACAGTTATATGCATTATTAGCGAAGGTATTTGTTTTTAAGTTAATTTAGCACACACGGGAACAGTGTGTTTCTTTGGGGCTCTATGTCCCAATATATTAATAATAAATATATATATATATTTTTTTTTAGTAAGGCACTGGTCTTAGTTCATTTGGGCTGCTACAACAAACTGCCACAGACTGAGTGCTTACAAACAACAGTGATGTATTTATCACATTTCTAGAAACTTAGAAAAAGTCCAAGATTAAGGGAACCTGCAGATTCAGAGTCTGGAGAGGACTTGGCTTCTGGTTCATGGAAAGCTGTTTTTCATCCTGTCTCCTCACATGGTAGAACCTGGCCTCTTATAATAGTGCTAATCCCATTCACGAGGGCCCCACCCTCATGACCTAGCACCTCCCAAAGGCCCCACCTCCAAATACCATCACACTGGGGGGGTTAGGTTTCAACATACGAATGGGGGGGTGTTGCTACTAACTTTCAGTCCACAGCAGCATTCTACTTCATGAAATACAATAAATGTGAAAGGGGAGAAGACTAAACATCATATTTCTAAAAAGAAATTGAGTAAATTTTTTTTATTGGTCTGCTGTGGAACTAACAAAGAATGAAAAAAAAAAACCCTGATACATTACATTTTATGTATATGTGTATATATATAAATATACATATATTACATAAATACATATAGATGTACATAAACATGTATATGTTAGTATTTATGTGCCCTTTTCAAGTGCAAAGCCTAAGAATCGATCCATCCAAGTTATATAATATCTCTCACAGTCACTGACTCTAAGGATGTGTTAGTGACATCAGTATTTCAAACACAATGCAAGAAAATATCTCTTATTGTTTGTGATATTGTTCACAGTAGAATCTTTCTGCCTTGTTATTTCAGTTTCTTTAAATGAAAAATCAATGCATGCTTTTCTGTAGCATAGCAAATTACCCCCTGTCACTTTGTTTCAAATAATGTCTTCTAAGTACCATGCCTACATCTTAGGTTTCAGTGGGTTCTTGGTAGGAATCTGAGTCACTGAGCCAGTCTCTACAATAGGAAACAGCTATTATATTTTTTTCCTGATATTTGGCTCTCAGTCATTACGCTGACATGGAAATATAATGCAAAATTAGTTTTTAAAAGCAGATTTATATTATCAGAACTATAATCAAAGGGAAAAAATGCTCAATACACTTCAGGTTTTCTACAAAATTTCTGCTGATTCTTGAACTGCTTTAGTGAGTAGATTTTGTAATCTGTAATGCCTACCAAAAAGTCTGGAAGGCATAGTAGCCATGTAATCATCATTATCCTTGATGATGGCTATAGTGAAAAGGGAAATCATTTAATTCATATTAATTTGATGACAAAACAAAATGGCACACTGGCAGGTACTAGCCAGGTTGGGATTAAATCTCAGGGATTACAAAGCTACACAGCTGAATTCCCCTCCAGTCTTGAAATCAGAGGACAGGTATCTAAGATTAACCTATCCAACGAAAACAGAGTAAATCTTGTCTGAAAATTCCTCTGTGAAGTTCCCTAACTCAAAAACCATAACAATGACAGTAAAAAGAAAAAGATAAGTCAGCACTCTTAAGACAGAAAGCAAATCTCACGAGTGTAAATCCATGCAATCGAAAATACTGAGTTTATATATATATATATATTCCACAATTACAAATGAGCTGTATTCTGAAAAGCTGATTCATTAGTCTCATTTTGGGAGTTCAAAATGCACTGTATTCTGTTAAAAAGTCATAGTAAAACAGATTTTTAGTTTAGCAATAGGGAACAATAAAACAAATAGGAAGAGGATGAAGGACAGCTATCTCCCTCCTTTGCAGACACAGAAGTGATTCCACGAAGATATATGAAATAGGGCTTGGTTTTACTCCAATCTCCTTTGCTCTCCCTTATCATCCCTCCACTTACAACTTTCTCTCATCCTTAAATTTATTAGATTTCCTTTATTTTCCCAATTATGAACTATCACTTTGACCAATTTAGTCCCACCATAAGTCCCCTATATCCCCAAATTACCTGTAGACTTTTTCTGACTCAAGACAACTTTCTTTCATGCCAATCTGTCCATACTTGGTATATGTTATACCTAAAAGCAATCTGATTAAATACGCAGCCCCAGGTGAAGCACTGAAGATTGTTTGGTATCACAAATAAAAATTGGGGTTCACAGGACACATCCACATGTGTACCTCATAAGCATGATACCAGTGATTTTTTTTTTTAAAAAATATTATTCTGGAGCCCCAAACAAGCATTATAATTTCTGCGATTATTATTTCCTTCTTTTATTTCTGTAATGCTTTACACTGATCTTTGGAAACTTGCCCCTTGTTTTAAAAAAAGAAAAATGGAGTTTGTTACTCTATTGTGTGTTACAAAAGAACTATGGACTGTAGAATACTGTTTAAAGATAACATATGCCAACAAATGCCTTGTATTATACGGCACTGCCATAATTCAAATTCGCTTTTATTTTGGAAATAAAAGTTCACTGTAAAAATCCAATTTCATATGACTTAACAAATCCATAATTCTCTCAAAATCTGGAAAAAAAATAATAAAGCACCTTCAGTGAACTGTTTAATGAGCTCCCTAGTCAAAAAGATCTTGTCTTTCCAAAAAATGAGAATACTTAAAAGCTAGTTGAATGTCTCAATTGTGAAATTTTAATAAAAGTAAGTTGGTGATATAAAAACAAAATCAAGGCAGAACACCACCCCAGTGCACATGTGCACCTGCACACATATGTGCACACCTACTTTTGCAGAGACAAAGAAAAGTCAGGGTCACATGAGAGCCTGCCAGTATCTCTAGCTGTGCCTGCTTCTAATGGCTGTTTCCTTTTCCCGCTTTTTTAATGCAGTCAGCAGCAGGGCTTATAGTGTGGCAAAGACAATGAGGAAGGGCTCTCCCCCTTACGTGGGTCATTTATAAAGTCAGAGATGGCCTGTCCTGCCACAGGCAGCTGCAGACATATGGCTGAGCCTGGCACCACGCAGAGAGCCCAACGGAGCCAATGAGAGAACAATCCCACCATCTTCTGGGGACTTGAAAATTTCATTCTCTAGAGCTGGAGTCTTACAAGTGTAAGTAATATTTGGCAGCTGGACTATTAAGGAAGGGCAGAACTTGAATCTGGCAAACTTCAAAGCTGGATCTGAAGACTCACTACATGTGTTCTGGGTCTTATGTCTTAACTTCCATATTCTTCCACTGCCTCATCTGTAAAATGGGAATGTCCTCATAGAGGTGTTGTGGGGATTAAATCAACAGATGCACAGCAGATGCATGCAAGCCCTTAGTTCACTTTGAAAACTAGGTTTACTAGTGAGTTATAATGCTACAGCAGTATTGGCAGGTCAGGGAGAGTACAATACAGTCTGGAACCAACCTCAGTTTAAATGCAGAACCTCTGTCATTTTGGAACTCTTTTAGCATCACAAAGCAAAACATACAGTTGCTGCTTTTGTTTTTAATCTGCTCAATATAATACTTATCACCTCATACATAAGCATATCATGAGTAACACCCATAATCTTCTGAGAGTGATATTAATTTACAGTTGCAGTGAAAAGGTCATAAATGCACACTCTCCTGTCCCTCTGGGTGACTTTTCTAATAATGGAATCAGAATTCCAGAGCTGTTGATCACGTTTCTCTATATTTCTCTAACAGAAAAGTGTGTTCAAGTTACACAACACCAAAAGTAGGCAGGATACGTGTTCGTGAAGAAAGATATTAATAGATGGAAAATGATTTAAAGTATTAGTTCTCCGTAAAACAAATATCATAGAACAGAATGCAGAATTATGGGTATTTTAAAGTTAGAACATGAGAATTGAGCACCTCTAGCAGTCATTCAATGACTCGTAATTATATACATTTCCTGTCCTCTTTCTTTAGGGATCCTTTAGTAGAAACATCTGAGAAATATCAGAAAGGTAAAGGATTTGACATGGGCCACATGCCAGTTAGAAGCAGACTAGAGGTTAGAATGAATGCCCCATGTCTACAATACAGGCCTTTTTTTCCAACCTCCACTTTTACAACTTATGTAACAAAAATCAGGCAATCAAGAGGGGAGGGTAGAGGTCAGTGGTAGAGGTCAGTGGTAGAGGTCAGTGGTAGGGCTTAGTAGCATGCATGCAGTCCTGGGTTTGATCCTCATTACCTCCATTAAAAAAATAAATAAGTAAACCTAACCACCTCTCCCCCCCAGAAAAACACATAAAAAAATGAAGCAGTTGAAAGAGATAAAGCAATACTGTGACAAGGTAATTTTAAAAAATATTTTATTTGTTATTGTATTATTTAGTTATTTTATCTTTGGGGAGGAGATAATTAGATTTCTTTTTAGAGGAGACACTAGGGATTGAACCCAGGACCTCATGCATGCTAAGCATGCGCTCTATCACTTGAGCTATGGCCTCCCCCTTGGGACAGGGTAATTTGATTAATTATGAAAAGTGATACTAGCTTTTGTCTTTGATTTTTTAAAATAAACTAAATTCCATTTTAACAATTCTTTTCCACCAGATCTTTAATGCTGGAAGAAAATAATGAGGGCAGTTTATTTTTAGTTTGGCCTTCTATTCATTATTTACTTAAAATAATTCAAAGAAACGGTGACACAAGAACAGTACATCTTATTTAACTCTTAATTGAATGCTGTGGGAAGAACTCTGTTTTCAGAACTGAACTTTACCTTGAGTCTAGTTCAGGTTTCCATGTGTATAATTGACTGGTCACGTACAGAATGATAGTTATATTAATAAATCTGTTGAAAAATTTCCAAAGGTATTTGGATAATATCAACATAACTCTAAACAAAAGAAAGCAAATGTCTACTCCCACCATCAGGCCATCTCTTAAATTATACATTTCTATCTAAGCTTCTTTCCTTGCAACCACTCTTGAGATGTATACACAATCTGTGCAGCTTGAATCTCAAAGGAGATGTAATTACCTACGATAATTTTTATTTTAGGGATGAGAGAAAGTCTAGAGATCATGCAATGAAACGTGTTTTTTTCCACACAAGAATACTGGGGTCCAGAACTTCTAGTGGCAAAACAAAAATTATTCTCCTGATCCAAAGTACAGTTCTTTACCCCCATGACATGTAATTAAGTACTTTTCTTTTTGTAGTTTTGTTGTAGTCACCTATAACAGGGTCACCACATAATGCAGTGTCCAAAAACAAGGCTATTTCTGAAAGTGACAGGGGCCACTATTACTAATTATGCCTGGACAACAGGTGTAGACAGAGATGTTTCTGAAAAAACCAGGATAAATGAAAACTCACGCAGATTGCAGAGAAAGAACCAGTTTAACACCCTTTGATTGGTTAAGAAAAGGTCCTTTAAAAAATACAATAAAACTTGCCTTTGGGATCATTTTTTTTTCTAGAAAATAATATGACTATTCTTTCCAACTAGAAAACAAATGTATGTTATTGACTGGGTTAAAAGATGTTTTGTCCACATACATAGAAAAATACAGTAGAAAAATTTTTACTGTTTTTATGAGAAACTGTTGACATCACTGTGAACAAAAATAGGGAAATGTTATGGAAATCCATTTAAAATATTAAGCTAATCAAAAACCTTTAAAAGAAAAGTTACAAAAAGTAGTAATAAAACACATCTTGTAAAAAAAATCTAATAGACAAAGCAGCTAGTAAAGAACAATGTATAAAACTAAAAGGAGGTTAAAAAGGCATTAGATCCAGAATGAAAAAATTCAAGTATGCAAAGAGACAGCGTCAATTAATTATACAAAACAAAAGGCAAAACAGAATGTGCAAATTTGATGAAGGAATTCTGGTGGGACTCAAATGAGTAATAAAAGAATGACAGACCAATCATTAAACTTAGAACATAGCTAAGAGAATAGTTTCTTAAAAATTTAGAAAATAATACTTTCACCTTTTTTTTAATTTGGAGAAGAAACAAACAGAGATATGAATTATTTCACACACACACACAAACCTTAAAAACACAAATCAATGAAACATAACTAAATATAGAAATCTAATATCTCTTTTGACATAACATCAATGCCTACGAGGGAATGCAAACATCACAATAATACAAGCCAAAACCATTCAAATGTACCATGGCCAGTAATTATCTAGGACACCAAAAGATCCCGGCAAAAGTTAATCTAATAAATCTGCCATTATCTCTAATACTTCAAATCTGTGCCTTGAGCTAAACAGTTGTCAAAATGGAGCTCTGTTTACACAGAAATGAATCAGAGTGGGGGAAAAAAGATGTCAAGGCAGTTCTATTTTTTTTTTTTTCCTTACAATTGTTGGCATGAAATGGTTAGCCAGTATATTTTAATCTGATTTTCTACACGGAGTCAAAGATCACTTTTTTTTTTTTTTCCTCAGAAATACATACTACATAATGTGAAGGTGACTGCTTATTTGAGTTCTTTAGCTCTGAAAGCCAGCTTTGGCAATGTTCAAGGCCATTCTACAAGGCAACATCTCTGATTATTTTGTCTGACCTGAAAGAATCAGCTTCAGAATAAGAGACAATACACTAATATTTTTTGAGAGGGTCATGTTATTCAATGATTTTCATAAAATAGGTAAATTTATTTCACTACACAGTGCTTGGAATGATGGAAAATACAATATGCTGTTGGTATTTCCAATAACATGAGCAGGAATAAGTATCAGAACCCTATAATCAGCCTTGGTTTCTCTGGAAGATTAAGAGAAAGCAGCATGATCTTATAAACCACTGAAGACCAAGGTTTGAACCTTGATTTTACTTCAAAACTGTGACTTTATACATGTATATGCTCTGTTGTCTCAGTTTCTGGATCAGGCCGACAAGAAAAGTGTGTTCCCATGAAGTATCTCTCCCGTCAATGGTACTTAAAGTAGGCGTATGAACAAAGAAACTTCTGTCATTAAAAACATGAACAAACAAAAAGGTCCTCTCCTCTTTCTGTATGTATCCCTCTACATATTCTTTCCATATTTATATACAGAAGTGCAATTAGTTCAGAACATTTTATAGGCTTGTGAGGCTATAGAATACACCAGGTCAAGGTAATAATCCATTTAATGAAATCCCTGTGTACACGGTTTCCCCGAAATAACCATTTTACTGCACTATCAGAGTTATGAATGTTCACTGTCATTGAATTCAGCTACTCCATTGCTATGACTAGGTTGTCCACAGAAGGAACTGGAGAATATTTGGGATACTAATGTATATTCTAACATATTTAAAAGAATGATGTAAACCCAAGGTAGAGTTATGATATATTTGATTTTATATAACAAAGGATAATTTAAATTCATTTACTGTGAAGTATCCCAGACTTGGAGTCTTGATTCCACTTTGTTTCTGACTCTTTTTCCAACTTTGTAGACTTAAAAAAGAAATCACTTTTGTTTTGAGTTATAGGATGAGGATGTCAAACATATAGACTATGTGTTTCATTTCATTATTAGTATTCTATGAACCTTAAAAAAACAGCATTCTAGAATATTTGAACTTTGACTCAACATACAGAGGATATAAAGACAACCATTATTATTTAAGCAGTATGATTTGGTAACAGGTGGTTCATAGTTCACTTTTGGTGGGAATGTATTATAATAAACCTAAATAAATAGCAAATAAAAAGATAATAGAGCTATTCATATTGAATATAAGAGACAACTGGTAAGAGGAAGGTATATAACTCAGTGGTAGAGTGCGTGCTTAGCAAGCTTGAGGTCCTGGGTTCAATCCCCAGTACCTCCATTGAAAAATAAATTGATTAATTTAAATAAAAAGACTAACTACCTCACCCCCAACACCAAAAAAAAAAAAAAGACATTTTAACATAATTTTGACTTTTTAACATAATTTTCCCTATTTTGCTATTTGGCTAGATATTTGCATTTTTTTTCTAGGTGAGTTGTGTATAGTAGATGTTAAACATATAACTAATAAATCTAAAAAGACAGACTAAAAAACTAATATCTCTTCAAGGATAAAGTATCTCAGATTTCTAGCACAAAACACCTATGCAAAAATTTGCTAAATTACTATTCTGCAACATGGTTAGTATACTTAAAGACTACTTTATTTCATGAATGAAAAAGAACTACTCTATATACCCACTACATTCTAGAAAGAGTGGAAAACCAGCCCAAATTCATAGGGCTTTTACTTAATAAAAATAAGCATGTGCAGCTCAGAGGAGAGAAAGCCAGCTGAAAATGTAAGGAAGTGCCTAAATAAATAGAAGATTGCCTCCTTTCAAAAGATGGAACCTCTCACCCCACCATAAAAAAGGCAGCAAATCATTGCTCTGAAAAAATAAAGTTTCAATAATAAATAAATAGATAAATAAATAAATGATAAAAGGCCAAAAATAAATCACATGTAAATGATTCCACTTGATACAAGTATTTCCTAATGATTTCTTCATGTCTACTTAAAAACCAAAAAATTCAAGAATTATTTGAACAAATCAAGTGGGCAATTATCAGTTTGTTGAGAGTGTCAATCAGCTGTGAATGTGGGAGGAATTGCAGTCGATGAAAACACTGCCAACCTTCATATTTGACTCCTTTCTTCTCCTAACGCAGATAAAAACTTCAGCAGTTTTATCGCCATTTAGAAGGAAAAATGTTTTTCTTTCTCATTGTGAATTTCAATTTCTAATTCCTATCTAATCTTATTGTTAATACTCAAAATGTGTAAAATCTTATACTTTGCTTGTAGAAAAGACCCACTAACTTCCTTTATCCAGTGTAAATGATAAAAATAAATGTAAATGTCACTATTAATAAATGTAATAGTCACTATAATGTCACTATTATAAATATGTAGTAGATTTTGCTGGTTACAGTTTAAGTTAGAGTGCAAATAATTACTTCTAAGGCACTTAAAAACAGTCCAATTCTTCTCTTTGTTAGTTTGTGCACAAAAAGTATATATCTGTATTTTCCTTTGTTAAAATAATGTATTTGAAGTAACACTGACATTTTCTATTGATATTCTATTTTAATATGTTTCTCTATTCAGTTTAAAGCTAAATACAATTAGTTTATATAAAATTGGGAATCTGCTTACTTGAAAATGTACAAAATAAAAAGAATTTGGCTGTCTAAAACTGAAGATTAAAATAATTTTATACAATCTGTGATTTTCTTTTTGCATTCTAGAATCAAGATACTATTTTCATAAAATCCTAACTGGTTTGGAAAACCATGGTAATAATTACAAACAAAATACAAAGATCAACCATCTATACCTATTTCTTGCTAAGAACAACTGTTACAATAATATCATATATGTATGGAATTAATCATACAGTTTACACTGTGTTTACATATATCAATATACTTAAACTTCGTCTTTAAAGAAGATGGGGCAGTTGTTATTAGTTTTGAATTTGACAAGAGGATCCTGAAATCCAGGGTTAAAGGGACAAACGGCAATAATAAACCAGAACCTAGGTTGCTCTGAGAGGAGGAGGATGATATATTTAAAGGGTTGGATACAAAGTAGTGAAGGTGGTAAACGGCAGGGACGTATTCCACTGCACTGGTCCATAATTCTTAAATTTGGCCTCATTTTCCTATCTAAAAATAACCTTACTTCAGAAGAAGATTAGTTTGAGGGGAAAAACGATAATCAGTGGATTATAATTTAAAAATGGGTTGATTTTCATCAAAATAATTGCAGTAAATATTATTTCCTCTGAAGATGCAATTCACTTTCAGAAATCAATCTTTTCCCTTCCTTTCTCTTCCTCCTTCCTTCCTTCTTTCATTTCTTCCTTCCTTCCTGCCTACTTCCCTTCCTTTCTTTTTTCTTTTGTAACCTCAATTTTATCTTGTCTGTTTTTACATAAAAGCCAGCATGTCATAACCAAGGAGTTAAGATAGAAAAGCGAAATAAGAGGTAATGATTTACAAACAAACTAAACTTGGTCATGTCTCTCTTTTAAAATAATTACTTAATTTTTTAAGATGTAAATTACCAGCATACTTGAAGCTCTTATTTTATATCAACTATTTTACAATAAACAGAAAGTAACTCAACTTTCCCTTCTTCTCCATACACTTGATTGTAATTTATTGGAAAGGAAAAACATAGTTGATTTCACTTCTTGCAGCCAGTGGGAAGCGTTCCTAAAAATTATATTCAACTGGACAATGAGACTTCCACTCACTGGAACAAAAGTGTGTTGTCCTACTTAGCAGGTGCACTGAGCTGCAATCAAGTGGTTAATAAAATACAAAGCACTAAAGTATAGCACAAAAGGCCAATATCATCAGGGAATTATAGAAACATCCTGACCCAGCTCTTTGGACACACAGGAGTTGCCATCCTGATTCAGATCCTTGATTAATATACTCTGGAATGATACATCTGGCAATGGCCTACATACAATCTCTCTGAGGACCAGAGGAAAATAGACTATTAAAATGGAACAATTTTACTACCATATACTGTGACTGTTTTTCAGTTTGCAGCAAAATAAACAAACAAAAAAAAGTTTAAGTATTTTAAAATTATCAGAAGCTGACCTCAAGAGGTGAGATTTCACTTCAGGATAGTATTTAAAAAAAGATAAAATTTACCATTATATAGCTTATTTTAGAGACTGAAACTAGTATTAAGTGTGTTTTATACAACAATAAATGAATTCACACAGATTTCATTTTGGAAGGTTAAAAATTTGCTTCTAACTTCTGAATTAGCTAACACTTCATAACATTTTTCCTAATGATGGAAGTGCACTTTTCATAGGATAAATCCCTGCATGAGAGAGGGAGACTGAACCACGAGGAAAGTCCTTCATGCTCATCAAAACCTTTCATATTCATTACTTATTGGATTCTAAGAATTATTCTCTATGGTCAGTATGCAAGGCATTGCTGACACAATTCTACAGATAAAAAGGAGGCTATTATAATTAGCAATTAGAATGTGCCCTAATAACTACTGCAGAGATAACCCCACTCCATCAGGCAGTTTTAACAACAAACACCTTTTGCTGAGAAATTGTAGCATAAGACTCACACACTGGGACTGATTTACCTACTTCCAGCATTCCCATCTTAATAACTGAGTCAACTTTAGTCACATCAAGGTAGGATTGTTTTCATTTTGCATCTAACTTGATTTGAAATATATATATATATATTTTATATACATATATAAAACTTGGCTCTGAAATACCCAAGACTTGTTATTATCAATTATCTGGACTTCCCTGATAAGCCATTCTTCACGTGGATTGTCTAAAAAAAAAAACTTCACTGAATGCTGCAAAATGATCTCTAAGATTTATGTATCTACAGTTCATAAATTGGAAGTATTTTTACAAACTACTTTGACTTTAATTGGTCCCTGAAGACATGGTTTGAATTGTTATAAAAGAATACAGGATACAAAACTGCAAAAACTTAATAGCTTTTTAGATTTTCTTCTTAAATCAGGGATTTGTAACACTGTATTTGTTTGTTTGTTTGTTTCTGACAATATGTACACCCTCCAAAGACAATACGGGATCATAAAATGTGAGAAAAGCAACATAAAAACCTTATATTAAGAACACTACTACTTGACTGTAGTAAAGAGCTGTGTAGTAATTTAACTATTCTTAAAATATTATTTCTGTATAAATGAAAATTAAAAGATAAAGAAATTACTAATGTTAAATTATTGTATCCCCCGCCATAATATTTAAAGTAATAAATCCAAGTGATTTTAAGCAATTTGATTTCATTCACTATTGCCGAATAAAATGCATAGGATTCCACCTCCACTCTGATCTACCTGTAATTCCCCTGACAATATGCTGCAACTTTAAAAAATAAAATATGAAAGAACAATGTAAAAATTTTTAGTAGATCTGAATCTTGACGTGTGTTACTTGAGAAAATATATTTTATGTCCCAATTCCTTGACATTTCTATGAAAGTAAGTGAACATATAAGTTTCCTTTTTTAAAATTGTACTTCACATAATATTGCAATCCACAATGAGTTGTCATGCTGAAAGAGAAAAATAAATGTTGATCTGCATTCCAGTGTTCACTTTTACTATTTCAAGAGCACCGGCTTCCTAGGAATTTGAAAATTGTGGAAAAATCTTAAAGTGGAAACGCTAACGACAGGCACATCCCTGGAGATGAGGCGTCAGGAACTGCAGCCTCCAATCCAAGCTGCATCGTGGATATCTTTTTTTTGGCTATGGGAAAGCTGATCAATTCCGATGTCACCATTCTTCAATTGAAGAAATCCTGAACCTCTTAAAAGTATAGCTGTTTATTCACGAGAGAAATGGGCATCAAGTAATTTGATCATCCAATAAATTCATATAAATTCAAAGACTGCATCATAGAGATCATCTTACTGCTGAATATACATGTTTATATATACACATTTTTTTAATTTGAAAATGAGATTTACTTTTATAACTTGAGCTGGAAGATTAAAGTTTTCCCCCTCTTTGAAAAAGGGTTTAAAAGAAAAGAAAGAAAACTAATAATCTAGAATAAGCGGATGTTAAAATGTAAGTTAACCTGTGTTCTTCCCCTTCCATTCTAGATTATATGAGTTCATCTCATACTGCTATTTTTAGAGATGTTCCAAACAGATATGAAATACATACAGCACTTTAGAATCCCGAAATGTAACTCTTTTATATTAAATAAAATATTTAAATTACTACAGAAGTAGTTGAACTGGTTTATGGTTTATTTCAACTTATTTTAATAAAAGGCTTTGAAAGTCTTATTTCAATGTAAATAAGATTGCCAAATATCAGCTTAGTGAACCTCAAAAGATATTACAATATTAAAAAGTAAAAGTAAACTAATACAGTTAAACTTAACTGCTGATAAACGAAGAGAGAAACTACTTAAAGCACCATTCAGTTGATGTATGGAAGCGAGAAACGCCAGCATGCTTCCTGGGCATGGCTGAGAAATGCCGGTGCTCTCATTTATTTATCCATAAAATTGCAGACCATTTAGCAATAAGCATAGAACTGTTACTCAAAGCATGAAAATGCTAAATATCAATGGCTGAATACCCGAAAATAGAGGATGAAGCAAAATGAGAAGAGAAAATTTTATCAGTTTTCATCATGACACATTATCAAGTTGAAATTATCTTCCTGAATTTTATAACCCTTTTAAGTTCCTGTTCTCATTGGCATTTATTAAACCATAAGTCACCTTAAATTGGTTTATTTGTATAAAAACTTAATAAGCTCTAGTATATATTCAAAATAGAAAGACATAGTCTGATATGCATTCAAATAAAGTTGGCCTTTAATTCAAAATAAATTCCCTTTATTAGTTGGCATACTGTTAATATGTTTATTGATTTAGGCAAAGGCAAAATACATAAGAAAATCTACTTTCACTTTGGTAGCAACTAAAATTATTCAAGACTTACCGTTTAATTTATGAATTAAATTTTAAATGATTATTTCTCATGGATTCCCTTTTAACCTACCCATCTTCACGTCTAAATAAATACACAAGGGAAATTCATAAATTTTTTTGTAAAGCTATTAAGCTTTTCATTGATGTGTACACATACTACATCTATGAGTAATGAAAACAGATTACATTCTTTTTAAAAATTAAAATGCAAATGTTGAAAATTTTAACATTAAAAAAAAATCACAGAGGAGCCAGACAGAACAATATTAAGTTTTATCTCTCACTTTTTATCTCTCCATTGAACTTATATTTTGGTTTTCCTGCACGATCACCTTTTATCCCATTATTTTAAAAAAAATCCTTATTTATTAGGCTGATGATTAATTCAGATTTGCGCTGAAAAATTTGTCCCAGTGAAAATATTAAGACTGCCCCTTTCATCCTAAAAAAATGAGCCATTTTGGATAATAAATCATATGGTCATCCCACTAAATTCTGTCACCAAATGGTTATAAACTAATGAGTGAAAGAAGTTCATTTCAAATGAACAAAAATGTTTGTTTCATTTTCAGTTTTTTTCAATTAATAGAATTTTGCTGAAATAATGAAATGTTTGCCCATAATTTCTTCGTATTTAATTTCGGGAAATGTGTTCGATTGTTGATTTGGCAAACATTAACCAAAGAATTATTAATTTATTATAATTCCAATAAGAAAGAGGAGATGGAAATAAAAAGTAAAATGCAGACATTTTTTCAGAAGCTGTAAGTTTTGACTCAAATGCATTGAACTTAAATGCTTACAGAATGATTCTGCCAAAATGTTGATGCTGCATTTAAAAAAATCACAAGGGATACTGTTTTCAAAGGTTATATAGTTATACTGTCAAATGAAGGACATACAATATAGCTAGTTAGAGTAATGCAATTAGTGCACATGCTGTGGTTAGGTTATTTTGAAAATTGTGCTTGGCACAAGGCAAATACTACAAGATTTACACATCACGCATAAGTGATACTGCCTGGATATGGGCTATAAGGATTTGTGTTATGGCTCATACATTGAATCATTTTTTGTCTACCCATGAGAATTTTGTTTTATTCGGAAGTCACATTCTTTGATCGTAGCTACATATTAAATATATTATCTCACCTACTAAAAATTCATGATTTTACTCATCTTCATCTTTTCCATTCAGTTTCAGTTGCATAATTTGATAAAACAAAGTATATTCCTTCCTTCATGAATATTATGGTAATCATTTTAGGTTTTCTAAACTGCTGTATCTAAAAATCTAAACTCCTTTATTTCGTTAAATGATCCCTTTACATTCTAATTGGATAAAAAAACGTTAAATACTATCCCCTAAACTCTATCACACTAAGCTGACACTTTAGTAATTCTTAAAACTAATTTGTGAAAACATTTTTGCCCAAATAATGCCAACAATATAATAAAAACCCAGCATGAATATGGTTAAGGTGCCAGACTAAGAATTAAAATAATTATTTTTTCATACATGATTTCTGAAACCTAATTAAATATGAAATATGAAAAACTAATTATATTTGCATATGAATATTAGGGACAATGGGCTGGGTTTGTGTGTGAAAATTTTGAGGAATCTATAGCCTATTCATTTTATTTTAAATCTTACGAAGTTTTCATTTTAATCAAGAACCTTAAAAAAATTTATATTCTTTGAAACAGTAATTTTGCTCCTAGGATCACTTCTTAGGAAAATAATCAAATATATTATTATAAAAGATATCTTCAACAGTATATTGTCTGTAAGACTAATTAGAATAGCACATTATTTATCAAAATAATTATAAAATATGTGTATGTGTGTATGACACAGTTTTCCCAAAATAGATATATGCTTCAATAAAGAATCGTTCAACCACAGTTTTGAATTTTGAGTTTGAATACTGGATTGAATCAGACTACTGCTTTTGAAGAGATGAAGGGGTCAAAGGTTTGTTCAAAAGATGCTCAGTGTTAAGGAAAATGCATGAATTATATATTTGGGATGAATGCAATTGTGATATATACATACATAAACAGGCAGATAGATATAAAGTATACAGATACATTCAAATAGCCTATCGAGAAGCAATGCAAATATGTTTACAGAGGTTATCTCCGGGCAAGTTTGATTCTAATCTATACATCCCACAAAAATTTGCTATTTTACTGTAAGAGAACCCTATTTAGATGATTATTTCAAAAAACAGATTACAAGCATCATCAGTAAGATTTTTAAACAGCAATCGTGTCCTTCACATCTTCTATGACTATGAGGTCCTAATACTGTCCATCTACCACCTTCTCTCTTCTTTATCTGACAACTCCTACCTCAAATTCACGTCCTCTGCCCAAGTCATGCTGGATTTTGTGTTTTTTATTCAATAAGCCAGACAAGCAGGAACTCACTGGTCATTCTCTGTGGTTGGAACACTTCCCCAGAGAGCTACCTGGCTGAAATCCCTCATTTCCCCCATGGCTCTACTGTCCCATTTCCTTCATATGTTGACTAGAAAGCCATATTCTCCATGAGGATTCTTTGTGCAATGTATCTGGCTTATTGTAGATACTCAGTAAAAACATGTTATGTGCATGAATCTTATTGCTCAGAAGTATTTATTAAATATCATCTACCTTATCATTAGCAGCAACAGGATTGCTGAAAATTTGGAACAGCGGAAGTGAATTCCTTCTCTAATGAATGCTTACTGATATTACCTATGAAAAATTAATCATATTTCTATATTGAGAAAATAATTGGCAGAATTCAAGTAGTGGCTGCAAAATCACTCACAATGGCAAAAACTTCTCAGTTTCTGTATATCTTTATATAACACAGCATTAGAAGGTGGTAAGGCACATTAGAGATAATCTGGTTTGGTTCTTGCATTTATAGATAAGGCATTTAAGACCTAGCAAGTTAAGGTCATAGTCAGACACAGATATGCAACTGATAAATTACTCCTGAGCCAATATAGAACTGAGTCTACTAATTCTGGATCTAACATTTATTACAATGTTATAGAAAACTTCAAGTCTTCTGTGTATTTGATAATATATTAAGGCAACTTTATATAATATATAGGATTTCTGCAAATACCAATGCATCTGCAGCTGATACTTAAGTGCCAGTATTTGTAAAAAAAAAAAAAAAAAAAAGATTTAAAGAGAAAAAACAGCCTCACATAATGTCGCTAACTTTGCTTTTTCCTGACCAAAACATTAATAAATAAAAATTGTGTTAGTATGTGTTGATTAGTATAAAAATGGGAATTTTATTAAACTTGCTGTATATAAACACAACTTTTTCCAAAGAATTTATAAATGCACTATCCAAAAGAAGAGGTCCATGACTTCTAAAGATTTCAGAGAAAATTGGGTGGGGGTGAGGTGGGGTTAAGGGAATGATTGGATTGTTTTTTTTCCAGTAGAGGAAAAATTTCCAAAGATGTCTGTACCACATTGCATTATAAGTGATCTAAACGATCGGTCTCTCTTTACACAGTTTATTCTGACCAAATACTCTCACAGGATTTCAGCCATCCGGATGACATGTGTCCCTGATGGGGGGAAAATGATCTATCATGCCCCACAATGTCCCACCCCCGGGGGAGCTCCCTCCACAGCCTTGGCCTTAGATGCAATGTTAGTGGGAATGAGAAAACAGGGCATTACAGGAGTCTGTGCTGGCCATTCTCTTGTGTGGCCAAAACTCTCATTATTCTTTTCAGGTATTCATGGTGAGATTAGTGGTCAAATGTATACATCTTTTATCCATTTTAATCATAAAATATCACAGTTTACTGAATTCAAATGAAAAACACTATACAGATCAACAATGAATGTGAGCCCCTCTTCCCCACCCAGAGAACTACTTCATAGCTATTTTTTGATGATGCAATTTTAGAAATTTTTTTAATGAAGCGCTGGCTTCTTAAATAAGAATAACCCTAAAAAGCCAATGAAGTCTATAAAATGAAATTTTAAATCCAATTGACATTGTGTTTCATTGAATAGCTATTTCTAATGTGAACACTTCAAATGGCCTACAAAAACATTCTAGAAACTTCCACTGACATCAAGGGGACTGTTTCACACAGTGGGGATGTAAGTTTCAGAGCCCTCTCTCAAGTCATTATTGGCATTTTGTGGGTCACTTTCAATTTCTTTAATTCCAACCATTTATCCTTCTTTAAAAGTTTTCGAAGTAGTTTATTTTCCACTTGTAAGATACAGAACATAAAATTATCTTCAATAATCAAAAGTAGAAACATAAGTGAGAATAAAATAAAAGTTAACTACCTAAAATTTCATTTTATCAAATTTGCTATTGTAGCAATATGCCATTCTTAGATGTCTATTATAACTATTAATTAATATTCTGAATACATATTAGAGATTACTGATTAAGTGTTATCTGGTAGCTGAAACTTTTCCAGTTTTACTCCTAATTCTTAGTTTATGCATTAAGAGGTTATGGTTCACTATGTGCTTATGAAACAACGGTAATATTTCAAATAGTAACACAATCATCATAAAAAGGTTGTGAAACAGACCACCGTGACATTCTGGGCTCAAAAATTCCAACATTGCTTGTTTATTGCTCAGGAGATTTCAAACTATTTAACCACAGGACATTGCTGGAGGAAATAATTAAACTTTCACTGAACCTTGGGAACTCAAATATATCTTCTTTTACCCCATCTAATATAACACCATCAGCAACTGTAGCTTCTAAGTCTAAAATTGTATGACTTTCCTATTCTATATCCAGTCTACTGTGCTATAGATTTCTTTTCTAAATCATCCAGACTTCGTTTCTCTGATAGGTTTCATATCCAACAAATTGCCAAATATTGTTAATTATTTATTTGTATTGTGTCAAACAGTTATCTTTCCATTTATGCTGAACACCACGTGAATTCTATCTTTATCACTTTTTACTGAAGTTACAAAGCAGACTGGTCTCCTGGAACGCACCACTCCCTTTCTACAATTTGTCCGTGTAGTTATAGCAAAAGTGTCCCCAAATGGCTTCAATGATTATGTTATGCTCTGCCCACATATTTTCAATGGCTTCCTACTGATCATTAAAAATGCTCAACTACTTAACATCTAAAGTTCTGCAAAATTTGGCATCCTCAATTTTTTTCTACCACAGTTAATACCTTTTGAAATAAACTTTAAAATTTTAGAATAGTTTTAGATTTACAGAAACACTGAGAAGACACTACAGAGAGTTCCACGTATCTCACACACAATTGGTCTATTTTTAACTAATCTTACATTCATACAGTACACTTGTCACAATGAATGAACCTATATTGATGCATTATTACTGAATTCCATTATTTATTTTCTTAAATTTTAGGATTTCTTTAGTTTTTACTTTACGTCTTTTTTCTGTTCAAGGATTCCATGCAGAATATCATTCTTCAATATTTTTATCTGTATGAAGAGGATAAAAAGTCCACCCTACAAGTTCCACAGCTGAAGATAAGACACATTTTTACCTCACCTAATTTTTAAAGTTAACTTTCACATATTCATTAATTTTCACCTGGTAGATCTAAGGTGTGTTTTTCAGACTGGTATGGTGAGCTAACAAAAAGTCAAATTAGATGTTGTTCCAAGAGATGTGAATAACAGAAACATCTACTGAGGTAAATGACAAAAGATCAGAACTAAGGCTTGTTTTGTGCATAATTTCATTTCTTAGAGCCATGTACAGTATCTGGCACAAATAAATATTGAATCATTAGTGTAAACCATATTGAGAAGATGGAAATATATGTATCACTTTGAAGCATCAGTAATGCTTTATACATCAGCATAATTATTATTTCGTAGATTTTACCTTGTCTAATATTTTAACAGATGTTGCACTTTAAGGAGCATAAACATGATGGTGGGGGAGGGTATAGTTCAAGTGGTAGAGCGTGTGCTTAGCATGCACTAGGTCCTAGGTTCAATCTCTAGTACCTCCATTAAAACAAATTAAATAAATAAACCTAGTTACCTCCCCCCACCTAAAAAAAAAAAAGCATAATATAATTATAAAGGAATACTGATAGTTCTAAGGGAACAAACTACTTTTAGTCTCCTTTAAATAAATTAGAAGAAATTATAGATAACATACTAATTACTATATATCATATCGATTTCTCTTTGAAAATGTTAATAAGGGTTTATATTATTGACTCATCTAAATTTCAGTATGTCTTTGAAACAAAGCTAAAAAGAAATCTGACTTCTTTCTAAAGTAAACTATGATGCAGATAACTTCCCCCTAGATAGAATTAATGACTGTGCTGTATGATCAAAGTGAATTGAATAGTTTATCATTATTGAATTAATATCAGAGAAAAATTGGTTACATCTGAAGAAAATGATAGCGTAACACTCAAACATGGATGGTATTAACAAATGTATCCAGAGTGTTCAAATGAACTAATGATATGAGAGCAATAAATATACTAAAATGAATGTACATATTTATATTCATAACACAATTCCAAAAGCAAATCAAGCAAAATATGTAACCTCCATTCAAAAAACATATTATTAATAACCTAAAAACATATAACTTGCATTATGGCTTTTTAAAAAAAAATTGTTTCTTTCATTCTTTTCAACATTCAAATATTTTAAAATAATGGTTAATAAACTACTGTCATGCGAACACAGAAATAATTAGGTTGTTAATGGGTTTTGAATACTCTTGTGCTAATAAATCTACATGAAAATGCATTATTATATATTGTTCATGCATTTTGTAATTTCAAGGACAAGTCTCTAGCAACCTGGTATAATTTCCAGGCACAATTACAATACATTTGAGAAGTTAATGATATTCTGGTGGATGTAGGCTAAGTGTAATTAACATTGTTTTCAAAGCTTTTGTCATTCATATTTTGAAGATAAATACAGGTGTTTACATAAACTCGTGTATGTTTTCATACATACCTGTATAGGTATAAAAGAGAATAAATTTAGTGATCAAAATATAGAAAGTCAAAGTCATATCTCATAAAAACAAATCTAGAAGGAGATGTGTTTCCTAACCTCTGGAGTTTTATGTAGCCTAGTTTTTAAAATCTCAATATTTTATAGAAGAAAAATGGGAGCAAAAACATAGCACTGCTGTCCTGGAAAATGCTGACTTCTGAAGTGCTGATTTTTTAATCTTCATAATTTTAAATATATGTTCTTCTTAAAGTATAAACTGAAGGTTATCTCACATCGTGCAGTGAAGAGGTACACTCTTCCTTCTTTTAGTAATTGTTCAGTGTATGAGTACTTTCAGATATTCCTTTTCTTAGTATTGCCTATCATCCCTTTGGCAAAGCTTTCTTTTTCACTAGTCTTGTCACCACACCTCTACCACTTTAGATGGACTTGTATAAACAGACAATTTAAAAAATCAGTACATGTATATGGTTACTAGTATCAGTATTTCACAAATAAATGGACACTACTTTCTGGGATTGAAATATAATTATTTTATTGCATATGTAGCTTCTGGGCCCAGTAATATAAAGGACTACTTCTGAGCCTTGTGGAAACTTTATCTGCCTCACCTAAGGTCCTACGTCGCATTACTCATGAGATAAGCTTTCATTTTATGGATTTGTCTCCTATGTTTCAAAGCAGCAATTTGCTTTACTATTTTCCTGAACATGTCAGTTTATCAAACTGCTCTAATTTATATATATATATATACTGTAGAGTCCAATATTAACAGACACTTAAAAGCTAACCCAGACTTATCCATCTTTTCCTCAATATTACAGTATATTTTGAGTGGCTGCAGTCATGTATTTCAAGTACAGCAGTCATATTTCAGAGAGACTGTACTCACTTTTTGCATCGTCCATTTCTCTTTTTGTCCATTCCTATTGCACCATGTACTTTCGCTGCGCATTGCTTTAGCCTGTATTTTGTAGTAGCGATTTACTTTACTATTTTCCTGATTGTACAATGCTCCTGATTGACTGTTTAGCTAATAATATTCAATAGCTCAACCATATTGTAAAGACCCAATGGAAGTTTTTAATATAGAAAAATGTGATGGCACTTTCTTACTCCCTACCAGGATGTTAAGGTCTTTATTCTCCAAATATTGTCATTCCAATGACTCCCTCTCTTTTCAACATCATTTAGACTGGTTATAATTTCTTCAGTACTTCTCATGTGGGCCATTGCCACTGTGAAATAATGAAAAGACCCATGAAATTAGAATCCGATCCCTAGGCTAAAATTCTGGCTTAGCCGCATAGAAGATCAATGACCTTAGACTGGTTGTTTCCTCTATTCAAAATGGAAACATCAATGCCTATCTTATAAAATTATTGAAAATTGTGTATGTTAAATGAGATAATTCAATTAAATGTGCATAATCCAGTTACTTGATGTCATTAAATGTTTGTTGGATCTGTTTCTAACTATAATAGAACTGGCTTCTCTAATGATTAATTCAATTTCATGTCATTTACTGGATCAAGAACCTTTAACATTCATCCAATGACTTTGAGTTACTTAAAGTCTTCTTAAATCTGTAGCTTTAAGTCTCAATAACCCTTTTTAAAAAAACTAAACATTGGGAATACATTGTAGAATAAAAGTATCTCCTTTACACATGGAGCATGCAGACTCCTGATGGAGACAGGTTAATGCAAAAAAAAAAAAAAAAGAAAAGAAAAGAAGAAGATTTCAGTACTTGAAAGCCTTTTCCTCAAGTAACAAAAGAATAAACTGAAAGACCTCCATGGCCGGTGTACAGCGAGCTAGCAGGAGCATGACAAAAGGGGAAAGTTTACAGGCCAAGGTTAAAAGTTCATTTTTTTAAATTTTATTTTAAGTACTCAGTGGAAGTCATCAAAGAGTTTTATTTGAATCTGCACCTCAAACAAGACAGCAAAGGCAGCAGGTGACCACTACCTGGGAAGGTATTGTGTTGTGATGAGTAAGTACTTCACAGATAAGTGAATTAAAGAAATAGAATTGGCTGGTGGTAACAATAGAACTTAAGGACACATTCTTAAGGAAAGAGGAAGAAACGGGAAATAAGAGGAGTTTCTTTGTTTCTGACTGGAATGACTTCATGGATGGTGGTATTACTGGGGTTAGAAAGGAGCTGGTTGGGAGGGCTTGGGAAAGTAAGAAAAAAGTGTTGGCAGTTTGGTGATGGAAAAAAATGAGATAAAAATAATTTACTCAAGTCTTTGGCTCCACTTTAATTATATAAAAACTTTGATCACATACTTGGAGAACTGTGAAATGTCTTAAGAATACATACAGACTACAGTGTATTACAAATTGTAGATTATGAATAAAGTAGAATTAAATTTATGTATATAATATTGTCTCTGAGTAGTCTGTAATAGCTTTAAAAGCAAACCAATGCTAAAGCTTAATACATACAGTATTTAAAAAACAAATTTATTTTATTACTCAAAAATAGAAGTACCATTTTATCAAACTTAAGAGACACTGAATGGAGAGCTAAGATATATATCTAGTACCACCTTGTTATATTCTGTTTTTCCGAATGATTATATATTAATAAAACAACCCTCACATATGAAGGTGACTTTTAGAAGTATATGGAAATCAAAGTATTTTCCAAATGGTATCAACATGGCAACATGGAAAGTTTGTGCCTTCTGTCCAATGACTAGTGTTGACTGCAAAATTTTTAGCAATGAAAAAAGATTATCCTGACTAAAGGCAAACAGTCCATTTAAGGAGCAAAAAGCAATAGTCTCAGTATTAGATGCTGCTGCAAAGTAAGTCAAAATAATAGTAAAAATAAAATAATGGCAAATAATCAGATGACTGTATGTGGTACTAAAGAACCCTTCAAAATTCTGTGTACTTAGGTACGAACAATCAGATTCAGCTCTACTTTCAAAAGTAGGATACCTATTTTCAATTTAGAAATACTAGTATAGCTGCCTTGTGAACTCTCTCTTTTACACATTTTCATTAAGACCGAAACAAGCAAAAGAAACTAGAGTGGAGAGAGTGCAGACATGGCACCAGATGGACAACTGCTACACTGTCAAGGGCATCAACCGTGGGCAAGTTACTTCGGTTTTTTATGCTCATATTTTTCATCTATTAAAGAGAACAGCCATCTCAGCAGCTTGCCAAGGGGACAAATTTGCTTAAAAGTGCTTGGTGCAGTGCTTAACATAGAGTAGATGTTCAATAATTTTTTTTTAATTCCTTGTAAGTATTAACTAATCTTTTGTTATCTGATTGAATAGGTCCACACAGCTTGTCATATGTTTATAATCTTTAAAGTGTTTCATAAGGATTTACATTTAAGGTAAGGGTGTCAGCTTTGCTGGAAAAAAAGTGAAAGAGAAAAATCAACTTCAATCATAATTGAAAAATACAAATAGACGGTACTTTGAACTGAAAAATCTTTCTCTTGAGTTACATTTATTACTCAGAATGATTTCATTAGAAACTCTTGGGCTCAGCAATTAAATTATATGACATTATAATATGCAAAAATTGGAAAATATTAAACATGTCCTTTTGAAACCTGATGAATGATCAGTTTTGGTCATTGGGCTCCTTTGATTTCCAACCCTCCTCTGGTATATTATGAATTGAAGCTTCTAACATAAATTTCTGCTCAGGTAATTCTATTCTAAATAAAGTTTTTAATGGCCTCTAAAATCAGATTCAAACTTCTTAGTATGGCATTTAAGGACTTTCATAATTTGACCCTAATCCATTCATTTGGTCCAATTTCTCTCTGTTATGACTCTACACACCAAAATCCAATAAAAATACCTCTACTTACTTGCCATTCTTGGATTATGCTATGACTTGCCACGTCTCCAGCATGATCTTGGACTATGCCATTATCCCAGCATCAAAAGCTCAGCTCACCTGTATCTTGTGTCCTAGTCTACTTTCAAGACTATATTAAAAGCACATCTAATTTATGGTGTAATTCCCTATTCATTCGTCAAAGAGAATTAATTTTATTTATACATAATCACAGTATTTAACGAATGGAATTACACCTAGATGGACAGAGGAATGACAGCCTCAAAAATTAAACATGTTGAAGGCAGTCATATACATGGTTAGTGATATAATTTTATTAATTAATTTATTCATATATTAATGTTAATGAGATCTACTCCTAAGCAAGGTACTTAATACAACTCCATGAGTAAGAAAAAAAAAAAGAGAAAAAAAGAAAAATATATATATATTAGATCTATTTAGTTAAGATTCAATCCACTGTCTGTTGTTTTCCAAGAGTGTAGAGTAATGCTTTAGGCACAGCATGAAGTCATTCTGCATGTATTAAAATTTTCTATAGTTTTCTTGCCATCCTTCTTTTAAATATCTTTAAAAATATTAGCTTGTCAGGGTAAAAGGTCAGATGTCTATATCAAGGATATTATGTAATAAACACTAATTAGAATTAGGAAGGAAATGACTTGGGACAGAAAAAAAAAAAACCCTCAAAATTTCATCCATCAATATGAATTTTCAAAACCTCTAAGAAAGTAAAATCCAGGGCAGACAAATCAATCTCCATGAAATATGTATTTTGCTTCAAAAATATACCCTGTATCAGAGGTGGGAGTGCATTTGTTATCTGTCTGCAAACCCTTAAAGTACTACTGAAAATGTTCTTATGACGTGATTAAACATTTAAGTGTTCTAGGATTAAACATTTAAGTGTTCTTCCCAAAGCAAATATTTATGACATTAAAATGATTACAGGGTGATAGAATATTTTTATCTATATTTGGTCTGAAGTAAGACTCCCCCAACTTCAGATTTCTATTATGACTCAATAGGAACTTATATTAAATAATTTCTCTTGTGGCAGATGATATTTTTTTCATTATGTTACTACCGGAATCATCATTAATATAATTAGTTGTCAAGAATTTAAGGAAGGAAAAGTCCCAATATGAAAGTTAAGCACACATCTACAATTTCTGGTCCATTTTGAAATCCAAAAAATTTTAGGTATGGAAGTTATTTTGTTACTCATTTGGTAGTGAAAACTGACTTAAACTCACATGGGTTATCTAGATTATTCACTTATTCCACTTAGTGTGACTATTTAGAATTTTCACTACAAAATTGTTATTGTGCTTAATTTCGAGGGCTGGCACAGATCCCAGCGGGGATGTTAAGTAATATATGTCATGTGAATTATATCGTCTTTCTAAAATCTGAAAAATTCTTCACTCTAGAAAACATCTAGATTGTAGGCCTACACATCAAAACACCAGCTTTCAAAAATCCATGTGTGCTATAAAATTGAAGATTATAAAAGGAGTTGATTTAAATATGTTAATGTATTTGGTTTGATATATTACATGTTCTTATTTCTCATTCTCTAACAATTATAAACATGAAATGATGGCCATATCTATTTTTGACAGATGTTCATTTTGCAGTAGAATATATTGGTAATTTTCTGAGCTCCTCTGGCTTTTCACCAATCTGAGTGTCATTTATATAATACAAGTGTTTATGTGATATAATGCGATTGATGAACTTTGCTTTCCACTTTATAGAGAAGCCTGGAACCACCTATTACGAGTTCCCTATAATTATCTTCTCTTTGCCTCCACATTGCTGTTCATCTTTTCAAATTTATTTCTCCTTTCTTTCCTTTACAGAAAAAGAGTTTATCTTCACTTTAAAGCATCCCCATTATGCTTGAATAACTTCTATCTAGTCGAATCCTTCAATAATTCCTTCCTAATGGATCATTAACCTCAATATACTGATACTCAGTTACCCTGAATAATGAAAACAATTTCCATCTATAATACCATGTTCCTTAGCTACTCTTCCCCTTTCTTTCTTTTATTCCATTATTTGGTAGTCTTCTTAAAATAAGAAAAATTGCTGTCTCCAATTCCTGACCATGCTTCCATGGTATATCCTTTTAATGTCTCTTCTCTTTCTTCATTACTCCGTCATAACTCCCCTCGGGGTAGTCAGGAGTGACCTGTCAGTTATCAGATTGCAAAGGCATCCCTTGAGACTTACTTTCTTGGATTTATCAAAAGAGTTCACATGTTTCTTCTTGCCGATCTTCTACTACTGTGGCACTGCGGCTGCCTACTTCCTCCCTTCCTTACTGACCATCTCTTTCTTGTTTCCACTGGCATCCCTTCTTCCTTCTGTCCATTCTCCTCTGGACACATTGTACTATGCATCAGCCTTCAGATAGCGCCAAATATTACTTCCACATCGCTTGGCTGTGTTTACGGATTTGTTTTGTAGCTTCTATCTCACAGAGTAAAAACACTGTGCCTTACTTAATTCCTAGCTCAAATCTCATCTCATGTATGACGTCTTCCTTGAATAAGTATTAGTGTTCTATCCCTCCTTTGAAACTCTCGGGCCCTTTTATTTATACCTGGTCAATAACACATTCCTGTTTACATTTTACAATATTTTCAGACTATGAGTTCTGTGAAAATGAGGTTCGTGAGCCTCAAGAGGTTTCACTTGAGAATTACATCCTCATTCGAATGTAAGCTCCATGTGAACAGGAATATTTATTCAGCTTATTACTTCATCTTGGAGAAGTGCCTGGAACCTACCAGAAACCCAACAAGTATTTGCTGAATAAATATTCAGCGTAGCACTTCAGATAATGCCATAGACTTAATAGTTATTATGCAAAAAGTTACTGAGTTACGTTAAAAATTCAAAACATATGATTCCAAATAAATGCTCCTTTTCCAAAAACAGTGAGCTCTGGAAGTTGTACATTTATGCCAGTGATGCCAGGTCACATATTTGGGACTGTCCTCAGAACTAGTTTGTGAACTGTAAAACAGAACCAGCTCAGCAGGATCATTTGGTTTTAAATAAAAGCAGCTATCCAGATTAACTTAATAAATTGATTTCATTTGTCTCTCAATTATGTTTTGGCTGGAAATGAGATCTAAAAGCCCTAGGCTGCAGTCAAATCATTCATGTAGAGGGTCTCCAGATTTTGGATTGTCACAGAACATACTGATTATGTTTCTTTGCAGAATGGACAACTATTGAGTTTTCCCCTTTTCAATTCCCTACTGCTGTGGATTCTGCAGAATTCTATCCCGGACTCTATTCTCTTCTCTCCTAAAAGTCTTTGTCATCAGTTTATTTTGATTTAAGTATGATCCTATGTCAATGACTTTCACATTTATATCTCCTGACCTCTTCTCCTAGGACCAAACTGCCATTTCCTGTTGCCTCTTCTGATACTCATCTGAAACTCTTTTGGAAAGTAAAACTTCCCAAATGTTTTCCCCATGAGGACCTCACCCTGTTTTTACTACTTTAGTAAACTGGACTCAGTTACCCAAATCACATTCCTAACACTCATTATCATATCAAGTTTTTTGCTTGTTTTTTTTTTTTTTTTCCTAGCATCCTTGAATGGTAAAGTTTCTTTATTAAATTGATTCCAATATACAAATAAGCACTGGTCATTTGAAGAAAATGCTAAAAGCTTGAAATATTTATGTGTTAATTTAATATATGCAGTATATATTACATAAAAACTTACTTAAATGCATTAAAATGCATTAAATAATTCAAGTGATATTCCATTTACTTGGACAGCAAATGATTTTTTTTTCCTTTAGAAATCCTTATATCAAAATCAATTTCAAATGAAAAGTAAGCAATTCATTATCACCATAAAAGTAGTGGCATATACTAAAAATTTTTTTTATCTTCCACTTTGTTCCATTCCTGCTACCTCTCCACTACTCTAAGCCCATTTTGTCTTGCCCTGAATTACTTGCCCAGCTCCCTAACTGGATCCCATCTCCTGAGGCATTGCCATAAGCATCATCCCTTTAAAGTGAACATTTGAACCGCTACTCCTGGACCTCCATGGGGTGCTTCTCAGTCGTCCCATCCTTGGGTTTCTCCTTACCACCCCAGCCTCTACCCGCCAGCGCTACTCTCATACACCACTACTCACGTGTGTCTAACAGCAGCTCGTCACACACGCTTCGTGTCACCTGTGTTTCTGACACTGCCCCATCATCCTCCTTCCCCCAAGTTCATTCTGCCAAGTGAGCTCAGCATTTTCTGAAGAGTCAGCTCACATGCCTTCTTCTTCAGTTATGTTTTTTGATCTCCCAAATCTGCGCTGGGTTTCCATCCTCCTGACTCCGTTAATACTGAGGATACATCCCTCACGGCACCAACCTCACAGTTTGTATGTCAAATTCTCTTCCTACAAGGTGAGCTTCCTGAGGATCCAGCCTGTGCTTTAGCTAACCCTTGTACCCTTGGCACAGCCATTTAGTAAAAGAAAAATGAAGTGATCGAATAAATGAATGAAAATCTCTCCTGGCACCATCCTTCCTCAGCATGCTAAGAAAGTATCAAGGATCCTGAGTCAGGAGAGTTTCAGGTATTATGTCCAGGTCGAAGAAATATTTACATCCTAGTGCTTGGTGACAAATAAGCCAGTAGTGTCAATGTTTAACTTCTGGAATGATACATTCCATTGATCTTTTGGAGCTTTTATGCAATGTATGTATTCAATTACATATGACAAGTGTCAGAATCAAGCTCTGAAGGATGGCAGTTGACATCTTCAGATTAATAAGGAAATGAAGTGTGATGACAAATCTGAAGTAGCTGTTCAGAGACTTTGAGATCTCTATTAATGTGTTACAGGAATGGAATAGAAGGATGGAAAGGGCTCGAGACAGATAATTATAAACTGGAACTGGTACCACATCTGCCACTAACCTAGCACTTAATCTGTCTGTTTTCTTACCTACACAATAGGAGATTCTTACCCTAATGTCTTGTAATATGGCTTTCAAAAGAACAGAGAACCTGCAATACGAAAGGACGCTATTAAAGTGAAATAACAAGAAATCGCTGAGAGAAGTTTTAAACCTAATAACATTATTTTCTTACAGTTCTTAATTAACAGATGAGTTGATAATCATTTTAGATATTTATAATTTATGGGCACATCCTACTTTCATTAAAATGCATATAATATTAGTATAGAATCTCATTTATAAAAATGAAAAAAATATTGTCATCGTACAAAAAAATTTACAAAAAGTAAAATCCTCTGGTTGTTTGGGAGTATTTGGAAGAGAGAATGATTCTAATCGTGGGAGGAGTTCTCCTGCCCCAAGTAGAAAGCAAATATGAGTTTCAAAAGTTTGGAAAATACCATCCCAATATTTCCTAATTGGAATGTTTCAGCAAAAGTCACTGCTGTGCCTACTAAAATCCAAAGAATCTCAAAATCACATTGAGTCTACAGTAAATCATGCAACACTTGTTAGAAAGGCTTTATGATGAGCAACAAATGTGAGGGTGATAAAATCTCTCTATTTTCATGATACCAGATGCTGGGTTTTAGAAGCAGATGTGCGCGCAGGAGAAAAAGAGATGTCATTGAAACTTTTAAAGTTAGGTGAACTATGGGACAGTTGCAAAGCCTGGTAAGCAAAAATAAAGTGAAGCTGATCACAGTTTGGGAAAAGTTTTTTCTAATAAAATGTAAAGCTGGATGAATTTGGCAAGTCCTAAAAGACAACACAAGAAGGTGGGAAAATTGATTTTAAGGTGCTCTTAGATAGATGCAGTCTAGTGAAAACTTAGGGGCTTGAAAAAATATGAATTCTTGGCAAATAATACAATTTCTTAAATGCCACATATGTGAATCGTAAATCTGCCTTTAAAAACCCGTAAATGATTTCTCTCTGGTATTAAATATTCAATAGTTCCTTCCTGCCCCGAATATGTGGCAGTCACTTTTCATTTCTTTCCTAAGGTGAATTTACTAATAATAAGTTTATAACAACATTTCTTTAAAAAATGATTTTTCAGAGATTGCCAGATGGCACCTGAGAGGATGGACACCATCATCAGCTACTCACTCTTGCCTTTGTAGAAGTGGATTTGCTGTTGCCTGTTAAGGGCAGGTCTGGGAAAAGACACTGTTTGATTGGAAGGTTCAGACTGCAGCAGCCATAATGCAGAATAGAAAACAGAAGAGAAGCTTGAGAATATAAAAATGCGAGTACTTGTCTATTCAGGGTCAGTTCTAGGGGAAATTGCAAAGTAGGTCAAGTTTGTGTTCAGTGGCCCAAACCTCTGTCTCAATAACCTCCTCTCAAATCTTGAATGTATGTCTCCACCCTCACAGGACAAGAGCCTGCAATTCTACTCTCCCATTTCTTTACTACTACTTTCTTAAATAGCTCCTTCACAGTAAAGTATAGGTTGTGGAAACCGTAAACTGTATCTTTTCCAGACATAATTAGAAATATGGTGAGACTGCAGTCATAAGGCAGTAAATTAGGGAGGGAGATTAGAAGAAGAGAGGCTCAGGGCCTTGCCAAACTCTGAAATCATACATCAATACTGCCGTACTTTAAACTAGCCTAATCCTGTTTTGAATATGGGGCCCACAAGCAAACTTAAAACACTGACTTAAAGAAAAAAAAAAAAGAGAGAGAGAAACAAAGAACAACAAAAAATCCTTTAGCTTTAGTTTTTGTAGTTTTCCAGAATGTCCTCTGGGAAGAGGGAAGGCAACCTTTACGAACGTAATTTAGTTTTAAAACCGGGTTCATTGGAGCAAACGTAGCTTATTTGGTCTTTCCATTATTCTCAACTTTCTATTGATTATATTTTTATTAGATTTTAATCAGGAATTCCATTGTGAAATGTTTTGAACCCAGAATGTAACTTAAGAAGTCAGATTTTCTAGCAGGAAAGGGTACAGGGGAAGCACAGAACTGAATAGAGTAAAAGAAATGATAATGAGACAGGAGGGAAGAGGGCAGGGCATAGCCGTTAAAGGAAGGACATAGCAATTGAAGACTGGATTCCTATTAGACCTTGATGCCCAAGACGGTGGGAAATTTGACTTCCAGAAGACCTTAAACTTCATTATACACTCACTGTAATATATTAGTATGGTAAATGACATACCCACAGGCACCATGACAGTTTTGAGGCTGACCATAAAAGGTCCAAAAGTGGGATTCCAGGCCCCTTCCCCAAAGTAGTTGGAATCATCCTCTCACTTGTTAACATATGAAATAATTGAGCTCATAAAAACTAACAACCCCCACCTAGTGGTCTTTCTCTTGCCTTTTGAGAAGGCCTGCTCTCTGTCTGTGGAGTGTGTATCTACTTTTACTTTAACCGCCCCGCCAATGCCTCATGGGCTCTCTGGCCTTCTGAGATGGCCTGTACTCTGTCTATGGAGCAGGTATCTCTCTGAATAAATCTATCTTCACTGTACTATGGCTCACTCTTGAATTCTTTTCTGCGTGAAGCCACGGACCCACACTTGGTAGGGCTCATCCCAGGGACTCGCCCAAAACCTGGGACACCAACATCCTCTCGTGTTCCATTTTTCCTGTGTCAAGAAGGCATTAAATAAAATAAGAAATGAGAAAGAATTTGAATGGAGCAACTCCTGAGGATCAGAAATGTCCTGGAATCCAGTCAGAGGGGAAGGAACCGTCATCTGGGCCTAACAGGGCGTTAGAGTCCGTGGCGGTGATGTTTCTATTGCAATCTCCAGCACAGGCTGTCAATATTCACCATGTCAATGCTTCCTCACTAGCTTCAGACTTCAATTCAAAGACTTGGTTTCAGTCAATTATAAAGAAATCAGAAGCCCGATTATCCTTGGAAAATTGAGAACAGTCACTGAGCTATCAATAAGAGGCTCAGAGAAATTGCCAGTCAGCACTCATAAAACCTGCACATTTATTATTTGGCAATCAGTAGAGACTCCTGAAGTTTAGGGAAAGCTTATTAAGTCTTAAAAAAAAAAAAGTTTGAACAATCAAAATACTTTACAGGGCTGCTGATGGATAGAAATTCAAAGGTACAGTGTTTCATTCTTTATAAAATGGCATGTAACTTTTTCTTTACAGAAATAATATTTTACGTATTTTATTAGTTCTTGATATAAATCATTTTTCTTATTCCAAAATATAAAATCAGTAAAATAAGATCAAATGTTATTTTGGTCAATTTTCTGTGTCATTTTCTGATAAACAATGACTTATTAGATAGACATACATAAATTTGCCTTTCTAAGTGATGTGCTAGTATGATACCATACAAATTCCAAAACATTTGGATAGTTTTACATATTCTACCTACTCACTTACCTACCTACCGACCTACCTACCTATCTATAGTATTTGAAGAAGGAAGTATAAGGAGAAATCTAATTGACAAATAGAGAGGCAGGGCACAAAACTGCAATCAAAAAGAAAGAAACTGTTGTGGGACACAACAGGGCAGCCCATTGGTGAGATGGAGACATGCAGGTTGGTAAAAGAATTTACCAGAGATAAAGTATGGGAACAAAAAAGAGTTTATTAGGGTCTGCTGTCATAGACAACAGAGGGCCACAAAGGCGAAGGGTGCCCTGTGAGCACTGAGGGCCAGTGATTGGGGTCTTTTATAAGGTTAGGTCACAAGGTGCCTGATCTGATTGGTTGTAAGTTAGGTAAGAGCTTTAGGGTCCCTGAAAGGTGGTGGGTTTATGGCTCTGATAAGGTGGGCTGAAACAAGCCAGGCTGAGCTATTGTGAGATTAGATGTTACCTAGAGCTGTTAGTTTTTTAGGGCAAACATGCCCAGTAAAGAATGTGCTTTATCTGTTAAGGGATCACAGGCAGACGTTCGAAAGCCCAGGAATGGGGGTCCATAGACACTGAAGGATGTCAGATGGCCCAACAGAAACTAAGTATGTTCTCTGAGAATTTTTTTTAATCACACTGTGAGAAACTAAAATAACCTCTATTAGAGGGTTTATTAACATAAAATCCTTAAAGCTATCTTCAGCTGTAGTGCAGTATATCACACCTTCAATTAACTACTGAATGCTTTCAAATATTTTTTCTAATATAATGGGCAACACATACCAGTGTTGCATTTTAGAATGGCTAAACTGATGGTAGTAAGAAAAAAAAAATCAGAAACAGGACAAATGGAAAAAAATCTAACAGCACAAAAGAAAAATAAAGTAATATTTGAGCTAATAAAATAAAATCTAAAAAGGCCTAAGATATTTGCAAAGGAACACCCTTATTAGCATAGAAAATTCCATTGAAAATATGAAGATTATTTTTGGAATTGACTTTCATTTCTAAGTTAAAAGAAATATTTTAAATTAGAAACAGAGCATTATTTTTCTTGAAATCTAAAGAGGGAAAGAATCCAAATAAGCTAATATGAAAAAACACAAGCTATAATATGCTACTGATTCTTTAATTGAAATCTATTAAAGCACTACTATAAACTTTCAGAATAAGAAAAAGACGGATAAACTGGTTTCTTTTTGTTTAGCTTTTGGTTTAAGAGGAAATTTACCTTTGATTTTTACGAGATTTTAAAAGGGAGCAGGACCCTGTGGGTCCGCACCTCCAACCCCTGCATCTAGTTTATAGGAAAGCTGAAGTCTCCCAGGCCTCCCTGAGTCATAGAAGAGCAGACTCAAGCAGTTGATTAGGACAAGCCTGCAAGCAGTGGGGGATGGGGAAGACCCTGACCACCTATCTCAACGATTAACTGAGATTATTCCTTCATTCCCTTTAAAACTTTCATGGCCAAACAGAATCTTTGGAGATGGTTTTTCGAGGGGGATGCTGAGTCCACCAGACTGCATGCATTCTGGTTAAAATAAACTTTCCTTTTTGTTACCAAGGCTATTGACCCCAGGATTATATCCCTGCCCCTCCCTCAAATAGAAACCAGTTACTCTTATCTAAGTCTCAGGAGACAGCTGCAGAGAAGAAACAAGAACTGGTTAGAAATCAGCCCAAGATGGTGGAGGATTTGACTTCCAGTGGACCTTGAGCCTCATTATATGCTCATTGTAATATATTAACATGCTAAATGACATGCCCACCAATGCCATGACTGTTGACGGTTGCCATGACAACCACCAGAAGCCCAGACAAGGACTGAAAAGCTTGGACAAGAACTGATTAGCTCCATCATACCTGGAAGGACATAATGGCAGAAGCCTCCTCCCATAATTCCATTTGGCTGGATCCGGGCCAGAATTGTCCCTACCGCCCATTTTGGCTGATGGCTCCCTACTCGAGCACCTCTTCCTCATGCGACTGTTTTTCTTCCCTTCTCCCTGCTCGAGCACTTTCCTTCCATTTCCCTTTCTGAGCAAAAAAAGTGGCTGTTCATTTCATCCCTCTGCCTCTGCTGCGCAAATTCTTTCACAGTCAGCAACAAGAATCCACACTTTGGTGGGCCTTCTAATTTAGGGGTCTCTCCATCTACTAACAGTTTTAAAAGGTATTAAAAATTAGGGTTCAATATGTGAAATCTGACATGAGATAATTGTTTGAATATGGTTGTCATCATCTTTCATCTGTAAAGAAAATCATTCTTTATAGGTGTGCATCAAATTAATTTGGCATTGGCTGTCATGATGCTTTCCAAATAAATTAACAGAATACATTGGCCAACACAATGGCTGATTGCTTCCTCAAACATTTAAAGTTTTTTTCCTGAGTAAACCATTCCTTGTGTGCATAGTATAAAGCCTTGGGAGACGGCAGGCCCTGAAGGCGTGCTATTTTATTTCTAATGCTGACTTCACTACTTGCAGCTGCAGAACATTGAGAAAGGTTCTTAACATCTATTAAATGTGAGAGTAACAGTACGCACCTATCTATAAATACAATGAAAACTAAATAGGATATTAAGTTTTAACTACTGAATAATTCACTCCATGCATGTAAGCCATGTTGGTGTTTTTCCCCTCCAAGCTTTGCATACATAAACTCAGGTTTTAACTTACTCATCAATGTTCATTTGGTATCTAGTCATAACAATGAATCAGAATGTGTATTGGAGCAAATTCCATCATTTGGAGACAAAGTTGTACAGAAAAGACACAAGTTTTGGTCCTATCTAGACATCAGATAAAATTCCAACCTGCCATGCACGTCCATAAATTTCCCATGAGCTCAGTTTTCTTATATGTAAGATAAAACATGATAACTACTTTAGAGTTTGCAGGTTAAATAAGCTAATGTTGAAATGAAGCTAGCACAGTTTATGATAAGTAGGAAGGACTCAATAAATTCTAGTCTTCTCCTTTGAATCTGGATAAATAGATGGGTGTAAACATAGATACATGGATAGAAGAAAGACAAAGAAAAAAAGGGAGGGAGACAAAAAGATGATCTAGAAGATGGAGAAAGAAAGACAGATTGGAGGTAGACAGATAGGGAGACAGATGACAGCTAAAAGTAAATGGGAGAGAGGTTAGAGAGAGCAAGAAAGGTCTAATAGTTACATACTATTTCTTGAAGGCAGGCTGCAAGTCAAATTTATTTTTGATGTTCCCAAAGAATCTAACTTTCCCTATATATTGAAAGCATTCAATAGATATTTGTTAAATTAATGAATTAATGAATCAAATCAATTGATCAATCAGTCAATGAAACCCTTAGTTAATCCATCAAAATCATGTTGTAAAGTAGAAGTCAATCTCTCTCTTGTATAATTCATAGCTTACCTCCTAAGTATGGCTTTTGGATTCATAACAATTTTCCCATATTTGTTAATAAAGATGTGTGGAAACTTCTTGTTTTACAGGAGACATTTCTATTGGCAGTCTCACTCACAGACTAGCAATTATTTTACGTGTAAGATTAAATAAATATATGCCAACTATATGTTCTTTGAAGAACAATAGCCACCTTTCTAAGATATCGCTTTTGATATCAAAATTGGAAAAAAAAAACTTTTTGGTATAAATTACATTTCCAGGCATAAATAAGATCATTTCCTTTTTCTCTAGGGGCCTGTCTTCATCCTCATCAAGTAAATATATTGTTCAGTCAGTGGATGGGAAGGAATTAAAGAGTTAATATGAGTATTTTTTTTTTAAATTAACAAAATTTCTCATGAAGATATGACAATAAATGCAAACTCTTTACTTACTCTATGCAGCTTTACAGACAGTAGCCAATGAATTATCTGTCAGTCACTTTATCACAGACATAAATGAGTCTGTTAGGCTAGGCATTCACATACCAAGATGCAACAGCAACCTACTACTTAAAATGTGCCTAAAATATTCAAGTTATCACACGGTCAAAACCCATCAAGACCATTTAAGTCACTTGAAGTAAACATTCAAATTTTCAGGAACTGTGAATATTAGATACGTATTCAGATAGTTTTTGTTAAAACTAATTTTTAAAACAATATCGTATTGTTATTTAGGAAATTGTTACAATATATCTGACATTTATTACTTAGTAAAAAGGACTTTTTGGGGAGGTCATCCTTAAATCCAGCATAATTATATTCAGTGCAGAAATGTTTTATATATATATATATAAATTTTTTCCTGTATTGAATGCATATAAATGTGTATGTGTGTGAGTTCAAATTTCAGCATGATTGGAGAAATTTAAAATCAGAAAGCATTCTATCTGCTGACATATATGTGATAAGACAGAATGCACTAGAGGCAATAATTTACTCTCTACAAATCATCAATCATTAAAACTTAGAAGAATAAATAAATATCACATACGTTAAATGTAGTTTATCATTAAATACACTGTAATAAAGATTAAACATATTTAAATACTATTAATATTTTGAAAACTAATATTAACCAATATAGCATGCATTTGTAATTCTGAAATTTGATTTATACAATAGTTCTTTTCATTTTTTATAACTGGAAATAAAAAAAAGCTTATTCACAATATCTAAGTCTTACACATAAGAGTAGCTCAATCCTCTTTAGCTGAATCACTGGTAAATATTCCATCGTGTTTGAAACAATAAAAATATCAAAATTAATAAAAAGGCATATCAAACTAATAAACTGAAGATAAATTTTTAGAAAAAAATCTATGTATTTATTAAGAAGTATTTCTCTTTTTTTTCTATCAGGGTAAACAAATCCATAGTTACTTGATAACCAGGAAGACTTAGATGTAAATCAAAAGAAGGAGCCAAAACCCTGGCATAGATGTTATTTGATTCTTGAAAAACTACTTTGAAGCTAAAATCTACACTAAAAAGAAAGCAACACAGCAAAGAGCTGTGAACTTTCAATTAGGTTTTCATTTCACCTAACGGTTTTGAATTTACTCATTTTAATCCAAATATGAACACATTAAGATGTGCATATCTAGCTAACATACTTCCTTGTTTTCCTTGCTAATAAAATGCAAAACTGGAAAGGTTAGAAAATGCTCACAAAGATAAGTGCAATCTAGTGACTTTGGCCAAGTTCTCATCTTAAGAAGATTACAGACGAAAATCCATGGCCTTCCTTTTTCTGTGGTTACTCAGGTACTGAATAATTCCTTTTCGTCTGAGGACAACCTCGGATTTTGCTGCTTCTTTTGCTGTTTTATCAATGGTCCACTCCAAGGTGATAAACTACAACTCTGGTACAACTAGTACTACTCTAGGTTTATACCGATCGCTTAAGCTTTATGCTTCGTAAGCATTGGAAGGCTTCACTCACCTTGTTCAAGTGGTTGGCTTTTAGTTGACGTAGTTTTCATCTTGAGTGCCTCCCTAACAGACATGTCACAGCAGGAGCCTTTGTTAGTGTCTTGGTCACTGTCAGCCTGATCACTGTCCCCGTGCCCACTGTCTCTCAGGCTGGCTCTTTCTGGGTCCTTAAACGTGGAGCTACTGAAATACATATAAAGAAAGAGAAGAGAAAGTGTTGTCTCTACGAGTCTGAATCTCAAGTGTAGTCTCTCGCAAAGCAATTTTGACACGAATGCAAATGGGGAAGCCGAGAAAGTTATTTAATAGGCCTTACCTTTGAACAAACTGCTGCCTGCTGCCCATGTAATTGGGCTCTGCGGGAAAATTGTCTGTCTGTGAAAGAGAAGGAAAAAAATACGTATAGTTGTACACTGGACAAATCTCCTGCAGAGCAACAAGATTTCCTAGTGGAAAAATGATTAATAATTCAAAAATTCCCTTAATCTTCAGATTTGTACATTTTAATTAAATTGGAAATTGCTGACATGTAATTATGTACTCAGAACAATTAAATGATTCCGGTCCACAAATTACCTGTTAAAGTAAACAATGAGCCTGTCATAACTGGCATTTTCTGTTAGTACCAGGATGGATAACACTGTCCATGTTGTTTCATTACTTAGATATTAAGATTGAATATTTGTGGGAGGAGTGGAAAAGAATGGCCTAATTTCTCCATATTAAAAGCGTGAATTATTTAATAATATTCATTTTTAGACATAATTACATCATCAGCTGGGATGCTATGCCCTCCTTGATGTAACATCATTTAAAGTCATCCACTCCTCAATTTTGCCAGTAACAACATGACACATATGGTTGGACTCATGTCTATAATACATTCTCATCTGCATCCTTGCTATGGAAATTGTACTCAAACAACACAAGGGAAAGGCGTGTTCACTTTCCAGTTATTAAAAACAAGGTAAAATGAAAATAAGAAATAAAATGGTCCTTAGAACACTGAGAGTAAAGACACTGAGAAACCAGGCTTGTTTTTGTGGTTGTTTTTACTGCTTCCAAACTGACATGGAAGTCTGCCAAAAAGAACTGAATTCTCCTTGTACCGTGGAACAGAGTCTTTTGGGAGAAAGAGAGGAGATCTTTCATAGATCTCCCTTAACTGTACATTCATACACATTACTTCTTCTTGCAGCTGACTCAGCGACAAAGGTTCTCCTGTTTTCTGCCTCACTTCATACCACACCATTGTGCTCTGAAGCCGCTATGGGTTCCTACCAGACCCTCCCGCATGCAAGTCTCAGTGACACAGGAGCGTGCAATTCATGAAGCAGAGGGTCCAAGGTAAGGCTTAATGTAGAGCAATATGTGTTTTCCTTATAAATAAGGCTAATTTAAACTAACGGAGATCCTTTTTTTTTTTTTTTTTTTTTTTTGGTCCCATGTAATAATTTAACTTACTTGCCCTTTTAAACAATTACTTGGAATAAAAAAAAAAAAAAAGACATGTTAAGTGTAGTAGCTTAAAGTACTATGTAAGTTTCACTGTCTGTTAGGAGTTGGGGGACAGAAAAAACCTTCACAAATTTCTTCATCTGTAATCTTTCTTGTTGTTTTTTCAAGTGACCTTTGTCAAAATAAATGCTAAGGTGAAAGGAAACAAGGTAGATTAATTTCTCACTCCTAATCCACTTTGACTAGTAGTTGGTGGCAGACATTTTATATTATTAGGTTTTACTAGTTTCCAGGTTTTGTGAAGCACCTGAATTTTTGTTTCCATAATAACAATTTTGGAAAAGAAAGATCAAAATGACAATTTAGGATAACTTAATCTTCCAGTAAAAGTAATAGTGGAAATCAACACCAAGGGCAAAAATGTCTGTAAAAGAATTTTGCCAATTTTAAAAACAATAATTACTTAGAAAGTGCACACTTTTACTTAAGGACATTTAGTTCATTTTTTGAATTGGTCAAAAGCATGTACTAACCCCTTATTGCTATTAATTAAAAGTTAAGCATGAGTATCCTAAAACACTTCAGGAAAACAGAATCCTGGGTACTAAGGAGAGAGTGAAATGTAAAGTGAGAATGTGAACTCTAGAAAATATAAGGGCTATTACAGTAATCCTGTGAGTTTAATGGCTTTAATTAGGTGAAACCTCATAGGATGTGGATCCTTACTCAGTTAGACACATATAAACAGACTGGGATACTGGGACAGTATCTAAAAAGTTTTGCATATTGTTAAAGTTCTAACCAATTCTAGTAAAATAAGAAATTTTAACTCAGAAATAAAAGACATTTTCCTTTTGAGTGAAGAGCTGTTTTAAATCATATGTGAGTGTGTGTGCAAGCATGTGTGTATGCATATTTGTAGGTATGAATCAGAGTGATGAACATTGGGCAATGGTAATGCTACTAAATATTGTTTTGATGAAAATGGAAAACCAAGTAGTTAGAAAAGAAGGAATTTTGGAAAGAAAAGAAAGAGAAAAAATAAAGATGGAGAAAAGCAAGGGAAAACCAGAGAAAGAGGAGGAAGAGAAAACCAAAAAGATATATGAAGGATAAGGAATGAGGTTGAAGGATGGTTAAATAAAAGGTAAAAAAAGTTGGTTTATTATTATAGAATTTGACAACATACAATTTTAGAGGTCTGCAACTTAATTAGCAGCAGAGTATCAAAAGTTTACTAATAATGTCTGTCTACATTCATCCATTAAAATAGGTAGGAATGTGAGAGATTGGGCGTGTTTATAATTACCATAGTGAAATAGCCATTTGGCCTTTAACAAACATATGACTAACTCACTCTAAAAACCACACTGCTTTTAATATAGAAAATAACATTTCATTATCCAGGCTCCAAGGGTGTCTGAAAACTCATTTAAAATAATCTGAATATAAAATAACAGTATTTACATGGAAAAATTAAAATAGACCAAAAAAAAAGAAAAAAGAAAACATGTATCACAGCATCATTGAATTTAGAAACAGAAGGGCTTTCAGATATTTTCCAACAGCGTATTCTAAAAATTGAGCTCTACCTTGCACATTTAAAATCTTAACTTTTAAATCTAGGAAGAAAGTAAAGTTTGAGGTCAGGCACTTCAAGCTTTTTAGATCTCAGTAGAGTAATTAAATATAAATATGTTTAACTCTTGAAAACTTTATCCTTTTCCATACAAACTAATCACTAGATTGTTTTTCTTTCACATTCAACTTGAACACAGCAACCTTTGACTTTTATTTTTAAAACATACAATGTGGGGGGAGGGTATAGCTCAGTGGTAGAGCACATGCTTAGATGCAGAAGGTCCTGAGTTCAATCCCCAGTACCTCCATTAAAAAAATAAATAGACAAATCTAATTACCTTCCCCCCTCCAAAAAACATACAATTTATCATAAAAAAAGTAAAAAAAAAATGATACCTGGAATTGGTGGGTAGTTACAGAAAAGGTCTGAAGTACACACATTGAAAACTTCAGGGTATGATGATCATTTTAATCTACTTCACTCAGAAATAAAAAGACAAAAGTTTTGGTGTTTTCTTAAGTGATCATTTGCTCATAACAAACATATTTGTGCTAATTTATAAAACTGTGCCCTCCTAGTGTGACTTTTTGCTGTGGTTTCTTGTTATTTTGTTTGATAAAGATAAAAATTTACATATTCCATACTTTCCTTTGTACAGCAAACATAAAAAAGTAAACAGGTAATTAAGTAAACAAACACACAAAGTAGATAAAGTCTGCATGAAACTTTTTTTTGCTTGTTTGCCTTTATACATTTCTCTACTAGGACTCAGCAAATTGTTGTAAATTTATAAATGATATTAAAAATCAGAAATTGTATCAGCAGTAATCCAATAATAAACTATTCCTAAAATATGCCATCTTCTACTAGTTGCTCATCTATTAGAACTCTAGAAAACAAATCATGATTTTCAAAACAAATGTCTCTGAGAAAAGACCAAAAGAAGGCACATACTTAAGCTGGATCATGTTGCCTGAAATCAGGAAGTTCTTATTTGTGGAAGTAGATTAACCTGATATGACTACTTGTGTGTGCCTAAAGTAGTTGAGCTGAAAATGGAGAATAAAAGGAGTCAAAATAGATTTTTTTAAACTATTAAAACAGTAAAAATAGAAATGTTTAAAATATGTCAAGCACATGACAAAATTCAACATCTAAATAGATATTAATGATAAAAGTTTTCAGCAAAATAGGAATGGAAGGAAATTTCCTCAACTGTATAAAGAGCATCTACCAAAAAAAGAGTGTAACTAACATCAGACTTGAAAGACTGAAGCTTTCATCTTAGCTTTCACCACTTCTATTCACCATTGCACTGAACATCCTAATATGCTCAATAAGGCAAGAAAAATAAATAAAGGGCATACAAATTGGAAAAGAAGGAAAAAAATTTCAGTGTTATTGTATTCACAGATAATAGCATTGTTCAAACAGAAAACAAAAAGCAATCAAGACAAACAAATACAAACAGAACTCAGAATGAATAAATAAATTAAGCAATGTTGCCATATTCAAGGTCATCACACACAAAATAATCATATTTCTATATTCAAGCAATGAACTGTTTGAAAACTGAAATATCAAATGCAAAACATGTAATAATAACCCCCTAAAAATCAAATATTTAAGCAAATAAATATTTTTAAAAAATAAGTATAGAATCTGTATGCTGAACATTACAAAAACTGATGAACTAAATCAAAGAAAGCTTAAATAAATGGAGAGGTACATCATGTTTATGGATTGAAATTTCAGGGTGGAAAAGATGTCAATGTTCATCCAAATAATCTATCCATGTAACATAATTCCATTCATATACATTGCATGATTTTCTGTAGCTGTAGACAAGAGGATTCTAAAACTCATAACAATAGGTGGATCATGCGTGAAAGGACAGAAAAGAATAAAATAAAACTTATAACAAAAAGCAAAGGAACTATAATAACCAAAATCATTTTGGAAATGAAGATTAAATTTGAAGGAATCACACTACTAAAAATGGATCATCTATCTAAATGAAAAATGTAAAACTACAGAATTTTAGAAGAAAACCCTGCAGAAAATCTGTGTGACCTGATGTTAGGCAGAATTTTTAGACATTGATACCAAAAGTATGATCCATAAGAAAAAAAGACCGAAATTAATGCAGCAATTTGTATTTACCTTAAACAAATGAAAACTATGCTCACACAGAGATTTGTGCATGAATATTTCAAGAGCTGTCTTTGCCAAAACTGGAGTCAGCCCAAATATCTTTCAACAGGTGAACAGACAGACTGTGGTACATGCGTGCAATAAAAAACTATTCAGCAATAAAAAAACTCAACTACTGATGCAACAACTTGGATGAATCTCAAAAGCATCATGTTGAGTGAAATAGTTCAGTTTCAAAATAATTACATATTGTATGATTCTGTTCATAAGACTTCTGAAAAAAGCAAAAACTATTATGACAAAAAACAGATTGGTAGATGTCAGAGACTAAGGTTGACTACAGAAGTACAGTACGAGGAAGATTTTTAGGGTAATAGAACTGTTTAGTAACCTGATTGTGGTGTCGGTTTTATGAAGGTATACATTAAAAAAAAATGCTGAGAACTCAACACCAAAAAAAAAATTCATTTTACTGTATGCTAATAAAAGGTAATTCCAAATATATATATAAGGTGATCATCTTCATCTCATATATGCTGACGATACTTCTGTCTCACAGAGAATTGTAAAACTGCAAGCTCTTTCATTAAATAGTCTCACTAAAGAATGTTTCTGAACTGTGTCTTTTAAAATTACATAGCTAACTTTCAAAACCCTACGTAGAAATCCCATATTCATTTGTACAGACTACAAATGGATTCAAGATATAAAGCTCCATTTAGCCACACTAACAAACTCAAGCAATACTTTATAAGACAGTCATCTTAACTATGAATTATTTAGCTCAATTTTCATTTTGTTCCAAAGATGTTTTTTCTTGTGTGCAGTGCCTGTTTACCCATACACTTTAAGTATAAAACAGATACTTTAAGTAAAGATTTCAGACTGCATTTATTGCAAAAAAAAAAGTAGCTTCAATGAAAGAAAATGAAGAACTGAGATCCATCCTCAGAAATGGTGAGTTTTTAAATTTAGAAAATACTTCATAAAATTTATTCTACAATTGAAAGTGAATAAAATATCATTGTAAAGACTCTAAAGACATTTAATATGAAATTATTAATATCGAAGATGTACCAAAGTGAAAGCAAAATATTCTCAGAATAACTTAACAACTTTCACGGTAAAATTGGGATAATGCTGTCTTCAATGTGTGGGTTTATATATTATATGAGATAATATGCAAAAATTTCTCAGTTCCTGTTATAACTTTAAAATTTTTTAAATCCTATAAGCAAAACTGTAATGATCATGATATAATGATAACTGGATGAAAGTCTGGTAATTGTAAAGCAGTACTTGAATTTCTAGAAAATGAGACAACTGTGGCATGAGAAAAATAAAGACCTCATCATTTTGAGTCTCATTTCTAATTATTTTCTAAGAAAAATAATCAGAATACTATTCTCCAAATGCATCCCTGCAAAAGGAAGAAAGAATCATATCGTGACCCTTAGGAAACTGGATTCTATGGTTATTTTTCACCATCATAGATCCTATTCAAGTAAATGGTGCCAGGATTCAATGAGATTAGTGCAATAACTGTGTGATAAACACATGCACAATAGCTTGGTGCTAATTTGCCAGTAATTATCTCACATTTTCCATTAAAGAGTCATGAGACAGGAAACTTCCCAAGGACAGAACAATTTTGACAAACCACACAGCTCTAGCATTTCCAGAATTATTGTTGTGGAAACACAGGAGACGGTGGTTTATAAACAGCTGGCCTTCTTAATGTTATTTTGCTTTTCTAAGTCTGTGTCTTTACCAAAGAGGAGAACTTTGGGACAGAGGCTCAGTAGGTAAATTCATTCTGCAGACACATTTTTAGCTCAAATTATAGTCAATATAAAAAATCTAGCAGTCAACAATGTAAAATTCACAATGTCTGAGATTCAATCAAGAATTACAAGGCATGCAATAAACCAGGAAAGTATAAACTACACCTAGAAGAAAATCAATCAATAAAAACAGACCCGGGCATGAAAAAGATGACAGAATAATCCAATAAAGACCTTAAAAATCTATTGGAACTCTATAGGATCAAGAAGGTAAAAGCATGACCCTGAGAGTAAATGTCTCAGATTTTGAGCCCTAAGTACCTTCTTTGCATCATCTAATCTTGGGCCTGAAGGAGAGAAATAGACAACCCAAAAGAATGAAATGAAAGCTACAATATTTGACATTAAAAATACCATCAGTAGGACTGACAACAGATCAGACAATGAGGGAGAAAGGTGCAGCATTTTGTACCAAGTTCTAGAAACATTTGCCTCAATAATTATATATGATATTAAATGGTTACTTTGTGTTTATCTGTATAAGCTTTATGTGCTTGTGTCAACATCTTGCTTATAATTTAGTGATATATTAGAGAGAAAAGACAAATGTGCCAAATACAAAAAGGATCTCCCAAAGTCTGCAATACTAATATGAAGAAAGTTTTCATTCTAGAATTATTGATCTAAAATAGGAATTATTAAAGAAAAATGAAGGTTGTATATTTGACTCGTTGAAGTCATCATTAAGAGAGAACTTCTCACAAACTAATTTTGGGTTGGATATGCTGTTAGGGTACCATTATGATATGATATGTTAAATCGTATCATTATAGCTTCAATTATACTTAGATGATTGATGTTTTCTAATCCAGGGGAATAGGGGAATGAAATTTTGAAAATTCCTTTGAATTAAGGACAGAAGATTGATTGCATATATTGATGCCATTGGGTTGAAAACAAAACAAAATAAGTTGAGATTTTCCTTTAATTCAAAGGCACTGCTTTTCACATTGATAACAAACATTCTCTTTGCAGCAGACTGAACACAAGGGAGTGTTAAGAGGGGAATAATTCACTTCAAGACTTTTCATACCGACATTGCTTCTGATAGCTTTGCCTTCAGCAGAATATATGGTGTGGTTCTTTCTACATTGCTGAAGTAGGCAAGAGCGTTTTAAGCCACCACTTACAAAGTTATCTGACAGCACCTATGGTTTTGGAATTTTTTAAGTGCATGAGGTATGGCAGTAACTGTATTTATTAGTAATTTTCAAAAAAATACAAAATAATACACAAAATAATAATTTGTGTTATGTTACTAAAAGGCATACTAAAAATGAGACATTCTTGCCACATTTAGCAAAAACTAGCATTACTTTAAATTAAAAATGGGAGGAGAGGAAGCCATATCCTGAAAGCGATTATTTTAAGTCTACTGCTCAATTAGGGTGACTTAGATGAATTTTTAAAGTGATGTGTCTGTATCTGAAAACCTCTTTCAAATGTTAACCCTTTAATAAATGACATTGCTAATTTGTGACTCTTAAAGAAAATCATCTTTGACAAGAAGAAAATTGAGAAACTCAAAAGCTAAGACAAGAGCTATTTGTTATCTGTAAAAACACACAAAATAGAGAATGCTACACATTCTCTCTATATATTTGCGGGAAACTGGAGCCCAGAGGCTACAGAGGCACCACTGAATGTTAGCTGTGCTTTCCCATTGGCGATGGAAGCACGTTATTCCTTGAGTTGATGTCTTAGGGAAAAGATCCAAACTTGTCAGTTACTAACTTCCACATCCCTAGATAATTAATCCATTCTCTTGGATGTGGCAAGTTTCTCCATCTCAACCCTTTCCAATACCCGGTCTTCCTTTTATTTGCCAGTGTTGGTAATGGTGGGGAGAGTTTGGGGTTCTTTTTTCTCTGTTTTCTTTTTTTTTTTTTTTTTGCTGACTCTTGGCCAGACAGTCTTAGAGAACTCTCCAATGCTTTCCTCCTATCATGTTCTTTTTCCATCTTTGCAGATACTACTAGATATAAAATAAACAGGAATTTTCCACTGACTAGCAGAGGGAACTATATTCAATATCTTGTAGTAACCTATAATGAAAAAGAATATGAAAATGAACAGGTGTATATATATATATATCCCATATATATATATATGACTGAAACATTATGTTTTATACCAGAAACTGACCCAACATTGTAAACTGACTATACTTCAATTAAAAAAAAAAAAAAAAAAAAAAAAAGAATGTGGAAGGACTTTTCTCAAGAGGGAGGGAATACTGGGGATATCTAAAACTCAGTTCCCTGCAATCCAGCCCTCCAAGACTAACAACTCAAAGAGTCTATGTGGCCAATAAAAATTCATTACAACTCTGAACTTCTAAAATTCTCTACATATGAAGAGAGATAGAGAAAAGGGAAGGAGACACATTGATGACACATGATCTGACTTATCATCACTCTGAATGCTGTCTTCTGTAAAATACATTTCCCTAAAAATCTAATTTTATTAATATTAAGGAGCTTGCTAATAAACAAAAGATGTTTACAAATTGAATTGTTTAGATTCAAACCAGTTTTTAGTCTAACTCACCTAGTGAATATGGACTTGCTTTGAAACTACACCTCACTGAATCTAAATGCGTGTAAATAGTGTCACTGTGTCCATTCTGTGCCTGGAGATTTGGAGTGTGCTGTCCTACGTTAGGATCTACAAAACAGTATTATTGATATTTATTATTCATTCTTCTCAAGGGCCGTAGGAGACACAATAGTGTTACTGTCTATATATTTTTTTTAAACAGAGAAACCACAGCTAACTGACTTTCATAGAGTTTCTTGTCATACATACACACAATTCATTGCAGAACAAAAGCACTTGCCAGAGACTGCCAGGACCAGTCACTCAGTGTACTGCCTCTCTGAGAAACAGAGAAAAATAATGATCCATCCCAATATATTCAGGAGTAAGTTAATGAGAAATTAATGTGAATTGCCTTGAAATGCTTTTAAAATTATTGATATACACTAAGCAAAAACAGTACAACAATCACCTCCCGATAATAAGATGGCTCTTTGAAAGAGTCTGCACTTTTACCTTTCTTTCTATACTTTCATGTTAAATTATTTTAATATGCTGAATATTATATTTAACTCCAATAACTACATTTTTCCTTTGGCCAGTAACATAAAAAGGTAATAATGGCCATTTATTATCAAATACTCTAAAGCATGCAGTAGGCTTAACTGCATGATTACTTACCCTCAGTTTAGTCATATGTATAAATTTTCAAAATAGGCACTTCTGAACACTTACCTTTTAAAGTCAAATTGAAGGTATTATACTTAGTTAATCATTGCATAAAATTCCCCAAAAACAGATAGCTAATGTAAAACGTGGACCAAACTGTATGCCTGTTATCCATTTTATCAGTTTATTTTGTCACAATACACTAAAATTAAAAACTATATGAAAACAACGATTTTGGTAAACATAATTCACCAGTCTTGCTCCTCAAAAGATTACTTAGGTAATAGATTACATTTTGCAAGTGCAAGAGAAAAATGAGCAACCAGATCAGTTTCCTGTCTGATTTTGCATCAGCCTTTCAAGTCATTAATTGAGATGCTTAGATGCTTTCCAATTCCTAACAGGAGAAAAAAAATAAAAAGAATTCAAGGTGAAGTTGAATGATTCAGCAGTTTTCTCATTTTTTTCCTTTCTCTAACTCTTGATAGGCATAGAGGATTTTTAACCCTTTATAATTATAAGAAACATTTTGGCCAATCAGATAAAAGCCAATATATTTTACAATAAATAGTATTTCAGGGGAATTTTGAGTCCCCAACCTTTTGCATGAGTTTCAAAGATAATTTACTAACTCCTTCCAAAAAATCAGAAATTCTATAAAAATTTAAATTTCCAAGAGAAAAACTTACTCACTGGAATTGAATTTCTGGTTTAAAAACAAAAGAGTAATTTTAAAGCATAATTATGGAAATTTAAGAGATAACATACATAGAATTTGAAAGACTTGTCCTCGGAAATGAGTATTACAAAGGAAAAAGCATTCTTAAATTTGAGGAAAAAATTAATTATTAATCAAATTTATGACTATTAGAGTCCTAGAATATTTTTCATCTCCCCCCTGAAATATAAGAATAAGTATCACATTTAAAATGTATGATTCAATGGAAAGAGTCTATTTCAGGTTGATGTTCATACCTGAAATTAAAATAAAGCTAAGTGTCTTTACTAACGTTAACATATTTTTAATTAAACATTAGCACAAAATGAAATGAAATATCTCTACTCTTTATCAGGCTGTCACTTAATACCTAATTCAAACATCCTCAGTTCCTGCTTTGCTTGAAGACTTTAATTCTAAAAATTTGTCTTCTCCAGTGAAGGAAGAAATTTCACCTTGAGAAGTACTTCATGAGACAATAGGCCAGCAATCTTCTCCATCTTATTTTGAAATAACAGATAATCATTTTGATTTTATTAGGAACTATTTATAGTCTACATGATGCGTTTTTTTTTAAACAAGCATTCAAATAGAAAAGAAAATTAAGAAATATCATTAATAGTAATGATTTACAAAGTTGGTTGGTGAACCCTGGCTACAGGGCCCACTATCTGTTTTTGAAAATAAAACTTTTGTAGGACTCAGCCATGCAGTATGGGTTATATGTTGTCTATGGCTGTTTTCATGATCCAATGGCAAAGTTGAGTAGTCGTGACAGAGACCTTATGGCCCACAAACACTAAAATATTTACTACTTGGCCCTTAATAAAACAAGTTGCAAGTCATATAATTAACATTTTTACTCTACTCACTCCTGTAGATAAAATAGTAATGAGGCATTTTCACATATGTGCTATGCTTAATCAGATTTAGGAAAAAACACAAGTCATTTTCATCCTCTATAAGACACAGACTTCCTCACAGAGTCTGCATTTGGAAGGTAGCTGATTGAAAAACGTTCATATTTGTTAAGTGGGTTTAGGTTTCAGGTGATTTGTAGTATGTTTATATTTGATTCCAAACAATGTAAAACTGCAAAAACAGTACCATCATGGGAAACCTGAAAACAAAATGCACTTAAATGCATGAAGTTTCCTAAATTACATTTCAAGTTCCTCTAGAGTGTACTTAGAATAAAAGTAACCCATTCTTTCCCAGAGAAAAGAACTGTCCAGTTCTTAGTCCTTTGTCTCCTGTGCTTCTTTACATATTTTATAAAGTGATGTCATCACTGTATCTCAGCCCTTCCAAATCTATTATTTCCTTTCAACCTCACCAGCTGGGGCCGTTATAATTATTTCCATTTTATGCATGGAGAAACTGAGGCCTGTGGAATTCATGAAAATTAGCTGGAAGTCCCATTATGAGTAAGCAATATGAACAAGTTTCTTTTGACTCAAAATTGTGCTCTCTTTCAAAAAAAAAAAAAAAAACCCTGCAAGTATTATATTATTCCTCTTGCTTTTGTGTGTATTGTACTCTGCTTTCTATTCTATTCTATTTATCATTGTCTATTATACAGATTATTTTCATTCTAATAATGCTTGTTAATCAACACTCCCTACAAAGTTCTAATACCAGGTCACACCTCCTTGAATGGCTTTGTTCCTGTAACTGTTCAACTCTGAATTAAACACAAATGAAAGGCCTAATGTCTACTGGACAATGTTGACTGGAATAAAAGAATCAAAGCCAGTTTCATCACACTATCACACAATCAAAGCAAATCTGAGAATCTTGGTCTGCTTCTGGACTCTTAAAAATCTGGAAGTATTTTCACTGTGTAGAACTAACTACAGAACCTCCTGACGCTACTGCTGGTTTCCCGTTTGAAAGACCCTGTCGCACTGTGATATACGTAGGTCCCTGGAGATTTTTTGATGCTTACTGCGCGGAAGCCTTAACGAATTCTCTTCCAAATTGACCTGCAATCTAGGAACTAAGCTGCATTACTACATAGGGGCAATTTTCATGCTATAAGATGTTCTCACACTCGATGGATACCTCAACAGAAATGCACGTCAAACATGATACCCCAACTGGTGTAGGAGGAAAAACCCTAAACTCTGAGTCAGATGACATTAGTTCTCTATTCCTAGCAAGCTGTGGTAACATTTCTGTGCTTCAATTTTCTCACATGAAAAGAAGTGTAAATGAAATCAGATGCTGTCATATGTCTCTGACTTCCTAGTATTCACTGCCCTACACCAGTTCTTTTGTGGAAACTTTTTTTTTTCCATTTCTACCTGGTGTGGGCTTTTCTTTCTACAAGTTCTCCCTGCCTAAAAAGCACAGTTCTTGACAAGGACTTGATAACATCTTTCCACTTTAGAGTTTTTTTCAGTAGTTTAAGAAGTTTTAGATATCTAGAAACCAATTTTTGCAAGATAGTCTACCAAAAAGTGGTCACATTTTAAAATGTCCAGTTAACATTCAAACAAAGGTGACCATTCTTGGTTTAAAGAGGTCAAAATATAAATTTACAGTAAAACAAACTGGCATTCCAGTAAAGTCAATTTTTTATAATCACAAGTAACTGAGAATAAAATTGTACTCTTGTGAATAATAAGACCAACTAAAATATTGTTTTTATAGAGAATATGCCTGCATATCAGTACATTAAAATACATCTGCTTCAGAATTTTTTGTCTTTTGTTGTTAACAATAATGATTATGTATTAATGTTCATTCAGAATTTAGAACTGTCAATATTCTTTAGAAGTAGAATCATATTTCATCTTCAATACTAGTAACAGTCCTATGAGTAGCAAATATCACTAAGCCCAGTAAGAAAACGAACAAACAACAAAAATTAAGAAATGTGCTCCGGACTGAAAAGCAAGTTTTTTTTAAATCAAGTCCTTGGCAACAGAATCTCATTGTAAAGAATCTGTCAATCAGAGAGTAACTGATTATATGAATTACAATATATCCATTAAGTGGCCCAGAATTCCACCACTGTTAAGCTAATATCAAACTACGTTATTGACACAGAAAGATATCTATGCTATATTTATATAATTTTAAGCAAAAAGCAGCTTAATAGGTTTTGCATATATCATTTTTTAAAATTGAATTGTAGTCAACTATAATATTGTACAATATCTACCACTTATTGTAAAAATCTAGTTGCATGTGTATATGTTTGTATGTCATGTATTACTCATCCCAGTGAGGACTGGTACAAACCTCTAAGTTAAACACTAATATTTCTTCAGTTAAAAAATGTTAATATTAACATTAAGTGGAATAAACAAAGATATTAAAATAGCCTTAAATCAGTTCGGGTCTCAATCCTTTGGATTTGATAATTAGAAAAGAGACTGTGAATCTGAACCAAAAAAGTTCGCAGTAGGTAACTCTAAGAACTAAATTATAAGCAATTATGACTTTTTAAATGCAACTTTCTCTATGTTCAATCCACAAGCATGTAACGAGTTCTTACTATACACCAGGCACTGTTTTAGGTATTTTTTTTAGTAGAATTTTTGCAATAAATAAGCATCTCTTTTAAAATTATGGAAAAAATATATAGTCACCTAATTTTTTTAATAAAAAATAAAAACTCAAAGTCATATAGCTTGAAAACAACTTGAAGTTATCTTAATGAAAAGACTGAATTTTTGCATATCAGGGTTTTATAATAGTTGTTGGTTTTCCTAAGAGGAAAAGCTCTTCTTCTAAGGAAACTATAGGCTTGCTAAAAATCAAAGAGGAAAGGAGTGACTGGCCCTATGGTCATATGTAGCCAATTCATCCCTGGAGGCTGATGACAAAATCCCAGTTGGATGTTAGAGTTGCTGAAATCCAAAAGGCGCTGGACCAGCAGAGTCTGGATCTTAACCACATTGGTCTAGAGGCACAGTTTTAGTGAAGCAGATCCATCTTCAAAATGTATCATGAAAAAAAATATTCAATTTCCCCAAATCTATATATTTACATCTCAATTTTCCTTGAAGAACTCTTCTTTATAGGTTACATCTAATTCTGTGTTTTTAAAAATATTACATCTCCTTTTTTTTGGTACAGTAGATACATTTTTGTATAAATACAAAACACAAAGTAGATAATTTCCCCACAGGAGATTTAAAAAGCAGAAGACTTGTTTTCTTCACTGTTAGCCTGTTTTCTTCTTCCTTCTTTTCAAAACAGGGAGTCAAGTTGTCACATATAGTTTGACAAATAGGATTTTCCTCTCTCTGAAGGAGCATGAGTTTATTCAAGCAGAGTCAAGTAGTTTATAAAAGCTATTCATTTCAGATAAAAAAGACAAAGTATAAACTTCTTCCTGGTCTAGTGTGATTTAAGGATCCTGATCTCCTTTTTCTTGAGAGGCCAGGACATCACAAATATGAAATGGTGCACCTCGTAGCTTTAGTGCATAAATAGCTCAAACTGAAAGCGTAACAATGAGCTCTCCATCTATTATCACAGAACCAATAAATAAGCATAATGAAAATCATGACACATTATTACGTTACTCTGCATTGCCTCTCTTCATTAAAAAAGAAAGGATGAGTGCATTTGAAATAATTTCACATGTCAAATGACATGTAAGGCCTTGCAAGTGAGAGGATGCTGGAAGGAATATTTGTAAAAGGTAGATGTTTGGTCCAAGGTGGCTGAGATCAAGGTTAGGGTAAGAAGTATGAGGACTCTGAGTAGTCACGACTTCACAACAAAATGGCAGAGGCAGAGTATCCACAAAATTTACATCCTTCACCCTCGCCAAGTGTCTTCTCATATTTAGAAGTCAACAAAATACTCGTTAAAAATCTTTAGAAAAGAGCTTCCCTATCAATTAGCCCTTAAACAGATTCGACTTTTTCAGTTTCCATGCTGATTTAATATCCTAGATCATATTTACAGCACTAGCTTGTGCATCAGAAAGATTTGAATCCTATTAATGGAGATAAATGGTGCCAAAATAATCAGCTTCATACTTAACAAGTTTCCAAGTATTTGGAAAAGCTGAGAAATGGGATTATAAGGTTAAGCTATGTACATCTGGCTCGTAACTATATAAATATTTCTGAAATTTGATCTCATGGGCTGAAGAAACACCTGTCTAATCACAATTCTTTTCCAAGTTACATGAACTTCAGTGAACAGAGCAGCACACAAAAGCCGACATGAAATCATGATCAATTTCCATAATGTACTCTTCGTGTTAGGCATGTAATTTTATCATACATCACCCCTCTGAGCGAAGGCATATTTTAGGAAGGTTCTTTGATATCATACTCATGTTGGTGAAAAGGGTTGGGGAGTGCCAAAAATTTTGAAATTAAGGGTAATCACCTGAAATGCTAAATACTGCTTTTTTTCTTATGTCATGGTAGATGATTTTAGTGTAACTGGATGTTGTAAACATAAATGTAGTGTAATATGGACCCAGGAATCATTAATGAGAAGCAGGAGTTTGTGAATGAAACAACAGTAAAAAGTTTACTGGTCCTTCTAGTTAATAGAAACCTTAATGAAGTGGAACAGTTGTTGCTTTAACCAGATACAGGATTAAATAACTATGCTGCCTCTTTGTCAAATATATGCCAGCCCATTAAGCCTGATTTTCTTTTTTGAAATTTTGTTCAAGAAGGCAATTGGGTTAAAAATGTACAGAATGTGGCTCTTATTCAATTAACTTCAAATGTCCAACTTGAAAACATAGACTTTGGAACTGTGATCCAAAATGGTAGCTAAAGGTCAATGAATCAAATTTCCAATCATATTTCCTGGGAGCAGATGGATGTAATAAAACCTAATGATTGAATTTTAAATGCTTTCATGCACCTTTTATCTGTTTCCCAACATGTTGACTGTACCTTAATGCTCTAACAAGATAATAGGTTTATTACAATTAACCAACTGAAATGATATCTCCATTTTCCAATTATTCATATCATATTACCTGGGGATATTGAATCAGAGCTCCTTCCTACTCCTACCTCAAGTGCCTTTCCATCAGCATCCCACACTTCCACCAAACAAAACCCAAACTATAATGTCATTAAATAACAGATGTGTCCATGGAGATTTAATTTCTCTATTTAAATGATGAGTATTTAAAATAAAGCTCAAATTCACTGAGGCTTAAATTTCAAATGAAAATTATTTTAATAAATGTGTTGACTAAGTTTTACCATACATTTCCTTTCCTTATGTTACGATCTGGCATGTTAGTCTATTTCTCTGACCTGCATAGGCATAAACATATAAAGAAGATTTATCAAGAGGTAAAAAACTAAGCATTCTATTTTCGGGAGTGGCAGATGGAGAATTCTATCTCTACTATACCTCAATAGAGCACAGTCCTGCCTGAAGAACAAAAAGAGGGAATCATGTGGAGAGGTTTATTTTATTGTTTTTATATAAAAAGAAAATCAACACTTTACTTCTTAAAATATATTCTCAAGTCTCGATGAGAGAAAATCTAAGAAGCTTTTGAGTTTTAACTAAATACACATTAAGGTTCTTGTCTACTACATGCATTTCAATAATGCTAAACATAATATTATTCAATTCAACCTATCTGAAATCTAACCCACCCCTATCTAGCTCCACTCTGTAAAATCAACTATGTGAATCTCATGTCCAAAATCACGTAGAGTCTGCTCTCCATGTCCTCAGGTTCCACATCCTCCAATTCATCCTCAGAAGGAAAATATTAAGGGAAAAATATTCCATAAATTTCCAAAAAGCAAAATTTGAATTTCCTGCACTCTGGCAACTATTTACTTAGCATTTACATTGTATTCACAACTATTTACAGAACGTTTACATTGCATTTGGTATTTTAAGTATCTAGAGGTGATTTAAAGCATATGAGAGAATGTGTGTAGGTTATATGCAAATACAGTGCATAAGGGACTTGAGCATTCTCTGATTTTGTAATCCTCTGGGGTCCTGGAACATATGCCCCACAGATACCAAGGGACAACTGTATAGTTAAATATTAATCTGGTGATAAACACTAGTATATATACCCAAATTTTAAAATATACATTTGTTATATGTAAATGTGCAACGTTCTTAAGGTGTCCCTGTAAAAATATATTTTCTCAATATCACAAAAAAAGAGAGCAGAGGGCAAAGATAAGAAAATAGTTAGAACAGGTCAGTATATAAGGCATAAATACTAATTCCCTTCCATTTGCTTCACTCAAATTGTGTTTTGATAATACTTTTCAAATATTGAAATAACTTTTTGAAATGTTTAAACAAATGATTCATGTGTTTAGATTATATGGTTTTAAGTGAAGGCTAACTAAATTCATAAAAACTGGTATATTTTGCAAAACATTCACATTTTTACCAACATTATTAGGAAGTCACATTTCCACATTTGTCAGCCTTATTCTTTTTTTTTTCAAAGCATGTATGCTGGTTCAAGAAAAAGCACATTCTGAGATATGAGTATAATTCAGACAGATTATGAAATATTGCAGGCCCAGCCTCTGATCGACTGACTGTGTCTGAGGGAATAACTATATGCCCCTGACACAGGGGCCTTTTGTAGTGACATGAATTCAAGACTCAGTCTGGCTTCCCACATGGAGAGAGCAGCACTGATGGCTGATGGGACTTCTTCCCCAAATGTTACATATTCCAGGGTGAATTTACAGATGGACTTGAACTACAGTGTTCAGATAATTGTGGAGATAAATGGCCCCATTGAGCACTTGTTATTTGTAGTCTAATCTTATATAATATTTGCACTATTAATCTTTCAGAAAGTCTTTCTTTTCTTTATGAATGGAAATTGACAATGAATCCTAAACTTCTTAGGTTCGTATTTCTATGCTCTTTTCTATTATTTTTGTCCGTCATTTTGAATCTCAGCTACACTGGCAACTGAGGATAATTAAATTTTTAATATGGTTTGAAAGCTCATTCTGTTTGAAGCCTTTATTCTACCAAGCCTCCTTATTTTTGATATGGATTTTGCAATCAACAATTAAAATTCAGATAAATAGTAATTAAGTCCTAGAATAGCTGAAAAGTAGTAAAGTATTTCAATTAGGAGCTCTTTAAATTATTTCATTATTTTTTCTTGAATTAATGATTATAGATTGAATAACTGCAGGTCGTGGATATATTTTAAATGATACTGAAATGGGCAACATACTGTTTATATGAATGCTTAGCTTGTGTTTACTCGAGATGTGCATGAAAATTCTTATCACCTTCATGAGATAGCTTCTGAAATTTTGAGAAGTTTTGTAAGTCGGGTTATTATTATTACATACATTTGATAACTGCCCATGGTAATTTTCTTTTTCCATTATCAGATGGCAAATGGTTGGGGTCAAAGTGATAAATTCATAATAAGAATTATATATCAACAAATACAAATAAATGTATTCCCCAAATTACCATTTATGGTTTATTTATAATTTCATTTCATTAAAAAATCATAGAAAAATAAGTATATTTTTTAATTTCATGACAAGTCTCCATAAATATAATTATCTTAATATTAATTAAAACATAGAAAAAAGGATCATATCAGTTTAATTTACTGGAGCTGTATGATTTTTAAAGCCTTAACATAAGACATAACTGAACTGCATAGTTTCAATACTTCATAAACCATACCAAGTAACAGAACAAAAGATGAAAGATATGCTACTAGTAGTACTATTTTTTTCTTGATATACTATGTATAAACTTTGGATTTATGTATAAATATGTATACACACACAGATTTATAAATACATTAAAAATTCTGTGAAAGCATTATGCTCATAATTGTGAAACTTGATCACCTGGTTTTTTTTTTGTTCATGAATTGCTAATATTATCTTTAGAACTATAAAGGAATTTTCATCGTAGTTATTAAAAAGATAGAAACTATAAATAAAAATTGTTATATGTGCCACCTTCAAATAAATTATTTACCAACAGATTGTTATTTCAGTATGTTCTTATGAATAATATCTTAGATTGTGACTTCAGTAACTTGTAGGCTTGAATCCAAGTTCCAGCTCATATCTGATCAGGATCATAGAACATTACAAATAATTCATATTTTTAAGTGCCCACTATGTATTAGAAACTATGCTAGGTTCTCTCAACTACAGTAACAAAGATGGATGTGGTCACTGTCTCACTATCCCCAAGCATTTTCCTATATACATGGCTTTGTGCCAAATGACTAATAAAGAATTACAACACTGACCCAGAGTTTTAAAACTGTTCAGAATTAATAACATTAATTATTTTGTATGTAGATCAATTAGACCTTTATTATGAATGGAGTTTACATACCACAACCAAAAGAAGGAATGAAAGGAAATTGATCAAGTGGTAAATCTCCTGTTAGCCATCCAGTCTCCATATTTCTATGGTGACTCTTTAAAATTCTTATGCATTGAGTAGCTTTAGGATCAAACATAGAATAAAAATACTTCCATTGACTTCTGTCGATTAGCTATTATTTTACATTTCAAAGGACTGCACTTTTCTTTCTACCTGCTAGTGAAAGTCCTGATTTCTGAACACTGACAAATGGTCCTACTACTATTTACTTCAAACTTAACCAAGCAACAGGGAAGTGTGGTGGGAAATATTGCCTACTCCTTTGCTGAGACATTACATGTCAATGTTTCACCTAAGGCAAAATTTAATGGCTGACTTGTGGGTCTTCATTTCTAGAGATTTATTATGGAAACACTGGCATAACCTTTAACCAGAGCAAACAGAGCATCTCTAATAGGCAGGCGGCACCAAACCTAAAAATGCACAAGGAACAGAAAGATCCTGGCAGAAATTAATCTGCCATTTTCACACATCTGCCCAAGGGAAGTATTGTAATTGCAAAAATTTACTCTAAGACTGCTGAGACTCATAGTAATTATGTTTCTCTCTTTCTTTTTTTTTTTTTTTTTTTATAGAAATAGCCACAGGTGGTAACAAATTGGGTTTTGAGATGGGGAATGGGGCATGCATTCTAACCCAAATTACTATGTAATTGTCTTGATTATAAAAAATTGTGGAAAGTCTATTGCTCAAAATCAGGGGGGAAAAAGGGTCTCCTTAAATGTATTCCCTGTCTTTTAGTTTCTCCTCACTTAGGCATATTGCTTCATTTGTTAGTATTGGCATATCTGATATCAGGGCCACACTGCAGAATAGGCTTTTGTCAAGAACGCCCACAAAAGCCTGTAGGTTGGATTTTTTTAAGTGGGACAGTTCTCTTATTTCCTATTTTAGCATCATCTAGGGATAAACAGTAGCTTTCCTAGAAGTTCCAGGATCTGGAATTTTAGCTAATAATTACTATCCATGCATCTGCAAACACTAAAAAGGCAAGGTTATACAATTGTCAGTCTATGTGTTATATTAAATTATTTCCTAGTTTTCACATCATACTTGCTCTCAATAATCCTGTGTCTTAATCTGTATTTGCATTAATGCATTACCACCAACATATTTTCATTGTTTCTAAAATTACAAATGCATTCCATGTGTACCATGCCAAGTAACAGTCTTGTGTAGCTTTTCTTATAAATCAGAAATTTCCAATTGAATCAACCAAGATTAAAATGAGATGAAGCATTGGTTTTAAAACAAAAAGAAAAAAGTCATTCATATTTCACAAGGTCATGCAAAGCTAAAAATAATAATAAAAATAAAGCAGTCAAGTGTCTTGCTTTGAAACTTTGTGAAAGCAAGTTTGCATGTAATCTTTAATTCTGTCTTAATGGGGGTGTTAATAATGATATACAGTTGATTTCTCTTTCATTTTGCATGACTTATAACTCCTCTTATTCACCTTCTTAATGCAATAAGTTGATTGGGCTAAACAATTTTTAAATAGAATCAAAACTGCCAAAGCAAAATAGAATTTTTTTGCCCCAAGAAGACACTGAACACAATTCACTAATATTTAGACAATACTCTGGTTTTCTTTTTTTTTGCTGACAGAACTACTGAAATCAAAGCAAATTATTTTTCAAGTTGCTCAGAAAGTTTTATGACTAATTTTCATTTAAAGATGTATCAGTAAGCAATTATCAAATTTGAACCAGAACAAATCCTATTTTGAGGCTAATTCCTGTTTTTCCAAAATATTGTTGCTAGCATTCTTTCTCAGTAAACTTTGTTAAGATTTTAAGCATATTATTTCTTGAACATTCTAAATTCTTACTGTTACCTTACCTACTGAAGTGAGGGCATCAGTAAAAGTACATTTTGGCCACTTTATACTGCAAGTTAGATAATTCTTCTCACGGTAATCATAGGTGAATTGCTTTTATAAATATCAGCTCTGGAAATGCAATTGCTTTGGTGTTGTGAGAAAAGCAAAACAGCACACATCTATCAAGTATGCAGTCCTAAAATAACCTCAGTATATCCTGGTAAAATATGCTGTGTGTAAAATAAAATGAAGAGTAAAGATATTTATATTGGGGTCTGTGAAGAGAAGAGGAATAGTATATCTTAAGGGTGAAAACTTATATTTTAAGCTTCAAAAGTGATACAAATGTTCGTACTGCAACTAAATACAAATTTAAGAAATTTTCTAAGACACTGATAGTCTTAAATTGGAATACAAAAATAAAAATGAAATTTTGACCTCATGAACATTTCTGCCTACAATAAAGTAACTGTTGCTTTTCTGCTTTAATAATAATAAAAAAAAAGCTACTGAAATTTAGGGTAAGTGTCTGTACTTCAATTTGAATTTTTATCAAATTGGAGGACATGAAAATTCTACATATAACTCAATCATTGCTTAGCAATAGTTATTAAAGATTCAGGTAAAAATACTATAAAAAGTATACTAATTAATGACTTATGCTTAAATTACGATTTTTAAAAGTTATCACCAAAAGATGCTAAAGAAAACATACCAAGGTTGTTGGAAGGAAATTAGTTACTTAAGTTACATTATAAGCTAAATGTTATTTTAAAATATATATGCTATCAAAATAGTATTAGAAACTTTGAGAATGTAAAGTCATGATCTACATTATGTATTAATATAATTTACAAACATGTATCCAGTGTTTCTTAAAAACAGTACATATCTACAAAACAATTATGAATGTGTAGCTTTGAAAAGTTGAAATAGAGTTTTAATGCTCACACTTTCATATTCCACAAAGGCTGCTTTTAGCTGATAAAGGAAGTAAACAAGAAATTGTTCTTAAAATGGTCCCTTTAATGTGTTCCACTAATTAAAAATCAGTCAAAAACATTGCAAGTCTAAAAAATAATAAATACTGCTCAGACAGGGTGTATTCCACCAAACAGAAGCTTACAAGATTCTATTTATCTTTACTTGGCCTATTTTTTACCCAACATGGACATGGTTCATGACTATTTTATCGAATAGAAACATAAAGTAAATAACTCAGGTCTTTAAGTATTTCAAAATGACTGAAATAAAATGCATTTATAATACCATCAAATTATTTGAATATATTCCATTCCCCTAATCAGACCAAAGTCTATTTATGTAGATGAGTTAACATCTAAAAGTCTCATTTATCCAACCTGTATTTATCCTTTGATCACAAAGCTTGTTAACTTAAACGGTCTTTTATTGTTACGATTCGTTTCCTCATAATTATGCTGTTTAACTGCCTTATTTTTTGAATAAATATATGCAAACGTGCCAATCATATTTAGCACAGTTATGCTAGATGCTCAATGAACTGTAAGAGTCATTTCACTACAATAAAACTCCCTGGAATAGATCCAGGGCAGAGCCTACAAATACCAGTAATCAGAATGTCACTAGGACCAGAACAGACAAATAAAAGTATGTTACATGTATATCAATAGATTCTCTCAAACACTGTCTGAAACCAATTTTACAATCACTGGAAGAACATGGTGCACACAAGTGAAAAATGCCATCCACACTGCAACAATTTTGCATCTATATTTTGCTATAGCTTTTTTTTTTTTTTTTGCTTTAACTTAAAAGTATTGAATTGATACTTCTGCAGTAGCAAGGACAGAAGAGAGCAAGCTTCTTAGTCACAGCAGGGAATGTTGATGTCATTAAGGACTACTTTATTATAGATAATTTATTTCAGAAGATCAAAGGCTAGCAATCTATCACTGTCAAAGCTAGTGGTGAAAGCTATGACTAACTGTAAGATACTGTGTGCCAATGAAGGGAATTCTTGTCAACTTCTCCTTAGGTAAAATAGGTTGACAATAGATCAGTGTAGGTCTAATGAAGATTTAAAAGTGTTTTGTACGTGGGTGGCAGAAGTCACACTAACTTCAAATTGATAGGCAAAATGATCTTCCTGCTATTCTCTAACAAATATACAGTCATTGGTTGAAGGAATTCAGTACAAAAAAAAAAAAAAGTTTCCCTAATGGCTTTACTAAAATATGGCTTTAAGATAATGCCCTGAGGGATTTATTAAACAGAAGCATCACTGAGGGGAATACATTCTGGAGCAATGACTAATATCATAATTAGCAGGTGCATTTGTAAGAATTTACCCACTATTGAATGTATTACAAGACTTCTCAGCAGAGGGGAGTTAAGTTTCACTTCCTAACTGGCATGAATCTAGTTCTAGTGGCTTCACCTTCCTCCTGTGGTTTCATCATCAAGCTCCCAGTGTACATTCTCACAATGCCTCCAGCCATCCCACCATCCTCCCGAAAGAATCCGAAATTTGGATGAGATTTTTTTCCTCTAAATCTACATAAACGCCAATGTACTGTCTACTGAAGGCCAGCTGTTTCCTAACTACTCTGCTCTGGAATGACTGGCTCTACTTTAAGGAACTTCAAAATGTTTGAAGCTTTTAGACAGTAAGGTCATCAAGTTTTAACCTACTTTCAAAGAAAAATAAAGGTTTGAGTTCACTCTTAAAAAGAGGAGAACCACCTTTAAACTAAAAAAGTAGAAAAATGGGCTAATATTTGTGCTTGAGTTATACATTATACTGAAAATATAAAGACATTTATACATGTATACCCATACTTTACTTTTGCCAGGAAGTTTTATTGTTCACATTTTCATAAATATGGGCAGAGCCAGCCTTCACTGCAGTAAATGCATGTAAACCCTTATTAATCCCAAAAAATGGTATATTCTTAATTTATATCTTTTATATTTATAAATACATGTCTACTGCATTATATCACATAAGCAGCGCTAACAGTGAAAAATTTGAAACCTGATAACGGTAGTGAAACATGACACGGTATAAATATTATATTTTTAAACAGTATCAAATATTTATCTGGAGATTTTTAAGTTTTTTTTTCTTTAAAAATATGTATATTTCTTAGTCCATTAATAGAGGTGATATCTGGGATCATTTTAAGAATAATTTATTTATTTTAACCTTATATATAAACATGCATCTATGCACCATAAAAGTAAATAATATTATTATAACATCAACTTTATTGAGAAAAGTTTCTGGAAAATATGTTTTATTTTATTTTAATTTTGGGGTCTGTCTTGATCAATATAGTTACAGGCAATAGATAGTGTTTTAGAACATGTAAATTTTTTTTCTTGACTAAAAAGTATGTTCAAGCACTTGAGATAGGAATTTTAAGGCATACTTTTCTACAATCTGATATTTTTCATGAATCGCATACAGCCTTAAATAACATGAAGATGACAAGAATAAAATTCCAAAGTCCTCTGTGCAGATTTATATATGACAATATTTATTGAAATTATAAAATTCTCATAGAACTCAATTAAATTTATATAACTCACTCAAATAACTTAAGTAAAATTAAAAATTATTGTATTCCTACATTTTTAAAAGATTGATGATTATCATCTCAGTGTAAGGATGATAAAGTATTATCCAGCTAATATTTTAGAAATGTCACTGGAAACTAAAAAGCTAATGGATAAAGAAGTTATTATATTATGAGTAGTTAAATCAAATAGTATTAAAAATGAGATTCTGAGCTTTCTAGTTCATATAGTAAAAATTATACCTTTTGTATTTTCATTTACTATAAAAGAGAAATGCACACATTTCTGTTGGAGCTGTGATTTTCATGAGTACACGCAAAACTAAGAATAAAAGTAAGAATATATTAAAAATGATGTTAATAATTTGGATTTTAAACTCCTCTCCAAAGAAATTCAAAACACCTTAATCGCTGATTATCTTTTTAAGTTTATTCCTACTTTATTTGTGCTACTTTTAATATATGGTAAAACAGAAAAATACATTTTATGATTGTGTACTCCTGTTAATCTGGAGTAAAAATACATCTTATCTTATAAGAAACTTCAAAAGGCAAATGGACAAGACAGTCCTAAAGGCCTGCAGTGAGAAAGGGATATTCCCTTCCTACTCAGTCCACAAAAACCCCTATGAATAGAGACAGATATACATCAAGTTTATGGAAACAAATGCATATAACTAATCAAAACGTACCGTTTTATAATAATATTGCAAAAAAAATTTTTTTAATTGTAAGTGAAAAAAATTGTCGGCATACTTGTGTTTGTTACTGAAATCATTAATATACTAGAGTATGAAGTTTTGAAGATTGTGGTCTTGAGAACTCATCTGAGTCCCAAGTCAAGAATCTCTTGTGTTAGAGAAGCAGGAATAAAGACAGGTAACAGTTAATGTCTCTAGTAAAGGTATACTTTTTTCCTTTTACCCTTTCATTCTAAAATACTTAATTTCCTGTCGACACTATGATACTTTAGTCCTCTATGCCTCTATCTCATTTTTACATATTTGGATTGACTGTAAGCATTTACCATCTGTTTAATTCACTTTTATTGAAGAGACCACGCAGGTATAGCAAAAGGATTTCCTCTGCCAGCATAAAGAACCTAAAGTCAACCCCAATGCGAATCTTTTAAAATTGAACTGTAAAACACTGTGTAAGAATGTATTCCTTTGAAAAATTTATTTTAGTACATCTTATTCTGCTGGCTCAGTATATTTTCTTCTATGATAGCATATTAAAATGACTTGTAGTCATGCTCAAAAAAAAAAGTCTGAAAACACAGATGTTCAAACAAAACTGGTAATTCTCCCACCAATGAGAAGTCCCCAGCTTCCTCCCTCTTCTCAGCTAGGCCTTCGTTGAAAACACCTGTTGAAAAGTTACCCTAAGATTTAACAAATGATTCTTGCCAAGCCACAATCAGCAGTTACTCGTGACAATTATTAATGATCTCTACTTGATTTTAGATTTTCATACTAACACATGAAATAATTCACATGGAAGTTGCTCCTATGAACAGTGTTTTTTTTTTTTTTATATAGATTTGTTGTAATGATCTATTTGCCTTACCTATGACAAGGTCTTTGTTCCTATTTTTCAAAATCACTTTCGTAGCTTTAAAATAAATAAAATATTCCATTATAACAATGTTGTATTATGATTCACACTATTGAGGGTACTTTCATCACTAGCCAATTGTTTAAACACTTCATAGACTGACTTGACTTGGGCTGAGAAACTTGGTGAAAACGTCTCTTCTCACAAACCATTCTTTCTACACAAGCTTACGTGATTATTCTGCATCCATTTCCAATAAAAATATTCTTATGCCCAAGAACCTAGAGATCTTAACCGTAGCATTTTAGACCCTGTGACTCATACAAAATCTTTTGAGAAATTTTAATTTGAGTTGTAACATGAGTCTTATAAATCCTAAAGTTCCTAAATTTCATATCACCACTCTCAACCAGTGTATTTCAAAACAGCTATGATATTATTTTCATTCCATCAGTAGAAATCACTGGGAACATTCTAACCAGCACAGATGCTGGAAAATCAAAATAACCTAGACCTAGTAGATTTAAGTCCAACTGCACTCTGTGGATTAAAATTCTTTCAGAAATACACATGAAATTAATAGTGTGTTTCTTCAGCAGGCTGTGTTAAATACACTTTAATAAATGCACTTGAAACAAGATTGTGGGATACCTGAACACTTTAATTTGAGCATGTCACTTCAGCACAAAGTGTTTGCAGCATACTAGTTTAAAAAAGAAAGGAAAAATGAAAGGTCACTGTAATCAATTTCCTTTGTTCTCCATAATAAGCATTGAGAAAAACCTGACACATTTAAAAGGAAATTAACCTATTAGGAATTTTAAAAGTATCCTTTATAGGACTGCAAAAACTCAATAGGAAAAATTAAATAAATAAAGAGCCTGTTTTAACATTGTGTACTGAGGATATTTCCAGGGCAGGAACAGTATGGGAAACTGAACCACTGTGAGAAAAAAAAAAAAAAATCAAGAAAAACTTCTTCTGTGTCTTTATGGCTTGAGTTAAGATTCGGGAAGAAACGGAATAGCAAGGAAGTTTGTCTCCTTTGTTTTCTCTTCAAATTCTCTCTCTCCCTTCGTGTGTGTGTGTGTGTGTGTGTGTGTGTATGTGTGTGTGTGGTTTTCTTTGGCTCAAGTTTTACTGCTAATGAGAGGAATCATCATCACCATTATCCATCCCTTGGGCAGTGATCAGCTTCAAGAATATGGTGTAAACACAGTATAGGGATGCCTGCCCGCCACCCCCCTAAAACCTCCTGAATACTTCCATCCAAGATTGTTTCTCACTAATCTGACCAGGAATCAGGTTTGCTGAGAATTCTACTGTACAGACTTCGTTTTTACTGCACTCTAAATATGAATTCAATTCATAGTACTTGAAGTAGAAGAATAAACATTAGCCCTCTGTGATATCTTTGTAACTGTCAATGGTAAAAATGTAAGAAAGATATGTAACATATGTGTATTTATCAAATGACTACCATAGATCTAGAAATGTGTATTAACATATCTTCCTCTAAAGAAATTATCATAAATACCAGTTTTACACAGATTTTCAGACAAACTACAGTTTTTTTATGGGAGGAATTTCTTGTTCAGTTTTATATAGAACTCCAAAAAAACCATGATTACTGGTGTATAGCAAACACTGTAAAAAGTGGGATATTAATACTACAACTGATACTTCAGTATTCAGTCTCCCGTCAAGTACAACAGTCTGATCTACAAGGACATAATACTATTATAGAAAATATTTTGCTAAGTTTTAGTATTTGTTATACTTATGTTAGAAATTTAGAGATTATGAACTTTTACTATTCTGTTTGAATAATAAAAACATTACTGAATCAAGAGTCATTAAAAGGAGTTTGCTCTTTCAAAGCATAAAACTCTGAACAAATTATTTTCATTTGCCCCAAACTAATCTTTCTCTCAAAATGTCACTTTTAGTTAAACTCAATTGTGCATTTCAAGTATTGCTCATTCAGAGTAATCTGTAGCAACACACATTCATAATAAGCAAGAATTAAGTTTTTCCATGACACAACTCAATAGTGGATGAAAGAAACTAGGCAGTGACTAGACAGACACTATACAGGCACCTGCTGTTGTTAAGAGTCTAGTGTCCATGCTGGGTCAGTGAGGTTTTTTTTTTTCATATGTCAATAACTTTAAATTATACTATCTAATATATATCATGTAGATATGATGAAATTACACACAGTATGAAAACTAAATGCATCCTGGAATTATTTTTGGCACAAGTGCCTTTTGTGCAAATTTGCCTCCTGTTTTCAACAGCACAGAGTGAGTCTGCCGTTCTAGTATACTCTTAATCCCTCATTGATTCCAGGAAACAATACATCAGGAAAATCACAAAACAGATTTAAACTTTTCACAGAGACTTACTAGTCATTCTCCAGGGCCTAATATTTTCTCAAACTTTTCTAAGACCTTCAGAGCATAATTCACATTTCCAAAGCTTAAGCTACACTAATGCATTACGCTGCAGTTTCAGGTGAAGAATAAATGAGATTCACATCCTTTAAAACACTTTTGAAATATAAAACTGATTTTTAGGGGTTGTGAAAACTTAGCTCCAATTGATTCAGGCTCTGGAATTCTGACTGGTTGCTATGTTGTACTTCAAGTGGTTAACTTCTTGATAGTTGAGTGAACATTTCTTTTGGCGTCAGATTGTTTTAATGAACTTAAAGTAAATTAACTAAAACAGTATTTTTTCTACACTACGAATCCTTTTTTGGGGGGAAAGAAATGCAAACCAACAAATAAAGTAAAATAAACTATGAATACTTAACATTGGTAACATTTTAAAACCTCTAAAAATAAACTTTAAAATGTAAGAAAAGTAAGACATTTACATCTTGTAGATTTTAGCCTACATGGGAAGGGTTATGTATAGAATATCTTCTACACACAGTGGCAAAAGTTAAAATCATTTTCACTTAAAAAAAATTCCCCTCTCACTGCTGCTGGCAGTGTGGAGTGCCCTGTTCCAAAGATTTCAGGACAGCTCCCAACCAGCAAGAAAGTGAAGTTCCAGTTAGGCTAAAAGTCTCCTACCTGAATTATGGACATCCGAGTGGCCGGGGTCTCGCTCGCATTAGTCCCTTGTCCGGTGAAGCTGGTGTGGCAGCCCGCGTGCCCCTGAGGGACAGTCAGGTTGTTGGAGGCCGGTTTGAGATACATCACCTCCGACCTGGGCGAGCTGAGGGGCAGGCGGGTCTGGTAGTCGAAGTACATAGGGGAGGTAGCCAGGGAGGGGCTGCTCACCACGTTCATGACGTTCATGGCGTTCCTCTCCTCCACCTCGCTCTGCACCAGCATGATATCATTTTTGTTGATCTTCTTCTTCTTGCCCTTGCCCCCGCCCAGCTGCGGGTGGCTGTACTCGGCGATGCGGCAGTTGTAAGTGCGGATCTCCTTGTTCTCGCGCTTGCACTTGACGGCGATGGTGATCATGGCCGCCAGGAGGATGATGGAGATAGTGCTCAGAGTCACGATGAGCGGCAGCGACATGTCCCAGTGGTGCTGCTCGCCGTTCACCCGGGGCACCCCCTCGGGCAGGGAGCCGCTCACCGAGCGAATGATGAGCTTGGCCACTGCGGACAGGGTGGGCTTGCCGTGGTCAGTCACCTTCACCACCAGCTCCACCACCGGCGTCACGTCCTCCCAGAAGGGGTGAAGCGTGCGAATCTCGCCGCTGGACGGATCGATTTCAAACAGGTGGTCGTCGTTACCATCTACGATCTCGTAGGTGAGGCGCCCGCTCTCGCCGAAGTCGCTGTCAAGGGCGCGCACGGTGCTCACCAGGTAGCCCAGCCCAGCGTTCCGCGGCACCTGCAGTTCAGCCGTGTCGTTCTGCAGCGTGGGCAGCACGATCACCGGAGCGTTATCATTCACGTCTAGCACAGTCACCCTAACAGTGGCGTTGCTCTCCAAGTGCGCGGGCGCGCCGGAGTCCTTAGCGAGCACCTTGAACTCAAAAGCTTTGGTCTGCTCATAGTTAAAGGAGCGCAGGGCGTAGATGGCTCCGTTGGTGGGGTTCACAGACACATAGGTGTAGATGGACACGTCGCCGATGTGCGAGGGCAGGATGGAGTAGGACACTGTGCCGTTTTGGCCCAGGTCGGGGTCCTGGGCGAGCACAGAGCCCAGGTACTCTCCTGGGATGTTGTTCTCGTGCACCTGCAGCACATAGAGTCCCTTGGTGAAACGAGGAGGGTTGTCATTCTCGTCCAAAATCTTGACGGCGAACGACTTGGTGGAGTTGAGTGGAGGAGAGCCCCCGTCCCGCGCCACAATTGTCACGTTGTACTCGTCTTGTGTCTCGCGGTCCAGCGGGCGGTCAGTCACCACGGTGTAGAAGTTGTCGTAGTTCTCCTCCAGCTTGAAGGGCACAGAACCTCCCGGCCCGCCCAGGCCGCCGCCGCCGCCCGCCCCTCCTCCGCCCAGGACCCTGCACTGCAGCTGCCCGTTTTTGCCAGAGTCTCGGTCAGTGACCCGCACCAGGGCGATGACGGTGCCGGGCGGGGCGGCCTCGCTCAGCGCCCCCTGGCGCACGGAGACGAAACCGATGGACGGCGCGTTGTCGTTGCGGTCGATGAGCTTGACAGTGACCTTGCAATGGGCCGGGATGGGGTTGGGACCCATGTCTCGGGCCTGCACGTCGATCTCCAGCATCCCATTCTCCTCATAGTCCAGGTTGCCCTTGACACGGATCAGGCCGGTCTTGGGGTCAATGGAGAAGAGCTCCCGCACGCGGTCGGGCACATAGCTGCTGAAGGAGTAGATCACTTCGCCGTTGGGACCCTCGTCGGCGTCGGTGGCGTTCAGGTCAATGACCACGGTGCCCAGCGGGGCGTTCTCGGGCAGCTCTACCAGGTAGGAGGGCGCCTCGAAGACCGGGCTGTTGTCGTTAGAGTCAATCACTTTCACGTTGATCTGCACGGTGGCGGAGCGCGGCGGCTCGCCGCCATCCAGGGCGGTCAGAACGAGCGTGTGGTGGTTCTGCTGCTCGCGGTCCAGTGCCTTCTGGATAACTAGCTCTGGGAACTTGGTGCCGTCGCCGCGGGACTTGACGTCCAGCGCGAAGAGGCCGTGGTCGTCGCGCGTAAGCAGATAGGTGCGGAGCCCGTTCTCACCCGCGTCCGGGTCGTGCGCGCTGGTGAGAGGGAAGCGGGTGCCGGGGGCCGCGTTCTCGGAGATGTCCATCTCAATCTGGTCGGAGGGGAAGGACGGAGCATTGTCGTTGATGTCCTGGATCTCCACCTTGATCATGCAGATCTCCTTGTCGTTGGCAAACACCTCGAGGGACAGCTGGCACTTGGCATTGTGGCGGCACAGGGACTCGCGGTCGATGCGCTGCTTGGTGTAGAGGAGCCCGCTGTCGGCGTCCACGTCCAGGAGGTGCGGCGCCGAGTTCTCCAGCACCCGGTAGCTACCCGACTTGCTGCGCCCGCCGCCGCCGCCGCCGCCGCCGCGCTCTGCGGGCGGAAGCCCAGGCTGCAGTCGAGCATCCTTGCCGATGTTGCCGATCACCGTGCCGGCCCCTTGCTCCTCCGGTACGGAGTAGTTCAGGTTTTTGAGCGTCAGGGCAGGGGCCCATAGGAGGAAACAGCAACAGATGGAAAGGTACATCCCAGACCGGTGGGGTGTCGGCAGAAGCAGCCGGACTGGAGGGGCGAATGGATGGGTGCGCGCCAGCTTGGGGCAGTGTTCGCGCGCGACGCGAACCTCAAGTCTGTGGGTCCTTCCTTCCTTCCGCTCCCGGGCTGCGGCACCGGGCGGTCTCTCCTTATTCCTCTCAAGTTCCCCGAACCTGTTGATCTACAGCATCCGCACTGGGCGAGAAGCAGCAGCGCAGCGGAGCCGCAGGGGCACTGAGCAAGGCGGAGGCTCCCTGCGGCTGGGGGCGAGCCCGGGGCTTTGTCTCTCCCGCCGGGACTTCGGGCGACTCAAACTTGAGCAATGAGACCAGCGATAAGAAGGAAATAGCGTCTGGGAAGGATGATAATGAGCTAAAGAATCCGTAGGTTTTCCTCGCTCCCGCTAGGGCGCTGCAAATCCACTTCTGCCTTTTGCCTCCGGAATACTCTTCACATCGGGTGGGGGAGGGAGCGGGGAGGTGTGTCTTCAGGCAGATCGGAAAGTGAAATCCTTACTTGTTTCTCGCCTCCTGTGATGAAATTGATGGGGATGAGGAACAACGAAGAGAGTCAGATATATTTTCAAGCTTCCCCGGAGCCCTGTGAAATGTCTGCTTGCTTCGCGGGCTGGACTGTTTTCAGGCAGTGTTTTGCTGCATTTAGAGATCTAATCTTGCATTGCCGGCTGAGGCAGCGGCGGCGGCGGACTGCATCTCCCAGCCAAGATTTTTTTTTTTTTTCCTCTCTCTCTCTCTCTCCCTCTTCTTTCCGAGCAGCCAAAGGGAGGGGAGGAAATGCAGCGCAAAGAACTAGTGTCCCGATTTGTAGTTTCCTCCCTCTCCCAGGCTCCTCCCTCTCTTCCTCGGAAAAGGCTTTCCCCCAAGCCAAGAAAGCCACAGTCTGATCAGCGTTTGTGGTGTGAGTCTACTGGGAGGAGAAAAATATATAGATATATCTCCGCCTCTGTTCGTAGAACACACTCTGTGATTTCTCTACGCCAAGCCAGTAGCCGCCGCTACCATCCCATTCTCTCCCCGCGAGCCAGGACTTCTCTAGCTGCAGTTTAATTCCAGTTTTCTTTTCTTCCCAGACGAAAGGAAATCAACAGGCAACTCATGGTTGGATGTGCAGATTTGAAAGGGGAGGGGGAGGCGGAATAAAAAGGAAGGGGGAGCCACCCTCCCAGTGCTCGCACACACACTCTCCCTGTCTCTCGTTAGAAGGGAAACAGTCTCTGCATTCACAGGGCTGGGCTGTCAAGTGCCTCTCTTTTCTTTCTATTCAGCATCTCCTTCCAATGGCCCTGCCTCCCAGTCCTCTTCATCTAGAAAGGAAAACCTTGGCGAGAAATAAAAGTGGTGAATATTTGAAGCGAATGAAGTGCGGGATTTTTTTTTTTTTGCTTCAATTTTTTCTATAGTAGGAGGAGTGGGCTGGATGAAAGGAACACATCAAGGTTTGGCGTGATGCATTCTGCAGTCTCGCTCATACAGTCCGGGCGACTCGCTAGGGCAGCGGGCGAGGGGCTGCGGCCTCAGCGGTCCAGCCTGGGGCGCCCACCCCGGGGAGCTGCCGCCCGGGGGATGTTAGGCACAGGTCTGTCTACACATTATTTCGAGTTCTCGAAGCGCCTCGACATACGGGAATGACACATCCAGAAATGCAGGTGTTCCGATCTGCCCGATGAGTCAGAAGCAGCGGAACGAATCGTATTCACTCTCGCCTCATGGTCCTCCCTTCACAGACATTAGTTGTGGCTTCTTTCTAACGCTTTCTCTGACTCACTCTACAGAAAGAAAAGCCAGATTCATGTTTTGGTGAAAAAGGAAAAAAAAAAAAAAAGCGAGAGAAGGGGAGGGAGGGAAGGAGGAAGGTGAAGCTGAACCCAGCAGCACTTTTACTCTACCTCTTTCTGCCGGAGTCCGAGGCTCTGGAAAACAAGGCGTCTGTTTTGCTAGGTGTGTGTATTTATTTTTTAAAACCTTTCCTTTTGGTTAGGCGTGAGGAACCCACAAATCTTTCAGAGTCTTAGGAAAAAAAGAAAAAAAATCAGGATTACAATGACTGTTCAAAGCTTAGCCCCGCGTCACAGTTCACGGTTTTCCCCAGTGTTCTCTATTCACAAAGTCCAGCACCGGCGTGCGTAGTTAATTGTGCAGTCCGTTGTGGAGGGTTTTTTTTTTTCCTCCTTTTCTGTCACGGGTGGTCTCTTTCAGTCTGGTGCCTGTCAGGATCAGCTCACAGCCTGCGAAAGACGTGCGGATTTCAAAGCAAATAAATCCATCTCCGCAAGCAAAGCTTCGGTGGAAATGAAAAGGTGAAAATTCAACAGTTGGAGTAGCGTCTCCCCAGCCGCCCTCCGCGCTGCCGCATCCGCCGGGCTCGCAGTCCCCGCTCTCTCCCCAGCGCCTCTTACTGACTGACTCTATTCACCTCACGCCGCCGCTTAAACATTGATACTGATTCCCTGCCAGCCAATCCGCGTGAGGAGCAAGGCCCTGCCCCCCTCGGCCCGCGCCCAATGGAAGGCGGAGGAGAGACTGGCGGGGGCGGAGCCCGAAGCCCCAGAGCTTCCGAGCCATTGATTAGATCAGTTAGATGGGAGACCCGTCGGGCTAGTGGAGCCCTGCGCTCCGCCTTGGCGGCGGCGCCAAGGGCCTCGCCGCAGGGTCTCCCGAGTCCTTAACTACCAGGAGAAGCGCCTCCACCGTCTTCCTCTGGAAAAGACAGAATTAAAAAAAAAAAAGTTTGACAGCAATTTATTTATTTTTTTATCCAATGTACACGGAAACTGGAATCACAGCGTGCTTGCAGAATAAGGTAGCTGCAGTCTTCCTTCGGTATACACACACACACACACACACAGACACACACACACACTCCCCGGCACCATCCAGCCACCCATACCAAGGGAAGCGCAGATCTTCCGGCTGCGCGTGGACCCGTCTCCAATGAGGTGCAGAGCGGTGTGCGTGTGTGTTTGTGTGTGCGCGCGCGAGGCGGGGGGTGTTTCTGGGGAGTGTGTTGTGCATTTCAGTGAGTGTGCGTAGACCCGAGGGTGCTAGCGTGCCGGCTTCTGCCTACGCTGCTGCAAACAGCTGCGAGCAACAACAATCAATATGTAACTTTCTCTATCCTCAGAGAAAAATCAGCTGTCCCCAGGCACCCTGGCAAGGAAAGTCACTTGATTATGAAAGTGTTTCAGAAGAAAAGCAGAAGCCCAGTGAAAGAGAGGCCGTGTCTCCCCAGAGGAAAAACGCCTCTCCCTTAAGGAGAGAGGCTTACGGTCAATTCAAGCTTTGTAGCTTGTTAAAACTCAAATCCGGCTAAATAATACTTAGGGCTTTACCCTTGTGAGACACTAGCAACTCTGCCCAAATACAAAGTAAAGTGAACATCCATATACTCACTCACAGTAGTTCTGGTGTATTGTTTACCTTGATCTTGTTGTTAAAGTTACACATGGCAGTTTGAATGTTATCTCATTAAGACTAAATAAGTCTTGATGACCACATTTGCCAAAGCCCCTATGCCTAGAAGCCGAACTAAATGTAAAGGCAGATCAGTGGGAGATCGCAGGTCAGTGGGAGATCTGTTAAAATTCATGCTTTCTAAGTAATAACACCACCACCACTACCAACACACACACACACACACACACACACACACAGAGATAGAGAGAGAGAGAGAGAGAGAGACTCATGATTCATCTACTTCTTCTACAACTGCAGTTCCTAATCTCAGAGATTCTTTCTCTCCAGTTATCACAAACATCTACAAGCAAGGACTGCTTTGCTCCTTCTCCAGCCATTCTGGGAAAGAGTTAAGAATGTGAAAAGAAAATAGAAGTATTGAAATAGAAAAGGTGAGTGTTTTAATTGCTAGAGTATTTATTGATCACAATTCATAAATACTAAAATTAAGTTGCCATTTATAAATTGTGAATGACTAACGTACGAATCTGTAACATGAAGCATTCAAGATTAAAAGAAAATCAAATCCAGATCAATTACAAGAAAGTTCTGATGACTGTTTTTGGGATAATTGCTTAAAGATTCAGGCCAAGGAGCTATTTATTTCTCAGAGGATTCAATGAGATAACCTATAATGTGAATTTGCAGTCTGATCTGGATCCAAAATTCACCAGACTAACCTTAACATACTAACTTTAACAGTTTAAAAATTCAAAGAGGAGCCAGACCATCAAATCCCAAAATGTCGTTGTATTTTCTAAATAGGTAGCTTGTCTTGCATTTGCCTTTGCTAAAGAGGGGAGTTAGAGCTTTGTAGAAGTCTGCGTTGTTTTATGGAGCACGTGCCTAACTGTACTGCCCCATGAAACCTCACCTGTACATTTCTCAGGGGTGGTCCCAGTGCATGTTTCTTGGAAGCTGAGGTTTTGAGGCTTTAAAGGCAGTAGCTAGCAAATCAAGAGTAGAGATTACAAATTCATTTATTAATCATTACCTTTTAAATATGACAAATCTGTATTTTTCTTGCATTCCATACTAATTCAAGGAAATTCATAAAATATCCTTACTTGAGGTTTACAATAATGCAAAAACAAGAGAATGAAAAATTTCCAAGAAAAGGGTATTATGCTCCATTGATTATCTTTAATTAGATGTGCTGTTACGCAAATGAGGGGAAAACACAGTGTCTAAGAAGAGACCAGTAAAATGAAACATCCTCATAGACACCAATTTGCCCACCACTCCTCCAGAGTAATTGTGTCACACCTCCCCCTAGTGCACAGAAAGAGAACTACCATGCATATGGTAAATACCATGCGGTGGGTGCCCCCCAAAGGGAGCAAAACAGAACTGCTACGTATCAGGTATCTTATTTATATATTAATTCATAGTATTGAGTCTCTATTGTTAAAGACTGATATGTACCCACAATAATTAATTTTCATCTTTCTATCCCATCTCCATTTTATTTTAATAGAAATGGAATCAATTGATACTTCCAATTGTTTGGCTTCTCTTTAACCAGACACAATTTTTAAAACTATAATCTCTCCTAATTTTTAACCATCTCATAGATTCTATTTTCCACCAGACTTTATTTTTGGTTACAATATAGTTATTGAGGAATTTCACTTTAACTAATCTTAAAATATTGAGCTCAATTTTTTAAAAAGAGATGATATAAATATTATTAAATAGATCAAAGATCCTATTAGTTTTTATACTATAGTAGGCAATGGACATAGAGATCTAGTTGAGAAATTCAAAAGACCATAGAGTTGAGCATAACTCATGATAACTACAATCTCATATTTCTCAAGAAAAGCCAGATTGATAATCATTAGTGATTACAAATGATAGTCTCAACCTTAAAGCAAAATTATATTCTTCCTTTGTTATCACATATGTATTGAACAGCCAAAGCTCTTGTGTGATTTAATCAAAATATGTATGCACATTCTTTGAGACAAAGTCCTTGGAAATATTTACATAAACATAATATTACTTAATAAGATATGATGCTAGTCTAGGTGAGTTTTTAAATAAATTGATTATGTTGGAATAGCTTCAGAGAAGTATTGAGGTCTATTTTTATAGCCTGATAAAGGCTGGTTAATACTGTTAATTAAATTCTAATTGAATATTATTATTATCAAGAAATGCTCTTAAATGCTATTTTATGATTTGTTAATTTATTTACTTATTTGTTTAATTAAACAAAATTTTTAACTTATTTAACTTTGCCTCAGAGAGACTCTTTAAATTTCATATTGACCAGCTGTAGCTGTAATCCCGAGAGTTTATGCACACAGCCATAATGGCAGTAGTTATGATCTTCCAAAACTTGCCCTGCTTGCTGTATTTCTGAGTTCAATAAAATACAATTCTTTAGAGACACTTTTGATGCTGATATTTTCAACATAGCCACTGTTTCTATGTCTGCAAAATTCTCTCTCCACTATTTCCTTCTCTATCATTTTCACCATTGTTTCACTCTCTGGTTTCATATAATTTTATTTAACAGAGAAGCTTCAAAAATAAATTTCACAGTTAAACTGTTTTAGATGTAATAAGTATCAGAGGTTGCCATATTATATTTAAAGCCACAAGTGAATGATAGTATTTCATTCACAATTAGTTCTCTGAGTTTCCATTATGTGTTAGATGTATTTGAGGCCCACCTCTAACACACGGCTATTAGCCAAATGCTGACATTTAATCAAAGTCTCCCTTTTAACCAAGGACAAATTCACACTATTAACAGGACAATCACTAAAACATATTTTTCTCCTTTATGATATATATGAATCATAATAAAGTCATGCAAATTAAGTATAACCTTTAAGTTTCTGAAGAAATGTTTTATAATTTAAAGGTTTTTGAGAACAAAATCTCTCCTATATAAGAAAAATTGTAAAATAGTTCCATAAATAAACAGTATATTAAGTTGAATGTTAATTTTTCTCATGTTTATTAAAATTATCACATCTTACTGGTAGAAAAATATTTATTAGGAAATGATATATTTTAATTTTCCTCCATATTATATGTATGTTATACTACACTATAACATATATGTATACAAGTACCCTTTTCCCACACATAGGAAGTGAATTCCCAGTGAACAGTCAAAGTTAAAGTGACAGGATTAACCTTACAAAAACACAGAAGTTCTATAAATCTGAAATTCACATAATAAATGAACTAAATTTCCAGCAGGCACTATGTATTTTCCATATATATCTAAGTATGTAAATCAGAAAGGAATATTTATAAATTAGTGGAGAATGATCAGGTTTTGAACAAGGACACAACTTCAGGATGTTTATTTTAAAGTCTTGGCACTTAAATAAGAGTTAAATTAATATTTTTGTTTTTAAGTTTTACAACCGAAAATTATTTGGTGTGTTTTAAATAAATTATGTAAGTGCACTTGTGTGTGTAGAGTACCTGAAAGAGAGGCCGTACAGAAACAGGGATTGTCAGACCAAAAAATATGTTACGTTATATCTAATGTATTAGTTAGCATATATTAAAAAGAGGCGTTGAATTACATTGTGCAAAATATAATTCTGAGAAAAATTATCTTGAGCTTCATAAATTTCAGATGGCATATTTATATCTTCTCCTGTCTTATCCAGAAATAAAAGGGTGCAATTAATTATGAAACCTCAACACTCCTGCCCCATGAGAACTTACCTGCTGGCTCCCCCTTGTGGCCACGTCGACAATTTTAAAAAAAAGGCATTTGTTTTGGAAATTCCCTTCATAAGAGCAAAATTGGGCTTGTTCCATCTTTGTATACTAGTTTTCAAAACAAATGAAAAGCTTATGAATGAAATAGTTAATTTATAGATGTGACTGCTGGATTATTAAAATAAAGTGACTGAAGCTGGAAACAAAAATAATAAGTATGCCATGTATGGTACAGCAATCCCATTGTTTCTTAGTTAAGCATGTTAGGACAATTCTAAATCTGAGAGACCAGCCCTTGGAGGGAACCTGGGCAGTCTGATTCAGTAGGTGGCACTCTTTCCTCAGAGTCAGTTTTGCTGTGATGACCTGAAATGATGTTTCAAAAAGCTATGTCACCGGAGGTCCTGCCTTTCAGGTGAGGCAAAACCCCAAAGCTTAGAATCACTGATGGTTATAACAGGTCACACATTCCTCTCCATCATCCTGGGGTATTTTAAACATCCTGTTGTGTAGCTATCACATGGAAATCAATGAGAAGAATATACAAGAAGTACACTGAGCTCTTCAGAAAGCAAATAAATGCTGTACAAATCCTCTGCATTTTAATTATCATCATAATCATTAACCCTCCCAAGTCTCAGCGACAAAGTCTTACTTGGATAATTATGTTCTACTTATGTAAATTCCTCTTTTCAGTGAGCTAGGCATATTATTTCCTCTTATCTTCTAAAAATTCAGAGCAGTTCAGTTGAGAACCAAGCACTGTTAAACAGCTATTGTCTGTCACCTTGGCAATGGCAGACTTTTGTTTTAGATAGAGCACCTTTGTTTAGTTTTTCCCTCCCAAACGTACATAAACAAGTACACATCCAATAAAATTATTGCTGTTCTTACTCAAGTGATGTTTTTGAAATCATGTTAAATGTTAAATAAGAGGGATCACTGACATGAATCATCTTGAAAATTACCATGGCTGGATTGATTTTTAGAGCTGCAGAAACTTAATTTCTAGCGTCAGATTCTCAGAGTGTTCACATCTGTCTGAGTCAGTGTCACCAGTTTCTAGAAAAGGTGAGAGAAAAAAGGTCATGGTCACTTACAAATTGCTAATACTAAAATAGAAATATAATGATTTCTAATATCTTAATTAAAAACTGAAGAACTTAAATCCAACTTTGGCAGTAATTGGGTGGGATATTTTATTTCTCACCGAAAGTCGTTATTGCAGTATAAGTGTTATATGTGACAATCATAACTGTAGTATTAAACAAAAGGCATTTAAATGCCTGAGTACTTATTTAAATAGCGGTCAACTACTCTTAGAAAAATCACAGATTAAATTCTGAAATGCATTGGTTGTAATAAATTAGACAAGTTGGAATAATCTATTTTCCCTTCTAAATGACATGATTGGGGCACAGGAATCAGAGAAAGTCATAGAAAAGAATTTAAAATTTATTGCATTGTTTGGTCATTTATACAAATAAAATGAACAGCACTCTGAAGGTGTATCAATAAGGTACAGTGGTAATTAAACTCTTGTGACAAGGCAGATTCCTTTCAAGAATCTGCTGAATGCCGCAGAGCCCCTTTCCAGTAAATCTGACGATGATCTAGAAATTCAGTTGTACAAACACTTTCAGGAATACTTGTAGGAATTGTATATACTTGGTTAGCATACTCATTGTGTACAAATACAGAAGTAACTCTGTTTTGGAAAATGATTTAGAAAAAGCTTTGCTCTGCTAATATTAAAATTTTAAGGGAGGGGAGATGAATTTATGTGGTGTACTGCACCCTATTCGATGTATTTTAATAACTGAAAAATCCGTTTATTAAAAGACAGATTTTCCTGTACTTTGATCAGAAGCCTCCTCGGCAGTGGGAAGCTTAGTCAGTTCTAACTATTGTGATACAAACGAATCTCCAAGCAGCAGGGAAGGAAAAGATTGCCCAGGGAGCAGCTCTTCATTTTACTTTTCAGATTTACCAGGAAAATGTCCACTGAGATACAGAGATCGTTCTCACTCTGCCTGGTGAAAGATGGACATATAATTCTGTCTAGTTAAAGGTAAAGGGCACTGCTGATATGAAAAGGCAGAAGGAGTCAGAGAAGGGCATAAAAATGGTGAGGATTCCAGTTTACTTTATGACTCAGCCATTTCAACAAGTATAAATTAATGATATTCCAAAAGTGGTAACTAGACTCTTGAGTCATGGACACTGCCAAGAATTTGCTGAATGCTTTAGCACTTATTTCCAATACCTTTGCATATAAAAACATACATTTAAAATAGTACACAGTTTTTAAGGGAGCATTTATGAAGAAGCAACTCATGGAATCCTTTGTGCTCCAGGGACTCCAGATTAGAAGACCCTTGAGCACTTTCTGTAGTATAGTGTATCTCTCCAAGTAGTTTAGGTTCAGCATGAAAACACTTAAGAAAAGGAAACCAAAGTACTTGGTTTTAAATGTGTACATACATTAAAAGAAAGAAATATTTCTGATTAATCAATGTCTCAAAACTTGCCCTACTTTCAAAGTGAATTGGTGACATACGTAGATGTCACTTATTCCTCCCTTGCCTCAAACCTTGCTAAATTGTCATGGAAAACATCATCAAACAACTGAAGAAAAAATAAAGACAATAAGCATCATGTGTAGAGGGCAATGATGACATTTGAATAGTAGTTAGAGAATGTTTTATAGATACAGTTGAGATGGAAATAGATTGAAGGAAACTTCTCAAGTCTTAACTTCCCAGAGTCACTTTCCTGGGAATAAGAAGAGACTTGGGAAAATGTAAATTTCATGTGCATTAGGGAGAAGAAGCCGAAAGAGTAGGCTGTGAGGAGAGGTGGTTGCATATTTTATCAGTAATTCTGAGAAGTGCACCAGATGACTGAGCCTTAATTCTGCCTGGATCTTATCAAAATTTGCACAGTCTCTCGGGGAAACTGTCTTTACCATCAGCGATCTCCCTCCCTGTGTGAAGACCAGCAGGGTAAATCTATTGTCCTGAAAGGCAGGTACTGAAGAGGAACGTTTAGGACCATATTGAAGAAACATGTATTTTCCGTTCACATTTTCAGACATTTTTGGAGACCATGACTCCAAGAAACTTGAAGAGGAGGCCATGAAAGGGAAATGATACACAATTTGAAAAGTCATGACTTTTGCGAAATGTAAAGCTGCAGTAGGTGAAGGCAGAAAGAATATTGCAGAAAACTTAAAGAAATACATGAAAAAATTTAGCTATGTTTCTGTAATTCAGAGGGAACAGGCCAATGAAAAGAAAGAAAAAAAAAAAACACAATGGCAGGTACAGGGTATCCGTTAGCAGAGCACAATAATAATTAACAGAAATGGCAAAAATGATAACAGGTAGAATGGGAAAATGAGGAAGATTTCTAACACTAAAAATATGAAGGGAAAAAAAGTTTTGGGGATGGAAAAAGGCCCAGTTTTGTTAATTAAAATAGCTTATTAGGTACAAGCTATTGGGTATAAGATAGGCTCAAGGATGTATTCTACAACATGGGGAATATTTTGTAATAACGAAATAGAAAGTAACTTTAAAAATTGTATAAATTTTTAAAAAATAAAAAACTAATATGTTGATTACAGGCAAAATGTAAAAACCAACACATAAATAGTCTCTTAATTTTTGAATTTCTTGGATGATGGAAAAAATATCATTAAGTATTAACTCCGAGTTGTGTTCCCCCAGGGATGCTCTGGATGGGCTCCACTCTGTAGGCAGAGAGAGCAGGTAAGTAGCAACCTGCTGTCTTGGTTCAATTCCCAAATCCAACAGCCAGCATAAAGGTGGGCTTCTCCCATTTCCAGGATGAGTGGTGTTTTCAGGGAGCAAGGTGATGGGAAGACATCATGGAGGCTGAATTACTTGACTTGTAGGCAAGCACTATAGCTAAACTACAGTAGAAAGCACAGCTCTACGGCACCCCAGCAGAACCTCCTGAGCATTTGGACTCAATTTAAGGGTTTTTTTTTTTGAATAAATAATACACATTTCTCTCCTCATGACTTTCTTTATCACACAAACTCATTCTATGCTCCTCCCTATAACCAGGAGCGGTGCTTCCGTCTTGAATAAAACCTTAAAATTCTTACTTCTCCCTGGACCAGAGTAAATGGGCAATTTCCATAGTTCTGCACTTTTCTTCTCCCTCTTTTGTTTCTCTTTTGATAGGATGAGCTGAAAAATGCAGTATTTTCCTGACTTTACCGAGTTAGCTCTTTTTATTTCTATTAACTCATGTTGGAGCATTTCTTCCCTCCAACAAAATAGATTTCTCTTCTAAATCTCTTATCCTAACAGGACTAAAAACTTAGTACAGAACGACTAACTCCTTCACATCAAGAAAAATGGAATTATCTCAAAAGAGACCAAAAAGTTGTACAAATGATATTAAAGAACAATCTACAAAAGCAGAAATATAATTCATTCATTCATTAATTCAGTAAATGAGATCTACACTTTATGTTCTGGAATAAAGGTGAACAAGGCAGAAAAGGAGAGTCGTTGGTCCATGATCCAGAGTTGTTGGCCAAATGCAGTTCTGTGTGAATGGAAGAATGAGGTCCCCATTTCCTTGCTGGTTGTCAGCCAGGAGTTTTCTCTCAGCTCCTAAGGATGTCTGCAGTCAGTGTCATGTTGCCCTCTCCACCTGCAAAGTAGTCCTGTCGGTTTCTTCTCAAACTTTGAATCTCTCTGACTTCCCTTTTGCTGCATCTCTTCTGTCTCCAGCTGGAGAAAATCCTCTGCTTCTAAGGGCTCATGTTATTTGATTGGGTCCACTCAAATAACTCAAGACAATTTCCCTAAATTAAGGTCTGTCACTTTACTTGGATCTGTGAAGTCCCTTCTTCCATGTACTGTAATGTATTTTCAGATTCCAAGGATTAGGATATGGACATTATTGGAAGGAGCATTTTCCCATAGCGATTTATACAAAGGGATTGGATAAATAAGTTAAAGAGCAGCTGAATGTTGGCATCCTACTCAAATATTAACATAAGAATAATTACTAAAATGGAACAACACAAAAATTTACAATAAACAGCATTTAGTGAAAGCAGTATATACAATATTACAATTTCCCTAAAACTTGTGTATGCACATTGGTACATAAAAAGCTAGTGGGGAGATAAGCACATTTGTAAGTATATACCATGAGCATTTATTCCCCGGGTGGTAGGGTGACTTCTCAATACCTTCAGTTTTGTAGATTTTCTGTTATGAACACATATTAATTTATGTTAAAGAAAATATATAAATCACTTAATGGTATCATTTCCCTTCACCAATACCTTAATTTCAATCACTTCACTATCTCTCATAGAAGCAACAGTCATTTCCATGTTTGCGCTTGGCCCTTTTCACACCAGGCAAGTCTTTTTTTCGCTGTGATCACTCCACTTTCTAAAATGCTAGAGTTGCACAAGAAACAGTTGATTGCTGATAACTACTCTCTCTTGTTTTCTATTGTTACATTCATCATAAATAATTTACTCCCAAGTAGAATAGCAGCATCCTTGGTCTTGGTCCATGACTAACATTCTTTTTTTATTTTAGTGCGTTATTGGGAAGTCAGTCAATGCTAAAGAAAGGAATTAATCTATAGGAACATGAAATAAGAACCCATTGATTTGGTATACTGGAACATGACATTTCAAAGGGAAAAGATTTATTAGTACTTTTCACTTTTATTTATGGGCCTTAAGTCTCTAGATAAGGCATGTTAATTGCTGTTTCAATATTGTTGCATATGTAAGGTCCAATATAGGATAGATTTATTTAAAGAATCAATTAGATGAGTGTCATATTAATAAAATACTATTTTTCTTATAAAAGTGTGGGTTGAATCATTGAAATCCAACATTGTCTTCATTTCTGCCAAATCAAGTACACTTACTCATCTTGATGGGTTTATGGTATCTACTACACAAGAACTAAATGAAGCTAATTTCTTTACATAGACTTAGTGAGCATTTTTGGCAAAAGCATTAATAAATGAATTTATTCAACAAAACATTCATAAATATAACCATAGTGAATATAAAGTAGACAGAATCATTGGCAGTCTTAATTGTACCTAAATGTTTCTGACAGTCATGGTATGGGGTCTGGGTGGCTGTTCAGGGTTGGATGCATCATTAATGATGTTGAAAATGTTACTGGAAGACTTGGCTTTCATCTGGTCTAGTGGGCAAATCAGTTAACTTACCAGAGACTAAATTTCAACATCCCCAAAATACTAATAAAATGTCTGATGTTCCTCCTTCCCAAATTTTTGGGGACCAGATGATATTTGGAAAAGATTTTGCTAACTCTAACAACAGTTGTCACTATTATTACATTATATTATTGTTCCTTTTTGTAGCTAAATCATGATAAAAAATAAGTACTGTTGAGTATTTCAGAATTACACGTATTTTAGAAATTACAGAAAAAAATTACAGAATTGTATTTATTTATAATTACTAACTCCTTGACCACCTACATGCCATTCATTCTCAAATATTCCAAATGTTCAGAAATGTGTTTTTTAGGTTGATATTTTCTCTGATTAATCTACTAAATATTTTACATATTTGAAATTGACTTGTGTTTGATTTGTATGTTTCTCTGTAAATAGCTAACCAGGTCACATTTTTACCTTTGTTTAATTTTTCATTTGTTTGCTTCTGAATATGTGGCAGCACAAACACAACTCTAAAGAGCACAGATAAGCTCTCAAAATGTTACATGGCATTTTACCCAAACATCTGTCAAGTAAAAGGTTAGAATTTTCACTTCTAGAGGGAAAACATATACCAATTAGAAGCAATATTCTGCTGCCTATTGCATGATTTGGGAGGGGAAATTGACATGCTTGATTATATAGAGAGCATTTCTACATGGGGATTTCTCTGCTAAATGTCTACAAGTTGATTCAAAAGCTAACTCCTACACATTATTTGGATAGTTATTTAACACACAGACATTTAGCTTCAGCACGTAATTTGGCTATATATTAGACATATTACCAAAAATTATCCATTAAATTAATTAATAAGAGCCTGACTAATTCTAAAACACTAGTGGACACTTTTTCTGAATTTGTAAGGAGAAACACTATTAGAAGTCCTACAATGAACACAATTCTTGAGGTTATAATAGTATTTTAGATATTACGAAAATTCTTACAGATATCTAATGTCAGAAAGCTGCTGAATAGTAAAATGTTTTAAATTGTTCAATAAGAGAGCTTTTAATTATTTAGATTAGTATTAAAATATAACTTGAAAAATATCTTATCTTTATGTATTTAATATGAAATATTTAGAACAGAGTAATATTAATATAAATTTTTTTTAAAATGTGGTTCAGTAATAGTATTTATAAAACCAGCAACATCATACTACATAGGTAGGGTATGCACGTGATTACAGTACTCATCGCACTTTTATATAATTTATTCCTCTCCCAGTAATGATAAATCAAGCACATCTTTCCACACCAAAACGTTAAGCTTTTGAAAAAGTATGTAGCATATCATTGTGTAGATACATAATCATGCATGTAACTAATTCTCTCTTAATAGTTATATAGATTGCTTTTGATTTTTTTTACTTTTAAAATGTAGAAATGGACACAATTACTGACATTTTCATATACATGTGGAAATATTTTCACATTAAATTAAATTATGAGAAACTAATTAGCTATATCAAAAGAAATGCATATTTTAATAACAAATAGATATATTGTACTAAAAAGTTAGAGGAACTACATTCCTCATAAATGTCAATGTCATAAAAGACAAAGAAGGGCTTTGGAAATAATTCAGATTGAAGGAGACTGAAGAGACGACAATTAATTGTAATACCTGATTCTAGACAGAATTTTGTACTGAATTTTAAAAATGCTATAAAGGACATTATTGGATAATGTGACAAAATTGGAATACACATAGTTGATTAGACAAAGGAAGTATCAATGTTGCATTTTTCATACCAATAACTGTACTGGGGTCATGTAAGGTAATATTCTTATTTTGAGGAAATATATGTTAAAATATTTAGAAGTAAATTGCCACGGTATAGGAAACCTACCTTCAAATAATTCTGAAAGAATATACATCAATGCTTATAGGCATGATGCATTTATACACGTGTGTCATACAGAGAAGAGTATGGGAGAGAAAGAATGAGAAAGCAAATGTGGCAAAATGTTTACAGAAGGTAAATCTAGTAAAGAACTTACAGGTGCTCTTTGAACTACTCTTACTGCTGCAGCTTTTCTGTAAGTTTGCAATTGTTTCCAAGTGAAAAGTTATAAAAATCATTAGGCATTTGCAAACTGCTCTCACAAAAGCAGGGCTAACTGTTGCTTTTCCTCCTTTTTTCACTCTTGCGTCTTCTTTGAATAGTATTTATCACTTTCCTCATTCCGTCTTCTACCCTTCTTGTTTCCTTCCATTAGGAAAATCCATTAGGAAAACTCAAGTGAGGTCAGCAGCCCTGGGTTAGCTGGGCTTACGTCAATGTAGTGACTGGTCTTGCCTGGATGCAGCAGCTTGTCAGAGGTGAAGGATTGGCTCTATTCAGTATGTTGGAGTTACCGATCATGAAAAAGAATATGAAAAGGAATATATGGATGTATATGTATGACTGGATCGTTATGTTGTGCACCGGAAATTGATGCAACATTGTAAACTGACTAGACTTCAATTTGAAAAAAAAAGAAGAAGAAGAAAGGATTGAAATGATGGGAATGGCATTTCCCACTCCACCAAGAGAGGCACACATTTGGAAGTAGGTGGAGATAGAGTGAACTCTGTAGTTTTGCACTGGAATCAGAAGAACTGGTATGTACTCATGGTAATCAACATACATGCATAAATACGGAAATAAATAGGAATGTGTCTATGCATGTACATATATACATACATATTTTCTGGCTTTTTCCACTAAAAGAGCCTGGCACATGTGACATTTCAGGACTAATGAGCTCTTCTAGTCCTTACTTGTTTTTCATCTCTATCACTCTCCAATTAAACCAGGAATATTTGAAGAAAGGCTTGATTTTAGGGCTGGGGTAAGAAAATAAAAAAAAAAAAAAGTAAGGTGAGCTTGAAAAGAAATCTTGTTTTGTAAGAAAGTAAAGAGATGATTAAGAAATGATAGGGATACAGTTAAAAAAAAAGACTTAGAAGCCAAATTGAAAAGATTCCCACTGGCCAAACTGACACATTAGACTATCAGAATAATGATGGTAGTAGATTATAACACACTGAATAAAATAGAAATTGCAAGTACACACTGATACAAATACACAAACAATAAGAAGAAAAAGTGCTACTTTGACTAGAAAGCCAAATAATAAATATGGAAGAAATAATGATGTTGAAGGTCATTGTTCACAATTATCTGAATGAACTTTAATTCAGGCACGAGACACAAACAGATCCTAAAAGCAAGTGGGGGTGAGCATGGGATATTTGCATAATCCCAGGAATCTCACCTCAAAAAATAGTGACTAATTACAGAGAGCATCACTACAAAAATAGTTATTAATGTTAATAAGTAACCTTACAGTGGCAAAATCTGGCTAATCTTTGATTATCAATTAATACCACTGATAAAGGGAAAAATAGATATTGTGTGTCATCCATTGATTTGCAATAAAGTGAAACAGCATCTGTGATATTCCTGTTGAAAATACTTGAGGAAACATTGGAAAAAATCCAAAAGGAGAGCCGTGGTAATCAGAATAGTGGCCTTCCCAAAGATGCCCATATCCTAATCCCCCGAATCTGTCGGTCTGTTTGGTTATGTGACAGAGGAGAATGAAGTTTGGAAATGGAATAAACTTTGCTAATCAGATGATTCTGAGATGGAGAGATGTAGTTTTGCACCAGAATCAGAAGTACTGGTAAACACTGGTTTATTTCAATGGTGCCAATGTAATCTTCAGGATCCTTATGAGTGAAAAAGAGAGCCAAAAGGGAGAGAACCATAGAGGTGGCATTGTGAGAAGATAGCCCAATGTTGCTACCTTCAAAAGTGGAGGAATAAGACCACAAGCCAAGAAAAACAGTCTCTTCAAGAACCTCAAGGAGGAAGTACAGTCATGTTAGTACCTTGATTTTAGCCTAGTGAGACCCATTTGGTTCTGACCTCCAAAACTGTTAAATACGAAATGTATTGCTTTAAGCCACTAAACTTGTGGTAATTTGTTACATCAGCAACAAGAAACTGATATAAGGAAATCTAAATATGACTGACTTATGATACTTCAACATGCCCAGTTTGGGGAAGTCAAGGAGAAATTGAGGGACTGTTCCCATTTGAGTGACACTGACATATAACTTGGAGCAACAGTGATTTCAGATCAGCTGTCTTACTATGAAGGACTTTACTGAGAAAGCAGGGCCTTGTGGGTGAAAGATACATGGAAGTTCTTTGCACTATTTCTGCAGTCACTCTCTATATTTGAAACTGTCAAAATACAGTTTATAGAAATAAAGCGGGACCAGATTAGAACCTCATGACAGTGTATTCACTATTTCTGTATATTTTCCCATCAAAGGATATTATCAAATTTTTTCTTCATTGACAAGCCAACAAATGAAAAATACTTTGATTATTAAAATATTGCATTTTTATATATGAAGGCATGCATTTCTAAAAATCAATTGTCTGATTTTTAGGAAGCTTGTCCTTTTTTTTAATAAACATTTTATCTGTATAAGACTGATACCTTGATAAAGCAGCAAAGCACAGCCTAAATCACATACTCTGCTTATACAACAGTAAATAGATTGAATTAAATAAATGTATTGTGTTTAAAAACATGAAATAAATGTATAAAAACTTTATAAGGTTCAAAACTCGGTTAACTTAAATATATGTTCAAGTGCACTTATTTACTTTTTAAGGCCAAAATGAAGCATTTCTTTCCCAATATGAAATTGGGGGTTAAGTTGTAACTTCCTGGGTCTAGTGGCCTAATTTTTATTTCTGTTCATAGACTTACATTTGAAGGAGAAGACAATGACAAGTATGATATTACCTAGGTAGTAGTTAGATATTAATTAGATATTAACTAACTGTCTTCTTTTAGATTTATAAAACACTTCTTTGCTTATTTTAATTATGCAATACTTTTCTGAAATAAGTATGTCAGAAATTCTCATTCTCATGTTTCAAAGAGGAAACTGAGGATAAGGGAGATCAAATAACTCTCCCAGAGTCACACAGCTGTAAGATATATAACCAAAGAGTTCATGATCTTTTGAATCTATTTTATTTTTCTTTACAGTATACTAATAATGTAAAACTGGGGATACTTTGAGGAGGTAGCTGAGCTCTTCCTTTCAGGGTAAAGGTTACAAAGCTAGGTTTCCTCAGTTCAAATCCTATTTCCACCATTTACCTGCTGTTTCTATAAGCCATTTTCTTATTCTGTCTGTGCCTGTGTGTTCTTTAAGTAGTTAATGAGCTATTGGGTGTAAAAGCCTTGATATAAGTCTTGACAAGTAATGAATGACAAATTAATGTTTTTACTATTGCTATTATTACAATAGAAAATAAACGTAAGTGGTATTGATCTAGTGAAATAAATCAAATCAACACTATTGGAAAAAAAATAGTCATGATGATATTTCAAGGTTAAATCAGTTACTGAATGCAAATAACCTTCCCAGGAGCTGTAATGATAAATTCAGTTTTTATCATCATCAACATCATAATTATCTTGTAAGGAAAAGTTACATGACATGGACTAATGCAGTGCATCAAATCAATACCAAGGGAAAAATTTACACATAAAGAGCGCTATTTAGATGTCTTTTCTGCTTTGTTTTCCAAGGCAAAAACAAAAAACAACACCCTAATTATTTTTTTTTAATTGAAGTATAGTTAATGTACAATATTATATTAGTTTCAGGTATACAACACTGTGATTTAATATTTGTAATATACTATCCTCCATTTAAAATTATTACAAAATAATGGATGTACTTCCCTGTTCTGTACAATTTATCCTTGTTGCTTATTTATTTTATACATGATAGTTTGTGTCTCTTTTTTTTATAATGTAATTTAATTATTTTATTTTGGTGGGAGGAGGTAACTAGGTTTATTTATTTTTTGAGGAGGTACTGGAGATTGAACCCAGGACCTCACACATGCTAAGCAAGTGCTCTACCACTTGAGCTATACCCTCCCCCAGTAGTTTGTGTCTCTAATACCATCCTTTTATCTCACTTCTCCACAATTCCCTCTCCCTACAAGTAACAACTTGTGTGTTCTCTATAATCCTGTTACTTTATGCACATGCGTTTTTCTTTTTTAGATTTCATATATAAGTGATAATACAAATTGCCTGCCTCCATCTACTTTATTTCACTAAGCATAATATTCTCTAGGTCCATCCACCCTGTTGCAAATGGTAGACTTTTATTCTTTTTATGGCTGAGTAATATTCCATTATAGATACAGATATAGATATAGATATAGATATAGATATAGATCTCACATCTTTTTAACCCATTCATCTGTTGATGGATACTTGTGTTGCTTCCATATCTTGGCTATTGTAAATAATGCTGCTATGAACATTGGGTGCATGCGTCTTTTTGAATCAGTGTTTTCATTTTCTTTGGATATATACCTAGTAGTGGAATTGCTGGATCATATGGTAATTCTATTTTTAGTTTTCTGAGAAAACTCCATACTATTTTTCATAGTGGTTGCACAAATTGACAGTCTTACCAATAGCGTACTAATGTTGCTTTTTCTCCACATCCTTGACAAAATTTATTTGTAGACTTTTTGATGATACCCATTTTGACAGGTATGAGGAGATATCATGGTTTTGATTTGTATTTCTCTGATAATTAATAATGTTGAGTATTTCTTCAAGTGTCTGTTGGCCATCTGCATATCTTCTTTAGAAAACTGTCTATTCAGTTCTTCTGCCTATGTTTTAATTGAGTTCTTTGTTTTTTTGATATTGAGCTGTATGAGCTGTTTATGTATTTTGATTATTAACTCCTTATCAGTCTTAACATTTGAAAACATTTTCTCCCATATAGTAGGTTTTTTCATTTTGTTGATGGTTTCCTTTGCTCTGCAAACTCTTGCACATCTAATTAAGTCCCAATTCTTTTCACAGTTAATGTTAATTTTATCCCTTGAAAGGTACTTTTAAAATTAAGCCCAGAAATATATTTGTTTTCTTAGAAAGTTATCTCTTAGTATCCATGGGGGATTGGTTCCAGGACCTCCACATATACCAAAGTAATGGATGATCAAGTTCCTTATATAAAATGGATTAGTACTTGCATATAACCTATGCATATTCTTCAGGATACTTTAAATCATTTCTAGATTAATTACAGAAACTACTACAATGTAAATTATCTATAAATGGTTGTAAATACCATGTAAATGTGATGTTAATAGTTGCTGGCATGCAGTAAATTCAAGTTTTACTTTTTGGAATTCAGGAATTTCTTTTTTTGATATTATTTTCCATTTTTGGTTGGTTGAATCCATGAATATGAAGCCCAGGGATATAACTTCAGTCATCTAAAGCTAGGACTCTGTCAACCTTTGCCCCAGTCTATGCTGAATTTTCCTCTGCTCAAGCTCCTTCATGAATATGCATGTACCCTTAGCTTGAAACTTCCCCAATTTTACTATTTGGGTAGACATGACTTTGGGAAAGATCCCTGGTGTTCTTCTTCCTTGCTGTAAGTAATAAATCCTTCCTTCTCCAGCTTTTTGCCTTGGTTGTGTCTTTTGACTCGACACCCACCCAGAGGTGAACCCAGGTTTTCTGGTGACACTACCTGGATTTGTATCTCAGATCCAGCAAATGCTAGATGTCTGACTTTGGGCAAGTTAATTTAACATTTCTGTACTTCTATTTCCTCAAAATAAAATTAAGAAAATAGAAATATCTACTTTAGGGTGGTGTTAACAGGGATCAAATGAGACTACGACAAATGATTATAACACATGGTCCAGTTCACTGCAGGTGTCATCGGAATCACAATTGGAAGAAACCTAATATATATGTTTTTAATATGCTGGTATTTATGATATATTAATAAAGAGGGACTTAGTGGAGTCCAAATTGAGCAGTAAAACATTGACAAACTATTATTACTATCATTTACACCTCTTCACAAATTGTTTAACTAAAATCTGAAATAAATCATCTAACCGGAATGGCCTTAACATTTCCCTCAGTTTGAGTAAACTTCCCCCTGACTCTAGGCTCCTGACCTCTCTTTTCATAATGTATTTACTTAGAAAACTTGCAAATGTAAATTCTTTCTCTGCCCTTTGAGATGTAAATCTCTTGACAACCATGAAATACCTTTCTGGAAGACTTGGGAGTCATCTCTTTAAATGTAATTATCTAGAAAGGTTGGCCCCTACCTTCCAGTTTCTGTGGCAGGTTAGAAGCTAACTTCCACAGGGATAATTAGCAAATACAGATAACCACATTGACCAAACCTCCCCTTTAATGTCCTCTAGTTCTTTTGTACTAGCTCACCCCAGCGTTTAAAGACTCTCCTGCATTTTGTTTCAGTGGAGTTGAGTTCAGTCTTTTTTTCCTTACTTCAATAGTCTTTAATAAAGTCACATTGCCTGTTTAATTGGTCTGGTAGGAGTTTTCTTATCACAGGAATTATCTCCAGAATTCGAGAATTTATTACATTACTGTGTATAAAAGAATTATAGTAGCCTGCTAAGCTTTAAAAAAAAGTCATCAAAATTCCGTAAGAATTTATATTTATATTTTCATTTTCAGTAGATAGTTATCAATTTTGACATTGCATGTTAAATACTTGACAGGATTAATTTTTGAATCACTTTATGATATGTCTTTTAACTTGCTTTATTGTTTCAATTATCCTCATGAAGTTAATTTCATTTTTTACTGACGTGTCAGATCCACAAATTTTAGCAAACTGCTTCACTCATATGTGTCATACATATAAATGACTTGATGCTATAGTTTAAGATGTGTTACGATAATTAATCAAGAATTTGATCTTGTTTTAAAGTGAAGACTCAAGAAAGCATTTCTATTTCTTGAGTCATTAGCTTGATCTTAGAATTAAAACTAATTTATGAGATACCAAACTGTCATAAGCATAACAGCTTACTTTTAAAGACTTGGTTATGTTTTATATGGTTTTCATCAATATGATAAAAAGTATTTACATATTCTACTTTTATACACATTTCATGTAATATATTTAATATATTTAAAAAATAAATTTTTTCTTTAAAGAATAGATGGTGAATGATTTGGTTGGTAGGTTAAATAAAATGGTATCTATTAAATGCTACACAAAGGCAGTATTAAGTGTAGGTGAATGCCTTTGACATTCTTCTCTAGCTTTTCTTTAATTTTTCCTTTTTTATTCATTTAGAGTAATAGAAGTGGTGAAAATGACACAAGTTAGCTTAGACTGGTAGATAAGATTTGCATAAAGTTGGTTGGATATGGATAAAAACAATGATAACGTGGATTGAATTATAACAATAAATACTATAAAGATTGATTTGCCAAACAATAATATTAAATCTTGAATGAGTATTGTGTTATTGTATGACATGTGGTTTAGATCCTTGTCACCAAAATGGAGAAAAACATGGCATTAGTACCTTGCAGAATATGCCAACAAGCTTTTATCTTTGTTTCTATTCAAGATTATATCTAATTTTTAATGACCTAATTAAAATAATAAGTTTTCAATGCCCAAATTTGAAAAACTATAGTTCAATCTAAGATTATGATCACAAAATAAATAAATTCAAAGGAAAGCACTATATAAAACTAAATTAACAATCGGTGATTTCAATGGGCAATAAAAGATCATATGCTTTAGAATATGAAATACATTAAAAAGATGTGGGAATTTTTTTTAACAAATCACTTAGATTTTGAAATATTTCTGAATATAAGCACAAAATATGTCATAGTAATTTGACCCCAAATTGTATTTTTCTCACAACTTTTCCATTGATTTTATAAGAATAAAGTTCTTCTCTTTAATGTCAACATCCAAAAAAAATAGTTGGTCCAAAACATATTTATAGACAGGTTTTTAATAAATTATAAGTATATTTACTTGACTCTTTCTATTTTTTAGCTCGTATATAATTTAATGAAAAACAAGACTTCTGATTATAGTGGCAAAAAGAATAATCAATATAAAAATATAACTTAAGAATGACTTTCCAATTTTAAGCAAACCATAGTCATTTTATATAATTTGCAGATGTCATTTGAGAGAGACAATAGACTATGTATCCAATTACATTCCTTTTTCAGACAACAGTTTGCAATCAGGAGAATGTGTGATGAGGTTTAATCAAAGATTAGAACTTTTTAATTAAATAGGGCCTTTTGTGACTAGTCATTTGACATTAATTACTGTTTTAGTTGGATTCCTTTTGATTTGTAAAGGGCCCTGAGCACTGCAAAAATTATATCGCATCACAGAAATTGTTGATAATTAAAACAAAAGCTTGTCTTCATCAGCCCATCACACACCTTAAAAAGGAACATCATTTAAAATGTTAAATGGCTGCCTTAGATAAACAGACTAGAGGGTTTTAAAGGAAAAATAACAGATGGCATGTCAAGCCAGTTGCTTTGGATGGACAGTTTGAAAGTTATTAATTGTAATGATTTATAAGCTGTTCTAAAATGTTCAGCCACACTTTTAGGGACTAACTAATGGTAAGAGGTATATGTGCAGCTCTAAAGGCTCAAGACCCTCCCTTATGAGAATCATACACCTAACTCAAAAAACACCTCTGCAGTGAATAAAGGTCATCAATCAAACCTACTGCTAAAACAGAACCTGACCTGAATGTTCAAAAATATTTTTCTTGGTGAACTCATAGAGAATAAAATAAAAGTTGAAACTATCTTTGAGATGGTAACTCTAAATCCAGATAGAATATGCAGAATAAGATCTACCATTCATCTCTCTGAATCACAGAGATGTGTGTAGAGTACATGCAAGAGTTAATCAAAATAGAAGAATCTGAATATCAATGAATGCATCTGTTTGAAAATAATTTGAGAAAAAATGTAGAGGTAATTAAAAAAATAATAACATACTGTGTTTATGTAAGATCACAGTGATTTGACATGTTCAAACAGAGTAACCAAATTATTTTTCCAGTTGGACAAAAGAATCACATATTTCTCTGTGCTGACTGCCTTGTAACAGAGTGCATTCCACTTTAGTACAATTTGCCTTAGGTTCGTGGACAGAGTAAAACTAATTGGCTTGAACAAGGATGTCACCCATGCCCTCGGCTTCATTAGCAGCGTGCGCTAACCAACTGAGTTAAATAGACACAATACCAATAAAACAGAATCTTAAAAATACAGAACAAAGGATATGCACTACTAAGAAGGGAACAAGTTGTGATTAATTTTGCTTTATTAAACCATGTATAAAAGCTAGTCAACTAAAATATGTTTGATATAATTGTGCTTAAGTATCTTAAAGATAATAATCTCTCACAACAGTAAAAACTACTTAAATAATATCAATATTCAAGGCCAGTTCAATTTCCATTAAAATCAAGATTATAAATATAGACTCATAGGAGAAGATAATCTATGTTGCCTGTAGATGTGTATTTATTTAGATATTTTATTAGTTAGCACTTTGAGTTCATGTTTTATGCTATTTTCATGTCTGGTGGACACTTAATACAAAAACATTCAAGAATGGAAATTAATTGCTCATTGCTCATTGCTCATTATGATGAATAGCTTAAGGATGCTGAAGAGACTTTATTGACCTTGCTCCCCTCTTCTCCAGCACTGGGATAAAACAAACTGACACCACAGTAAGGGACAGAAGCTACAATGCCACATTTTCCAAGATAAATAAGAAAATGGGCCATGCCGCTGTGATATGCCCCAAATATCACTAAAATCGACCTTCAATCTTGGGTTTCCTAGCAAGCTGCAGAATTAATGAAATGCAAAATCAAGAGAGTAGACATAAATTTACTATTAATAATAATTATTATCTATATATTGCTGATTTGCACCAATTTTTATGTATTATGTCATTTAATCCTCCCAACAACATTTTGGTAGATGATTATCTCCATTCTACAAATGAGAAATTCAGAGAGGTTGAAAACCTTTCCAAGATGGCACAGTAATGGTTTAGTTAATATTTAAATTATGGTCATATTGGGAAAACAAATTTAAGATTTAAAATCAAGATTAGGAAAAGATTAGGTTTATATTCTTCATTTGGTGTTTTAATAAGTGGATTCCATTTCTCTTAAAAGTTGAGATATCACAGAAATATGAAAGACTAGATAGAAAAATATTAGGCAAGAAGAAGAAATGTAGTGTTAAAATAGGTGTTGGAAATGTGTTTTTACACTGAAATCCCACAAGTAAAAACGGGAATTCCTCTCCTGAGTATCCCCCTGTGTATTTAATCATAGTCTGTCCTGCCTAACCTTCACTTCAGTACTTCCTGGCCAACCTTGGCCCTTGGACTCCACTTTGGCTTTTGGTCAGGTATCAGAACTAAGGATATACTCTCTCAAATCTCTCTTTTTCTCATTCACATAAACAAAAGTACTTTTGGAAAAACCAAGCCTCCAATTCTTCTTTTTCCTTTAACAAATGATGCCACAACCTTGTTTGGTTAAATATAGACCCCAATACAAAAGGAATTCTATATCCTTGGCTCCTCATGTCCATCCTGCTGTCTTGGCTCCTCCTCCAAGTCTCAGAAGCTCCCTTAAAACCACTTAAGACCAAGACTGGAACCTAAGAAAAAATCTTTATCTTGGTCATACTTTACTATTAAAATTGCTTTTTTCTAATCAAATCAGGAGAATGATGATGACCTTAAACTTTCTCTCAGTTTACTCTCCAACAAATAAAGGAAAGCTAAAAGATAAAATAATTGAATTTTTTAAAAATCTGATTTCATACTCCTGAGAAGACACTGATGTTTCAAGTTTACGACTGAAATTAACTCTATTTCTTGTACCCAGGAAAGACAGCCTCAAACCTCATCGAAGCATAAGATTTAGCACATCAAACATGAAGGAGTTAAAATTAAAATTCATGGATTGCACTGTGTGTGAAAGAAGAAAGATGCTAAATTTTTTCTTTTAATGTTTTTTAAACTAGGAAATATATCTCATTAAGGACAATTAAATATACAATCAATAGTTATCATAAGAAGCTTGTTTACAATTGAAATAATAAAAGTATTATCCCCTTAGAAAACATATTTGAGAAGACAATAAAATTAAAACTGTATTTGGTATTCTTTGCATTGCTTATTTTCCTGTAGAAAGCCTATCAGTTAAAATGATGAATTTTAACCTTCTCCGTTTCTCCCAGAGAACATTTAATTCATATTCTTCAGGCTTTTTGAAAGTGGTTCCCCATACTGATGAAGAAATTATTGTTTTTATAATATTTACTAAGGCCCAGTTTCTGAACCTTTCTCAAGGACATTTCATTTGCTTTTAATGTGTAAATCTCTGAGAATCATTTTGGGAAAAAAGTCAGGCAAAATATTAATATATGCAGTTAATTGTATGGTTTAATGAATTCAAATTAAGTCATAATATATTATATTCAATACAATGCATGTGGTGAATAGGAAATAAAAGGTCATGACATCTAAGAATAGTAGGACCAAGAACAAGAATAATAGTGGATCAAAAAATCCCATATAAAATATTATTTTGCTTTGAATCCCAGGTCTTTTTCTTTTCAAACGGTTCTCAAAACTACTCAAAAGAGTCAGCAATATGATTTTATAGTGTTCTGTGACTTCAAGAAAGTACAGGATTATGTTATACATTAAAAAGTGCTATTTTCAGAAATAATTAGTTAAATCATAATGTTCTGAACGTTAATTATCTGAAAATGTGCACAATAAGCTATAATTTAAGAACTTCTTGGCTGCCTTTACAATGACAGACATTGAAACACGTTGCTCAGAAGATGGTGACTCATCTAATGGGAAGAACCACTATTTAGATGGTTGTCACAGAATAGTTATCTAAAAAAGGGGTATACAGAACCGTGGTCCACAGGACTTTTTCTAGTCTCTTCCAACCTAACTAAGGAGGTTGTCACTAAGGAATAAGGAGAGAAACATTATCTTCCAAATATTTGCCCCATGATCTTCTTTCTGTTGTATGATTGGATAATGTCTAATGTTTGTATTTAGTGATACAGAACCATGTTACATATATTAATTTTTTCCTTCAAAATTGCTTCCACAAACTTACTATGCTAATAACAGACTAATTGGTGTTTATTGTTCTATCCATAAATACAGTTTGGTGACATAAATTTTAAACATTCCAAATGACTGTCCACAGTGATGTTGTGCCTTCCCACTTTCCTTTGCTGATTTCTCCTCTGAGCATAGTGGTCTGAGTGTGGACCCCAGAGATACTGCCTCGGTCAGCATCTGGTCCACTCTTCCTACCTATATTGATCCTGAAGAAGTTACTTAACCTCTTTGTGGATTTACTTGGATTCTTCATCTGTAAAATTTGAATATTAAAATGAACACTATTGTAAATGGCAATTCTTGCTACTCAACCCATGAAGAAGGAAGCCAAATTTCACACAGTTGATGGGGTTTAGCTGAAATAAAAAATAACTGGTGTAAAATGATAAATTTTTGGTTAATAACTAGCATCTGGCTAAGTTAGGATTTGAATACAGAATGAACAATATTTTCTCTTTGTTACTGGTGAAATATATTTACTAATTTTACAAAGGATTATAAATTCTTCAATGGAGCTCTTCTCCCTAGTGTAATATAAACATCAGCTCAGCAAGGGATTAATTTTTATCAAAGTAGCACACGATTTTGATTCAAACATATTTGTCTCAGATCTTTCAGAGCAAGCCATTCATATCAAGACCGATTTGAAAATCCAGTGATCTTCAGGAAGTGATTAGTGACTAAATGCCAATGGTTAATTATAGCAGGTAAAGCTTTCTCCCTTCACCCACCATGCTTTGTCATTGTCCTTCCTGGATATGACTGCATGCCAAGGGCAAATATAGAGGACACTTGAAATCTCTTTGATGTGACCAAATTTGGGGACCCTACAGAAATAACAAAGCCTCAAAATTTAAGCATACTAATAGTCTCTGAATAACCCAATGCTTAACTTTGTCACTACTTTATCAGGAATAGGAATAATAGTAGGGTCCCAAGGCTCCTCCCTTACTTGGCCAGACCAGGTCCTATTCCAGGTGTAGTCGTGACAGAATGGCTTGGGCAAGGATTCTACCCTTCAGTCATGTCCCTTACTCACTCTATTCAGCAGATACTTGTGGAAGTTTCTAGAAAGTACTTGACAAGTAGGTACTACTCCTCCTCTATTTATATGCTTTATTTATTTTCTTTTTGGAAAATTAATGAGAGGAGTTGATAAATAGCTATATCACATTACTATTGACCATGACCTTGGAAGCCTTACTGGAATATTGCATATTCATTTAGTTATTTCAAGGATGTGGGGCTTACACTTAGGGTTGGCATCATAAAAGAGGCTTTTTCCTGTGTGTGCACACACACACACACACACCCCATAGAGAACTGTAGTCATAGAATTGAGGAAGGCCCATCTTCTTCGGTTTTGCTTCTCAGGGGGAATTTTGCTTCTTTAGAGGTAATAGTAATAAAGAATCAGATGGTGAAATAAAGTAGTGATTGGATAATACATACTGTGCTTACATGCATTTCTGACTCTGAACTAGTTTTCATCCCTTAAGCATGCCTACGTTTCAATAAATACTTTCTTTTTATCAAGAATACCTTTAGCATCTCATCTGTACCTGTGTAAATTACATCAATCCTTTGCATTCATATCCCATAAGTTCATCCCTTAGTATCCTTCAAGGCCTCCTTAAAAAGCCCACATCCTTGTGAATCCTTTCTTGATTCCTTACAATCTAATGTGATTCCTCCTTTCTTAGACTGTTATAGTAATTTATTTAAAACTTTATTTATGGTAATTTACTTATAACTTTAGTTACTTATGTAATTTATAAATGAATATACCCATGGTGTCTAGCACAATGTTTTGCAACTAGCATTTCCTCAATAACAAATGAAATAAGTTAGTCTGCCCTTTCTAAGGGTGCCTATAACAGTGTTATGTTCCCTCTGACAGAAAATTAGGTGAACTTCTGGAAATAGTGGAATATGGTTCTTCAGTTATCTTAGTACACAATGAATACAAGAGCTGTGCAATTTCTTCAATTGGCTTCAGTTAGTCCAGATGCCAGGTCTAAACATCACCTAGTATAGCTGAGTTAACAGTGGACCGATGACGAAATGTTTAGTACTTATTGTGCCTAATAATTAAGCCTGTAAATTAAGAAACAATAAAGTATGCAAACCTTATCATTTATGAATCATCATAAAAAATGGCATCAAATAAATATAAATATATTCAGGATGCATAAATAAATTTATTTTATAAATATTTGACACATATATATAATCTCCAGGATACAAAAAGAAATTAGATATATAGTCATCACTAAAGGCCATTTCCTAAAATCATGGCTCACATAACATCTATTTGCAGGCAGGATATCCTGGTTTATTGTCCTAAAATTATTGCTTAATTTTAAGGGATTTCATTTAAGCTTCTAAAATATGACATGGTAATCATTAGCATAATTTGTATGAATAACAAATAACAATGATGATACTGCAGTTCTTTTAATGAAATGGCTATTATTCGTTATTTAAGCTGTCTAAGCATTATGCATGACAGTTACCCTATCAACAGAGGACTTAATTCAATGCACATGGAAGAACAGTTTAAATATTAAGCAATCAATCAATCATTCTCTCATCCTAGTTAATGAATAAGACTATTACTTCAGTTGTTTCTTCTCTACTGAAAGGATGAACATAATCAAATTGGAAGTTTATGGAAAATGAGGAGACTTAACATTTATACTCCATATTCATATATGCTTCTCATAGGTTGGAATTACTTCAGAATGATATTAAATAAACTGATGAAGATCCAAACTTATAAAAATTGTTTTTGCTGTAGTCAGTCTGGCAATAATCACTGAAACTGTTAACATGATCAAAGTATTTAGTTTAAGTCATTTGCACATATTTTATTAAAAGGGCAGGTTTCAAGACTAACAAAGAATATTTACCAAGTTTCACACATATTGTAAATATCTTGGAAATTTTACTATGTTTCACACCATGGAAGAACAATTTTTGTTACCCCTTGACTATGGGCTTATACTATAGAAGGACCAATATATAGAACAAATCCCTCTGTGTGAAAGTAGGTTATGAAACTAGAGTAGCTAGACCAAGATCCTTACTGCAGTCTTACAAATATGTAAACAGAGAATACCTATAGATAGTAACAAGATGTATTTCAATCAAGGAAAAGCTAAAAATATTTTGACCAAATAGATGGTGTGCAGTTTTGTCCCAGATCTTCTGACAATGCCCAAGAAACCAGCACACAGGAAGTAACAGACCAGTAAGAGTTTGGACCTTTTGTTAATTGTTAGTAGACAAAAATTTAAAAGTCTCATAATGGGTAGGAAAGCAAGAATCATTCAGGCATTTTTCTATTAAAAAGAGTTTATGGTAAGGGAATGTCCAGGATTCTTTCCAATAAAACAGCATCTTAGTGTGTCTATTCCTGCCAGTGAGGGTGGTTTATATTAAATAAGCATAAAGAATATGTGTATATGTAATAGATAGAAATTATATAGAGTGAACGTTGCTTATTAATGCTGTAAAATTAGGAACCACTGTCTTAAAAGTTTATCTCTGAATTCTTACATTAAATACTTACTACTTGTTTAATTTGAAATAGTATTAGAAAATGGATGTTAAGAAAAATAATCAATAAGACTTAAATGTGATTAGCCACTTAGCTAGTATCTCTTTGGTATCATTGATTTATGGAATCCAGAAAACAGAGTTTATCATATAGAAAAGAGTAAAAGCTCATCAAAAAATTCAAAATTTAAAATAAAATGGACAACAAAATTTTTAAAAGCCCTTTCAGTCTACTGAAATGATGGAATATGTATACAAGTGTTCTTCTCAGAATCTTCATTGATGGAGTCCCCATGAGGCTGCATGTGGAAATTAAAGTTGTCTTTACAAAAGGACCAGGTACAATATGACCACAGATATAGCTTCCCACTTAATATCAGATGCTCTTTGGTCTATCACATCAAAATTGCTCAACTGTTTTCTCCTTCACAATCCTATATTTCAAACATCCCACAATACAATATAAATACGGTGTATATTTTTCACAATAAAACTTGAAATTTCAAAGAAAGTTGCAGAACTTCATGAAAGTGATGGAGGTGAGATTGGAGGACTACAATGGCTAGAATCAAATGCAAAATAATACAAAATATGTCAGCATGAAAATAATAACCACTGATGAAGAAAAACTTACAAAGGATTTTGACAAGATATATGTATATACATATTTTTTATTTTTAAGCTAATGTCCCAAATCCTATTTTATCCTCTTTTCACATAAAATTTTGGTATTTGCCTTAAGTGGATTTACTTTGGGTGGCTTTTTTTCCCCCTGAAACTGATTATCCTTAGATAACGAGTTCTTATATTAAAAGAATAAAATTATGCAACCATAACATGCTAGAAAAACATATACAGAATTTGATCAGAAAGTTCCCTGAATACAGAAAAAAATTAACTGTCATTTTAAGTGAAGTAAGTCAGAAAGAGAAAGAAAAATACAATGTGATATCACTTATATATGAAATCTAAAAAAAAAAAAAAAAAGGAAAAGACAAATGAATTTATTTACAAAACAGAAGCAGAATCACAGACATAGAAAATAAGCTTATGGTTGCCAGAATGGAGGGAAGAGGGGAGAAGGTGGGAAGGGATACATTGGAAATAAATAAATAAATTAAATAAATAAATAAATAAATAAATAAGGTTTGGATTCAGGAAGATAAAACAGGAAAGCAACCAGTACCTGCAAACACCAAAGATAAAGTTTCCTCCCCAAGCAATCTCAGACAAGCTCCAAGTTCAGGGTCTATAAATCCAAAGAGCAGAAGATGCGGGGAAGAAGTTGTCTATGTAATTTATTGTAGAACTTTAATTAATATATCTGAGCTGGCTTGAGCTAGACTTCTCCAATCCCCTTGCCCTACAAACAAAGCACAGGCAGCAACTGTCATGGCCAGATTTATCACTGAAATCCACTCTCTAAATTAAGTGACAGGCCACAGGTAGCTACAAATGTGGATGTCGGACTCTGAGAGAAAGAAATCATAGCTTCTGAGAAGAAAAGTTTTGAAAACATGCAAGACAATCTTTGCCTCGTTTTATTAAATTTACCGCAGTATCGTGGTCAAAGAGTAAAGTCTTCAGTACTTTGGCAGTTGTGCTATGTTCAGAGACCCTACAAGGTTCCCCCCAGCTTTCCTTACTAGGAAGTGATCTCTTATAGAAACAGACCTAGAGAACTGAAAATGAGATGCATTATTAACACCCTGTATTAGATGACATGGTCTTTTTTTATAGAAATGAAACAAGACATAAAGATGAACATACATATATAGAATAACAGGACATAAACAAAGATGAGGTTGATACCAAATTCAGAAAGAAAACATTAAACATAAAAATCATATTACTATTTTCTAATACATTTCCACAGAAAGATGACGTTAGTCTAAAATACGCATTGAAAACCAGGCCTAGCTGTAACAAGAGAGAAAAGAGAGCGAAGAAAAATATGCTTGATTCTTGAAATAGGAGAAATTAATGAATAAACTGAATAATACATTAGCAAGGCTGAAAAACAACTTCTTGATAAAGTAAATAGTTAATATTTACTTACATAGTGGTTATAATTGGCGAGATACTGTTCTGTAAACTTGTTATATTCTTAAGTAGTCTAATTCTCACAACAACTCTATTAATTTCATACTATTATAGTCTTCAGTTCGCAAATGAAGAAACTGAGACAAAGAGAGGCTGACTAGCCTAATACTTCACAGCTAGTAATGTCATAATACTGGGAGCCACATTTTGAATCCAGGTGGTCCAAAACCATATACCTACTAACTGGGCTTCAATAATCTTGAAGACAAAGTTAAGAGACTATCCAAATGTTTAGAGATAAAATGATAGAGTTTAAAAATACAAAAGGAAAAAATGTGGAGTTAAAAAAAATGAGAAGAAATCAATTAGCTCTAATACTGACTTAATTAGAACAACAATACAAAACATTTTTCTGACTGGAAAAAAATATATATATATAAGGGTCTTTATCTTGAAAGTCTCCACTGAATAGAAGCAGTAGAAAAGTTTTGACGACTCACTCTTAAATATACCCAGGTCAAATTTCAGAACACTAAGGAGGTTGAAAAAATTTTTAAAGTATCCAGAGACAAAAGCAAGGTTATCTACAATAAGACAAAAATAATGACATGAGATTTTGCATCAGCAGCAGCTGTGTCTGAGGGCAAAATAATATCTCTAAGGGCATAAAAAATTATAAAATATATTGATATGTTTATTAACAAATACATATATTATGTTTGTGTCAGCAATTATAGTAAAGTTTGGTAACCCTTAGAAAAATTAGTCTAAAAGCAGCAGCATTCTAACCAATCTGCCAAACGGGCAGAGACAAATCTCCAAAAAAGCTGTTTGGTAAGAAGAGAGAGAGTTTAATTTAGTAATATCTTAAAAACAACAGGAACGATATTGAATGCATTTAAGGATAACTGCAATATTAAAATTTCTATTAAGAGATACAATTGAGGACACATGGAAATAAGGGGCATTGGATTTAGAATGGAAAAGGGATAGGAGATTCAAGAAACGGGGAAATTCTGTGTGGTCTAGAAGAGGTAAAATAAATTACATAAAAATTAAAAGAGAATAATTTGAGACATTTTCCATAGATGAATATGGTTTGGCTACTTGCCCTAACCCATTTCTTTTCCTTAGAACTAGTCAGACTACCTGGATCTGCAATATCTCATATAAACACAATGCTGCAAATTTTGTTTATGTATCTTATAATTGAAAAATGACCTGTGAACATTAATAACTTAGCTGTAACTGCAGAGTTGAATGCAGGATTTACAGAAAATACAAGCATAATAAAATTACTTCATATCCTTCTGTACAAACACAATTTTCTGCTATTATTTCAATTAAGGCATTTGTTAATTAGAAGAGTTGCATAGAAGGAAAATGAATCTAATGTTCAGAGTCACTTAACTTTAGACCAAGTTCAAGGCCGATTTACCACAAAATAATTTGAGAACTTGTGACATCTTTTGGTTGTCTTTTGTTTTCACTTCTCTTTGTAAATATGCAGTCTGCTTAACTGCCAAAAAACAGACGCTCTTCACATTTCATGGCTATAAAACCCTAGGACAGAAGTAGGATTCTGGCAGGTAAAATAAATGTAGGAATAAGCAACAGAATCCACACCTTTTAGCAGCTACATGTTGCTACATTAAACATTCCAGAGAATCCTCTCCTGCATTCAATGAAAATTGCAGTTGAGTTTAACATACCAAAACCTTTTGATTGCTAGAGGCATTGGAATTGCTCTGCTGAAAATACTTTCAGAATCCTCAGGGGGTCTGATATGGGGTAAGCTCCCCCGGTGGTTGATTAATACTTTGTCTCCTAAAATACTGGAAGGCTTACATGGTGTTTATACTAGCCATTCCACAGACATAATGATGCAAAATCAGCAGAGAAGTTTTGCTGTGAATTGTTACATTCGCTTTACAAGAACAGTAGTGACACAGCATCTTGAGATTTCAGCAACAAACAAGCTACAGTGGGTCATGCACTCTGTCACTGAGCTATATCCTCCCCCCACCCCATATAACCATTTATATCGAGAATTAGAATTTCCCTGCAAACTATAGCTGCAATATTATTTTAACAGAGCTCTCAACTAGATCCTTTTCCAAAAATGAAATTTAATAACTATGACTCTAAAGTGATGTGTGTGTGTTTGGTATTTTATGTTTCACTATAATGTAAAGAGAGTCTTATGTAGATATCCCATTGTTCTTGCATCTAAGAAAATCAAGTTAAAAATCGTGAAGTCTACGATCCTGTCAAAAAGGAAAAAATTAAGCTTGCTTTAGACAAAGAGCTTCACATATACCATAATAATATAATAAATTCCTCATGAGGTACCCCAACCCTATATGAGCAGTAAAAGTTTTCTTTGGTTTGCTTTTTCATTTAATTTTAATTCATTTGTTCTTAGGAAAGAAAAGCTTGTATGTAGTCTGGAAAGCCTTTGAAGCAATTGCTAAAGATACGAACTTTCTGTCATGTCATGACTGTGTAACACCCAACACTCTCCTTGCTAAACCATGTGATTCGCTTAACATCTTTGCTGCAAAATAGGGGTTATAATTTTCACAAGAGTAAATTCATGTCTTTTTACATTAGCTGATCAGTTGAATGGATCATAAAAATATTATATGTGGATTCTTTCCTAAATCAATTTAGGGCTGTAAAGGGGGTAATTATTATTTTTTTTTATTATAGGCAGAAAACTCTCCCTAAATTTAAATCATGAGGGATGTAGACTTTGGTGTATAAAAATGTGTTAAAATTTGCAAATGTTAACCACAATATATAAAAATAGATTGAAAAATCAAATTTCTTCTGTATAGCACAGGGAACCATATTCAATACCCTGTAGTAACTTTTAATGAAAAAGAATATGAAAATGAATATATATATATATACACACTTGACTGGGACATTATTCTGTACACCAGAAATTGACACATTGTAACTGACCACACTTCAACTAAATGGAAAAAAATTTAAAGAATAAAATTTTAAATATAAAGTAAAAAAAAGTTAACAGAAAAAGTATACAAAAATAATAACAATGAGTACTACTTTCAGGCACCAGCTAGACTCCAAACATGGCTTACCTAACTCCTTCATACTGGAATTCATACAAAAAGAGATTAAGAAACAAAAAAAACCTTTGTCTTAGTTATGGTCTAATGTGGACAAAGACATGCTAATGAGACAGGAAGAAAAGGGGAAGGGCACAGCCATTCAAGGAATGACAGCAATTAACACCAGGATGTTGGAAGATTCAAATCCTTGTAGGCCCTGAGGCTCAAGATGGCAGAAGATCTGACTTCTAGTCGACCTTGAACTTCATTATACACACATTGTAATGTATTAACATGATAAATAACGTGCCCACAGGCGCCATGACAGTTCTAAAGCTGACCATAAAAGGTCAAAGAATGGACAATGGCCAAACTCCTGGGATCCCAGTCCCTTTCCCAGGGTAGTTAATGTGGTCCTCCCACTTGTTAGCATATGAAGCTACGGAGCCCATAAAATCTGGCAACACCAAGCCTCGTGGCTACCTCTCACTCCCTCAACTTCAGAGATGGCCCGCACTCTGTTGTGGAGTATGTAACTACTTTTACTCTAATCTGAGCACCCAACCTCTACACCTTGTGGCCTTTCTCTTGCCTTCTGAAACAGCCTACACTCTATGCAGTATGTCTCTCTCTAAATAAATCTGCCTTTACTCAACTGTGGCTTGCTCTTGAATTCTTCCCTGTGCGAAGCCAAGGACCCACACTTGGTGGAGCATGTCCCAGGGCCTCCCTCTGGACCTGGGACACGATGCTCCTCATGCCCCACATCCATTTTTCCTGCACCACTAACAATTGACTATTGAAGTGGCTGCAAGTGAAAAAAATGTACAGTTGGAGCTGAACCATAATTTAAACTCAGGTCTTCTCATATTAAGCCCAACTTTAAAAACTATACCATGCTGATATTCCATAATACAAATTAAAATTTAAAAAAATTGTAGCTACTATTGTATATCATTCAATTTGGTTTCAAGTATTCCTAAATTAAAGTCTATTTTTTTATCAAAAGCACTATTTTAAGAGATCTACCTCTGCAGGTGGTAAGTATACCTCTTCCAGTTTTATAAGATACACTTAATTCCAAGAAGATTTGAACAAATTTAAATTTAGCTAAATAATAGACCTAGTTTTATACTAATTTTACAGAAGTTTGTCAGATCCTTGATACAATTTTTGTTGTCTCTTATAAAGTCTTAAAATAAAATGATTTTTCTTCTAAGTGTTTGCTAATAAACATTTCAGTGAACTATTCCTATTGTAAGCAAATGAGATTAACTCAAGAAAAAATCCCTAAATTTTTTTTCTTACTTTTGGTTTCTTAAAATGAACTTTTCCTTTTCCTAGCCTACAGAGGTGACAATTATCTAATAATGCAAAATGGAATAATTTAATTTGATGATTTCTAAATATCACCTACAATACCAGTGCCATCCTGCCACATACATACTTTCCATAGTGGGACTATTTCATATATCCTGTAGCAACTATCCAGTGTTTTACTCTTTGGATTCTTCTTACTCAGCCTGGTCCAGAGCAAATAAACAGAGCAAATATAGTGCTTACAGCTTTAGCTTCCCTCGGTGCCCTGAGATGAAACTTACCTGTATCTGATTGCTTCTTTTCATTCCTCTTGCCTCAGCCTCCCTCTCTTACCTGTTATATTTTTCTTTTGATTTCTTTTCATTTCCAGACTCTTTGAAAATAACAAAAAACAAAACTAAAATGCTCCATTCCTCAAATCAATTCACACCTCAACCATAGATTTTGACTTCCATTCCAAAGTTCTCTTGCTACTGAAGTCACCTATGTAAAGGTCGGTCTTAAATTTTTATTTAGTCTGAACCATTGTTAGCATTTGACATTGTTATTCACCCACTGTGTTAGTGAAATTCTCCTCTTCCTTGCATCTCATGAGTTTACTCTTCCCTGGTCCTCTCCTGTCCTGAATATAACTATTCCTCTTGGGATTCTTAACAGATCTATCTGCATCAGCACACTTCATAAATGTTGGTGCTCTCTGTTAGACACTGGCCCCCTCTTGCTCCAGATGCAGTTCATCATTGGAATCATCATCAGAATCGCCTCTACTTCTGACTTTCATTTTGTAGATCATTGCCATATCTTTACTCTTCCTCTGTTTTAACACCCATTACCTTCTGTGTATCTCACAGACAACTTAAAATTGACGTGACTTAATCTATATTCATTAGCCTCTACTTCTAAATATTTAAGTCTACTTACTCCTCCTGTGTTGTCTTGCTTACTGATATCATCATTTACTTAATTTTACAAATAAGAAACATTGGAGACAACTTCAGCTGCTTTTCCTCAATCTCTACTACCTGCCTCACAATTAAATTCATCAATATGTCTTACTATTTTTATCAGTTAAACAGATTTTACAATATAACTTTGTAGAGGAGGGAAAAAAAAAACTGGACTTCATTCTTCTTTTGGCTGGTCTAAGAATTAAATTGACATGATACAGATTAACAGGAGAAAATCAAATTTAATTGTGTACTTCTGGGTGTTCCATAAGCGTATGAATCCCAAGGACAAGTTAAGCAGTTGAAATTTATATGTCATCTGGGAGAAGGGGAAGGGGAGGGGGCTTGGGACTTCAAATGGTAGGAAAGCAATTTACTGGAAGATGAAAAAGAACAAATGTTTGGTAAACAAGTATTTGTTGGGCCATGCAGAGACAATGGGACAGAGAGAGGATTTTGATCAAATGGATCTTGCTAAGTTTCCTCCAGTCTACCACACCTAGTTCATATCACACTTTACTTATTTGTGGCGATCATTCTTCTCCCTGGAACAGACCCTTTACCAAAATTATTTTAAGCAGTTAGGTGGAGGAGCTAAATGCTCTTCCTGAGACTTTCCTTTCTTAAAAACAATCAACCCAAAATAATCCTCAAGCCAAAGAGATACATTTTGGGGTGGCAAGTTTTGTTCCCCTACAGCTTAAATTTGTCATCTATACATAGTCTAAACATTGACTTCAGTTTAGATTTTAGGACATGTAGTCAAGGAAAAAACAAAGCAAGAAACACAAACTTTGAAGAGAAATGCATGATACATTTGTATTTGTCCTCTAAAAAATGAATATGATGTTAGATAAAAATATTTCAGTAACCACACAGTCACTTATTTTTATAATCATATATTAAATCATAAAAATAATGAAAATATTAGAATCCATTTCAATCCATCTTGTTTTCATTATTTTTATTGCATTTTCTTTTTAGTTCAGATTTTCATCATAATGTATCAAATCTCCTACTTATTCTTCCAACCTTAGAAAATTTTCCCCTTTCTGTTTTCCCCTACTTTTTGTTTTCACTTTACTTTGGGTTAGCTTTCTGAAAGTCAGAATGGCATAATTAACTAAACTGAAATGACTCACATGTCCAGAGAAAACTGATCTGCACTTGATCTGTAACTGATTCAATCTTATAAATAAGCCCTTGTACCTAATATGTAATGAGAAAAAAAAAAAGGTTTTAATTCAGTTTTGAAAATTTAGTTTTATGATAATTTAAGTAGTCTATTTTACATATTTATTCTTTTTAAAGAAAAATGATTTTTCTGTTACATTTTAATTATGAAAACCCTCTTAACTTCCCTCCACCCTGTTCCAAAGAGGTGTTTCAGGTTGGAGGCAGGTATGGTTTTGCTGATCCAGTGGCCTCTGCTGCAGTGGTTCTAGTAAATCCTGTCTGGTCCCTCACAGCTTGTCCAGGTACTGGTGGTGCTTCCTGACTGATTCAGCTCTACCTTAGCTGACACTCACTGTAGCTTTCTTGGGATGTCTGCCATATTCTCCTTCTGAATCCAGAATTAATCTGCTTAAGAGGCAGTCTTGACTTTTGGGTGAACTTTCCTTTTGAAACAGCAGGCATCACGCAGCCTTGACATCAACTACTTCCTCAGTCTCCTCTATGGAGTACCGGGAGGTTCTACAGACTAACGCTGCACGTGGGTACTGAGGCAACTGATCAAGTCAAAACTGGATTCCAAGTAACCATGGTGTACGCAGCTGTGGACAAAAGATATCACCTGCCATTTCAGTAAAAAAAGGATGTTGTGACCATAAAGTCATCAGCCAATGAAGTGGCCACCCCCTGGCCCCCTACCACCTCCAGAGGTACACCCTGAGGGGAAGTTAGGATGGAGGTTAAATTAAAAAAAAGGATACTGGTCCTAGAGTAGTTAAGGTACATATCAAAGGAATCGTTTCAATAAGCCCAGATTCTTGCATCTTCTCATACATAGAAAAACACTAAAATCATTAACTTGAGGTGTCTGCTTTATGTGATTAGCAATAATCTTTTGATGTTCGACTACATGTTTTGTTTGTTTGTTTTCTTCTTTTCCCCCAGCAAAAACTCTGATATATCCAGGCTTCTCCCTTCCTCTTTGGAACACCTGAGAAGATGCCATCCTGGGCTATAGAACTCAGTAAGACCATTGATTAAAACATAATTCTCAACTTGCAGGTTGCACATTTTTTTTTCAGTTGACACCACAGTGTCCTCTGATGGGCCATCCTCTGGGTGGTGGTGTGGGAATGGCCTAGAAGGTGATCTCTAGGTTCCATGCATGAGTGGTAGACAGTAACACCTGTCTTTAGCACACCATTCCTGTGGAATCCTGGAGTCTGAGGGAATTTGTGTTTTGGGGTTTTTTGTTTGTCTGTTTGTTTTTTCTGAAGCTGTGATGGACACTTTCTGATCACCTTGATCTTCTGTTACTCTCTCCTTTGTTTTTAATACAATCCCCTAGAATTGGAAGGGGCCAGCTCTTCTATTTTCTACTCTGCCTGATTATGTCTTCCTTTATCACCAAGTTTATTATCAAGTTTGCCAGTTCAAATCATTATTTGATAAAATACCCAAAAAAATAGGTAACTAAATTTTGCTTACTACCTTTTTGTTACACAAGATAATGGCCTCTTCCTTGAGATAATAAATTTCATGGCTTGGTAAGGTGGTAGCCTGCAAAGAACATTATTGAAAGGGTTATAGTGTAAACTCTGACAGTTGGTTTTCCTTCTTTGAAATGCAAGTGCCTGACTCAAGTTTTGATTGCCTAAGCATTCACTTCAAAGAGGTATCCACTTCAAAGGCAGCTATCTCTAATAAACACATTGCCAGACATATGGCCAGATTAAAAGCCAGCCCCCCAGCCTCCACTGTTTTAGAGATCTTGTTTGATTTCAATAACAGACCATTGAGGACCCCTGTTTTTCCTTTCCTGTGCTTTAATTCCCTCTCTTGTGTTTCAGATTCACCAATAAGAGTGAACCTGAGAAACCCTAGGCTCCCATATTAGACTCTAAGAAAAACAGAACCTCATTTCCTCATGTTTTCTCTCTTTTTCTCACTACCTGCAACCTTATCGTGTGACCCCAGATGTGCCTTGTGCCCTCAAAGAGTTGTGAGTAATAAAACCTTGTTTTTTATTCCCCCCAGAGTTTACTGATTGTTATTGCTTATTATCTTGCAATCTAATAAGAACCACAAGGGCCCGTCCATCCCCAACATTGATTACATATAGGCTAAGATTGGCACAAAACAAGGATACAGTAAAAGATCAAGTTAATGTTTTCAAATTGTTTTCCCCACAATACTTTCTTGATAAAATTTGATGATATATATATATATTTAACCCAGATGTTAAAGCAGGGGTTGGGAAACTCTGCCCACTTCCTGTTTTTGTAAATAAACTTTTATTAGAACAGAAAGATATCCATCCATTTACATGTATATGACTGTTTCATATTACAATGGTAAAACCGAGCAGTCGTGACCAAGATCACATGTCCCACAAAGCTGAAAATATTTATTATCCAGTTCTCAGAAAAAGTTTGTTGATGATATGCTAGCTAGAGACTAAAATTCAAAAAGTCTTTTACAGCCTGGCTCCAGACAATTGATCCAGAGCCATCTCATGTCCACATCTCTAATAATCTCTTTTATAAAAAGCATTTTTTAGGTTTTTTTTTCTGAACACACTGTGTTCCTTCAGACTAGGAAATAGTTCTTTTTATTGCACTTTTTGCCCTAAATAACCTCAACTCTCTTCCTTGCTTATACCTCAATATCTGTCCATATGCCCACAGCTTCTGTGAAGCCTTCTCTGAGTCTTCTGGGGCTAGTCACCTGTTCCTTGTTCTTTGTGTTCTTTTCACCTCAAGGACATCATTTTAAAACATCATAATACTTCACCATTCCAAAATAATTTATCTACCTCTATACTGTAACTTCCTGGTAAACAGAGACCAGGTCTAATTTATCCTACTAATTCTTAGTAGGTTCTGGCCCAGCAAGTTTATTACAAAATAAACTTCTATTTAATTAATTATTCATTTAATAATAATAATGACCTGTAATGATCTATAATTCCATTTATTCATTAAAACCATTATTATGTTTATTTGCTCAACACCATTAATAAACTAATTCAGTCAACAAATATTTATTAAATGTTCATCATATGTTAAGCATTATACTAAATACTGGGATTTGATGAACATTGAGTGTTTTTTAAAATGTAGGCTTAATTAACATCAATAATATTATTTTTGTATTCTGCATTTTTACTTACAACAAATTGTTTCCACTGCATAACTCCCTGTTCAGTTACATAATTCAATCTCTAACACTTAATTATTAAAATGTAACTTCTCTTATGACGACTCATCCAAATCAATGCAAAAATTATATGGTCAAATGAGTGTTTCAGGATAAAATATTTAAATTAACTGATACATATTTGTATGTCATTTGGTACATGGATATTCTTACATGTTCTAGATATTTTATACAATTGCATATGCACCAATATCATCGCCTTTTTCATGAGATTACTTTATAATTCAGTAAAAACTTATTAATGCAAGAGATACTAGAAAGTAAAAACAGACAAAAATAAAGAAGCTATATCATAATTTGTGATTATTTTTGTCTAATTACCTTCTGCTTTTTGAATAGCTATATTTATTACCTTTTGAAATTTAATTTCACATTTTCACAAACATAGTAATATTCTTGAAGCTATTTTCTTAAATTAACATATTTTATTGATTTATATATATATATTTGTTTATAATATTGGAATGAATATTGGAAAATTGGAATATAATATTGGAATAATTATCATTATTAAACACATATCTTTTGACAGGAAATTTTTAAATAATTTAAAATGCCTTTGGTGAAATATAAAATTTAATTTAAAAGGTCCTCTTAATAATTTTGTTCATATTTCATTATTCTTCATAAAATTCATAGGAACACTTAAGAAAAGCCAAGTCGAGAAAGAAACAATACCAACAAAGGCACTTTGAGAAATTGATCTCTATTTAAATTAATATCAATCAAATAATATTAAGAACACAAATTTTCCCAGTTTGTGTTGTTCTTAATAGACTTTTTGATAAGCAGATCATTGATTCACAGAAGTGTTTTTTTTTTTTTTCCTACATGTAGTTTTTAAGTGCCTACTATCTGCCAATGATGTACCCAGTACAGGAGATTTAAAGATAAAATGATAACTCAGAGAGATGTACTACAGAGAGTTGTAAACATGGGTAGAATAGTAGACACCCGTATCACAATAGTCTCCTTACAAACATGTGGACTTGCTAATATGCTTTAACGAGCTATTGAGTTTTTGTACTACAAAGCACTAAGAATTTCACAATCTCTGTTACGGCTGAATCATACAAATCTACCACCTATCTTTTTCTAAACCCCACTTAAAGTTAATTGCTAGAATTAAGGCACCAACAAACAAAATATTCAACTTCATTTTGATGACAACTCACTTTAAAGCAATTCTACTAATACTAATTTTGCCTCTCAGAATACTACTTACTACCGAACCGACATACTCAGATAATAATAATGATTAACATTTACTCAGTACTTGTAGGTAATTTACATACCATAAGTCAATAAATTCTGGAACAACTCTCTAAGGTATGCAAAAATTTTAGCCTGGTTTTACAGACATTAATTTGCCTGAAGACCCACAGCCATTAAATAACAGCACAGGGACTTGACCCAAGTCTTTGCCACTGATTCTTTACACAAATAGCACTAGGTTCTAGATAATATAGGACCTACATGGAGCCTACAGCATATATTTCATGAAACTGTTTAGTTCATTTAGCAGTTTTCACTGGCAAACCAAGTACCAATGACACAAAGGTGATTGAGATGTGGTCGGTCCTTATCCACAAAGGATCTACATTCTAATTGGAGAGATAAAATATGCAAGTAGATTTCACATAAATGATACAGTGGGGGCCCTACGGATATGCTGGGCAGGTCTACCTAACTAATGATAGCATGACTGTTGGGTAAATAATAAGAAAGAAAACTTTGTGAATCTAGTCTTACAATATTGGCAAATAACAGCAAAATATATGTTTATATATATGAAGTCTAGATATACATAAATAAACCAGAATATGAGCCATTTTGTTTTGAAAGACCAAACTATAGAAACAATAATGTATACTGCATCAAGGTTTTTAATATTAGCAATGATGGGGCATAGCAAATTAGTGACTAGACAAACAGAAAGATGGGAATACAAAACATATAGATACCGCATGTCAAGCCATGTAAGTATTAAGGGTCAGCCAAAAAAATGGAAACTTGGAAAGCTGCATTAAAAAAAAGCCGAGTAACTAACATTTCCAAAATGAGCCTTGATAACTCTGGCAGTGTTTGCTCATTTGGGGGTACAATAGTTCTTCTAGACAAGTAGTATATTGTTGAGAGAAAAAAAGCTAACACTTGTGTTAGTTTTTCATGTTTTAAATTAAATTTTAATACATTTAAAACTATAGGTTTTGTATTTTATTTTTCTGGTACGCAAGAACAATATTTCTGGAAATTTGTGTGATTACTTATAGTTAGTGAGTATATAAAAGAGTGATTCCAAATATTTGGTCTCAAGGCATTTTGGGAAAAAAGGATACTAAATGAAAGTAATAAATTTACACACAGCAGTATATGCTACACATGGTTATATAAGTTCAAATCAGGAACTTTTTTATATTTTGTATAGAATGTAAGGTAAGAATTTTTATCACCTACACATCTCATCTTCAGGGATCACCGCCTCATTTGTCAACAAAGCAAACAAATTACATATATATGTGCCCATAATTATGTTGAATTCTATGGCTGATTCAAAGGGTCCATAGAAGAGAATTTTGTCATGAAAAAGCTTTAATTTTTCTTGGAATAACAATAAGCAATGAAATAGAAAATTATATGTATACCTCCCAGCCATGTAAGCTTAAAACCAGAAAGATGAGTTTAAACACCAACCAAGGGACAGAAGGATAATCCTAACTTTGATGGACTGAATGTTTGTGTCCCCCTTAAATTTATATGTTGAAGCTCTAACTTCCAAAGTGAAGGTATTTTTGAGGTGGGGTATTTGGGAGGTAGTCATGACACTGGAACCCCTCTGATGGGCTTCATGTCCTTCTAACAAGAGGAAGAGATTGGAGCTTCCTGCCATGTGAAGATAGCAAGAAGGTGGCCATCTGCAAGCCAGGATGAGGTTTTCACCAGAATTTGATCATGCTGGTAACCTGACCTTGGACCTCTAGCCTCCAGAACTGAGTGAAATATATTTCTGTGTTTAAGCCATTTTGTTAAGTCAAACTAAGCTGACTAAGACACATTTTGATACCCAGAAGTGAGATGCTATTGTAATAAATAACTAAAAATGTAGAAACAGCTTTTGAACTGGATAAGGGGTAGAGCCTGAAATAGTTCTGCAATGAGTGCTAGAAAAAGCCTACTTTGCCATAAATTGTTTGCCATGGGATTGTTAAGGCTGATTCTAGTGAAGGCTCAGAAGAAGGAAAGGGAGAATTTGTAAGCAATGAATTTTCATATTTAGCTGAGGAGGTTTCTAAGTATAGTTTTGAAGGAATGGCTTGATTCCTCCTGACAGCTTACAGTCAAATGTGACAGGAGAGATTTTCATGATAGGGACAGACACTGGAGTTTTATTAGTTTCCTTGGGTGGAGCCATGTTTCCTTGATTATTCGTGATCTTTGTGGTCTTGCCTTAGTATCTGCACATTTGAGGTGGTAGGCAACTAAATCAGTCTTTATAGGCTAGTTTTGCCAAGCAAATCCCTTCACCAATCAGCCACTCCTTAGATTCTGTGGGCAGTCTGGTAGCCTCCATGGAGGACTTGCAGCTGGAGATTTTTGGTGGCCTTGTGCTTGAATAGTCAGAAAGCCTGGGATGGCACGAATCAGCCTAGTGCTGGCCTCCACCAGAACGCTGGGTTCACAGGTGTCTCCCTGGATCGTGGATTTGTGTGTGTTCATTTGGGAGCCTGAGGCCACAGGCCGCCCTATGTTGGGATGTGCCAGGAACCTAGATTTGGTGGAGCCCACAGGTATCCTGGCATCACTGGAGCAGTTCTGTGCCAAGTGAACTTGCCAGTGCTGGGGGTGAGTCAGAATCTTGCGTTCATGGGAGCCCACTGACAGCATGCTGTTATGGTAGCATCCAGTGATAAGGAGATGCTTTGGCAGAAAATTAAAAAGAACAGAAATATTATGTTAGAAATCTTCTTGTTACCAATAAAATTTTAGAAAATGTGTTCTGTGGGGGGAAAACAGGGGGAAAAAAAGGATGTAACAGAAAGAATTAGTGAAACAATCAATTGAATTACTAATTGTCCCCCAAGAAGCAAAACAAAACAGATGAATAATAATAGAAACAAATATATATATCAGAGTTAAATCACCCTAAACGATGTAGTTAACTGAATCAGTATTGTAAAAATAAGAAAGTGTAAGATATTACTGATTTTGCTGGAGAAAAGAAGAGAACAGAAGGAGAAAACTGAGCAGAAATGTCATTTAAAGAGATTATGGGGAAAATAAAAGAGAAAGGATATGCAGAGAATGTGTAGCTCTTTTATTTTTTTCTGTAACTAATCTGGCTGTCTTGACACTTATTACCTGGGAACAAACAAACCAAAAAAAAGAATATTCTGAATTTAGATGTTTTCATAAATCAAGTCTTATTTTGTGTTAAAGAATATTATTTGAAAATAAATCATCAGGTAAAATTTATTGAACAAAAAGTATGTTCCCACATATTGTATTAGATAAAAATAGACCAATATAAAGAACTTTGAAATGGAAATGTGTAAGTGAACAAATAAATACCAGGCAACTTGCTCTTCTAGTGGGGGCTGTGGTAAATAGATTTTTATAACATGAGTGTACCACAATATACTTACCTGTATATCAAAGAACTCAAAGACTCAAATAATGAAAACAATGGCCCAAATTAAGCATTTACAGAGGAGAGATTATAGTATAAAACATACCACATCAAATAAAATAAGGAAGATAAAATGATAGGGATTAAATTTAAAATTAGTAAATTAAATAGCAGAACTAAAAATAAAAGATTTTTAATACCATCATTAAAACAAATTCCTAGTTAACTCAAGAAGAGAGAACAAAATCTACAAAATTGAATCAAAATTTTATAGAATTATAATTGAACTATTTAGTGGATATATTTTCAAAATACTTTAATTTTAAAAATACTTTAAGAATAAAATAGAAGATTTTTTATAAAATATAAAGATCAGTAGGTCTTATAAAAGGGGAGAATAAAACTAGACCTATAATCTTGTATATAATAAAATAATTTGTCTAATAATTATCTTAAATCAAAAACAATAGGGTTAGATTATTTTTAGGATAAATTTTTAAAAATTTGCCAAGAACTTTTTAAAAATATATTGTAAAGGTATTCTTGTATATAGAATAGAATGCAAATTTTCTAAATCATTTTATAAAGCTAAGAAATCTCTGCTACCAAAACAAGATAAAGTAGTAAAGAAACTGAAGAAAAATTTAATGTTTGAACAATAAAGGGAATATCTTTGTTAAAAAAAAATATATATATATATAGGGAGAGAGAGAAAGGAAATAAAACTAGCAAAATCCAACAAATCCAGCAATACATAATCAGGTAGGATTATTTTTGGAAGTTCTCAGAAAGAACAGTATGGTCAGTCTATTAATGTTTCAATGTATTAACATAATTCATTTCATCATAGATCAAAAGGAAAAAATATAATTATGTAGTAGATGATAAAAATTTGATAAAATTAAATAATCAATGCTTTTTCCCATATTTGACAATAACTTGTTAAATAGGGTAACAGAACAAGATCCCCTTTTCACAGTTAAGCAAAAGCATAAATTTTAAAAAAGTTGTTTAGCCAGAAATCCAAATCTCAGTAAGACTTAAGCATTTCTGGATTTTTTTGGACATTTTTTAATTGGTTCTTTTCCAAAGATTAGCTCATGTTTAAAATCCTATGTTTGTAATAATGAAAGAATCATGTAATGAAATGCTCAGTGAATGACATGGATATGATCTGCTCTGTACAGAAGAGCAGGTGGTAAGGTCTTTCCAGCACAATTCACATAACAACATAGGTTGTGTGGGTTGTAATTAAATGGATTGTAAATGGTTCTGTCAAAAGCTACTTCAAGTTGCTAAAAAATGTCATACATTTCCAGGAACATAGGCCTTGAATTTCTGACTAGAGTAACTCTAGATACATAAGCTGAAGTAGGAATGCTAAAAAGAAAATTGTAGTTAAGTTGATAAGATCATAAATGCATATTTTGAAAAGTGCTGTTTATTCCTGCCTGTGATTTTCTACAGATGCTGTGAAAATAAATTCAGTTAAAAAGTTATTTTGTAAGAGAATTACTGTAGGATTTCCTAGTAAACAAGCTGCATTATTGATTTTTTTTCTTTTCAATGAAAATCAGTGAATTTGGCAAATTCTGATCTTTGTTGAAGAATGGGTAGAGCAAATGCATTATTTCTGCTCAAATCTATACATTTTAGTTTTTTCCTGTAACATGCTATTTCTTCCACTTCCAGATAAACCAAATTATTTTATTTTTGTGTGTGTGTATTAAGAAAAATTTTTTTTGTTTTTGCTTTGGTTTGTTTTTTTGTTGGGGGAGGTAGTTAGGTTTATTTACTTATTTATTAACACGGGATTGCACCCAGGACCTTGTGCATGCTAAGCAGGCACTCCATCGCTGAGATACGCCCTCCCCGCACCAAATTATTTTAAATGGATGCAAAAATGACAGAATATTAGTAATCTAGTTTTTCACTGAATGATATTGTTGTCTAAGGGAGAAAGGGGCTCACTGACACATACTGCAGCTGCCACAGAGTACAGCTCTAAAGATTTGTGGGGGAGGATGTGCAGGTGGTAATTTACAAGAAGAAGAGTAACAGAAAACATACTGTCCTCTGAATTCGCAGTTTTTCACAGTGCGGAGAGGCATGGCGAGGTTCAATACATGTCGTAGCCAAGATTTCAGCAGAGTGGAACCAGCTTCAGCTCAAAGGCTAGGCGAGGGACCAGAGCACACCATGGGAAAGAGCAGGAAACCATCCCACACCACGTTATGCATGTATAAATTAGCAGCCTCCTATGAGATAGGGATTACCCATTTTCTCTGTAGCTTGGGATCTCTGGTCCAGGAGCAGCGCTGGGAATTGCAGAGCAAAGTGAGAATCAAAAAGTACATACTTACACCCTGGGAACAGTCCTATGAGTCAGGAATAGGGACAAAAGTTCAGCTGGGTAACTATCATGAAGTGGTTTAACAATTTAACTTCTGTGTGGCATCACGAATCTGTACTGGTTAACTTTTAGCCTTGTCTTATAGACTATATTATGTACCATATCTTATGTGGGAAATTTCCTTCTTTTGTTATTTTGATCTGGAGCTGTAACAATCAGAGCTTGGAAGTCTTGCAGAGGGTAACTGTATTTGATACATTGGAAGAATGCATAAGGTTTCTGGGCAGAGGACCAACTATGATGGATTACAGATAGCCACATATTCTTTGCCACTTTTCTTGCAGGCAGTGGAATCTAGTTCTCTCTGCCTTGAATCTCAGTTGCCTATGACTGCTTTGACCAAGAGAACCTAGCAAAAGTGACTCTTTGCCAATCCAGCCTTTAAGAAGCTGAAAGCTTAAGCCTTGGTCTCTTGAACCCTGAGATGACATGCATAAGGTTTATAAACCCTGCGAAAGAAATCATATGGAGAAGCTCTGAGTCTAAATGCAGAGGGAGCTTTTTAGCTATCCATCTTGGAATTACGAGTATGTGAATGATTAGGTGTTAGGTATGTGAATTAAATTGTCTTAGAATCTTAAGATCAGCTTGATCAGAGTCGAATATCACCAAGTGACCCTAGTTGAACTTGTGTGGAGCAGAATTGCCTAGTCATGCCCTGTCCAAATTTCTGACCCCCTAAATGATAGGATATGACAAAATGTCTTTCATTTTAACCCATTACGTTGGGGGTTAGTTTGTTATACGTTAACTGATAACTAGAACACAATTCTCTTTGGATGAATATCCTTTTCATGCAATTTCAATAAAATCTCACATTGTTTTAATTGATAGAAATATCTTACATGGAAAAAATGTGAAATCTAGATTTTAAAAATATTATAAACATTAATGAAGAACTACAAGGCCAGATAATAAAATACATTCTAAACTTCAGATCATTTAAGACAGTATGATACTGGTGCAATAAAAGACAACCAGAGCAATAGAATTAAAGCAAAAATATGAAAAAGAGATATCACTTTACATAATTGATTTTATGACAGATTTGTTATTGGTGAATAATTCTTCCATAATGCATCTTGTATATCACTTAGCATGTGATAAGCATATCTAAATTAGACAAAACTGAAACCCCAAAAGAACTGGGATAAAATGTGGCTGATTATTAGCTTGGGATTTTTATAATTATTTAAAAAGCATTTTTATTCATGCATTTTAACTCTCTAAGCTGAATATTTTTGTGAGCAGAAATCATACATTTGTCTCTTTAATCTCTCACAATAATTATCATTGTTTAGTATTTTTCATGAGAAATTTCAAACTTTCTTCTATGTATGAATGTTTCTTCCTAAATGTATAAATGTGATGATTTAGTAACAATCTTGGGTGGTATTATTAAAACTTAAGACAACTTTCCCTAACTAGTGTGAGAAAAATTTGCATGCAATCAATTTTTGTTTTCCTAAAGAAGCTTGCTTCCAAGAAATCAGAGAACAGAAATCTGTTCTTGCAGTTAATATTACTGTCATATAGTAAAAATATATAGTTTCCCATGTGCAAAGGCTCATGATATTGTCAATTGACTTTTAGCAGCATTTACCTCTTGGCTGCCAATTCTTCATTTTGCATAATACATTTTTTTTAACATAAAAGCTGAGACACAGGGAAATTTTCAGTTGGTGTGCCCCTGTGGGATGACAGCATGATCGACGTATGAGTAATAAATGCAGACTTAGAAAGTACAGAAACAGCCACACTTTCCCACTCTGACATTTCCCCCACACCTCAGACGCACACACTGAAATGCTGGACAATTACAGAAAAAAACAGCAATGCATCGTGGAAAAAAGCAGCACAAAAATAGATAACACTAAGCAGACTTGCTGTATGGTATACCATACACTATATGACAGTTCTATTCTTTCTGGGTACGTTTTTACAATATCAGTAAGCGAACCAGGCAATATATTCATTTTGAAAGACATTTATCCTTCTTGGCAGTATTACAAAAACATGCTTAAAATCATAGCGATTGACTAGATCGCATTTCAAATTGCAAATGGTATTCTTTTCTCTGACACATTAGAAATAAAATTATATTTTCTTCACATTCCCACTGAAGATTCTTACGTGCCTTAATGTGAATGCTCATTGTTTAAGTGAGTTTATATTTTATTTAATTCATGCTAGCATCATTACAAGTTTTTGCCTTCTCACACCTGTAAGGGATAAGGGATAGAGCTGAGTACCACACAACGCACAGACACTGAAAGATTGTTGAAGACGCACATCCTATTGGGCTAAGGTGGTAAGCAGTCTGCTAAGTAAAGTGGAAGTATACACAACAGTATTAATTAATAGGTAGTTGAGTATTACGGTATATTAGAAATAAGAGGGTGGTTCAAAATTATATATTCTGTTGCTTAACCAGTTTCTTAACTGACATTGACTAAAATCCACTCATTAATTTACACAATTAAAAATATTGATTATTTGCTACCCCAAACTAGTCAATAAATGGTAAGAATTCAAAGATCAAAATGGGCTTTGAAGAGGTTGCAATTGAGTGAGAACTTATACCCATAAGATTTGTATATTCTTATACCATTATTTTACTGAGGCTATAAGTCAGATATACAGAAAGTCATATAGTAAGGCAGGAATAAAGGGATTTAACCTAATTAATCCTCTCTGCAGAGCTTTTCTTAGCAATATTAATGAGCTGAGCCTTGAAAGTTGAGCCTTGTGAAAAACTTCTATGGAGAGATACATATGTAGATAGATAGATGAAGAGAAAGGTGTTCGCACAAGCCAGCAGAAAGACGATATTTAATATCACTCTGCTAGAAAGTAAGGAGGACTGGGATCATTGCTTGCAGAGATAAGGCTGTAATAGTAGCTGAAGTCAGATGATGGAAATCTAGGACATTTCATCTTTACTCTTCACTGAATTTAGTTTTTTAGCAGAGGTATGACACAGTACGATTTAGGATTTTAGAAAGAAAATGACAAAAAACCACAAAGAAATATTGGGAATTGTGGAATACAGTTAGAGAATTATTGTACAATTCAGAACAGAGATAGCAAGCATAAAATTTAAGGTACTGGGAATTGGGGTTATAAGAAGGGAAGAACTTATTGATGATGTAAAATATTCAAATTTAAGCAATTTGAGAATCTAGTAAGATCATTAAGAAATGGAACTCGGGTCTGCAGGGAAAATGCTGAATTTTCTTTGGAAAGTGTTGAGATTAAGGTAACTGCATACTCTGTGTCATTGGTATATGGAGAGAAATCACATATACAGGCTTATCTCAGGCATATTTTGGGTTTGGTTCTAGACCACTGCAATAAAGCAAATATTGGAATAAAGTGAGTCACACAAATACACAAATTTTTTTGTTTCCCAGTTCATATAAAAGTTATGTTTACACTATATTGTCATCTATTAAGTGTGCAATGTCTTATGTCTAAAAAAGTATATACCTTGATTTAAAATACTTTATTACAAAAAAATGCTAATCATCATCTGAGCTAATAATCATTGAGTCATAATTTTTATGCAATAGTAACATCAAAAATCACTCATCACAGATCACCTTAACAAATATAATAATGACAAATTTAAAATCTTGCAAGAATTAACAAATGGTGACACAAAGACACAAAGTAAGCAAATGCTGTTGGAAAAATGGTGCCAATAGGGTTTCCACAAACCTTCAGTTTGTAAAAACAATAAAATGTCTGTGAAGCCCAGTATGCCTGATTTTGGAAATCACTTGCAAAAACATGAGGATGAAAGTCATGTGAAGGGATGAAAGTGACATCAAATTTGTGGGTTAAGGAATGAAATGGACTTAAGTAGCCTTAAAACAGTGGAGAAAGGGAGAATTAACTGGAAGTATCAAGCAGATGGCTTATAGTGAGTTCAGAGAAATACTAGGAGAGATCCTGTGCTGGAGAAACCAAGCCAGAGGCTAAAGGTGGGTGATGGTAAGTGCTGGCAGGAGATCAAACAGCAAAGAAGTCATTTGGTGATCTTTGAGAGGGCACCTTTATCAGCATTTTGAAATGAAAATAAAATGTCAAAATGTTTGAGTGACAATGGGACCTAGAGATTGTCAGTCTAAGTGAAATAAGCCAGAAAGAGAAAGAAAAATACCATATAATATCACTTATATATGGAACCTAAAAAAAAAGAAAGAAAAAAGAGGACACTAATAAACTCATCTACATAACAGAAACAGACTTGCAGGCATAGTAAACAATCTCATGGTTACTGGGGGAAATGGGGTGGGAAGGGATAAATTTGGGAGTTTGAGATCTGCAAATGTTAACCACTATATATATAAAAATAAAAAAACCCTCAAATTTCTTCTGTATAGCACAGGGAACTAGAGTCTATATCTTGTAACAACCTATAATGGAAAAGAATATGAAAATGAATATATGTATATATATATATGCCTGACTGGGACATTATGCTGTACACCAGCAATTGACACACTGTAACTGACTGTACGTCAACTAAAAAAAAATGTTGAAATGAATGAAAATAAAGCAAGAGAAATTGATTTTAGACTATTCATCCAAGTAAACTGAAATTTATAAAAACAGAGAAGAGATCACTAGCTTGATATACAACTTGATCTGAAAATACACTTTCCCACTGAAAGTAAAAATGTAACATATTCTTACATCATGGAAGTAGCTAATGATCATCAGATTAACATTTGCTTTGATACATTATAAGTTATTACCCTACAATAATACATTAATTTTAAAGTCTTACAACTTGCTCTTACTTGCTTTTTGTTATTTGAATCTGTAGTAAGTGTTGGGAAAATATAAGTCAAGATTAATATATAATGTAAATTTCACAAAACATTATTAAGCTGCTGTGATTATTTCTGACATCCTTGAGAAAACATATTGTCATTATATAATGTTGATGGGCTGCTGGGATGCCAACATTGTTTTTGATCAATAACTAGGAATAATTATCCAACTTAGTACTCATATCTTTTTATGATAAGCATTAATTTTAATTCTAGGTAGAGGAAAAAGGAAGCTACCTAAGAGTAACTTCATCATTCTGGAATAAGAATAAATCTAGTTTTAGTCATTGCTTTTAGCCACTTTGTGGCCTTTTATATAAACTAACAGCTGTTATCTTTAGTAATACATTTCTCATTACCATATTAAGTGGGTTCAACAAAGACACATCCATCCATTGCCACCTCCTAACTTTAAAGTGTTAAATGCCGCCTGAAGCGTTCCAGTCACTTGCTAGACACAGAGCAGGGAGGTACTGAATATTTCAATGCTGTTGCATCATGATCTTCTTTTTCTGCATTCTGGTTGTGTATTTATTTGTATGGAAGTACATATAATATGCATCACAGAAGAACTAGGTGGCCCTGTAGGATTTATAGTGTGAGGTATCCACCCATGTAATTATGACTTTTCCTTAATGTTAGTCCCATTATTCAGAAGATTGCTTTTGTTGGACTGAATGATAGCCACTGGAGCAGTGAAAGTTTATTTTAGCTTTCTTAGGATTTCTACACCTCAACGCTTGCCTGATCTGTAGGTTTAGCATGTTCTATTGTACTGAAATGTATTTGCCTTCCTGTGGTTTCTCACTGTTTTGATCATTTTGAAGTATAATGCTTTTCTTCCTGCTAGAACATTTCTTATAATGTTTCATTATCAACTCTGTTTCTTGTACTCTCAGAGAAAGTAAGTTCTCTGTATCTTAAATATATATATATATTTTATATATATATGTATTTATCTATTAAACATATTAAATATATATACATACATACATATATATGCATATACATATACACACACACACATATATATATATATATATATATACACATATGGAATTGTAGAAGTATTTTAAGAGCAAAGTTAACCACAGGACTTCTGTCCAGTGTTTCTGCTGAGTAGCCCAAAGGTTCACTGAGAACTGTACATAAAGGTTGGTACTTGGGATATTTTATCTTTGTTTTGATGTCACATAAAATTAAGTCCTTGATAGTCTGTATGATGCTTTGTGATGATGAGGAAGATAATGCAATCTATTTCTTTATAGACTAAGGGAAGCAGAAATTGGTGGAACAAGAATGAGTAATCACCCAATTCTGTAATTGGGAAACCCCATTCTGATTATTCTATTTTTACTAAAATATAAGGAAATAGAAGGAATCTGCAAGAAGCTCATAGAAATGAACATATTTTAAAAAATGTTGGTCCGACTTTATCTTGTCTTACCCATGAGCCAGTAAAATTCCCTCTTTAGAGTACTTTTGATTATTTATGGGTGACTATTGTTTCAATATTTGCTCTTGGTAAACATCTGCAGAACATGTATCATCACCATGTGGTCAAAGTCCTTCAGGGGAATCCAAATGAGTATATGTGTTGGATATGACATTCTAACTAAATTGTAATTAAAAGTTGGGTTTTGGTTGGCCCAACTTTAAAACTCAGCTAAAAGTAGCATAAGGAAAGGAATACAACTTAAACAAGCAAAAGTACTTTTACTTTCTTAATTTACATTGAAGAGAATATACTCTTCAAATACTCAAAACAGCAGCTCAGATTAATTTAAGTGTTCAATATAAACATAAGAAAACATATTGTAATTTCTATTCTGCTTTATTTGCTTTTTTAGCTGATAAATTTAAAAATACTGTTTTATGAACATGATGAAACATGACTAATACTACAGGTATACATATACATGTCATAATTATGAGGGGTAAGTCCTTGAAAAAATGAGGGCTGTACACTTTTTATGTCTGAAATATTTCAACATTGTAATAATAGAGAAGTGAAGGAAAAAAGAGGAAGGAAAACAAGAAAATTAGTATGCTTATTTATAGGAAAAATATTATAATGGTATAATGTTTAGGGGAATATAGACTAGGAATAGAAAGGCACTAGGAATCAGTATGTGTTTTCTAAAAATGAATCACAATTATAATACACAGTAATTTAGGATTTTTTTTTCTTATCAGTGTTTTATACAGTGGGTTACATGCAATAAATTCTTACTTTTGTGATTTAGTGACATTTTCATCATGTTAATAGTTGATGATTCAAGAAAAATGTAGCAGACACATTTTGGAGTGATTTTAGACATGTCTTTGATAATTAACTCATGTTATATAGTTGTTCAGGTTTATCAAATATTTGTAGTTTCTATTTTGGTGAAATTTTGTCTCTCATTTGCCTTTTTATGAATTGGCCTTTACTGATTTTTTGTCATATTTATATGGAATTTTTATATTATAAAGTAATTAACTCCCTTTCCTGCTGTTTTTATTGTGAATATTTTCTGAATTTTATTGGCCTTTTTATAGTGTGTTTGTTTGGTTTGTTTTAAATTAGGTAATAGTAAAAGCTACCAATATTTCTCCTTCTGATATTTTCTATTAGTTCAAAATTTCAGTTCTTTTTCAATTCGTAACATATAAAATTTTAACTTAATTTTCTCTTCAGTTTTTTTTCTTTTTTAGCTTAGTTGTTACTTAGCATGGTTGAGTACAGTTCTTGAGTATCTCAAGTGTATTTACGTCTCTCCATCCCTCTGCCCCAACAGCAAGTTAGTCAACCTTGACTCTTCTGTAGACCATTGCATCAGATACCTCATTTTTCTCTCCATTCCAGTCTTGTCTCTTTTCAGTCCATTCTCCATGTTTCAGATGGAGTGAGCTGTTCATTTCCCTTTGATGCTCAAAATCTTTCCTGGTTTTCTAATGCATAAGCAAACTTTATCTCATGCCCTTTGTGATTGCCTGCCAAACCTCACATTTCCCAGCAGTTTGCTGCTTGTATATCTCACTTCACCCAAATGCAATGTCTCAGTTTCATGAAAGCAGCAAAGGCTTTCTCTCTTTGGTGGCTTTCTATGCCTTCTTCCTGACAATTTTCTTTTTTTATGTTTATCTTCATCTCTTATCCAAATTAGTGCTTTATTCAATTCATTCAACCAATATTCACTGAGGGCTATTTTGATCAAAATAGTGTCCAGTTTTCAGAATGTACAGCTTAGTTGGGAAGACAGAAAAGTAGAAATAAAAAGAAAAAAGCACAAGTAGACATAAAATGAAAATTTGTGACAAGTGTTATAAAAAATAGGATCCAATGAAATTGAATAACAAGGGATAAATAATCTGTTAGAAGTACAAAAACAGTATCTGAAAAAGTGGCAGTTAAATTTACAATTGAAGGATTAGGAGGAGTTAAACAGGATAAAAGTAGAATATAAGTATGCCTGTGATTCAACTAATCCTTTAGACATCACCATTTCTAGGAAACTCTGTAACAGCCTAAGTGGGTTAAGCTCTGTGCTCAGAGAAAACTTTCATCTCTTCTTATCAGAGCTCGTTTTTACCATAGTTAGTCATTAAAAAAATAATAGCAATGAACTATTTGACTCATGGATTTACTATTTTTTTTTCTATTTCTGGTTAAAGTTGCTGCACTCTGCAGTCTGACAGTATACATTTATATCAATTCACACCTAAAAGGCTATCACATTCTCATTGCCTATCAACCTGGAATCCATGCCTGGAAGGCTTTCACATTCCCATCACATCTATTTCAGAACCATATACTTATGTATAAGAACAGGGCACTATGCCTTCAATTCTGAGAGGCTGCAACTAGCAACATCTCTTTCCCCAGGAAGCACTAAGGCATAAGTCTTCCAAACTTGCACCTTTGTTTGGTAAGAAATTCTTGTTGCCATTTATAACACTTAATACAGAAGCATTATCTAGATGACCTTCCTGAATTCCTGATGGTTATATATATGTAAGTGTCTCTATTTGTCACTGACCACTGCTTAGAGCCAGAGAAATCAATGCCCCCCACATTCACAGAAACTCCTGGCTAGCCCCCTGCTGATCAGTGCTGAATAAATGGTTAGATTTCAGCCACATTTGGCTATACAGGTATAATTATTTAAAAAGCCACCCTAAACTCCTTGCTGCAAGCATCTTCCTATATTGCACTTGGCGGTTGTCTGGGTCCAGCTTGCTCTTCCTCCCCAAATCTTGGTGACTCACTCAATCCATCACTGCTTTTCAGTGTCTGCTTAAATATCATTTCTTCAATGAGACCTTCCCTGACCTCACGATTTTCTATAGCATTCTCTGTCACCATCCATTCCCATTATTTTAGCGGCCAGTAATCCTAACATTCTAATGTTGATAAGATGAAATCAGTAGGCAAAAATGAGCATCTTTCTGAACCTGTGCTCATCCCTTGATGAGGTTGGTGTATGTTCTGTATGTTTAACAGAGAAATCACTGCCCCTGATCCAATGGGAGTTTCAACCCTGCCTCCTTAAGTTTCATAATTACCTTAAGGAGTTATTTGTTATGTTTTTCCAAAGTCCTTTCAAATACAATATTGTCCTCATTCAGTGCTTCCACAACTGTTAAAAGATGATATCCTCCACCAGATGACCCAAAGCACTTTCTCAAATATCATGACTCTACTGCGCAAGTGAAGGCTTATTTCCCCTTATCTTTCTGAACAACCAGATGCTTACTTGTAATCATTTCTTAAATCTAACTCTGACTCTCTATCAGGCAATTCAAAATTTCTGTATTTGGGGAACGACATATCGCTCTGTTTCTGTTCAGCATTGTTTGATTAACACAGATTTGAATTTTGCAGACTTTTTAAGCACTGTCACAATCAGAGATGCAGATAGACTCCAAGAAGTGGACATAGTACCATAAGTTAATGGTTCCTTAATATTATTTCTTAAATCAAGGTCACAGGCCTATAGATCTCCTAGACTGTTTAATAAAATGCCTTTGAAATATTTCATGCTGCCAATCTCACTTCTTATTCCAGAAGGGGAACACGTTACTCTTAGTGTGTAACTTTTCCTTCATCTTCCATTTGTCATAGTCTGACATCAGTGAATCTGCAAAATCAAAACTCTATACTTAGAATTCTGGTACCTTTCTCCCAGAGTCTTCTGTGACTTCAGTAGTCCTCTCCCAGAGTTTCTTTATTACTGATAATCTGAGTGAGCAGCATGTGCATAAGGAGGAGGAGGGAGAAGATATCTTTCTTGACTGTTTGGGTTTAAGCAGACTCAGACTTAGGGCTTACTTTTGACTTTCAGTTTCTTTCTGAGACTCTGGGTTTATTATAAGATTAACAAGATGTAAATAACTATTAGTACTCTGGCCAAAAGGGCAATGCAGGGAAACATGGAAAATCTATTGCTAATAAAATTAAGGACTGAAATTTATTGTTGCCTGAGGTCCACTGTCAAGGATGACCTTTCTCTTCTCTTTATGAATATGTTCAACAGTAGTGGTCCTGTAATAGGGAAGAACAAACCTGACTCCATATTAGACCTGTTCTTTTAGCTGTAACCCTGTGCTCTGTTTCCTGTGCTTAGTCATGCTGGTTATGCACCTTTTTTTAAAAGAATGTTGCCTATAGACTGAAACATACAGGATAGGCCATTCTCAAGATTCTGACCTTTAAGGGTATAACATTTTTTTCCATTCACACAGAGATAAAAATTTGCCGAACAGAGAATAACATTTATCTTGCTGGAGGTTTAGAGGAACACTGTGACCTGACCTACATGGACAGCTGCAAGGACAAAGGATTCTGATACCAAGAAGTTTGCAACAACCAACTACATCCTGTACCCTTTTTAGCATAAAAGGAGCTTGAATTCTAACTTGGGGAAGATGGTTATTTGGATACTAGTCCACCATCTTCTTGGTCAGCTGGCATTCTGAATAAAGTTGCTATTCCTTGACCCAACATCTTGTCTCTTGATTTATTGGCCTGTCATATGGCCAGCAGTACTAGCTTGGACTTGGTAACAGTCCCTCTAGCCTTGAAGAAATTGGCCAGGAAATGGGCAGTTCTATTGGATATACCTCAATTTTACTGATCAGAATTGAGCCAATGGTTCATTGGGGCTTGGCTGACTTTTGCCCAAGTCTGCAGTCATGTTTCCTAAAAGCCATACAGAATGATGGGGACATAAGACAGATGGGAGGAAGAAAATTGATGGAAAGAATACAGAAGAAAGAGGGACTGTTAGGTGTGTATGCAGGAAATTGTGGAAGTGGAGGAGGAGCTTGAAGGAATGAAAAGGTAGACCTACCATGTGCTAGACAACACCAAAATTGCTCTGGTTTCAGCTCAGAAAAGAATGGGAACTCAGAAGTAAACTAGTCCTAAATTATTGCAAAGTTTCCTTTTTCACTCTGCATTACAGAACAAAATTCTCTGTCTCCTGTATGTTACGATGTTGTTTTTTTAAATTGTAAAATTTATGCAGTGTGTTTATTCTTAGAATAGCTCCTTTATGGCATAGGAACAATTTCTGGGCAGATCTTATGTCTGCAAGGAAAATCCAGGCAGTAGGACCATACATAGATCTCTTGGATACTAAATATTTTGGATTACTAAATACTAAATCAAAGCGAATTGATGATGGTAATCCAAACTTTGGTCACCTTTTGGTAGTTGCTATGTGATTTGGAGTTATATTTTGGCACAGACAGTTCATGCTTCTGGTTGCTTATCAATGGGAGCCTATAAATAAGAGAACACGGAAGGAGTAAAAAGGAAGAGGAACTAAGCACCAAAAGCTTAGATAAAATTATGTATGAAACATATAGGAAAGCTCTGTCCCCTAAGATTTTAGCCTATGTACACATTTATTTTCCATTATACAAAAATATGTTAAAATAAATGACTTACTTTAAAAAAAAACAACAGAGTTTGGGCCAGACTACATACATACACATCAGAATAGAATATTTACTATAATTTGTTAGTTAGTGGATTCCAAGTGAGTTCTTTTTACATAATTTGCTTGCCCTGCTTGTCATAAAATCAGAAATGATACAGCCAGACTTGAGGAGGATGTGCTACATTATTTTATTTGATTTCATTTAAATAGATGATAGGCTTCTTTAACTCTTTTTGAAATCAAAGAGAATAAACATAGATTATGTAGTCTCAATTTGGTAATACTCCCTCTGCTTACACAGCGTACGGAAAGTATTGGCTAATTATATTTTACATGAAACAAGAACATAATTTCCAATGTTTTGACAGGCAACAAATTGCACATTAGTTAGCTGTAAATAAATTTATTAGAAACAGTTGTCCTTGTTTGTAGATCCTCCTTTGAAAGAGTAAATTAATTTAAGGCACATCATTCACAAGAAATGTATTATAAAATCAAAGCAATGGTTATAAAAGATCAGAAACAGAGACCAAAGCATACCTACTAAGTAGCAGAAGAAATCTGATATTGCAACAAGATGAAAGAAGAAAGTGTGTGAGGTCTCTGATGTCAGCATGGTGCCTCCTGGTAATCAGACTTTCAGTCATGATTCATTTGGCTCGATTATTCTACTAATAATGTTATCTGAGCTATAATATAAACATAATATCGGTTTCCACGGAGAAATGTAAATTTCACATTGTTAAGCAATTCTTTTTTTCTTGAGGATTCTTTCATTGTCAATTAATTGGTAGAAATGTCAGCTTTCTTAGACTTCAGGATGCAGTGCTATGAAGTAAATTCAAAATGAGTATATGGGAGTGCTAATTTTTCTACAATATGATTTAGATTACCTAACTAAAACAGAGAATTTACCTGGAAACTGCCATTTTATGTGGGTGATTATTCAGCTTGTGTAAAAATGGCACAATTCAGTCAGAAATACAATTTTCCATATGTGGGAGGTTGAGTCAAAATTCGTCTGATTTTCTTAGTAGTTAGTATTCATTAAGTGATATCTGGTTTCCAGAAATTGGGTTAACTGTTTTACATACATCTCTTTTAATTTTCCCAATAACCTTTAGAGATAAGGTGAATAGCCCTAAACCAAGAATGAGGAAAATGAGGCTTGGGGGACTGTAGCAATCCAGCCAACTTCACGAAAGATAGTACCTGTATAAATTTCAAATTTTAAGGAAATACCACAGGTTAAGTACCTCAGGAAGTAGCTTCTGAGCCAGAGGTAAGCAGGCAAGAAGTTTACTCAAAAGTGTTCATGAGTTTATCACCTTTGGAAGAGAAAGGAAGAAAGCAGGATGGTCCACAAGGAGAATGTGGAAGGCATTACTTTACTCTCCAGGGAGTTTTGAGGCTACGGTAGCCTTTCAGAGCTTTGAAGGGGATAGCATATTATATCCTTGTGTCACTCAGTCATTGGCTGTGGCCTGTTCTGAAGAGGGGGATGGTCTTGGGAAGGAAGGCATCTTCAGAAGAGGTAATTCCCAAAGAGGGCTGAGTGCTGAGGGCTTTTTGCGGGCAGCACTCCCAGTAGTTGGGGAATAAACTGCTGGTCCAAAGGAGGATCTGGGCAACCTCATAACATCCACTATGTGCATATATCTATATAGATACATAGACATATAGATATATATGGAAATGTCTGCTTAAAGTACTGGTGAAGCTCTGATTCATAGTAGAATGTAACATGCACCAACATGATATTAAATTTACTAAAATGTACTGATATGATTAGAAGGTAATTTCAGTTGCATACAATTTTAAGTTCAGACTTTAAGACTGTGGCTTTCACATAATAATATGTAATAAAGCAATAGCTTGTAGTAAGACCTAGTGGAAATATGTCTTTAAAACTATCAATTATGTAAGTTGTACTAACTACAAATTCACTGTATTTCTGGCTGTTGTTCATAAAGCAATAACTACAATTTAAAAATGCCTTTGGATCACATGTCTCCATTTGTATATATTCATGGATTGCATATGAACACAAAATATTGATAGAAAATTAAATGTAACTTTAATGCACAGGATATTAGTGGAAAGTATAAATTGTATTTTTAAATATAGAAGTAAACTTTGTATGATAGCCAAACTACTTACACTGAAAGAAGGAAAATTATATAATGGACATGATATGTATGTGTATATATATCTATACACACACACACACACATATATATAAATAATCAGCTTCAAAGAAAAAGTATGATAGTAAAGAATATAAACATATGTAAAATTAAAATATCTCATATAATGAATACTCCAGAAATATATCCAGAGGCAGGTGAATGAGAAAAGAGATTATTTTAATTATAGTGGGTTATAATGGGAGGTTCAAAAATAAAAAATGGTTCTGCCTGCTTGATTTCCAGTTCAAACTACTGTATCTCCTCTGGAGAAAGACTAAGAAAAAAATATCTATTTATATGAATTGACCAGATTTTCAAAATATAACATGGAGTTTGCAAACTTAAAAATTTGCTTAAAAGCAACAATAAAATATTTTAAGACAGAGTAATGTTTTATAAGTATAAATTAAAGATCATGTTGCAGGTAATATAAAGTATTAAATTAACAATCTTAATAGATTCTCACGTTAATATATATCCTATAGATTTTATCTTTGTATTAGAAACTAGCACTATGCAACAGAATTTTTTATTATACCCTTAATTTAATTTAATCTTTATTTTAATTTAAAAATATACTTGTGGTTTGTGGCTACTGTATCAGACAGCACACTGATAGACCTTTTCTAAGACAAATGTTGACACTGCAATTGCAATGGAAAAAGGCAAACGTCATAGACAGAAGAAAATATTAGGTGAGTAAAATATTGTGGGTCCTAAACGAACTATTGTATACCCAAATTACTGCCTTAGAAGGCTCACGAAAGGTACTTTTTCGCAGGACAATGAAGTAAATGGTGTTATAATCCTTATGGACCACTAGGAGGCACTGAATTGATAACACAGGAGGACCAGGGAAAGAAAAGCCACTCTATAAAATAAACATGCCAGGTTAAAAGGTCCTGACATTGACAAAACAAGGCTAAAGATAAGTGTTGCTTGTTTGACCACTCACTCTTTGTGTTTGGGCGAACAGTGTCAGTGAGCCAGAAATAAAGGCCTTAAGTAGTACGTGTGTTCTCAGACAAGCTATCCTCCTACAGGATTTCTGCTTTGAATGCTTGTCATGAACATGACAGGCAGGAAGCCATGGCAACTAGAAATATATGAAAGGCATCAGAGAGCAAAGCTAAACTATTCTGCCACTATGACAAATACTATATTTGCATTTTCCTGATTTACCTAAATTAAAGCTTTCAAATCCATTTATGTAGACTTTTAAAGAAATTAATACTTGGTGTTGAAAGATAAACACACCCCTTAAAAATTTGAAGAAAAGAAAAAGAAATAAAGAAGACTTACACTCATTTAGTCTTGCATAATAGTCTGTTTTCACAAATAATTTCTGGAGAAAAAGAAAGCTACAAACAAATACAATTCCAGTTGATATTATTTACTTCCCAATGGAAATGCATATTGCACACAAAATCTTATGTATAAGATAAAATAAACATTTAAATGTCTATTAACTATAGTTTGGGATTGCATTAGTTCTTTCTCTGCATAATTAAACAAATGTTTAATTGACCTTAAACTCAGACTTGAAAAACTAAAACTAACAAAGGAAATAAATCAAATGTAGAATTTCACAGACTGCTTCTCTCTCTCCAAACCTTTTTTTCTCCTATAATTTACCTAAAGCAGTAACTTGCTCCACTCAATCTGTATTTTTTACAAGGCTGATTTTTGATATAATAGGAGCTCATATCAGCTTATTTTTGGAAGGATTTTGTTGTATATTACATGAATACTTTAAAGACTACTTTATACTGAACACTGTAGCACTCTTCGTTTATAACTGAAATAAAATAACAGCATACACATTGAAAAATAATTTTTGCTCCAAATGTAAAACTATTAAGCCCTCTGTGTAAAGGCTGCTGACCCTAAATTTTGCACCTTCCCTTAACTGAAGGGCCATCTGATTCTGGATGGGACTCACCCTAACCATTGTTAATTGCACATTTCCTTTTTTCTTCAGAAATAAAAAAATGAGATTCTGATGAAGAACTCCAGTCTATAATACAGCATCCTAGGAAATTTTTAGCTGAGAAGAAACACAGATTTCATCTTGACTGCGCAGGGTAAGTATACTAGAGTGGTTAAGCTCTGAGGACATTTTGCCTGGGTCCAATTTCAAGACACTTCCTTTAGTTATACTAGTCTTCCCTCTATATATTGGAGGTTGTAATCACACCCACCACATAAGGTTGCTAAAGGAAACGCACTAGCAGAACACCTGGCGCTCAGCAAGCCCTTGATAAATGTTAGCTGCTATCTACGTCACCGTCAGCAACACTGTCATCATCATTATCATCCTCATCATGTTGATCATCTCAGTTCCTTTCAGTAATTTGGCAGAGTACAAGTGAAAAGAATTTCATATAAGTACTTCTACAAAAACTCTACAGAAACTTTTTTTGTAATTTTTTCTAACTTTTAATCATTTTTAATAGGGTGGTATAAATTGAACAGCAGAGGTTCTACAGGCAGCCTATGATCCAAATCTCTTTTTTCATGTCCCTCAACTAGCTTTGCATAAATATTTTTAGCAGTTCTAAGAGATTTCCCATTTTTGAGTTGGAGGTCATTCCAAACCTCAAATAGCCCTTTAGGGAACTTTCACAGGCTTATTTATACTCAACCACTGTTTTCTGAAAACTAGTACCAGTGTAAAAGTGCTGTTCCCTCAAGAGAACAATTAAATGTTTTTCCAGAAAACGTAAGGGGTTAGTAAAAGAATGTGCATTGAAAAAGGGGAGAGAAAAGAAAAAAACAGTCGTCTGTAAAATCAAAAATGGCAATTTTCCAGAGGAGTTCAAAGTTTAGGTTTAGCAGCCTGACTGGCTTGGCTGTGATCTTAGCGTCTCACCTCACTGGCTGTGCACACCAGTCAGGATTGCTAAGTTTGGCTGTGATACAAATACATGCCATTTTTTTTTTTTAATTTAAGATAACTAAGGTTAATTTCTCATTCACAGCTCTTTTATCTTTTATCCTCATGGGTTTACAAGAGTCCTCTTCTCCACATCTTCTTCATTCCTAAAGGTTTCTGCTTGCCTTATCCTCCATGATCCCAGAAGTAGGCAAAAGAGAACATGGTGAATTTTTTGCTGGTTCTGAAAGATTATGCCCAGAAGAGACAGGTACTTCTACTTACCTTGTATTAGATAAGCTAAAAATCATTGTCATACCTGAATTTAACAAGAAGGGAATATATAATTATTCTAAAGGGAGAAAGCTCAAATATTAATGAACTAATAAGACAGTCTATCATGTTGGATGACTATGTAGCAATAAGTAAACTTTGTATCCTTCAAGTTTTCTAATCAGTGAAGTGGGAAACATAATAAAACCCTTTTTATAGTGTTGCTGTGAGGACCAAATAAGAGAACACTTTTAAAGCACTTAAGGGATTTATCTGAACATGGCAAGTGGTTAATTAATGGCTTTTGTTACTCAGATTCCATGGGAGAAAAATCATAATTTAAAAACCATAGTTTCTAAAAATAACGAATATTTTATAATTATTTCACAAGTGATAATTGATATTCATGGCATTGTTTTTGAGATAGTATTATTTTTATTTGACAAATGAGACAGTAGGTTATGATTGATCAAGTCATGACCCAAATGTAGCTCTTCTGATTCTTGAAAATGAGACATGTAAAATTTGGGGGGACCAAAATTGAGGAGAGCTCATGAAACATCTGCTGAAAAAAATATATACGTGCAAAATTTTGTATAAAATTTCAAAAGTTCACTGACTGCCTGAAATACAGGCAGGTTAAGTACCCCATTTCTATATAACAGAACAGAAATAGACTCATAGATACAGAAAACAAACTACTGGGTGCCAGTGGGAAGTGGGGGTGTGGGGTTGGCAAGATAGGAGAAAGGGAATAAGAGGTACAAACTATTAAGTATAAAATAAATAAGATACAAGGATGTAATATACAGCACAGGGAATATAACTAATATTTTATAATAAATGGAGTATAACTTCTAAAAATATCAAATCACTGTGTTGTATACCTGAAACTACTATAACATTGTAAATCAACTATTCTTCAATTTAAGAAAAAAGAACCCCATTTATAGCAATTGCTTCTTTCTGTTGGAAACTCAGCCTTACATTCAACTTGTATTTTGACCATAAGGCTGGGCTTCCATCAGAAAGTTCTTATTTAGAGCTTTTAATATACATTGGCAAGTCTTTAAGTGGAGAATAGAAATATCTTTAATTATTTTTCAAAACCGTTTGAACAAAAATTATAAATTCATGGCACATCTGACAGGAATAACTTTTTTATTAAAAAAATGATTCAACAATGAGAGGTATTAGTGGAACATGTCATTGACAGGGATGGGTCTAATCCTATATTCAAATTCTAGTTCTATGATTTTCCTGACTACTTCAACTTACCTGTCTGGTTCTACTAGTAATCTTCAAATAGTCTTCTAATACCTCTAGTATGGAAATGGAGGATTCTTAACTTCACTGAATACTAAGCTGTGCCTATTATATACTTATCGGAGTAGATAATCACAGAAATTTCCAATATTAATCCCTTTCTTTTCCCATCAAGGTGTAGAGTCTTTATTTCTAACTTTAAACATGAGCTGGCCTTGCTTTGACCAAAAGCTGTGGTGAAAATGGTGATTTTAATTTAATACATATGCAAAAATGATGATTTTAATTTAATACACATGTGCCTGGGTTTAAGAGGAACTGCAGTTTGCATTAATGTGCTCTCTGGGGAAGGGAGACCTTGTGTAAGAAGAACAGCTACCTTGAGACTATTGTGCTATAAGAAAGCCTCAAGTTGCTATGTGGAGAGACCCTGTGCAAGAACACTAGGGGCCAGACATACGTGTGAAGCTGACATGTATCTTTCACCCAGCCTATCACCTGGTTAGTGCAGCAAGTGAGTGACTTCAGCTGATGTCTCATGGAGCAGAAGAGCAGTCCAGCAGAGCCCAACCAACTCAACAGAATCGTAAGAAATAACAAAATGATGTTGTTTCTTGTCATTAAGTTTTGGAGGGACTTTTTATGCAGCAATAAAGGATTGAAACACATATTAAATATACAGTTTAAATGATCTTATCTATAAGGATTTGTTAGTTAAATGAAATGAAATGAAAAACTTAATTTTCAGAAAATGAAATCTTATTTTGGTTGTTCTATAAGATCATTGATTTATTTCATTTTGTTTTCAATATATGTATCATGGATTTTTTAAAAGCATTTATGTAGTTGAGTTAAAGGTTTAAAATATGTCTGCTAGGAATTTTATAGTAATCTTGGCTTACATTTATGTCTTTAATCCATTTTGAGTTAATTTTTGTATATGATATTAGAGAATGTTCTAATTTCATTCTTTTACATGTAGCCATGCAGTCTTCCCACTACTACTTATTAAAGAGACCATCTTTTCTCCATTGTATATTCTTGCCTCATTTAATGTGGATTAATTGACCATAAGTGTGTGGGTTTATTTCTGGGCTCTCTATCCCATTCCATTAATCTATGTGTCTGTTTTTTTGCTAGTACCATACTGTTTTGATTACTGTAGCTTTGTAGCATAGTGTGAAGTCCAAGAACATGATTCCTCCAGTTCTGTTCTTTCTCAAGATTGTTTTGGCTTTGTCTTCAGTTTCTTTCAACAGTGTCTTCTAGTTTTCAGAGTACAGTTATTTTGCCACTTCAGGCAGGTTTATTCTTAGTTTTTTTATTCTTTCTAATGCAGAATGCAGTGGTAAACATAGGCAGAATACTCTTTGACATAAATTGCAGCAATATTTTTTTTTTGGATCTGTCTCATAAAGGAAATAAAAGAAAAACATGGGACCTGGAAACCATTGGGAAAAAACCAAAAAGACAACCTACTGAATGGGAGAAAACATTTGCAAATTTTATAACTGATAAGAGATTAATATCCAACATCTATAAACAGTTCATACAACTCAACATCCAAAAAAAACAAACAACCCAATTAAAAAGTGGATGGGAGACTGAACAGACATTTTTCCAAAGAGAAAATGCATATGGCCAACAGGCACATGAAAAGATGCTCAACATCACTAAGCATCAGGAAAATGCAAATCAAAACCACAATGAGATATCACCTCACCTGTCAGGATGGCTGTCATCAAAAAGAACACAAATACAAATGTTGGTGAGTATGTGGAGTAATGGGAACCCTCCTACACTACTTGTGGGAATGAAAATTGGTGTAGACACTATGGAAAACAATATGGAGGCTTCTCAAAAACTAAAACTAAAACTACCATATAACCCAGCAATTCCACTGCTGGGTATATTTCAAAAAAATAAAAAGAAAAACCCAAAACACAGATTTGAAAAGATACATGCACCCCAATGTTCATAGCAGCATTATACATATACAGTAGTCAATATGTGGAAGCAAACTAAGTGCCCATCAGTACATAAATGTATAAAGAAAATGTGGTATGTGTACGCAATGGAATACTACTCAGCCATAAAAAAGAATGAATTGTGCCATTTGCAACAACATGGATGGACTTGGAAAGCATTTTGCTAAGTGAAATTATTTAGACAGAGAAAGACAAATAGTTTGATATCACTTATACGTGGAATTTAAAAAATATAACAAATTAATGAATATAACAAAAAAGTAGCAGAGTCACAGATTAAAGAACAAACCAGTGGTTACCAGTGGGAGGATTGGGAGGGGCAATATAGGGATAGGGAAATTGGAGGTACAAACTACTTGGCTGTAAGAGAGGCTCAAAGATGTATTGTACAACATTGGTAATATAGTCAATATTTTGTAATAACCATAAATGTAGTGAAACCTATAAAAATTGTATTAAAAATATCTGCTATTTATATCTGGAAAAATATGCACAATTTTTAAACAGGGTAAAATGTGTTTTTTGTATATTAAATTCATAATTATAGACATGTCACTCTAAATCCTTCCTTGCCTCTTTAGCATGAATCAGGGCAGTTTCCTGCTTAATTTTCATCTCACAGTTTTTTTTTTATATCAATCTCTTTTATTCTAGTAAAAATATTGACTATTTCTGTTTCCTTCCAAACACATATTTTCATTTTTCTATGCCTAATGATAACTTCCTTCCTTCTTCTTGTTGACTGCCTTAATTATTTTTATTTACTCTCAAAAACTGTACTTAGTTTCAAACTTATCTGCAAAACTTTCAGTGAAATCACCTATCAGAACAGTTAATCACATCATGATCTATACTTATCTATTGCTGTGTAACAACATTATCACAAATGTAGTAGCTTGAAACAACACACATTTATTGTCTCACAGTTTCTGTGAATCCAGTGTTTGGGCACAGCTTAGCTGAGTTCTCTGCCTCATGATTGCACAAAGCTAAAACCAAGGCTACAGTCTCATATGCTGCTAGTCTGGGGAAAGATCTGCTTCCAAGCTCATGTGAGAGTGGACAGCATTCAGTTGCTTGCAGGCTGTTGGACTGAGAACCTTGGTTTCTTGCTGGTTATTGTTCACAAGTCACCATTATTTACTTTCCATGGAACCTTTTCTAGGGACTAGCCCACAATGTGACATTTTGCTTCTTCTAAGACAGTAAGGGAGATCGTCTCTTAACAAAACAGATGTCGTAATTTTACATAGTGTCATCACTGAACTGACATCCATCACTATTATGGACTGAATACTTGTGTCCTCCCAAAATGCACATGTTGAAGCCACAATCCCCAATGTGATGGTGTTTGAGATAGGGCCTCTAAGGAAGTAGTTCAGGTTGAATAAAACCATAAAGGTAGAGCTCACGTTCTCTTGGGTTAGCTTTCTTATAAGAAGAGACATCAGAGAGCTGACAGTCATTCTCCCTCGTGCATAAGCACTAAGGAAATGCCATGTGAGGATGTAGTGAGAAGATCACCGTCTACAAGCCAGGAGAACCCTCACCTGAACCCAAATGGGCCAGAATCTTGATCACGGATTTCCCAACCTCTAGAAATGTGAGAAATAAGTGTCTGTTGTGTAAGTCACTCAGCCTGTGGTATTATTATAGTAGTCCACAAAGACTAATTGCCTCTAAGGTATTCTTTGATTAGAAACAAATCTACCCAAAGAAAGGGAACTCACACAAGACATGAAGACCTGCGGGTAGAATTGGTGGGGGCCACATTAGAGCTTGTCTACCAACTATTTCTCACTTTTTTGTTACTCTGTTATACATGCATCTTTCTTTGGGACTTCTGGTAATCCTTAGAGCTATCCACATATATTCTCACTGTGGTTCTTAGAACATGATAATTTTGTGCTTTCTGGCTCTATTTGAATTTAGTCATGGTCCCATGACTTTCTTTGACCAGTGAAATGTGAGTGGAAGTTATAGTGTCATTTCAGAATGGAAACTTTAAAAGCCAGTGAGTGATTCACCTTGTTTCTTTCCCCTTGCTTTGCTGATGGTAAAAGATGCCACAAAACAGAGCTTCTGTCTGCCTGGATCCTGGAGCCATGATTATGGGCACAGTCTTACCCCTAAACTCTACTGGGCATGTAGTATGATCAAGGAAATTGTTTTTATTGGGCTAAGCTAATAAAATGGTAGAGATATTTGTTACTGCAGCTCAAATCATGTTATTCTGATACAGAGTTTTATATATGCTTTTTTATTCTTATGTGTTTACCCCTAAACTCAGTGGGCCTGCTTTGTTTACCCCATGATATTCAGTTTTTAACTAAGTATTTGGCAGATGGTAAGAACTCCACTACTATTTATTAAATAAATGATTAGATTAATAAATAAATCTGACTCTCACTAACTCCTTTATACATTTGCCTACCTTTGCCTGGACTAGAGCAGATATTCCATAATTTTTATCAAGTTACACTGAGTGTTTATCCTGATGATTTTAACATTAGCTTCATGATCCCTTGACTTATATTCTAATAAAATTGAACCAATTTTATTGTTTGTTAAACAACTCCTTCCTGTGAGCATTCATACCCAGAGCCTTCTCATTTTTCTCTCCTAAAATTCCTCAGTCTCTGAGTTCTTGAATCTTGAATCTCTCCCACTCTATCCTCTCTACTCTTCACTTCCTTATTCTTAAAAATCTGATTAAGTTAATCATGACCTCGAATTCCTTAAGCTTTTCCTGGTTTAACAGTCCATTTATAATTTTTACACCAACCCCACCATCACTATTGCTATGGTTTCTTTTCTTTCCTGGTGTTGTGAACATTTCTGTCAAAAGGCACACAATATTGCCCCTAGGTCTTTGAGTTTCTAAACCCCTCTCACTTTCTCCTGTAACTGCAGTGTAAATATGCATTTTTAAAATGACCACAAGTCTTGCTTGCTCTTCTCCTGACTCTGAGATATGGAATTCGATGGAGAAGAACTCTCTTGACTGGCTTGATGAGCATCTGTGTAACCTCACAGAACCTATCTTGCTGTTACTGTGAATGGACGTTACCATGAGCACCTCTCACTTTTGATTGTGACGTTTCCAAGGACAGTTTACTTTTCCTCCACATACATGTGTGTTTGTGCTACTTGTAATCTAACATAGTAGAGAGAACATAATCAAGCAATCAATAGCAATTTATGAATAAACACAAAATTAAAGAGAAATAATATTAAATTCAACCATCTAAAAGTTGCACATCCAGTTGTTCTGGTGTGCAGACTATTAAAAGACATCTGCAGAAGCTCGTAATTCTTTGATGAGGCTGAATGAAACTGAAGATGAGCTACTTTTTTTTTTTTCACTTAAGAGCCTATCTTGAAGACCTTGGTCAGTTTGTTTAACTTCCACTGAGCCCATTTTCTCATGTATTAAACAGAAAAAAGTCATATTAAATATGCCATTCAGTTGATATAAGAATTAAATGAGATAATACTTTGCACATACTTCATGAACTGTCAAGTTCCATGCAAATATAAAGTAAAAGTTTTTTAGCATTCCACAGAAACCAGCTACCTCCTGAGTTTATGTATTTTTGTTTATTACCATTACTCAAAAACCTAAGAATTTTCTGTCATCGTCTCTTGTTGCTGAATGGAAGACACAAACAGTAGACAATGAAAGTCTTTGTGTCAAAATTTTGAAGATCTGTAGGTAGAATTTTAAGAAAAATGTATACAGAAGGCAAAGTATGACAGGATAATTATATGCTCTCAAATACTGGCTTCAAAAATATGTCAGAAAAAAATAAGCTTAGGAAAATAGGCTGTAAGTTCAAAAAGATGGTTATTTTAATACTATATTTTAAAGAAATTGTATAGAAATAGCTCATTTGTGAGAAAATGTAATTCCTCTTGTGTTATAAAGGCTACAGAATCTTTACACAATGTTTTAACAAATTGGTTTTATTTCTTAGAGCTCTAAGGGACTATTTTTGTTACCTTCCTGATTACTTTAAAACTCATAAAAAATGTAAACACATTCATTTCTAATGATCCTATATTTTCAAATTTACCAAAAAAAAAAAAAAAAAAAGAGCGAAAAAAAATTCTATCTTTGTTTCAGGGACTAGATGAATTAGACATGTCATACAGAAGAATTTCAAAATAAATTACTGAATCAGTTGCTGATGTGAGAAAATTGCATGTGGAAAATTTTATTTTGATATATTCTCACAATACCTAAGTAATAAGACCTGCTTAGGGATATAACCTACCTATTTCATACTGTCAGGAATTTTGAGAATCTGTTGTGATAAGTTCTTAGTGGCTTTTTCTAAAATATATTAAGGAAATTCAACTTAGGCAAATTTTAATGAGCCATATTCTAAGTGATGTATTTTGTCCATACATTTATATTTGATTCACAAGTGAGGGTTTAATAGTTATGTGGCTATTTTTAAAACATAGTTATGTAATATATTGTTTCTCATATTTTGATTAAAAATGAAAATATAATTTCCTCACCATGTTGGAATAATTCTCAGATTTCTTGTTTACCCTTTAGGGTACTACAAAATAACTGTAATACATGCACTCAGAGAAGGTAAGGAATATTTAAGGGAAAATGCAGTAAATCACTTCTGTTGTAACCACCACCAGGCTGAGCTTACATAATTTTATCAAAGGTATCAAACTTCATCAGAGTTTCAGTCAGCCCAATTTCCTGTGACTTTATGCTTTTATAGTAGCAAAAATTACACTGATTTTAGATAGATGTCCCAATACAATGTAGGTAAAAGAACTCAAAACAGCAAGTCCAGAGGTAAACACAGTCATTTCTGTTTTGTCACTATCTGTGTGATTTTGGGAAAAAAATATTTCTGAATTTTTTCTTCAATTAAAAATCTATGTATGCTTCTATAATGGCCTACTCCTTGCTCTAAAATTCAACCAATATTTTGGTAATTATGAACCACAAAATTATTTGTGGACATATATGTACAGGGAAGGTGTTAAAAACATATATCTAGTTTGGTAACTATTTGTTACCATGGAGTGTGACATATGACATGGGTGTAAAGGAGGAGAATAGAAAGGTAGAGACCTTGAAGATAGAGGAGGACGTCACTGTTAAATCAAGGTTACCAGGGAGAAGAACTTGGTCTTTGGAAACCGACAGACTGTGCCTCAGTAAGCACTATGAGTTTCAACAGTTAACTACTTCACCTCTCTGGGCTTTTCTTCCCTGATTTTAAAAGTCAATATGGTGGTCTCTAATGCAGTTATATCGAGTGTGCAATATATAAATTTTGCATATATGTATGTACATATGTAATATGCATATGTTATGTATATGTGTATAATCTATATGAATGTATATCTTTTAAATGCCCTGAAGATGTTGCCCCTAAGCACATGCTGTTTGTCTTTTGCTATTGAAATTTTAGTTAGGATATCATTTAACAAACAAAAATATAGAATGACTTTTCTTTACATCATGAACCCATTAATTTTTATATTGAACATCTAAAATGTTTTTAATGCTATTGTGCTATTGTGGGTACAACAGAAGATGTACAAATAGCTCAAATTCTGTAAGTCATAGAAACTACCTCTAGGAGATTTACACTTTGAGTGCCTACACTAGTTAGGGTCTCTTGAATTACACTGTTACATGATAAATTATCTCTAAATTAACTATAGAAAGATTTAGTGACCTTAAAGAATGGGCTAATTGTAGTAGCAAGTGACTTGAGATACATAGACTTCTTGAACATTAATAGTGATCACTGATATAATTATGATTTCATATTCTACTTCATTAGCTATAATTTGACATATAAAAATGATAATTGAAGCATGAAAGACAGAAGTCGGTAGTAGCACTAAAGTTATGTCAAAATTTAGCCTTCATGCCCTTTGTTATTACATCCTCCCAAGCACTGATCACTCTTCAGGGCTGACATTTCCTATGCAATTTATACACTGCTCTATTCTTAAGATTTATTTATTAAATACCTTGCATGAAACCACATAAATTTGGTCCCTTTAGAAGCCAGTCAGATTGAGGAAGGCAGTTAAAGGGATAAATGTCATGTGGTAAGTTTCAGAAGGCATTGTCCCTGAGAATAAATAATTTTTAAATTTATGGTTATAACTATGCTTTCCACTCAAGGTTAGGTTTTTTCTCTCTCTCACCTTTGCAAATTTAGTTATAATTTACTAATATTTGTGGATATGACGTGCTGGCCAAGAGCGTGGTTTGGAGTGATCTTCTGCCCGATCCATCTTCCCCAAATCATTTATTTCTTATTTGCTTGACTGAAGAAGATTAAGGAAACTGTAGGGTCTTCTCAGTTTCAAGAATTCAGTACTGGGATTGGGAGTGAGGCTTAGGATGAACTTCATTGTTATCTTTGATAGGGCCAGGTGAGCAGGTGATATATACCTACAGTTACCATTTTCATGTATTTTACCTATATTTTCCACCAAATCCAAACTGGCCAGTACAGAGTTTTTAGAAGGGGATGAATAAACAAAAATCTAAGCAAAACAAAAGAAACTCCTAGAATGAGCGCCATCATATTAAGGCTCTATCCTTTTTATGGTGCTCTGAGTAAATCTTTTATAAGGTGATAATGAACGATGAAAAAGGAGTGAACACAGTATCAGAGAAATCTTTTGGAAATAATCCATCTTCTGTAAATCCAATGATTTTTTAATTATTTTAGAAGTTGAAATTTATTTTCCTTTCTTAAATAAGCAAAGTTGTACTAAACTACAAACAATCAAATCCTATGTAGTTAGATATTGTGATGGTCTTATTTTTAATCATTGTGTGAACTTTTGAGTATTATATGTATTCATTTTTATTGTAATTTTTGGAGGGTTTATACTGTATGTTGCTTCCACATTTTCTCAGAATGATTGATTTTAGTCAATTGAACAAAATTAGTGTTTTCCTTAAAACATAATTATCATTCTAAGTAATCATCAAATGGTAACAGCTTTATTTTTTTCTTTTTAAGATACATATTTATGATGTTGGCTAGAAGTGTGAAAGTTCTTCATAATCTTTAAGTAAATAATTCTTGCTCTATTTTTATATTTTACTAGATTATTTCATAACATAATAAGAATACAGAAGGTTCTAACTTAAACTCGTGAAGCTAGAAAATTTATAGTCAGACTTAATGCATTCTAAGTCAACCATTGTGTCAATTAGGATCATTTGAGTAATAGTGTACTAACTGAATTTATTTGCATAAGTGTTGCACTGTTTTACTAAAATACAGGAGAAAAACATTCAGGAATGAAGAGGTCTTGTTTAGGTGGAAATGTGATTTTGTATTAATTCATATAATACTACTTGTAGCCAGCCATTTCCTTAATATAGCTGTATGCACTTATTTTCGGAGAATTAGGACAGATGAAAATTTATAGTCCTGTTAGTTGAATAAATTACTAATATTTCACTTGATTTGTTTTTCAATGAATTCTCATTTTAAAAGGACTTATTTGATAACGCATCTATTTAATTTCTGTGCTTTCAGTAACATCGCCCTCTCAGTGACTGGTTGTTAGTATTAACACATCAGGAAACTGTATTTCAACTCTTTGCAATTGCTTTCAAAGCTCAAATAGAATTGATACATATTATTTATAAGAATTTTTATTATATTTATAAAGATTATTAAAAATATTTTTACTTCCAAAAAGATAAACCCATTGATCATTTTCTACAGATCACTGAAAATATTTATTAGGAGTCAGAAAAAAGTATACTCAACACTTCTATTATCTGGCAGTCAGTAATATGACACTATCATATTTGGGGGGAATGTTTTTCTTAATCTCTGCATGTTTTATCCACAGCTTTTCAATTCATTTTATAATGCATTTGCAACATGTCTCAGTAATTTTCCTTAAGACTATTGACTGTAATAGCAGAATATTGTCTCAAGTATAATCTTTTATGTTTAACCTTTTCTATATGACTTCATAGATTGCAATAAGTTATACCCCAGAGCTTCAGAAAGTGGAAAGTTTCTTTACAATCATTCAATGGCAGAATTTGGGAAGATCCGTTCTCCATTCTCCGTATAATTGCCAGTGGACAGATATATGACAACTTTGTCTTGAATGCCAAGTCTCATTATTAATTTGGGTAATTATCAGAATTATTATTTGTACCACATAATTCAGGACTTAATCCTCAAACTAATTCTTTGTACTATTTTGTTTTGGAAATATCTGCAACTGTTGAAGTAAGTAATTTAGCTGCAGGAATCATGGCTTGTATATTTCCTCAGGAGCCCACAGTTCCTTACTGATTACCTGGATATACAATGTTTATGCATCATAATATCAGTGACTGATAGACTTTGAAGATAAAGGGCAAAATTGAAGGCTAGAGCATAAAAATCAGCATTCTCACATTAGAGACTCTTGGTATTATAATCATATGAAGATACTTCATGAAAACAGCGTTCTGTAGTCTGCCAATTTTGGAAAATGGTGCATAAAAGATGTATAATTTGGAGATTAATAATGGATAGACTGGAGGTTTTGAGCATTTCTGTATTAGGGAATAATATATACTTTTCATTAATCTAGCATTTCTAAATTTATTCACATAATTTCCTTTATCTAGTAATACTTAATCACAGTAGGAAGTTTCTACAGAATTCACTCAAAAATACTGATTAATTTGTGAAATGTTTCATTAACTGTTTTTTTTTTTTTACCCCCTTTTTCCTTAGAGCCAAAATGAATGCTCTTTTTCAGACCCAGAACTATCCATTTGCTTCTGCTTTTAGGGGCAAGCCACTGATAATTTTTTCTCCACCCTACCTCCTTATACCTACAATATTGGTTTCTTCCTTTTAGTCTACAAACATTTGTAAGGTATCTTGATTCTATAAAGTTTTTAAATATTATAAGTTAATGATTCCAAATTACTAGAATGATAAAGTCAAACTCCTTAATACATCAAATGTAACTTTTGTAATCTGTCTTTCTAAATCTTTGCTACCTTTCTTCATGTTCTTGTGTTTTAACCACATAGCAACCTTTCCCACATACATTGTAGGTTTCTGTTTTTTTTTTTTTTTTTTTTTGCCAATATTCTCTCTTTCTGGAAGAATTTCTATCCCTCCTACAGGTGATTCAATACTATTCATTAATCAAATATGTGCTCATTTTACCACTTCTAGGAAGCTTTCCCTAAACTTGTTTTCTCACCAGGAATAATCAATTACTTCTTTCTAAATAACTTATAGTCCTTAGTATGAACCATTTTTGGTCAATGTATAACAGAATTATTTAAGTGTCTTATTGATCACCATCTCTTTGAGGGAAAGGAATGTAGCTTATTGTTTTGTAAAACCAACCATTCTTACTGAGCTTAACACTCATAAATCAATAAAAAAATTTTGTTTACATTTAAAAAATAAAAACTAATTTATTTAAATTTTTTTTTGCTTTTAATCCAAAAAACATCTTTTGTTCTAAGGACTGGATTAGAAGATAGTTAACATCTACTTTATTTGTGTGTTTTAACTTTTATGTAAATTGCTCTTTATTTCAGTTCATTTTAACTCATAAAAATTAGCTCAAACGGATCATAAATCTAAATGTAAAGTGCAAAACTATAAAACTTCTAGAAGACAACATATAAGAAAATCTAGATAACCCTGGACATGAAGAAGACTTTTTTAAGATACAGCACCAAAGTATGATCTATGAAAGAAATTAATAAGCTAGATTTCATTAAAATTAAAAACTTCTACTCTGTGAAATACAATGTCAAGAGAACAGAGACAAGCCTCAGATTGGAAGAAAATATTTGCCAAAGACATATTTAATAAAAGACTGTTATCCAAAATATACTAAAAAATTTAAAACTCAATAATAAGGAAACAAACAACCCAACTGAAAAATAGGCTAAAGACCTTAAAAGATACTTCACCAAAGAATACACATCTGGCAAACAATCATATAAAAAAGATGCTCCACATCATATGTCATCATGGAAATAAAACTGAAAACAACAATGAAAAACAACTACACCCTTATTAAAATGACCAATATCTGGAACACTGACAACGCCAAATGCTGGTGAAGATGTAGAACAACAGGAACTCTCAATCATGACTGATAGGAGCACAAAATAGTAGAGCCACATTGGAAGACAATTTGGTGGTTTCTTAGAAAACTAGATATTCAAAGGTATTTATTCAAAGTAGTTGAAAACTTACCTTTACACACAAAAAAGCTGCACATAGATATTTATAGCAGCTTTGTATAGTTGCCAAAAACTTGGAAGCAACTAAGATGCCCTTCCATAGGTGAATGGATAAATAAACTGTGGTACAACCAGATAATAGAATATTATTCAGTGTTATTACTCATGGCTTGAACTATCCAAAAGCATTGAAGAAACTTTAATACAAATTACTAAGGAAAGGCATACTTTACAACCGTATTGTACTTCATAATTTTAAGAGCTTGCATATATCTTATAAGTGGTAGAGGACTCATTAAAGTCCATAGAAACAAACAAGTAAATACAAGTAAAACTACATTATTCAGTTTTTAGAGAGAAATTATGAAGTCATACATTTTATTTCTTTTCTGAAACATGTAATACAGATAGAGTCTTAGAGTTGGGGAGGCACATCTAATACCAACTGATTCTATGTTAAAATACAGTCATTTTATAACTCAGCATTGTGAATGTCTTAGGTTGCACTCCCCAAGGATTCTGGCACACATGATCTATTAAAGAAATGCTCGTAGGCAAATCCAATGAAGAAGTTGAGGAAGGATGAGAGAGACAGAGAAGAAGTCAAGGAAGAAGATGTGCAATTTTAGGAAAATTCTCACAGCGTTCAGCCTGATACATCAGGGAAACTCTAGTGGGAAAATTATGCCTTGGAGGCTGTCTTAATCAAAGGTCAGTAAGCTGGGTTTCACATTACTACATCCATCAATTCTTATCTCAGGGCTGCTAGGATTTTGCATACAGGGTGATGGACTGTATCTTCCAGGCAATTTGGCTCTCTTTGGGCTCGAAGACACCAAGGTTTGTTCTTTGAAGAGTTGCAACTCTAGGTTGTTGGAAGGAAAAGCAAAAGCACACCATAGAAGTGAAAACTGAAATGCTACAGTGGATCTGAAAGGATCTGGGTAGGAGAACAAAAGTGTCCATTAAAATGAGGTTGACAGAACAGTGTCATCTACATTTATAGGTAGGAATCTCAGACACTGAGAGAAGAATAATTTTCTCACCTAACGGGGCAAGTATCAAAGCATGAGTCTTCTGAGTCCTGTATTTTTTTTTCATGCTACCTAAAAGTATACCCTTTAATTATTTGACCAAGTGATTTATAACACATATAGTAACAAAGAGGTGTGCCTATTAATTAAGCCTATCATTAAACCCAAATCTCTGTTCATCAAACTCAAAGGAGTCTGTTCACTTTGTTGATGATTAAAAACTTAGGAAACTGATATGCATCTATGATCTTGAATCTTCTGGGCTGAGAACTTGGTTCCAGAAGCCACTCATTATTTCCCTGGGTCTGTGGAGGTCCTCTGGCCTCAATCTCTTTTTCTCTTCAGAATTCTTGGTTTTCATATGGTGTCCTGATTTCTGTAGATTTATGCTTCCTGATCATATATATCAAAACATTTCCAAAGTAGAGAAGATAATAATGCAGTTTTCAATGTCTTGTGAATGGAAAATTGAGGTAACATAGTTTTGTCACCAGGTGAGATTTACACATTTTATTTTTCCATTGAATAAAAAAATTACTTTATTTATAAGGCAAGTCTTTATTAAATTTAACATTGTACAAATGTATTTGAGTAACACCACCCACCCTCACAAACTTCCTGTAAAAATTTACAAAGTTTTAAAATGGTGACAGTTGATAGAATGTTTCCAGGTTATATTGTCTCTTTCCTCCATCCTGCCTCTAGAAACCTACAATTTCAATATTTGCTATTTGCTCCAGGTATGGTGTTCAATTTATTGTTTTATAGTGTCTCTGACAGAGTTAGGCTATGCAGTTATATTTGTATCTTTCTTTCCCAAACCTTCATGAGTTCTGCTACTGCTCATTCACTTCAGTCCCATTATTGTCTGGAGAATGAAGCTGGAGTGATTTACAGGGTGACTGAAGGCCCAGGCTTGTGGCTTTCTTCACAGGTTTCCTGAGCCTGCTGGGTGGGTATATATAGATCACTCTGACACTTTTTACAAGGTTAGGCATTTGTTTATTAACAACCTGTTTAGAATCTCTCTATGATGGTTCTACAGCAAAACTGAATTAATTAATTTTTTTTTTACAATTAGCGTAGAAAAATGATATTGAAAATTTGCTACTGCTTTTTTAATGTCCTTAAAAGTATTCCTTGTGTGTTTGGGAAGGTGGAACAAAGATGAGAAAGCTAATTGTCATGCAACTAAGTAAGTTCACGTTGCTTTTGCAAACAACCTAATAATTCATCACACTTTGGTGTCTTAACTTACATTTGAAAAATAAAGTCCTGTGACATCTGAGAGCTGTAAAATATTGCTGTTGCTTCCAAAATGGGATTTTAGTTATAACCATTAGTAATTAAAAAAAATCAATGGAAATAAAAGATTATTTGAAAACATCCCTACAAAGATATGGAATATGAAAGGGCAATTTTGGTCTAATTTAAAATAATGTGAATGGAAATAATTACCTCCACAGACACCTTAAATTTTTTTATTTATTTTGCATAAGAAGCATCAATATGAGATTAACATAAAAATTAAAAGCATTACATTCCCACTACATGTCCAAATACAGAATTACCAATTGTTCCAAATGAATATCAAAATAATAGAGTCTTTTCATTTAAAACAATAAATTAAAATTATTATTAATCATTAGACTTCTCTCCATTGATAAAATTTTAAGAGAACTGACTATATCTTAGTGTAACTGACTATATCTTAGATCAGTTTACTTAATTTCTTGAAATGAAATATTCATTGATAGGTTCAAGACAAGTAGAAATAGTTGGAGTTCTTTATTAAGATATCGTTTTTTCTTTGTTTTTTGAATATTGAACCAAAAAAGAGGGAATTAGTGAGCATAACTGTATAATTAACTTCTGTAGCATTTTACTCTCTCCTTATCTATTTTACCCAAAGCCTTTTAATAGTTTGACAACAAACTCTGATTTCTAAAAGTGCTTCTGTTTCCTGTATCAGCAACTTTTAAATTTTGTCAGTAAGAATCACTTTGAAAGGGATTGTGGGTAAAGCTAAGTGGTAGAGTGTGTGGTTAGCATGAGGAGGTCCTCTGTTCAACCCCCAGTACCTCCATAAAAAAAAAAAAAAGAAAAAAAAAACTAGGAAAAAGAATCACTTTGGAAATTTTAGTTTCTCCATTGTAGGAGATCCAGAAATGAAACTTACAAAACACCAGGATAGAAGCTGATAAAAATACAGAATTCTGAGTACTATCATTTGAAACTTGAGTTGTTGGGCTTTAGATCCTGTGTCTCGTAGGGCAGAAGTAGAGGTGGGTCTGTCAGTCTCCAGTCTTTGTCACCCAGGAGTTCTTCACTTCATAAACCTTGACAATGTCATGTGGGTGTTTCCGGTTTCCTGTGATGTAAGCAAGTGTCAGTTCCTATTCCTAAATGTTGTCTTAATTATATTCATTTCTTTTCTCACTCTCTCTCTCTCTTTTTCTTTTTTTTAATGAATGCTGGATTGGCCATTTAGTAGAGGTAGTAGGCAGAATAATGTCCCTCCAAGAATGCCCATGTCCTAATCACCTGCATCTGTGGATAGATTATGTTACATGACAAAATGGAATTTGTAGATATAATTAAGGTTATAGACTTTAAGATTGTAAGATTATTGTGGATTATCCAAGAAGGCTCAGTTTATCACTTGATTTCTTAAAAATAAACAACCTTTCCAATGGGGTTAGAGAAAAGAGACTGAAAAGAAAAGCTTGATAGAGAATTAACTTGCTGTTTCTGACTTAGAAGGTGGAGGAATGGGACTATGAGCCAAGGAATGTGGGTAGCCTATAAAAGCTTGAAATGGCCTTCGGGCCTATAACACAAAGAACTGAATTCTGTTAATTCAATGAGCAGGAAATGGATTCTCCCCTATAGCCTCTGGAAAGAAATGCAGCTTTGCTAACACCTTGATTTTAGTTTAATAAGTTCCTTACTGGACTTTTGACCTACAAAACAGTAAGACAATACATTTGTGCTCTTCTAAACCACCAGGTTTGTGACAATTTGTTACTGCAGAACTTAAACTAACATGGAAGGCAAATCTATTTTTCTTTGAAGTATGTTTATTGTACCTTTTTGTTAGAGCTAGATATGAGCAGAGAAAGGGAGCCATGGGTCAAATGGTAGGAAATCTACAGTTTGTGAACAACAGGGGTCCTTGGGCAGACAAAGAAAAGCAAGAACCTCTGGACTGATAAGAAATCACACATTTTGGGTTGACAAGCACCCTGGAGGCAGACAAAGAAATATGGGAATAGGCAGGAATCTCTGGCATCCAATGGTAACTTTTGCTTATTATGCTCTCTTTACAATAACATTAGCCTTGCAGATAAGAAGTACCCATCAGGCACAGATGCCATGACACTTCCAATCAAGACTAAATAAGGGCAAAAATCCCGCCTCCCCTCGGGAAGGTGGAGCTGAGATGAAACTTAGGAAATACAACCCAAAACACCTCCTTCCCCAATGAATATTCCACCCATTCATTTTACATCCCATGCAATATACCGGCTTGCCAAAGAAATTCAGGGCAGCTACTCTCCTGAGTCTGACCACTCTCCCCTTGAGAGCATACTATTGCTTAATAAATCCTCACTTTGCTTTCTTGAGTTCCACATTTCGTCTCTGAATTGTTTCTGTAACGAGACAAAAACCTACTCTCTGATAACATTTTTAGTTAAATTTCCAGATTTAACTAAAAAGCTGTATATATTTGATTCGACTTTCCTTGTTTCTTTTAGGATCTAACAAGCTCCACCTGTTTATTTGAAACATATTAGAGAACACCATGGGACAAATATCTCTCAACTATTAAATACAAATCATTCACCAAAGATTTGGGGCACTAAACTGGGACCTAACAATGATATCCTGTGAAGTATTTTTAGCAATTTATTGACTACGTTTGTTGATGATTGTTTTGGTGCAGGACTTAAAATTCTGCCAGCCATGCAAATGAACCACAATGACTGAGTTTCACAGCTACCCTTGTTTCCCTCCTTGGCATATAACCCCAGCTTCAGTATGTGGGCTGTTAACTTCACATATTTCAGACCTTGACTAGTGTTCCTATTTTCAAGTTTTTTGCACACATTATTTCTTCATGTATTCCTCTGACTCTTCAGGGAAGTCTTTTTATTTTTTGCTGTAAATTTTTCCCAATAGAAAGCTCAGATGGTTAATAGTCTTGCTTTCACTGTTGCTTAAATATGTGACCATAAATCTCTGTTGCAACTTTCATTTCAGGTTTTAGAGCTCAGCATCATTAAGAAGTTATTTTTCTTAGGAATAACTAAGTCTTCATTTGTAAGATGTTGTTGCTATCAAAGATCTCAGGGGATAGATATAGTACAGATGGTCAGGAGGCTTTGTTTGTTCTCACTTATCAGAAACTGTTTTTCACATTTTTATGATTATTTTCAAAAAAAACCAGGTAATTTAATCTTCTTTCTTCTATTAAACACACACACACACACACACACACACACACACACACACAAAATTCAATACCTTATGACAATTTGTCAGATACAGGTTGCCTGTGTCTTCTTCAGACCACAGCACAGACTAAAGTGTCTACCTTTATTTAGGATTATATGTACTTTGGATAAAACTATGCAAAAACTGGTAATTTCTGAAATATAATTTTCACTTCACTCATATTTTGATGACCAAATCAATTTATAGGCCAAAGTATAATATCAATGGGATGGGAAAGATTCCTATCACAGAAGGAACTGGAGGTCACATAACAAGGGGTTTCACAGAGAAGGGAATACCTAATTGATATAGTAATAAAATCTAACATACTATAATTATAATATGTTTAATATATTCCTACATAATGTTTCGTTTTCCTCTCTCATTTACCAGCAAGGAATTAAATACTTCTAAATTTCTGGAATGAGTAAAACCTGTGGTAATCCATTTTATTATTCTCTCAGATATGGCATAAGCAAATTCTTCTCATTCAATTTTTCAAACACTTTAAAATAAACAGTGTAACAGTTATAAGTATGAAAAAAGTTGTTATATTGGTCAATGTTATTCTTAGTAATCATTAAAATTATTAAGATTTATTGTGTCCCTACTGTGTAGATGTCCTAGCATTTATTGTTAACAAAAGTCAAATTCTCTGTTTAACTTGTAGGAGTAGGGAAGGGATAGAGAGAGATTTATACTTTATCTTCTTTTAAAAAAAACTGAAGTATACTTGATTTACAATATTAGTTTCAGATGTAGAACATAGGGATTCAGTATTTTTATAGATTATACTCTTTTTAAAGTTACTGTAACATATTTGCTATATATCCTTATAACTTATTTATTTTATGCATAGTGGTTTGTACCTCTTAATCCCACACCCTATCTTGCCCCTTCCCTATTTCTATTCCCCACTGGTAACCACTAGTTTGCTATAGCTGTGAATCTGTTTCTGTTTTATTATATTCATTTGCTTTATTTTATAGATTCCACATATAAGCAAAAACATATAGTATTTGTTTTTTCTGTCTGACTTATTTCACTAAGGATAATGCCCTCCATGTCCATCCATGTTTTTGCAAATGACAAAATTTTATTCTTTAATGGCAGAATAATATTTCATTAGATAGATAGATTGATAGATGATAGATAGATAGATAATATCACATCTTCTTTATCCATCTATGTGTTAATGGACACTTAGATTGCTTCCATGTCTTGGCTATTGTAAATAGTGCTGCTATGAACACTGGCATCCATCTATCTTTTAGAATTAGAGTTTTTTCTTTTGTTTTTGTTTGTCTGGAAATGCACTCAGATTACTGAATCATATGGTAGTTCTTTTTTGGTTTTTTGAGGAACCTCCATACTGTTTTCCATAGTGACTGCACCAATTTTCATTCCCACCAACAGTGTACTAAGGTTCCCCTTTCCCCACATCCTAGCTACCATTTGCTATTTGTATTTGTTTTGATGATAACCATTCTGACAGGTGTGAGGTGATATCTTAATATGGTTTTGATTTGCATTTCTCTGATGATAAATAATCTTGAATTCCTTTTAATGTGCCTATTGGTCTTCTGCATTTCCTCTTTGGAAAAATGTCTATTCAAGTCTTTCACCCATTTTTTAATCAAGTTGCCTTTATCTTTTTTTTTTTTTGATATTGAGTTGTATGAGCTGTTTTTGTATTTTGAATATTAACCCTTTATCAGTTGTATCATTTGCAAATATTTCCTCTTGTTCAGTAGTCTGTCTTTTTGTTTTGCCCATGGTTTCCTTTCCTGTGTAAAAGTTTTAAATTTATTAAGACCTATTTGTTTATATTTGTGGTTTCCTTTGCCTTAGGAGAGAAATCCTCCCCCAAAATTGCTGTGATTTATGTCAAAGAGTGTTCTGCCTATGTTTTCTTTTAGGCTCTATTTTGTCTGACATCAGTATAGATACTTCAGCTTTCTTATGATTCCTGTTTGCATGGTCTTTTTAAAAATTCTTTTACTTTCCATCTAATTATATCTTTTTATTTAAAGTATGTTTCCTAAAGGATATATATAGTTGTGGCCTTTTTTTAAATCCCAATCTGACAATCTGCTTTTTTTTTTATCAAATTGCTTAATCCATATACTATTATTATTGATATAGTTGGATTTTTTGTTTGTCATTTTACTTTTTAAAAACATTTTTCTCATATCTTATTTATTCTACTGGTCTTCCTTTAATGCTTTTTCTGTATTAAATAAAAGTTTTCTAATATAATATTATAATTCTTTAATTTTTTTTGCTGTAGTTTTTTTCAGTTACATATTTGGTAATTGTTGTAGGGCTTACCACATATATCTTAATTGATCAGAATCTACTTAAGACTTATACTAACATAATTCTAACAAGATATAGAAATGTTACTCCTACATAGCTCTATCCTCCCTCATTTTTGTTATTATTATTATACATAGTACATCTATATATTTCACAAATCAACCCATTATTTAGGTTTTTATAATTTTATATCCTTTAAAGAAGCTTAGAGACAAAAGGGAAGCAAGTGCATATTTATAGTGTTTGTTATATTAAACTTATTATTTTCCATTTCTGTATCTGTTCATTTCTTTCCAAGGATTTAGTTACCATATGGTGGCATTTCCTTATTCTAAAACAGCTTTATTTTCACCCACTTCCTTTAATCTGTTAGTGCTAAATATATTACATTTCTGTATGTTATAAGCCAAACAATACAGTTATATATATTATATATATGTTTTATATATATATATATATACATGATTTTATATATATATATATATATATATATAAATGATTTTATACAATTGCTTTTTAAATAGGTTAAGAGAAAATAAGTGACATAAAATAATTCACATTTATATGATCTTCCATAGCTACATAATTATGTTTACTGGTGGTCTTTGTTTTTTCATGTTGATTCAAATTTCTATCAGGGTTTACACGCTTTCTGCCTAAAAAAATGTCCTTTGGTATTTACTAGAAAATGAGTAAACTAGAAATGAGTTCTCTCAGTTTTTGCCTTTAGAAATGGCTTTATTTCATCCTCATTTTTTAAACATAGTTTTCCTGGGTATAACTTAGAATTCTTGCTTGACAGTTTTTCTTTGGAGGTGTAGGGTGGAACATTAATTGTTTTACCCACTGCCTTCTGGGTTCTACTCTTTTTAATGAGAGGTAGACTTTTAATCATATTGGGGGAGGGTCCATTGTAAGTGGTAAGTTGTTTGATCTTGTGCTTTCAAGACTTTCTTTTTGTTTTTGCTTAACAAGATTTTTATATAATGTGTCTTGGTGCACATGTCTTTGTATTTATTGTACTTGGAGTTTGCTGAGTCTCTGAGAGGTGTAACTTAATACCTTTCACCAAATTATAAAATAATTCAACTATTATGTCTTCAAATATTTTTTCTGCTCCTTTTTCTCTCTCCTGTCTGGCATTTCTGTTGCAAATATCTTGATGTGCTAGTAGGTTTCCACATTTCTCTGAAGCTGTGTTCATTTTTATTTATTTTCTTCTCTTTTTGTTCTTCGATGTGTAATTTTTATCAATCTATCTCAAGTTCACAAATTTATTTCTCTGCCAGTTTAAATCAGTGGAGCATCTCCAGTGAATTTTTAATGTCAGTTTTTGTACTTTTGAACTCCAGAATTTCCATTTTGTTTCTTTTCAAAATTTCTATCTCATTATTATTTTCTATTTGATGAGACATTGTCATCATACCTTCCTTTAAAGATTTAAACATAGTTTTCTCTATATTTTGATTATATTTATAATATCTGTTTTGCAGTTTTTGTCTCTTAAATCCAACATTAGGGCTTCCCTGAGGTGCAGACAATATTATCTGTTCTTTTTCCTGTATATGAATCACATTTTCCCGTTCCTTTGCATATCTCGTACATTATTTTGAAAAATGAACACTTTACAGCATTTTAGCAACTGGTGATATTAATACATTTCACCATACTGCTTGGTCTTTTTCTGCTGTTGTTTGATTAAACAATGTAGCAACTCTGGACATTTAACCCTTTTCCATGCCTCAGATCTTGGTGCTGGTACTATTACTTGTATTTTTCTTGCTTATTTGATTAATTGCTTGGCTGGACTGGGTTCAATCTGGGCAATTCACCAGCCCTACAATGGAGGTAAGTTAGAAGTCAGCCTCTGTACTCTCACCTTCACTTTCTTGGAAACTAACTTTTGACACATGGAACTGAGTAGAGTGAGACATGCTGCTAATCTGCCTCACCTGCAGTGAAACTGTAGCCCTAGACTGGGAGCTGGCAGAACAGGGAACCCCACCTCTGTGACTGAAGCTAATCAGAGCAGAGCTTCTGTCATACTGACCTGGGGCGGTGAATGGGAATGACTCCTTGCTCAAATGCTATGGACTCACAATGTTCTTAGTGAAATTTCTTAGATTTTCTTGAATTAAATGTATTCATTTCCTGTATGTCATCATGATATGTTACAGAGATTTCAGCAGTTGTTTTATTATACTCTTCGCCAGTAAATGATTGCTTATCTGGGAATAATACCTGCCAAGCTTCTACAACCACCATTTTGGAAATCTCACTACCTCACTTGTTTTCATATGAAAGAAAACAAATATAAAATTCAAAGGCGCCTATACCATCATTATAATTTTATTTATTTGGATATTCTAAAATAAGTTCGGTGACTGCTATTTAAACTATTTTTTTTAAATATTATTAACTGCTATGCTGCACTATTTTAGTGTGCTAGGTTGTCTCTTGTAAGTTAATATTCTAATATATTATTGGCAAAGTTGATTATTTAATCCACACAGTATTCATATGATTTTTATAAAATTTTATTAGATTCAACACCTTTTGGTCTTTGGCTTGGTTTTCTAATTTTTTTTTTCTTTTTTGCTTTGTAGGGGGGCTGCTTTTATTATAAAATGAAGTAGAAAAAATAATATGTATTTATATATTATATATTATATATATAATGTGATTGACAAAATGTTTACACTCTCACTTTTCAGTATGTATTCATTTAATAGAAAGTTCAATAGATTAAAAACAGAATATTTATCACAACAAAATATGCTAATCTTGTCTAGATGTGAACATGATATGGGAAAGAGGTTTTTTTAGAACTTCTTAAACATGTTCATATTTTAATCTATTTGAAATTAATAAATAAGCCTCTCTAAGACTACCTTCAGGGATTTGTAATCTCTCAGAGTGTGAATGACAATTTTGAGGCAAAAGGAAATACATAACTTTCCTGAAGGAAGAAGAAAAATTGTAATTAATTAAACTGTCAAAATTCTTTGACAACTTCAAAAGGAATTTCAATTACAATGATAAATTAACAAGATTTTTGAGCAATATTAATTTAGAATTAAGTGTAATTACATATATATATATATACACACACACACAGAAAGTTTGCTTTTAGTGCCATTTTAACATAGATTATATGTTTATTGCAGACATATGGTTTGACAAATTAGAATGTTAGAAACATAGAATTTTAAGAACCCTAAAGTACTGGATAAGATCATGTCCTCAGTGGTCACTTCTTTAACAGAAAATCCCAGAAATCTCAGTGCTCTAACAAAATTGAGTATTTATTTCTTACTCATGTGAAGCCAAAGCAGGTAGTCAATGTTCCTACGTGTATTTATCCTTCTGTGTTGTTATTTTGATTACTTCTTTCTTGCTGTTTTGTTTTTGTTTCTGACCCTCCTCCTCTATAGGACTGCAGTTCTGTACATGAGAGGAAGAGTGTGGAGAACCATGTTGGGAAGGATTGATGGTCCGATATGAACTGACCCATTTCTTTCTGGTCATATGCTATTGGTGCATAGTCATATCTGAATTCAAAGGAAGCTGGGATATGAATTCTACTTATGTTCCCTGTAGGAAAAGAAAGTGGGTTTGGAAAGCATTTATCCAGTCTGTCACAATATGCCATCCAGTATCTTAACTTTCAGAAAGAACATTTTTAAGTCCTCCACAACTCAGGATTTGCAATCCATAAGAGACCAGAAAACAGTTGCAATGTCTCATTTCTGTCCTTTATATATGCTTCCAAATGCTTTAATTTAAAACTGTTTTTAAATTTTTGGTGATTAATAAAAAGGAGTCATAAAAATAGAAAAGATGACAGCTGAAAGGCCTGTTCCTTCATTTTGCAAATATGAACAACAAGACTTGCAGAGATAAAGTGAATTGAGCAAGTCACAAAGTTAATTGTTGAAAGACACTAATTTTTTAAAATTCCCAACTGATAATAAGATAAGCAGTGAGACAGTGTAAGATAATAGAGAATTAAATTGGCCCAAGGAAACATGGATTTCACACTGGATATAACATAAGCTGGTGCGTGAATCTGGATACATGATCTTGGCTTTGCACATGAAACCTCATCTAGGGACAAGACATTAGTATTTATGGGGAAACTGCCCATACAAAGTAGAAGAATCTGTTCTTGCGGGACACTCTTTGGACTGTGGGTGTATCATGGCAGGAAGGATCATGACAGACCAAGTTACAGAAGTCAGTAGAGGGTTTGGCTCTGTGCTCTTTGGAAATACAAATGCTGCTCCTCTTACTCTGAAATTGAATAATTCTGAACTGATGAGAAGAAAACTCAATGAGTCATGAATTATGTTAAAGAAAAAGTATTGTTATTGAGGTATAGTGATTTACGATATTGTGTTAGTTTTGGTGTACAGCATATTGATTCCGTTATGCATACTTATATATTGTTTTTCATATTTTTTATCATTATGGGTTATTACAAGGTATTGAATATAGTCCTGGTGCTGTATAGTAGGACCTTGTTGTTTATCTATTTTATACATAGTAATTAGTATCTGTAAATCCCAAATCCCAATTTATTCCTCCCCTTCATCCCCTACTGGTAACCTTATGTAAATTTACATTTGTTTTCTATGTCTGTGAGTCTATCTCTGCTTTGTAAATAAGTTCACTTGTGCCTTTTTTATAAGATTCCACATATAATAATATCATATGTACTCGTCTTTGTCTGATTTACTTCACTTAGCATGATAATCCCTAGGTCCATCCAGGTTGCTGCAAATGGCATTATTTCAGTCTTTTTTATGGGTGAGTAGTTTTCCAGTGTGTGTGTGTGTGTGTGTGTGTGTGTGTGTATGTAAATATGTATGAGTGTATCCAACTTCTTTATCCAACCTTCTGTCAATGAACATTTATGTAGCTACCATATCTTGGCTATTGTAAATAGTGCTACTATGAATATTGAGGTGCATGTACCTTTTTGAATTATAGTTTCCTCTGGATATATGTCCAACTGGGATTGCTGGATGATATGGCAACTCTATTTTTAGTTTTTTTAAGGAATCGCCATACTGTTGTCTACAGTGGCTGATTCAAGTTACATTGCCACCAACAGTGTAGACAAAATTCAAATCCCAGTTTAAAGAATGTCAGAAAACCTAAGCAGGAATTTAATTTTGCTTCAAAAAAAGTAAAAGGATACTCTAGAAGTTTTATTTATTGGAGAAAAAGCTGTTCTCATTAAAAGGAAAAAGAAAAGATAGAAGAAAACTAGATGAACCAAGAAACAAACAAACAGAAAACAGAAATAGGAACTCAAAGCTTTTATTTTTCCCTCTGAGTACTGGCAATGAAAGTGTGGTGAGTCCCCTGTCCCCACCAAAAATAAATAAATAAATAAAATCTTTTTGAATTGTACCTTCTTTATCACTAAAAAGAAGGATTTGAATGATAATTTCCTCAACTCTCTCATTTTATGATCTCTGAATCTTATAATCCACATCAGAAACCATAAAATTAGAGATAAGAAACATTAATGTAAAGTAATATACATTTTTATTCTCAAAAGTGGCTTTCTCATTTCACTCAGCTTATCCTCAACTCTTCCTCTGTGTTGGTGTCATTTGAAAATTGAAAGTATGTTTAAAACACATTTCATTCCTCTGTATATTCTTCTTTCCTATTATGGGTGACCAGGATAACCAAGTTGTTGCTCCTGTGAACTGAGAAAACTAAAGCTGTTGCTTTATGAAGTTGTTCCCAGAGATACAAAAAGTATCAGAAGAACCCATTGAGTTAGTCTCTCTGATCTGAAGTTTGAATTTAAAGATGGGAAACGTATACAATACTGCATTCTGTGGGAAAATATAAGTATGTGAGTTAATATGGGATAAAAGCTTAAAACATGAATACTTTGTATGACTTTACTATAAAAATGTATTCAGTGATTTTTTTAATACTCTGTTCAGGTTTATATTTAGATTTTAGTATTGACTAGCTCCTGTAGCTTTGAAGAAAATTACATAAGAGGTTAATACCATCTTCTTGATCTCAGACTTATGCATTAAAGCCTGAAATTTGATTACCTTCATTATTCTGGCTGGTGTAATTATAAATGTGATTAGTAGGAATAAAATACAATCATGCTGTTTATAAAACCTACCAGTGATTTTTTTCCACTTCAAAAATTTACCAGTTGACTTCTCTGAGCAAGGCACTGCTTATTTTTCTTCTAATTCTATATATATATTTTCCAATTACCCATCTCTTTAAAATTCATTAATCACCTTCTTATGTCTCTATCTCAACTTCTCTATGATGCATTCAAATGTCTCAATATTAAGTCAATGATAAATCAATGTTGAATATTGGTGGCTCTAATTCATGATGGTGGATTATGAGTTTTACAAAAAAAATTTAGTTCCTACATTTTGTTACACTCTAGTGATACCAAAATAAATGATATATAGTTCCTGATTATTTGGTTGAGGGTCAAAATAGACATTTAAACAGATAATTGCACTAAAATGTAATGAGTACTATGAAAAAAATATTTACCTCTAACTATGAAAGCATCTGGGATTCCTGCTTGGACATTAGCTTCCCAGATGGATTATTAGTAGCCCTAGGAAATGATCAGGCAGAAAGAAAGAGAAGTTCTGAATTCCAGAGAGAGGGAGCAAATAAAGCACAGATACTAGCAGTAAATAATATACCAGTGTAAACAGCTTACTAGAAGTAGAATCACCTCCATGTGGTGGCACTGAAGCTGATCCCTACCAGCTCACAATAGCTAATCATGTGCATCTTTTCCCCATATTGATTCCAAGGATATCACTTTGGTAGCTTGATATTGGCCATGTTGGGAGTATTAACATGATGACAACTGGCAAATTTCCAATGCTGTCTCTCTCTTTCTTTCTTTCTTTCTTTCTTTCTTTCTTTCTTTCTTTCTTTCTTTCTTTCTTTCTTTTCTTTCTTTCTTTCTTTCTCTTTCTTTCCTTCCTTCCTTCCTTCCTTCCTTCCTTCCTTCTTTTCTTCCTTTTTTCTTCTTCTTTCTTTTTTTCCCTGGAGGGTTGGTTGCTAAACATTTATCAAGACACAACTGCTTTAGTAGTAATATGTTTTTAATAAAATCACACACTAGATGGAGGTGGTTATAGCTCAGCAGTAAAGCACACGCTCAGCAGGCATGAGGTCCTAGGCTTAATCTCCAGCACCACCATTAAAAAAAAAATAAATAAACCTAAGTACTTTCCCCCACCAAAAAAATGTATACACTAGGATGTGTGCAAAAAGCCTGCAGAATTATGACTTAGCCACTATGGGTGTGGGCCTGAAATTCTGTATTTCTCACAACTTCACTAGGGGATAAAACTCTAAAACATAGAAAACATTGACAAACAGATGATGGGAAGCCATGGAAGATTCAGAGTTGAAAAGATGACGCTGATGATTTGTAGTGGGACTGAAACAGGTAGCCAGGAAACCAACGATTTTGAATCATTCATAAAAAAATGGAGAAGCTTTTGTTCTTTTCTGGGAGTTTAAAATGAATGCCTGGAGAGGTGTTGAAAAGAAAAAGAACACCTCAGAATCAGATACAGTGCTCATGTGTTCTTCTGGAGACTCACAGCGGTTGAAGAAAAGTAAAGACAGATTTTATTTTTACCCTGGGTCCAGCAACAGCTTTCCTATAGCATGAAGGAGGAAGCATTTGTTTTCTTTATTTAATACAATGGCAATGCATGGCTACTATTGTTAAAGTCTGGAATACTTACAGAAGGAGGAATTTAGAAAAGAGGGATGAAAGTCCTTCAAATCATAGAGACAGAATATAACTCTTTGAGCTACACAATGTATTGCTTTGACAACAAGACAGGACTATGCTCAAGCTAAGCTGCAAAAGAGCCATCAACACTTTATAAACTGTTGAAATAACTTCTTTATCAGTAGAGCATTGCATTGTCTCACCACTTAGCTTTCACAATTTTATCTTCTTTGAACTATTTAATTTCTTATTATGGTCTTGAGTACTTGGCAGCCAGATGCATATAAAATGACATAATGGACCTTTTATGGGCTATTCAACTGGTGATCTTTGAACTCATATTGCTAAATAGTCTGTGGAAAAATAAGCCATTTTAGCACAAGTTTTAAAGCAATCTGCATTTCAAAACCACCCTGATGGTGTATTTATTGGTTCTAGTAAGACATTATACATTGTTAAACTTAAAAAAAATGATATGAGAATCTGTCAAGTTTAGTAAGGAACGATTATGTTCCATTCAGTTCACTGACCATAAATTTCATGACTGAGTTCTGGTATATCACCTTTCCCACAGTCATTTTGGTTGTACTCTAGGGGTCTAAAAAGATTCAAATTAAGTAAACTGATAATGTAACTGTACTTCAGGTGAATTGGTTTAAACATTAAAGCCATAGATTAAAGAACCCTTACATAGGTAAATATTAAGATGTGAAGTACCAGCTTTCAACTGTACCTGTCCTTAGAAATATAAAATTTCTGGTGTCTGTAGTAATGATGGGGATTCTATGTAGTTACATGAAAATCATCTCTGGGTAATCCTCTACCACTAAGGGGGAAATGGCCAAGAATATTACCCTATACTCTCATTAGCATTTGAATATATCCAGGACAAGGTTAGGAGAAAAAAAGAGCTAAGAACTGTAATGAGTCTGAGATTTTATCATAGTCGTGAGCTAAAAAGATTGTCTTGCAACAGGTACATAGATGTTAGCAGGAGACATGGTGGACTTGATTGGAGACAGAGGGCTTTATTGCTCCTAGGTCAACAGGCAACGTAGTTTTGCTTTGTTTCCTATAGTGCTCTGTGATGGACAGACCCTAAGGCCACCCATCTTCTGACATTCATGCTTTTGGGTAATCCCTCTCCTCCCTGAGTGTGAGAGGGATCTGTGTCTTGCTTTTAACCAATAGAATACAGTGAAAATGATTGGTTGGCCCTTTAACGATTAAGTTACATTGTATGGCAACGGTGATAACGTGCCACCCTATGATTACGTTGATTGTATTACATCAAGATGTAAGACTCCATTTTAGCAGATTGGAGCTGGAGACTAATCCAGTTTGTGGGCTTGATGAAGTAAACCTCTATGTTGGAGAACCCACTTGTCAATGAACTGCAGGAGATCTTTAAGAACTGTGGACAGCCTCTAGACAATAGCAAGGAAAACCTAGGGTCCACAGTCATACAACCACAAGTAACTGCCAACCACCTGAACAAGCTTCAAGGCAGATTCTCCCTCTGTCGAGTCTCTGGATGACCAAGCATCCTGACTGATACCTTAATTGTACCTTTGTGAGACCCTGAGCACAGGACCAGGCAAAGCTGGTCCTGCACCCCTGATCCATGGAAAGTGCAAAAAAAAAAACCTGTAAGTTGTTTTAAGCTGCTAGGTTTGTGGTAATTTGTTATATGGCATAAAAAACATGGCTGAAGTCCCATGAGAGCAATGCAGAAGCAGGCCGTGGTGGGTGCTTCCCAACAGTGGATCTTTGTCGCAGCTGATGAAATACCAGGGAAATTTAGAAAGCCTGCCTAAACTTTCTCCCCAGAAGGACACATTATAATCCTGAACAGTAAGCAGATCTGCCCTAGGGCTCTGAGGAAGGTACTATATTCATCTTCCAATGATGTTTGTTATACAGACATCCTTGCGAAAGTCATCTGGGACAACTGTCACAAGATTGGGCTTGGAGAATTGTTGCCAATAACACAGAGGCTCTTTCAGCATTCTAGGAGAATTTCCACACACTTAGCAGGATACAGTTGCGTGGAAGAGATCACAGTTATGTCTTGTCTGGGCCAAAAGAGTCATTTGGGGCGACAAAATAGTAAAGAAATAACTTGGCCTATTTTATAAAATAATATTTAGTTATCTAGACTTTATCACTTGATAAACTTAAGTTACAGTCACCATTGCTAACGTATAGGTGATATACTTCAGTGCAGAGCAGCTAAGGGAATGTGCATGAAATTAAAAATATTCATAAAAATATAAAGAAATAACTTTACATTCGAATTGGCTCAAATGTAAATATATAAATGTATTGTCCTCTTTTCAGTACTCAACATATTGGTATTTTAGACTATATAAACATAAGACTCTGAACATATTACAAAACATTGAAATTTATTAAATTCATTTCAATCAAAACATTTTTAAGCTGTAAATATTTTTGGTTGTTCATGAGTTTCTAATATTTTTAACACAGAGAATTTAATGCAGATCATGACATCATGGGTGGACTTAAATTTTTGAGTGCTTAATCATATAGGCTAGAACATCAGAAGAAATAAAAGAGAGTTTATTGATTTGGTAGTATTTGCTCAAGATGTAAGATTTCAGATACTGGCAAGGATCTCAGGAGATGATGTGGAATCTGCTGAGTTAACTCTTAAAAGTATGGAAAAAGTGATGGGTAAAGTAAGTGACCACCCAAGAATGGTGTTACTCAACTTGTACCCTGTGATGTTGTGATTTTAAGAAAATGTATTTGGTTGTTCAGATGATAAAATATACATTTCTTCTATATATGTATTTGGTCTGCATCCACAATTCCTGGCTCATGGCTCCCCAAACCCTTAGAAATCCCTGAGCTATAAGAGCAAAGGAGGTTTCTTATCCTTAGTTCCTGAAAATGCTTCAGAAAACATGACTTTTGATTCTACTCAAGAATGGGGACTGGTTGCTGGGAGAACAAACTCTGTGATTAAAAGGTTGACATTTTCAATCACACCCTGGACCTCTAGAGAGGTAAGAGGGGCGGTGGTTGAATCAATTACCAATGGCCAATGATTAAATCAATCATGTATATGTAATGAAGCTTCCATAAAAACTCAAAAAGACAAGGACCAGAGTGTTTCCACGTTGGTGAACATGGACTGGGGAGAATAGCATGCCTGGGATGGTGTGGAAACTCTGTGCCCTTTCCTCATGCTTCACCCTAAGTATTTCTTTATATGGCTGTTGACTTATATACTTTAATATCCTTTTTTAAAATGAATTGATAATCTAATACGTAAATGAGTTTTCCTGAATTCTGTGAGCCTTTCTAGCAAATTAATCAAACCTCAGGAGGTGGAAAACCTCTGATTTATAGCCAGTAGGTCTGAAGTACAGGTAACAACCTGGTCTTGCAACTGGTGTCTGATGTGGAGGGCAGTATTGGGACTGAGCCCTTTACCTGTGGAATCTAATTCTATTTTCAGGTAGATATTGTCAGAATTGAGTCAAATTCTGGGAAAACGTGCTGGCATTTGAGAATTGCTTGTTGGTGTTGGGAAGCCTCCACATACACACACACACACACACACACACACACACACACACACACACACACACACACACACATATTCTTTGAAACTGGGTCCAAGAATCCAAAAGACACCCATAGAAGAAATTTTAAAAATGGATGAGATGGTGGCTAAGAGAAGTTGTCTTATTCAAAAGTTTAAATCTCTCTCCTAGTTTCTGGACCTGGGATAGTTTTGATTCAGGATCCACGCGTTAAAGACAATGTTAGATCCTCCATAACACCATGGCAAATGTACAAGCAAATGTGCCTTCAGTGAGGCACAGACGCTTGAGAGACAAGCAAGCCTCTTTGGCAAGTTTGACAACATTGGTCCCATTCCACCCTGAAAAGGCCAGTGATTCATTCAGACAGGAATAGAGACATATGCTAGGTATGGGTCTGTCTTTCCTGCCTGCAGAGCTTCAACCAGCACTACTATTAGAGAACTCATGATCCAGTGGCATAGGGTTTCACAAAACATCACTTGTGATAATTATACTCCATTTTATAAAAAGGATGTGCAAGAATGAGTCATGATTGTGGGATCAGCTGGTCATATCACATGACCTAGAAGCTGTTGGACTGGTAGGAGGTTGGAATGATCTGCTGATGGAAAAGCTGAACTGGCAATTCAAGTGTGATATTTCAGAGGGTCAGGCACCATCCTCCAGGATGCAGTATCCACCTTGAAGCAAAGGTTTTTATTAAGTGCTATATATTTACAAGGAGGAATTCATGGATCTGACATCCACATGGAAAAAGGAGAGACCAAGCTTATCATAATTCCCAGTGATCCCTTGAGGACTATTTACTTCCCATATTTGCAAAGCTGAGTTCTGCGAGATTAGAAACTTTGGGTCCAAATGGGAGAAACAGTTCATCCAAGGGACAGCAAAAGTTCCTCTGAATTCTGAGACTAGTGTTCTTTATTGAAGAGTTGGGCTTCAGGTCAAAATCCTGTATGACCTTTCAGACCCAAGTACAGGCAATTACAAAGGCTTTGCTTGGCCGCACTCACAGGTTAAAGCCCTACCCATCGCAGACTTAGTGCACAGCAGGGTGTCTTCTGGAGGGAGTTGCTGTCAAGGACTCAGCCTCCCTCCCCAGGCCAGACATGCATGTCCACATTCTTAGCTCAGGCACCTCCATTCGGGGGCCTCCTAATCCGGGAGTCTCAGCTGAGATACTTTTCACTCACCTCCTAATCAGGGGATCTTCAATAAGACATGTTCCTCCACTCTGACTCAGGACTTTTGCACATCTATGCCTTCATACTGTTCTCTTCCAGACCCCTATAGTTACAAAAAATATGTCAGGAGCCCTTTTTTTTTTTTCAGGACTCCTAATGTTAGTAAGACAATTTCCTCATCTGCTCTGATCTGCCTTATTCCCATCTGGTGCTATTCCATGGGGAAAAATGGACCACTGGGAGAACAGTTTATGTTATTTCTTGATTACATTATTGCAGCAAGTGAATAAAAGCTTGATTGTTCCTTTTAGTTTGGCTCATTGTCCTGTGACCACCTTGACACCTGGCAGCTTGACACCTGGCTACTTTGGACAGGAAGGCAAAAAAAAAAAAAAAAAATAGAGTAATCAGTTTGTCATTGAAAATTGACCCTGATCATCAGTATGAGGTATAACTGCTGTTACATAGTGTGTTCATGGAGGAATGTATTTGGCACCCAGATAACTCACTTGGATGTCTTTTGGTACACTGTTGCCCAATTCTGATTGTAAATGAATACATATATTAACTCCTGCTTTAGAAGGTCATGGTGACCCCCTGGGCATAAGCATCTGTGTCATGCCATGAGGCAATACTATAAGACTGGTGCAGGAGATGCTGCAAGATGAGGAGGAGCAGGATTGAGGAAGGCTAAGAGAAAAAGAAGGCAAGTATCTATTGCAATATCAAAACATTGGGGGGACTTTAATTTGTCTTACTAATCTCCTACCTCATGAAAAGAGGACCATCTAAACCTTGGAATAACTGCTGCCAAAATGCATATGTAGTGGGTACGAGCAGTACGAGGGATATACTGTATGGATACTGTGATGTACCTTAGAGTCTGTTAAAAGGGGTGGAAGTGATGCTGGCAGGGCTGTTGGAAGATAGCCTTCAGATCTCAGCAACTTCAGGAATTGCCTCTGCTGTGGCTTCTGGATCTTCCAAGTCATAATCTTCCCACATAGCTCATATTCAATGACTGATAGAAGCACTATATAAAGGCTTGGCTATTTTGGCCCCTAGTAGGATAACTCTGATAGATCATTCTGACTCCAGAGATGGACATAGGTTGGCTGTCAGGACTTCTCTCTCTGAAAAATATTGCTTTTTTGCCCTTCACTCTGGAGTCACTGATTTCAAGGACCCTAAATGAAGAGTCTGCCAAATGAACTCCAATGTGCGTCTGTTTCTTGGACTATCCAACCTGAGTCATTTTTTATTTTGAATGACTAAAATTCTGATGACTCATAGGCTGAGAGTACATCTACCTTAGTCTAGTTACTTCTTCTGAACTCACTTCCAAGCTAAAATGTAACTTTAAAAATTAAATACAATGTTTTGAATCGTGTAGGTACAAGTTTGATAGTGGATTTGCCTTTTGACTTCATAATTATTGAAATAAAATGTTTTAGGTATTTGCTCCTGAAAAACTCTGCTCTGTTATAAATAAAACCATAAATAGGAGAGTTTATATTTTAATCACTCTGAAAATAAAATCACATAATGGAGAACTGTAATCGTCTTATATTACATATTTGGATATTACTCACGGTTTGTAGTTTATATGCTTTCGTAAATGGCAGGTGCTATAGATTGAATGTATCTTCCCCCACCACCTGCAAATTCATGTGTTGAAATTCTAACCCTTAATGTGATGATATTTGGAGGTGGGACCTTTAGGGGGTAATTATGTCATGAAGATGGAGCCCTCATGACTGGGATTAATGCCCACATAAGGAGACCCCACAGAGTTCCCTTTCTCATTTTCTACCATGTGAAGGTTTAGGGAGAGGATGACCATCTCTGAGACAGGAAGCAGGCTCTTACCAGACTCCAGATTTTCCAGTCCTTTGATTTTGGAATCCCCAGGCTTCAGAGCTGTGAAGAATAAATTTCTGCTGTTTAAAAGCCACCCAGTCAATTTTATTCAGTTACAGCAGTCAAAATGGACTAGGACAGCAAGTAACTCTTTCTTATTGAAATGAGTTCTAGAAGTTTCCTGCAGATCAAGTTAATTGTGAAAGTGGTTTCTCAATATTAAACTTGCTGTGGTAAAGATAAAGTGAAGTTTTAATGTTTTTGGTGACTCAGATAAATGCAGATTTCAGAAAAGTGTCCACATGGCAATACCCTTGTACTGTAATACTTGTCATACACACAAATGAAAATGAAAACAGTTGTAATTTACTTATTTGTGTAATTTTAAATGGAAAACATTCTGTATTTCAGATTTTCCCAAAATAACCTAATCATAAGTTGAATCTTGACTAATATTCTGGTTTCTAGGTCCCAATCCAGACCCACCAGAGTGTGTCTTTTAAGTGTCAAGTAGAATTCCTATAAGGACAAGAGTTTGTCTCATTTCCCTGTGACTCCTTATTAATCTCATCTGGAATTCTAGTACTCCCATCTTCCCTTAATCCTGGAGAAAAGGGGGTGGGAAAGGATAAATTTGGGAGTTTAAGATTTGCAAATATTAACCACTAATATATATATATATATATATATATATATATATTTAATTTATTTATATACATATATATAACAAATATATATATAATTTATTTATATACATATATAACAAATTCTACATAACACAGGGAACTATATTCAATATCTTGTAACAATCTTAAATGAAAAAGAAAATGAAAATGAATATATGTATATATACGCATGGCTGGGACATTGTGCTGTACACCAGAAATCAACACATTGTAATTGACTATAATTCAATAATAAAAAGAAAATAAATGAAAAAAAATTATGCTAGATCCACTGCTCTAATCTGAATAGTCAGCTGATTAAAGACCAAGCCAAACTTTTCTGTCCCTAAACTGAATTATCAACCACAGTTCACCAGTATAAGAATGCCATATATTCAACAGACTTTCCTGAAATTTGGAATTTATCTTAAGATAATTACAATTTGGGGGAAAGTATCTTTGAAAAATATTTCAAATTGGCTGCTAAAAGTTAGTTTCTAAATATCACCATTTATTTTCTAGCCTGCAACCAAATGTGACATGGAGGTATATGTAAATAAAACTTGCAAAGTGATCTCCTAATGGGAGTGCCGTGTTCAAAACCCTGCTTTCCCATCTTGAAATCTTCCTTCACTCTCTGCTTTCTGGACAGACTCTTTTTTTCTTCAGTCCTCAATATTTTATTTTTTCCAGGTTGAAAACCCTGTACATCCTACTGTCTTCACTTTTACCTGCCAGGATCGTGAGTAGACAACAGTCTGTACCAGTATGTGACCCCACTCACTTCTGTGTTGTTCACAATGTGTAATGGGCAGAGTAGGAATGTGCCTCGACACAGGCAGAAAATGTTATCAGGTTGACTATTCACTACCTCATATTTAGTTTGCATTTCTAATGTTCTACAGTAGGGTTGAATACTGAATTTATTTGCTTTGTATGAACATACAATTTGAAAAATCAAACAGATGTTGAGCACCATACTTGATGAAATCCTAGAAACAGCATGATTAAAGTTAAGAAAAAACAAGGATGTCCATGATTATTTAATTCAAACTATCTAGTCAATGTAGATAAATCATCAAAGAAATGTTTGTCAGCTTCATAATCTCAAAGTAAATGAGGTCACAGCATGTCAATTAAAAGTATGAATGTAAATGCGCTATTAAAGTAAACATCTCTGTTTTCCTAGATATCCCACAATGTGCTTTGAAGGCTTTTTAGCCCAACTGTGTTTCAGGAACTTGTCTACATGGGAAAACTAATGCCCTGAGCTTTGGGAGAAATACATCTAGTGTGCTCTGTGTTCTAATGTGTTTTGTGAGAGGTGTTTTGTCTTCTTGACTCTAGACCATCTTTTCTTCACATACCCTTGCACATCACCATGTCACAATCTTTTTATGCACCAAATTCATCATGAAATCTCTTTCCTACACTAAATTTATATTCTTACAGCTTTTTTTTAAACTTCTTTTTTCTATAGTCTTACTCTATTTATTCAGATTTGTTTTTAAACCATTAGGAAAACACTTAGCGTTTTGACTGGAACATTGTTCAGAAGCAAAATTGTTAAATCTACAAGTCAGTATGAAAGTTCTGTTCCAGTCAGGCTACTCTCACTGTCTCAAAAATAGACCACACTGCCATTTCTAGAACACCTCAACCACTTTCTACAGCATCTTCTCAGTGCATCTTTTAACATCCAGCTTGAACTACACTTTCCTCATGAAACTTCCCCTTATTACTCTCATTTCCCATCAATGAACCCTACTTCCTCTGAATGTTATCATTTATAATGTGTTCCATGTACTTGAGGCCTTACTGATATAAATGTAACACTAGATCCTAGCATTTTCATTTCAACTATATTCTCTGCTTCTGTATTATAAAGATAATTTCTAATACGTCTGTGTCCTTCTCACAAATCTCTTTACAATTTAAAACTTGTAAGTCTCAAAAGAGTTTTCTTTGGAGTAATACAATCTCAGTTTTCAACATCAATGTGAATATGTGTGTTTCCCCAGTCATGGAATGATCTAAATTTTATAAAGCACTAGACTAAAAATCAGAGGATCCTAATATAAGAGTATCCTGACCCTATCAGTTTGAGGGGCCTATGGCTGCAGCTATTGGGAACTGACCTATAAGTGTATTTATTAATTCACCTAACAAAGTCCACCGGTAGGGTGCTTCAAGATTTGGCTTTTTCATCAGACAAATGGCGGCATTAAGTCCTTCGACCTTGTTCCTTTGCCATTCTTGGTGGATGACTTAACATACTGTTATTTTTTGATCCAACTGTTACATGTTGATGACAATATCCAGAGACAGAAAAAGGGAATCAAATGTCTTTTCATTTTTTATTAAAAGTAGAACAATGTTTGAGGAGCCCTGAGAGCCTATTTCTTCTAGCAGCTCATTGGTCTGAATTGCATCGCAGGACCATTCTTGAAAAGCAGTCACCGTCTTAAGTATTGATTGCCATGATTGCCTGCTCTCAGTTCTTCCTGCTTTCTGTGGACCTCTGCTCTCTGTGAAATTTGAGCTTTAGGTAGGGCTAAGTGGCAGGAAGCTCCCTAGAAAACAACATCTATGATAAAATATATAGACAGAGAAATCCCACCTTCAGATTTGAAACAGAAAGACAATGAGAACAGAAACTGTGACTATCCCAGGAAATCAGAGATAGGTGATACCAGGACTTGAGGGTAGGGAGGATACAAGACAAAGTTAACCTTATTTTCTTTTGGCCAAGCACTGGCTCTGCCTTGTATACTTTCTGCTCTTTGCTCTAATCAGGACAGAATAAATATTGGAAGCGAGTATAACTCTGTCAAAATAGGTGTGTCCAATGTAGTCTGGAAAGACCATAAGATTCCTGATGCACAGAATCATCTGCTCTTCATTATATGATTTTTCATCACCCACCAAAGTGCCTTCCTCATCATAGATGGATAAGAAATATTTATTGAAATAAACTGTTTCTTAAAACCAGTGGCCCACATATAAATAAGCAGATTATATATGAAAAATAGAAATCAGGCAAGGAGTATGTTTTGGCTATAATGGTGTAACAGAAACTAGTTAGCTGCCTCATGCCAATTTGGCATTTAGTTAAGTGCATAATAAGTCTATAATACTTCTCTTTCTCAGTTCTGGATTTGGGCTGATGCAAAATTATAATAATGAATCAGAAAACATAATGCTGAACATCACTAAAAGGAGGGAAAAATCACAAATCTAAGATAGCCAATGTGAACTAATAAATTCCATATGCGAGGCAGGAATTATGTTGAAGGGAGTCTTAAGACTATGAGACGTAAGTGAGAAATTCCAAAATTTAAATCTACAAGTGCGAAAACTAAATTTTTATGATAGCCTTGAATTTAGAAGCAGTGGGAAGAAACATACAAATGTGATCCAGGGTTGGGATACTGGTTGGCTATAATATTTTCCCTGGTGTACTGATGATATATATTTATACAATAGCTTCTTTGGAAAATATCTTAGAATCCTTCCTCTGAGGACACACTTTTATCAACATTAAAGCAGAGCTTTCTCAAACTGATTATTACCATGGTTAGGAAATATTTTGTTTATTCTAACATCGATTAAATTCTTACTTGTTATAATATTTATAGAATATTAGATTTTAATGTTTTGCATTATAATGTTCTCAGTTGGTTCATTGCATTTAAAAAAATTGTTATTGGTGGGTCAGACACTAGGTTAATGTCTGACTTAACTTTTTGGGCCCCATTTTTGTCATCCAAAAATTAATGTGACTATTACTATTTTTTTAGGACTTGCGGGAAAACCTACCTACTTTTAGTAATAGCAATACACAATTAGTTCCTGATGTTCTAAGATGTTCTGCTGAGTAATGCTTATTAATTAGGTAGGTTATATTTTAACTCTAAATCATCATTACATTAGACATCAGGTAGGTCTTGACATAGAAATAGTTACAGAGGAATCACCATCCAGGAGCAGTAAAATATTGAGGGGCATCAACAGAACAGGTGATACTTTGCAGAGCATATACATAGGGCCAGCTATGTAAGTTGTGGCATCCAGAGCAAAATTTAAAAAAAAAATCAAAAACAAACAAAATCAAACAAAGGGACACAAGGACAATTTGGGAGGTGGAACAATGTCTGTTCCATTGAGGTTACCATGGAAGTTTGCAGGTGTCTAAACTCACCAAATTGTTCATGTTAATATGTGCAGCTCTTTGTATGTCAATTATACATGTGATTATCTTATATAATAATACAAAAGAAGAAAAGAAAGTTGGAGGTAAGGCTGCTGCATATTGGGCTATATTTATTTTATATTGCTGTTGGCAAATTAGCACAAACTAAGCAGCTTTAAACATTGACTATTTATCATCTCATAGTTCTGCAGGTCAGGAGTCCAGGCATCGTTTTCTGCTATAGGTCTTACAAGCTGAAATTAAAAGAAATTAAGGTGTCACTGGATGTGTCCTCACCTACAGCTTGGAATCTTCTACCAAGCTCGTGTGGATGTGGAAAAAGCATTTCTGTGCAGCGCAGGACTGCGATGCCTGTTTCCTTGTTGGATGCCAGTTGTGGGCTATTCTAAGTCCTTCAGGCTCCCCACGTTCCTTGCCCTGTGGCTCCCTCATTCATCAAAACTGCCAACAGGACACTTCCCAGGCCTCAAATCTTTCTTATGCTTCAAATCTCTGACTTCTAGAAGATCCCAGTCTCTTTCAAGAGCTCACCTAATTAAGGTAAGCCCATCAAAGATAATCACCCATCTTAAGGGCAGTTGTTTTGAGACCTTAACTGCATCTACAAAAATCCCTTTGCAGAAGCACTTAGATTTTAATGTTGGTTTCAATAACAAGTCGGAGGTGTGTTACACCAGGGGGAGGGCATCATAGGGTCATTTTAAATTTCTACCTACTCTGAGGACCCTGTAAATTATTATGCATAGGATTTACATATTTCAAGGTCTTTCTTGTTCTGGTCTCAGCCTTTCTTTCTCTTTTTACCTACCATACATTTATGCAAAGAAATTCCGTCCAAACTTTACTAATTGTCAATCTAAAAACACTTCTGTTTTTCTAATTGTATTTCTTTCCCACATTCAATTTGTTCTGTCAGAAAAAGCCTGATTTTTATTCTTTTTCTTGGTCTTTTTATCTTTGCTTTTCAAAAATTAGGTGCCCCAAATTCCAACTAGTACTACTACATGAAGGTACTAGTACACAGAACAAGATTACAAACTAACAGACGAACAAACTGAAACTCAAAAATGGCATCAGGAGATTGTTTAGCAATCAAATCTTGTTCTTACAGGTTATTGTTGGCAGATCGGCTAATATTGGCACTGCAGGACCTCCTTCAGTAAGAGGCATGGGAGGATATACTTAGAATATTATGCACTGTTTACATATTTCCTAGACAACATTTTAGATGTGTCATAGGGATATAAACATGCTGTTCTTAAGGGTATAGATCGTCCTCTTTACGTGATTATTTTTCATTGTAAATGTGTACGTTTTAAATATGGTATAAACCATCAGACTTGGCCAATGTGAATCTACTCCCTGTAAGTAGTACAGTAATGAATTCTTGAGAATGTAGGATTAAGCCCTAAACCCTTTAAAAGAACTGCATTCTGGAATTATACAAAGGCTTAGTGATGGAAAGGAGTGAGAAGGTGAGACTGATGGAAAAAGAAATTTATTTCCATATTCTGATGTGATTACTGTGTTGAAAAACATTACAATGTAACTTTGATGCTTTTTATAGAGGAACAAGGTGCTTCATTTTACACATGTAAAACATGTTTTAAAAGTCAGCTATTGTGTTTTAAAAGTATTTAAAGGTTTTCATTAAAGATACATTAAAAACATCATTAATCGTTGAAGTATTAGCAAAATTTCTAGAGCTATGTACCATTTTGCCAGTAGGAGGCAACTATCTTTCTTTTTCATCAATTAGCTATGTAAGAGGTACTTTAGACAAAGGCACAGGAAAGATAGCTATTGGGAACATTTAGAAAGCCTATTAGAAAGGGCTAATAACGTAAAAAAGATTGATGAGTGCTGAGAATCTAAGGAGGACACTGGGAACAACATCATGAAAAGTAAGATCAAGAACACAAGCAGTGGTGAAGGGATAAAAGCCTGCAGAGATGTGAGGCAGCTCCAACCTTGACTGCCGTTCTCACATACATATATTTCTATAAACAAACCATGAGCTCCATATTTAACACAATTGAAATTGAAAGTTTTACTTGTCAGCAAACATATGTATTGAGTGGACACGACAGATTATAAAGCATGCTAATTTATGTTGATGCATATTGAATAAAACATGATCTCAGTACTCTAGCAGTTCACAAGGGTGTTAAATGTATCTGGTTAAAATTTGCAATATATGATTATAAGATATAATAAAATGTGATGAGAGCGCAAGGTTAGGGTCCTAGGAGATTGTGAAAGAGTACTGAGTACCTAACTTCTGGGACAGCCAAACACAGATTCACGAAAGCATTAAAACCATAGCTGTAATTTGGAAATAACTTGGAGTTCACAAAACAGGTAAGGCAAGAAGGTCAGATTACCTGGGAGAGTAATCTACCCACAACATCTGCTGTGCCATCAGGAGTTGATCCTGGTCCAAATGACCTGGCTAGTACTAGTCCCTGTTTGACCTGACCCCTCCATGTGCATCCATCTTGAACTTGACATTGACACCTCAGTCAAACAGTTCGACCTTCCTTAATTAAGGCATATCATTCTTTACACAGTCTTAATTTTTTAGACTCTCTTATCCTACGTTTTGGTTTTATGCCATAGTAGAAATGTCTAATTTCTCCCTAGTAGACAGATTTTTGTAGAAATTTTTCATTAAATCACAGAATTCCCCAAAGAGAAAATATATTAGAAATAAAGCTTACTATATAGATTGAAAATTTATATTGAATAATTATATGAGAAACAAATTATTCTCTATCTATTCCCATTTTTCTTGTTTTGCAGAACCTACATTGGTTTGCATCTTTTCTGGTTTTCATTTTCAAATGACTGTGTAACTATTACAATTGGTTTAAAGAAATGTCAGGGAATAATTCTATACATGTGTGAATTTAAGTAGTGAAAAGGGAAAAGTAGGGAGCCATGATGAGTCTGAGTTATTTTAAAAATACATTAATTTGAATTTGCAAAAAGATTGACAAATTCGTATACATTTGGTTTACCTTCTACTACAACTTCTTATGCGCCTTTTGCATTTTATTTATAAAATTGAGATTATGTATACCTAGTGGAAATACTTAAAGTAAATTTCCACTTTCTCCTCCATGGCCTTACCTTATAAAATTGTGTAGATTTGTAGGAATTATAGACTTGATAAATATTTAATTTACAAATGTCCATCTCCCATAAATTTTAGGGAGTATAGATTATTTTTCCAAAGTTACTTGTATCTTGTAGGACAACTAGTACCCCATTATTCATTTAAAGCAGGGGTGGATAAAAAAAGATGAAATTTGAAATGTAATTACTTAAATAAGTCTACTGAAAATATTTTTTCTGAACCAATAAAAACAATTTTTCTCAAGTATTATACTTCTTTGGAAAGATGCTAAGTTTAAAAAAATAAAAGTGTTATATGTAGAATATGTTTTTGAGTAATTCCCCCCTATGAAAACAAAATAACAAATGGGAAAGATAGAGAGGTCAATAATATCTTCTTGAAAACAAAGAGACTATTATAATCAAGGTTGACAGTTATCCAGGGTTCACTTTGTGCCAGACAATTCTCTAAAGACTACATTAAAACACATGCATACAGGTAAGCAGTACTAGGTTCACAGAAGAGATGATGGTGGCATACATAATTATTTAGATTGTTGGTGTCACCCAGCTAGTAATGAACAAGTCCTCTGAACTCAGGCCGTTCAGCTCCAGAACCCCAGTTCTTAATCATATGCTTTCTAAACTCTTAGGTGTAATTAGATCTACTTTTATGGAAGAAGTACATAAATAGTACATGCTACTCTTTTCTACAACCTCCAGCTTTGAACCAGGAAATATCTGTGTTCAGAACATAAAGCAACATTATTGTAGCAACTGTCCTTAGCAGAAATATTGTCTTCCATCCTAGAAATGGTGAAAAGAGTTATTTATTCACCAAAAAGATCTTGAAAGTCTTTCAGGATGACTCTTGACCTAAATTTTTTGATATGGCAGAAGATTATTTTTTTGACATTGATGAATCTGAAAATAATGATGAAAATCTTACAGGTTAGCATAGACATTTAGTATGATTCTGACTAATGCTAATTAGTTTTGAGATAGCACTTTGTAAGTTCCTGTTGCCTGAGTCCTGGGCTCTGTGAAATCCAATGTGGTTTTTCCATTAGATTTTTTTTTGGCTAACTGTGAGTATATATATTTCTTTTTTGTATTTATGATATTTAAAATAAGCACAATTTGTGAAAAAGCAATAATCTCTTTCATATTTTCCTCTGTAATTACTGTAAATATTTATATCTTTTGATAATTTTATCTTTGATAATTTTGTCTTATTTTTCAAGCCTTTATTCTCTAAGCACCTGTCTGAATAATCTACTTATGTCAAGGCAACATTTATCACCTTTGGGAAGAAGCATCATGTGTATAATATTGAATAAACACTATTGTGTAGCAGAAAGACACATGAGTTGTAGAATATAATTGTCCTCTGTAATTTATTAGCTTATAGCCTTGGGCAAGTTATCTCACCTTTCTAAGCCTCAGTTTTTCATTAATAAAAATGGGATTAACAACAATTATTTTCAATTTTTCTCTCAATAATTTGGAATATAATTGCTCTACTTAAATAAATCTATTGAAAATATTTTTCCCGAATCAAGGAAAACAGTTATTTTCAAGTATTATACTTCTTTGATATTTAAAACCTGTCACAGTTTAACCAATTAAAATATCAATTCTCCTCTCTACAGTTTTTATTTCTAAGAACAATTCCTTAAACTTCCATCATTTATCAATCAAGAATCACAAACTTAAAGAATTTCAGAGCTGAAGGCAAAAGTAAAACTAATAATTATTTATCCTGGCTTATTTCATCTTTAGACAGTGATAATTGTTAGACTATTATGTCAAAACCTTTTCTCTGATTTTCATATGTGGTTCTAATTTCTGATGCCTGAGGCAAAGGAGAAGAAATCAAATTGTTTCAAATGATGTCTAACTTGGCTTCACTGTTAATATTTCAAATATAAATTTTAAGAACTCAACATCTAAATTTTATTTTAATGGTAATAGTGTTTCATAATATGCAAACATAATGAAAATCCAGTTTATGTAATTTGCTCTATAAAAGCACATTTCACATATTATCATTATTAGTATTATTGATACTCAGGTTTTTGAGATCAAGCACCTCACTAATACATAGGTAAGGAAACTGACTATTGGAAAGGGATCTAATTTATTTAAGTTCAGAATTTTCCCATTCCTTTCAGTACACGACAATGAAACTGCAGCTTGTACAGGAAAGTGTGAACTTGGGAAGGGCGTCTTGGTCTTTTCAGTTAAAGAAAAAACAAAAATAACTTATCTTCTTAGAGAAAATGCAAACATCACTGTAGAGATTGGGATTCTTCTTTTTCCACATATATTTGCTTGTTTTTCATTACTGAGAGGAAGCTGTTTACCTTGTTGCTGCTGTTGAGATCTTTTATTAGTCAGGGCTCCCTTTGTTTTGGGAGTGAAGGATTCAGCTGGACAGGCTTAAGAGAATAGCACACTGGAAAGTTCAAATGAGATCAAGTTCACCTAGATCTGGTGACTCAAGTTCACTCTGGATCTGGAAGCCACCAGGACTCACTGTCTCAGTTTCTTAGCTCTTCTCCCACGTGCTGCATCACTAAAGTGGGGGATGTTGCCGTTGCGATAGTAATGCTATCCCCATAGCTCCAGGCTTTCTCTCCATTCTCTTCAACAAAAGCTAAAATAAGCTAAAAGATGTGTGTTCTATTACAATTCCAGGAAAACTACCAAAATGGGCCATGTGGGGCTCTTGTCAGGAGCCTCTTGCCATTGTTAAAGGTGTTACTGGCTAGGGGGAGAAACCACTCTGATTAGCTTTTTGGGTCATGTGTCTACCCTCAAAGCCAGAGGTGGAATCAAGTGTACATAAACTAGCTTGAAAGTGAGTTAGAAATTGTTGTTCCCTCAAGGAAAATCAGAGTGCTTGTGTCAGAATGTGAAGGAATGAAAGATAACTAGGTAAAAATGTTCACTAGAGCTCCCTTTATTGAGTCTTTAATAAGGGCATGATGCTTGGAGAACTTATAAAACTTGCTTAAAGCTGCACCACTAGCAATGGCCAAAATCCTCTCCCCTATCTGATGCCCTTGCTTTTAGTATAAAACTATCTCTGCAGTGTCATAAATACAGCACTGCCCCACCACTTGTGCTGAAGTTCTTACCCTTCATTAGGTTTTCTCAAGTGCTCAAATAGTATCAACTTTGGATGAAGAAAATAATAATTAGGCTTCTACTTAGAAGTAGGGTTAAGTCGCCAGCAAGACAAAATGTCTTCCACAGCAACAACTAGGAGAAAACAAAAGATGATTTTAAAATTTGTGTTTTTTAAAACATTGGAGGCTAAGAAGACAAGATGAACAAAAATAAGAGACAGGAAAGAACTCTTCTTATGTAAGCTTGGGATTGGTAGACCTTTTCTGACCCTAGGTTCATTTGGATGAAGAGTGAGGGGCAGACTTCATCTCCATTAGTCAATGGAGGGATGAGAAAACATCAAATCTTGTGATGGTCATGTGGACCGATATACTGGATTGGCATCTGGAGGAGTTCCAAGCTCATGGCCCTTTTCCCCACGGGACATATCTAAGTGTTGCGATGATGCTGTGGTGGAAGGCTGGGGGGGTTGGGCTGGACAGCTAAACTGACTTATCGCACCCTGATGGCATTTAGGAAGAAAAGACCCTTTAGAGGGATGACCTGCAAAAAACACACAGTACATCTTGTCCCAGAGACATTAGAAAAGAGAAGGGTCTATAGCTAACTAAAATGCAATCCAGCCTTGCTCCAGATCAATGTCTGAATGAAATTAGGGTGACAGCCCTTCCCTATCTGCCTAAGAGAGAAAAAGGAAAACCTTCTCAAGGGAAGAAAATTGCATCAATTTTAATTTTAGTCTTTATGTTTCTTTTATATACAATATCCAGAATAAAATATTAAATTTTAGTATATAGTGTACATAAAATATATGTATATGTTAGAAAATATTATATTTGATATAATAAATAACTAAATAATTATTTAAAATAATTAAACAATTGAACTATTATATATTTATAGCATATATGATACATTATTTACATCATATATAGTATAACAGATATATCTTATTCAAAGAATCATAAAAATGTAATTTTCTTCCTTCTTCACTGACCAACTCTTCTAAGTTTATTTCCCTGATTCCTCTGTATTATCTCAACTGCTAAATACTGGAGTGCCCTAACTCTCGGTTCCCTAAACAATCCACTTTTTTCTCTGCACTCATACTCTTTGTGATCTCATCCACTCTCGTGTTATTAAATATCATCCATGAAGCGATGACAAAGACGAATTTACTCCCCTGTGAACTCCAGACTATATGTACAACTGTATACTCAAATTTACCATTTAGATGTCTGTAAGCAAATCAGCTTAAAGCAGCCCTAACCAGACTCCTGATTTCCATTCATAATTGGTTTTTCCCACATTCTTTATTTTGGAAAATGGAATTCCCTCTTGCAAAATCAAAAAACTTGGAGTCACATTTCTCACATTTATTTTTCTTAGACCTCCAATCCAACGGCAAATGCTGTTGGGTTTGTCTTCAATATGTGTGAAAGATATGGCCTCAGCATCTCTCCCAGTTCAAGCCATAATCATATTCACCTGGAAGCTTGCTTTAGCTGCAACTGTTCCCTAGTAACCTGTTCTCATCACAGGACCCAGTATGAGAAACTGTCCACAAGACTGCTTTAAATCCTGAGATAACACCCCATCTCACTCAAAGAAAAGCTAAAATCCTTACCTATCAGGTCTTACACAATCTATTTCTCAGTATCCCTCCGTATTCATTCCCTACTACTCATTTGCTCACCCATTTGCTGCTGTTGTAGCTACAGGCTGTTCCTGCAATGTCCCCCTGCCCAAAGCACTTGCTGCTGCCTGTGCCTGGAATACGCTTCCTGCAAACATCAGCATGGACTTCTCACTTCTTCCAAGTCTTTCATCAAATATCACATAAATGAGACCTTATCTTTTAACCATACTTGAAAAGGACACTCTCCCCATCATATACCCTATTACTGTTTCACTCTCTATATTTTTTCCACAAACTGATTACCACCACTACATGTACACATGTACACACACACACACACACACACACACTTTACTTATGTTTTTGATTATTGTTTTTTTTTTTTTACTTCTACTAGAATATGGCTGAAATGAGGGCAGGTAATTTTTGTCCTCCTTTGTTTATTGGTGTATTGCAGTCACTCAGGACATGGACTGGTACTCAGTAAATAATAGCTGAATAGACAATTATGAATACTATTAATGTTTATTTCACAAACCTGGCTAATATGATCTGATATTCTCTTGGCTGGAACTTTGTATTTATTCAGCAACAATTCAAAGAGGATTTCAGTTATTTCATGGTATAATGAAGATATTATTTTTATTGTGCTGTTAAATCTTTTGCATAATGCACAATTGGGAAGAGAGCACTCAGGCTTCTACACACACATATGAAATACACCAGAATTAACTTAGGTAGGTGGTAACAGGAAGACAGATATGCTTGTAGCCAAAATTACTGATCCTTTTATTGAATCTTGCAAACAGAGTTAGACTGGGAAGAAAATGGAAAGAACATCTGATACCCATTATTAGATCCTCATTTAACAATTCTGGGAAATGGCAATTCTCATTCACATTTCCTCTTAGTAACCTAAAAGTTGGCCTGTCTGACAATGAAGCCACGGGGAGACATGTTTTGATCAAGTCTGTTGCCTTTCCTTTCAAAGTGAACTACATAACACACCTGTGAAATTTCACTTAATCGGATCAGCAGGGCTGCTTTGAGACAGAGTGTAATGCGGCTACATGTTGAGGATTGCTTGAAAAGTGTCCTAATCCCTTGTCTTTTTTAAAGAATAAAATAGATAATATTCATGTTTCTGTTTCCTAAATTTAGCAAAATTGGTCAAAACTTTAAACAATATCATTTTCTGCTCTTGCATTGGATTTGACACACGTTTTCACTAGTAAAGCTATCTTTCCAAAGGTGGATCTGTAAAACAGTAAGCTTATATATATAAAATATATATTATATATATAAATATATAAACATATTATATAATATATATAATATAAATATAATATGTTTATATATTCATGTATAAATTTATATTTATATTTTATAATATAATGTATAATATAATATATAAAATATTATTATTTATAAATTTGTTATATATATAAAATAGTTAAATCTTACTATTTCATATAAATAAAAGTCATGTATATATTTATATATAATATATATAATTATTTATTTATATAATATATTTACATTTATTAATATAATTTATAAGTATATACATAACATACATATGTATATAAACCAGTAAGCTCCAAATATCAGAATTTCACAGAAAAAATTTTTCTAAATCATATACTTAAAACTTCACTATTAATATCAAGTTACTATATCTTTGAAAACAACATGTTGGTAGTAAGGCTAGACTCTATACTATTTAGTAAAGGGATAAAGGGAGCAAAATTTCCTTTTCCTTTTTCCTTTGTTTTTATGCATCACTTCACTAGGTGTTATGCTTTTTCTTTTTCTTCTCCTGTTATGACTAGCTGGTTCTGAATCAATAAGTTAAAATTAATCATTTACTAACATTTGTGATTTCAATATCATGTTTTTTGACAGCATGATATGTTTTTTTTTGTTATTTCACATTAATTATGGAGACCATAGCAGAAGATGCAGATGTACTCTGGGTGGTGGTGGGGTTTTAAGCAATAGTCTTGGGGCTCCTGAAATAACAGTCATTTTACAACTTGTGAAAAATTCAGAGGAGCAAGTTTCAGGAAGAAAAACTACTATATTCAGGACCACATTTATCTTCATATAGAGGCATTAAGTATACCTTCCTCTTAATTAGGAAATAATTGTAGTTTATAACTTCTCAGTTGCCTTGTGCAGATCTTTTTATTAGTTAGCAGGAGCACTGCTCAGGACTTTGGAAGGCTTAGGAAAACTTGAATGGAAAAGGCAGAAACCTGAACATTCAACTAAAATCACAACAGCTAAAAGAGGATCACGATTGTTGATTTGTATACAAGGAACGCATTATTTCAAATGAAAGAGAAGAGTTTTACAACCTATTCTAACTTCCTGAAGCTTGAAGTCCCACAGTTTTTATTAATCTCATCAGTTTTTCAACCTCTTTTAAGATTAATGCAATTGACTCCATCTTTCTGCACGTGACGAACTTAGTTAACGTGGTCGTAATTTCAGTCTTCTAAATGTCGGTCTTTAGCACAAAGTAATTGAGCTTCTTGAGTAAAACTTGTAATTTCTAGTTTGTATATCTTAATTGTTACAGATGCCACACTTCTGTATTATTAAACTTGCATGTTATTTTCCAACACATTAATGTTTTGAAGGGATCAGGGCAAGCTTTTTTACCAATACCCGCAGTCTTTTTTACCTCCCAATCTTTGGCTGTAAAACAGTGAATTGTGGGTTATGTGGTCAAGAACGACTTAAGGACTCTTTGGAGGTTACACTGACCAGATGGTGCCTGGCTTTACCATGGGAGCAGACTTGATCTTGTCTCAAATCAGACTCAGAGAAATACTCATTCACAGAATTATTTGTGGATAATTCTTTTATTATATAGGATTTTGAATTTCTATATCTTCCTATACTTATCATGACTTGTATCTTATTATAAACAAGTAGATTTATTAGGAAAAATTTCAGGAAGGAAGGTTTGGGGCATTTGCCTTTTCCAGCTCTTTTTTTAGGATTTCTTGATATTCAAATCTCGGATAAGATGTGTAAGATGTTTGTGTTGAAATGAGCTCCAGCTTGTTCACAACAGCTGCTGAACTTGCTGTCAAAAGCTCTTTAGCTAACCTGGAGCCTTTTCTTCAACCCCAGAACTCAACTTCGCCCAGTTTTCCACGATTTTTTTTAACACTTAGTAACCTTCCAGTGAATGATCTTTTTGCTTAGAATATTCATATTTGGTCTCTATTGCAAATAACAAAGAATGCTGACTGAAACAGTTGGCTGCTGAAGCAGTAATTTTGGGAGATTGGGAAGCTGCTGAATGTGGACAGTTTTAAGTGGTTTTCTGTGGCTTAAGACTTTGGATGGCATATGAATACCTGGGGAAAAGGTCCCAGGACTTCTAGGAAGTTGCAGGGAGGTTAGAGGGGAAATATGTGGGTTCCAAGGAAAGACATCATCTACTTCACAGTTTTGTGTATGATGACCCTAAATTCATAAACCAAGCAGAAATATTTGAGCAAGTTGAGCACGAGGGGCAGAAAAATCTGGGCAGAATCATAAACAGATGGTCCTGTGACATGATCCCTCAACTGAGGTTATGCACCTGAGTTCAACAGACCACTGGGCAAATGTCCAAATGCCAGGCAGATTAGGCTGTCCTTGATAATTAAGGCTAATTAAGTTGTCCTCTCATGTAAGTCCAATGTTGGATCATTCAATATATATTGTAGGTAAATCTTTTTTATTCTGAGAACATTCATGCAACAAATATTTATTGATCACAAGTAGGTGAAAAATTACAATATTGCCATTAAGTATTGGTTTATTTATACCTAAGGGTACTTTTGAAATGAAAAACTTATATAATTTCTTAACCTCTAAAGATTATTAGAGATTTTGAATTCTAATATATACACATACATAGATATTAACCATAGTAAAATATTGTGTTTCCTTACAATTTTTAGTATTCAGGAGTATTTTTTTAAAAAGATTTTCTCAAATTTAGAACTTAGGAAATAAATTGTAGAGAATTGTAAATTGTCTTAAAATAAATGTCACCTCATTTGCCCATGAAGAATAAACACCATTCTTCTTAAAGAGCACTCTTTTATTGTTTTAATTTTCTGGGTCTTCTCCATTATCATGTTTGAAATCACTGTTTAAGTGTGCATTCAGAATAATGAGACTGAAGTTTGAAAATTTGTGCTTCTCACTTATAGATGTTTATGTTTCCTATCTTTTATTCATAGAATGAATTTCTTGAAATTATTGTTTTTGTATGTGAATTAAGTGCAGTTAGCATCTGCAACTGGGAACTAGCTGATTTTTACACAATGTTTCATCTTTGTTGGGAATGAAAAAAACCTTCATTAAAATGTCTTTAAAATCAGATATATTAGAGATGGATTCCTCATTTTAGGAGACACATGCATTTCTAGCTCATATATTTAGGGCATATAAAAATTGATTATAAGAACACACTTGGATGTGCAGCATTCTTACTATAGGAAAGGGAAGCTATTTATTTCAAGTATTTGCTTATTGTTTTTTTAGAGAAAATAAAAAATGCTTGCATAACTTATTTACATTATTTAGATCAATTATGTTACTCATAAATGTGGATTGATGTTCACTGACACATTCAAGGATTGTGCAAGGAATGTTTATAAGTTTACTTTTAAAATCATCACTTAACCACCTCTTCTTTTTGCCATTCATCTTTTCCTTTTTCTGAAGAACTGTTTGACATAGTAATCTATTATAGTAATTCAAATGGAAAATCTTTACTCACATGTATATACTGTATATACTCACATGTATAGTAAATGCTTAATCATGTGTGAGCTATAGTTTTACTCACACACATAAATATTCTGTTAATATATGGCAAGTGTGTATTTATGGATTGTTGATAAATTGATTTGCTTTTCAAAAAACTAAATTTTATCAATTTCAGTGTATTTGTTCCATTCTTTTGGTAAAAAGCTTCAGATGTGTTTGAGCTTTCTCTTTGGTCTTTGTTCATCAACTGTCACTCAGCTGCTATTTATGCTAATATTACACTGAAACAGAATGTCTTTTGGAGTAATGATTAGCTATTGTACTTGGCGTTAGTTCAGCATCATTAATCAGGCAATGCTTGCTACCTGTAAGGCACAGTATGTGCTGTGGGACATTTTTTAGGTGGTGCTCAGAAACCATAAGAAAAGTTCCAAAGTTGTTAATGAGCTTAATGTTCACAAGAAAAGCTTTTGACAAATCATTTCTTATAACAAAACTTTTGACAGTGACTACTTTTTGTTAACTAATTTATTTCTTAAAGATGACAAGAAAATATTTTATCAATATTATATTTATGTACTTCTAGCACTTTATTAAGATTATTGGGTGAATGGACTATTTGTTAAAGACTAAAATAATTTTAAATATTTTAAAAAGTGAAATAGTTGATTCCACTGATTTAAAAGCAAGATATAAATATTTTAGAAGATAATGATCTATAATAAAAATAATAAAATGAAATGCATATTATTAATCTGATGTTTTGTTTATCACCACTCTGATCTTCCTGAAGAAGACAAATGAAGCAATTATAATTGATTAAGAGCCTTTTATTTGAATCTTTTACAGTAACTAGATATATGTACACACACACACACATACACACAGAGTAACTGATCTTACGGTTTATATAGATCCTATAGAATGGCAGACTAAATCTACATACGAAAAACTCACATTGCATATGGGGTCATGTCCATGTAATATTATAGAAAAAAAAACAACACAATGATACTGTGAAATACCCTGTTCATCCTGTCCAAACTGGAGAATCAATAAAGATGAAAAAATATTGTGTATTACCTTATCTTAAATTTTACTTAAGTGTCATTTAAATATCACATAACCTTGTCTTTGAGATCTGTAATTTTAAGATCTTGGAGTAAGTTGTTTATTATAACATGGTTATTTTAACTGTGCTAAGCTATTTATTTATAAAATGTCTGTAAGTCCCACAGCCTAGTCATCCAAAAAATCTTACTTGCATTCATAATTGTTTTTTAAAAGAAACTGATTATTAATTAGGCAGGTAAAATATATTAAATTGTTATTCAATGTGATTTTTTTTTGCAGCTGCACTGTAATAGGTCACATAAAAATCTTCATTTTGTTACCTTTTGGAGAATTTTCTCTGTTTTTTTACTTATAAATTCAGATAAAACTTTGATAATAGATAAGAAACTCTTCTCATAAAGGCCAGATTTTGCAAACACATGCAAAACATATATTTTGCAAACACATGCAAAACATATTTTACAAACATAAAGGACAGATTTTCCTCTTTATATGGAGGGATATTTTGCATGTAAAGTGTATATTCATCTTTGTTCTCATTTGTAGTGAGCTGTTACACAGGAATTAGGGATGTAATACAGTTTTGAGTAGTAATCTGTGATTATGATCAGCAATGTGAAAGCATTCTCAAGATTAGTTGGCCAAGAAGATAATTTTTTCAAGTGGAGAATTGAAAAACTTATCCAGGGACAATGCAAGCAAAAGCCAGGTATCCCAGTAACGTGTAAATTTCCCCTAGACTCATTTGTTGTCTGAGTTATTTGCACGAGTGCAATTGTCTTATTCTACATGGATGGGATAAATCCAGTCTTCCTTCCATCCCATTTCATAGTAACATTTTCACTGACATTTATTTTCTCTTTCTTTCGCAATAAATTTTGTGGAAAATTAAGTTTATGAAAATAAGAAATTAATACTACTGTTAGGAGCCAAGTGACTATGCCAGATATTTGCCAGCTGTTTAGCAACCCTGTGCAAATCCCAGTCTTCTCCTGAGCAAAGGCTTCCAAGTTTGTGAAATTTGTAGTCCAGTGATGTGGACAAATGGACTAAATTGAATCCATTAAAGTCATTCAGTTTGAATTCAGAGCCAGATTAAACCCAAACCTCTAAAGGTGAAAGTCAAGTATATTAAATCAACATATCATGAAGTCTCATACAAGGTAGTTCCAAACCGTTATAAATCCGTTAAAAATTGAAATATAAATGATTCATCAAACAAGAAAGTCTGTAATGTGTTCAGTTTCCATATCTCTATCATCTGTATCCTCCAATAGATTCAATTTAATTTTAATCATGTAAGTTTTAGCAAAAATTTGTAGATTGCAATTGTTTTAGAATATAACAGTATGCTTAAATTTTGCCCAGACTGATGTATTTTGACCATTTAAACAATTCCATAATATTTGTAAACCTCTACTTGAGAGACCAATACTATGGGAGCAAAATTTTCACTTCTTAAGAGCTTGTTTCTGGCTGAAACGTTTAAAAAGGAATTCTGCCTTTCTGACAAAAGGTGTTGAAAAGGAATTCTGCCTGATTGGTCCACTTTCCTTCCACATACACATCTTGATATTTCTGTTAGAGATGAGAAGAGTAAAAGAAGAAAAGCCTAAAATAAGATATGAGTATTTTCCATATTGTCAGAAATAAAGTCATAGCCACAAATGAATAGTAAATAAATAGAGGAACATGCTGATTAAAATGAAGGTTATATAGGAGGTATATATAGTCTAATTGAATGGCGTTAGATTTTTTTTTTTAAATCTTTTCTCTTCATTTGTGTGTCCCATGCACACAGGACTATCTCTGGAACATTGTAGAGATTTAATAACTCTTTGTTATATGAGAAAGTATAACAATAATATAACAAATACATAGATAGGTTAGGCTTCTAAGTATTTTAATTCAAATGCTACTTGTGGCCTATTCCCAAACATCTTTTCCTTCTCTGACCTCTACTTACCAGGAACTACTATCCAAACTACAGTCAGAAACCACATAATGTCAGTAATAGCTTGGCTTGAAGTAACCAACACATTTCATATCTTACAGAGCTAGAAATACACCTTTTCCTAGGATTCTTGTTAGCACAGATTTAATGAAACTATAAAAACAGTATTTAGAGTGTCCATATTTTTTCCAGGTAGAAGGACTTTCCAGTATCACTAGGGCATTGATGTCTTTTGGATAACTGAGTTAATTATTTAAATATGTCACAGGAGGTAAAGAAAGTGTAAGATAAACTTTTGAAACAAAACAAGGTGCATAGAGTATTCTTTTGTCCGATTTCAGACCTGTATCTGGTGAAATATCTAGATCCAGTTACCCTTTTTTTTGGTGGAGGGGGATACAGAGCAAAAGAGGAAGAACACCATGGGCATATCTTAAACAAAATCTATATTTTAGAATATGTTTGGGAAAATGACCCAAGTTCATCAAGAAATAAATTATGATGAGATAAAAGAGTTAGAAGGAGAACCTATACATTCAAAGACTTATTAACTAATCTCAGTGGGGTTTAGGAAAAAATTTAATGTGGTAAAATTGTCCAAGTACTTACTAAAACCTCTTAAAGATGGAACATCAGAGTCTAAAACTTCTACATATAGTTTTGGATTTATCATCTTAGAAATGTATTATTGATTTGAAATATGTCATTATGCTTAAAAGTCTTCAAATATACAGGCGTCAATATATTCTAGGCTATACGGCAAAGTGGATCTGTAGGGTATTTCTAGTTTTGGCTTAGGTTTAAAAAAAGATATAGGTAATATTGTCTTTTGAGTATAAATTCAAAATTCCATCAATATTTCATATTACTTATCTAGGCATATTAAATAACATACATATTTTACATTCTGGCTGAATTTAAATCTTACTGACTTTAAACACAATCTTTAACATAATTTTGCTAACAAATAAATATTCCCTTTGCTTTTTTTCATATTGCAACTGTGAAAAGTTATGGTATCTCATGAATGAAAGATAACTGACAGGTAGGCTGCCCTTGTTAGATATAAACTACAATGAATCAGACATCATCTGTCATATTCATCAAGACATTATGTCACTTTGATGATATTTGATTTATTTTTTGTATAAGGTGAACAGCTAGAAGTGAATAAATTTTGATTTAATATGCAAAATGAGTAAAAAGAGAACACACTACATAATTTATTAATGGTATTCATTTTCATTATGTTTAAACTTGGGTTCCTATTTTTCTTTAATGTTGTAATGAAAACAAATGATTTTAGTTTTCATGATTAAAATAGCCCTGTATGAGAAAATATTTAATAGAAAATTATGGCTTAAAAAAATTAAACTGTAACTCAATTACCGTATTGCTCAAGGGTCACAAATACCAATTTAAATTGGGATTTACTTGTAAACATGAACATAATATTTAATATGTATTCTAGGGTATTTTGAAGAGACATTGGGATACACTTTTAGATTTAAAGGTAACTAAAATAATATTCAGTAGAATAAAAACAAAGAATAACACATTTGAAATTCAGCACCTTAAATCTTTCAAATTCACTGACAATTACAGACACAGTCAACTCAATCCTCAATTTTTCAGAATTAATTCATGTTTAGATGTGGTTTTTGGATGACATATTTAATTTCCTTTTATTCTTTGGTTTTCACAAGCTGACCATTGCAAATTAAAATGATTATAGTAAAATATTTCATATTTAAAGTTTGAGGCTTTTTCCAATTACAAATATAAATACAAAATTAGGTGGAAAAATCTAGGGCCACACAAAAACTTTAACTATGCTTTTGCTGTACTTTTTAACTTTATTTCTAAGCTGTTATCTTGGATTACACTCATTTTGCATTTTCTTTCAATTGGTCAAAAATTAACATAGAAAAAGAAAACTTTTGTTGTTACATATTAGAACATAAAATTTCAAACCATATCAATTTTAAAAGAATATGCACTTCATTTGAATAGGAAAGTACTGAACACTAACAAAAAAAGCAATAATTAGAATAGAAAATTCATTTATTAGTACCATATTTTCTTCTGATTTATCAACAGAATCAGTCATAATAACTAAAATCATTTTTGAAAGGTTTTCAGAAATCTCTTTTTATAGCATTTCCACAGAATTATAGACAGAATTTAAAATAGAAAAGACCATGGAATCCATCTAAAGAGTGCTTTCCAATAGAAATGTAATATGAGTCACAAAGTTGAGTCATATACATCATTTAAAATTTTCTATAACTACATTTAAAAAGTAAAGTGAACATGTGTAATTAATTTTAATGATACACTTAATTGGCCCCAAATATTCAAATATTTTCATTTCAACATATAATATCAAATACTAATGAGATATTTTGTATTCTTTTTTTTCTAACTCTTTGAAAATCGTTGTGTGTTTTACATTTATGGCACATCTCAACTTGGAATCAGCATTTCAAGCACTCGATAGTCATGTGTTGCTAGCGCCTGCCATGTTTGCTGATGTAGATCTATGGCACCCCATTACCTTGATCTTCAGATGTTAGAATACTTAATTTGAAGTGAGCTGATGTGGAAGGCTATAAATGTGATGAATTAGATAGGTACTGGCCTCCAAAGGGGCAACAGAGTTATTGGATGCAAGCATAAATATTGGCACCTACAGTAGCTAAGTCCTGAGTCTCAAATCAACAACTGTGTAAACTTGGCATGTTATCTTTCCTCCTATTTGCTCAGTTTCATTAACAGTAAAGAGAGATTGATAATAATAAACTCACAGAGTAGTTCTTCAGAATATGTAGTTCCCAGGACAGTTCCTGATACATTAGGGGAATTGTTGTAGGCATTCCTTTTTACTCAACTTACTATCTTTATGTAAGTCATTTAACTCCTATCATTTACCTTTTATTGTTAAAAATCAGTTTGGAATACTTCTTGATTGTAGAATGCATCTAAACCTAATAAAATTTTCTTAATCAATATGTTAAGTAAAATGTGTGCATGTTCTTTTGAACATATCTGTAAGGGTGAGTAACTGACCTTCTCAGAACTGGCTATTATCATCTAAAATGCCCTGGTAAAATTTTAGATATTTGTCTATGTACACTATTTCCCCTAATACCAAATTAGCCAATTCTTCCATAGTATTTAAATCAAGTTTCTGGATATTTTCATGTTGCTTTTTGGTAATCATTGGACGAAATTTTTCATCCTTTTTTAAAAAAAAATCTCTACTTATAATGCCACATGATCCCTTTAGTGGTTTTGAGCTTTTTCTCTGAACTCTTTCCAATCTGTCTATATTTCTCTGCTACTGAGGCAAACAAAACTGAATGGCACTTTGATGCAGTTCATCAGAATTACATAAGGAAGGCTATCATGCATATGTCCCAAGATGTCATGATTTTTTGCCTGCAGATCAAAGTAACAGTGAACTTTTATGCATTTTATTGAAGCATCAGCCAGATCTTTTCAATGGATGACTAAGGTGCTCTTCGACGAGAAGAGTCAAAATTAATAAGGCTCAGACAGAGAGTCTAAAAGAAGTGGAATCTATTCAACAGCTTTTTCAAAATCTTTTTTTTAAAAGAGATTTTGGATTTAGAATTGGACTTTATCAAAGGTCATCTGAGGTAAAGTAGGTAACTTTGCCACTAATACTTTGTTCCTCTTAAATATTTGCTTTCTAAAAAATAATTTTCCCTTAGTACTCTATACTCCTTTATTTAATGTGATGAAATATATGCATAGTTTTCTCTCAAGAGTATCCATTGATATTTGTCCAATATTAATGGGAGTAGGGAAGTGGAGATAGGAAAAGGAAAAGATGGGAAAGGTAAATGTAAAATGACAATGAAATATTGCAGTCCTAGTGACTTTGTAAAGAACTTGTTTGTAAATATATCAGTGCACAGAGAATTTATTGTCTAAATTTTTCTGTTTTGTCTTTTGTGTTGACTATGCTTGTATTTTTTCTTGCTTATTATTTTTTAAATTATTTACTAAAAAGTTAATTTTTTGGTAATTACTTGATTGTATGCTTCTAGTTTCACTAATTTTTAGAATATATCACTAAATATAATTTTATATTTTTTTCATTTGTGTCCATTTGTAAAATGTAAAATATATGCAGAATACATGCCTGTCAACTCAATTGTTCAGGCTACGTAATTTCATTGGCTGAGTTGGTGGTGGAACTCACTGGAAAAGTATATGTTAAGTTTATGAAGAAAGATGTTTTTAAGTGACTTCCTTTCATTTTGGGGGATTTGTGAGTGGAAAGACAGGATGAAAATGCTTAATGCAATCAGATCTCATTGATACTCTTAAGGAAATCATAGGCGGTAGGCCACTATTCTTCCTGGGTATTATTTTTAGCAAATTGTTTCTGTAATTCTTTGTGATTCTGCTTTGTGTATTATGTTGAAATTCATAAAATAATCTAATTTTTCTTTGATTAAACATCTATATTTTCTAGTCCACAGTTATGCTTTGATAACAGATAAATGCTGCTGAGAATAAGAGAATCATCTTTGTAACTGATTGCTGTTAATGCCTCATATAGGAAATACTAAATAAGTCACTGAATTACAATCCCAATTATTACAATGTTGTGTTTTGGCATATACATGTCAATATATGAATGCCACAGTTTTGTCTTTTTTAACATTTAGGCAATACATTTGAAGTCAGAAATACTATTTATTCTGCATAAGCATACATTACTGTACTTGGACTTTTGAGAAGTTTAGTGCATTGGCAAATTTTGGTATATAATTTACACTTGTAAAAAATTGAATATACTGAAATACTGAAAAGCCATTTTAACAATTATACCAATAACTGCACTCATCAAATTCAAGCTAAAATTTTCAAACTTATAACTTTAGCCTTTAGATAATGGTTAATATATTATCTTTCTCCTTATTTCCTGTTATTAATGTTTTACCTATAGAGGGAGATTTGCTTTTTCAGTAAAAATAAACATGCAAGCTAGTCATCTAATTACAATTTTAAAGAATACATCAGGCACACAGAACTATGAATACCAGTTTAAAATTTCACTTACAATTTCACATTTTATTCCAAATTGAAATGTATTTCTAATGGGCTAAGGGAAAAATGGATGTCTATTATTAGTTCTTGTGGGAAAAGATATTAGTAATCCATAGCCATTAAAATACTATGATTAAACCGGAAGACAATCAGAATTTTGTTGTTCTTATGTATTCTCTATGAGCATAAAAGCAATGATAACTTCTAGTTTTTAGGATTATTAGTAACCAATTTGTATTTGCTCATTACAGGTGTCTTTTGTCTTTCCTTGAAAAGCCCCGTTTAAAAGCAATAAATGGAATCATAGATGATTTTATATGTGTGCACTTTTGGAAAAGATGGTTTCCTAAGTGAGCATACCAAGTAGATAATTTTGCCATCTGTACTTTGCTTCTCTTAAACATTTGCTTTTTTTAAAAAAAAGTTTTTTTCTTTAATACTCTATGCTTTAATATAGTGAAATAAATGCATACACCTATTTTTCTCAAGAGCATCCATGATAAGTTGTCAAAAACATACTAAAACATATAATTAGCCTTAATATATAACCTTACGAAGAAACATTTTTAGAAAATATTTTTCAGAGTGGTGTATTCTGTTGTATTGGTGGTAGGTTTTTCAATAAACATTTGTTTAGAGAACTATGTGGAAGGTTCAGTTTCATATCAACATTGTATGGGTCTTAGAGGTAGCAAAGTTGACTGGATTCCACTCAAAATCAGTTGAGTAAAGTATGGATTTAATTGAAAATTACTTTGACAGATTTTTAGCACAGACATGGTATATTTTTCCCCTTTTAATGGATTCCTGAGTGATTTATTTGCCTGAAAAAGCCTTCTGAGTCATATACGAGAGTTCAGTTACTTACAAAGAGGCGCTTTCTATGTAACCCAAAGTGTCTCTTCACTTGACATCTTCTTAATGTTTTCTTTTGCTATCTGCATGGATTTAACTGAAAATGCAAAATGTCCACAACCAACTCTTGACTCCATGGTGCCAATGAAATCAAAAAAAAAAAAAACTGTATGTTTTTTTCTTTATTAAGGTTTATCATACTGTGTTTGAACTTTATTTCATGTCTACATGCTTCTTCTCAAATGTAAACCCATTGAGAGAAGCAACAAGGTCTTATTTGTCTTTGTACATTTAACACACAGTATGGAGTACTTCAAATAATATTTGCTAGGTAATTCAAGAATAAAAAAATAGTGACCCAGGAAATTTAGAAATATAGGCATTACACATGAGTCAAAATAAGTGCATTTTAAACCGGGCTAACCAAGAAATTAGTCATTGTTTTAGAACAAATATCATAGCTGTTTTCTAGTGAAAACCTTTCTAGAAATGAATTTAGAATTGATTTATATAGCTTACTGAATTACATCATTGCTGTTTTTATACTACTGTGGTAATTTGGAGAGTTTGAAAATGTGTCATTGTGGAAAGTTATTTCTCTCTTTTTTTTTAATTAACCATTTTATTTACTGAAGTATAATTAACTTACAATGTTGTGTTAGTTTCAGGTGTACAGAAAAGTGATATAGTTATACATATAACTGAATTTCAGATTCTTTTCCATTATAGGTTATTACAAGATATTGAATATAGTTCCCTGTGCTGTACAGTAGGTCCTTGTTGTTTATCTATTTTAAACATAGTAGTGTGTATATGTTAATCCCAAACTCATAATGTATCTCTCCCCTCTCTTGGCAGTATCTTTCTTTTGTGGGTGTGATTTTCAAAGATCTCTCAGCTTAATCAGACCCTTTTTGTAAGTGGAGATTTTTGGAGTTAACTTTTGAGCTTCTGAATAGAAAATAACTTAAAAGCAAATTATTGTCTATTCTTTGCTTGCTGTGACAGGAACTATCTTCTTAAAAGATGGAACACAATTGTGGTTTGATATTTTGTACATCATAGTAAAAGAATCCCAGAGTTTTATAAGTATTTAAATTACGTGTATCACTGAACATCATACCATTATGAAATTGGTAGAAGTGATGTATTCCTAATATGATCATCAACAGATTTCAATTTTGTAAGATAATTATGTCAAATATAAGAATTTTGCCTGATTTCTATGGATTTAGTATATATGATGCCTTATAATATTTAAAAGAAATATACTTTTAGCAGCATTTGCCAAGGGGGATAAGTGGGTGGGCAGAACCAAATTAAAAGTTGAATAGTAAGTCACCTAGTATATAATTGCTAAAATGAGTAGATAATAAATTGATTTAATTTTATATGATCTTACAGCTTATAATATACTTAAAATATTTAGTCATTTATTTTCCAACCAGCAATTCTGAAGTGACTATTTTTGGTAAGCATGGGGCTATTAAAATGAACATGATAAGTATTTTTTTCAATAATGTTATAGTCTAATTGAGAATACAGATAAACAGGTGAAATAATAGATAATGAATGCTTCTGTGTGGAAGAATGAGTGAATAATAAGTATGATGTGATCAACTGCTACTGAATAAAGTGTTATTCTTACTACTACTACTGTTACTAGTAACAATTATACTAATAAGGCTGACAGCTGGTGTTATTGAAGGATTAATAACTAGAATGCTTTGTGCTGCTCGCTTCATTTAGTTCTTACAGCAGCCCTGTAAGGTAAGAACAGAACCAGATATATAATTTGCAAGAAATAGTGCAAAATATAGAGGGGAAATTCTTTGTCCAAAAACTGTTAGTAATTTTATGATGACAAAAGTTGGACATTAATCCAATATCCTTCTAAGTGCTATAGAACCGTTTGTAACTACTTATGTCACATGCATATGAAGCCACAGGAACTGTAATTGTCCTCCATTCTTCAGTTCAGGAAATAAAGTATACATTTATTGAGGATGCTTGCTCACATATTTTTCTAAATTTTTGAAGACTACGCTTTACAGAAGATGCTGTAGGTATAACATTAGAATCATTTAAAATGTACAAGATTGAATTCAAAGATCAGTTCAAAGGCTGTTACATTCATCCAGGTTGAGCATTCTAGTTATCTTGATCTGTCTGGGAAGAGTCATATTTTATGATGCTTCTTATAAGCATCAAAAAATATTCTTAGTAATACAGTATTTGAGTACTCCTCAAAGATTGAAACCTACCATCCGTATCAAGATTTTGGCCTTGTGACTACATCTTGAGATGACCTGTACTTGTGAAGCCAGTTTGTTCAAGCATGTCCTTTATCTAAGGCATCAGTCAAATTGAAAGCCCTTGAAGTGTCCTTACCCCATACCATTGTCATCAGACTGCTTTGGTTGTATCTTCCCACTCAAGGGCATTTCTTTCACTGTTGACCTTCTTTGTAACATTTTATATTTTATTTTCTTGAAACTTTCTTCCATTTCAAACATATCACCTGGACTTGGCTAAACATAGATTATCTCTACTTCTTATAAAAAACAAAATAAGTGAAAACATTAAAATGATTGAACTGGATTTTTCAATATTATAAAGCTCACAAGGATGAATAAGAGACAATTAAGATAAGAACTATGAAAACATAAAAGATTATGAGAAAAGGAAAACAGAAATAATGTGTAACTGATATAATCAGGCAAGTGAAATTGAAACACAGGTATTGACCAAAGGAAGCCCATGGGAACCAAGTCAATCTCTCACTGAGAACCTGCACATGTGTGTAAAATTGAGGCACCAAGAATTTCAGAGTATAAGAGTCAGGGGAGATGCCAAAAGAGGAATGATCTGTTGAAAACCAACCCTACCTTGATCTGCCTTGAAAAAAGGAGACCTTTATGCTCTTGAAACATTAAATCTGAAAGACCTTGGATTGGGGCCTTCAGAACCCACTAACAGTATCATGAAGGGCTCATTAAAAGTGGATAGAGTGAGTCAAATTCTTTGGATTAAAACAAGGCTACCACAAGGGCAGCCTGTCACCATATTAACTCCCAGTGTGTATAGGCTTAGAGCTTCAAGGCATGAGAAAGCTGTACTCTTCTCTGGTGATGACAGGCTAAAAAGATTTATAAGCACTGATATTTGGAGGTACCCACCCTATCTTTTTACCCTGAGACTCACTGACAATGCCCATCTAAGTTCACAGAATTTCTAGATTGTTTTATTTATGCTTTATAGTATATTATGAAATACAGCCAAAAATTGTCATTATCTAAGGAAATCTATATCAAATAAAAATGAACATAAAAGGAACAAAAACAATACAGAGGGAAGAAGGACTTTCTCTAATTTTTCAAATAAGAGTGGAGATAAAGAAATAATCAGAACATGGGAAAGTGTTTCTGTGAAATTTGAAATTTGTTAGTTGAAATATAAATTACGTAAGTATAAACAGTGGAAGAGACATTTTGGAGAATCATTGGGAAAGTAGAATTAAATAAATGGTCATGTGAAAATAATAAGAAAAACGTTATAAGAAAACTTGAGGATCAATCCCGAGAATTAAAAAGTACTGCTAATAAGACTTCTAGAGAAATTGAAAGCCTGGTCAGGAGGAAATTATAAAATAAATGATTCAGGAAAGTATCTCAGAATTAAAGGGCATGGAATGGCCAGTTTGCATGAGTTCTTGGTCAAGTAATCTGAAAATTGCCCATATTACGGTATAATTGCCACAAAATTTTGAAACAGAAAAATTAATGGTCTTATAAGCTTCCAGAGATAGATAAATAGGTAGATATTTTATTCTGAGAAAAGTATATTAAATAATCATGTTAATTTAGCAAAGCAACCCTGAAAGTTGGAAGATGAAGAACCCTGCAAAATCTAAATATTTATTTCCAACATAATAGTTTACAAACTTCCTATATTATCCATCAAGTATGAAGGTAGAATAAAAATATTTCTATAAGTGCAAACTCTCAAAATTGCTGCCTTATATATTATCTTTCTTAAAAAGTTGCTGGAATTATGTTGCACTAAAAGAACACGCACACACACACACACACACAAAGAAATAAAATAAGAAACAGTATATTCTGTATATCCTGGAAATGGTAGGATATCTCCAATACAGTGGATCTGGACATCAGTCAGTACAGATTGGAGCTAAGGAAGACAGAATCTATTACCTCATGTGTCTTCATGTGCTTAGCAAGGATTTTACAATTTCACTGAAGAACTTTGAATAAAAATAGTAGTATTGTTGCTGATAGATACTTTTACATATGAAGAAGAAGGGATTGTCCTTGAGGTATTCACCCAAAAACATGGAGACCATCATTGACCCATACAGCATTAAAACCAGCAACTGGACCCTGTAGCAAGGTGATAGTCCCTTGCCTTAAGGCCATTATTGCGACTGCCTTTCAGTTAAGTCCACTGGGTAAATTGTTGAGGGATCCCTTTTAATCACTTTTGGACCTCATGCAGTAGAAGCTCTCCTGAATTCTCATCACCCTTAACATATCTCAGTCAGCCAGATCACTTCCTATGGAGTCCTTCTGTAAACTGCTCCTCACATAACTCTCATGCTGTCGTAACCTTACCTCTGTTACTCTCCTCCCCTCAGTCACTGCTGAAGTCCTTCAAGACTGCCTAAGCCTGATGGAACACCTCCTGGCTTCTCATGATGATATGCAGGAAAGCTTTTGTGCAACACTGACCTCTTATGGGACACTGATGGTTCTTATATAAAAGACGAGAACTACGAACATTGTGGGTTTGCTGTTGCTACCACTTTTGTCATTGCTGAGGTGCACCCTTACCGATGGCTCATTGGCCCAACAGACAGAAATAAATGCTCTTAAAAGGGCTTATACTTAGCCAAGGATGGAACTACCAATATTCATACTGATAGCAGATATGGTTTTGGAGTAGCTCATGATTTGAGAGTGTAGCAGAAATAAAGCAGCTTCCTTACTTCCAAGGGGAAAATATTTCAATGGCCACTATGTTCAGAAATTGTTGGATGCAATACTCTCACCTGCCACTTTAGCTATTATTAAGATTCAAGGGCATTCTAATCTTGACTCTCTCAAAGCTAGAGGAAATCACCTTGCTGATTTCTGCAAGAAATGCTGCCCTTATTAGGGACCAACAACAACAAAATCTCTGTCATGATCCAAAGGGATATCTCCCCAAATAATAACTTAGAAAAACTGCCTAGAGGAGCCCATAAGTTGACCTCAATAAAGGAAAACCAAGATTGGAAATTCAACAATTGTTGATTTGATAAAAAGAGACAGATCTGGTTTGGACCAAAGAATAATCCAGTCTTACCAGAGATTCCAAAATTCCCATTTCTTGCCACTGTATATCCATTAAAACATTGATCTACTGACAAAACGACAGTATTCAAAAATCAATGTTGGTGGAGAAACATTAATAAAGCCTCAAAAATGCCTACCTCATTTGTCCCAGTTGTCAAAAGTACAACCTAAGGAAGCCTGCTCATACTGCTCTCTGCCATTTTAAACTGCCTAATGGACCATTCCAAATCTGACAAATGGAATTAATACAACTCTGTCTTATGGATACAAATACATTTCAGTCATGGTCTGCATGTTTTCACAAGGGATTGAGACTTTTTTTAATAGACAGGTTACTGCCTCTTCTGTGCCTAAATTTCTTTTGGAATAGATTATCCATATCTGGGTAACTCCTCTCAAGTTTCATGGCAATAAAAGAACCCATTTTATTGGCCAGGTGCTTCAACAAGTCTGCACTGTTTGGCAGGTTTTACAACACTTTCACTGTGATTACCACCTTCAATCCTCTAGTGTAGTCAAACAAACTAATGGCAATATTAAAACTCTTTTGGCAAAATTTGTAGAGGCTCTCCAAATACCTTTATCAAAGCATTACTGTTTTATGATGGGCAATACCAGGAGAGGGAGCTCTCATGCCCCGTGATGATAGCTTTCCCATCCTATGATGATAGCAGAGCCCAAGAAGAAGAAGCAAGACTCTTCCTTTCCAAGGAAGGTCTCAGCCAATGAAAAACTATGGTCATTTTGTTTACTATAACCCTCCTAACTCTTCTCGCTCTATAAAAGCATTGTTTTTCCCTTGCTGTTTGGGAACTTACACGTGGCTCTCCATGGTTGCAAATATTGAATTGCTATTCTCTACTGACTTCAAATAAACTCATATTTGCTGGAGAAATAACTGGCAGTCTACTTGTGTTAGATCATCAATCTGTGTATACTTTTGAGTACTCAATCTTTCTGTCATAATTTTCAAAATTCACAGGTGCTTTTCTTTCCAAGTTCTAATGATTGTTAATTCTATTTTCAGTTCATTATTAGTCTGTTGGGGCTACTATATTAAAATGCCACATTCTGGGTGGCTTATAAGCAACAGAAACTTATTTCTCACAGTTCTGGAGGCTAGAAGTTGAAAATCAGGGTGCCAGCAGGGCCAGGCTCTCTTCTATTTTTCTCACCTTCTTCTTAGGTATTTGAAGGACTAGGGAGGGATCTCTTTCATTAAAGCACAAATCCTATCTGTGAGGGCTCTACCCTTATCATCTAATCCCTTCCTAAAGGCCCCACTTACTAATACCATCCCCTTTATGTGTTAGGATTTCAACATATGAACTTGTGGGGAACACAAATATTAACAGTATAGCAAATGGGATTGGACAGTACTTTTTAGATTCCCTGTATAATAAGAACACTGGTTGAAGCCTTCTACAAGTTAGACAAGCTTGGACACCTTAACAGGATCTCCAGTTCAATACTTTCCTCTCTAATATGGGGTTAGATATATTGAATTCATGAAGAGGTAAGAATAAATGTGAGACATTTTAAAGGCTCTTTGTTAATAAAGCTCTATCAATATGTTCACAATTTTAAAATTTTTCTGGGTGTAATGATGTCTTGAGATATACTTTTTTCAATCTTTTTTTTTCTCTTAACCATCCATACTTTTTGGCAGCTAGTTCCAAATGGCCTATTTGCAACAAAGTCCTACTTCATTTGGGCTTTCTGCATTCTATGTCATGCTGGCTATGCAAACTACATGATTACATGTAATTTTTTTTTTTAGAAACTTCTGAGATTTTTTTGTAGAATTATGAAATGGATTTTTACAAAACATATTGTCTTCTACATCATTACAGTAGAAAAGGAAATAAATTATCCACTTCTATGTATGTAATGCATATTTTAACCACTAAGCATATTTTTATAGATCTCCATGTCTTTATGCTAACTGTTAGATATTTTCAGGTATATAAAAGAGATTGTGGAGAAGAAACATACAGTAAAGAATCTATTCATGTTGGTAATATTTATGGATTTCTAAATGTGTCTAGAAGCTGTGAATTTTTTGAAACTCAGGTCATAAGAGGCCACTTGTGAGGGAAAAGCTGCTGAAAACAGCAGGGGTCCAACATGACTGAGGGGACTTACAGAGCAGGTCGCTGGGTACTGCAGTGGCTTTTGTTGCATGGCTGGTGCTGATAGCCTCTGCTTTTCTTTCTTATTCTATCTATCTTTATAGTCTCAGCCTTGCTTGTCTCTGGGTGGGGTGAAACCAAACAGGACCTTCATATGATATCCCAAAATGCTGGGAAAATATTCTCATTTGCCACTTAATTTTTTTTCTCTTTGTCATATCTAGGATCAAAATAAATAAAAACATATTCATTTACAACAACAGAATAAGTTCCTAAAAACTATTGTGCCTTTCTCCTTTCTTAGGAAGCATTAGCCTCTCCTGAAATCTGTTTGTCCACTCTAAAATACACATCAATTGCAAAATGTATTTTTGAAAATTGAATAAAATGACACATGAGACAATATATAGCATATGACCAAGAATTAATTATATTCTTCAAATTTGGATATCTTCATTTATATCCTAATTTTTTTGTCATACTATATAGCTTAATTCTATAACATTATTTTTACTTTATGTTATAGAAATAACTGTTACATAATGCATGTTTTCAGCTTAGTGTATCCACTTTCTATAATTTGTCATTTCAGCCAATTACCAAGGAAATAAATAGTGACCTGAGATATGTCACCTTCCTGAGGTTCCACTGCAAGTTGGTGACAGAAGGATTAAAATTCAAAACCTTAGAAATTCAATATGGAGTTTAGCACATTCTGTTACAATTGCACCAGAATGGAGGTTGGGAGAAAATCCTAAAATAACAAGAAAAAAGTCTCTGTTGATTGTTCGCTAAGATCTAAATCATAGCCTTGCAGACTGCAGGGATAAACTGCCCCACTCTGTCAATCAGGATGATGGAAGCTGATCCTCTCAGAGTGGTTTTTCTGCCTCTTGCCTCTTGGGAGGATCTATTCCTTATCTCATCAGCAAGATCTACAGATGCCAAGAAAATATATTGTTGGGGGGCATAGCCTAACCCAGAGGGGAGATTTACCCTTTCCTGCTTTAGCTCAATACCTACTCTGAGGCTCCCTTTGGGTGGGTTTTGGCCCTGGGGTTTGAGGATTGAAGGAAACAAATAACAAGTATTATTTGGCTTCTCAGCTATTTGCCTACCACCCAGCAGACTGTGTGGTTAAGATTAAGAAAACTAAGCAATAAATTAAAGAAAAATTGAGGAAAGGGGAAAATAAACCAAAAAGAAACCAGAAAAAGGTAACATTTATTTTCTGTAGTTTAGACAGAAGCTGTATCTTAAATAATATATCAGTAAGGTAAAAATATCAATAATGTTACTGATAACTGCTCTGTGCTAGACAGAAAATGAGTTGTCTCAAATTGCCATTGAAAGTTCTTTAGGAAGTGTGATTTTTACAGTTGAAGAACAAGCCAAAGAAGAAAACATGGAAACTGTCTGCCATGACTCATTAGTTATATTGTATACTTCTTGGAAAACACTAACATACCAGAAACCATAAAAAAAAAATTCAATATACAATTCAACTAACAAAAACAAACAAATAAACAAACAAAGCCTTCTGCTATAAGGATTAATGTGTGTTAATATAAACATTTGAACTCTTTCCAGTCAGGCTGAAGTTTTCACAGAATTTCCTAGGAGAGAGAGAAGGAAAAAAAAAGAGAAAATATTATTAGGTTTTTAAAGAATGATAAATTACACAAGGAAACCACCAGAAAGCAATCTAAAAGGTATTCATGTGAAGAAGTGTAATAAGTGACCAAAGGAATATAATTAGAAGGTAGAAAGAACTCACTCAATTAGTATCTGGGTAGAGTCAAAATGACTCATAATACATAGCCTATAAGATATTAACTGAAAAGTGATAAGCAGTAAAACAAATAGTTTAATAGTGTTCTTTACCAACTACAACATCATTATGGGCTTCTTTGTGATGCAGAAATTACTTTTAACTTGGATCTAAAGAAAGTCACTGTTTAAACCCATACTAGAGAACATGAGCGAAATAGAAGTTAGAGTTTGCAGAGATAATGGAAATAAAAAGCCACTTAGAGGAATAAGTTTTTTTTTTTAAATAATTATTGTTGACCTGAAAAAAATAGACTGCCAGATATTTTCCCAGTATGGATGGGTTTATTTGGGACTAGCAGAGAATTGCAATTTAGACTCTGCAACCACATGTGTGCTCCTACAGAGCAAGAGAAGGAGCATGTTACTACAAAATGGAAAAGTAAGTTGGGAGGGTTATAGTAAACAAAGAGTCAAGGACTTTTCATTGACTGACTTTCTGCTAGGAAAGAGCAGGAGTCTTTTTCCTGCTGGGCAACCATTATAGGGCATGAGAACTCTCCCTTCTGTTCTCCCAACTATAATTAATTGAGGGTTCTGTTTATTAATTTTTTACATTTCCTCCTTTTGATCAAGGTCTTTCTTTGATAGTGTTGCTGATCAAGAGTCAGGTTTTCTACTCTCAGCAGCTTTTTGTCCCTTGATGTCAGAAGTGTCCTGGCTAAAGTGTCCCAAGTAAGAGGAGAAGTGCACAGACTAGAAACACACTGGAGTCATGTAGAGGGGGAGGAGGAAAAACTGCCAGGCCCATCTTTTTCTGAATCCATACATTATCAGAATTATAGACATTGAAGATCATCTGAAGCATTCTTTCATCATAAAAAGTTTGGTGACAAATTTCTAACAGGCATGATCTGGATATCTTGGAAAAACTGTCTCCTCACATGTAGTCTGCTTCAATTTGGGGATATCTTTACTTTCAGGCCACCAGATGATGTACAGGCTTGGTGCTTTCCTTAGGGATGTCATGTAAATCAAGAGTCTATTCCCTGGAGTTTGGCTGAACAAGGGTTGTTTGGCAGTACATGATAGGGGCCTTTCCAGAAATTCTTTTTTTTTTGGGGGGGGTATGGAGGGAAGTAATTAGGTTTATTTATTTATTTACTTTTTAAAGGAGGTACATGGGGATTGAACTCAGGACCTCATATATGATAAGCATGAACTCTACCACTTTGAGCTACATCCCTCCCCTCAGAGATGTTAAAGAGAATTTTCCTTGTGGTATCTTTTCCAATAGGCAAAATCTCCAGGTTGCAAAGTGTCAGGCTAAAAGCCTTCATCTCCAAAGAGTGTAATGTGAAAAGATTGCTCCCCCAAACACAGTTATTTTTAATAGAAGAAGTTAGGCCTTTGGAGTATTGGAACATCTCTTCTATTATCAATTGTTAGTCACAAGAAACAAGAGTCAAGTGCATTGGGCATCTTGGTGACCATCTCAAAGGGTAAGAGTTTGTAAGTTCTAAAAGGGGTAGATCCATGATTTAGAAGAACCAACAGCAAAACTTTTGGCCAAGGTATTTGGAAAGCCTCTAATAAATCTGACCAATAAAGAGATAATAACACCTTTAGTTTATTTGACTAAATCAAAGGATTGAGGGTAGTAAACACAGTGAAAGTGTTAAAAAACCAGCCAAACACTACATGTGTGTCAAAGCACCTGGCCTATAAAATTTGTTCCTCAATCACTTAGAAGTTCAAGAGTTCTCCAGAAAGGAATAGTCTTTTCCAAAAGGAATCTATCCACAGAAGAGTCAGTAAGCAGCCTATCTGCAAAAGAAGGCATCAATCTAGTGTGAAAACATGGAGAGCAGGACTGAAACATATTTATATCCATTAAACAAAAGAAGTTGTATTAAATCCATTGACTGGGCTTGGAATGGTCCATTAAGCTGTTTAGAATGACAGAGAGCAGCATGAGCAGGCTTCCCTGGACTGTACTTTGGACAAGTGGGACAAGTGGTGCAGGCAATTTTGAGGCTTTGCTAGTGTTTCCCCACCAATATTGATTTTTGAATACTATCATTTTGTCAGTAGATTAATGGGTTTAATGCATATACAGCGGTGAGAAGTAAGGATTTTGGAATCTCTGATAGGACTGGATTATTCGTTGGTCCAAGTCTGAACTTTCTCTTTTTATTAAACCAACAACTGTTGAATTTCCAAACATTTTTTCCTTTACTGAAGCCAATTGTTGGGCTTCACTAGCCAGTTTTTTTCTAATTATCATTTGGAAAAATACCCCTTTGAATGATGACAGTGGTTTGGTTGTTCTTGGGTTCCTTAAGGGAACTATACCTCATAGAAATATCAGCAATATGATATCCCTTAACTTCTAGAGACTCAAGTCTAGAATGGCTTGGAATCTTAATAATAAATAAAGCAATAGGTAAGTATTGCTCCCAATGACTCTTGAATATAGAAGCCATTTTAATTTTATTTTCACTGGAGTTAAGGAAGCCAGGTTGTTTCCATAACATTCTAGAATAATGAGCTAATCAAATATATATATCTATCATCCATTATAAATACACCAGTTGGGCTTTTGGATAAAGTACAAATCTGTGTAAGAGCTGTTGGGCTGAAGTAGCCATAGCCAAAAGTGTTGCCTCAACAAAACCAAAAAAAGTTGTGATAGCATGCTCAATGCAATGTTTGCCATTGTCGCCATTCAAATAAGAACCAAAAATGAACCATGAGAAGTAAATGTTACCCAGTGGAATTTCATTTAGAGCATTAGCAGGCATCAGGTGGTGAGGTGTCAGCTTTAAATAGACATGAGGAATTTGTCACTTGACAGAGGAGAAAAAGAGCGGTCAGTTTAAGGTTATTACGGCTTAAAAGAGTTATAAAAGGAGCAGTTAACTAAAGGAATTCATAGGAGGTGGGACAACTGGCTGAGAAATGTGGAGGGTAATGAGAATTCAGGAGAGCTTCTATGCATAAGGGAAAATAAATAGGGAGATTCCACAATAATTTTCTCAGTAGCATTAACCAAAAGAGCAGTGGCAATAATGGTTGTAAGGCAATGGGGTTATCCCCATTCCACAGGGTCCAATTATGGATTATGGTGGTCCCATGTATTTGGATGATTATCCAAAAGGCATTCCCTTCTTCTTCATATACAAAAAGGAAACGGGAAATCTGATAACTGGAATGTCCTAGGGCAGGTTCATTAAACTTTCTTTTAAGGTCTTGATGACTATGTCACCTAGTTCTCCAATTCTGTCTATAAAATTGGGACAGGACTGTTAATGTTGAATAAAGCATATAAAGGTTTGGACATAAGACATAAATCCAATTTTGGCAACAAACAACTAGCCCAAGAAAACCTCCTAGTTGGTGCCTAGTTTGGATTTTGGAAAACTTAGGACACAATGAAGTGTTGCTAGATGTAGGTATAGCCTTTCTTCTGATATAAGATTCCCTAAATATCAAACCCTGGGTTTGGATGAATTGCAAATATTCTTTGGCAAACTTAGGTCCCTTTAAGGTAAGATCATTTGCAAATAGATACTATCTTCCTGTGTGGAGACTTGAGAAAGGGAGCAAAGAAGCAAATCAACCACATATTACAACAAAATATAAACTCTTGGGAACTTTATATCAAGCAGAACAGTCTTTAGGATTTAGGAAAAACAAAACTTTCAGTAAAACCATGAGGCATTGCTATCCAGGTCAACTATTTTCTTCTCAAGTGAAGGCAAAAAGATACTGGCTAGTTTCATCAACTGGAATACTAAACTCCATAAACAATTACAGTAAAGAACTGAATTCCTGTGGAAGAGGATGTTAGTAATGTATACAGGTTAGAAATCACAGAATATCAAGTGATAACAATATTATTGATTGGCAGCCCTGGACTTCAATCCTCCACACTTACATTTTCTCAGTGGTAAAATGCAAGTGTTATAAGGGCTAGAGCAAGGGATAGTAAAGCCTTGAGCCTTGTGATCTTCTACTATAGCTTTATGGCTTGAAGTGTGTCTTACTTACAGGTTAATTGATCAATTTTGGGAAAATATTTTGAGAGATCTTTTTAAATCTTGACAGGGGATGTACTGTGAATTTTGCCATTGTTAATTTAAGATTTTTCCCATAAAGAGAGTGGTAGCTGACTCAGCTGGGACAAATAATCAGTGTTTCCAAGATCAGCTCTGGTATCATCAGAGGTGGATCAAATAAAAATTATCAGAAAGTCATTTAATTTACCTGCTAGGTTTCTTTGAGGACTACTATCAATTCCTAAAATTATTTCCCCCTTGTGGGTCAAAGAAATTCTACATGGGGTTTCTATAAGATGTCTCAGTCTATTAATTGGATAGGGGTGGAGAGACTAAGGAGGAAGGAGTAGGGATCTCTTCAAGAGCCTGAACAAAAGGGAATGGGTTCAGAGACAGGAACGTCTTGAGGTCCATTAGATATCTCTGTTATTTCAACTGTTCTAGTACTGTGAGGCAGGGGCTTTGTTTTTTTTTGTTTTGTTTTGTTTTTTTTATATAGCAGTGGGGTTGAGCACTAAGAGTGTGATCTGGTGTCAGTTAGGGCTAGAAGAGATTCATCCCCAATCTGGAGAAATGTTTCTTTAAGCTGGTTAAAAGGGAGGGTTGGGAAGAGCTTCTGTATTTTCTTGGAACCCTGTCATTGAGAATTGGGAGGACATTGGAAAGGCTGGTCAGAGAACTAAAGTTGCCTAGAGCACTTAAATTTGTAACTATCTCTTTCAAAGCCCTGGCTCTTTGCAGTATTGGCATAAACTAGGAGGGTTCTGGTTTCATTTAGGAGCCTTCAATTGGCGGAGTTGAAGGTTACAAATTTTGGCAATTTTCCTTTTAGGTGACTCTTAAGAGTGCTAGAGAGATGGTTTGCCAAATTAACTAAATCTAGAGTGGACATGGTTTCCCATTCCATCATGATTCTTTTTACTAGAAAGGGAAGGTCCTGGTTCATCCCATTGAAAATCCTAGAATTAAAAGCTGCCTGGGTGAAATCAACATGTGAAGGAAGACCAGAATTGTCTTTAAAAATATTCTGAAGTCAATTGTAATAACCATAGACAGGTGGGTCAGATTTCTGTGTGCCATCCTGAATTTTGTTCCAATCCACAAGCTTTGTTAAAGCCCTAGGAATTGCTCAATGAAGTCCCAGGCCATTTCCAAGCCTGATCACATAACAAGTTAGCAGCATGATCTCCCTGTTGTGATTCTAGATATTTCTCAGGATTTTCCCAGTTAGTAATATTTATCTTACACTGGGCCTGGCCTTCATTGACAAGCAGAAGAACTAACTGATAAAAGTTAGAGAATTAAGGTGGAAAGTTTGAGTGACTATAATAAAAATTGAAGTAACATGGGAGGAAATTTGGTTACTTGGGGAAAATGTTTCACTATGACTAACAGTTTAGCATTAGTCCAGAGAATTTAAGAAATTAAGTGTTAACCTCTGGATCTTCTGAAGGCTTAATTTTAAAAGGACTGGCTATGACAGGTTCAGAGGAAAAATGAGTAGGATGAGTTTCAAGGAAAAGTGGAAATGTGGTGGGAGAATTAGTAAGGAGATCTGAAGGTAATGTTGATGTATAAGTAGTGTAGAGGAAAGGAGGAAGATAAGGCTAGAGGCAGAGTCTGGTGATGAGGAGCCAAAGGAGAGACAAGATGGCGTCAGTGGAGCCTGAGACAGAGAAACCCCGGAAGAAGAGCTTGACTCTTCATGAGCAATTTTATATTTTTTAAATTATATGTTTATCTCAGTTAATATTAAAATCTTATTTTGCAAAATGGCAATTTTAGGCTTTTGATAAAGTTGGCAAACTTCAAAATACCAATCAAAATAAACATCCAACCCAGTTTTGGAAAATTTTGACCTAATGTAATTCAATTTTGTTTTGAGGAAATTAAGTTTGCGGATATCAGAAGTTCTCCATAATAGCCACTGATATTCCAAATAATCCTTAGTCAGGTAGATCCTTTTAGTCAGAAATATGCATGAGGAAGGACTAGTTTTTAAAAATAAAATTGACTAAAGTCCCCTTATTTATATAAGAAATATTTTAAGTAAGTCAGAACCCATTCCTCGGGTACTTTCTCTAGACTAAGGAATAATTTGCTTAAGGATTTTTTTTTTTACATTTTTTATTGATTTATAATCATTTTACGATGTTGTGTCAAATTCCAGTGTAGAGCAAAATTTTTCAGTTATACATGAACATATATATATTCATTGTCATATTTTTTTCTCTGTGAACTACCATAAGACCTTGTGTATATTTCCCTGTGCTTTACAGTATAATCTTGTTTATCTATTCTACAATTTTGAAATCCCATCTATCCCTTCCCACCTTCTGCCCCCTTGGCAAGCACAAGTTTGTATTCTATGTCTATGAGTCTATTTCTGTTTTGTATTTATGCTTTGTTTGTTTGTTTTTGTTTTTTAGATTCTACATATGAGCGATCTCATATGGTATTTTTCTTTCTCTTTCTGGCTTACTTCACTTAGAATGACATTCTCCAGGAGCATCCATGTTGCTGCAAATGGCATTTTGTTGTCAGTTTTTATGGCTGAGTAGTATTCCATTGTATAAATATACTATCTCTTCTTTATCCAGTCATCCACTGTTGGGCATTTAAGCTGTTTCTATGTCTTGGCTATTGTAATTAGTGCTGCTATGAACATTGGGGTGCAGGTGTCATCCTGAAGTAGGGTTCCTTCTGGATATAAGCGCAGGAGTGGGATTCCTGAGTCATACAGTAAGTCTATTCCTAGTCTTTTGAGGAATCTCCATACTGTTTTCCACAGTGGCTGCACCAAACTGCATTCCCACCAGCAGTGTAGGAGGGTTCCCCTTTCTCCACAGCCTCTCCAGCATTTGTCATTTGTGGACTTTTGGATGATGGCCATTCTGACTGGTGTGAGGTGATACCTCATTGTAGTTTTGATTTACATTTCTCTGATAATTAGTGATATTGAGCCCTTTTTCATGTGCCTTTTGATCATTTGTATGTCTTCCTTGGAGAATTGCTTGTTTAGGTCTTCTGCCCATTTTTGGATTGGGTTGTTTATTTTTTTCTTATTGAGTCGTATAAGCTGCTTATATATTCTGGAGATCAAGCCTTTGTCAGTTTCATTTGCAAAATTTTTCTCCCATTCTGTAGGTTCTCTTTTTGTTTTACTTATGGTTTCCTTTGCTGTGCAGAAGCTTGTAAGTTTCATTAGGTCCCATTTGTTTATTCTTGCTTTTATTTCTTCTAGGAGAAAATTTTTGAGATGTATGTCAGATAATGTTTTGCCTATGTTTTCCTCTAGGAGGTTTATTGTATCTTGTCTTATGTTTAAGTCTTTGATCCATTTTGAGTTTATTTTTGTGTATGGTGTAAGGGAGTGTTCTAGCTTCATTGCTTTACATGCTGCTATCCAGTTTTCCCAACACCATTTGCTGAAGAGACTGTCTTTATTCCATTGTATATTCTTCCTCCTTTATCAAAGATGGGTTGACCAAAAGTTCGTGGGTTCATTTCTGGGCTCTCTATTCTGTTCCATAAGTCTATATGTCTGTTTTTGTACCAATACCATGCTATCTTGATGACTGTAGCTCTGTAGTATTGTCTGAAGTCTGGGAGGGTTATTCCTCCAGTCTCTTTCTTTCTCTTCAGTAGTGCTTTGGCAATTCTAGGTCTTTGATGGTTCCATATAAATTTTATTATGATTTGTTCTAGTTCTGTGAAATACGTCCGGGGCAATTTAATAGGGATTGCATTTAATCTGTAGATTGCCTTGGGCAGTGTGACCATTTTAACAATATTGATTCTTCCAATCCAAGAGCATGGGATATCTTTCCATTTTTTTAAGTCTTCTTTAATTTCCCTCATCAATGGTTTATAGTTTTCTGTGTATAATTCTTTCACCTCCTTGGTTAGGTTTATTCCTAGGTATTTTATTACTTTGAGTGCTATTTTAAAGGGGATTGTTCCTTTACTTTCTTTTTCTGTTGATTCATTGTTAGTGTAAAGAAATGCCACTGATTTTTGAATGTTAATCTTGTAACCTGCTACCTTGCTGAATTCTTCGATCAGCTCTAGTAGTTTTTGTGTGGACTTTTTAGAGTTTTCTATATCTAGTAACATGTCGTCGGCATATAGTGACACTTTCACCTCTTCTTTTCCAATTTGGATCCCTTTTATTTCTTTCTCTTATCTGATTGCTGTGGCTAGGACTTCCAAGACTATGTTGAATAGGAGTGGTGATAGTGGGCAGCCTTGTCTTTTTCCAGATTTTAGTGGGAAGCTTTTGAGCTTTTCACCATTGAGTACTATGCTGGCTGCAGGTTTGTCATATATAGCTTTTATTATGTTGAGATATGTTCCCTCTATACCCACTTTGGTGAGAGTTTTTATCATAAATGGGTGTTGAATTTTATCAAATGCTTTTTCTGCATCTACTGAGATGATCATGTGGGTTTTGTCCTTTCTCTTGTTGATGTGATGCATTACATTGATTGATTTGCATATTATGTTGAACCACCCTTGTGTCCCTGGGTTGAACCCCACTTGGTCATGATGTATAATCTTTTTTATGTGTTATTGGATTCTATTTGCTAATATTTTGGTGAGGATTTTGGCATCTATGTTCATCAATGATATTGGCCTATAATTCCCTTTTCTGGTAGTGTCTTTGCCTGGTTTTGGTATCAGGGTGATGGTGGCTTCATAGAATGAGTTTGGGAGTATTCCCTCCTTTTCAGGATTCTGGAAGAGTTTGAGAAGTACTGGTATGAGTTCTTCTTTGTATGTTTGGTAGAATTCCCCAGTGAAGCCATCCCATCCTGGACTTTTATTTGTAGGGCGGTTTTTTATTGCTATTTTGATTTCATTTCTAGTGATTGGTTTGTTCAAGTGGTCAGTTTCTTCTTGATTCAGTCTTGGTGGATGGTATGTTTCCAGAAACTCTCATATGATTTTCTGTATTTCTATTTTATTTGTTGTAATTCCTCCATTGTCCTTTCTTATTTTGCTAATCTGTGCTCTCTCTTTTTTCTTCTTTGTGAGTTTGGCCAGAGGTTTATCGATTTTATTTACTTTTTCAAAAAATCAGCTTTTGTTTTGATTGATTTTCTCTATGATCTTTTTAATCTGTATTTTATTTATTTCCTCCCTAATCTTTATAATTTCCTTCCTTCTGCTGCCTTTTGGGGTTTTTTGTTCTTTTTCTAGTTCATTCAGCTGGTGGGTTAAATTGTTTATTTGAGATTGTTCTTCTTTTTTGAGGAAGGCCTGCATCACTATAAACTTCCCTCTTAGCAGTGCCTTTGCTGTGTCCCATAAATTTTGTGTGGTTGTGCTTTCATTTTCATTTCTCTCAAGGTATTTTTTAATTTCAGCTTTGATTTCCTCATTGACCCATTGTTTTTTTAATAACTAATCTCCATGCTTTCCTTTTGTTCTCCTTTGTTTCTCTGTAGTTGATTTCTAGTTTCATGGCGTTGTGGTCAGTAAAGATGCTTTAGATAATTTATATCTTCTTAAAATTGCTGAGGTTTCTTTTGTGCCCAAGTAAATGAACAATCCTGGAAAATATTCCATGTGCACTTGAAAAGAATGTATATCCTATTTTTGGGGGTGTAATGCTCTGAAAATATCCACCAAATCTAATTTTTCTATTATATTGCTTAATGTCTCTGTTGCCTTATTTATTTTCTGTCTGGAAGATCTGTCTAGTGATGTTAATGCAGTGTTGAAATCTTCAACTATGATTGTATTCCCATCAATATCCCCCTTTATCTGTGTTAGTAATTGTTTTATGTACTAAGGTGCTCCTATATTGGGTGCATACATATATATTAACGAGTGTAATATCCTCATCTTGTATTGCTTCTTTAATCATTATAAAATGTCCTTCTTTATCTTTCTTTATGGCCTTTGTTTTAAAATCTATTTTGTCTGAAATCAGTACTGTGACACCTGCTTTCTTGGCTTTTCCACTTGCATGGAATATCCTTTTCCATCCTTTCACTCTCAATCTATATGTGTCCTTCTCTCTAACGTGTATGCAGCATATTGAAGGTTCTTGCTTTATTATCCAGTCTGCCACTCTATGTCTTTTGACTAGAGCATTTAGTCGATTAACATTTACAGTAATTAATGATAGATGTGTGTTTATTGCCATTTTGAGCATAAACACATTTTCAACTGCTTATCTTTGCAGTTGAATTGGTATTTCCTCTTTGTTCGTTTCTTCTTCCTTTTGTGGTTTGGTAATCTTCCTTTGTAGTATCACATATTTTATTTAGTTTTTGTGACTCCCTTCTAAGTTTCTGGCTTTTGGTGACTCTTTTTTTGTAAGTCTATTAGCCCATTACTATATCTCAAACCCATCCTACCGAAAACAAAAAATTAAAAAGAAAGAAAGAAAGAAAAATACTCTATATTTTCTTGCTTCCATCTCCCACTCTTAATGATTTAAATGTCTTCTTTTACACTTTCGTGTTTATTCTATTTGTAATTCATGAGTTATCACCTTTGCAGTTATGAATTTCTCATTTCTGTAGCATCCGGCTTCTTTTCTATTTAGGGTAGACCTTTCCATATTTCTTTTAGCATGGATTTAGTGTTGCTAAACTCTTTTAGTTTTTGTTTGTCTGTGAAATTCTTTATGTCTCCTTCTATCTTAAAGGGTAGCCTTGCTGGATAAAGTATCCTAGGCTGCATCTTTTTTTCATTCAGGATTTTGAATATATCTTGCCACTCTCTTCAGGCCCGTAGTGTTTGTGTACTGAAATCAGCTGAGAGACTTATGGGGATTCCCTTGTAACTCACTCCTTGCTTTTCTCTTGCTGTCCTTAGGGTCATTTCTTTATCCTTGTCTCTGGCCATCTTGATTATGATATGTCTTGGTGTGGGTCTGTTTGGGTTCTTCCTGTTTGGGACCCTTTGGGTTTCCTGTACTTGAATATCTGATTCCTTCTTTAAGTTTGGGAAGTTTTCAGTCATGATGTCTTCAAAAATCTTTTCAACCCCCTTTGATCTTTCTTCCCCTTCTGGGACCCCTATTATGCAAAGATTGGCACACTTTATGTTATCCCATAGGTCCCTCGTGTTACTTTCATTTGTTTTTATTTGTTTATCTTGCAGTTGTTCTGTTTGGGTGCTTTCTGTTGTCCTGTCTTCTAGGTCACTAATTCGTTCCTCTGCATTATCTACTCTGCTTTGCACAGCCTTTAGGTCTGTTCTCATCTCAGTCAATGAGTTTATCAGTTCTACTTCATTCTTCTTTATAGCTTCAATTTCATTTTTGATATATTTTATATCTCTAAACACTATCTCTTTTAGTTCCTTCAATACTTTGATCACTCCTTTTTTGAAATCTTGATGTAGCAGGCTATCATTGTTTTATTTCATTGATTGTTCTCTCAGGGGATTTCTCTTGTTCTTTTAATTGGGAATGGTTTCTCTGCTTCTTCATCTTGCTCATATGTCTCTGGTACTGTGGCTTATGGAGTATCAGTTATCTATTGTGGTCCTTAAAGGAGTTTATTTATTTATCTACCTAATGCCTATGTAGGAATAAAACTTAAAAAGTAAAAAAAAAAAAAAAAAAAAAAAAAAGGAGAGAGAGAGCAAGAGAATTTTAATAGAAGGGAGAAAAAGGGTTTGAAAACAGTGTATAATCAATTATAGAAGTGCAGTTTCAATCAGACTAACTTTTGAGTTGAGACGTCTTTTTTTCCCCTAAAATCCCTTAAAAAAAGAAAAAGGAAAAAAGATCCAAAATAGATATTTGAAACCTATTCATAATCTATAACAGGAGCTCAAAACCAAAAGAAATGAAAATGAAATCAGGTGGATTTTATTTAAAAAAATAATATTATAACTACTTTAACAGAAAAATTAAAAAAAAATTAAAACTAGAAACATATACAAATGTTTAGAAATTAGAAATTAAAAAGGTAACAGAAAATAGAACAGATAAAAAAAGATAAAGAGATATTTTAAGAGAAGGGAGGGGAAAAAAAGGCCTTAAAATAGTGTATAGTCAATTATAGAAGAGCAATTTGAATTAGACTAGCATTCGAATTGAGATCTTTTTAAAAACCCTCAAAAAGAATAAAAGGAAAAAAGATCCAAAAATGACACCTGAAACCCATTTACAATCAACAACAGATCAAACCCAAAAGTGAAAATGCAATCAAGTGGATTATCTTTAATAAACAATAATACAATTACTTTAAGAGAAATATCCAAAAGGAATCAAAACCAGAAGCTCACACAATTGTCTAGAAAGAAAAATTCAAAAAGGAACCAAAACTAGAAGCATGCACAAACTTCCAGAAATTAGAAATCAAAAAGGTAATAAAAAATAGAACAGACAAAAAAACAGATATGATAAAGAGAAAATTCCGAAAAAGGAGAGGAAAAAAAAAGCCTGAAAACAGTGTACAATGAACAACTGAAGAGTAAATTTAAGCAGAACAGCAATTGGGTTGAGATGTCTCCCAAAAAGCTCCAAAATAGGACAAAAAAGGACAAAAACACATTTGAAACCTGTGTACAATCAACAACAGGCGATCAAAACCAAGAGAGAGAAAAATGACATGACGTGGATCTTTCAAAATAACAACTATACCATCTTAAAGCAAAGTTCAAAAGGGACCAAAACTGAGAGGATACAACTGTTTAAAAAGCAAAAATCAAAAAGGTAACAGAGAATACAACAGGCAAAAACAGATGAAAGAAACTTATAAAGGGGAGGGGGTGTTCTCCTGGAGACTGTGTGCTCTTAATGAGAAATCTTTGTCTTCGCCCTGTTTTGCAGCTCGGCTTGTTGTTTCCCGAGGCCCTCTGTTAGTGCCCTCTTCTGTGCTGCTCCCAGTGCCTGTCAGCAAGCAGATTGCACCCCCTCCCAGCACAGAGATCCTGCCGGAAAGTGTAGGGGCCACCCGCCTTCTCCCAGCATCCGTCGGTCTGTGGCTCCTTGCAGCTGCGTGCTCCACGCCACCGTGCGCTCCACCCCGGGTTGGCGCTCCGCAGGCGGGCCTCGGGAAGACTGCAGGACAGCCTCGCCCCTGCTCCGTGTCCAAACTCAGCTCCTTGTTTGTTCTGGCCGAGCGAACTTTGCGAGGCACCATGGCGGAAGGATCCTATCTGATTTGGGCTGCAGACCAGTCACTGTCTGGCCTCCGAGACTGCCAAGCCCCCAGGCACGGACTCAGGTTTCGCCCCTCCCCCACCTGGGTGCCAAGCGCTGGAGGCTATGGCGGCTGCACCTGAGCCCCGCCTCTCCTCGCTGAAAACCTTCTCTGGGTTTTCAGAGAAGGGGGTATGCACCCTTCCCTCCAGGGCACATCAGCCGTGCTGTTTCATGGAGGGCCCAGGTTGTTCTGCCCTGTGCACCCACTCATCCACGTTGTGTCGCCCCTGCAGTCCCCTGGGGCTGCCTCAGCGCAGCCGTCCCCATCCTCCGCCTGGCTCCGGCGGCCTGTCCCAGCCCCAAGCTCCCGCTCGGGTCTCGGGCTGGGTTTCGCAGGGACCCTCTGTGCCCGTTTAACTTAGTTCTGTCAGTCAAGGGCTGCTTTGTACAGATCCAAGCCTCAGAGGCTCCCCCTCCATCCTGCTGGCCTCTCCGTTGGAGAGGGGAGACCCAGCAAGCGAGCACCAGTCCTCCTTTGCCGCTCCCTCCCGGCAGGACTGGTCCCGCACTGTTTTGCCTTTTCATCTTCCTTTTTTTCCCTTTTTCCTACCAGATTTTTGGCATCTTTGTCTTTTGAAGAGGACAATGTTCTGTCAGAGTTCCACAGGTGCTCTGGTTGGCTGAGTGGGTCCGTAGATGTGTCTTGGTGTATCTGTGGGAGCGGGTGAGCTACGTGGGAGCGGGTGAGCTACGTGCGTCCTACTACTCTGCCATCTTGGCCTCTCCTGCTTGAGGATTTTTAATGACGACCATTATGACTGGTGTGAGGTGAAAATTCATTGTAGTTTTGATTTGCATTTAACTGCTAATTAGTAATACTGAGCATTTTTTCATGTGCCTATTGGCCATTTGTATATCTTCATTGGAGAATTGCTTGTTTAACTCTTCTGCCCATTTTTGGATTGGGGTTTTTTTTTCTTATTAAGTTGTCTGAGCTATTTATACATTCTGGAGATTAAGCCCTTGTCAGTCTCATCTTTTGCAAATATTTTTCCCCATTCTTTAGGCTTTTTTTTTTTTTTTTTTTTTTTTTTTTTTTGCTTATGGTTTCCTTTGATGTGCAAAAGCTTATAAGCTTCAAACTCCAGGGTCAGCAAGAAAAGCAGTGAGAACAATGGGCTCAATTTTTGTATTGCACCCATTTGCCCACCAGCCCATGAGCCTCATGGGTCTTCTCTGGTCCCTGTATGGGCCACCAAATGTTCCTAAACAAATAGATTGCCAGATACTTCTTCAACAAAGATGAGCTTGTTTAAGATCAGCAGAGAATTGCAATTTGGAGTCCACTACCATGGCAAACCATGTGTGAGTTCCCACAAGGCAAGGGAAGGAGAACACTTATATAGAAGGGGAACAGGAATTGGGAGTATTCTGTGGCTTTTCATTGGCTGAGTTTTTGCTAGGGAAGAAGAGGATTCTTTTTTCTTATTGCTGGGCTCTGATGTAATTGCAGGGCTTGAGAGCTCCCCCTGCTGGTTCCCCAACTCCATTTATTTAAGTTTTCTGTTTATTAACATTTTACAAGAAAATGGGTAAGTTAGGCATAAAAGAATGTAGATGGCTGTCTCCAAAAATCAAGACAAAAGTTGGTGACAATCGTGGTGCTACTATAATGTTAGCAGTTCCACATAAAGTGGAAACTAACAATTCACACATAAAACAAATGACAGTTGTTCTATCCTTTGTGAATATGTAATTTAAGTTCTAATCTACTGTATATAGTTGATTATATCATTTCTTATTGTGGATTTTGTACTTTTCAACCTCACATTTTTAAAGTGACATTTCTGGGATTATTATTTGTAAAAGTACTTAGAATGATTTAACATGCATTTAATGCAATTATGTGTGGGGTTTTTGGTTGTATGTTTTTGTTTTTTTTCTTTGTAGAAAGTTTTCTAAGCACTTTAGCTGGGAAAATAATGGAATATAATATAAAACATAGGATGCTAGCAGATGAAACAAATTAACAAATAAAAATACAAAATTAAACATACCCTTTGCTGTTCAGAGAGAAGAGTGGAAAATGTAATTACCTATTGATTTCACTTTTAACTTTTAATACACAGCTAAAATTAGAAATGAGTTAAATAAATATTATTATTCTTTTTTCACTATGGAATAGATAGAAGCAATTTATATTGGGAATAATATAAATAAATTCTTGCACATCTCTGCCAATTAGGAATTAGCCAAAATCAAGCTAGATGACAGCTTTAGGAGGGGAAGTTATTGTTAATATAATCCCTCAATAATAGTACAACCAAAAATACTTTCAAAGACCAAAACACTCCTGATTTTGTTACTGATAGAGTTTAGAGAATTAACACTTGCTGAAAATAAGCCTAATATTTTAAAACCACACATTTCCCCTATTTATGCTGAATGATTGTTACTGTAGCTAAGTATCAATGAAAAAATTAAAACCCTTAACATATTCATATAACATTAATTTTAAAATCAATTAGTTTTCCAAATCTAACTGTATCATTTTTATCAGTCAGAGAAAACAAAACTCTCTCTCCCTATTTCCCTGTATGTATCTATATCTATAAGGTCGTTATAGGTGGCAGTTTGTATATGCATATACACAAAGAATACACACACACACACACACACACACACACACACACACACACACACACACACACACACAAAGGGAGAGACAGAAAGAGAATTTAAGAAATTGGCTCACATGATTGTGGAAGTTGGCAAGTCCAAAATCTGGAGGGTAGGTTAGCAGGCTGATGATCCAAGGAAGAGTTATATTACAGTTCAAAGCCAAAGGCAGCCTGCTTGGAATAATTTTCTCTTCCTTGGAGAAGGTCAGTCTTTTTACTGTGAAGGCTTTCAACTGGTCAAAGCCCATCACATTATGAGGGCTAATTTGATTTACTCAGAATCTACTGAAGTCAATTTAATATTAAGAAATATGTTTTCACAGAAACACCTAGAATAATGTTTGACCCAATATTTGGATATTTTTGACAGATAAATTAACCATCACACTGTGTATAGTAATTCTTAAATTATTCCCATAGATGGTGTATCTTGCCTTTATTCAAAAGTAAAGAATCTGTCTTAGTAATTAGTCAATAGAAAAATATGTTGGTCATCTAGGACAACACTAATCACAAAACTGATGACTGCACACTCTTGCAAATGACATATACAAAGAAGTTTTGATGGATTTAATAACAATACAGGAATTCAGTACATCTGAAATATGTGTAGTTTACCATACAGGAATCATACCACAATAAAGATGTTAAAAAATAAATAAAGGAGTCAAGACAAGAAAAAAATACATGAATTCAACAGGGGATTTGACATCTAAGATTTTGAAAGTGGTTACTTTTGTCATCTAATAATGCAATTATATTATTTTCCTGAGAAATAATAACAAATAGTATTTTTAATATACTGTAAATTATAACTTCTTAAAGTGAAATATTTTTTCTATTATTGAGTATCAAGATATTAAAAATGTTTTTCTTCCTTTAAAATTTATTTTACTTGACTTGTAGTAATTTTTATTTATTCTAAGCAATTTTATATTTCATTTAGAAATGAAGTCAAATACAGGAAAATATTAGTATTTATTAATTTTGATGAATTTTCTTTTGAAGGTATGTTTTTGGTGAGAATCTTCTACACAAGTTGAGTAAATGAAGTTTCTGCATTTAAAAGGGCTTATATTTATTTTGATCTAATTTTACAAGTAATATATTTGTTTTTACTTCTTGCTGAGTGTCTAGAAGCAGGTACTGAAAGAATAATTTTAATTTGGTTCTACAGTGACATAATTTTATCTGTTAAAAGGTGGTCAGTTACAATAATAAAATGTCTATTATATTTGATAGAAAATATTTGGCATTATTCCCTTTAGAAATATGTCCCATATGTTACCCATCTGGAGATTTAGAGAGAAGTTTTAAATGTTTCTTTCCAAGAAACCTCTAGGGACAAACATGCCAGTAAATTCCATGTGAAATATATTGCTAGGTTCACAACTTACCTTTCAAAATCGTTGAGTTTTTAAAAATTTTAACAATACACTTTTTAATTGTAAAACGTACTTTAAAAATAAAATTTTTTGAGAAAACCATAACCCTTATGTGTTTAGAGTTTTTTTTTTTTGATAAGGTTGAGACTTTGTCACTCATTTTTCATAGAAATAACATGTTTTGTTACATTTTTCTGTCTTCCCTCCAAAAAAACATTTGCCATATTTCAATAAGCAAATATTTTGTCAATTAACTCAGTTATATGTCTGGAAGAGAAAAGCCTCCCTAAGAACATTCTGAAACAAGGCACAAAAATAGAGCATCCTCTCTGAAATTTTATGACTTGAAGGAAATATGTAGAAAAAACTATTTCTTAATGTCATAGTCAGAAGGGAAAATAATTAATCAGAAAAATTTATACATGGTATTTATGAAACTTTATGAAATTGTATTAAGTATATTTATATATTCATTTATGATAGAAATTGGTAAGAAAAAGTATATTATTTTATTTCACATGATAATTTTAAAGCTTAAATATATTTAGTAACTAAAGTATAGAGAAAAATGAATATTTCCATTTTAAAGGAAGAAATAAATCATATCCTTTTCAGGAACTTGATCCTTAACCATACTGTAAAGACATAGGTATTTGCATTAATCTTTAGTATATCTTTTTAAGCTCTAACTTATTTAACAAAATATCTTCATATACCATAAATACCTTCATAAATATCACTCTTCATATTGAATGGTGGCAATGAACTGCAGAAAAAACTGATATTAATAATATTTTGATTAATTATGTTAGCTAATCTTCCCAAATTAAATAATCTAAAATAAGTTTGCAAAAGTCCATCCTATCTTCAACATAATTCTATGGAAATACTTTGAAAATGAGGGAAAAATAAAAACATCATCAAATTCTTATTAGATCCTCAAGACTAAATTAAGTACTTGAATAAAAGGGCATTAAGTAATTTTATATGTATTTCATACTGTGCTTTTTTTTGGAAGTATTTAAACCATTGATCATAGCGATTTTAACTTGACGTAATTACTATTTTAAGAAATAAAACATCATTCAGTGTAATGTATAATTTTCATGTATAGGTAAATACATCTTTCATTAATTTCTTAGTATCAGAATATTATTGTGGGAGAGAAAGCAAACCTAAGAAACTTTTTTTTTTTTTTTTAAGGAAAAGGAGACCAGGGAAAAGAAAAAAAAAAATGACTGAAAGTTTAAAAAAGAAAAAACAATATAATTTCTATCATAAGCCAAGAACCCCATGAAGCACTGTGGACCCAATATGAAAGGACAAAAATACAGGAGCATGCACAGATAGGAACTAATATTATACGACTGGCAGATGTAAATATGCTATTCTGTACAAATGTAAGACAAACAAAGAAGAATGAACAGCTTTTGCTCAGAGGCTTCCTAGAGTGGGTGACATATCATCTTGCATTGGAGTTAAAAATAAAAAGTCATTGGATAAACACCTAAAAAATGCTGATTCTGGGCAAAGGGAAAAAGAGAGTACAGCACGTTTAGGGATATGCAACAATAATAAATTTATGGTAAAGGTATTAAGAGTCAGAAATGGAGTGGTGTACAGGGGCATGTTAAGAATGATACTTGTTCCAGACTGAAAAGCTGGTATAGTATCTTTTAGATTATGAAGAAATGTTTAATGGCTTAAAATTGTGAAAGAAGAAGATTGAACTTGTATTTTGAAAGATGTACATTGTTCTTGAAGGCTGATTAATAGAATTGAGAATAGAAGAAAGAAGTCCAGTTCTTTTATTCACAGTTAACGTCACAGTGATAAGGGCCTGAATTAAGTTACAACAATAGGAATGGGAGTTAGAATTGGCAGGTCTTGATGATTGATCAGAGTAGCTAGCAATGAGGAAAAGAATATATTTAGAAGGATCACCAAAATCATTGGCTTGGGTGAGTGGATAAATGAAAGTGCCCTCAAAAAAAAAAAAATTAAAAAGATAGAGAAGAGTTGCAAATAATGAGTTCAGCTTTTATTTGCTTGCAGTGTTTCAATGCAAGCTGGATATAATGGCAAATCTTAAGAGGAAGTCTAAATCAAAGACAAAATCTGTCAGAAATCACCTAGAAAATGTATATAACAAGACATAAATATGACTAAAGGTATGATGTCTAGGAAACACAGTCACTTAAGGCTAATAATGAGAATAAAACTATCTAATAGTAGAAACAGAAAATACAGATCTGAAAGATTGCAGGAAAACTAGGAAAAAGTGGTAATTCACTGGTCACAAAAGTAGAAAGGGATTTCAGAAAGAAATAGCCAACAGTGGCAGTTATAACACAAAGATTCAGAAAATAATAAGAAAACAAGATCATTAGATGGGTATCATGTCCTGACACTTATTGGTGATTCCTCTCAGTCTAATTTTAGTTATATGATCTAAATGCAATAAGCTGAGAATGGGAACTAAAAGCTTTGAAGAAACAACAGTCAAAATACTTTCAAATTTGTTGAAAACATACAGACTCGAGAAGTTTTACAAAAGGCCAGCAGAATAAATACAGAAAAAAAAACATATCTGGACATATTATAGTTAAACAGCTAAAAAGAAAAATAGAAAAAAAAATTGAGCCCAGGCAGAGGGGAAAATAGACACATTACACAAAAGGACAATGATATGAAAGATGATTGACCTCTCAGCAAAACAACAGGGAAAAGAGAATGGAATAAAAATTCTAAGATACTTCACAGAAAACCAATTAGTACACAATTCTACAAATGGTAATACATTTTAAGTCATTAGGCAAAACAAAGACATTTTAACATAAATGAAAGCTTAATGAGTTCTTAGCTAGCAGACTTACACTAAATAAATGTTGAAGGAAGGTCTTCAATATGAAAGAGAATGACATAAAATAAATCAGAAATTTAAAAATCTATAGTAAGATATTACTGTTACTTCAAATAGTAAATACTGGGGTAAATATAAAATACAACTTTTTTCTTTCTTCTTAAATTCATTATAAGAGAAATTGCTATTTAATACAAATACCATTCAGACAACTATGTATGCATAGGGGCTTTTTTCAATCTAATAAATGGTAGCAATATTTTCCTATATTTATCCTTATATTTAATTGTGAAATATTAAATGCCTTTACTGTTAGATTGGGTAAATCATAAATTTGCTCACCTCATACCTTCTATTCAACATTATTTTGAGGTCCTAGACTGTAATAGGGCAAGACAAAAAAACCAAAAATACTCTTGGCCAAGATAGTGGAGTGGAGAGACTCCAGCTCATCCTCTCCCACAAATACACCAAGAATTACATTTACAAACCCACTGAAATACAGGAGGATTCTCACAAAACCCAGCAAGAGAAAAATAAAAGAAAAAAGAAGAGAAAATTGATGCATGATTGGTCCTGCAGGGAGGGAGTAGCAAAGGAAGAAAGGCACCCACATACTGGGATACCCCCTCTCCAGCCAGGACATCAGTGGGGAAAGAAGCAGAGCTTCCAAGGCTTGGAAGAGAAGGTGGCAGCAACTTGGCAGACAGAACTAAGAGAAACTAGGTATGTATAAGAAGCAAATAATCCTAAAATGTATATAGAATCTTTATTTGTATGAATCTTGCATACATTTATTCTCATATCTCTAATTTCAACATTTTTCAAAGTGTAAGTTTTTGGTGTTGTCGCTGTTCTTGGAACACTATTCTGTGATATCAGTAGGAAATTAACCTACATTAATAATATTTATTAAGCACCTGTAATAGCTGAGGTGTCTTTCTATATGGTAAAGATAGATTACTGATCCAGATAAACAGGACTGTATGTTCAAAGAACTTACCCCCACCCCAGTGGGGAGAAGACACATTTGAATAAGATCATTTGTAGTGCCTTGAGAGGGATGCACCCAGAGTTATGTAATCACACCACAGAGGTATCTATGGAGTAAAATATAGGGTAAATATCTTCAGCAACCCTCCCTAGAAGAACTGATGCTTAAGCTGAGATCTAAAGGTTAAATTTGAGCTAAGGAAGCAAAGACAAGACAAAATAGAGTAACAGGTATGGGGAAGTACAAGCAAAAAGGCTTTGAGGAGAAAGAAAGGGATGAGGAAAGTCAATGGCAAGATAAATCTGTAAGTTTGATGGAGTTTAGGTCATAGAGGTATTTTTAGGCCACATAAATTCAAACTTTATGTTAAAAATGATAAAATGACAGTAGTGAGTTCTAAGTGGAAAAGGAATGTGACCAGATTTGCATTTCATGGTAAATAATACTGTTATTCCAATTCTGTGAGACGAGGAGAAGGTTAAAGGCAGGACACTCTTTGGAGACTGTTGACTGGTCCTTGAATTCAATCAGGTAGAGGGTGTACAGCTGAATAGGATGGATGGATAATGAGCAAGACCGACAAGATAATGAAGCCACCGACAAGACATTGTTGGAATTATGGACCACAAGTAGGGAAGTGAAGGTGTGGATGAGGGATAGGAAAAAGTGCAATGGTCCATAAGGTTGAGATTTTAGTGATATGAAAGAATAGATATGATGAAAGCGCTGAAGTATTTAAAGTGGAAAAGCCCACACTATCTGATTTAGTGATTTAAGAAATAGAAGACTTTTAGGTGATAGCAAGGTAGGTGGGGAAGGGTGCTGAGCAGAGTGAAGAGAGAAAGAAAAATTGGAGATGTATGGATTATAAAGCAGGGAGCCAGAATATTGAACGGATCATAAAACCTTTCTTATGTGCAAAGGAAGACTTTGAACCAAATGGCAATTCTTCAATGAATGAAGTGATATAGCTAGTTAGTTGAAAATCAACAGAAACAGACATAGAACTAGGAGAGAGAGAAGCTGGATCTCACAAAATAGCATACAAGGTAGAGACTTTATACATATTTTTTTTGGTAAAATTATGGAGTAGTAACGTCATTGAGGATGAAGGAGGTCCGATTTTAACTATTCATGCTCAATTATGTGAGTGATGGAGAAAGGCGATATTTTGTTAAAAATAGCAGGTTTCAATTGGGTTCAAAGTGTGAAAGTGAGGCTTAATAAAATGCTTAAAATTTAAGGGAGAGTCCTTTCCATTCCTGGGTCCAGCAGAATGGCTCCTGAAAAGAATAGTGAGAAGGGTCTTTCTGCCGTCATTGAGGTGGTACCCAGAGAATATACCATCAATATTCACAAGCGCAGCCATGTAGTGGGCTTCAAGAAGCCTACCCCTTGGACACTCAAAGAGATTCAGAAATTGGCAATGAAGGAGATGGGAAGATCACATGTGGACATGGACAGGCTCAACATGCCTGGCTGGGCTAAGGGCATAAGGAATACCTCCTACATATCTGAGTGCAGTTGTTCAGAAATAAAGATAAAGATTCATCAAACAAGCTCTATACATTCTTTATCTGTGTGTATATCACCATTTAAAAAAAACACTACAGACAACATGGATGAAAACCAACCACTGATTATAAATAAAGTAATAAAATCACACACACAAAGAGAAGTGTGGGGACAGTGTTAATCATATAAATGAGGTCTTAAAAAGTGTAATGGGGAATCTGGGGAAGAAGGAAAGCCCTTGAAAACAGGATTTGAAATGAATCTGCAACAACACAACATGGAAATAACTTGAGGTTAAAAACAAATTATCAAAGGAATTTACATATTGAATGGCTAAAAAGGAAAATAAAGAAGTATGGTGTATACTTTGCTTTCACAAGCCTGTGAATTATTTCTAGCTAGAAGTAGGTTAAATGAGTTAAGTCACCTTAACATTTAGTTCTGTGATATGTAGTGTGCAGACTTTCAATTAATATTATTTATTGTCCTGGAATTTTCTTACTAGGATTTCTTTTTGGTCATATATTCAGCATAACTCACAAAGTTTTTATTCACATTCACTGAATCTATTATATTTAATGAAAATCCACTTTTCATTTTAATCAAGGAAGATAGCAATACCTTTTTATAATGTCTATTCAAAGTTAATCTAAACTAAACTGATCATCTATTTTTTGGGGGGGTGGGGAAGACTAGTAAGATCAATGCCTTTTTCTTATAAATCTGTGAAGAAGTTTTGCCAAGGGCTCTCATTTTTTTTTGATCTTTCTCTAGTGATGAACTAGTTTACCATTTTTATAAATTGCAGTGAATATGCTATTTTTCAGTTTATGCTTTTAAGTTTTTACTTATTTTGTTAGTAAACATGTCTTTATTGAGGCAAGGCTACGTATGTAATAAAAAGTGAAGGGCTTTGGGTAATAATGAAAAACATATATCCTCCAGGAGCTTAAATTTTTATTGGATATGCATGGCCCATATACACGAATCAGTTTAAAAACAAGGTATTGGATTATGAAGTTAGACATATGCGTGCTACAGATGACATGCCACTTTCAAAAACAGTGAAAATGGAATCGTACAATCAAAGTAGATATTTTGAGAAGGAAAATTTGAGAATGATTTTTTTAGTGTTACTGATAGCTCTTTTGAGAATCACAACGTCTTCTTCCTGAGGAATGTCTTTCATGTTTACACTGAGTTGCAAGAGCATTCTTTGGCTATCAACACAAGCCTAGTAAGGAAATTAGGTGAATGACCTTTTTAAAGAATTCCAGTTGATAGGATCTCAGTGTATGTCAGCTCTATTGGTATCGGCTTTTTAACTTTTGGCAGATTCATTTTGTACAGAAATGGGAATAATGATAACTAGTGTAAATATGAGGACTAAATAATATGCATTGTTATTAAATGTTTCTTAACAAGTACATTGCTGAGAGTATGAAGACACGGTTCTCATCTCCAGAGCCTGAGGAGGGGCCACACTTTCCACTGTTGTTTGGATTCCAAGTGCTTGTGCTGTTGAATAACTATGGAAAGCAAACTGCATAGCTACTTGGAAAACTCAACAGTGGGAACCATTCCACTTAAAACCTAGGAGCTCTTACTTTTTAATTTGGTTTTATTCATGAACACCTGTTGTAAATATATGTTACCTGCACTGTTGCTGCTAAAAATATGGGACACCATATGTGAAATATATGGGAAAGAATAAAAGACTGACAAACAAATGGGAACTCTAAACTGATGGCATTGTTTTTGCATTTCTTCTATGTTTCCCAGCTTAAGAGGGAAAAGAAAGATATTCAATTTTGGTAATACACACTGAAACATGGTGTCTCCCCAAAGTAGTCTTAAATATAGGGGCCATAGAAACAATTACACTTCTGAGTTAAACTTACACCAGTAAAAATTGATATTTAAAGTCAGATATCAATAAAATCCATTTCTTAAATGTTTGGTATTTTCCTACCAATTAAAAAATTATTGCTTTACCTTTAGTTTAGTAACTTCTAGTAAGTTCTAGGAGGGTTTTTGTCAGAAAGTGAAGGAGCTCCTCATATGTCAAATCAAAATCCAAATTTTAATGCCCTTATCAAATGTTCTGTTACCTCATTATAAAGTTTAGAAGCCATGTGCCTGGTCTGCTACTCAGGGTCCAGTAAGGCTACAGAGCAGATGAGCTGATTCTCATCATCCAGTGACAGCCTCAGATTTTGCAGAAATTTGTAACAGTCCATTCACCTGCTCTAAATACCTTCCCTTGGAAAGGGAGAGACAGATAAAACCATATTTTCTCTCCCAAAAGGATACCTTTCTCCGGAGTCCAATTTTCTTTACAAGGACCGTAAGGTAGGTTGGAAAAAATCTCTCTCTTTTTTTGTCTTTAATAACCTCAGAAACTTTATAGCCAGACCACATTTGAGTGGGTGCTGGAGCTCTCATCTTCCCAGCAATACAATGTTAGGTTAGGTTTATCTTGAAAGAGTAGTCAAAACCCACAAACAATGTGTTCAATTCTATTATCTCTGAAAAGACAGGAACAAACTCTCTGTGCTTTCCTAAGTCCTGTTTCCATTCTGTAACCTTGGGAATAACTGAAGGTATCTTTGACCTTAACAATTCCTTCAATTTCTGTCATTACTTTTATTAAAGAAATTCTTAATTCAATAGCCAATCATCTCCCTAGACTAGCCTTTCTTGATTGTATACATTTTAATATATTATGTGTTTTAGCATTTTAAGATGAAAGCCATCTTGTGTTTACTATTCAAATTAAATTTTATATACCAAAACAACAATCTAAGTTGTGTGTACATTTCTAGCCTGAAATTACCTCTCAAATACTCTTTTTTGTATTATTTCACACTGACATATCGCAATTAGAAACATCTTTCTTAAGAAAAAGACTACAATTTGTGATTAGATTAAAAGTTATTTCACAGTATTATATTTAACTCCTTTATAAAATTATAATATATAATTTTGTTTATGTTTGTGAACTTTTGTTATGATTACATATTTTATCTGTGATTAAAGTATTATTCTAATTTTTGATTTTGTTTTTCAAAAATATGTAGTAATGTCTGTACTAATTACTTTCAATAGAACCAGAAGCAGTAGAATATATAAATATATTCCATTTAAGTACAGGATTCAGATTTTTGTCTACATTATATTCTCTATATATCATATAAAGTATGTAATTGAATTTATGCTTTCTTTTCATGTAAATAACTGATAAGTAAAGTAAGTATAAAGGAAACTGATAAAGTTGAAGTATATGGTTTCTGGATCTCAGTGACTGGGCTATTTTGTCTCAGCCTTTATACCGTCTGAAGCTAAAAGTAGATTATTTTCAACTAAGTAGAAAACAATTATTCATGGTTGGGCTCAGTACTTTTAAAGTACTCTTTTGTTTGAGGTGGCCAAAAAGGAGCCATAACTGACTGGAAGAGAAATAATCATATGCCACAGAACATGGCAATCTTTGATAGTCAGTGTTGTTCTTTTATGCCAATGTTATTATAGTATAGGAAAGACTAATAAAAGTGTATCCCAACCATTTCAATGTGGTCTTTCAACTTCAATATAAGAAATGAAGCTAAATAGAAAAATTCGAGAAAAGAGTCTTATCCCAATAATTAAAAATATATCTGATAGAGCTATCTCAGGGAAAATTTGTAAAATTAATGAAGTTTGACTTGGAAACTCTCCCAAACCTCCACTGTAATATATTTTCCCAGATGTTCACTGACATAGTGAGGCCCTTCCATCCAGACTCTATTCACTCAAGATTTACATCTATATTCTCCTTCCCCTGGAGTTTTTTTTTTTGGTGGGGGTGGATAGTGCTATCTGCTCAACCATAGTTTTGACTTAACATAGACACTGGGAGAATCCAGGGGATCTTAGGAGTCACCAGACAATATTTCTAGACTGTATATCAAGGCAAAACTATTTTTACAAGACTACGATTGCTTGGTGGAATTTTCCAAAGGATATATGACCTATTACTAGAATAGTTTTAATGCAGAGCTGATATGACAATCCAATTTCTTTTATTAATCCAGACATTAAAGAAATTTACAAAAATGTAGAGCAATGACACCCTTCTCACCATTCTTTTTGTTTTGGAAAATACAGTTGACCCTTGAACAACATGGGGGATAGGTGGGCTGACCCTCTGAGAAGTTGAAAATTTCTTTGTAACTTTACAATTGGCTTTCCATATCTGCAGTCCCATATCTAAGGATTCAACCAATCACCAACTGCACGGAACTGTAGTATTTACTATTCAACAAAACCATGAATAAATGCACCCTCACCATTCACACCTGTGCTTTTCAGGAATCACCTGTGTATTTGTAGTGTAAGTGCTTGACAGCTTTTTTGATTGTAGTGTAAGTGCCTAACTTTAAGTTTTGATTGTCAAAGTCACCCAGTCCAAAGATATCCTTCTCAAATAAATGTACTGCCAACTACACAACTAGAAAAAGACTGGCCACCCCAATCATTTTTTAGAAAACACTGATTAACCTAGGTAACTGACTGAGTGAGCCTGCTTTTCTCCTCCTGTGTTTTAATTCCCACTCTCATGTTTTAAATTTGCCAATGAAGAATGAATCCTTGGCATTCCACCCTCTATGCCAAAAAAGGCAGTACCTCTGCTCCACTCTTTCTCTCTCTCTTTCCTCATGACATCACTGTGTGGCCTGGGAAAAAACATACACTTTAGGACTTGTGAGTGATAAACTGTTTTTCAATGTTCTTGAATGGTTGTTGCTGAGATGTGTCTTGCAATCCTAAGGACCACAAGAGTTGGTCTGGCCAGAGCATTAGCTCTGGTTGGGAAACTGTCGACGGGACTCCCACAAGTAGTCTAAGCCCAGGTGAATGCCCCAGGCATTCCTCCTCCACAGCTTCATGATCAATATGGCAAGACCAAGACAAAATATAATATTTTTCCATTAAAATATAAAATTTATGTTAATATGGGATATATTTTTACTTGCCATTTTTAAGTTAATGAATAGTCATAAAATGTATCAGTTTGAGTTTTTCTAATCCTAATTATAGGTGGCTATAACCTAACAGAGACAAAAGCTCCCTGGGGTCCTTAATAAATTTTAGGAATGTAAAGGAGTACTGAGACCAAAAATTGGAGAATCACTGTGCTAGACAATCTGAAACACTGAGTGGTAATAAATAGGGTATTGCGTGAACATATCAGGAAGTAAATTTGCATTTTACAGAAACCTCCTGGAACAGAATCTTTACTCCAAAGTAATAAAAGTATGCTGTTTTAAATTGAGGCAAAAGATGAAAGCAGATTTTATTGTGACAGTAGAAGAAGAAGGTGGTCAGAGAAGACAATTCGCATTCTGTAGAGGAATCTATTTACTTGTTGTATAGCTGGGAGTGATGATTTTTCAAATTCTGAATGCAGCTCACTGACTACTATGATATGGGTTTTGCACTTTAAAAGTAGAGCAGGTAGCAGATGGAACCCCATGTGTCTAAAACCATTTTCTGAACTTGTGAATTTTTTTTGTTGTTGTTCCTGAAGGATCACTATAATTACATGTGCTATTTTGGTTAGTTCTATGAAGAAAAAAATTTCCAAGTTACGTCGAAAAATCTCGTTCTAATTTGGTTCAGTTAGTTATTCAAACATGATGACATTACTGAAGATACCTGTATACCTAAAATTTTTAAGCAATTGAATTTTTTATGTCTGAACATTTCTTCTGTTGAACTTAAATAATGTAGCAGGTGAACTGTCAAAATATAAATATTCAGTTTAATTATAGTGAGTCTTTGTTGAAAATCATACTGATTATTCCTTAAAAGCTTGATTATAATGGCCTTTGAACTGCCCAGATGGAAAAATCTAAACACAACAGAAACATAACAAAACAAACCAAACCAAAACAAAAGAACATTAGGTGGAAATACTAAGAGGATTTTTGTTGAATAGTCTGTTTATAAAAATAATGTAAATATTAAAAAGATTAGTTTAAATGTGGCTAGTTCATTATCTGCTGAGTATTTTTATTTATTTTAGTATATTTTGCAAATAGTGTACAGATATCACCAATGTATTTTGTTTGGCACATTTGGTTCAAATCATTAAAATAAATAAAATTAATATAATTTTTAATTTACATAAAAATTTAAACATTTTAAATTTTATTTATTTTATATAGATACTGTATGTCTATTTTTACTGATATATATATATAATATATATTCATACTCAATCATGAGAATTAAAATGAAGTATTCTCAATTCTTTAAAACAGTAAAGATACTATACTAAGCCAGTTTTTCCAAGATTTGTTCCAAGATAGTGTCCATATGGAATTTCATAAAGATTCAGCTGAAAATATTTTATGAAGTAAGTTTAATGTATAGTGCATACTTATCCTCTTTTGGAGATGTACAATGTACATTTGCTTTTTAATACTCAGAAGTGTTCCATGAGAATACATGTGTGTTTTCTGTGTGTGTGTGTGTGTGTGTGTGTGTGTGTGTAATTTGAATTTGGAGAAACAGCAACGTGATTATTTTATGGTAACTTAGTGCAATGGATGTGATTGCTTCACAGTAACCCAGCCATACATTAATGAATGAATCATTATAACACTTTTCTAGTATATGGTATTGCAGTTATATTCATAATAGAGTGCTAGAAGCACTGCTACATTTTAAAAAACCCACTTACCTGTAATGATAAGCTGATAGTTTCTCCAGTTACGAGAGAGAGGCATTCTTTACGGTAATGTAATTCTTTGAAAGTTAAGTTAAAAAACAGTAAGAAAATTAATGCATTATTAATTCCATATTAAATATCACTGACTTTATACCACTTATCGCTTACCTTAAGGACAGGCTATCCACTTCAAGTCTTGCATACAAGGTACACACAACGGTCTACACAATGAATATTTAAACAATGATGATGATAATAATGGCACAAAAGGTCTCATAAAGTTTTAGCCTAACAGTTATTAGATTTTCACCTGAAGATGCTCACACACATACACAACAGATAAGCTTATTAACTGTATGACATGATGATTATCTACTATGCATTAAGTGGATTGGATCATCCTCAAGGTCTTCATCCACAATATGAGAAGGAGAAGGAAGAAAAGGTTTGGTCTCTCTGACTTGGGGTGGCAGATATGGAAGAGGTAAAGGATGTGGAAGGGAAGGCAGGGGAGGCAGGCACTCTCAGTGTAACAGAAATGTGTCTTAATTTCTGTGTCACATTTTTGCTTTTCCATTTCTCTAAAAATGTGTCTATACAGTCCTTCTTCCACTGTTTGCTTTAGTAGCAGTGCCCAAATCATGGAAGAGTCCACGTCATAAAAGAAGTCAAAAGCAGTCTTGAATAATAAAAACCCTTCTGCCATGTTGTCTAATGTCAATTTCTTTTCTGGCACTGCTTCTGCTATGTCTTCTTCCTCTTTGTCTGGCAGTGGTTCAAAAGTGCTTTTCTCCATCAAGTCGTCTTCTGTAAATTTCTCTGGTGTGGTGTCTGTTAGTTTTTGAATTTCTTCAAGATCCACATCTTGACACTCTTCACCTTGAAGCTTTTTTTTTTCTATATCCACAATCTCTTTTATAATTTCCTTGACTGGTTTTGTCATAAATCCTATGAAGTCATGAACAATGACTAGACACAGTTTTATCAGCAGGAATTTATTGTCTCAAGTTTGGCTTTCAAAGTTTTTTTCTATAACTACAGTGGGAACTTCAATGGTGTAATCCTTCCAGACTTTCATGATGTTCTATCTATTGGGGTTCTCTTTCATAGCATTAACAATTATTTCCATAGATTACCATGCACAATGAGCCTTAAATGTCCTTATGACCCCCTGACTGAGAGGCTGTATTAAAGACCTTGTGGTCAGGTTCAAGTAGACCACTTAATAATCTTCAGTTTGAAACTCATGGTGTTCTGGGTGGCCAGAGGCATTGTACAATATTGAAAGAACATTAAAAGGCAGTTGTTTACTGATAAGGTACTTCCTAACTTCAGGACAAAGCATCACTGGAACCAATCGAGAAAAATGGTTCTATTTTGGGCTTTTCTTGTTGTACAATCAAAAGACTGGCAGCTGGTGTCTATCTTTTCCCTCCAAGGCTCAGGGGTTAGCAGCTTTGTGGATAAGGGTAGTCCTGATCATATACTGGACTGCATTTGCATATTTAGCCTATTCCTTCCTGCCTTAAATGATGCTCACTTCTCTTCCTAAGTAATAAATATCTTTTTGTGTGTTTTTCTTTTTTCCAGAATAGGGCACATTTATCTGCTTTAAAACCCTGTTCAGGCAGATGATTTTCTCCACAATGATTATCTCAATAGTGTCTGGGACCCCATCTGCTGCCTCTTGGTTGGCAGAATCTGCTTCTCCTATTACCTTGATTTTTTTTTTTAAGCCAAACCTCATTCTAAAATTATCAAACCATCCTTTGCTGACATTAAATTTTCCAGCTTCATATCCTTCATGTTTCTTTTTTTTTTAAAGTTGTCATACAATGATTTCATTTTTTATGAAATCATGTTAGAGTCTATAGGTATGCCATTCTTATAACAATCCTGCATCCACATAAAAGCTGCATTTTCAATACAAGATATAAAGATATTTTGCAGAAAGGGCAAAGATTTTGTGTCCACTGGCATAGCTGCAGCAAGGGCTTCATGAATTTCCTTTCCTTTTCTTCTTTCTTTCTTTCTTTCTTTCTTTCTTTCTTTCTTTCTTTCTTTCTTTCTTTCTTTCTTTCTTTCTTTCTTTCTTTCTTTCTTTCTTTCTTTCTTTCTTTCTTTCTTTCTTTCTTTCTTGTGGTCATTATGCTGGATTTATTTATCTTGAAATGATGGGTAGCTACAGCTGCAGATCCCAATCTATGGTACATATCTAACAATTCAACTTTTTTTCTTGTAATATCATGTCTTTCCTTTGCTTCTTGGGAACACTTCTAGTATTACTAGTGGCAATTCACATGGGTCCCATGGTGTTATTCAAGGTTTATGCTATTGCACTCAACATAATGAAAAATACGAGAGAACTGAGAGAGATCACTTTTTACTTCAATATGCGATTTACTGGAGAGACAAACTGCTCATGCAGAGATGATAAGCATCACATGTGGTTTAAACGGGTACTCGCAACACTTGAGCTCACCACAACAGCAACAGGAGGTGGCTATGAAATTATTATAGCAGTACATACAGTGTGTGCTACAGTTAATTTTATGCAGTCATGATTTAATATTACCTCTATGTTTGTGTACAGTTTTTTTTTTGGACTGCAAATAGTGTTATATACAGTGTGTGTGTGTGTGTGTGTGTGTGTGTGTGTGTGTGTATGTATGTGTGTGTGTGAATTTTTATGAATTTTAACTTTTTATAATGATAGATTTGTGTGTATTTTATGGTAGTAAATGATAAAATAGACTAGTATCTAATATATATTTTATGCATTCATGACATACCTAACTTTTTAATTTTTTTGATATTTCTAGGCCACACAGTTTATGTTCAAGTTTCTTTTTCAAATTGTCACAAATGTTCCAATATATTTTTTGAAAGAAATCTGTATATAAGTGGACTCACACAGTAAACTCATGTTTTTCAAAAATCAACTGTGCTATCTTCTCACTCATGTTTTGTAATGTGTTAACCTGGTAACAATGTTATTCAACAGATTTGATGTAAAGTCAGAGAAGACTAGTAAATCATTTCCCTATTGGTCTATAATGAAAGATATTTTAAAGAAAGAAAGAAAGAAATTTATTAAAAACTAGAAAATTAAAGATACTTACATTATCTCTAATAGAGATTCTTAAAGTTAGAATTCAAGGGAAAATTTTTTTTCTTAATTAAATTTATTTGCAGTTCAGTAGATGTCTTGTTGGACCACGTGCATAGTAAGCTTATTAAATTTAATTATTAGTTTAAGTAATTGTTTTTCAAATTTGTTAGAATTTTCAAATATCATGTTGTCCAAAATCATAATCACATAGTCACATGTGCCTATTGAGCAACTGAAATAGGACTGGTCTAAACTGAGATGCATTGTAAATGTGAAATGCACATTAGATTCTGAAGGCATTATGAAAAGAAGTTTGTAAAATATCTCATTAATTTTTTTCTGTATTTTGAGAAAATAATATTTTGAATGCATTATGTTAAATTTTCACCTGTTTAATTTTAGTTTTTATATGCCATTACTAGACATGGCTTTTAAATTTAATATGATTCTCATTGTATTTGTATTGGATAACATTGCTGTAATAGATAATTGTGGAATCTGTGAACTAGTAAAGTTTTATACATACTTTTCCAATCTTTATGTCTTTTGTTATTTCATATTTTTTAATTTCCTTATTAGACTTCTTAGAGCCAAAGCAGGAAACTGAAGAGAAATATGATATACATGTGCATATTATATATGTAAATATAGATTTATTTATATATGTGTGTGTGTGTGTGCATATATATATATATAACTTTTTATATGTAAAAAGGAATTGGTTTACATGTTAATGAGAATGACAAGTTTGAAATTCTTAGGGTAAGTCAACAGGCTGGACATTTCAGTAAGAGTTGATGTTTTAGGTCAAGAATCCAAAATCCACAGGGCTGGTCAGAAAGGGAGAAAACTGAGACAGGGTTCTTATTTTGAGGCCAAATTCCTTCTTCAGGGGAATTCAGTCTTTGTCTTAAGTCTTAAACCTTTGTCTTTAACTAACTCATTAAATAAGGCCCAGCCACAATAAGGACAGTAATCTACTTCACTGCAAGTCTATTGATTTAAATATTAATCACACCTAAAAAATACCTTCACACTGACATCTAGGTTGGTGTTTAGCCAAAAGATTAGGTGCCAGAGCTTAGCCACGTTGATACATAAAACAATTAAATATGATGTCAACTATTTTCTATTTTTTTTTGAGTTTTCATATTGAAGAAGTTCCCATATTTTCTTAAATTTATGAGAGATATTATTAGCATAAGTGAATAATACCTTTTCAAATCATATCTCTTACAGCATTGATAGAGATAAATAGTTAAGTTTTGTAATTTCTTCTGTTAATGTGGCAAATTCCATTGATTGATTTTAAGTTTTAAATCAGCCTTGAATTCCTGGGAATGTCCAAGTTGCTAAAAATCCCTTTTTTATCTATTTTTGCACAGATGTTGCTAATATATTTTGTCAGTAATCAGGAGAGGTATCAATCTGTAATTTTCCTCTTTTCAAATTTTCTTAAAAATTCGATTTGGGATGAGTGTTATGCCAGACTCAAAAAAAAAATTATAAGTTCTCCCCTTTTTCCCATTTTCTGAAAAATTTTATGTAAGATATATCATACTTATTTCTTAAATGTTTGATACAATTTATTAGCACAATCACTTGTAACTGGAGTTTTTCTTTTCTTTCTTGGAAAGTTTTTTTATGAATATATAATTTTTTCCTAACTATAGGTTTATGAAGGTTTTCTGTTTCATATTGTGTCAATGGTAGTGAATTGTGTTTTTCAAGGCATTTGCACATTTCATTTAAGTTGTAAAATTTATTGGAATAAATGTCTTCTATTCGTTCCATTATTTTACTATTTTAAAGCTCAGCAATCTGGAGTGACACCATTTTTTCATTCCCCATATGGGTAATTGGTATTGTCTCTTATTTTTCTTATTTAGTATTGCTAGAGATTTGTCAACTTTATTGATCTTTAAAGCATTTTAACTCTTTTTTGTGCTCAAAATATTTTTGATGGAGAATTAATTGACATAGATCACTACATTATTTTTAGGTGTACAATGTAATGTTTGATATTCCTATACACTGTGAAGTGATGACCACAATAATATTAAAGTAAAATCATATGGCATTTATCTTTCTCAGTCTAGCTTATTTTGTTTGCAAATGGCAAGATCTCATTTTTATGAAGAGTAGTATTCCAAATATATATACATATATACCACATCTTTATTCATTCATCCCATGGATGGATATTTAGTTTGTTTCCATATCTTGGCTATTGTGAGTAATGCTGTGTTGAACATAGGGGTGCATATATCTTTGTGAATTAGTGTTTTCATTTTATTCAGATAAATAACTGAAATTGGAAAGACACTAAAAATAATTAAGAATTACATTGTAATTTAGCTGTAATGTGCATTTCAACTTAGCTGACATAATTTTTTGTTCCTAAATTGTACATGACTTTATTGGAAGAAATAGGTTAAGAAGTTGAACATACTCTGTATTTCAGGAACTGAACACTATTTGCCTCAGTTATCCTGTTTATCTGCAGTATAATCAGTGATAACTTTAATAAGGTTATCATGTATACTGTGAACTCGTTTGTTTGTTTTACGATGTGTTTCTGGCAACACTGACTTAAAAGCAGAGTTAATTTTACTGTCTAAGTTATCACTTTCAATGACAAATAATAGAAACCCAAATCAACCTGCCTTTAAGAAGTGAAATAATTTATTGTCTTGTACAACCAGAAAGTCCAGGGGTTGTTTTGGCTTTAGGACTGAGATAATTTTATTAGGAATCAATCTTTCTTCATCTCATGACTCTGCTTACCTGTCTTTGGCATGATTCCCAGGCAGACTTTTTATAAATGTTATTAAATATAGCCACCAGCAGCTTCAAGATTCCACTTTTGCATTTTGGCAACTTCAGTGGAAAAAAATAAATCTTTTTCAGAATATTTCAAGTAATAGTCCCTATAAGGTTCTCCTTGGCTTAACTGATTTGTACCCATCCCTGAATGTATCACTGTACCAACCAACTTGGTGCTCTGATGGACCAGATCTGTGTCACATAGTCCAGGAATTTGGATGTAAGCCAGTTCTAAGAGTATCCATGTACTGAGAGTGAGGAAGAAACACTCACCAGAGGAATATCATGTACACTTCAACAGAAGAAGGCTGGATAGATGTTAGGCTAAAAATAGACATATCCTCATAATTTAATAATAAAAGTTGTAGTTTTTTTGCAACTAAAAAACTGTCTCTGTCATGTACACTATCCACTAGGTACTAATGACATTATAAATTAACTTTTACACATATACATTGAAAAATATGTTTTATAAGCAATGTATTTCCTACAGAAACATATCACAGGTTCAATATAAGCTATATTTCCATCTTAGAAGAGTTCTGTATAACTGGAACCAGCAGTTTGAATTCTCTCAATTACATAAGTAGAATAGATGCTGTACATTTTGAAGATTTGTTTACTCCCTTGATTTCTTTAATAAATGGAAATAAAGATTAAATAGCAGCTACTCTAGGATTAATATCGCATCAAATAATGAGGAAATCAGCATATTGCATTTAAGCACAGAAGCATATATTTTAAGAAGTAAAAACCTGTAAAAAGCTGGAAGTAATGTGCTGACATTCTTTATTGTTAAGCCATATTATAACCTAAAATGTATTCTTAATACTCAATTTTTGATGATATCTGTATATCTTAATTTAAAAATTATATCTTTTTAATTTTTCAAATAAATGTTGATGCCCAATCTCAGCTCTAGGAAGAGTTTACCAATAAAATTCATTAGTTTATTTTTTGGCTTTTACATGCTAGCTACTCCAGCATAAGGTTAAAAAGCCAACCTGAGTAAAATACAACAAATTTAATTTTGAAATATCTCAAAGTAACTCCCATATTTATCGACAAATAAAAGGTAATGGAAACTCTGATGCAATTTAAAATATATAATAATTGGTGTATTATAAAGTATTGAGGAAACATAGATAGTAAATGATTACATATGTAGGTGGGTAGAGGAAACAATATAAGTAATATTTAAATAAATTTTTGTAATACAAATAGGAGTACATCCAGTGAATAAGGGGAGCATCACATGATAGAAGAATATTTTTAAAGATTGTGTAGACATATTCAAAGATATGACATTTCTGTAGGATATTCAGCGTCTATGGTTATGAAGGAGTCACTCATGAAATTTCTAGGAAGGGAAGTTCGTGCTGGCATTGATATTTAGTTATCTAAAGAGCTTGGATTTTATCCTGTAGAATAGCTATCCTCAAAATTTTAGCTTCAATAACTCTTTAAACTCTGAAAATTAAATTATGACTCCAAAGCACTTTAGCCTACCTAGTTGGATATTTAAAATGGATAGTCTCCATAGTAGTAATTAAAACTGAGGAAACGTTAAAATACTAATTTAACATTATTTAATTGAGTCATGCAGATCTTCATTGTATTGACGTTTCAATTTAGAGTGAAAAATAATCTCATTACCAATCATTTCTGTAAACTTTTAAAGTATTTAGAAGCTGTGACAGATAAAAAGTTTTCCAAAACTCTAGTTTTCACTTAAAAGCAAGAGTGTTAACCTTGATATCAGATATTTTCATTTGTTTTCCTTGGACTATCTGTTCTTTTTAAGAATATGTCTCCCAAATACTGAAGCCTGAATAGTTTAGCTATCTGTTTTTTGTTTGTTTGTTTGTCTTGGGTTTGTTTTTTTTTTTTAATAAAAGCGGCATTCAATGAAAACGAGGTGTTCCATTTCAGACTGCAAGCAATCACTCATGTGTTTTTCTCAAGATGACTGTTACACAATGTGACCAAAGTTATTTATGTTTCCTTCCCATTTTCCACACAGTATAATGAAAAGAGAAGACTCAGGGTCAAGATTTAATACAATTAATATTTTGTACTGATGTACCAAGGGCATTCTTCAATGAACCTATGCAAGAGTTACTTAAAAAAATAAAGTAAAATAAATTTTAAACTTAGAAAAATAAATCAGAATGTGTGGCACTAAAGAATATAATGGTTCCTAGAACACTTTGGTACCACTGGTTTTATTCATGCCAAAGTACATGCAGTTTTATCCAATGTTACTCTTGCACCAGTCGTGCAAAATGTCAATATATTGAAAAGGGATGATCACTTTCAATGTTATTATGAAGATACTTTTGACCCTGCAGATCCCCTGAAAGTATCTTGGAGATGCCCAGCATCTGTAGAACACTTTGAGAACTGTTGTCAAAGATAATGAGAAGTAAAGAAAAATCCAAAGTTGATATTTTAAAATTCCAAATATCTGAGAGATAATATAAATGCATTTTAAAATTTTGTTTGACTATGATGACTTTACCATATTTTTGTTCTAGATATGTAGTTGGTTTCATGTACAGAATGGAGAGGGTTGGAAGGAGGTAAATTCTAAGAGTTTTCAGTAGGACCTTATTCAATAGTCCAGCTAAGAAACAACAAGAGATGGAAATGAATCACAGTGGCAATGGAAAAAAAGCAAGGAATATGATTATTCTAGGAGTAAATAAAAAGAAACTGAAAATTGATGAAATGAAGAGATTGAGCCAAAATACAATGCTCACAGATGCTTCAGATATCATATTTGTTTGACCAAGTGAATAACGATTCTATTACTAGAGGTGGAGCTGGCTGGCCAAATGTTTACTTAGTTGAGTGTAAAGACAATAATACCATGCATTTTACATGGTTTTGTAACATGTTAATATTATGGTACTTATAAAAAACAGTTAAGAAATATATAGTAAGATTTTAATAAATAAGAAATATGCTTGGAAAAGCAGAGGGTGGTATAAAAATTGATTCAGGAGTCAGCTATACAGATGAATTTTGGGAGGTTAGCAATAAGATTTGTTCCTCTAGTTGTGCACTTCATAGCCCTAGTGCCTGAAGACTTCATCTGTCCCTTAATGCTCAACACAGTGTGTATATAGAGTAAGTGCTTAAAAAGGGAAGGGTACATCAATGAGTCAATGAAAATCATCAAGGAATAAAACCAAGAACAAAAGTCCAGAGAAGATAACATTTATTGAGATAGCAAACAATTATGTAAAAACAGATGACAATAGGGAGGGGGGCCAAGATGGCAGAGTAGAAGGATGCTTGTAGCTCACCCTCTCCCACAAATACACCAAAACTCACATCCACGGACCCACTCAACCAACCAGAGCACCTGCTGAACTCTGAAAGAACATTGCCCTCTTCAAAAGACAAAGACACCAAAAATCTGGTAGAAGAAAAGGAAAAAAGAAAGAAGAAAAGGCAAAACAGTGTGAGACCAGTCCTGTGGGAAGGGAGAGGCAAAGGAGGAATAGCGCTCATTCTCTGGGTCTCCCCCTCTCCAACTGAGAGGCCAACGGGATGGAGGGGGAGCCTCCAAGGCTCAGATCTGTACGGAGCACTCCTTGACTGACAGAACTAAGTTAAATGGGCACAAAGGGTCCCTGCAACACCCTGCCCAAGATGCAAGCTGGCAGCTGGGAATGCGAGCCAGGCAGAGGACTGGGGCAGCTGCACTGAGGCAGCTCCAGGGGACTGCAGGGTGCTGCACACCATGGATGAGTGGGTACACAGGGCAAAATAACCTGGGCCCTCCATAAAACAACACAGCTGATGTGCCCTGGGGGGAAGGGTGCCATACTCCCATCTCTGAAAACCTGTGGATGGTTTTCAGGTGAAGAGAGGCAGGGCTCAGACACAGCCATCATATTCTCCAGCACGTAGCACCCAGGCGGGGGCAGGGTCGAAACCTGAATCCTACCTAAGGGCTTAGCAGCCTCAAAGGCCAGATGGAGACTTATTTACAGCCCGAGGCAGATAGGATCTTTCTGTCCTGGTACCTCAGAGAACTCGTGTTGCCAAGACAAACAAGGAGCTGAGTTTTGACTCGGAGCAGGGGTGGGGCTGTTCTGTGGTCTTCCCTGAGTCTGCCAAAGGAGCACTGACCTGAGGCGGAGTGGGCAGAAGCAACGAGCAGGGGAGCAGCCAGCGCCAGGAGAGGACAGGCGGCCACCCACATTCCAGGTAGGAACGCAGCACTTGACCCGGTGCTGGGAGGGGGCGGGACCCTCCTGCCTACCTCGCATGAGCAAAGCATCTGACTGTGGCATCCAGAGGGGAGTGACCTGCCTGCCCATCTGGAAGGAGAGCAGCACCTGACCACAGCGTTCGGAGAGGGCATGAACTGCTTGCCGACAGGCACTGGGAGCAGCACAGATGAGGGTGCCAACAGAGGGCCTTTGGAAACAGCAAGCTGAGTTCATGGAACATGGCAAAGACAGAAAGACTTCTTGATAAAATCATTAACAGCACACAGTCTCCCCGATAACACCCCCCCTTTTTCTTATCTTTTTTATCTATTCTAATTTCTATTACCTTTTTAATCTTTACTTTTTAAATAATTACATATGCTTCCAATTTTAATCCCTTTTAAATTTTTCTTCTAAAATATTTTTATTAGTATTATTTTTAAAAATCTACCTGATTTCATTTCTATTTCTCTTGGGTTTGATCTCCTGTTATTGATTATACACAGGTTTCAAATATTTTTTCCCTCTTTTCACCTTTTTTAAAGGTTTTTAAAAGACATCTGAACCTGATTGCTATTCTGCTTCACCTTGCTCTTCTATTATTGATTATACACTGTTTTCAAACATTTTTTCCTCCATTGTCTTAAAATTCTTTTATTTTCTCTTTTTTTATCTGTTCTATTTTCTGCTACCTTTTGAATTTTTACATTCTAAACAATTGTATATGCTTCCAGCTTTAACCCCTTTTAAATATTTCTTTTAAAATATTTTTATTATTATGATTTTTAGAAATCCTCCTGATTTTATTTTCATTTCTCTTGGTTTTGATGTTCTGTTATTGATTATACACAAGTTTCAAATATTGTTTTTTGGTCTTTTTTCAGTTTTTTAAGGTTTTTAAAAAGAAGTCTCAACTCGATCGCTTGTCTGATTCAAATTGCTCTTCTATTATTGGTTATTCACTGTTTTCAAACCTTTTTTTTTCTCTCTTCATTTAAAATTCTCTTTCTCTCTCTCTCTCTCTTTTTAAGTTTTATTCCTACATAGGTGTTAGATAGATAAATAAGTAAACTTCTTAAGGACCACAATAGATAACTGACACTCCACAAGCCACAGTGCCAGAGAGATATGAGCAAGATGAAGAAGCAGAGGAACAACTCCTGATTAAAAGATCAAGGGAAATCCCCTGAAAGCACTATCAAGGAAATAGACATTGAAGGCCTACTAGATCAAGATTTCAAAAAAGGAGTGATCAAAGTACTGAAGGAACTAAAAGAGATAATGTTTAGAGATATAAAATATATCAAAAATGAAATAGAAGCTATAAAGAAGAGCCAAGTAGAATTGGTAAACACATTGGGTGAGATGAGAGCTGATCTAAAGGCTGTACAAAGCAGACTAGATAATGCAGAGGAACCAATAAGTGACCTAGAAGACAGGACAACAGAGAGTACTCAATCAGAACAGCTGAGAGAAAAACAAATAAAAAACAATGAAAACAACATAAGGGACCCATGGGATAATAAAAAGCATGCCAATTTATACATTATAGGGGTTTCAGAAGGGGAAGAAAGAACAAAGGGGATTGCAAAGGTACTGGAAGAAATCATGACTGAAAACTTCCAAAATTTAAAGAAGGAAACAGATATACAAGTACAGGAAGCTCAGAGGATCCCAAACAGGAAGAACCCAAATAGAACCACAACAAAACATATCATAATCAAGATGGCCAGAGTCAAGGATAAAGAAATGATCCTAAAGGCAGCAAGAGAAAAACAAAGAGTGAGTTACAAGGGAAGCCCCATAACGCTTTCAGCTGATTTCTCTACACAAACATTACACACCAGAAGGGAGTGGCAAGATATATTTAAAGTCCTGAATTAAAAAAAAAGATGCAGCCTAGGATAATTTATCCAGCAAGGCTATTCTTTAGAACAGAAGGAGAGATAAAGAATTTCACAGACAAGCAAAACTAAAAGAGTTTAGCAACACTAAACCCATGCTAAAAGGAATATTGAAAGATCTACTCTAGAAAAGAAGCAGGATGCTACAAGAAATGAGAAACTCATAACTGGAAAGGTGATAACTACCATGAATTACAAATAGAATAAACACAAAATTGTAAAAGAAGTCATCTAAATCATTAAGAGTGGGAGAGGGAAGAAAGAAAATATAGAGTATTTTTTTCTTTCTTTTTCAAATTTTTTGTTCTCAGTAGGATGGATTTGAGATTATATTACTATCTGTTTAATAAAAAAAACAGTTATCATAATGGGTTTGAAAATATTTCATGTGCACTTGAAAAGAATGTATGTCCTATTTTTGGTGGGTATAATGCTCTGAAAATATCCACTAAATCTATTTTTTTCTATTGTATTATTTAATTTCTCTGTTGCCTTATTTATTGTCTGGAAGGTCTCTCTAGTGATGTTAATACAGTGTTAAAATCTCCAACAATGATTATATTCCCATCTATTTCCCCCTTTATCTCTCTTAGTAAATGTTTTATGGACTTAGGCTTCCTATATTGGGTACATATATATTAACGAGTGTAATGTCCTCATTTTACATTACTCCTTTAATCATTATAAAATGTCCATCTTTAACTGTCTTTATGGCCTTTGTTTTAAAGTCAATTTTGTCTGAAATCAGTACTGCTACTCATGCATTTTTGGGTTTTCCATTTGCATGGAATATCCTTTTCCATCCTTTCATTCTCAATCTGTATGTATCTTTCTCCCTAAAGTGGGTCTCTTGTATGCAGCATATTGAAGGCTCTTGTTTTATTATCCAGTCTGCCACTCTATGTCTTTTGACTAGACTGAAGCATTTAGTCCATTAACATTTACTGTAATTAATGATAGATGTGTGTTTATTGCCATTTTGAACTTATTTTTGCAGTTGATTTGGTGTTTCCTCTTTATTACTTTCATCTTCCTTTTGTGGTTTGGTAAGTTTCCTTTGTATTATCATGGATTTTATTTAGTTTTTGTGACTCACTTGTAAGTTTTTTCCTTGTGGTTACCATCATGACCAAGTGGGGTTCATCCCAGGGACACAAGGGTGGTTCAACATACGCAAATCAATCAATGTAATACATCACACCAACAAAAGAAAGGACAAAAACCACATGATCATCTCAATAGATGCAGAAAAAGCATTTGATAAAATTCAACACCCATTTATGATAAAAACTCTCACCAAAGTGGGTATACAAGGAACACATCTCAACATAATAAAAGCTACATATATCAAACCTACAGCCAGCATAGAACTCACCCTTGAAAAACTCAAAAGCTTCCTACTAAAATCTGGGACAAGACAAGGCTGCCCACTATCACCACTCCTATTCAACATAGTCTTGGAAGTCCTATCCACAGCAATCAGGCAAGGGAGAGAAATAAAAGGGATCCAAATTGGAAAAGAAGTAAAAGTGTCACTATATGCCAACATGTTTCTATATATAGAAAACCCTAAAAAGTCCACACAAAAACTACTAGAGCTGATCGAAGGATTCAGCAACATAGCAGGTTACAAGATTAACCTTCAAAAATCAGTTGCATTTCTTTACACTAATGATGAATCAACAGAAAAAGAAAGTAAAGAAACAATCCCCTTTAAAATAGCACCCAAAGTAATAAAATACCAAGGAATAAATCTAACCAAGGAGGTGAAAGAATTATACACAGAAAACTACTAACCATTGATGAAAGAAATTAATGAAGACTTTAAAAAATGGAAAGATATCCCAAGCTCTTGTATTGGAAGAATCAATATTGTTAAAATGGTCACACTGCCCAAGGCAATCTACAGATTTAATGCAATCCCTATCAAATTACCCAGGACATATTTCACAGAACTAGAACAAATCATAATAAAATTTATACGGAACCATCAAAGACCTAAAATTTCCAAAGCATTACTGAAGAGAAATAAAGAGGCTGGAGGAATAACTCTCCCAGACTTCAGACAATACTATAGAGCTACAGTAACCAAGACAGCATGGTATTGGTACAAAAACAGACATATAGACCAATGGAACAGAATAGAGAGCCCAGAAATGAACCCACAAACTTTCAGTCAACTCATCTTCGACAAAGGAGGCAAGAACTTACAATGGAACAGAGAGTCTCTTCAGCAAATGGTGTTGGGAAAACTGGACAACAGCATGTAAAGCAATAAAACTAAAACACTCCCTTACACCATACACAAAAATCAACTCAAAATTGATCAAAGACTTAAACATAAGATAAGATACAATAAGCCTCCTAGAAGAAAATATAGGTAAAACATTATCTGACATACATCTCAGCAATATTCTCCTGGACTGTCTACCCAAGCAATAGAAATAAAAGCAAGAGTAAACAATAGGACTTGTAATTAAACTTACAAGCTTCTGCACAGCAAAGGAAACCATAAGTAAAACTAAAACACAACCTACGGAATGGGAGAAAATTTTTACAAACAATGAAACGGACAAAGGCTTGATTTCCAGAATATATAAGCAGCTCATATGACTTAATAAGAAACAACCATACAACCCAATCCAAAAATGGGCAAAAGACCTAAACAAGCAATTCTCCAAGGAAGAAATACAAATGATCAAAGGGCACATGAAAACATGCTCTATATCACAAATTATCAGAGAAATGCAAATCAAAACTACAATGAGATATCACTTCATGCCAGCCAGAATGGCCATCATTCAAAAGTCCACAAATGACAAATGCTCTAGAGGCAGTGAAGAAAAGGGAAGCCTCCTACACTGCTGGTGTGAATGTAGTTTGGTGAAGTCACTGTGGAAAACAGTATGGGGATTCCTCAAAAGTCTAGAAATAGACTTACCATATGGCCCAGGAATACTACTCCTGGGCATATATCCAGAAGGAACCCTACTTCAAACTGACACCTGCACCCCAATGTTCATAGCAGCACTATTTACAATAGCCAAGACATGGAAACAGCCTGAATGTCCATCAACAGATGACTGGATAAAGAAGAGGTCATATATTTATAAAATGGAATACTATTCAGCCATAAAAATGACAACATAATGCCATTTGCAGCAGCAACATGGATGTTCCTGGAGAATGTCATTCTAAGTGAAGTAAGCCAGAAAGAGAAAGAAAAATACCATATGAGATTGCTCATATGTGGAATTAAAAAAAAAAAAAGAACATAAATACAAAACAGAAATGGACTCATAGACTTAGAATACAAACTTGTGGTTCCCAAGGGGATGGGAGGTGGGAAAGGACAAATTGGGATTTCAAAATATAGAAAAGATAAACAAGATTATACTGTATAATACAGGGAAATATATACAAGATCTTATGGTGGCTCACAGAGAAAAAAAGTGACAATGAGTATATATATGTTCATGTATAACTGAAAAGTTGTGCTCTACACTGGAATTTGACACAACATTGTAAAATTACTATAACTCAATAAAAGAAAATATTAAAAAAATAAGCCAAGGATAGACTGAATAGGGCAAAATAATGTCTTAAAAACTTGTTTCTAATATCTAGTAATTTAATAAATAATAGAGACAGCATTACAAAGGAAAGATGAAGGGATACTTTACATGCTAATGTTAAGAAAATTAACTAGAATTTGAAGTAATTTAGCCTCATGTGATACAAAAAATTGTGTTAATATTAACAATTTAATAGAGTAAAATAGCAATAAATATTTACTTCTAGTTAAGCAAGGAGTTTCTAGGCATAAAACCAATGAAAAATCCAATAGGAAAAGGATGATAAATTTTACAAATTATGAATTAAAATATTCAAGATTTAAGATATAATAATATAAATTTTTAAAATATAATTTTCCCTTTACCTAGTCCTACCTTTATGCTCAGTACCCTGGAAACAGTGAACGACTATATAAGGATGTTCTGCAAGAAAAAAATAATTTTCCCAGTTGCCATTACGAAAAGAAAAGTAGTATTTATTGTAAGTTTGATTAAAGTCATATTGTCCTAAATTTTTGCATTCATTTTCTCATTAAATACTACTTTGTTGAAATAAAAAGAGAAAGAAATATTTTGATAGTAAGATTTGATGTCAGATCTTCATTAATTAATGTACTTGAATGAAAACTCAAGGAGACAAATTTTTTCTTTGTCTAATTGAAAAATATTGAAAATAGACACAGTCATTGTGAATGGGGTGAATAAATACCCCAATTCACTGCTCTTACAAAGTTAAATTGGTGTAATTTTTCTTTATGTGTAATTTTTTTCTGTATATTCTAATTATATAATGAGTATTAGCACTTTATATTTGTTATAAAATATAAGTGATCAAAGACATAAGAAAATAGATAAAATTAGCATTTAGGAAGAAATGGTAAATAAATGTTCAAAAAGCCCAGTCAGTTACCATTGCCAAATGGCATATGCATGTGTGTGGAGATGGGTGAGATTCAAACACCTAGTATGTGGTTATTCATGACATTTTCAACGCAACTTCCAGATTACCAGTTATCTCTGTTTTATATGCAATTGAATAGTGTGTATGTGTGTGGGGGGGGGCACATAGGTGCTGTGTGTGTGAAAGCCAGTGTAAGGGTTGGGGGACCATGGAGAGATAGAGAGAGATTAAGAGACAGGGAATTAAGCAATAAATAGTAAACAAATTCCTCACTCAGATACATTTCCTGAGGGTCTCTTGCTGTAGAAAATTCAAGGACATTCCTCTGTAATAGTCAAGCTTATGCTTAACCATCTCCCAGCCCACAATGTATCTCCTTCAGTAGTTAGCCATAATAATTTTCCTCCCAAGTAATTTTGATATCATTATACTTTCATACTTATTTTTACATCAGTGTTTATAATTGAATGCTTAATATTATTTCTGTCTGCATTTGTTAAAATAATGGACAGCATATATCTAATGTATATTAATTGAAAAAATGATAAATACTTATTCAATAGGAATAAAAATGTCAAATGTGACTGTCTCAAATGCTTTTCTTGTAATAATTAAACTGTAATGTGAACCAGAGACCTATGCCCAGTAATGTTTAATTTTTGCTTTACACACTTCCTATTTTTCTTCTCCTATTTTTCCTTTATTTCCTTACTGCCTTTACAGTATGAAAGTTAAACTAATTTGTTAGCAGTAAAGACATTAACAAGGAAGCAATTCTGTACAAGGAGAGTAAAATAACTACAATTCTAGTAATTCATCACCTAAAATAAAAAGTTCTCTAAAGGTAATTAAGAATAATCAGCTGGATTCTTCCATCTGTTCTGGGAGCATGAATTCCCTGCTCTCCAAGAAATGGCTGTTTGCTTTTATCCCTCCAGGAGCCTGCATTTTATTCAATGAAAGACAACATTAATAGCATAATTTGAAAAGCTCTGATAAATATCATACATTCATCTTCAATCACTCATATTCTAGATAATTAAATGCCTGCTTATATCGGTACTTAATTATCTTAGGCAATGAATACATATACAATAACAGTTTGTCAGCAAATGAGTTTATGTCAAATATGTCCACTTTCTCTTTTTCAATATTGCAAAATTATTTCAGACCATTGTCATATGCTTCTAACTGAAATACCCAGTTTCACCCTTGCAATCCCATACCTAGAAGATAATATTGAGAAAATCTATATCACCATTTTTAAAAATGTGTTTAAACACCAAAAGCACAATCCATGGAAAAAATGTACATACTGGACTTCATTAATTTTGACAAATATATCATCCTAAGGTAACATATTGATAATAGGAGAAATGGAGTATGAGATATATGGGAAATTTATGTATTATATTTGCAAATTTTATGCAAATCTAAATCTGTTCCAAAAACCTTTATTTTGAAGAAAGTGGGAAAAATATTTTAGAATGTAAAAAGTCTGATGCTAGTCTTTATTGAAATTCTTCATTTGCACTATATTTAAAATCAAAAGTCCATAAATATGATTTGTAAGATACTTTTACTATGGTTAGTAACACCCTGAATGATATAGTCCTGATCTCTCTCTCCAGCCTCTTCTTGAAACACTCACTACTTTAATGCACACCATAATCCTGATTCCCCATTCATCAGCCTTCAGTTTCTAGGGGAGTTATTCACCTCATGTGTTGGAAGTGGAAGTGATATATGCCACTTCTAGATCTAGCCAATAACCCTTTAGAATGTTTTCTCATTCCATTTCTGCCTTCTGGCTGAATGGGATAAAAATGACAATGACAATATTGCAAATTACCAGTTGAAGATGATAGCTTCTTCATCAGCCTAAGTCCCTAAATAATTATGTGAGACAAAGTTTGATTGACTTGAAATGTTATATGAAAAAGAAATTTATTTCTTGTACTATAAGTCATGAAAATTTGGGAGTCTACTTGTTATTGTAGCTTAGCTTTTCATAACTAATACAAAGTTGTAGTAAAGATTAAATGATATAATATGTATAAAGTTCATGGAACAAAGACTGGCAATGGTAAATGCTGTATAATTCATAGTAATTATTGTGATTTTCATTTCTATTGTTTTAAGTTTTTTATTGAAATATAAGTGCTATACAACATTATGTTAGTTTCTGGCATACTATATAATGATTTGACATTTACAAATTTCTGTTTCTGATAATTCATTTTTAGTGCATAACACATAACAGATTTCTGTATCTTAATTTGCATCCTGCAACATTACTGAACTCATTGATAAGTTTTGGCGGTTTTCTATATTTTCTATCTATAGTACCATGTAATCTATGAGGAGTGATAGTTCATTTCATTCATTTTACTTATTTAAATTTCTTGTCTTATTGCAGTAGCTAGGATTTCTAACACTATGTTGAATAAGAGTGGCAATAGTGAGTGGGCATCCTTGTCTTGCTCATGACCTTAGAGAAAATGCTTTCAGCTTTTCACCATTGAGTATGATGTTACACATAGTTTTGCCATATATGGCCTTTATTGTGTTGAACTATGTTCCCTCTCTACCTGTTTTATTGAAAGTACTTATCATAAATCGATGTTAAATTTTTCAAAAGTTTTTTATGCAACTATTAAGATGAACATATGGTATTTACTCTTTAGTTTGTTCATGTTTCTTATCAAACTGATTGATTTGTGGGTATTGAACAATCTTTCATCCTTGGGACAAATCCTACTTGATCATGTGTATGATCCTTTAATATGTCATTGGATTAGGTTTGTTAATATTTTTTGAGGACTTTTATATCTATGTTCATTAGTGTTATTGTCCTGTAATGTTCTTTTTTGGAGTTGTCTTTGTCTGGTTTATGTATCAGGGTGATGTTGGCCTCATAGAAATAGTTCAGAATGTTTCCTCCTCTTCAATTTTTTGGAGTAGTTTGATAGGATAGGTATTAATTGTTCTTTAAATACTTGGTAGAATTTACCTGTGAAGCTGTCTGGTCCTGCACTTTTTTGTGGGGGAATTTTCTTAAATTACTGATTCAATTTTATTCTGATGATTGATATGTTTGTATTTTATATTTCTTACTGATTCAGTTCGAAAAATTTGTTTCTAGGAATTTATCGGTTTCTTCTAGGTTGTCCATCTTATTAGTACATGTGTTAATAGTAATCTCATCTTTTGTATTTATGTTTTGTTGGTTGTAACTTCTTTTTTTTTTTTCCTGATGAGTCTGCCTAAAGATTTATCGATTTTGTTTATCTTTTCAAAGAGTCAGCTCTTAGTTCCAGTGATCTTTTACTTTTTTTCTTTCTTTATTTTAGTCTCTACCTCATTTATGTCTGCTCTAATCTTTATTATTTCTTTCCTTCTACTAACTTTGGTTTGTAGGTTCATTTTCTAGTTTCTTTAGGTATAAGATTACATTGTCTAAGATTGTTTCTTATTTCTTGAGGTAGCCTTGTATTGCTATAAAATTCTCTTTTAGAACTACTTTGGCTGTGTCCCATAGATTTTGGATCTTTGTGTTTTCATTTTCATTTGCCCCAGGTAAATTTTGATTTCCTCTTTGATTTCTTTGAGACTCATTGGTTTTTTTGTAACATATTGTTTAGTCTCCCTGATGTTTGCATTTTTTACAGTTTATTTCTTGTAATTGGTTTCTAGTCTCATACCTTTGTGGTTGGAAGAGATACTTGATAAAATCTTCTTAAATTTATTGGGACTTGTTTTGTGGCCTAGCATGTGATCTATCCTGGAGACTGTTCTGTGTGCATTTGATAGAATGTATATTCTGCCATTTGGGGATGGAATATTCTGTGTATATCTATTAAGTTTATATGGTTTAATGTGTTGTTTAAGGCCAATGTTTACTTATTGATTCCATGATGTAAATAAGGTGTTAAAATCCCCTACTTTTATAGTGTTACTGTCTGTTTCTCCCTTTTTTGTCAATATTTACATTATGTATTAGGTGCTCTAATGTTGAGTGTATATATATTTGCAATTGTTCTATTTTTTTGTTGGACTGACCCTTTGACCTTTATGTAATGTTTTTTCTTTGTCTCTTGTTACAATATTTATTTTAATGTCTATTTTGACTGATATGTGTTTTTATCCTAGCTTTCTTTTCATTTACATTTGTATGGAATATATTTTCCATCCTCTCACTTTCAGTCTATGTGTGTCTTTAGATCTGAAAAAAGTCTATTCTAGGAAGCATATATGTGGGTCTTGCTTTTTTGTCCATTCAGAAGCTCCATGTCTTTTGATTAGAGCACTTAGATTATTTAAAAATCAAGTGATTATTGATTGGTATGTACTTATTGTCACTTTGTTAATTGTTTTCTTCTTGCTGTTGTAGTTCTTTTCTGTATTTTCTTCTTCTTTTGCTCTATTCCCTTCTGATTTAATAACTAGCCTTAGGGTAGTGTTTTGACTTCTTTCTCTTTTTGTGTGTGTGTACCTATTATAGGTTTATGGTTTGGGATTACCATGAAGTTCATATATAATGGCCTATATATGTGCATGATTATTTTTAGTTGATGATATCTTAAGTTTAATGGCATATTAACAATCATGCATTTTTACTTATCTCCCCACATGTTTCTTTTCATTTTTTTTAGCCTTTAATTTTTTTTTTAAATTAGTTAATTAATTTACATTTGGGGGAGGTAATTAAATTTGTTTATTAATAGAGGTACTGGGGATTGAACCCAGGACCTCCTGCATGCTAAGCATGCACTCTATCACTGAGTTATATCCTCCTCTCCCTTAATGTTTCTAACATTATCTTTTACATCTTTGTGTCTTTTGTATTCCTTAAGTTCTTATTGGGATTACAGATGATATTTTTTTTCCCTACTAGATTTATAGGTGGTTGATTTACTACTTTACCAATGATATTTTTGCCTGTATGTTGGCCTTTATAAATGAAATCTTTCCTTTTGTAATTTTTATATTGCTAGTTGCAGCTTTTTCTTTTCTGCTTAGATAAATCCCTTTAACATTTCTTGCATAAGCAGTTTAGCAGTGATAAACTCTTTTAGCTTTTTCTTGTATATAAAACCCTTTATCACTCCTTCAAATCTGAGTGATAGCTTTGCTGGGTATAGTTTTTTTTTTTTCTTTTTCCTTTTTATCAATTTAAATATATATTGCTACTTCTCTTTGGGAAGGAAAGTTTCTGCTGAAAAGTCAAATGATAGCCTTATGGAAGTTCTTTTACATGTAACTAGCGCCTTTTCTCTTTCTGCTTTTAAGCTTCTCTCTTTATCTTTAATTTTTTGCCATTTTATTATAATGTGTCTTGGTGTGGATCTCTTCTGGTTTATCTTGTTTGCAAATCCTTTGTTTCCAGGATCTGGACGTCTGTTTCCTTTCCCAGGTAAGAGAAATTTTAAGCTATTATTTCTTCAAATAAGTTCTTAGCCCTTTCTCTCTTTTTCTTCTGGAATCCCTATAATGCAAATGTTAGTATATTTTAAAAATATACTATTGTTCTATTAGAGGTCTCTTACAGTGTCTTATTGTTAAAAACTCTTTCTTTTTTTTTTTTTTCTCAGTTTGGGTGATTTCCACTATTCTCTCTTCCAAGTTTGCTGAAAAATTTCAGTCATTGTATTCTTCATCTCTGTTTGGTTCTTCTTTATATTTGTTGATCCTTATTTGTAATTCTCATTGTGTTCATCCATTCTTGTTCTAAGTTTGGTGAATATTTTTGATTAGTACTTTTAATTCTTTATCAGGTAGATCATTTATTTTCACTTTATTTAGTTTTTTTTCCCCCTGAGTTTTTAGTCTTGTTCCTTCGTTTGGAACGTATTTCTCTGTATCTTCATTTTGCCTACTTATCTGTGTTTCTTTCTGTGTATTAGGTAGGTCAGTTATGTATCCCAAACTTGGAGAAGTGTCCTTATGTAGAAAATATTCTACAGGACTCCCTCTTTAGACTCCCTGTTTGGGTGTTTGGGTCCTTCTATTGTAGCATGGTTCACTACTTTGGGGGCACTGCCATGTGTGACTGGACCCTGGCTCAGTTGGCTGTGTGGTGTGTGTGTTTGTATCAGGGGGATCCTAGGGTTGTGCTGGTCTGCTGGTGGATGGGGTTGAGTCTAATCTTGGTGTCCCTGGCTTCAGGAGCTGAGGTGGCCTGGGACTTCCAGTGCCAATAGGCTTGAGGGAGGACTCCAAAAATGTCACTTGCTAGCACCAGTGTCCTTGTGGTAGAATAAGCTCCCCCCAAATCTTGCTCTCCAGGAGGCCCTCCAAAATAAGCAAGTGAGTCAGATTTGACCCAGGCTTCTTGCAAATACTGCTTCTGTATTGGGACTTGAAGCATGTGAGATTTTGTGTGCATCCTCTAAGAGTAAAGTTTCTCTTTCCTACAGCCCTCTGCTTTCCTGTATGAAAGCCCCACTCACCTTCAAAGCCAGGTGTTCTTTGTGCTCATTTTCCTGATTCAGGACCCCAAGCTGGAATGCCTGATGTGGGGGTTCATGCCTCTTGCTTCTTGAAAAGAGTGTCTGCAAATGATTGCCTTCCTATTTGTAAGTCTCCTACCAGGGGTGTGGGTCTTGACAATTATGTGTCTTCACCCTTTGTACCCAGTTCGTGTAGTTCCTTCCTTTTACCTTTAGTTTTAGAAAATATTTTCTGCTAGTCTTCAAGTTGTTTTCATGGATTATTGCTCTGTAAATAGTTTCAACTTTGATGTGTTCATGGGAAAAGCTGAGCTCAGTGTCTTCCTACTCTGCCAACATCTGTTATTGTGATTTTTAAAAGGGTCTTTACATTATTTTACCTTGGTATGGTTATCTGTACTGTACCTGTGTTTACCTTGTAAGTTGAAAGGTTGAAATCTGATATATTTTAAGGACTTGCCTTCAGAATCTATATACAACTTATCCTCTCAATTTCTATGACATCTATTCTTATGCCTTTTACCTAATAAGAAGTTAACAAATGAGTAGAGCTAAAGTAGTTTCTACTCATGTTCTTGAAGTTGGAATGTGTCTCCAGTTATTTATATTATTTAAAATAATTATTTTCTTGAACATGACCCACTTACATATGCACAAATTTTAAATTACACTATTAATAACTTTTGAATATTTTATATGATTTTTTTTTCTCTTTTCTTTTCATTTGTGGACTCCAAAGTTTGTAATGTAGAGTAAGGCATTGTATTTGTTCAGGTATCAGATTTTCCAAATTTGTAAAACTAATAAATTGATTCCTACATATCTTTATTTCATTTTTTAACCTAAGAAGCACTTAATCTTCCTCCTGTTGTTAAAAGAATAAGCATGGAGTTAAAAGTGAAGCCATCCATGAGCTGTCTTCAAATATGAGACTTAAAAAACTCTCCACAGAATTAGGAAATATTACATAGCTACATTATTTCTAGAATAGAGACAGTTCTTTTTGTTGTAAGTTAATACTCATGCCAATATTAAATGTTTAAGTCTTTCCCTAAACATCTGTCAGTTGTCATGTACACAAGCCCATAGAGAGGAAGTAGAGGAAAAACTGCTGCTGTAATGTCCTTGATGTCAGAATCCTTAGCAAATCATTGCATCATCAAAAATAACCTTAATTAGACTTTTATTTAGACTGTATCCATTAAACTGTATTTCGGGTGTAAAAGGGCCAATAAAACATTAATTCTTTGTTTGAGTAAGATTTTCTAATTGCATTATCTGTGGGAAAATGTTTGCAAGGCAATTTAATAGTATGGAAATGGGGCTTTTTTTTTTTAATAGTGAGATTTAAGCCTCATATTGTTGTTAATCAAATACTACACAATAAGATAATGATATCTTATTGATTCTATCAAGAACCTGACAGTTAAAGTTTTCTTAAATAAGTCAGCCATTTTCCCATTTTTTGCTCATTTTTCTGGAAATAATTGAATTAAAATGTACCTCTAAATTATGCATTTTACATCAGCCACTTTATTATTCTGAGTTGATAAAAATAAGGCAAATTAGGAATATATTAACACTACTTGATGACAAAATATATTTTTAATGAAGTAATCTCATTTAATTATATTTTTGTTTTAATTTTTCTATAATTTCTTGAATTTTTCCATCTAATTTCAATGTAATAATTAAACCCTCAAATAGCCACATAGTCAATAAATAAAATGTAATGTTCATTTTTATTTTTATGGTAAAAAAATGTGTGTGCTGTCATGAAAAAGCCAAATGAAGTTTGCTAGACTATAAATTGTTTCTATATTTTAGATTTGAAACATTATTATATCATCCAAAGTAAAATTAGTAGACAATTAAAAATTAGAAACAAATTTTTTAAATGAAATATTTTGAAAATGGAAATTAGGAACATATTGGCAGGATGATGGAAAGTAAGCAAAGTAGAAATAATGACCCAAATCTTAAAAGGTTATTTGTCAATCTCTGTAAATTACTTGAGGTATTATCATTTTATTATCACTATCAATGATAGCACCACCATCACCATTATCCATACCATCACCAACAGTAATTATTTTGTAAAGAAGAGTGAATATCTTAGATAGAAATATTATATGAAATTATAGGAAGGTAAATTGGGAAGAATTTTCAATTTATTAATCAGAGGCCTTCACTTTCAGTAAATATTTTCAAAAGTTGAACGTAATAATTAGCTTTACTCTTAAATGAGGGATGAGAACAAACCCAAGAATATGAACTTGATTTTGACACAAAAGAATATGTTAAGCATTAAAATTATTATTATTAATGAAATTGAGAATACATGGAATAAAATAATTGTGCCAAGAGAACAATGAATTAAGATAAGTTGCTGCATTTATGAAAAATCTGATAGTTTTAAATAGAAAAAGGGAAGATAGTACAGATTTCAAGCTATTTTAGAGTGTGATAGACTTAAGATTCATTTGTCTTTCTTTGACTTCACTCTCAGCTATACAGTCTGCCATGTAAATAATGCATATTCTTCTCATAACGTCTAGTATGATATGGTGTAATCACTTAAGGGTAGGCACAAACCTCTCAGTATGAGTTTTTAGAGCAGTTTGAACCTATTCATAAAATATGTTTTATAGATGCAAAACTCTACAGGCTCTTCCTTTGGGCAATCTTTGTGGAGATGGTGAAGCCTGACACACTGCCTGCAGAAGCTATGAAGTGAAGAAGCTATCAATGATGGGTGTGGAGAATGGGCTCCTTGGCTCATCCAACCTAGGAAGTATTATATTTTATGACTCATTAAAGGTATAAGAAGAAGAATAAATAGAGATTCAAATATGCATAATGTTGTGTATCTCAGAATTGTTAAATATTACTCGAATTTAACGAAATTATGAACTACCACAACACACTTCTAAGGTGATTGTAGTTTTGGTGATGCTGTTTACTTGATCATTAGACTTGTGTGTAAGATGCAGAACTGTTCTTTCATGAGTAAGCCCTGGGTTTGAAGGTGGGAAAATCAAACTGCCCTATGATGGGTATGGCAGGTAAATAGTTTCTTCCCTGGGTAAAGTAAGACAGCATATTTCATTAGAAGTCCTGAAGACTTTGTTGGATTTTCCTTATTTTAACAATTAAGATATACAATGTAAACTTAGATTATTCTACATTATATACATGAATTCGACTACTTGACTTATAAACAGCCATATACTCTAAACCAAAAATCTTGAACAATTTTTCTTTTTATTTTGAAAGATGCATGATAAAAGAAATATAATTTTGACCAGTTTTAGTCACTCTAAGTTTTAATTTAATCTCAACTGAAAAATAATCCAATGTCTGCAAAAACTCTGAACCTAACTGGGTCTTCTTAAGAATGTCACTGTTCTTTAGATTTGCCAGAAACTTAAGAACTATACACATTTCCTAAACTCAGTTTCAAAAAAAAAAGAACAAACAAGAGAAGATTTACTAATATCATTTTAGCTTTAGGAAATAATTACTTCATCTGAAGGAGATAAGTAAATGACAAAACTGTTGAATTTAACATTGTAAGTTACTAGTGTTATCTTGTGAAAATTATACTGAAGATTTTTTGATTAGTAGAATTCTTATGAAATTAAATTCATAAGTTATAATAAACAATCTCCATATGATTGGATCTAACTTGTGGCTACTGAGAGATATTGCAAGCATATGGACATCATTGTAAAATGGTAACAGATTGTGGATAGAGAAGTCTATATATATATATATATATTTTGTTTTTACTTTATAGAAGCAGAGGTCCAAAAGAAAGAAAAAATGACAGATGGCTTGGCATTAAATGATTCAAGAAAGCAGTGGTCTATCTAAGCATGCAGTCATTAAAAAAAAAAAAATTCTAGAAATGGTGTAGTTTCTATACTTTAATCTTCAAATAGCTAATAAAATTTTGTTATTCTTGATTCATAGTGCTGTTTTCTTTTATTGTGTTACATTTGCCAAGTATCATTTTTATTTAATAATAAATATTATTATTCAGAAAAGAGTTTGTTTCTGTATATCTGTTATCCCAATGTTTATTGCTTAGTCAGTAATAAAATAAGAATTTTTTATGCTATTTGAATTTCATTTCCAAATCTATGTCTTGGTTTTAAGACAGTATAACAAGTGTACTGTTTTTTAATTAAAATAATACAAAGATAAAAATGTTAAAGGAATATTTTGCAAATTTTTAGCATAAAATATTTTTCTTTAAGTTTAGGTATAGTTAATTTACAATATTATATTAGTTTCAGGTGTGTAACACAGTGATTCACACATTTTAAGGTTATATTCCATGGATAGTTCTTTTTTTTAACACTTTTTTATTTAGTTATAGTCAATGTACAATGTTATGTCAAATTCCAGTGTAGAGCACGATATTTCAGTTATACATGAACATACATATATTCATTGTCACATTTTTTTCACTGTGAGCTACCACAAGGTCTTGTATATATTTCCCTGTATTATAGAGTACAATTTTGTATATCTATTCTACATATGCTTGTCACTATCTACAAATTTTGGACTCTCAGTCCATGTATAGTTTTTATAAAATATTGGTTATATTCCCTGTGTTGTACAATATATCTTTGTAGCTCATTTATTTTATACATAGTAGTTTGTGCTGCTTAATCCCTTACCCTCTCCTTGCCACTTCTCCCTTCTCTCCTCTTTGGTAACCACTAGTTTATTTTCTATATCTGTGAGTCTGCTTCTTTATATATATACATATATTAACTAGTTTGCTTTATTTTTTAAATTCTATGTATAACTGATACCATACAGTAGTTGTCTTTCTCAGTCTGACTTATTTTACTATGTATGATACCCTCCAAGTTTATCCATGTTGTTGCAAATGACAGAATTTCATTCTTTTTTATGTGGCTGAGTAGTATACACACACACACACACACACACACACACACACACACACCCCATATATACACCACATCTTCTTTATCCATTCATCTGTCGATGGATACTTAAGTCTCTTCTATGTTTTGACAATTGTAAGTAATGCTGCTGTGAACATTGGGGTACATGTATCTTTTCAAATTGGTGTTTTTAGTTTTTTTCAGATATATGCTCAGGAGTGAAATTTCTGAGTCATATGATAATTCTCTTTCTAGTTTTTATTAAGGAAACTCCATACTGTTTTTCACAGTGACTGCAACAATTTCCATTCCCACCAACAGTGTATAAGAGTTCCCTTGTCTTCACATTCTCACCAACATTTGTCATTTGTGTTCTTTTTGACTATAGCCATTGTGACAGGTGTGGGATGATATCTCATTGTGGTTTTGATTTGCATTTCCCTGATGATTAGCAATGTTGAACATCTTTTTATATGTCTGTTGGCCATCTGCAAGTCTTCTTGGAAAATGGTCTTCTGCCCATTTTAAAATCAGGTTGTTTGTTTTTTTGATGTTGAATTGTATGAGCTGTTTATATATTTTGGATTTTAATCTCTTATTGGTCGTATAATTTGCAAGTATTTTCTCCTGTTCAGTAGATTGCCTTTTTGTTTTGTTGATGGTTTTCTATGCTATGCAAAAGCTTTTAAATTTAATTAGGTTCCATTTGTTTATTTTTCCTTTCATTTCCTTTGCTTTAAGGGACAGATCAAAAAAAAAATATTGCTGCAACTTATGTCAAAGAGTGTTCTGCCTATGGCTTCTTCTAGGAGTTTTATGGTTTCCAGTCTTACATTTAGGTCTTTAATACTTTTTGAGCTCATTTTTGTATATGGTGTTAGAGAACATTCTTTAAAAGTCATTGAGCCTTATAGAAAGCCTTACATTATGCTTTACCTTGTAAACTCTACCTCTTTATACAGTTAGAATGTATCTTCTAATTTTCTAAAGTTATTATTATTATGTTACAGAAAACTGATAAGAATAAGATTAAGGATAAGTGGGAGAGTATAGAATTAAAAGTGCACATTTTAAAATCAATTAGCTGTGTTTTACAGACTTCATATATTTAATACATTTCCTGAGATTCATAACTATAAGATTTCTATGTGAAGCAAGGGTCTAAAACAGTTATTGTGTAAATATAGTAGGCTTCCAATTGGTCTCTTCCATTTAATTATTACCAAATAGGTTCTTAATACAATTCAGAAGATATAAATTCCTCAATTTTTTTTTTAATTTTAATAATTATCTTAGTGTCTCCACTTATTTTCTTCTTTAGTCTCTTGTGTATTGGGTGCCAGAGATAACACTATGAATTATTAGAGCAATATACAAAGCACTGCTCTATAAATTCTAGTGAAACATAAAAGGAAAGCAGATACATTGAATTACATTGAGTTTGTGAAAGAGATAGAAAGAAGTGTGTGCATCCACTTGAATTTCCATCAAATGATTGGGACTCTGGAAAAGATATAAACCTTTAAATTGACCTCAACAGAAAGTCCATAATGAAAAAGAATAAGAAAAGAAATATATACATATATATGTATAAATGAATTGTTGTGCAACTATACTTAAATAAAAAGAGATTTAAAAAAACTCTACAAAAGATACAGTAAGATTAGAGAGAAAGGAACAGAAGTATACCACTAATAAAATCATCAAACCACAAGAAATTAAAGGAAGAAAAGAACAGAGAACTATAAAACAATGGGAAAACAAGTGACAATAAGATGACAGTTGGACATACCTATCCCACATTACCTTAAATATCAATGGACTAAATGCTCCAATCAAAGACATAGGGTGGCTGATTAGACAAAAATTTAAGACCTATCTATGTGCTGCTTACAAGAGATTCAATTAACAGATAAAGACACACAGACAGAAAATGAGGGGATGGAAATAGATATTTCATGTAAATCGAAATGACAAGAAAGCAGGGGTAGCAATATTCATATCAAACAGCATAGAATTTTTATAACAAAAGGAAAAGAATAACTTTATATAATAAGAAAGTATTAATGCAAGAAGAGGATATTATACTCATTATCACATATGCAGCTAATACAGGAGCACATAAACATATAAAGCAAATATTAACATATATAAAGGGAGAAGGTGGCAAGAAGACAATAATAATAGAGGATTTTAGCATCTTATTTACATCAATGAAGAGATAATCCAAACAGAAAATCAATAAGGAAACAATGGTCCTAAATGACACAATAGATAAATCTTTAGCCAGGTCCAGCAAGAAGGAAAGAGAGGGGACCCAAACAAACAAAATAAGGAATGGCAGAGGAGAAATAACAACCAAAAACACAGAGGTACAAAAAAATCATAAAATAATACTGCAGTTGTATGCAAACAAATTGGGCAGCCTAGAGAATGGACAAATTTCTAGAAACATACAACCTGCCAAGACTGAATCAGGAAGAAATAGATAATCCAAAGAGATCGATCACTCATAGTGAAATTAAATTTTTAATAATAATAATGAAAAAAAAAACCTGTCAGCAAATGAAAGTCCAGGACCAGATGGCTTCACAGAGGAATTCTAACAAACGTATGAAGAAGAGCTAATAACCGTCCAAAATATTGAAGAGGAAGGTCAATTCCTAAATTCATTCTATGAGTTTACTATTACCCTGATACCAAAACCAGAAAAGGACACACAAACACACAAAAGTAGAGACCAATGTATTTGATGAATATAGATGCAAAAATTCTCAATATAAGCAAATCAAGTTTAACAATATATAATAAGGCTCATACTCCATGATCATATGGGATTTACGCAGAGATCCAAAGATGGTTCAAAATTTGCAAGTCGATTAATGTGATATGCTACATTAACAAATGGGAGGATAAAAATCACATGATCATTTCAATAGATAGAAAAAAAAGCATTTGACAAAATTCAACATTCATTTGTGATAAAAACTCATCAAAGTTGGCATAGAGGGAGTATATCTCAACATAATAAATGTCATTTATGACAAATCCATGCTAACATTATAATAGTGAAAGGCTGAAAACCTTTTCTTTAAAATCATAAACAAGACAAAGATGCTTACTTTGACCACTTCTATTTAACTCTTCTAGTATGTGAAGTCCTAGCCATACCACTCAGACAAGAAGAAGAAAGAAACGTATCCAAACTGGAAGGGACAGTAAAACTGTCCCTATTTGCATATGACATAATATTATATATAGAAAATCCTAAAGTCTCTACTAAAAAAACTTAAAAATAGTATGAAGGAAAAAAAACCACTAATTTGAAAATATATATGCACCACTATAATCATAGCAGTATTATTTTCAGTAGCCAAGATATAGAAGCAATCCAAATGTCCACCAACAGATGAATGAAGATGTACACACACATATACACACACACACACACACAAACAATGGAATAGTAGTCTGAAATAAAAAAGAATGAAATTCTGTCATTTGCAAAGTGGATGGACTTTGCCCACTTTTCATTTGGATTATTTGCCTTTTTGCTATTGAGTTATATAGGTTCTTAATATATTTTGGAATTAGTCCCTTATCAGATACATGACTTGTGACTTTTTTTTCTTATTTCTGTTGGTTGCTTTTCCAATTTATTGACTGTTTCCTTTGTTGCACAGAATCTTTTTATATAAGGTAGTTTACCAAATCAAATTCTCACCTTTATGTAAACACATAAGAAATGTATAATCAAATCCAATGCTTTCAATATTTGTCCTTATACTGTTACTTCAAAGCAAAATGTCTAAGAGCACAAAAGACTAAACTCTCAATACCCATCACCACCTTATCTATGGAACTTAGCTTAGTTGCCTTGTAGCTGCTTTGCTAGCAGGAATCTGCTACAATCTGTCTCCTTGCCGTAAAAAGCGGAGACATGCTTTGCTTGCTTTGCTTAGTTCAAGGTCATAGATTCAGGGCTGCTTGTGCTTATGGAAAACCATAACTCGTCCCTTGCCCTAACCAGCAGGACATGCTTCGCTTATCAGGCGTAGGTGGATCATGTAGGCTGCTCTTGCTCACAGAAGACTGTGACTTAGCCCTTAGCTGCCAACAGCTGGGCTGCTTCGCATACTTAGACTATTTCCGATCATTGTATGGAGACTCTTTGGTGGTCTGAGTTTTCATTATCAATTGTTCGGAACACTGTAACTTTGCTCAAGATTGTTTGAGGTTTAAAATAACCATTTGTACTATCAATATTGTAACCTTCTCTCTAAGTATAAATTAATATTATAATGTGTCTATTTTTCACAAACTGAAATTGCTGACCTGCACCCCTGCATATACACCATGCTCCTTACTCATTCCTATGAAGTATTTTACTTTGATTCTTTGTTTAACTATTCTCAATATATACAAGAGCTTTGGAGGAGCTTGGGGAGTTGGTCCTGGCTGTCTCTCACTCTCCTAACCTCATAAAGTCTTGAGTAATTTAATTCTTCTGCATTGGAACTTTTGCTGGACAAAACGCACAATAAACAGAAGCCACAGACTTATCCAAGAGGTTATTTACTTGAACTAGTTTAGTGTTTCTTAGTGAAGAAACTATAAATAAGGAACAAATTCAGATCTTGGGGAAAAGTAAAAACCACCAGAGCATAATATTAACAAATATCACATTTTATTCTTCACCAATCATAACTCCTTTTTTCATCCCTGAGCTATGCTGTTCCTTTGCAGAGATTTTATATATATATATATATATATATATATATATACTTTTAAAGATGATGGCATGTATAAAGAGTGAGTATGTGTAATAATAAAATTTAACAAAATTTTTGTCACCAATCAATGTCCAATTGACAAATAAATGTTCCTAAAATGTTGCAATTAAAAATTATAAAATATGCTATAACTTATGTAAATTTTAAATTTGCAGAAAAACAACAAAATAATAAAATATATTGACAAGTAGAAAAGCATTTAACACTCTCAATATTTAACTTAGAAATCTCTATGCCATTAAGAAACATACAAGATTTAAAATTAAAATGCTAATATTTCAAATTCTAGCTGCTTCCTGCTGTGTATTTCTTTTCTTCTCTCTTAAATTAAATGAATAACAATAACACATAATTTTTTCAGCATTTCACTGAAAGAGAATATTTTGCAGGACTTTATTATATCTAAATATATAAACAGCATTGTGCTTTTATTTACCCCTCATGCTTAGTAAATTCTGGCTCATGGTAGAAATTTAGTACAAGTTTTTGAATGAATGAATGAAGATATGTCATTATACTGCTGCTATAGTGTCATTATTAACATATATTATAAATCTGGACAATAGTAAGAGGAGAAAACAGGAAACTGTTAGATCATGAAACCCCTCAGTTTTCATAAAATAGTTGTTTAAAAAAACTAAACCTAAAGAAATTTAACACTGGCAGGTGATTTATACTTACACAATTCTGTTATTCAAAGTATTACACAGAGGTTCACTGAAGGGAAGAAAATATTTGATTGCCTTGATGAAAGAATATTTTAAAAAATTGTTTTAAATACTCTAGCAAAATAAACAATGGGTACTGGCTTCTTAATGTTTAGCTTTTATATTTTTGTTTACCCATATACTATATTTTAAAGCAACTTACCAGACAGTGAAATCTGTTGGTATATATTCTTTCATTATATTGCAATGGGTAATCACTGTTATTTTTTGATATTGTATTTAGTCATTAACAGCTTTTCAAATATAAAAGAAAATAGGCAATTTTCACTTCTTTAAAATTATAGGTCATTTTTATTTCTTTCTATATGCTTTTTGATATTATATGATAATATTTATTCTTTATTTTTATATTAATAAATTATTTTATAGGGCAAAAAACTGATATGAAAGTACAGATGGTTCCCACATATTCCCTCTCTGATACAGTTTCCCCTGTTATTTAAATTTTGTATTACTGTTGTACTTTTGTTATGACTAATGAACTAATATCGATACATTAATGTTAACTAAAGTCCATATTTTACATTAAAGTTCACTCTTTGTATTTTACCTTGTATAGGTTTTCACAAATGTATAATGACCCTTGTCCATCATTTCTGTATCACATAGAATAATTTCACTGCCCTAAAATAATTCCCTTGGTTCCATCTATTCATTCCTCCCTAAACCCCTGGCCATCAATTATCTTTTTACTGTCTCCATAGTTTGCGTTTTCCAGAATGTTGTGTAACTGAATTCACACAGCATGTAGCCTTTTTAGATTGGCTTCTTTCATTCAGTAATATTATTTTAAGATTTTCCTTTTAAAAATATTTCTATAGCTTATTTCTTTTTTATTGCTGTATAATACTCTGTTGCATGGATATACCAGAGTTTGTTCACCCATTCACCTATTAAATACGTCTTGATTCCTTCCAAATTTTAAAAGTTATGAATAAAAGTGCTATTACATTTGTTTGCAGGTCTTTGTGTGGACATAAGTTTTTAAGTTAGTTGTATAAATACCTATGAATGGAATTGCTGGGTACTGTAGCTTAGTTTTGTAAGAAACTCCCAAACTGTCTCCTCTTTTATGGAACGCTTTTTCCCTGATATCTTATACATGTTCTCCAAATATTCTTCACTCTTCATAGACTGGTCCTAGGAAACTACACATACGTGACTTCACCTAATGCTAAGAGACTCGTAAACAATCTCGAGTAAGTAGCCTTACCTGACACTTAAAACTCTGCATGTAATTATCAAATATATCACATTAGATTTTCTACTACCAGACTTACCCCTTGATAATGGCACTGCTGTCTTTCTGTCAGAAATGAACCAGACGCATACCTGCAACCCAGCGGTAATTCTTATTCCTCCTTTTCCCTCATCTCCTTTATCTAATCACTAAATAAGACATTCAAATACAACCTCTTAATTATCTATTTTATTTGTACATTTCTCTCCATCATTGCTCATATTATTCTAATGATATTTCAAGTAATGTTTATGTTTTGCTAAAAATTAGTTTATACTTTCTCATTATCCTCAAAGTAAGATCACATTTCAGCATGTTATAAGCAGTCATATTTGGTATATTTTTCATAATCCTCATTTCCTAGCATTATATCTAGTATTCCAGAGACACAGATGAACATTTAACTCTTCAAATGGACTCTGAAAGTTTTCCACTTACTCTTCCCACAACCTGGACTGACTTTTCCTCTTTATTTATATTTATTGAAAAAAAGGTCTTTATTTCTAGTAGCAATGTATATAAACATTGATTCTTCAATAAGGGGTACTCTGACTCTCTTAAAATAGTTATCTAGTGTTTACACTATAATTTTTCTAAGATTGTGCTATCATGCTGAAATTCATCATGTATTGTCAGTTTTCCTCACTCTTTATCATGTTGCAAACACCTTGAAGACAAAGATATCTTCTTTTCAATTATATAGATCCCAAACAACCTAAACTGACTAACAGGTAGTAAATGCTCACAAATTATTTGTTGAATGAGTGACAGTAAATTACATAAATGACTAAGGGTCCTGAAAATTTGATTTAGTTAATGTAATAAAGGAATTTCAGCTTTAGGGAAGGTCAGCTTATTATTTTCTTATCTTGTAAAAAAAAAATAAAGAAAAATGCATGCAATTAGAAAAAAACACTTTGAAAGATTTTGCCCTTTTCTTGTTTGAAAGGGCAAAGATGATATGGACTTTTACTTCATACAGCTTGTGAAAGAGAAAATATTTCTTTCATGGACCGAGAAAAATGTGACTGGTTTCTAAAAAACTAAAAAGCTAAAAAAAAAAAAAAAAAAGAAAGAAAGAAAGAAAGAAAACAAAGAAATCTATAAATTGTTGCTTTCTGAAGTGACATGAGTCAAAAGAAGTCTAAAAGAAGAAGATTTAAGTAAAAAAAAAAATTGAATGTTTAACACAATGTTCCAAAATAATTTTATAGTTTTAATGATAGTTCCAATGAGAGGTATTTTTCAGTGAAAAGTATTTTGTCTCTGAACATATAAAAATAATAAACATTAAAAGACAACACAAAGTGTTACATGTTTTCTGTTTAGTTAGCTTTGTTTATGTTTTTGCACAAACTTTGCAATTTATTTCATTCTTCACCCAGGCTAGTAACATATCAAGTCAATTGGAAAACATTTTAAATTAGTAGGCTCACACAGAAACTTTGCTTATATATAGATTGGGATTCTATTTAATGTTTGCTAAAGGTATCTTTTACTGCAGTATGAATTAATTATCAATGTGCTAATAAACAAAAGAGATATTGCCCTTGCAGAAGTATAAGGCACATAAGGTGGAATAAAAGTACAATCTTACATGGTAAGTCTCCAGTGAAAATGTTCTGCCAAATACTATGAAGTTCTGCTGCCCCCAGGGAAAACATACGTCTCTTATCTAGTGAGCTTAAGAAGACATGCTTGTTCCAAACACTGTAGGGATTTTAAAAACAAATGAACAAACAAAACTTACATCATTTATACCTCCCTTAAGTGTCCTTGAAAAAAAATGCTTGAAAATGTTTTAAATTAGACTGAAAATTGAAATTTGAATGTTTTAATGCTCTAGGGAAGTTGGTTGTTTGCACAAAATTTATTTCCATTTCAAAAGTCAATTAATAAATTTCCTTTGGTCAATTTTGGTAACATACATTTACATACATACCTAAAAAATCCCACTTATATAATGTCCTCTAAATACCAGTACTAAATTTCAATTACGTGTTCTAGGGAATGGTCAAATTTTTTCTCTAAAGAGTCAAATAATAAATAGTTCATACTGTAGGTCATTTGGTCACTGTCACAATCACATCTCCGCTGATGAAACAGGAAAGCGGCCATAACCAGTTCATAACAATTGGAGGGCAGGATTTGGCCATCAACTGATAGTTTGCTGATCTTTGGTATACATTGCTGAATGTTCCCTGGTGTGGGGACACAATCGTCCCCCATTGAGAACCACTGTTCTAAAGAGACCAAGGTCATAGGTGCCTGTTGTATTTATATTCTATATACTTAAAATATTCTATATTTTAAAACAATGTATGCTTTAAAGATGTGTTCTCTGACTAAGAGTGCATGGAGTTTGGTGGAACAGAAAACTCAGAAAATAAGCACCATGAGGGTAAGAACTCTGTAATTACTACTCATCAGTGTAGCTGAAGAATCTGACATAGAATGAGCTATCAACACTTGTCAAAAGGTAGATGAGAGAAAGTTTGCTGAAATACGTACAATGAATAATATAGGGATAGGTACCAATTAGTAAGTTATCATCTCTTTCCTTTAAACATACTTTTCTGCACTCTTGAACTCTGCAAACCACATCTTCTTAAGTGAGGTAACTCCCTGTTAAGTCCCTGCCAGTAGGAGGTAATAAAGACTAAAAGGCTGAATGAAAGAGAAAGAAGGGTGTGAGTGGCCTTGAGATGAGTTAAGGCCGTGAGACCGAAGGCCATGATCACAGCATGTTTGTAGTATGCAGTAAATAATGATTGTATGTATGCATCAATTATATAAGTTTTGGAACAAACAAAATAGAAGTACACATGTGCTAGAGATATTCTGTAAGCCTCACGAACAAAGAAATTCACACTGAGAATGTACTGGCAGACACTAGATAAAAAGCAGGACAGCTGCATCATAGGGCATGCACACCACCTTATGGCAATAGAATAAAGTGCTGTAAACTCCGTGTTTGCTCAGGGTGACATCTGTTTTGTGGTATGGCAGCTCCTTGTGCATTTTTTCGGTTGGGCCTCTAACCTCCTAGAATCCCACTTTAGCCTCCCTTGGCTAACAAGGGATATGCACCTTTTTGTTGTGGTTTGATTCCTGTTTCTGTTACCTTACCCTAGCGGAGCTCAGGGAAGGTTACGCTAACCATGGCACTTTGTTCCATTACTAGCAATCGCCCCAACACTTATGAAACCAGAACCACAGAACCCAAGGCAGAAGCACCTTCTCTTCAGACAGTCTGAGTTACAGCTTGACTGGCTCTTCCTCAAAGTTATTGAGATTTAAAAATTCCAACTCCTTTGTTCCTCTAGCTTTAGGGATACTGCTGTTTCCTGTTGTTGGCTACTTATGGAAGCGCCTTCATGTACTTTATTGTCTTTTCAATTCTTTAACACTTAGTTAACAAATCTTTATATTAAATTACCTTTGCTAAAGTAACTGTTACGGTATCTATGCCCAAACTGAACTCTGAATGATACAAGCTTAGTGAATACAAAGAATGGACCCCACTCATTCCACTGGCAGGACAATGGAGATAGGAGGGTCAAATGACTTAACTAAAGAGCTAATTTTTAATTCATTCCTGAAAAGTTTATAGGTATTTGGCAGACTAACCAGGTAAGCATTGAGGACATTTGAGGGAAAAGATAATGAGGTTCTTGAATGAAAAATAAAGAGCTGTGAAATAGCAAATTTAGAGAATACAGTGATGGTTTAATAGGTAGATAGGAAAGGTTAGTGTGTACACAGTGGGGCTAGGTGACCCAACATTGTATACCCTAGTGTATCAAATATTCATTCAATCACATGGCTAATATTATGGAGTAAACAAAATAGAATTTTTCTCTAAAGGTATGTCATTTTCAGTCTGATTAAAGGATTGATATTAATTTTATAAATAAATATATAATTAAAAATTCTCCAAAGAAAAAGAAATGAAAATTCAGAACACTAGAATGAAGAATTCGTAAGAAAACTGATTTAAACTAAGATGCAGGAAGTAAGTCTTTTCTGACGAAGTGACATTTAAGCTAAGACTCAAATAAGAAAAAAAAAAAATTGATTTGGCCGGAACTAATAAACAAGGGAATTTGCTGTAAATTTGGACTTTATCCTGCAACTTCATTGAAGGATTTAAGTATAGAAGTTGCATGGCCTTAGTTGTGTTTTAAAAGTTTATCTTGTTAGCATGAAGAATAGATTTAAAAAGAATGGCTTGTGCTCTCCAGAAACTATGTTGTAGGCAAGTGGCAGTTAGAGGTTCAAGGACTTTTACAATGCAGGTGGAGGGGATGGAAAGCCTGTGAATGCAGTTCTGAAGAAAACTGTGAGAGTAATTGCATAAATATGGGAGATGGGAGGGGGTGGGATAAAAACGTCAGCTGTAGTAACCTGGTTTCTGAATTTGATAATGATATGAGTTAGACAAGGCTACTCACCAAGGTTAGAAATATAGCATGATAAAGGATTTATTTTCAAACTACTGGATATGTCTATTACTTGAAGCCAGTCATTTATTTATCTTGTTCAATTTTTCTATCTTTTTGCTAATATTCTGTCTGATTGATCTTTTAGCTCTTAGAGAGGGATGTTTTACACTCCAAATATTGTGAGTTTGCTTGAAATTCTAATAATAATAATAGTTTTATGTATTTTCATTCTGTTTTAAGCTAGGATGAATTTAGAATCACTGTATCCAGTGGATGAAACATTCTTTGACGAGCCACCCACTCTGCTTTTATCTATTTCAATTCTTATTACTCTACTTGAGTGACACTGTCCTCTCCCTCATACTGGGAAATGCCCAGCTTCTTTCTTAGACTTCATGCAAGTACTTGCTTTGCATTCTTCCTGAACAGTCTTTATGAAACATGACTTTTCTTGAAGTGTCTATTGAAATGCCAACTTATTACATAAATCTTTTTTGAAAACTTTATATAAAACCGCACTTCATGATATCAAAATGCATTCACTTACTATGTTTTGCTTTTATTTCTAGCTGCTCTCAGTGAATTATTTATTTGTTTATTGTTTGTTTATTCCCCACTGGAGTATGGGCTCTGTGACAGCCAGAATTTTATCTGCTTACTCTTTATTGTATCCCAGTGTCTAGCATATTGTAGGAGCTTAATAAATATTTACTGATAAACAAACATGAATTAAAATATTTTAACACTACAGAACAGCTCTCTTTAAGTCTATTAATAGCTTTTGTTTAAAGTCTATTTTGTATTGTATTAATGTAGCCCATTTGTTCTCAACTGGGGGTGATTTTGTAATCTAAGGGTAAGTCTGTAATGTCTGGAGACATTTTTGGTTGTCAAAATGGGGGTTGTTGGCACTACTGGGCAGCCAGTGCATAGAGACCTGGGGATGTTGCCAAACAACCCACAGGGATAATCTCGCATAACAAAAAATTATCCAGCCCCAAATATCAATAGAGCCACTGCTGAGAAACACCGATGAGCCACACCACGTTCATTTCGATTAGAATTTTCCTGTATCATTTTGCATTATTTTATTTTCAATCCTTTTGTGTTTATGATTTAAATCTGTATTTCATTAAAAGACTGCCTATGTTTATATTTTTATATTCTAACTGCATAGTTATTCCATTTAAATTCACCATGATGCTTGATACATTTGGAATATTTTTTATATAAGCTAATTGTTTCTCTTTCTCATTTTCTTCTTCCCTGAATTCTTTTTTTATTGAAAGGAAATGTTTTTACAGATTAAAAAAAAATCTCTCATCAAAGTATACTATACAAGTCAAAATGCACATAATTGTACAAGTCAATGAATTTCACAAGTTGAATATACCTATATGTTCAACACCCAGATTAAGCAGCAGATTATCACCGTCATCTCAGAAGCCCCGTCATACTCCCTACCAGTCTCCAGCTATTCAAGAACCACTATTCAAATGTTTCGCAACATAGGTGAGATTCATTTTTTCGTACTTTAGATAAATAGATTTATAGAGTATGTATTCTGTTTTGTCTGATTTTTTAATTCAATATTATGAATATAAGAATCATCCTTATTTTCCATGTAGTTGTAGATTCTCTATTCTTGTTGCTCTATTGTATTTTATTTGTGAATATACTGCAGTTAACTTACTCATCCTCTGGCTGATATGCATTTGAATAGTTAACAATTTGGGACTATTATGAGAAGTTCTGCTATATATTCTAGTACATATATTTTAATAGATACAGGACCTGTGTCCACATTTCGCCTGAGGATACACCTTCAAGTGAAACCATCAATAACTTTCCAAATTGGTTGTATGCACATATACTCTGACAAACAGTACACATAATGCTGTCTTCCTTTCGTCTTTACCAACACTTTGTATTTTTATTTTTTCCATTTGAGACATTCTGGTGTTTAGATTTAAGGCATTATGTTTCTAATTGTTGCTTTATTGATGTCTAATAAAGTTGAACCATACTTTTACATATATGAATTAATATTCTTATAATTTTGTTTTTGGTGTAGTGTCTTTTAAATCTTTTTTCCTCATTTTCCAATTTTTTTTTCTAACTGATCTGTTGAGGTACTTTATAGGTTCTGAATTTGTCAAACATGCTTATTGTAAATATCCTTTTCCTCTTTTGGGGTTATCAATAAGTTGGTTTTTAATCACTCTACTTCTTCTCTATTGGTTTGTAGTATATGCATTTGGTTTCAATTATTTTAATGATTACCCTTAAAATTTTCACATGCAAAGACTTCTACAGTTAACAATTTTTTTCTACACTGCTCCCAAGGGGTATATGCTTTTAAACTCATTCACTCATCCTATGAGAGATATGCTATCTTTTTCTAGTATTTTATGTAGTTTTTTTATTTTTTAAGCTTACAAATTAGACATTAACTTATCATTATTTTATATAGTCCATGTTTTCTAAAATTCACTCACATATTGAACATCTTATATTTCAGTTCTTCTGTGCTAAAACTGCTCCCTTCTGAAAAAAATACTTTATTCTGAACAGTGATTCTGAAATATATCATACATAAGAATAACATGGAGGGCTTGCTAAAACAGATTGATATGTGCACAAACTCCTTCTAGGGAGACACTGGTGACCTAGAGAGTGCCAGAGGGACAACCTGGAGATGCCACCTGCCTGCTTCCTTGGTCCCCAAGGAGAATGGCAGTCAGCTCCTAGGTGTGTGCTCAATTTGAAGCCTGACACTCCTGCCACAGCTTCTGAAGTATGCAAATGATCCTCCTTCAGGGACAGACTGGGAAATGGAGGTTGCTGTCTGCTCCCCCCACCTCATGCTGAACTTGAACCTCTGTGAGGAATAGCCGCAGTGAATCCTCAGGAGCCAATTAAGAACTATTTCTTTGTTTGCAGTTGTCTTTGGGTCTCCTGGAAGCAAGCCTCACTGACATTCAGTGCAAGGTATTACAGAGGCCTGTCCCTCATGCAGAAATCTTACAAATTAGCATGCGAGATATTGGATCCAGTCCCTTTGCTCCTCAGGGAGAAGCTGAGAGTTGTGAGTTCCCTTCTGATTGTATGATGCTATGTGAGGGATGTGGTTTATGGTGAGAATGTGTTCAGCCTTTTTTTTTTACCCATTTCAATATGGGCATTTTCTTCTTCACCTGATATGTAGAAGTCTCTCAGATAATTTCTGGATTTTTTTTCCAGTGGCAGTTGCTCCATGTGGAGTTGTAGATTTGGTGTGTCAGTGGCAGGAGGTGAGTTCCGGGGCCTCCTATTTTAGCATCTTGGAACAGAACAGTGTCATTCTTGTCACTATTTCCTAATCTTGTCCTCAAACCTGTTCCCTCACTGTAACCCACATCTCAGTAAAGGCAACCTCATTGTCTCAGGTGCTTAGATCAAAAACTTTGGTAAGTTTTTTGAATATTTCTCATATTAATCTTTTAATTCTTTCCTCATTCTCTAATTTCAAGTCTGCACTGATTTTCTCGCTGTTCCTAGACCAGTAAGCTCCTCTTCTTAGGGCCTTTGCACTTGCTATTCCCTCAGGCTTCCTCTGGACAGATTCATGGCCTACTCCCTTGCCTCCATCAGGTTATAATTCCTATGACACAATCTGTAAGGCTGACCCTGGACACGTTATAAAATTGGAACCCACTCCAGCAATTTTTTATTGTCTTTTATTGTTTTATTTATTTTCTTAGCATGTACCCTTATCTAATATACCATGTATTGTACCTGTTGACTGTCTGGAATGTAAGCTTCATAAGGGAAAGAACCCCCCTCCCCCTTTTTTAATGGAAGTACTGAGGATTGAACTCAGGACCTCGTACATGCTAAGTAGACACTCTACCACTAAGCTATACTCTCCCCCAATAATTTTTTCTCTTATACTCAATACTATATTTCTAGTATCCACAACAGTGCTTGGCACATAATATATGGTTAATAAATTTTTATTGAATAAATAAAGTTGACCTTAAGGATTATACTCTTTCATTTTCCTCGTTCCATATTGTTATCTGATCCTCTTTTGTGTTTTAAACTTTTTAATTGTTCATCTTTATATAGTTTTTCTCTTTTTTTACCCCTTAATTAAAGAGATTATAAGCTCCTTAATGGTCATCCTCAAATTATCTCATTTTAAAAAATAGGCTTAAGGTAATTAGTTCAAAGAGATGATTATTTACTGTATCAATTTCTGCAAGATCTTTACAACATTAATCTTTTCTGTAGAATTAATAATTTATTCAACACAAAGTCTGATACAAAAAAATATTAATGAAAAATGAAATTTTTTCATTAATTTTTTACTTTTCCCCAAGTTTATAATAGACTAAGTGATCATTACTTCTTTATCATATGTATTACTCAATTATTTAGTTACCTATATTTTGTTCTTCACTTATATTTAATCTCATAGACATTTAAAGATAGATTATATTTTAAAACCTAATGCATGTTGGTTGTTCCCTTTACTTCTGCTTTTTTGCATAGTTTTGGAGATAAGTTTAAAAATTTTTATGAATATATACATTCTCAATAGTTACTTTAATTTATTTATAATAGAGCACATTCTTAGAATCTAAAATGTATTAGTTTATGAAATATGTATTTGCAAGAAAAAAATAAAAACAGCAAAATCTGTCATATATTTAGTGCTAGTTTAGAGTTACTAATGCAAATGTTCTAGAATATGTAATGAATTGAAGGTTGGAGAAATAAAGAAAAGACTTAAGAAGAGACTTCAGTTCAGCATTGAAATAAGCATGCCATTCAGCAAATGACATAAATGAGATTCTTCAGTGGAGGAGAGCTGGGATGAAGTAACTGGGCATTCACATCCATAATGAAAAACTAACATTGGTCATAATTATTACTTTCCAGTGAAAGAGAGAGTAGAATGTATAGTTACATATTTTTGCTTTATGGATATCAATTCTTGACTTGTAGACTACAACACACATTAGCATTGCTTCTGAATCACGATAGTGAGTTTGGAATATATATCTAATAAATCATGAGGAACCTTTTAAATTATTTTTAAAAATATCTAAAAAACAAGTGGTACAAATTCAATAAGGAAGAATTTTTATCATTAAAGACTCTTGTAGGGCAGTCCTATGTGGATTATTCTTAAAACAATTGTAATGTGTTGAAATTAATCCTCTCATTCAAGAGAGATGAAAGCTATTGTAAGGGTCCTTTTGTCTGTTTAATTAGTCCTTGTTGTAAATCCTCTACATAGCCCTGAAAAACCGATTTGTGCATTAGTAAAACCCAATAAAATTAACAGGTGGAAATGAGGGGTTGGAGGAACTAAAACCCATGCAAAAGAGTCATTAGGAGGGTGGATAACATAGTCATAGACTTTTCTAATAACATGCATCTTGGTATAGGGGTCACTGTGGAAGGAGCTGATGTCAAACAGGTCCCAGACCAATTTGAGGTGATATTAATGTGGTTACCAAGCTCTTAATTAAACATTTAAACATTATAATATTACTAGTTTCTTGTTAACATTTTGCATTTTGTCTTAAAAATATCACTTAACTAGATTATAAACTCCACTAGATTATAAACTCCTTGGTAGCAAAGATTACGCAAAATAACTTTTTACATCATTCACAAAGAAGCACATATCACCTATAGTAGAAACTAAATATCTAATAAATCATGCATGTGACTTTGGATGTCCCTGGATCCTAAATTAAATCAGCTGCTAAGCATTTTTATTTTTATTCTATATAATTAATTTGGAAAGAAGAACGGTATTTGAAAACCATTCTTCCATCTTACATTCTAGTGTCTCACAGGTAAGTTTCTCAGGAACCAGAAGGCATCTTCTAGAGAACTGGCTGACAACTGCTTTTATGAATTCACTTCTCACAGGGGACATGAGAAGTACACTGTACATTGTAATTCAGTACATCACTCTCTGAGAACTGTTGCAAAGGATATTTAGAGTTTTGAAGATATTCTTTTATCCCAGACACATCTGCTTAAGCTCTTCCATTTTTCCAAGGGCAAAGAGTGCCTTGTATTTATGTTTTGCATGTTTTAGAACTCAACTGTAAGAAATCCATTTCTGTTTAAGGTAGAAGAAAAAGAAGATGATTAGGAGATCCACTGAATATATGCAGTAACAAAATATTATGTCAAGTACAGCACATCTCAATGTGCAAGAAAGAGAGAGACACACATACAGAGAAAAATAGGCAGAGATAGAGACAAAGAGATATTTAAGCTAAAGATGTTAAAGATTAATCTCCCCAACTCGAGTAAGAACTGTATATTATTCATTCTTTTTTGATAAAGGAGCACACTTTGTGAGAAGGAATATGTATATAGTTTTCTTAAAGGTAAAATGTCTCTCTATATATTTCAATTACAATTTCTAAACTTTTAATGTAGGAAACCCTGGTCTCTGTGCCATCTCAATTGAAAGTTGATATTTTTGTTGCTATTGTTGTTAAAAGGTCAACAAAAATCAACTAGAAAAGAAAAGGCTAATTATATTTAGTCCATAATTATGACTTCATAGTGTTATTATTTTTTCTCATTTTGAGTACATAAAAATGAGGACAGAGATGTATCATTCACTTGGAAATTCTCATTATCTATAAGCATGATCAGTTACCTTTTAAATAAAGTAACAAGTAAGCAAGAAATCTCTTACACCCTCTCCAATTCAGCTTGTCTTTCTCTCATTCCAATGGCAAAATAGCCACGTTGTATTATATTCTAAATGAATATTAACTGAACCTTGAGGAGTGCTTTCAGTTGAAGTGTGAGTGAAGAAACCTGGCAATGGCATGGTTTTCAGGAGGGAATGAACAGACCACAGAGCCAAAACTAGATTGGAAGATGTTGATTCCAGAAGGAGGCTTTCACTGACTGGCTTATTGTTTGATAAGGCTGCTCTAGAGTCCTCAGAATTTGCCAAAGACAAACTTCTTTTCTATTCTAGTTCCTCTGGAGAGCAACATCCAGGAGTTCATCAGGTTGTTGCAGAAGAAAACACACATGGAATCATTCTACAAATGAAATTAAAGATACAAATATTGGGGAAAAAAGGTGAATTGGGACTAAACCAGTTTCAGGTTTTAAACTGCTTGTTAGAAATATTGAAAGGTTAGAATTTCCTAGTATGTTTCTGGTCCTGGTGTAATTTTGTTATATTTGAGAAATTAAGGAACATTTGAGAAATTAAGGAATTGTAACAGTACTTTTAATAACATCCACAGATAGAATCAGAAATGTGGAAGCCAGATATTACAAGCTTGTATATTTAAACTACATTTTGGAACGTGATGGATAATAGAAAATCGACTAGAATTAATACAATTTCTTAAAATTTAGTTCCATTACTTTATGTTAGAAAATGTATAAAATTCTGGTTATTAAAAAATAGTTGACCTTTGAAAAATACCAGTTTGAGCTGTGAAGGCCCACTTATGCACAATGTTTTGTTTTTCAGTAAATACTACAGAACTACACAATCCTCAGTGGACTGAATCCTCAAATATGGAACGCAGATATGGAGGGGCAACTGTAAACTTATCAGCAGATTTTCAACTGTACAGAGGGTTGGCGCCCTTAACTCCTGCTTTGTTCAAGGGTCAACAGTATTAAACTTTTTTGGTATTTGAATATTTATATATTGCACCCTCAAATACTTAAGAGTTTTAGTATAATGTTTTATTTTGACATTTTTCAATCAAGTGTATACATATACAAAGATAACAAAAAAACTACCATTTAGAAGATACCTAACCATGTGAAAATCACTGCATTCAGTGCTTTTGTTGTTTTTAATTCTCACAAACATCTGAGTCCAGTATCTTCATCTCTATTTTATAGTTGTTGAAACTGAATCTCAGACAGAACCTAATTTATTTAAGTTTGCAAAACCCAGGAGTAACTTCCTGGTGCTGTAACAGAGGAAAAGCAGAGCTAACACCATGTTGGAACTGCCTCCCCTAGTTTTAGCTAATGTAGTCTAATACTCTAGCCCTGCACATAAAAAGTTAAATATTAGAGAAATGTTGCTTGTGCCCAAATAGCTCACTAAGTTTCCTAAGAAAAGTTCCCATCCTACCATCCTGAGCTAGTAATGGCTACTCCTTGTTGTGGATAAATTTCTTTTTAGCCATAGAAACCTTTCCAATAAGAAGAGATAAGAATGGTAGAATAAAAATAACTGCTAACAATTTGAAGCTTTTTCAGTAGCCTTGTGATCCAGCCTACATGAGCAAGTAGAAGAACAAGGAAATGTTATGCTGCCCTTGAAGACCAGGTGGCTCCAAGAAGTCTGCACTCCACTTTTACACTTTAGTCTTGAACCCTCCCACTTCCCCTTTCCCTTAACATAAAAGAAACCTGAATATTATTCTGGGCTAAGATGGTTCTTTAGGACACTAGTCCACCATAATCTCGGTTTGCTGGCTTTCCCAGTAAAGTCGCTCTTCCTTGTCCCAATACTTTTTTTCTCAACTTAGTGGCCTGTTGTTTGGTGAACAGTGCAAACTTGGACTCAGAAACTGGGTTTTGAACTTAGCTCCCTATGAATCAAAACCTTTTCCCCGTATAATACAGAACATGATTTTATCAAAAAAAATCACATATGTTAGTTTGCTTTTTCCTTTAGAACAAGGATAAGTATGGAAAGGTATTTATGCTACTTATGTTCCCTCCTGGTTAGACAGAAAAAAATTATGTTTCTTTACATTCTACCAATCTCTTATTTTGTTTCCCTTTGATAAAGGCCTAAGCCCTTGCGGAGAAAATAACTCCTTAGTTGTTACCAGGTTAAGTGCCTGCTGACAAGGCAATATTATGTCCACTTGAGGCTGTAGCAACACCCAGGCAAGGTACATTTATGAGAATATGGGAATGAAATTAAAGGACTTAGTAATTCATTTTTGGTCATATTTCTATAACACTTTGCATTTGCACAGTGCTATACAATTATTATCTTACCTTCATAGCTCCTGCGTGAACTTTATTATCCACGTTATTACACGATGTGGAAACTGAGACACACTGAAGTTTGGCCACTCCCCCAAGGTGACATAAAAGGATTCCAAGGACTTTAGACCTCAAGAAACATCTATTTAACTAAGTAGAAAATATTCAATATTGTTTCCAGCAAGGAGAATTAAAACTTGAAAGAAAATTTGCTGCAGTGTGCAAGGTGATGTTCTTGATAAAGCTAAAGGCTATAATTGATTGTTAGTAACAAGATTATGTGGTATCAGTGGAAAAGGACACAATGATATTGAAATATAGAAAATAAAGTGAAAAATGCAGAAAGATATTTGAAGTGCAGGCATCCTTTTAGAAATAATCTTCAAGATGTGGTAGCTAGATCATTGGGATGGAATCTTTTCTGAACATTTGAACCCTATACTCCTTACACACAAAATCTAAAATAATAAGTATATAATTTGATTACTATGATTAAAAGCAAATAAAGACATGGTTTTGGGTAAAATACTTTTTAAATAATGTAATAAACTAACTGAAAAATGTCTATAAAGACAATAGCTAGATTTGTTCAAGATTTGCAAATACTAACAACTATATATAAAATAGATGAAAACAACCAAATTTCTACTGTATAGCACAGGGAACTATATTCAGTGTCTTGTAGTAAACTGTAATGAAAAAAACACAAAAATGAATATATATGTATGTATATGTATGGCTGAAACATTGTGCTGTACACCAGAAACTGACATATTGTAACTGACTATACTTAAATTAAAAAATAAATAAATAAAATAAAGATAAGTGCTAGACCAAAAGATCACAGAGTAATGAAAAGTGATTCAAAGTTGTTAAAACACAATCCAGAGTTATAATTATATTTTAATGTGGTTAACCAGATCAAACATGATGCATAAAAGGAGATTTCTTTTTATGATTGAAATCATTTCTTCAAAAAGTAAAATCAGTTGTATGATTTTAAAGAAAATGTTATAAATAGAATATAAGCCCACTCAGAATTGGAATGACTATTGCAATTAATTTAAAAAAAATTAAAGCTATTATAAAAGATAGAGGAACTAAATGTGAAAAAGTACAGAAGATAATGTTCAAATAAAAAATCAAAATATAAATTAAACTTTAAATTTAATTATATTATCACCATTATTTTAAATAAATGATATGCTAGAAGTATCTCTTATTTTTAAAATTCTAATTTTACATTTTTTTCAGGAAATTATTTTTATATAATAGATTGTATTGCATTAAGCAGTTCATTCTCTGGTAGATAAAGTACATACTTCTCAATGTGGCATAAAAGGGCTCTCATGTCTTACCCCACTGGGAACTTTAGTCTCATTCCCTGTTTCAGTTCAGGCTATCTGTATAACAGGCAAGTACTCTGTTGGAATATACTGGAAAACTGTACTTGTTTTTTATCTCTTTTTCTCTCTGTTACTATTGCATTAGTATGAATTTAAGACATTGCTACCCTATCTTGCAACTAGTGCTTTATAAGCCCTTGAGGGCAAAGTATGCTTAATTATGACTTTTTTCAGGAATAAACCATAGTTCCTGGTTTTATTTGAGTGCTCAGTAAAAATATTTGAATACTTTTGCCACTTGCCACATGATACTCTGAATAATGCCATTGTTTGAGAGGAAAATCAGTGTTACCACTACTAAAAATTATATATTTATTAGTAGGTAATAAATTCCAGAAAAAGAGTCTCTCTAGATATATATTTCAGGAAATCTGCTAAACTTCTAAAATTAAATCAAAGGTTAGTGCTTCTGAATGTGTATTTTTAGAGAGGAATTTAATAGCTTTTATCAGATTCTCAAAAGATCTGTTACACAAAATGGTTTCAGAAGCCTCTGTCATTTCTGCTAAATTGCTTGGTGTCACATGGATTATAATTCTCACCACTTGAGATTCCTCTATCTTTAAATAGCTTGGAGTCTTAATTCTCTAAAATGGATAATTACCAGATTCTTAAGTTAGATAAGTAAATAAAAAAGAAAAGGGGAAAAATGTAAAGGAGACATATGAGCCTGTGGTCAATGACACCAAAGAGCTATGCCCTTAAATAATGGCCATGTCTTTATTCCAGTCACTGAACTCTATTCTTTAGAATTCATTCTTCTGAATGAAAATTTCACAAGGTGAAAGACAGACTAATGCTACAAGTTTACCAAATGTTTTTAACAACTGCTGTAGTTGACCAACGTGCTTTTCTCTTACCAGTGTTAAAAGAGATTTAGAAGACTTAGAATTTATTCCATTGAAATGTTACAATTTTGGAAGGCCCTATGTTTGTTTCAGAGGTAAATAAATAACAACAGTAAGTGTGCTCATAACTACTATGTTCATATAATTTTGTTTCATGTAATTAATCTACATGATCATCAGATGTCATTTGTTTCCAAATTAGTTTATACCATTTTATGTGTTGTTAAAATGATATAATTTAGTTAAATCTTATTTAAAGAACAGAATATGAGAAGAAAAACAGAGTTGTTACTTCTATAAAAATTAGGCAAATTATTTGGAAAACTATGTAAAGATATTCCCGAAAACAATTTCTGTTTAAGTTGATGTGAAAGAATCATTTATATGTATTGAAAGGAGTCATAAAAATCTTGAATAGTGTACTCATTATTTTACAAGTTTTTAAAACTTACTTCTTTAATCATTTGGTTTAATTATGAGTTTTACCTGAACCAGAGAATGTACAGCACAGAAAAAAATTTGCTTGAAGTCTAAAGTGACTGATTAAAATATGCATAATGTGTAAACATAATACATACAGAATATATATGAATAAGCATTCTATGTATGTTTGTATTTATCATCTTTTAGTTTGTCTTCTTTAATCTATTTTTATATTCCTTAATTAAGATCTACTATGTATTTCAACCCCGTTAGATAAAAGGTTTCTACCATTCTTGAGAAAACACTTAGTACACATTAAAATTATGATCTTTTTTTCAGATAAACAAGTGATTAATCTTTACTGGTGTCTGTTTGACTTACTTAGCAAGCTTTCTGATATTTTTGGAAACCACTCAATAATAACACTAGGTCTCAGGATTCATATAATCTCTAATCTTCATTGCTACCAGCCAATAAATGAATATTATGTGCACTTTAAATTTCCAGAAACTGAGGCTCAAAACGTCAAGTTCTTTCCCTGTGGTATCAGGGTTCGCAGATAGTTTTCTAATAGAAAATCTCATAGTATTTCCATTATTTTCCATATATGTCCTTCCTTCCTTTTTAACTATTACATATTTAAATATTCAGCTCCTAATTATCACTTTCTTAGATTTAACAAAAAGCCTCTCCCCCAAATCACACCATCTTTGGATTTATCTTTACTTCCTCATGCCAACTATCTGCCAAATTAAGCGAAGACTTTGAATCCCCCAAATCTATATAGAATAATTTCAAGTACATGAATAGTCACATCATGGCATGTTTTATTCATTTATTTTTAATAAAATACTTAGCATAAACTAGACATCGCTTTAGGAGCTAGAGATTAAATCGTATGTTTGTATGTGTGTGTGTGTGTGTGTGTGTGTGTGTCTGTGTTTGTGGTGGGGGCAGGGGGGTTGTCTTGAGACATTGATAAAATGATCTTCTGAACATTTGTAAATATTTGCTTCAGATAAGACTGTATAGAATCTTGAGTGTCTACATTGTGTAGATTTATCTATTGGGAAGGCAGCTCAAAGAGATTTATGGTCAACACACATTAAGCATGAGAATCTATGTTGGCATCTCTTGTTTCACTTAGGAAGCTGACTCTTTCAACAAAAGAATTTCAGGGTTTGTACCTCACTACCCTCTCAGACTTCCAAACCATTTTGTGGAGCAGAGGTAAGTATAAGTACCTTTTAAAAAGTATCTTAAGGCATATGTTCTCATTTTCAATATTATCTCTAATTGAAGGAAGGTACAGTCACCAATAGGACCCATTACAAACAACTAAATATTCTGGATTAATTATTATTCTTTGGATCAGTCTCTTCTATGAAATGAGGTAAACCTGTTAAGACTTAGAAGACTCAGTCATCCACAAAAGGGAAAGTTTCCCAGGTCATCAATAGCTATTGTCATATCCTCATTCTGTTTTGCTCATATCCAATCTCCAACCATTTAGAGCTTTCCAAATCATTCCACTATGGCCCCTGGAACTCAAGGTATAACATCACCAAATTTCTCCCCTCAAGGCAGCCTCCTAATATAACCTTAAATTGCTTGAGCCAACTGAAGACTTGCCATCTTCAGAAGACACAGATTCTCCTGTAGTCTACTCAAGACTGCTTCTTTGCAATACCTTGTCAGGGCCTTAAGATACCCAACCACTGTTGGCTCATACAATTGATCATCTTCTTACTTACTTCGTAAACTAAGGTTCTTGTGAAGCACACAGTATCAAAATATACATCCCCTTATTCCTCCTTAATGAATAATTACAAGAAATCTAGTCATCCTTCATTTCAGTAAAATCTTTAGCATATGGATCACTGACTTTTGCTTTATTTTTCCCTTCTTATCATTCTAACGGATTTCATTAACACTAACATTTTCTTTCCTCCCCACCTTGTCTCTTCTCCCAGTGCCCTGTGTTTTGTCATCATTAATAATGGCCCCACTCCAAAATGTTTCAATTTTTGCATCATACACTATGACTACCACCTTATATCCCAAATGCAACTATGTCCATCTCAACAAACTTCAGGCAACATTAATATCTGCAATCCATTTACTGTGTCACATTTTTCCATTATCAACCACGTCTTCCCCCCAACAAAACATGTGCAAAATCATTACAGTTTTCCTACCGTAAGGAGATGGATCAAAGAGTATGCATATCTTCAAAAATATTGGATATTGCTAAATTGCTCTTCTCATTCATTTTCCGCATTCAGCTCCATGAACAGTATCTGGGAGTTGCTTTCTTCCATATCCCTTTTAACATTTAATACTGTCAGTTTTTGAAATTCTGCCCATATCAAAGGCATGAAATACTATTTCATGATTGTTTTAATTTGCATTTTTCTGATTTCCAGTGAGCTAGAGCATCCTTTCTTGTATTTCATGCATCTTTCTCTCTTACATGCAACACGTTCAGTGGCTACATCTCAAGAGAGCTAAACCCAGATTCCAGATGTGAGGCATAGACAGTATTGACCTCAGTTCTAATGAAATTTAGAATGTCTTTTCTATTCCTGGTCTTTGGAGACATACATTTTGTTTCTTTAGTTCATTTATGTGTTTCAATGTTCTGATATGTACACATACACATATTCGTATACATACATGTTCATAAATACATATATACATATGCATATATTTCTGGGTTTGTAATATTTCTGAGTGTTATAAACCATGCCCAAACTACTTTCTATGTCTTTTGCTATGAATGGCCGTTGAACATTGATTTAGATTTTTATTAAATTATTTGGCTTAAAATCATCAAAAGCTTTGAAATGTAAAAATGAGAAACATTTGAGTTTTAAAAGTTGAAGCTATGCAATATATCATTTTTTTAGGTAAACTAAGCTGTGTTGTTTTATATGATCTGCAATACCTGTTAGTTTATGAAATTAGAGTTTCCATGTTTACCCAACAAAAATACAGAACACAAAATTAAATCTGAATTTCAGATAAATAGCAACATTTGTTTCAGTGTAAACATGTACCAAGTATACCCAAACTTAACTGGGCGCTCTGTATTTTTTGTGGAAACATTAATAAAATGCGCATTCATAATTAAATACTTTGGCAAATATTACCAACATTTTAAAAACAGTTTCTTGAGTTTTCTGCTCTGATGGATTTTTTTCTACTTCCCAATTTTTTTCTAATTTACTAAAATCAGCAATAAAATGAATAATGTATGCTTTTAAGTGACAACAGGCATCTCTGATGACTACAAAGTGTGACTGCATTGGGAATAATATAATATGGTGCCCAAGAGTATTGTCTTTGGAACAAGATTGCTGGGCCAGAATTCTGGCTTCCACATTTACTAGCTTTGTGAATTTAGATATGCTATGTAAACTTGCTGTGCTTTAGTTTCCTCTTCCGGAAATGAGTTAGTATGTGCATTAAATATGTGCATAAATATTAAATATGTGACTCAAAACACTGTCTGACATGTAAAAAAAGTCTATAGTTTTAGCTATTTTTATCTTCTATCTCTATATTTTTTTAATATCTGTGAATATGTATGCATATTTTAAATATTAGAAGATAAATAGGAATATCTTAGTAATTCTAGACTTGCCAGCTTAAATTTAATACTTGAAAGGATACTGAGACAAGCCATCACATTATCAATTTACAAAACCCTAGAATAAGAAAGTTTGCAAGCAGTATACTATTATAGAGGGTACCTATTATGAGCCCAATTTGATATGCATCTGTAATAGAATGGCTTTGTATCTAGACAGAGAATAACCAAAATATAATCTCTATGATCTTCAGTTTTATCTTGTAATTTTATCTTATATCATATTTTCATAAATGATTAAAAACATGCAGTTGAAATTGAAATACTTTTCTGTGAACCTAACTGTCTAGAGAACGTCATTCAGGCATTCATTGCCAGTAGCTCACTGACAATCTTAGAACTGCTCAAGTCTGGTACCATTTAATTGTTGCACTCTCTTCTCCAGTGGATTCATTTTTAGAATACTACTGAGGCCCAGATAATGCATTAACTCTGGTGAAATTCATGACTATTTAGGTGTACAGTTTGGGAAACACCAATCTTCAATAAATTTTGTTGAAAAAAATCTGAGTTACTTTAACCGTGTGATGAACACAGATAACATTTGAACAGCAACCTTAATATATCAGAAATAATAAGCCTGAAGCAAAAAAATTTGACCAACACCCCTAATTAAAAAAAATTTAACTAAAAACAAATAAATACACTATGTTAAATAGTTACAGAGTACCAATATTGAATAATAAAAAATGAAGGAAAAACATTATATGACAGTGCATTAATACATTTGAATGCTTGATAAATAAAACATTTTGTAAGACTTTGAATTATAAAAATTGCCTCCATAAACTTTAATGTATAATAGTTTAATAAATAATTTTCTTCTACATAAAAAAACGATTAGGTTATATAATGAACAAACCCATTTATAAAAACTGAAAAAAAAGAAATGTAAAATATAAAAATATTATGAAGAAAAGAATGCTGCCTAGATGAATGAAATTTACAACCATGGTTGAAGAATCTGTTTTAAAAAATGGAGAGGTATGTCTTTCTAAATAGCTGTCTTCACTCCAGTTTACCAGCCCTGGAGTGTATTGATTTGGTATATGTGTGTCTCTTACTAAAATGTTAAGAGTAATCTGAGAGTAGTGTGATTTATCATGATGTTACCTTTTTTTTTCTTATTTTTTTCTATAGCCTTTGAAATTCTATCTTACTTATTTCTTTTGCATTAAAAGTATTTTTCAACTAAACAATCAAGGAAGTATCACTTACTCAGTGCTAACATCTGAGTTTTACAGGACAAAGGTTTTTATTATTTTTTTTAATAACAAAGGAAGATTTTAGAGTTTTCTTCCTATATTAGTACACCTTTAGCTGGTTTTTTCCTCTTACTTTTAATCATACATTTTTAACAATATGTCAAATTTATCTTGTTGATTTACTAATACACTTTTTTCTTCCCTTACAAATACAAATAAAATATTTATTTTTGCCTGGAATCATTTTTTTTTCTGCTCTATATGTCATTATTTGAGCTGTTTCGAGCATCTCTAGTTATTTGTGCTCCATGCAATTCCTCTGACAGAACACAGATCACGTCTCACTCTTGAAAACTAACTGTACCTTGAAGGAGATGTGTAAGTCATTCTTAAAAAGTATAAAAGTGTTTTAAGTCCATGAAATAAAATTTCCACTTAAATTTATCTTTTATTAATGACTAAACAAATTATAGAATTATTTGGCAATACAAATACAAAAATCTTTATCTGTAAGTCTGTATTTTCATTTTTCAATTTCTTACAATTGTGGATAATTATATTCTAATAAAGAATGATTTTTAAACAAAAACAGAAAGATTATTGTCTAACCCTGCAAGACACCGAATGAGTACCCCAGGGGGGTATTTTATTACTATTTATTAATTAATTTTTTCTAAATTAAAAATAAATTCATGCTCATTGAGTCTTTTCAAACAATAGAAAAGAATCTGGAAGGTAATAATTATCCATGATGATCTCTCCACTTGATATAGTCTGTTATATATTCTTTCTACCAATGCTTAATTTATATTACACATTCTTACTTTTTTAGAATGTTAAACTATTTTTGTATATAAGGTTTTATACTATATATATTTTTTTCCAATAGATATCACATTGTGAGTAATAGTCTTTCATTTCCTTCACTTTCCACAAAGCTGCATCATTTTGATATAGATAAACAACAAAGACGACCGGGAAATTTGAAAACAACAAAGGGATGTTAAACATTAATTGAGAGGAATGATAGGGAAAGAGAGAGAAAGTGAAAGAAATAAAAAGGAGGTGGAGGGATAGAAATTAGGCTGACAATTTACTTTTTTGAGTAGTATAATTGGGCTCAGATAAATAATGGTTGAATATCTTCAACATGCTTATGGAAAGTAACTCTCAACCAACCAATTATATGTTCAAAGATGTAAAAGTAGAGTTTGAAACATTGAACAACCTCAATGTTGAAGTTACTTGTAATAATACACAGATTGAATTATATCTTTCACAGTTTTTTGTACACAAATGTTCTCTGCTAATTCAAAGTGGTGCATGGAAAACTTTGTTAGCACATGTAGGACAGCAGCATAATGTACTGTAAACACCTTTTAGTATGCATTAGCTTTTTATGACCTCGCCATTCTTTTCTTGACCCAGACTGAAAAGTTAAAAAAGCACACAAAATGGAATATTGTATTTCAGAGGTGTTTATGCCTGAGATGTAAAACTTTGACACCCATAATAGCATGCTTAGCAATTCTTATCCACACACATTGTGTGGTCTCTGGGCTCTTTCAGTTGATGAGAAAAAAACATGATTTTTATGCCAATATTTTTTAGTAACACTCTTAAAATACAGTTAACCCTGGTGGGGCAATTACGAATGTGTCTTAGAAGAACATGTACCTCTGTGTGATTTGTTCATTTTTAAATGCCATCCTTAGGCTCTTTTGGGATCTTTCTATAATTTGAGAAACATATTTTTTTTAAAAATTTATCAACATTAAAATCAGTCCAGTCATATTTTTGAAAATGTACCATTTTATTATTTATTACTGAAATATTTTAGAATAATGTTTTTTAAATATTTTCCTTAATTTTAAAACAAATTTAAGGATCTCATAAAATATTTCACTACTGAAATATTTGTTTCAAAATGTAAGCGTGGCATCTTAGGGCAAAGTAAAAGGAAAATGAGGAAAATATTTTTAATAAGCTTAACCCTGAAATATGCAAATTTATAGCATGTATTTTAATTATATAAGTTTAGTTTACTTAACAATCATATCTATTATGCTGTTAATTTAATATTATTAAATAATATCTGATTTTCAAAAAAATTTTATAAAAGGAGTCAAATATTTACAATTCATATGGTATATTATGTCAGCATAAATTTGTTTAAGCATAATTATAATATAAACCATAGAAGTATATCAAACTATGGAGTTAAAATTATGAATCCAGTATGTGCTGGCCTTATGTTAGAAAAGATACAAATATATTTGAGTGATGAATAACATAATATGTAGATAATCAAGTGGAAACTCTTCACCTAAAATAATTGAATGATAATTTGGAAGAATTCTTAAAATATCTTTTTTAAAAATAATTTATCTGTAGTCATAACTATATCTATTTCATTTGAGATAGATAATCATCTTTCTAATTTTATGTGAATGAAATCAATGTATGCATATACCTTCAATTTGTATGTTACAGATAAACATTTATCTGTAGTGTAAACGTTTTGACATTTCTCCCCTAATCAAGAAATTCCACTGAATGAAAACTTTAAAATGTTGTTTTATAGTTATCCTCATAGCTCTGGTCCAAAAATTATCTGATTATCTATATATATATATATATATTTACCAATAAAATTTGTATTCATTGTACATTTATATAAATTTACCCACATGTATTTATGTACTTCAAAATACCAATTAGGTACGTTTTGTTTATCTGTTTTTCACCTTCCCTAAAAACAAGAAAATTCTGTTTGTGACATAACACTCTGGTAATGATGATTAGTTCTCTATTGAAAACTGATGAAATTAGACATTCAAACAGAAAAGAGATTTCAGAAAAAAAGCTATGTTTGACAGTGTCCCTCGTCATCCTCTTATTTGTAGCCTTACACGTACCAAGGAAGTGTAGGGCATCTAGTAAGAGTACAAATGCCAAGATGCTTAGAAATCAAAAAAATTGACAAATCAAATAAATTGTGTTTTGAGAGACAGGCTCATTGAATAAGGGAAAGTAACAGTCTCCTTTTGTATGCACTTACTGATTATTCTTAGACATTTATTAAACAACTACTCTGTGCCAGCATAGATAGATAGGTGCATAAGACAAATGAAATTAATACATATTCAACATATCAAGTAGTGAAAGGTGACATTTAGAAAAGTAAATCAGAGCAAAGTGCAAAAGGTTGATAGAGGGTTTTTTTTACATGTGTGTTTTCATGAACATACTGGGGGGACACACACGTACTTACGTGTATAGATGACATATGCTTTAATATTGTTTTGGTGCCTCTATTATAAAAATAGCTTTTCCATCTTTATGCTATTCTCTTATCCCTTCTTGCTTCCATCTGGGGAGAGGTCAAACATTCATTTGAGAAACAGCCAATGGTTTGAAAATTCTAACCTGCTAAGAAACATTCAGATTCTGAAAACTTGAAATTTCACCCAAAGGTGTAGTTTGAGGGCAATAGTTAGATTTATATGCTTTCGGATTTCTTCTGAATGTATCACCAAGGTATAATACACTTTACAAAGGCCTGTAATGGTTCCAAATACCGGTGTTATGCGTAGCTTCAGGTCATATTTTCTGTTACAGGAGATACAAGAATATAAAAATTGCATTGCATAGTGCATCAATAAAAGAACACTGTGGGCCTTATCTTATCTTAGAGAAATTTCCAATTTGAAATGTGCATTTTTGTCATGAAAATGCTTTAAAAGTTCACAGTACTTTCTGCCTCTGCCCTTATTGTCTGAATCATATCCAAGCCATTTCAGGCTAAGCTCGTGTTCTGGTTGAAGATCTATGAACAGAAGTGATACTTGGCTAAAGGAAAAACAGAGGGGATTAGGGGAGAGAGGAGACTGATGGATGATAAACTAAGAGCAACTTTGGAATACACTCTAGTAAGAGATGCCATGAAGGAGTATATCAATTTTGACTGTAATACTGTTTTTCCAAGAAGAAAATAATAAAATAATTTATTCTAAGATCTCCTAGCTTCCCTTCTCAAAAACCATCTTTTAAAGAAAATCTCTATGAAGATTGTCTAAGTAGCATATTCTATGAAGCTATGTACTTCACACTGGGAAGAAAACTAAAAGGAATGAAACACATCTGTTTATTTTTTCTTACCTCTTATCAGTACTGGCTTAGAAATTATTTATCCAGGCTCTGTTTTTCTACTGTTGCCTCTAGATATTTGGATAATATTAATGAATTCTAATTGGTTGCATATTGTTTTTACTGAGTCATGCAAAGGTCTCCACTAGGAAGACAGATGGTTGTTAAAAATCCTAATAAAAATAACCTAGGAATTATCTCCTTTTACTTAATAAAAATAAATTGATTTGTAAATGAGTGCAAAAATAGCTAGTCAAATATAAGGATGTTAGAAAGAAATGAAAATATGCTAACAGGAAATAACAGAAGTGTTCAGCTTTGTCTTTGTGTGTGTTACAGCCTCAAAGCAAGAACATATCGGACATATTTAGTGAATTAATTAATCCTTAGTCATAAATTAAGAATTTGTAAGATTTATTTGCTCTTACAGTGCCTGGAGTATCAGTTATAAGAAATTAAATAAATAAGTAGATACACAAACAAAATAATTTATTAATCTGTTCAAACGTACACACCGCTTTAGTATGTTACAGTGCCCCAGAGTTTGAAAAAGTAAATAAATTTTTCTAAGAGCCTAGCATTCATATTACAGAGATAAAATTTATTAATGTGCTATGAGTTATGTGACTATTATTTATTTAGACTATTGTTTACCCAGATACCCAGCGCTGTGAGATCATCATCCTGGAACATTTTGCAAATACTTATTGACTACTTACTGTTTAGAATTTATGTACATTAGCATTAGTCTCTTTCCTCTGTCAGAGTATGGTAGTAGCCCTGTGTTCTTTCAGTCTCTATCATGGACAATATTTTTGTTTGGGAAAAAAAAAAGCAGAAAAGGAAAAAAAAATAATTCAAGGGATATACAAAAACTTTTGGACTTGATATCATCAAAGCAACCAGTTAACATCACTTTTTTATTGCTTGTTTATAGTTCCCACTCATACAGGCAGAACTCAAGTCTTTGAATCCCTAACAACAATCATGTGAAAGTATACTAACCGACACTAAGCTGAGGTCTAAGAAAGAATGTGTCAGCATTTGATTGCAGGATTTACATCCTAATTTTGTCACTGAGATATCTTGCCTAGGTTACTGAAATTTCTTTTTTTGAAATAGATTAATAATATTATTTTAAGGATTACATTTAAACACAACACAGAGACTGGCACAGGAAACATGATTAATAAAGATGAATTAGTCATCATTACTCTATTAAAACATAAATTGCTATAGACTGAAATATACAACCTGCCCCCCACCAATTCATGTGTTGAAGCCCTAATGTTACCGAGTCCAAACTTGTTCTGCTCACTGCACGACGGGCCAATAAATTGGGAGACAAGGTGTTGGGGCAAGGAAAAGTGACTTTATTAGGAAAGCCGACAGACCGAGAGGATGGCAGACTAATGTCTTGGAGAACCATCCTGCTCCAGTCAGAATACAGGCTCCTTTTATACAAAAAAAACAGGGGAGGGGGTGTAGTTGGTTGTTGCAAACTTCTTGGTATAGGAATTCTTGGTTCCTGCAGCTGTCCATGTGGGCCAGGTCATAGTGCTCCCGCAAAACCTCCAACAAAACAAATGTTATTCTCTATTCTGCAACTTACCTTTACATGAGTGCAGAGTTAACAAGACTAAGCCTAGAAAACAGGGCAGAGTGGTCAAAGCCAAAGGAACAGATCCAATATAGAGTCAGATTTGTTCTCCTCTATTTCACTAACCCCCAATGTGTTGTGTTTGGAGGTAGGGCCTATAAGAAGGTAATTAGGTTAAAATGAGGTCATAAGTGTAAGGCCTGATCCAACAGGAATGATGTCTTTATAAGAAGAGACACCAGAGTACTTGTTCCCTCTCAATTTCTGCCCACAAAGAGACATCAGGGGAGCTCATAGCTAGATGGCAGCCACCTACAAGTCAGGAAGACAGGCCTCACAGGAAACCAAACATGCTGGTATCTTGATTTTGGAATTCCAGCCTCTAGAACTGTAAGAAAATAAATGTTTGCTGTTTAACATACGAAGTTTTTGTTTTGTTATTGCAGCCTGAGCCAACTAAGACAGTAATGCAATGAAGACATGAATTGTGCTCACAGTTATTTTTCAAAAGTGATAGATGAGTATTATTTGTAATTTTTTGATATATCAAAGGAGATAAGCAGAAGGAATAAATTCGTTACCTAAAAAATTGAAGCTCCTATTAGTTGTGTAGTTCTTGACTGTGACTTGGAAAGGCGATGCTATTAGATCTGGAGTTAAATTTGAAGCAGGGTATAGGCTTCTGAACTAATCACAAAAATTAAACTGTATGTGTTTAAACAATCCCTTAAGAAAACAAACTGGAAGTGATAGTTGAAATTTTAATGAGTCCCTAAATAGTAGCTCTCTTTACTGCCCATGCTTGGAATGAATTGGGAAATAGACACAGGAGTCATACAGATGGAGACCAAACTGTCAGCTTTATTGTTAACAAAAAAATAGATCAAAGGCTTAAAAGACATGGCTTAGAAACACAGCCAAAGAGACCTGAGAACACCTTCTACAACTGGACCAACTTATTTACCCAGTTACTGGGAGAACTGCAGGCTGTTCCACCAGAGCATCCCCAACACCATAAGCCCATCACAAAGCTGAGAAAGCAGGTCGGAACACATCTGTCTGTAATGCAGGTTTTGAGAAGCATTCTTTCAAACTCATCAGTTGGATAACTTCCTTCTCCTTCCTTGGAGAGGAATAAATGAGAAGTCTAAGGGAAAGAGTTGGGACAAGGAGTATTAGAATGACTGAAATTCCTCCACAGAGAAACCTGAGAAGTTATAAGGATTGCTTTCCCTAAGGGTGATGTCAAGTGTCAGAGAATATCCAATTAAAACTGGGAAGTCTTGTGTCTACCTGGCTCACTCTGCAAGCCTGCTTAGTTGAAGTTTCACCTGCTCTTGGAAAATCCTTGATTCTGCTTTCTTTTCCCCCCTTCCTAGTTTTAGTTAAGTGCCCTTTTGTAACAATTATTTACCATCATCAACATCAAGGCTGATAACTATTTGCTTGGCCATTCCAATCTTATGTTTGAATTCCTTTAGAACGGGAATTGTGCCATAATTAGTATTTTGCCTTTATCAACTAGTACAATGCCTGATACATTGGTCTGTTGAATTTAATCTGATGTTTTATTAAGATCATTCCTCCTTTAAAAGTATTTTAACAGAAAAGTTAATGAACAAGCGTAATATGAACCACACTCAATACAATGCTCTTTACCTCATTTTGCCTTCTATGTATGTCAGGCACATCAAAGCATAACTGAAGTATGATTTGTTTACAATGATTTAAAAAACACTGAAAAGTATGTATACTTTATTGCTGCATTTAGAAAAGTTAAGATAGACAAAGAGATGCTAGATAGACAAAGAAATATGTTAGGTAGATAGATAGATAGATAGATAGATAGATAGATAGATAGATAGATAGATAGATAGACAGACAGATAGACAGGCAGGCAGGCAGACAGATAGATGGAAATCCTCCTTCCCTTAATACTTATCACTAAAGAATCAGAGACAATCCCATGGTAGCTGTTGAGGCTATTCATAAATATGTGGTTCTCTCTTTTAAGTACATGGTAGGATTGACTTTCCCAACAACTTGAACTCAAGTTTAGGAAGATGCCATACTTTTCCTGTCTTCAGGAAAAAATCACTCATTTTCTGAACCTATTAATTTTCTTACATAGTTCCTTATTTATACATGAATTAATTCCCTCCTAGTCTTCCTGTATATTAAACAAAATTCATGCTGCTAATTTTTTTTAAATTACCAGAATATAAAACTATTGACAATAGATACAATATGGGTACCTTAACAAGGATACCCTTTAATTGTTAGATCATATGTATTCTAGGGGGCCCAGGAAGAGAAGCCATAGCAATCTGAATCATTGTGGTCCCATTAAATGATTCATGGTAGCAATGACTTAATCATTGATATGTAATATTGGAGCATTTATATACAGATGGTCTGTAATTTATGATGGTTCAACAGGATTTCCCAATTTTATGACAGTATGAAAATGATACAATTTCAGTAGAAACTTTACTTCAAAATTTGATTTTTGATCCTTTTCAAGGCTGCCAATATGTAATGCATACTCTCTAGTGATGCTGGGTAGGGCAGAGATCCACAACTCCCAGTCAACCATGCAATCACAAAGATAAACAACTGGTACACTTACAACCATTCTATACCCATAGAACCATTTTTGTTTTCACTTTCAGTACAATGTCCAATAAATTACATGAGATATCCAACACTTTATCATCAATTAGGCTTTATGTTACATGATTTTACCCAACTGTAGGCTAATGTAATTGTTCTGAGCACATTTAAGGTAGGATAAACTAAGCTAGGATGTTTGGCAGGGTAGGTATATTAAATGCATTTTCAACTTAATGATATTTTCAACTTATAATTTGGTTAATTGGGACATAACCCCATCGTAAGTCAAGGAAGATCTGTACTGCAATATTTTAACAGTTGGTATGGCTAAACACTAGCCCTACTTTTATTCCAAAGAGTGCTCTCTCTCTTATTCTCTCTCTTTCTCTCCCTCTTTTTCTCCTGTACTAATCCTTCCTGTTTCCTTCTTTGATTTTGATTATTCTACTGAGCTTTTTATGTTCTCTGGCCCACAAACTTACTGTCCTTTTTGATGCTACACCAATAGTGGGAGATAAAATTAAAGTGTGTTGCTTTTTGTTTCTTGTTTGTCTTAATTTCTCAACCTGAACACATTTTTTAGAGCAATATGTATATTATGGCACTGCCTCTACATTGCCTCAGCTCAAGGTTTGGTTGCTTAATTCTGTCATAATCATTATCATGTGAGCTACATGAGTCACACGGTCTTAGTCATTCATGTCCTTTTTCTTACTGACGAGTCTATGGAAGCAAGTATTGTGGTTGAAAACCAAAGTGTGAGTGAGTTAATGCATCAATAATACAATGACCCACCATAGTCTTTAGTTCAAGAGTGTCTTAGCAGTAGCACAATTTTTAACACTCTTTATAATCATTAGTTATATTTGATATGATACATGGAAATTTTTATATGTAACTTTTAAATAAATGTATTTAAATACATACATACACAATTTGGGAAAAAAACACAAGTACTGTCAAGGTCAGAAATTACAGTATTTGTTAGAATAAATTTTTTTTAACCTTGTCTTGAAGACAAGGCACTAGATCTTACATTTTAATAATATGCTGTGAAGTATTTTGATATGATCCACTAGCCAGTTCCTATAGCTATGAACAGGCATAGCTAACCTCAAAGTATTCTTTTTTTTTTTAATCTAATAATTCAATGGTCTTTATATATTCTGCTTCTCACCTTAATGTATGATTATGATAATACTTAGTGTCAGCCTTTACGCAGGTTGGAATTTGAGACAGTCTCAACAACTACATTTTTTTTCTCAGTTGAGTTTATTTTATTAATTCTGGAATGAAACATACATATGTTGTTTTAAGAGTTTAATCTCCTTCCAGAAAAAATAAAAATAAGGCAATTTACTAATTTCCTTATATTCACATTTTTTCAGCAATCTCAAATAAAAATAAAATATATCCTTACCTTATCAGATAATAAAACATAGTCAAAAACTAATCATTTATTTTAGTTTGAGTGAATTTCAATATTTTAAACCAAATATTTATTTTATACATTACAGTTTGGTAAATACATATCTCTTAAGGAAAATGTTACTGTGTTTTCTAGATGTAGTCAGACTAAGATTTCCCATGCTTTTTAACTGAAAATGTGCTTAAATGCCGCTTTTCTTGGAATTAAAATGAGAAAACCCTCCTTGGTCTTCACAGTCTTTAAAGCCCTTAACAAATGAGATTGTAGAGCTAACATCAACTGTCCAGAATTAGTATGCTTATACACTAACCATTTAAAATATAAAATATATGAATATTATTACAGTAAAGGAGATTTTTATGAAATAGAAAAACTCACAAATGAGTTAAAATTTTTTAGAGTAGGAGTTTTTCTTGGCTTTTTACTATACATTTTCATGCCGGTTGGTCTTCTAATTTAGAAAATACTCAACAGATATGTTGGACTAATAACCCCTTTTTCATTAACTTTAAGCATAGAATACAACACTGAAAATTTGTATGGAATATGCAAATTATATATTGAATGGCATTTTCTATAAAATGTTCAGTGATATGCCCAAATAGAAAAAACATTTATTCCAAAATATAATAAAATCATATACAAGAACACTAAAGTTACTTCAAAGGGCATAACTTGTACAGAAGAACTAAGTAAAAACCATATATGTGCATGGTTGATTTTTAACCATAAAATTAACCAATGTGGGATAATTTTATGTATCAGCTTGACTGGACTAACAGATTCCTGGAGTGCTAGTAAAAAATTATTTCTGGGTGTGTCTGTTAGAGTGTTTCCAGAAGAGATTAGCATTTGAATCAATAGGTTGAGTAAAGAAGACATTTTCACCAATGTGGGTGAGTATTATCCAATCTACTGAGAGACTAAATAGGACCAAAAGGTGGATAAAGGGTAAAGTTGCTCTCTGGTTGAGCTGGGACATCCATTTTCTCCTGACTTCAGTTATCTGTGTCCCTGGTTTGCAGGTCTTTGGACTTGGACTAGAACTCACCACCAGCTTTCCTAGGCCTCCAGATTTCAGTGAGCAGATCTTGGAACTTCTCTACTTCCATCATCCAGTGAGCCCATCCAACAAGAAATATCTTTATCTATCTATCTATCTATCTATCTATCTATCTATCTATCTATCTATCTATCTAATTATCCATCCAATTGGATAGCCTTGAAAATATATATATATATATATATTTACACACACACACACACACACACACACACACACACACGACTGTTTATTTATATATATAGTCTGCCAGGCCTAGTGACTATTTTGATATAAAAAGATGAGGAGCAACAATAAATTGAAAATAAATAACAATAAATTCCTTGACTGAAACAATTTAACTACGGAATACGTAATTTTTAGTCTGGGTAGTTGTAAAGAATTTAAAAATTATGGATTCTTGGGATGGTAAGGCACCTGAGAATACAATTTATTTATCTGTCATCATCCCATGCATAATGTGTGAGGACTGCAGTCTTTGTGTCCAGCAGTAATCAATTCAAGAAACTTCTGGAACTTGTCAGTATCTGTCTACTGTCAACCTGACCAAAGGAGGTGACAGGGTATAACTATTGGATAAGTTGGGAATAATAACACCTTGAATCTCAGATCAATCTTAAAAGTACTGAGAAAGATCACCAGATATTATGCAACTCTAATGTGGTGTAATAGGAAGTATATACATCACTACCTTGAATTAATCATGCCACAAATACAACATTGATCTGATCATGCCTTTTGCTTTAAAATTTTAAAAGCAATAAAAGAGACAGAGGGACAAGTTAAGCCATATCATGAGGAAGCAATGAACAGAAGCCAGCACATGAAGAATTCTTTAGAACAGATATCCTGTTATTCTTTATCACATAAATTTACAGAACACAAAAAGAATTGGGGCACCTACAGGTGAAAAAAGAGAGTTAAAACACTAACATATGAGCATTTTTTATATAATTTCCAACAAATCAATGGTCAAAATGAATTTATGAAATAAGTGGAGAACTTTGAATTCTAATTGGATATTTATTGGTATTAAAAAACTATCATACTTCTAAAGATTGATAAATCAGCTGTTGATTTTATGTTTTAAACTAAGGACATTTTCTTGAGGATACAAACTCATATTTAGAGACATGATTCTCTATGCCTACTTATTTTTAAAGTTATCTATTCAATATTTCATTTGTTTCAGGGTATCTTTTTACTGTTGCACATCTTTTCAAATCAAAATATTCAGTAGGGCTAGTAGGTAATCTTAATATCATACAGAAGTTAACCAGATTGTCAATTTTCTAAAAGATCTCTGATTCCAAGATTTTAAATTTTTTTTGCAGGTTATTGCCATTTAGTGACAAATTTTCTGGAAATAACCAAAAATTTACCGATTGCTCTAATCTCCATTTCTTTCCCAATTAAAGAAATAATTATTTCTATCTTAAGTGTTTTTCTTAAATGAGGGAAAAGTGGGAAGAAACTTTTGTGAACGCTGTTAGTCTTGAACTCTCAATAAAATTTTTAGCAGAGTAGAGGTTGAAATGTGACCTCCATTTTTCATCAGACAATAAAATCCAGACAGTGATGTAGCACAGCTACATTTGTTAAGGCTAAATTAACTGGTTATCAGTTTAATACTTCATGTGATAGATTAAAAAAAAAAGCTTAATAATAATTACCTATGATTTGGGTGTGTATCTGAAGTCAAAGATCAACTTATAAATACACTATAAAGAGATAAAAAAAAAATCCTGTAAAACCTGAGTATTTGTATAATTGCCAGTGCTTTTCTAACTATCACTATATATTTAGTAGGATAAAATTCATACTGATTTCAAACAGGTCATAATTTATGCAATGGCAAATTCTTATCATTTTGTATTTAATTATTATTTCACAATTATTCAAGCCCTTTGTTCTCCTGTTTCTCTTTTGTGACTGTATGTGCCTAATAATTATCACATCTGTCTGATGGTTAAAAAAAAAAAAAAGCAGAACTAAAGCACGAAGGTAAACTTGATTATTGTTCTAGTAAAAATTTTGTGATATCAATAATAAAATAATTGGATAAAATTAGGACAATGCTTTCAATGATCCTTTCAATTTATTATTTTCAGGTTTCATAATTATGATTCTTGGAGTGAGAAAGTCACTTCAGGAAAACTGGGCACAGGGTGGCCTAGGTCATTACAGACAAGCTAGACTAGATATTGTTCTTATCTGTGTTGAATTTTCCACATTATTAAGTTGTTCTACGTTTCAGTCACTTGATTTGTCACACATAGATAACAAATTATCTCAAGATTTTGTTGTAAGAACTAAATAATTTAATGTGTGTAACATGCCTAGCATGTGGGTTCTGTCTGGTATTATGATAATTAAAAGCTAGGTGCCTGGATTTAAACTCTGGTTATGATTAAAAATCTTCATAACATTAAAATAGTTACATAATATTTCTGTGTCTTAATTTTCTTATATGTAGAAGTGAGGACTTTAATATCATATGGTCCTTGGAGTTTTTATGACATTAAATGAGTTAATAGTTGTAAAATGCTTAAAATAGAGTCCAAAACATAATGACAATAAGGAAACATTAAGCATTATTATTATGGGGGTGGTATTCAATAAATGTTTCTATCTACTTCCTCCTTGTATTAGAAAATAAGAGTATTGAAAACAGGAGTGGTCAGAAATCAGTACATCCTCTACTCTTTCTATTGTGTTATCACAAGATGTCACTAATAAATGTCAAAAAATAAAATTATATTCCTGGACAAGATGATTGAAAGTACAGATTATTTTCAAGAAAAAATTATTTTCACTTAAAATATAAATCTATATTTTAGTTTTTCTCAATATTTAGATTGAGGAGTATCAGTATGTTTCTGAAATTGCCTGATATTACAATAACCTCTAATGGTGTTAAAAAACAAAATTCAACTGAGTAAATTTGAAGAACTAGTTGGATTTATTCAAAAATTCATGGATCAGACAGCATCCATCTAACAATTAGAAATGAGCTTTGAAGAACTGTACAAAATGAAAGACTTTTATAGACAGAAAGGGGAAAGGCAAAAAACAAACAAACAAAAAATGGTGTATTATATCAGGCAAAGTCACCTTCCTTTGGAGGACAGAAGGAGTCTATCTATTGGGCAGATATCCTTAGTAGTGCTGACCAGGTAATTCCAGATCAACTGATTAAAGGTTACATTCCTGGGAGAGGCTGAAATTAAGTTAGATAGTAAGTTTTAGTTTGTTGACATAAGGCTTAGCACAAGTGACTCTATTTTGGGTCTGTTGTCTCTTTTTTAACAACAGTAAATACTATTATAAGGCAATAATTGTCTGGAATGACCTACCAATTATTTTCTCTGCTTTGTATCAAAGACAATTTGGATCTAGATGAAAGTATTGTATTGTCAGGTACACTTATAAAGAGAATTGGTAGAAACATAAACAGCTGTAAATGACCCTATGCTGTGGAAACCCTTCAGACTCCCACAGAATGCAGCTGGTTCAACTTGTGAAGAGGCTGGTTGTAACACCAACTGAACTATAATTCTAATACTCAGACCCTTCAATTTACATGAGGTTTCCAAACCACTTGTGAAGTCCTAGAAAATTGCATTTCCAGTAGCTTATGTAATATTCATGAGATACCACTCAGTACAATGCATAGATCTTGAAATTACTATTCTAGATATGATCACATGTAATTACTAAAATAAATACAATTTTTGCTATTCTAGTCCCTCAAATATGTAGTTTCCCTTATAAGTGCATGATGATGAGTTAATTCGGAAATAAGTAGTATAAAAAATACAGGATGGTCTCATCAATTTATTAAAAAAAAAGTTGAATTACTATAAACAATGGAAGAAATGGTAGAGGAAAAGGTGGAAAGATTTTATTACAAAGAAGAAAATGTATGCGTGCCCAACACATTATAAATAGAAGCAAACACATTAGGAAAGTATGTTAAATGCTCTGACATTTAAAGTAGAAATAAAATGAAAGTTGATAAGACAGGTATGAGCCTAAGCAGTTTAGGGTAGACTGCACAGCATTTCATGATATAATCTCTGCTCATCTTTAGATCCTCCTCCTGCATCACACGCTAATCCTATCCTTACACATTGCTTCAGCCATACACAATTACTTGGAATCACCATATTCCTACCCTTCTGAGATTTTAAACATGTTACTATCTAAATTAAATGCAAACACCATCCCCAACTCATGACTAAGTCCCATTCTTTCCACAGGCAGTTTAAAATTCACTTTTATCTCTGAGAGGTAAGACAGATACCTCTCTCTTTGCTCTTCACCATGACCAACACTCATCTCACTCTACTGTGATTATTTTTCATTCGCTGTTGACTTACCCTTCAGTTAGAGACAATGTTATTGTATCCACAGTGCCTACAGTGTAACTATAAAAAAAGCAAGATCTCAATTTAAAAAATGGGGCAAGAGTACTGTCAGTTCACAAAAGGGAACACAAATTGATAAAATAAGAATTAGAAATATAGAAACATGTTCCAACACACAGAAATAAAATAAAGCTCACCGATAAAATACAACATTTTGCCAATTTAACTAAATATCTTAAGGAAATTATAACGATCAAAAATAAAATATTCAAATTATTGGGTCCTGCCACATAATATGAGAGAGAAGATAAATTGTTATAAATCTTTCTTTAAAGATAATAGGATAAATATGACATGGTAATTTCCATTTAAACTTAGTCTTGGGAAATAACCTGAAATTCAGGATTAGCATTTTAAAAAGTATGCTATGAAATTTGAAATAATATGAAGTGGAGAATTAGAAATATTTTTAGTGCCAAATTATAGTAAAATGACTATAAAAACCTAGGTATATTTACAGAATGAAGACTTCGTAGTTTTTTCTGGTTAAGTTTTATAGAGATAATGAATGTTTTTTAAATGCTATATAAATAAATAAAATAGTTACAGATACACACATATACACACTAAAATGAACAAAAACAATGTGGAAATGAATCTTAGATACACCCTAAAATTATAAAATATGGTTACTGACATGTTCCTCTTCAATTCCAATAGGTTATGCATTACTTCCTTCTGTTTGGGAGCATAACTATTGAATTAGAGGGCTCCAAGACTTGGACTTGAAAATTGGCTCTGCCACTTACTTGCCTTAGAATCTTCAGCACTGGACTGTTCATAGATGTTCCCTGGTTCCCTTATGAGTAAAAAAGCATGACATTACTAATGCCCTCTTTATGTGTTATGAGGATTTAATGGCTGAATACCTACAACAAAGACTCTCTCCTTTGACCAAATTTTGTCAAGCTCTTCTGAGTCCTTTTTTTGGCTAGATCTTGCCCTTGGACTCTGCCCTAAGCCAGTTTAGTCCAATTGTAGCCAGAATCCAGCTGCATAAATTTAGTACAATCCCCCACCCTTGAAATGTGATCAGATATCTTATCCTCCACCTTCAATATCTTATCACTTTGCCTGCCTGTAGCAAAAATTCTGTTAGATGGATTTAACCATAATCCCCTTACCCTTGATATATTTTGTTTTAGTAATTTTTTATCCACTGACCCATCCTGGCCCTTGGCTATAAATCTCCATCTGGACTTACTGTTTTCAGAGTTGAGTTCAGTCTCTCTCCCTCCAAACCCCACTGTTGTGGTTCCCCTGAATAAAGTCTGCCTTTCCATCTTTACAAGTGTCAGAATAATTTTTCCTTTTACTTCTACAAAGTACGTACAAATGCACTTCATAGAGTGTGTGCTGAAGCAATTTTAGCTGTTTTAATCTTTAATACTATTATTACAACTTATATTATTTATTATTGTTATTCCTTAAAAATTTCCATCCCTCTCTGGCTTTGGATATTTACGCTGGGTAGGTGATCTCATAGCAACTTGTATTTCTCCTATCACTGCATTTATGACAGCTTATTACTCTAAATTCAATAAGGTCATAGTCAGTGTCTGTTTTGTTCATGGTGACATCTCCAGTGTGAAGAAAACTGTTTGACATGGAGACTTTTAATAAATACTTGCTGATTCAATAATTAATGTTTGAATCTAACACAAAACCTTTATCCTTCAATCATCTTTTCCTTAATCCTAGGAGATTGTCATCAGTCTTATCATCAGACTCTATTCAGCATTTCTTAGCATGGTTCACTTTCTATAAAATAACACTTCCTTTGGAATGGGTCTATTTTCAAAATAAAAGTTGCTGAATAAATTTTTTTATATTCATGAAGGTAAACCTCATATAAATTATAAGCTACTTGAGAGCAAAGTATTTGTTTTCTTTATGTTGTTGCATGGCTCTCATGAATAGTTTACATATGGTAAATTTTGAGACATGTTAAATATTAAAATAGTGTTTCGTAAGAAAATTGTCTAGAAATAGTGTTTGAACTAGAAACTTACTTGCAATTACATCTTACATTTAAATAAATGCACTAATAGAAATGAGGTTTGTAGCTATAATCTTTTTCTTCTGGTTCAATTAAATATAGGAATCTTAAATGTAAAAAATTACATTTGACTTAAGATAGAATATCATTGTTTTTAAAAAAATAGTTAAAGTTCTAACCAAATTATAACTAGTCATCTTTTCTATATGGTGACCGTTAGATAAAAGAAATCTACAAAATATCTTCAAAAGTTTATTTTGAGGCATATGGTTAATTGACAGTGTGTACTGTCTGCTGTTGTTTCAAATGCTGAATGTTAATTACAATCCATAGTTTACTATATGTTTTTTATATTTAGATTATTCCAATTTTAGGATACTTCCTTCTAAGAAATTTTAATTACTTACTTGCACTTCTCATAAAGTATCAGATGGAAAATTTTGAAAAATATAAATTATTTTTGAAAAATTTGAATAACATATGCAGTTCAAACTGTGTTCAGCAAACTTCTTACAGAGGTACTGTTTCAAACCATATTAATGTAGCTACAATGACACATATATCATTATAAAAAAGCACATGTGAGCCTGGAAAAATTGTGTACATTTTTAACATCTAAACAGGTGGCCAACTTACCAAAACAACTTAAACCTTTATAATGCCTTATCACACTGAGACAGATACTGGTGTTTTACAATGACATTAAAATTAAAATTTAATTTTTCCTGTAGAGTTAATAATCAGCCAGTGTCAGTGAACAAAAATAATGAGAACCTATCAATTTTTGGCTGTCATTTTGAAAAAAACAAAAAGGAAGATATTTTTCCTGTCATGGGCCAATGAATATCAGCAGATGTTGGGGCTAAAATAGAGAACTGTGAATATGGAGGTAAGTAGCTTTTGGTACGATTGTTGGTCTTACTTTGGGAACCGAGGAAAGTGAGAGCTTTCATTATAACGTGAAATGTTAGAGAATCTGTACACATTAAGATGCTAATTTAGTATCAAAGCTTCTCTTTATTCTAAAAGCAAAGATCAACATATTAAGCAAACACCTTAATAATCAAATTTCTCATTTTTTAATGTACACTTGATAAATTTAAAGTACTTAGCATACAGATCTCTAGGATAATGGGAATAAATACATTGATTATTCTAGTAACCTATTTTTGGTGTTAGTTGAGTGACACCCGAGGAGAGTACCCATTCTCCATGTTATAGAATAAATGGGAGTTGCGCTGAGCCGTCCTCATGTACTGTTTCTGGAACACATGTATGTACAAAGACAAACCTCAGGGTGGCTACACACTGAAGTAGCATTTAGACAGACTTAGAAGCCATTCGGTAATAAACTGTCTTATTCCCAAATTCTTCCTAGCTTATTTGTGCAGTTTATTTTTGTGACTGGATTGTTGCTTCCTAAAATGTCATTTCCCAGGAACTTGACCACTTGCCTGCTTCTAATATCTTCCTCTAGCCCTTGATTTATTCTTCATTTGTGCTCCATGGAGGCATTAGTGTACCAACCCCAGATTTTTTGTTCACTGACCTGTCTGCACATCCCCTTTGATTCCAGAATTCCTGAAGCATTTTGCTTTCTCAACCTAAATACTCAGCACGTGTATTCTTCTACCAGCACCAAGATTTAAAAACAAGTACAATAAAAGATAATACAAAAAATTAATTTTGTACAAAACTTTGAATTATAATTATCTTATACATTGTGAAAACAGTATTTACAGCATGTATTCACAGTTTAGCTTTATTTTGTTTCATACTGTCCCTTAAATTTTCCTAGAGAGATATTTCTCTTTCTTAGATGATGAGGTAGGCTGAGTAATCACCCACAGAATATACACAATTGCTAATCTGGGCACCTATTACTATGCGTGAAAATTAATGAGTAGAAACCTCAATTAAAGAGCTGGGAGACCAGAAAGGGGAGTTCTCATGCCATACACGATAGCATAGCGGAGTCCAAAAGGAAGATAAAAAACTCCCCTTGAGGACAGTCATCAAAGTAGACAACGAGATGAATTAAATCTTTAACATTTTTTATTTATTTGTCATCTCTGACAGTACTAGGGCTGATTCAGGAAATATTGATCATTTGTCCCTATTAAATTAGCTACCACCTCTCTATGGACATAGGACACTTAGAAAGACTCTCATTCTGGCACTGAGGGAGTAAAAGTGACTGAAACTAGAAAATCTAACTCTTGATCAGTAATCTTTGAGATTAAGATTTTGATCAAAAAATGAAAGTGTTAAAAATTAATTAGCAGAAACCTTAATTAAATACGGTTGGAAGACCTGAAGGGGAATCGTTCATGCCCTAAGAAGATATCAGAGCCCAAAAGGAAGAAGAAAATCTTCCTCTTCTTTCCTGGTAAAAGCTCAGCTATGGGGAAACTGTCACAATTCATCCAATAAAAAGCCATAGCCTCTTTGTTTATTATAGCACTCTCAACTTTCTTCTCCCCTGTATAAAAGGATTCTCTCCATTTTTTCTGGGGACTTACATGTGGCTCGTAATGTTTGCAGACCACAAAATGTAATCCTCTGTTGTACTTGAGTAACCCCAATTTTGCTGGAGAAATAATTGGCTGTTTGTTTTAGGTCAATGTACGTTTCCTGTATGGTAAATGAAACTTTAAAAATGTTATCAATTTAAGGACCATGAATTAAGGCTATTATCCTGGAGTATCTAGGTGGACCTAGTGGAATCACATGGGTTCCTAAAAGTGGAGGACCTTTCCTGACTGCTGTTAGGGGGAAATATGACTAGGTAAAAATGGTCAGAGAGATGCAACATTGCTGTCTCTGAAGATAAAGGAAGGGAGAAATGAGACAAGGAATGTATATGGCCTCTGGAAGCTGGAAAACACAAGGAAATGGATTCTCTCTAGAGCTTAGAAGAAAACAACCCTGCCAACACCTTGATTTTAACCCAATGAGACCCATATTGAACTTCTGACCTACAGAATTGTAAAATAATATGTTCATAATGTTTTCAGCCACTAAATTTGTGGTAACTTGTTATAGGAAGTTATAGCAATAGGAAGCTAATATAGATGATAAAATCAAGTTCAACTTAATAAGTAGAATGTCAATTTCTTTATAACAGTCAAAACTCTAAGGCTGATTTGTAGTTAAAGCCTGTCTTCTATCTTCCTCTTCTACCATTTCTGAGCAAAGTAGTGTGTAGGTGGCCTCTACTTTTTGTCCTTGTCATCTTTCTTCTTTCTGATCCTCCTCATCTACCAAGTTAACTTAAGTTTCTGAAGCGGCCAAATTTAGAATAGTAGGAGGCAAAATAAGAGATTTGGGAACAAATGTGTGTTAGACAATACCATTGTAGTGATTTATAATCTTTGTTCTTTGAACTTGGAATATGTTTAATTATTTTTCTTTCTGGCACTTCTATGCATTGTTGAAGGCACCAACACCCCCTCTTTACTCCTGCAATGTCTATTCCCCTAAATATCTTAAATTCTCACAAGAATTATTAAGTTTTTCTGATGGCTGGTCATTTGCCTTTTTTTTTTTTTTTTTTTTTTGATAGCCCCAAAAGTCTTTTAGCTCTCATCCACTGGGTGGCCCTGTTCAATATAAAGCCTTCATTCACTCTGAGTACAGGTAAACTCTCAAAGTACAGTTAATCTTGTTCTTTGGATTTCTCAGACATAGACACTATTTTTCTGTCTTTTCATACCTTGTTTAGTATGAAAACCCTTACTAAACTCTTACAGTATGGATTTCACAGTTCTCTGCCTTGTCTTACAGTGAAAGGAGGAGGCACTTTCTTCCTGTCTCTACTGGGGTTTGGGATTCACAGTTGACTGCTAATAGCTCACTCCAAAGAAATCCTTCTCAAGAATGGCCTTCAAATATGGTCTAACTTTTATATCTTTCCTATAAAAGGTAGTTTTATAGCCATTTTCTCTGTTTTTCAGTGTCTAATTTGAGATTTCTGCAAGGTGATCTCACTTTGTCAAAACCTGGAAAAAAAGTACCCAGTTTAAAACCTTGTTTCACATAACAAGGCATCATTGCTGTAGATAAGCTGATTCTGATATCAACTAATAATTGCCTTTTATCTCAGGCTTTAGACATTTTGTGATTCAATTGTTTTTACTCACCTCTGTTTTCCTTCATCTCTTAATTTCTCTATTTTCTCCCACAGTTTTTTTGTCCTCTTGCATGGAAAACATAAATGATCCTGCCAGAGTTCCTATTATTTATTTATTTATTCACTGGTTCTATATTTTGACTAAATATTATTCACAAAATATTGTGCTTATTGATAACAGTGATACAAAGATTATTCACCATGACCTCAAGGAGCTTTTATTTTCATAGGGGCAATGACCCATATAATTAACTCCATGAAGTAAGAAATCTAACTGATAAACCTCAAGCTTCTACCTACATATCTTTACTATAGTCCCCTTTCCTAGTATAACTTTAATAGTTTCATGGTTTTCATTATTTACTGATTTTTTTCAGAAATGAAATGCCCAACTTATCAAAAGTAATATTTAGTTAATGCATTTGTGTTTATTTAATTGATATGATAGATAAATATATCCATTTTGATTCCTATAATACTTATTTTCTCTTAAAGTGATTTAGATTACAATGTCAAGAAATCATTTTTATTCCTTTTTTCTTAACCTCATTGATAGCCATATGCAAAAAAATTTAAATTTTATCTACTTTATTTTATCTTTATTAGATAAATTTTATTATTTTTCTTTAATTTGAAAAGAAGGCATACAGAACTATAAAGTAATTTCATTCGTTCTTTCTCTAACCATGACAGCTACACTATGAGTTCTACCTTTTTAGACCCAGTAAACCTGGCACTTATAATGGGAAAAAATAAATTGCCTCATGTCAAAACTCATGGCTGTTGCCTTTTATTCTTGATCAGTTGTGTATGGGTGTTCCGTCTTATTCCTCATTTCATAGTAAATGAGAACAAGTTTAGAGTCTTATCTTCCTTGTTCTTTAGTAATTCAATTTATTTCTTATGCCTTTAGTTCTCTTTGTTTCCTTTCTGTTACTTTAATCCACTAAGTATTTGACTAATCTAATTTTTATTCCCATTTACAGAGGCAGGCTTCATGAGTTGTACTGTAGTTCTCTTATACCTGAATTCTCTGTCCTCCTGGACTCATTACTGGTATATTTACTGATCCTTAATTTACTGATCCTTAATATAATATATTATATAATATATAACATAATATATAATATATATAATTATATATATTATGTTATATATAATTTTATATATATGTGTGTGTGTATATATATATATAGAGAGAGAGAGAGAGAGAGAGACTCGTTTGTTACTTCAATGTACATTTAAACTCTCCACCAATCACTGGCTGGATTGGTCACACATTTCAACTCATTTTGAACCTGAACTAATGCTCCTTATATGCCATATGTTCTTTTCCATGAGGATTGCCCGCGAAGTTAAGAATTCCTCTGTTATTTTTCCTAAATAGAAATCTGCTGCCTATTTCTATTCAATTTTCCTGATCCTGCAAGTTTCCCATTCTTATACCATTTTTCCTATACAGATCATTGCTTCTGTTACAAAAAATGTCAGCTTTAATCAGTTAAATAAATATAGAAGAAAATATAGGGAGTAGAGAAAAATTACTGGGAAGAAAACCATAGATAGGAATAAAAAAGACAAAGATAATTTTTGAAGATTCATGATCATAACATAATATAAAAACTGTTGCTGAAGATTTGCCTTCTTTCCCCTTGTGGGAAGGGTGTGGCTCAAGTGGTAGAGTGCATGCTTGGCACCCAACAGTTCTAGATTGGATTCCAGGTACCTCCTCCTAGTGGAAACCAATGAAGAAATCTAATTACCTCCCCTTCAGAAAACAAACAATACTAGCAAAACGTGTGCTTTCATTTCCTCCACAGATCTGTCTCCTCCTTAAAAAAAAAAAAAAAAAAAAAAAAAAAGAATTGCTTTCTTTTCCAAACTGCATATGAAACATTACTTTTTAAAATGCCTTTTGCTTTAGTTTATGTAGTGGACTGAATGGTGGCCCCCCAACACCATGTATTCACATCCTAATTCCCAGAGCCTGTGAAGGTTACCTCATTTGTCCTGGACTGTCTGAGGGGGTGCTAAATCCAAAAGAGCGTCCCTATAAGAATGAGGTAATTTCCTTATTGGAAGCCAAACTTACAAAACATTCTATTGAAGGGTGTATAAAAAGGTTTTCTAAATCACACACACACACACACAAATCTGTGTAGTACACACATATGATAAAAATGGCTTATTAGCTTTTTTTTGCATTAACAAATAATTTAAATAAATTATTACAAGGTCATTTTAAGCAAATATAAAAACATCAATTTCTAGCAAGGAATACAGAGTATTATAACCACAAGTTTTGCTAATTTATTTAAAGCTAACACAGCAGGGTCATTTTCTGTGAACTTTCAACCCTGGGACATTACCTTGTTGCCCTGAAAGAAGCATCTAGACCTGTTGACAAATAACCCTGGGGGGACTATGCTGTTAGAATCATAAGTAATGGTAACAGCTGTTAGAATGAAGGCTGTGAATGCAAATGAATGAGGAGAGGATATAAACAAGAACAAAATACACACCCTAGGTCAGGAAAAGAAAGTGTCAGTTCAAAATTAGAAGTCTCAAACTGACTCTGAGTTATTCCTACCTGACATGTTTGAATCTACAAACTTAGCTCCAAGAACTACCTTTTCAGAAAGCAAATCTTTTCCAAAATATATATTTTTAAAATAGTGCGTACTTTAAAACATTTCATAGATATGAGAAAATATTAGCAAAAAAGTTTAAGCAAAACATCAAATTTGTTACACATGCTTTCTATATATGCATCAGTAAATGTTAAAAGAAAAAAGTACCTTGAGCTTATGTGAAAGTGATTGCATTTGCTTTTAGAAAGAATGTATTTGAAAAAGGGAAATTTTAAATTGTAGTACATATACTTGGAGGAGTCATTATCTTGATGAGACAGTGAAAGCCTCTTATATCCATAAAACTAAAATACTAAAAGATGAAAAGTACTAATTTCAAAATTTTGGCATTTTTTTGGTCACACAGATGACTTTCTGGCTTCCTAGCTCCCTCTCTTTTTGTTTCTTTCTCTCACTTGCAGCCATGTATCTGTGTGTACCTGCATGCGTGTGCGTGTGCACACACACACACACACACATACACACACACACACACACTTTGAGAAACATGTAGATAATCTAGAAATGGTTATACCCAACTGGTGTATGGATGTGTGAATACCCAAGGTGTGGTGTGTGTGTGTATGTGTTGTGTATGTGTATGTGGTGTGTGTTTGTGCTTAGTATATAAATCAATTATGAAAAATATATTAGAAAGATATATTAAATCCTGTATTGTGAGCACATTGATGAATGTGAAATGTGAAGGATAAGCATGCAAACAAAAAAAATAGAGGAAAATAAGATAGAACACAAGCTAGGTTTTGAATAGATGTATGTTGATAAAATTTATTTAGGGGTATTAGAGAGTAGATTTATATGATGTGATTTTCAGAGTATATTTAATTTAGAACTCCAAAAATTCAGAAATTAATCACCTAGTGACAATTTCTATGCTGGCATCCCACAATTTTCAAATTCAACAGATTCAAATGCTTCATCATTTTACAATATAACTTCCATTCTTTTAAAGATTTTCTATTTTTATAGTGACACCAGTTGTCCAAGCTATAAATTGTCCTAACCTAAATTCTGTATCTCACCATCATCTTTTTTCACCTGGATTACTATTGCCATCCAACTGCTATCCAAGACCTCCTTTTAATCTTTTTTTTTTTTTCTTGCCCAGATAGTTGATTTTAAAGCAGCACTATAACATATTAGCGTTAATGGAGACTAAGTTCTATGAAGCAAGGTACTTGATCTGTCTTGCTCACTACTGTATCATAAGCAGCTAAAACAGTGCCCAGAGCAAAATAGACACTCAATTCTTATTTACTGGATGTACAGTTTGCTAGGTAGCTTCTAAAATGCTTTCCCTCCCTCCATAATTCCAATCCCTGGTATTCTTAGCCTTGTATAATCACATCCCTTTTCTCAGAATACCTTAAGTTTGAATAGATGTATTTTTCTTTACTAGATTATAAGAAATACTGACTTACATCTTGCTACCAGTCTCTTTCTGTCTTTGACGAAGCAAGTTACCATGTTGAAGAGATAAGGATTCTGATCACCAATTCCAACATGGTGGTGGAGTGCCCACACCACCAAGCAATTCTGGGACACCAGCTGGGTGTCTTACAATTCAACTCAATTCTAACATTATCTACCAGGAGATAGTACCAGATTCCACAGGTTAAAGGCTTAGTCCCATAAGACTGCTTCCCTCCACTTCAGATGCTAATGGCAAGGACAGGTTGTTAGTTCTATTTCTGATTGGCTGGCTATAAGTCAGAGGTTCCCATAAATCCTTCTTCGGGTCCGATTAATTTGATAGAGCAGCTCACAGGACTCAGGAAAACAGTTTCCTCACTAGATTCCTGGTTTGTGAAAAAGGGCATCAAAGGATATGTATCAACAGCTAGTTTAAGAGACACATAGGGTGAGATTCTGAAAAAAAGAGCTTCTGTTCTTATGGAATTTGGTGCCTGGCATGGTGCATGTGGAAGCCTTCTGATTCACTGACCTAATAACTCTCTGAAACTTCTCCTTTTGGGTGTTTATGGTATTTTACTGCATAGACATTAAATCATTAATTACATTATCTGCAATTGGTGATTGATTCAAACTCCAGCCCCTCTCTCCTCCCTGGAAAGCATGGAGTGGGGCTGAAAGATCTAACTCTGTACTCAAATTTGGTTTCCTTGAAAGCCAGCCACCCTCTCCTGCCCCACCACCCTCCACTAGTCACCTTATTAACATAAACTCAGTTGAGGTTGAAAGAGAATTATTATAAATAGCAAGACACTCATTGCACTTTTATGGCTCCAAAGCTTTTTAGGAACTGAGGTCAAGAGACCAAATATAATAAAAAACAAAAGGAGCTTTCATTACTCTTATTGCTTAGGAAAATCTCAAGGGTTTATAGAGCTATGAGCCAGGGACCAAGGATTAAGACCAAATATGAAATATATTTTGGTCATCTTAGTGTCCAAATACGTTTCTTATAAATCACAATATTACAGGAGGCTATTTAGGAGAAAAACAAATTTTCCTCTACCTTTCTAGGTTCTTAACTGAGACAAACCCCTATAATAAAATGACAGAGTAACAAGAGAAAACAGAAGTTTAATAAGATGTATACCTCCTATATACATGGTAGAGCCCAAGGCAAATAAATAAGTCTCTAAAGTGGTCCAAGCCATTACTTTAAATAACGTCTTTGGCTAAAACAAAACTAAACAAAAAAAGATGTTGAGAGTGGGGGGAGAGGGTGTGGGGAGAGTTATGGGAGGTTACTAAGAAAAGAACAATAAACAATTGTTATTCTTGTTATACAGATTTAAATCTGTACCTTCTCCATTGATAAGAGTTTTTAGAGATTTAGTCATCCTCCACTTCCTGGTACAGATAGGAAGACACCCTTACAAATGAATTTTTCCTTATAAATGTAAATATCTCTTACAAAAGGGTAACTTCTACTTAGTATTCAGAGCTTTTCCTGTGTTTGCTGTTTCTTAGAAATAATTGATTCAAATAACCTTTATGCCAAGCAGGCATAGTTCAGGGGTGGTATATTCCAATCTTCAAGGCCAATAGTGCAAACAAACAAACAAACAAACAAACAAACAAAAAAACCTGAAAGCAAGTTCCCAGCCAACAGAGTGCTAGAAAGTTAGGCGTACAGGCCAGAAACCTAAACTGCATCTGTGACAACCATGTAAGAAATCTTCGAAGAAAACCTTCAGTAAACATAGTGAGAGAAAAATTCAGTGAATGTAATAATGCATTATTTTCCCATAACTTTAAGGATTCCTTTTTTTATATTTTCCCTGGATAATTTTACCCAAAGGACATAAAGTCTACCATGTTGTAAAATAAAGCTCAGTTACTTGTTAGGATGACAACTTCAGCAAAATTTCCACCTTCTCTCTATTTTCTCCCTGATTAAATAAAAACCCACAGTGCTTTTCATCTGATTTTATTAAGTGTAAAGAGGGATATATTTCACAGAGGCAATGTATAAATGATAAAATATCCTCTTATACCTGCCCTTGATGTTGAAGAGTTTTTGCATATATGTGCAGAAGAGGAATAGTAATATTTTAAAACATGTAAAATACTTCTTTATTGTTATATAACACATTTATAATAATCTTGATTTACTCTCCTCTCAGATTGTAATGACCTAATATTCACAGGAAATAACTTTGAAATATATTTTAATCATGATGAATGTATTCTTTTTTAAATTCTGTCTCAGATCAATTGATATTTTGCTTTTCTGCTTGAATACCTATAAGTATAGCTGGTTTTATTTGCTAAGAACAAATTTTGGATAAAATCATGAGACATTTATTTTTCCACTAACTGACAGTCCAAGTCATAATTTCTCAGCAAATTCTTCTCAGTCTCAATTCAACAACTGACAATCAGTGAAGAAACCAATACACATAGTTGAACAAATTTTTCAGTGTTGTTTTCAATGAAAACAAGACATCCTTCATTTATTTGAACGTCCCTTGAACTTTGAAACTAGTATTTTTGATTGCATATTGTGATTTATGGAAAAACTTTAAAAAGAAATACAATAATGAAAGTAAAATTCTCTTTGGAAAATGAGCTACAAAATAATTTTTGAACAGAAAAAATGATGTTGAGAAATTCAGAAACCAAAAAAATGTTACACCCTGTTGACCTAAAGCCAATAAATTGCTAAATATTTCTCCAGCAAAGATGGGTTCATTCAGAATCGGCAGTGAATTGCAATTTGGGGTCTTCAACCATGGAAAGCCATGTGCAAGTCCCCACATAGCAAGGGACACACTCTTTTATAGAGGGGAAAGGGAGGTTGGGAGGGCTACAGTAAACGAAGAGTCCATGTCTTTTATTGGCTGAATCCTTGTCAGGAAAGAAGAGGAGTCTCTTCTTCCTGTTGGTTCTACTATCATTTCAGGGCATGAGAGCTCCTCCTTTTGGTTTCTTCTGTTTATTACTTTTTAAAAACCCAGTATAACTAAAGATATTATTCTTACCCATTTACACAATGGAGACTATCTCAGTTAAGCTGGAGTCTCAATATTAGTAAATATAGGTTGTTTAATATATTTTACATTAAAAATAAATAAGAACAGCTTATTTGGATAAAACTCTTTATAATGAAAAGGAGTTTTTGCCTGAACTGGGCCTATGAGTGCAATATCTTCAAATAAGTTTCTTCTCACACAAAACACAGTATACGATACAACTGCTTACAAAAATCAAGAGTTTAAAACTTTCACACACTATTTTGAATTTTCATTTTTGTAAGTAAAAGGCATTATTTTATTTGTGAAACATTTCTTCTTGTTTATTAGTATTTGACATAAGAAAAATGAAAATTTAATATTTATAAATTTTAGAATCTCTGATTCTAAATATTCAATATTAAATATTCTGTGTAAATAATGTTTGAACATCTTCAATATATCCAACAAATAATCATTCATAATTTTATTAAAAGACTTTAGGGACAGGTATCTAACATACATTCTGGGGCAGTTTACTGATGTTTGTATAATTCTGTTGGCAAAATACTACTTTTTATAATCCTCTATAGTTTCCCCTCATTAATTCTTTTTCTGTCCTATGAATTCTTACATAGAAATGAATACAGTACCTTTTATATGATAGTTTATAATATAAATGCAGAATACTACAAGAAAATCTTTAGTTTAACTGTTCCCACTTTTGTGAGCCATGCTATATAGCTGTTAGCTTTCATTTTATTTTATATTTACTTTTATTTATATAATTTTAAAAAATATGCTTAATAGAACTGAATGCAGTTTTCTAAGTCTAGGGAACTTACAATAGCGTGACTATATGTTCCTTAATTCACCATGATCTATCTGAAATTATCTGCAAAATATTATTTTCATGAATATTTCTTCTGCAGATAAAGTGTGTAATTTTCACCAGACTCCAAAAATATCAGAAGCGCCTTTATTTTACTACTTTATAAGACAGTAATCAGTACCTTTTAGATACTTACTACCTTTTAGATACACTAGCAAAAAAGAAACAGAGACAATATGAACCCATTTGCTTTCTTGGATCTTACATTAACAACAAAGCATGATTTTTTAAAAAATTTTTTACAAAAAATTAGACTGTCTAAAGTTACATGAATAAATACAGCCAATTCCCATTATTGGAGATAGTGTATTTGCACGTTTTCCTGCTTGCTAAAATTTATTTTAACCCCAAATTAATACTTGTGGCACTTTCACTGCATGCCATTCATTCATTTGTGCACAACAGTGAAAATTTGCATCATCTGATATGCAAGTTCCCAGCAGAGGCTGAAGAAGGTGATTCTCTGCCTTCTGATTTCAGCTCTCATACTGTAAACAGTATGTGTTCTTTCCAACGTCTATTTCGTGCCAGACTTTTTCACATTTTGGTGGGGTTTTTTGTTGTTTTTGTTGTTGTTGTCAGCAATTTCATTTTTAAAAATAATCCTGACAGTGCTGATGTGCTGTCTAGTCTTCTTAATGGAAAGAAGGCTGTGATGGGCCTTATGGAGAAAACATTTGTGAGATTAGTTTTATTCAGGCATGCATTATAGTGCTATTATTTTAATGTTAAAGGGTCAATAATATATTATTGTATGTAATAATAGTCAGTAATAAAGTAAGTTGTCCTTAAACAGAAACACATATAAAACAAAGTAATATATTCATCAATAGATGGAAATGTAACCAGAAGCTCACAGGAAACTAACTCGCCTGTATTTTATCTAGGAGTAATTGTTCAGTATTCACTAATTCAGTGTTTCCAGCAACTTTACAGAACATGAGTATTGACCAACATGAATAAGTAGCATTGACTGAATAAATATATATATGTTAAAATGAAATTATTTTAAATATTTATCACATACCATTTTACCTCTCTTTTTTTTTCCTTCTTTTTAAATTTTTTCAGAAATTGCTGTTTTGGAACTAAATGTAAGACCTTGACATGATCCCATTAAATTTTTGCCCATTCTCCCAGCCTATCAGAAACTTTCTAGTAGAGAGTCATAACTCTTTGTTTTATATACCTGATTAAAACTTCGTCTAAGTGTGGTGACTGTATTTTCCAATAATGTCTAAAATGATATCATTAAGAATATCATCAGTTTGTCTGAAGGGCAAATAAATTATTTAATTCAAAATATTTATTAAAATTCTGTTTCAAAGTATTTTTCCATTTACTTTTGAAGGTATAAAGATAAATAAAGCCAGGAGTCTTATTTATCAAAGGCTTTGCAGTCAAGTTGAAAGAAATGAGAAAGATGAGATGCATTATTGTTTAATGGAAGAAAAGTACACATTTTATAGTCAGAAAAGTGAAGTTCAAATGACAGTTCTGTAACTTACTATCTGCATGATTTGGGTCAAATTAATTTAATGTTTGCGAACTTTAGGTTCCTCAGCTATAAAATACATATAATATCTGTCCAATGCAACCACAGTCAGCATTAAATGAGTTCATATAGGGAAAGGCCGCTTGTAAAGTGCTAGAAAATTGTACTATTGCTTTTAAAAAGGCAAGTTCACAAGGATCTTTAATGCATCAAAGATAGCATGAGTTTTTAAGATGAATATATAGTGTTTCAACATCATATGGCTTATTTTCACTTAGATAATTGTAAATGGTCAAATCCATGATGCCTCTGTCACTGGAGATAACATAAGAGGTTTCTCTACAAAGGGTAAGAGAGTAGTAGAATAGTAAGATAAAAAAAAAAGCCTCATTTTGAACATTATAGATATAATATAGATCTTTGTTAATGATTTTGTAGTCCCTAAAGAGAAGTAATAGGTTTTTAAGTTGAGTTATAAGAAGTTAAGTCTAAGAAATGTATAGGATGAACTGAAATAAGAAGATGCTAAAGGATGGGGGAGAAAATATATATTAGCTCAAGGACAAGGTGATTTGAGGCTAAGTTAAGATAGTGGTAACTTTAATAAGAATAAAAGAAAAAAGAAGTTGTATATTTATGCAATGGAATAATACTCAGTGATGAAAAAGAATGATGCCATTTGCAGCAACATGGATGGACCTGGAGATCGTCATTCTAAGTTAGATAAGCCAGAAAGAGAAAGAAAAATGCCATACAGCATCACTCACATGTGGAGTCTAAAAAAATGAAAGAAGGAAGAAGGGAAGAAAGGAAGAAAGAAAGGAAGAAAGGAAGGAAGAAAGAGAGAAAGGAAAGAAAGAAAAGAGAAGGAAGGAAAGAAAGAAAGAAGGAAGGAAAGAAAGAAAGAAAGAAAGAAAGAAGAAAGAAAGAAAGAAAGAAAGAAAGAAAGAAAGAAAGAAAGAAAGAAAGAAAGAAAGAAAGAAAGAAAGAAAGAAAGAAAGGAAAAAGAGGACACTCATGAACTCATCTCCAAAACAGAAACACAGAAACAGACTTGCAGATATAGTAAACAATCTTATGGTTACCAGGGAAAAGGGGGTGGGAAGAGATAAATCTGGGAGTCTGAGATTCGCAAAGGTTAACCACTATATATAAAAATAGATTAAAAAGACCACATTTCTTCTGTATAGCACAAGGAACTATATTCAATATCTTGTAATAACCTTTAATGAAAATGAATATATAAATTAAGCTCAGACATAGTGAGCTTAATTTTACCCTCAAAAATCTGTCATTCAGATGGGAGTTTGATAGCAGGTAAATATTACCATTTTTATTTGTGAAAACATCATACATGTGTTTATTTTTTCCATATTGTGTCTTATAGCTATCTCTATCTCTTCTTTAATTCATAAAATGTTTTATACTATACTTCCCTCCTTTTATTTTCCTTAACATGGTAAAATAAGGAGTTAATATAGAAACTCCCAGGGAGTAACAGGGACATCAGTCTGTATAATGAGCTTTCATTTTCTGTGATTAAAAAAAAATGATTTAACTAATAAAACTCAGTGTCTGCTATATAACAGATGTTTCATGTGTGCTGTGAATAATTAAATGGATGAATTAGTGAATTTAAGTAGCTGGCTGTTAATTCCTGGACAGAAAGAAGAAAGGGAAAGAAAGACATATAAGAAAAGGGAAAGGAGAGCTCAAGATTAAAGAGGGGAAGGCATCCAACATAATTGCATTGCTTTTCTTTTCAAATAAATATAAGAATTATATTCAGTTTAAAAAGTGATAGAAAACACTCTTGTCCCATGTGTATGTTGCCTGTTAAGAAGCTATGAGCTATATAACAATTGTGGTTATAACTTAAAAAAATATTTTAGCTCATTTCAAGTCAGATTTCTTTGATCTGAATTGCATTCTAGCTATCTTCAATTCAAGTTTCTATTGGGTATTGGCATGGATATTTATTCAAAAGTTGCCTTTTGGCTTAACAAAATGAAAAAGAAAGAATGATTATTAATTTGTTGTTATTTTTGTAATTATGTAATCATTCAGCTACACTGTTTGGGGAAATATGTGAATTTAATAATAAATATAGCACTAATTTCTTGGATTATATGAAAATTGTGGGAAATGACTAAAAAAGATAAGAATATATAAAAAAATGCTTTTCATTTTATTTTCAAGAATTTGTAGTCCACAGAGTGGTAAACCGTTTACTTGTAAAAGATGTTTATACATAATTTTAGCTAGAGTTTAGGCATCAAGTTTAATTGGAATATTTGTGGAAGATATAATGAATGTTGTGGCTTATAAATCTCTGAGGATTGCTATGGGCTTACATGGAATCCTTCTGGCTATGAATCATTATTATGGTTCAGTGATGCTATTAAGAAAAAAGAAAGGGGAAGGGTAATTTATACATTTTTAACATTTTTATCAGAATTGTTCTAAGCTGTATAGCACATATGTCTAGCACAGAATCATAAAGAAGGAAACTAACATTTCTGGTAGGGATGTGAATCATATCACACAATATCTTCATTTCAAATATTTATAATTAGAATAACAGTAAAAGGAAGTAGATATGACAGATACATCAAAAAGCTCTGCTTTAACATTTATGAATCTCATTTGGAAACAGACATCTAGTCAATCACGCATCTCTGGGGCTCCTCAGCTCTTGCTAACTCGAGGTAAGACAATTATGTGTCACGTTTCATCCATTCATTACAATACAGAAGTTACATATGCCATAATGCAATTTAATAGTTCCAAATATTGCCCAAGGTATAAAAATGTTTAAGACTAAGACCTAATTGTTTATTAATATATACTTCATTTACATAACAAAAACATATACTGCCTATGCCAAGTTAGTTATCAAAATAGGCACAATAAGAAGACTAAGAGGAAAAGTAACAAACTAGAAAGTGTTGAAAATTATGTCCACACAAAAATGAGCATGTAAATGTTGATAGCAACATCATTCAGATTAGCCAAAAGCTAGAAACAACCCAAGTGTCTATCAACAACTGATGAATGGAAAAAAAGTCTACATCCATAAAATATACTATTTCTACTACAAAAACAGTGAAGTACTGATACAAGCTACAACATGGAAGAACCTTGAGAACATTAGAGTAAGTGAAAGGAGCCAATTACAAAAGACCATATATTATATTATTCTATTCAAATGAAATATCCGGAATAGGAAATCTATAGCTACAGAAAGGAACCGAGTGAGTAAAAAGTGTATATTTAGGTGGCCTTCTTTTCTTTTTAGATATTCATTAGGAACTCAATACCAAATGACTGTGTCAGTGTCTTATCTGTGTCATCTTGCTCCCAAACACTCTACTGGAAATCAGGTAAATAATTGATTTTTTTCCTTCAGTCTTTTGTTTTTCTGTATTCTTATTTTAACTTCCGAATGTATTTATTAAAACTTATTTTCTAGAGAAATATATTAATTTTGTTCCTGTATCTTTTGTTGATGTTGCTTAAAATCCTCACTTCATGTTTCTTAACTTCTTGCTGTATTTCTAGTATGTTATATTAGAAGTTTTAAAATACTTTATAATTTTACTGTAAAAATACTTTATCATTTGGTTGTCTGGCATAGTGATATTTAATGCAGTCAAAATTATCTAAATAGCACACTGCTTCAGTTGCCCAGGTATAACTTAAGAACAAAATCTTACCTTTTTGGTAGTCAAGGCTATTTGCAGAAAAATGAAAATTGTCGTTTTAATTTTAAAGCCTTATTGTTGTAGTCACTAAAAGAGGAAGTTTTTTGAGTTTTTTGAGTGATTAGCAATATTTCATTTTAGCATTAAATTTTATTTTACTTGTTTTTGTAATATATAGTATTATTAAATTTGAGAAATAATATGCTCTGTAAAGCATAATTAAATGATCTTTCTATGGTGCCTAGACTATCTTGATCAGATTTTGGGTAGAAGTGAGAGCTAAAATTTAGGTACGCGTTCCTGAAAAATAGAAAGGGGTGGGGAAGGTGAAACTTGCTAATTTTGAATGAGGGTACAATGAATAAAATATTTTAGAAAATTAGGGTCTATATTTTTAAAAATTAAGAACCCAATGAATTAGCGATGAGGTTTAACCTATTATAATGACTGTTTACTTCTCACTGTTTTACATTTTGTGAGGCTTCGGTGACTCATTGCTGTATAAACTGATGATAAAGATGAATAACTCTCTGGGAGGGCCAGCTAAAAACTTCTATTTCTATTTCTTTAGGAAAGAAAAGTCTCGCTTTCATTTCATTAGCGTAATGACTGTAATAGACAGCCAGCTCTGGAAAAGAATTATTTGGGAGCAGGGGTGGTTCAAGATTAACCACTAGGGAAAACCATGTTTCCTGTCACATCTTCAGTCATCCTTATGGTCTCTGAACAGATATGATCATTTCTTGTCCTTTTTTTTTTTTTTCTTGGAAGGAAATTTAAAGTAATTAGGGTAATTTATACACAAAACTCTATTGCCCAAAATCTTATATCATGGAGCTTGAAAATGGCTATGGTTTCACAGGTGATATTATTAAAACAGTGATAGAGAGCATAAAGTTTAAATGCACAGGCTGTGCAGTCATGCATGCTGACTTTATTAGGAATATATCTCCTCCACTACATGTTGTGAAGCTTGAGAAAAGTTATTTAAATGTCCCCGAGCCTCCATTTGTAAAACTGGAATGAACTTGAAAGAGTTGTTGAGAGAAACAGCAATTAATCCATATAAAGTCCTTGGTGCAAAACTTGCAATAGAATAAGAATATCTTACTATTAAGACACATTTCATCTAACTGCCTCAAATGACACTGGGCATATGGTCTTCAGTTAGGAGGACTGCACACATGTCTTAAATGCCACTCTAGATTGAAAATAAAAAAATAAGTAAAAAAATTTTAAAAATAGTAAAATCTATAGCATAAAACCTCTGAGCATCTCTATTGGTTTCAGTTGGGTAAATGTATGAAACTTTAGCTTGAGTCACTTCCAGTAAATGGTACTGTCAGCTGACAACATCATGATCACTCCTCCTAATCCCCACACACCTGCAAGTTTTGCGCCCAAACTAAACACCCACACTATCTATTGCTTGATTACATTTTTCTTAATTAAGTGGTATGCACAGCTTGCATTTTCAGTTAACACAGCAAAAGAAGCCTGCCTTCTCGAAAGTCATTTTTTATGAGTTGGGGCCCCATCATTTTCATATGGCAATTCATTAAGTACTTAATAAAACTGTGCTTTATTATAGCAAAGTCTGGTTGCATGAGTCTAGTTACAGATATGTCAGCATTTTTGTTACTAACTCCTTTTTATCTTCTCAATAATTGTTCTATAAAAATTTGCTTTGGGTACAAATTTTGAAATGCTATGAATTACAATAATAAGCTGTGCTTTAGCTATAAAAATAATTTTAGTATGACCCTAAGTATACGAGACGGTTAGCTGAATTATTTTCTTACCCCTTCTCCAGGAGTATTGTTTACTTAACATCAAAATACGTAGTTTATCTGACTATACGTTAATGATATTGCTTATGTTGACAGATGCTCTTAATTCTTCTGACTGAAAGGTTACATCCCCAATGAGAATATTCTCCTAAAGAAGACTGGATTTTCAAATACAGCATAAATGTAGGATTATAATTATATCCTGAATTGGCAAGTGTTTATATACCCTTATGATTATATGGTTCTTCTTAAAATACATTATATAGGGAAATATTGTTATAGCAATGTTTTCAAATAAAAATCCAAAACACAATAATTAAGTTTACTACATTGCAAGAATTACAACCCAAACGAGTTCAGAAACTTGAGTTGTCAAAAATGCTCTGTAAAATAGTTACCTAAAAGTTATTGAGTGTTCCAAATTGTTAAATACACAAAAGATTGTCTCTGGTGTCCTGGTTTTTACAGTGCTATAAAGTGATTCAAAATGTACAAAAATTAACTATCTAATATAAATATTTATTAAGATGTACTTTAATCTAGTTTGTCAGTATAAGCATTTTAGTAATGGAATTTTTAAAGTGAGTTTTTAACTAGGTCGATTAGGAAGCAAAAAATACATTTAAATGACAAGTTAGTTTAAAATAAAATCCTTGCTACTCTTTTGAAGCAGCTGAACCAAAGTGCTAAATTTTTCTTCAAGGGTGGTTAATTTTGGAAAAAGGTGAAACACAATAGGAGAGTAAATTATCCAGAACCTTTTAGAATGTGTGTATGATTTCCCTCTTCTGTGTAAGGCCACCGACTGTAATCAGATATACATGAAAACAAAATATGTTGATTGTGCACATTGAGAAGTCTAATGAAACACAGAACAGCATAGCAAAACTAGTGGTAACATCCAACAGAATAATATATACAAGCACAGGTGAGTTTAAGAGGTACTTCTGCCACGGGAACTCAGGAAACATGTAATCATACTCATAAGAGAAAGAACTGGACAAAATATATAGATGGAGAAAATGTATATGATTAATAAGAGATTTTGAGAAATTACAAAAAATTTCAATCCCTGGGTCTTTTCTCCAAACCAAGTTTTTAAATATATAATTCAATGCAATAGATTCAGCTGTAAAAATTTTGTATAAGTGCAATCAGCCAGTAATCATATGTTTACTCTATGGGTGTTTGAGCCAAGCGCTTTTGATTTGTAATAGTTAGTAGGTGTTTATAACTCTGCAGGACAGAGGGACATGGTGTGCAACTTAAGAGACTGGCCCTTATCTCTATACTTACTAGTAATTTTGACTTTTTAATAACATATTTCAATGAAATTTGGACTGAAAATTATCAAATAGACAGAGATAAAATCTTAGGAAACTACACATATATCTGTATTCGGATATTAAAAGCGTATGTAAAAAGCCTAAAGGAATAATACATTTATTTTGCAATACCTTTTCAAAGCCTTTAGTTTGCTTTGGTTATCCAACAACTATTCAATAGCTAAATAATATTAGTAATATAAATTTAATAAAAAGAAACAAAAAGACTAAAGTATATAAAACATTCCAGTAAATATCAGAAATTATCAAACATAATATAAAATTATTTGATGAAAAGCAATTTGAACAATTTTAAGATTTCAAGGTAGGGAATGTGTATTCCTTCCTTTACTTGAAAATTATTGAAAACAAAGCGAAAAAATAAAGAAAATTCTATATGCGATACTAGGAGAGAACTGTCAAGATAAAGCACAGTAGTTGGAAGTGAACAGTGTGTTCGGTGCCTGAAATCTTTGCTTCCTGGAGAGGGAGGTCTCAATTAGAAACAAGCCGGCTTTCCCTGAAGGACTCCTGAAATATATAGAAAGTGGTTGCATAAACTACTTTGGAAGACAGGGGTGAGAACAGGCAGTAAAAGGTAAGAGGCTGATCTAAAGCCTGCAGAGAGAGTTAAATCAGGTCACCAGAAAGCTGTAACAACTCCGGAACACAAATATCTTCACTGTCCGTTCATCCAAAGAATCAGGAAGTATATAAACTGGAGAAACTGAAGCAAAAATCCTGGATTGGGAGGCATAGACACAGTACATGGCAGAAGTAGACTATGAGAGAGAAAGCAGGATATTAAATAAAAAGCGGCTCAATTAATAATGAGAACAAAACAGGACTAATTTCCTCTATTCAGTCACTTCAAGGATTTTTTTCCTGGAAAAAATTAGAGTCTTAGAGAGAAAGTCTCTGGACACTGACTTTTAGGATGACTCCAGAAATATTTCTTACTCCTTGACCATCTTATGTTCAATTCCACATGATAAGCAAAACTTTTCTTATCAAAACTTTCACTCATCCTTTTAGTACTTAATTTTTAAATGTAAAAGACCAAAAAGGGATCAGTAGAATTTGTTGAAAGCCTCCACTAGGAAAGACAGAAGTCAAACAAAACAAAACAAAAATAATAGTAAGGAGAAGAAAAGAAGTAAATGCAGTGAAATAAAGTGTCAAAAATGTAAACTCTAATTAACATCCTCAAAGAGAATAACTATTGCCCCCATAACACACAAGAAAAAGATTGCAAAAAACCTACTGAATACAAGAAAATAAAAGCTATGAGAGTCAAAATAAATAATTTAATAGAAGAGTTGGAAAATTGAATTGATGAAATCATTTTGAGGCACAGAAAACAAATTAATTCAGGACACTTGAGCTCCAGCCAACAGCATTTTCTGAAAGAAAGAATACGTAAAATGAAGAGAAAATATTCAAATCATGAACCAGGAAAAATTTTTTTTCAACTGTAGGTAATCATTTCAAGAGTGAAAGGGCCCATACAGGACCTAGAGAGAAATAAACGAAAGGCCCAGACCAAGGTACATGTCAGTGTGAATTTTCAGAACATCAGAAGTAGAGTGAAGATTCTAAATCCTTTCAGAATGAAAGAAAAATTATCCAAGGATTAGAAATAAATCACAACATCTTAATATCAATCAGAAAAGAGGATAAGATTAAGGAGCCATAGTTTCAAAATTCTCAGTGGACATAATTTATAATGGAGATTTCTATTCCAATCAAGTGGAGGTAGAGAATGTCATAATTTTCTGATGAACAAGAACTTTAAAGATATTTCCCATAGATTCATTTTTACAAATCAACTGAGGATTATTTTTCACCAAAACAAATATAAATCAAGAAAAAGGGGGAGATGCTGCTCCATGAATGGGAAAGTACTGGGAAAGAAAAGAAGTCGGACCTATAAAAAGAATATGAAAAGGAATATATGTATGACTGAAACATTATGCTGTACACCAGAAATTGACAGAACATTGTAACTGACTATACGTCAATAAATAAAATAAAATAAAATAAAATATGAAAATAAAAAAAAAAGAAAAGAAGAAGGATGTGGAGAGAGAGAAAGTAAAATACTACTAACTGTAGCCCAAATTTCAACACTTATTATGTGCAAAGAATAGAATTGATACTTTAAATAATTGTTTAAAAATACTTTAAATAATTTTCGACAACATAGATAAATCCCATAATTAAACAATTGAATGGGAGAAGCCAGCACAGAAGAGTACAAATTGTATTACTTGAACTTCTACAAAATTAAAAGGCAGGCCTCCCAACATGAAAATCTTTATTCTGGTAAACAAATCTAAACTTTAATAATGCAAAAGAGATTTGAAAATAATAAGGAACCAATATTTTAAAATTATAATTAGAGGACTTGACTTTTCAAACATAGAACTTTTTTTTTTCCCCAGAGGAAATGTTTGAGGTCACAATTAAGATTTTGGGTGCACGATTTAACACGCGAAGAAATAGGGTAATTTTCAGCACTGTGGATAAACTGCTTGCTGTGGCTGGAAATCATTCCAAGTCTTGTGTACCACTCTGTGAACATAAATGGTTACCTCTAATTGCATGAACCACCTTTCTAAAGATTAAGGAAGAAAAAGACTGTGTGCTCACAATTTTTCTTGGACTAATTTCTGCCTTATTAGCATACTTGTTTGCTCCAATTGCTAACCTTATTTGTACCTTGGAAACAGTTTCAATACTTTTCTTTTCAATTTCATTCAAACTCTGACCTTTCATTTAAAAAGCAATTGGTAGTAAGGAATGCTCCCCTGGCTCCAGAACAGACACACACGCACGCGCGCGCGCACACACACACACACAGCGCCACAGCTAAGGGGAAATTATTTAGCGTATACTTTGAATGTTTTTTTTTTTCCCTTAGTTTATATTAACTCTACACATTCTCATAGTTTTTCACCTCATATTTGTAAAAGAGGTGTTCATTTCAATTTAGGATAACCCTTTAACTGACTAACTTTCTTGCAGAGAAGATTATTTCTATTATTTTACATAATTATAAATATAAATTGTCTTTTAAAATATAATATTCATTTTTCACAGTAGCAATGGGCTACTAAAAGAGGCAAAAATCTCAGTGTATGAATAAATAAATGTTTACATGTTAATTGAGGTAGGCCCAACAGTGATCTTGCTCCTCTGGTTTTTTTTTTAACATCATGGCTAACCTTATTGAGAATTGCTTGCTCCTCTATTTTTGACACATAAATTTTAGTTAAAACAAAGTTAATCAATATACTTTAAATTTGTTTTTAAATTTACTAAGGATAAATATATATCTTTAAAAACTCATGTATATTGAGTTTTTACTTCTGCAATGTTCAATTGCCTTTTTAATGCATCTTTTCATGATTGTAGTTACCTTTTGTTAACCTGGGGACACTTTAATGTTAATATTACTTTGACAATTTTAGTAAAAATGCTCCAAAGTCAATAATATCTCTCAAGAATAAGATTATAGAAATGGAGAGCAATATATTAAATTGTGTGCTTTTCAATAATTCATAATTTCTTAAACACTCACATCCATCACCTCTGTTCAAAGAACAATTTGTCCTCATAACTTTGTTGGAAATATGCTTATTTGTTTAGACAAATGGGCATGCTCTGGGGTTCATTCTTTAGATTAAATGTACAATTGACATTATGATTTTTAAGAAGCAGCTGATGAAAAGGGTTGTATATGCAAGAGCTTGTTTGGTATATACAACAAAGGAGTTGCAATGTATAATATACAATAGTCATGATTCCTAGATTTTTTTGATATTAAGAATATATTTTTCAATAACCCAACTGCAATAATAAACTAAATTAAAAAACTAATTAATGCAAACAATTAGATTTTGACCCTCAAAAATCTGTCCCGCAAAAGAAAAAAAAAAGTGCATATCATCATTTAAACTAAGTAGTAACAATCAGTACCTATGATTACTCAGATATATAGTAGTTACTTTTTTAGAACAAAAAGGAAATGGTCTCATGCTGGAAAAACTTAGCTTCCCCATTCCTTACACATTTTTTAAATAAAAATAATGGTTTTTACATTAGTTTTTTTTCTTATGTAAACAGGGTTTCAATACATTAATAGAAATTATACAATATCCTCCAATGAATAACCCTGAAGATTTAAAGAGATCTGTGTTGTAGAATTTCATCTCTCCCTAACTGACTCACCCTTAGGTCAAGACCCTTAATGTCTCCATGCCTCTGGTTCTTCCTTAGTGATTTATAGACAAAAATTCAAATATATATCATAAGGATATTTTGAAAAATGTTACAACAAATTTTAGAAATATGAAACCCAAATAAACAATCAAAAATGAATAATTAAGCAATCCAAAATAGTTTTCTCAACTTTGAAAATAACCTTCGACATGTTCTTGAAAATGCTGAGTCAAAACTATAGGTGAGATATCCAAACAGCACACTTTATTTAAAAAATCTTTATGGACGTTGTTTCTTACATACATTTTTTCCTAGGATTTATTGCAAACCTAAAGATGAGTGAATTAAAATTTCCCTTATTCCAGGATAATGTACATTTTTATGCCTGAAGCTATTGGCTAAATATGTGACACATCTGTATTGCTGTAATTGCTGTTTTTAAGTCAAATGCCCTGAGCTCTTTACCGTTAAAATTACCACTTTGATATTAATAGATTCTCAAGCTAGTTTTTCATGTAGTTTAAAGAAAAGAATAAATGTAAATGCATCAAATTATAGATTAACTTGTGCTTCAGCTCTGAAAATGTGTTTGGAAGTTGCAAGGGATATGGAATTCGAGTTATTTGCAATTCCATCAAATTGATACATTTTATAGAGAATTCAGACTATTACTCTAGTTATCATCAAATCATTATGTTGGTTATTATTATTGAAATAGATAAAAGAATGTAACAAGGATCAGACTTGTTTCATAAACTCTTGAGGTATACTTTTCTTGTTGAAGCTTCCAGTATACTTTTCTTGTTGAAGCTTCCAATAACTACAATTTATATTTATTTTCTTTTTATTTTGAGGGAAAATTCTTGCTTGTGGTCTTCCTGTTTTTAGAATAGTTTTAATTCTCTTGATTCCATATCATAGATATTTTTCAAAGTTCATCGCCATCTATCAGTTATTCAAAACACAGAATGCCAAGACTTTATCATTTCTGGCAATGAGTCAGCCTTAGTTCAGTAGAGGCAGCATCACTACCTAAATTCAGTGTCAACCATGATTGCTCTCCAGCAACTGGTCACATTTTAAGGATGACATAAAAGGAAAAAAAAAATGCTAAGAAGCTCTGAAGTGCATTCTTAAGGGAAGATGGTAAAAAATTTTGATAGATTTTCTTTCCTCAAGGTGTTCACTCTGTGTAAAATAAGGGTGCTAAGTCATGGTGAGTATGTTGGTTCTGATTATAACCACTCCCACTCACTTGACAGTTTACAGTCAGATAAGAAATGAGGGGGAGGGAAATAGCTCAGTGATACAGTATATGCTTAGCATGCACGAAGTCCTGGGTTCTATCCCCAGTACCTCCATCGAAAAATAAATAAATAAACAAATAAACAAACCTAATTACACCCCCCCCAGAAAAGGTTAAAAACAAAAAGAAAGGAATGAGTGTAATACTCCTAGTCCATATAATGTGTTCCATTGAATTAATAGAGGTCAAGTTTGTTATCATAGAGGGTTCTTCCCTTTTTTACCGGACCCATATCACTACCCAGAGCCACTGAGTACATTCATTACATTTACGATTCAAAAGTATACAGGATAGAAAATGCTGTAGCTAGGAGTTGGCAAACTGAGGCCCCCTGGGCGCAATCCAGCTCATAAGCTGTTTTGTACAGCTCATGAACTAAAAATAATTTTTACACTTTAAAAGAGCTGCATAAATAAGCAAAAAGAAAAACAAACACAAAGAACAATGTGCACAAGAGAATTTAGGTGGCCTGAAAACCTAAAATATTTACTATAGTCCTGTAAGGAACACTTTGCTGGCTTCTCATAATAGTGTATTATTCACTCAAGATCTTTTTTTTTTTTTTCTTTTTTGCTTTGAATTACTCTCAGTTTTTTTTTTCTTTTTTTTTTTTACAGTTAATTGGTTTGGAAATAAAGGATGTGGTCAAAAATCCTTTCTATCTCTTTCTTTAAAAAGAGCTGAAGGAAAATTCGACCCATTTATTTTTATGTTTTTCCAGTTTACTTTCCTGGATCCTACCCTGTCTATCTTTAAGTTCCAATAAGCAAGGCAGACCCAAACCCACTCTGTGTGTGTGTGTATTTGTTTCCTGTGGAGATATATATATATATATATATATATACACTTTCATACATACACATAAATGCATATGTATTTTTAAGCTTTGGGAAGTAAAGGAGGTACATTCTCTCTCACTCAAGTTGTCTACTCCCTATAAATACTTTCATTAGTTGTAATTAGGAACAGAAAATATTCTTATTTCAAATGAGGAGGTTTTTCTTTCTATTCTTTCCTGATTCCATGCAGAAACTAGTGTCATGGACTAAGATGAACAAATCTATAATCAAATGTTGTGCTGAGTTGACTGGGGCTGTACTATGAAAGATGCTGTATGGTAAGGACTTTGACATCCATATGTTAAAGTACAGAGAAGAGAGGATATAAAATAACAAATATATCTATTATGAGTGTTGCTGTAAGAAATGGCTTACATACATTATTTCATTTATTTCTCTGGCTACATATGCAGGTATTATTATGCTTATTCAATACATGAAGAAATTGAGGTAAAGTCTGGTAAATGCTTTTAAATATCAACTCTTCCAAAGCAACAGCAACAACACAAAACCAAGAAATAAATAATGAAAAAAATGCAAAATATCTGAATAAATAAATGAAACAGCCTGGTAAATGGGGAAGAAAGGGAATCATAAAAAGGTATGTTCTTAAACTCTTATCACATGAATTTTCTGGCTGACATAGTTTCAGGTCATTAGACCTAAACACAGGGCACTATATTCAATACCTTGTAATGGACTATAATGAAAAAGAATTTGAAAAGGAATATATATATGTAAATGAATCACTATGATGTATGCCAGAAATTAACACAACATTGTATATCGACTATACTTCAATAAAAAAGTGAGTAAAGTAGAAAATCTACTCAAGAAATAGAAATCATACATAGTCAAGAATAATTGTACTTTTCTCTAGTACAGCATCTTAGGCCGACTTCCCTAGGAAATAAACTGTGAGGGAGATATTCGTGAGCAGGTCAGATGCGCAGGGTGCTCTTAGAACAGTACATGTAAAAGGCGAAGTGGGGCAGCTTTGAAAAGGGGGAGACACAGAACTGTGACTCAGCATCAGAAATGCTGGCCAATCCCACAAAGAACTCGAGCTAGGATGGTACTTTTGAGTTGGTGAGAGTTGAAATTAGAGGGCTAGGCTACTCTACGCTGTGCTACCAATCAGTGGGTTAAGGCAACCCCAGTTAGCTAGTGAGGGGCTGTAACTTTCCCCACAGAAGGACAAATTCCATGTAAGCACTCAGCTAAGAACCATCAGCAACCAGCACTCTGGCTGGGAATGCACCAAGTTCCTAAAGAGAAGAACAGGCTGTCGGATCACAGCATACACCATCATCCATTCTTTGCTCTGCTCAAGTCCTTTTGCTTTGTGCAGTAATTATATCTCATCTGGGAATAGCTCCTTAAGATTCTTGTTGTTGTTGTTGTTGCTGTTTGTACCCCCGTTCCCCAACCCAATGAGGGGAATCATAACGGTAGGAAAATTTGTGAGAAAAATACAGCACTGGTCCTGAGGCTGCAACTGCTGCTCGTCACCTGTTTTCTCTGCAATTCCACCAACCATTCTAAATGCCCCTTATTTTTGGCTGGAGCCTTTGCAGGTCGAGACTGCTTACCTGGTGGGATTATCTAGACCCTTTTATTTAAGGAATCTGAGTTCCTGGTTAACAGGGGTGATCATGAGGCTGAGGGAAGTGATATCAGTACTGTACTATGATCCCTTGCCCTGTTTCCAGATTTGAGCCAATTCTCTGACTCAGAAAAATTTAACTGAGGAAAGACTTGGTCCATCTGAGAAAAAAAGAAAACAACAAAAAAACTCTGAAACAACAAAGTTAAATTGTATTGGTAATGATTTCCCTAGTTCTTCTCTAAAGAAACCTACAGCCATTGTTTGGGTAACCATACACTGGATAAAGAATATCACATGTTGAGAAAAGTAGTAACATGTAATAGATCCAAGAAGCTCAGAAAGTTAGTAACAATGCATTTTGTTAATAACATATGTGAAAAAAATGTATGACAGCATTAATCCAAGATACAGAAGAAGAAAATTGGGAAGATACTTTAGGTATAGTCCCTTTCCTATACATGAAGAAGTGTGCTACTGTTTGAAGGTAGACTAGTTATTTAAAATTGTAAATCCCAGGGCAACTGCAAAAATAAAAAAAAAAAAACAACATTTTAAAAAGAGGTATAAATAAAAAGTCAACACAGATTTGAACAGGATTATACTGTATGATCAATTAATACAAAAGAAGGCAAATAAAGAGAGAAGAAACAAGAGCAAGTGCAACAAATAGAAAACAGCCAGCATAATGCTAATATTTTAATCCAAACATTGCAACAATCATATAAAATATGAATGTTCTGAACCTATCAATTAAGAGATTGTCAAATTGGGTGAAAAAATAAAAACTAATTCTGTTCTATCTAATAGAAACTCACTTCAAATACAATAATGTAAGTTAAAAGTAAAAGGATGGACCACTAATTAAAAGAAAGAATAGATGTCAAAATCGTTATCCGAACATGGAATATCACCAGAGATAAAAACTGTCATTACATAATAAAGGAGGGAATTCTCCAAGAATACATAACAATTCTAAATATGTATGCATTTAAGAGAGTTTAAATATACAATTAGTAATACAATTTAAAGAAATAGATAAGTCCACAAATATAACTCTGGACTTTAACTCTCCTTTAATAAAATATAGAACATATCTACAAAACTTCAGTAAGGATATAGCAGACCAAAAAAATTAATCAACTTGATCAAACTGTCATAAAAAAAACTGCAACCAACATCTGGAGAGTACATGTTTTTGTCAACTGTATGTGGAACATTCACCAACAGAGCATACTCTGAGTATGAAAACAAGCATCACAAAACTTAACAAGACTCACATCAATACTTTTTGTTATTCAGCTTTGAGAATCTTGCCATTCATGTCATGTTTTGTCATTTAATTTACTTTGTATTACTTTCCCTTCTCTTATGAATTATAGCAATCTTAAATAGCAGATGTAAAATAAAACAATCAAACAAAACAAAAATATAGACAGAAAAAATATGGGAACTTTTTACTCTAGGATATTGTTTTGTCATAATCATGAGAAGTAAAAACAGCTGTCAATTTCTGAACATTACCTCTGGGTCATGGTTTGAACTGCAAAATCATACCTAAATGATTATCATGGTTCAGCTATGTTGATAAAGCATCATCAGAAACTGAGGTTTATCTAGACTCTCTCTTATGGTTATCATACTGTACCATGCTATCTTTGTTTCAACTGTTTAAATGAAGCCCAAACCGTGCATTTTTCTCTTAAAAATTTTTAACACAAAATGACTCTGGAAAAGTTTCTGCTTAAGACAAACACACACAAAACAAATCAAGAGCTGCTAGCCTTATGCAACCAAACGTATGAAAATTCACATTCTTCCAGATTTATTAGTATGCATCTTAAATCATGATTTAACCAACAGCTTAAATCCCTTTTTGGAAGAGGTGGGATATAAAATGCATTAAATGGTAAGTACCTCTGATCTACAATCCTCTGTGAGAATAATTGTTGGAACACTATTGAAATTCCACACCAAAAAATCTGTGACACTAAGCATGCTTTACAAAGATGTACACATTTAAGAACTAAGTAAATACAGTGCCTTGTTGGATAAAAGAAACAACATATGGTGTTGCTTATAAGTATGTATTTAATTTAATCCTTAATAGGGCAAATGAGTCATGTATAATAAATGGAATATATTTAAGAAAAAAAACTTATTTATAAACTAAACTAATTGTCAGTATTAAGAAGGATAACAGTTGTTTTGATTTTAGCAAAGCATTTTATAATGTGTTATATAACTTTTGTACACTATCAATTCATATGCTTGAATTCATGAATATGGATTCAAGTACAATATAAACCCAAATCATTATTATAGTAATGGATGGTCAAATAACAGACCACTAGAAAATGATTATGATTAATATCCACATAAACACCCTGATGGAAGTCTCAGATAGATAACGTTGATATTAATGGTCTGGAAGAAAGTAAGAACAGATCTTTAATAAGAGTTTAATAAAAGTTACAAAATAGGGATACATAATGGAAGTTTGCACTATATATTCCAAAGTGTAGAAATCAGAGAGCTTTACTTTATAGTGACAAGATGATAATTAATTGAAGTAGAACATATACAAACTAAAGTATATAAGGAAAAATAATTAGAGTCATGCTATCAATGGGATGCATTATTTAGAAAAATATAATTTATTAATGTCTATAAAAGGTGGTGCTAAACTGCAAATTAAGTGAGTGAGCAGTGTGCTGTGGCATCAGAAACTGTCAGTATATATGTGACTCAATATTTAGAGTTTGTCTGTCATTATAGAATGCGTTTCTACTTCTTTTCAAGTGTTCCTGGTGAGAACTAAATTACCTATTCAAAAAATGAGGTTACTATGATCATGAAATATAAGCAACATTAAACAGCTCTAGAGAAATGCATAGCACAGAATCTTGGAGGAAAATGATATATCAACAAAATCTTAGAAAATCAGTAATTTTGCCTGAGCAAAATCCTCACAGTAACATTATTAGGTATTTTATTTTTATTTTTGTTGTTGTTGTTGTTGTTGTTGTTGTTGTTGTTGTTTGGAAGGGGAGAATCATTTGGTTTATTTATTTATCTATTTTCAATAGAATTCTGGGATTGAACCCAGGATCTCGTGCATGCTAGGCATCACACTCTACCACTGACCTACACCTTTCCCCCCATTATTAGGTATTTTTAAATAATATGCATTTTTAATATTTGATTTAAATATTTTCACCAGAAAATAATAAACTATGAACAAATTGTCCTTCATTTATAACTGACTGGAGTGCTAAACATAATTTCAAAGTATCCTGAACATTCATTTTTGTGGCTTAACTTGGAAATAATTCAACAAGGTGGACTGAAAGAATCCTGCCAGGTGAGCAAATGTAAATGAACTGTTGGAGAGGAATTCTGAAAAGACATGATTTTCTTAAATTCTTCTATTTTTTTCATTACTAGAAGGAATAAATTCATATTTTTGTCCCAGTGCAATCCATTCCTCAAAACCTATTGATTTAGAGATAGCTAATCTTTTGGTTGGGCATTTAGGGTCTCTTTCCCACAATCATTATCAGCACAGCAGACCCTCCGTGTATCTGCGGATTCTTTAGCATTTCTGAATTTTGGTATCTGAAGTGTGTGTCGTTGGAGGGAGATTCTTGGGGATGTCCTGGAACCAATTCTCTGCAGATACAAAGGGACCACTGTAGCTGCAAGTATAATGGAGAAGAGTCAATGACTCAAGGAAACAGCTAGTCCTGATGTGATTTTAGTTTTTGTTAGAATGTTAGGGAATCTCCTTCTACTCCCATTCAGAAACAAAGAAGTTAGTATGAATTCAATACTATTTGATTTTATTCTTCACTTTTAAAATACAGGAATATTATCTAATAAATAAGGGAAAATGTCTGACTATACATCTAATTACTCCCCTTCCAGACCCATGACCTTATTCTCTGTATATTACATTTGCTAGGAATACGTTCAGTTGTTTTGCATGAACTATTTAAATTCATCCAAATAATAAGTTTGAACTAATAGTTTAATTAAGGGTTATAAAATTAAAATTATTTTGACACTTACATCTCATATCAAAATAACTATTTCAATGAAAGTTTAGTACAAACTGTTTAGAGTATTTCAAGTTGTGAAATTAAATATTAGATGCTAAATTAATAGTAAAAAATGATCAAATTACCATATTTACATCTCACTTTTTGCTGTGTATATTATAGACAATTTTTTACCTTCTAAATATGAAACTATTTTCCAAGGTCTATTTTTGAGGAGATTTGATCAAGATAAAAGGAAGGTGACTTCAGTTTGGTCACAAATGCAAGGACATTTCATTTTCAGAGCTAAATAGGAGTGAACTGTCCTAAGCGTGAAAAGCTATTTCTCAAATAAAATAGGAAAAGATCAGATCAGACCACCTGTGACCATTATCCATATCTAGCACAAATAACCCTGGTGAGAGAACAAAATCAGTTCATTTTCTTCTAGAGAACAGGTGTATTTGCCAGGGGTTGTTGTTTCTCTGCCTGTCACTGATGTAGGGAAATAACAAGCTGGCTTCTTCCCAGTGCCTAAGTCATTCCAGATAGTAAGGGTAAGACCCTGCAGGAGAGAATGTTACCTTCTTCCGATTTGTAAACTTCCATTCAAAGCATTATTACTAAAAGGAAATTTTCCAAATAAAGAGTAACTATGAAATATGTTTATTTTCAATTGCAAGTTTTCATATATATGTGTAAATGTGTCTATATACATGTATATGTGTATATATGTCTATATTTTTTCATGTATTTTATATGAAATAAAGTTTATGGGCATAATTTACAAATACATAATTTTACTATTTATCTATTTATAATTATACTTGACTGAAGAGATATCCTGTGTACATAAAATATTATAATTGAGGTACCTTTAAGTGCATGAAATATGTGGCAACTTTAACATTGATAGCAAATAAAATCATAGTTTTAAAAATACAGGATTTGAAATCTTTCTGAATGTTTTATGAGCATCCAGATTTAGAAGGGAATTTCTTCATAACAAAAATAGAAATAACCGTTAGCCATACTTGAATATACTTGTAAATTGGCTTTGGGGAGTATAATCTGAGGTGAAAATAAGACTGTCAAAAGGATATAAACAAATGAAGCTTCTTATGAAAATTACAAACATTCAAATAGGAGAAATAAAGAGGTGGAGTCTCTGGCATCTTTTCATCTGCCACATTAGGGAAGTCCAGAGACTTCTAGATGCATCAGTATTTGCTGTCATTATTATGAAAATTACCAATATGATGACCTTATCTTGACACCTTGATATAGATAGAAACTTCCTTATTCTTTTCCTCAATTAGGCTATAATAGTTAAGGATGACGAAGAAGGGTAAGTGGCACATTAAGTATTCTTTAATATTTGTGGAATATAATAAATATCATTTAATTATGATTCATATTCTAAGACTGATATTTGTTGCCTAATGCCCAACAACTAAATGTTATTTAAATAATCACTGCAACATTGAAATAAAATACTTGATATTCTGTAGTAGAAAAATTTAGAAACATTGCCCATAAATGATCTTCTAACTCTCCAGTTAGCCACTAATAACTCTCACATGAAATTTCCTCAAAAAATAGATAATAATAAATTATTTCTTAAATTTGAATAAAAAATCATTTATAATCATCTTTCCTACCAAGTTAAGAATTTCAGAATATGGCAAAAATGGTTGTAATTTTTTTTTCCTTTTGTAAAATATTAACATTAGAAGCACTGAGATGTTGTAGTGGAGAGTCTAGCCTGTGATTTTCAAACAGCTGTGGTTTTCTGAAAACTGATTTTCAGAAACCAGGTTATTTAATTGATCCAATTTTACTGAAAAATTTTTATCTAACTCAGATCTGGATTAGCATTTGTGCATCTTTTAATCTCTGGTAGGATGACCTCAGGATAGACATCTGTTTGGATGTCTTGGCTGAGTTCACATACAACCATCTGTTCATGGAAAAGTAGCCTCTTCAAAATTGGTCAGAATCTTTGATGAGACATTAAGAGCACACATTTTTTTCAGTAGTGTTGTATTCTCATAGCACGTTATATTGAAAAAAATAAAAAAGGGCATGAGAATCCCCTTGTTCTAAGGCATATCAGTCAGTAACATACTAGTTGAAACAGTCCAAATTCTTCCATAGAAAGTATAATATCAATGTAAATGAAAGCCAATATAAGTGGACATGTTAAATCTGATATCCAGATTTTTAACAAATATCTCTGAAAAATCGATAACAAAAGTTACAAGTAAAAACCTCTTAAAAACAATAAAGAGCAAACTTCTGATTATAAAGTGGCACTAAGTGCCATTTATTTCATGGTAAAGAGAATGGGGGAAAACTGCAAGAAAATAAATCTAAAACTTGGAAACAAGTTGTATTTGCTCTGATTGAGAAACAAAAGCAAACTAAGATCTACCATTCCCTCAACACATAATAATAAACTTGATGAATAAAAATGACCTATTGAGTGGGATTTAGGGATTGTAGAATAGATGAACAGGATTGTGCTGTGTAGCACAGGGAAATATACACAAAACATTATGGTGGCTCATGGAGAAAAAAATGTGACAATGAGTGTGTATGTGTCTATGTGTGACTGAAAAATTGTGCTGAACACTGGAGTTTGACACAACATTGTGGAATGATTGTGAATCAATAAAAAATGTTAAAAAAATGACCTATTGAGTGATGAGATTCATTTTTTAAAATTTCCATAGAATAATAAAACAATCATAGTCATGTTAATAAAAATAAGAGCACATATTATATCAGAAAATGTGGCATTCTTGAGCAACTTGAAACCACACCAGTCTACTGATGAGCTACCTCAGGTGTATTATCATTGAGGTTCTCAATAAACTTAAAAATTGAAATCTTATGATGATTATTATCACAGTCAGTCTAGGCTATTTGTTCTGCATAAACACAAAATCCTAGTATCTGACACAGTAAAAATTTCTTTCTTTTTTAGTGGAGGGGCTTTAGGATTTTCCTTGTGTTAATTGTTTTTGTACTTTTTTCTTTGCTCACACAAAATCTACTGCAGGTCTGTCTGGTTTATTTGCCAAGGAAGTTGACTTCCATGTTGTGGCTCCAACTTAACACATGCTTCCATGGTCACCACAAGAGAGAATGGTCTTGCACTGGCAGTTGAATACTTCAGTCCGGAAGAGATGCATATCATTTCCACCCCAATCCACTGGCCAAAATTAGTTGCATGGCACTGTCTAGCTAAAGGATAGAGGTAGGAAGTATAATCCTAGGCTAGGAAAGAAATAATAATTAACTAGATATGTGAGCAAACATACATGGGTATAATGTGGATGTACATTATATATAAACATAAATATATATGCATACAATACATATGTATGCATATCTATTATGTTCTTATTTTGAAGAAGGTTAGACATTAATCCATGTGCCAGCTGTTCGATGAGCTTGAGAAATGTTCTTAGTTTTGCCATCTTGCATCTTTCATTACCATCTTTCTAAATTCTCATTTTAAAAAATCAAAGAAGGTCAAGTCCTAATTTCACTTTTATCAGAATATTTTTTCCTCATACTATACATTATTTTCACCTTCCAGGAAAATATATAATTAGGCTATATGTCTTTTAAAATAATTAGAATATGTTTGCCCATATTTCTTTTCTTTAATGTCTTATGTTGATTTAATTGTGGTGTTTGAAGAAAATGAATGGGGTTACTTTACATTTTGGTGGTTGGGATATCAGATTTGTGTCTTCCTATGTGCAACTCTTATATGTGAGGCTTAGTGCTGAGTTTGAAGCTTCATTCATTTCCTTGTGTCTTTCTGATTTTTTTTTTGCAAAGAAGAGCCATGGTTCATTTAATTTTTACTTTACTTCTCAGTAGAATAAACTCCCAAAGTATTGTTTGTTTTTTCAGATTATTCTGGGTAAGTTATTTTAGATAAAATAGATCCACAGGAAAGACGAGAAGCAACCATAAGATTCAGGTAGTACCTAATGAATAACTATGCTCATAAATGCATAACTTCCATAGTAGTTCTATTTCAGGTAAATCAGAAAACCAGTGTTAATTGTCTATACACCCTTCATTTTATTTACAAGAATGGATGCAGCTGTATTATTTGGTTACCACTAAAATCTAATTTCAAAGTCTTCTTAGTGTCAGGAAATGAAGATAAAGAGAATGTATTCTAAGTTCTCTAGCTTAATAGGTCTTGAGATTCCTATTAAAAGATCAACTTTGTCTAAATATTGTATTCCCATATAAAATAATTATCTAAGTAACTTTAGCAGAGATTATCTTTATTTAAGAATCTGGCAGTAATTTGCAAGATCTCAGCTAGAATCCTTTGCCTTCTAAGGTCTATAGCTGGGAGATATGTGAAGACCAATAATCTGATCATTTCATTTGGTAGATGATAGAATGTTCAAAATGTTTGGGAAGGGGGTCTCAACTCATAAGGCTCATTAGTGGCAGTGACAGGATTAGAATCCGCCCTTCATAAGTTAGGTAGCCTCTTTTCTATTTTAAAGCAAGGGTTTTTTTAAGGGTAACTACCTGAAAGCATACTTTTGATTAGCTTTCCAAACATACTTTAGCCTTCTTTAAATTGATTTGTTTCAAGCTCTGCCATTTTTAATTATGACTTTTTTTTTTTGCTTTCTAATAGCAGCACCAAGTAAATGTAAATTATTACCTAAATAATTTTAACAAAAAAATTAGAAAGAATCTGTCTATTTAGCTGAATAAATGAATGAATTTCTTACTTTCCTTTTATGACTGGTTCACTATCAGCCTTCTCCAAGCCTCCTACTGGGCAGGTAAAAACAGCCAGAAAAATCACACACTGAGACAATTGTTAGCAATATAAATTCATAGTCACTGACCTCAGCTGGACCTCAATACTGGTTGAAATTTTGATTATTACATTTGTTTTGTCTAGTTCTTACAGTCAAACTTTTCTATTCTCCACACTCTTCTACCTAAATGATTCCCAGCAGATGCTTTTGCCTCCTACTTCGTAGAAAAAAATAAAGTCTGTCAGAAGCAACCGCCTCAAATTCCTGCCACGAAGTCTTGAATTCTACTTGTATCTGCATTTACTTATTTATTTTTAATTTACACAAGTATATTTTCAATAGAACCTAATTTTTCTCTCAATAATAACTTTAGGGCATATCTGTGTTGCAGGGTATACATGCCTGGGTCAGGGAGCATGTGTGATATTTGTTGCTTCTGCTGCATTGTGTATGTTGGTGTGTTTCTACCATGGTTTTATTTCCCCAGGGATGGCTTTCAGAGGGGGCCCCCAACTTCCCGCTACCATAAACAACTCTGTGATGAACATTCTCAAACATCTATGTGTGTGAGAATTAAGTTGACATATTTAAGAAGCAAAATTGCTATCTATACCTGGTTTGACTGAATACAACTAATAATAAATAGAACAACTTAAGTTCTTTTTCCTCAACTGCAATGCTTCACCATTCTTCAATTCACACAGCCGATAACAAAATTTAGCATATTCCAGGTTATCTTAATTGAGTGATGGTAACTTGATACTATGTTTTTATTTTTTCTTCCAGTTTTAATGAGATATAATTGATACGGAGCCCTGTATAAGTTTAAGTTGTACAGAATAATGATCTGACTTAATATATCATGAAATGATCATCACAATTAATTTAGTGAATGTCCATTCATCATCTCATAACAATATAAAATTAAAGAAATAGAAAATCTATGTGTGTGTGATAGGAACTCTCAGGATTTACTCCCTTAACAACTTTCATATATAACATACAGTAGTGTTAATTACATTTATCCTGTTGTACATTACATCCCTAGTACTTACTTTTCTCGTAATTGGAAGTGTGTACCTTTTGACTGCCTCCATCCAAATCATACTTGCCCACCCTTAACCTCTGATGGTAAGCACAAATATGACCTTTTCCTCCATGAGTTTGTTTGTTTGTTTGATTGCTTTTGAAGTATAACTGACTTACAACATTATGTTAGCTCCTGTTATATTACATAGTGATTTGGTGCTTCTATACATTTCAAAACGATCACCGCAGTAAGTCTAATTACATAACCATACAAAGATATTACACAGATATTGATTATAATCCCCACACTGTACATATCATACCCATGACATTTATTTTGCAGTTGAAGTTTATACATCTTAATCTCCCTCACCTATTTCCTTCTTCCTTCCACTCGCCTCCCCTCTGGCTACAACTTGTTTGTTCTCTGCATTTATAACTGTTTCTATTTTTCTGTGTATGTTCATTGTTTTTTTTTTTCAGATTCCACATATAAGTCAAGTCATACAGCATTTGTCTTTCTCTGTCTATTTCATTTCACATAATATGCTCTAGTTCCATTCATGATGCCAAATGCCAAAATCTCATTCTTTTTAGTGGTTAAGTAATATTCCACTGGATATTCTTCTTTATCCATCCATCTGTTGCTGTGCACTTTGGCTGCTTCTGTATCTTAACTATGATAAATAATGCTGCAACTAATATTGAGGAACATATGTCTTTTTTGTTAACGTTATGTTTCCCTTGGATAAATACCCACAAGTGGAATTGCTGGATCATATGGAAGTTCTATTTTTAATTTTTTAAGAAATCTCCAATTTATTTTCCATAGTGGCTGCACCAATTTAAATTCTCACCAACACTGCATGAGGGTTCCCTATTATTCACATCCTCCCCCACACTTGGTATTTGTTGCCTTTGATAACAGCCATTCTGACAAGTGTGAGGTGACATCTTATTGTAGTTTTGATTTGCATTTCCCTGATGGTTAGTGATGTTGACAGACTTTTCATGTGACTATTGGCCACCTCTATGCTTTCCTTGGAAAAATATCTATCATATCCTTTTCCCACTTTTAATTGGATTATTTGTTTTTTTGATGTTGACTTGTATGAGTTGGATATAAATCCATTATCAGATATATCGTTGGCAAATATATTCTCCCATTCAGTAAGTGTCTTTTAATTTTATTAATATTTTCCCTCACTGTGCAAAAGCTTTTTAGTTTGAGGTTGTCCCATTTTAAAATTTTTACTTTTGTCTTCCTTGCTGGAGAAGACACTTCAAAAAATGTTGCTAAAGACTTAAGTCAAAGAGAGTACTGCCTATGCTTTCTTCTAGAAGTATTCATTTTCATTTACATGGACATACCTTTTTCTGTCCTGTCATTTTCAGTCTGTATGTCTTTAGATCTGAAGTGAGTCTCTTGGAGGCAACATATATATGGATCTTAATTTTGTATCCATTCAACCACTCTCTGTCTTTACATTGGAGTATTTAGTCCATTTACATTTAAAGTAATTATTGACAGGTATATACTTACTGACATTTTGCTAATTGTTTTGGGACTGTTTTGTAGTTCTGTTTATTTTCATTTCTTTTCTTCTTATTTTGTTTTCTTCCCTTATGATTTGATAACTATATTTAATGTCATGTCTGGATTCTTTTATTTTAAATGATATTTTTATTTTTGTAAGACTTTGTTTCTTTTATTGAGACATAATTAAAACATAGTGAAAACCACTGATCCTACATGTACCTTAGGATCAGATTAAAGGTAAAAACTGTTTAACCCACATTCCTAGCAATATACTTTTCTTTATCTCAGAAATCTTCCTCTTGCTCATTATCAGTCAATTCCCACTTTTACTGACATAAGCATTGTTCTGATTTCTATAATGACAAACCATGCATTTGTCTGTTCTTGATCTTCACAAAGGAAATTAGTTATGTACTCTTATGTCTAACTTCTTTTGCTCAGTTTAATATTTTTGACATTATCCACATAACTGCATGCCTATTTTTGTCATTGCTGCATTGTATTCCATTGTATGAATACATTGGTTTGTATATTTGTTTTCCTCTTGATGGAAATGTGATGTCTTTCCAGTTTTGGCTAATATGAGTAAAGTTACTATGAACAACCTTGGATAAGGTTTACTGTGGACGTATTTTTATTTTTAAAATAATATCTAGAATTAGAATTGATGAATTAGAGTAAGTGAATCTTTAGCTTAACTTAAGAATTATCCAACTGGTTTCAAAAAAGTTTGGACTTTTTTACTTCCATCAGTAAAAAATTCAGGTGGCTCCATACCTTCATCAACATTTGCTATTATTAGATCTTTAAAAAAAATGAGTCTCTTTTCTTCCCAATTCTAGATATTAAGAACCATACATTTGCCTTTTAGGATTGCCACAGGTACATCTTTCAAATATCAGAATGTTGAGTTTTTAATATGATTCAGTTAAATGTATTTTTGTAATTTTCCTTTTGATTTTTTTTTTTCTTTGACTCAGGTTATAGAGATGTATTTTGTCTGCTTTTCAAGTATTTGAAAATTTTCTAATTATGTTAATGTTAATTATCTCTAGTAGTATACCTTCATGTTTCAGAAAACATGCTCAGTATAATTGTGATCCTATGAAATTTATAGAGTTTTTTTTAATTCTTAGTGAATGTTTTAAATGCATTTGAGAAGAATGTACTCCGTTTTTACGGAGTGGGCTTTCTATACATATATATTACATCACCATGATCATTTGTGTTGTTCCAATTACTTACGTCATTTTAGATTTGTTTGTCTAACTTTTCTTTCAGTTATTGACAATGTAAAGTTAAAGTCTGCAACTGTTTGTGGGTGTGTTTATTCTTCCTATAATTCTGTCTTCTTTTTCCTTTATCTGGGATCTATATGATTGCATACATATATATTTCACACTATAAGTACTTTCTGATAGTGTTAATTCCTTTGTCAACATGAGTCAGCCTTATTTATGTCTGGCACTATCGTTTTTTTTCAAGTGTACGCTTTCTGACATTAGTAGAGCCACTTCAGCTTTTTTTATGTTTGATGTTTATATAGAATAACTTTCTACTTTTTAGATTTTCAATACCTGTAGCTTCATGTTGAAAATGTTCCATTGTATTTTTGTGTATTAATTTGTTTGGTTTTTGTTATCAACATACAGTAGGGAGATTTACTTCAAAGGACAAAATAATTATATATTTTCTTGTGACTAAATCTCCCAATGTATTATTGCCAGCTAGGCATAAAAAATTGTATTTTTTTTTCTCTTAAGTAAATTTTGTATATTATTGAGGCATTTGTTGAGGCTAGATTTAGATGAGAAACAATTTCCTGGGTATTAGATTTTTAGCTTCTCTGAAGCTAAGGTCCTATTTCTCTCTGCTATATGATTTTCTAAGATGTTCTTAGGGGCTTATAATAATTTTATTACTTTATTACAAATTACACCTGAATTCTGTCATTTTACATATTTAATTCTAGGTATACTCTATTTTCTTATTAGGTTTTTAAAACTGCAATTAGTCTGGACTCCATTACTCTCCAAATGTCTAGATTTCTTTCTCCCATTTTTTTCCCTTCAAGACAAATTTAAAATATTAGTTCAGTATCTTGGCTACTAAAAACTCATCATTAATTTTATTTCCCTCCTAATTTATTGCAAGCTATTATCCCTCCTGTCTCATTCCCTTCTGCTACATTTGTTGCCTGTAGCTTTTATTTTATGTTCTCACTTATTTTCACTTGCTATTAAGCTTTAACCAGTCAATGCATGTGAATGTGTATGTGTGTATATGTGGCATCTTATCACTTTCATTTTATGCCAAGCAAGTAATGGTTTCTTGAGCTTTTACATCTTTAAGTGTTCTTTGTGTTATCTTTCTATATTAAGGATTATTGTATTTCTTGTGTGAAATACAATAAATAAAAATTCCATTAATAAAAATTCCTCCCATGTTATATGTTATAAAAGGTGCCCACTCTGGAGAATAATACATTCTCCTTTGCCTTTTCTGTTTCTCCCCAAACACTTTAACACAATTATGAAGTTTCTTTTTAAACAGATGGGGCTTAGAAGTTAAAGTTAAATGAATGGTTATGGGGTGATGGCAGTGATAATATAGTGAGAAGAAAACTGCCATATTATTATATGTAAAACCAGAATATCTTTTCTATTAATTATATGTTACTGTTTTCCACATGGGCAAAAAATGTTCTTCAAAATTTTTGCAAACTGGGAGAGATCATATTTATATATAAATAAGCACAAAGAACGAAAAGGAAAAGGGAAATTTCAGAAAAATAAAGATGTGGAGTAAAATCATTATTTGGAAACATCATCTTAAACAGAAGCATTTTTGATTGAAAAATCTGCCAACAGATATCCAAGATTTTTAAAAAATATATATTTTGCTTTATTCAGAGGAAATAATCATGCTGTTTTAATGTGATTTCTGCAGACTTTATTCATCTATTTTATGTGTGTGGTAATTTTATTATCTTCTGTAGTAAAAAGAAAATCTCTTCCAGAAGGATTTTCCGATTGAAAACTGGAAACTGAATATTCAAACAAAGCAAATATAAATGCTGTGGAATTGGGCGGTGGATATTCAGGAAGAAATGTCCCTTTTAGCCAAGACCAAGTTTTGGAAACAAACTGACAACACTAACTGCGTTTTAATAAAAAATCATTTCACTGCTTCAATGTGCATGGCAAACGGCTGCAAGTGTCAGGTTCAGATAAGCTGAAAGCAAGATGGCTGAAACGTTCATTTTCTAATCAACTTCCTGAATTATCTTTGACTCCTGGCCTGGCCTCACATGTGACCTAATTATGAAGCATAACATGCCAATATTTTCATAACAAAAAACTGAAAATTGGTCTTTTAATTCTTTGGGAATGGTTCATGATGTTATCCTTGTCCTGTTACTTCAATGAATTTTAGATATACTCTCTCCCTTAAACTTTGTCTTCTGACTAAAAAGTATCAGACACCAATTTTGGTGACATTACTTTCATTCTGTGTTGCATTATGCACAGTTCTCCAGTTCTCAAATTTATATATTTCAGTAGCTAATTTTTTTTTCCTTAGGCTATAGTTGGGTAAAATTTTTTAAAAAGGAATTTTATCTAGGGCATGGCCAAAGTGGTTTACTCTTTTTAAAGTAAAGAGTAAAGACATGTGAATCCAAAATAACATGACTATATTAAGAGTATATTAAGAGTAGGATGGGAAAATACGGTTTAGATTATATTATCTTTCCTATTCTATGCTTCAGAAAGATGTAGTGGCTTCACTTTTATATTAATCTTCCTTTGCTCATTTCCTCATTCTTCTTCTTTTAGATCTTCCTTCCTTCCTTCCTTTCTTTTTTTCTTTCTTTCAGATTTTTTTTTTTGACCAAGAAAAGGCATGCTATCAAATCTATATTTCCTAAGCTGTAGCTAGCATTGAAAATTTATGCATGAAAAGATCACTTCAGGAAGTAGATACAAAGGCTCTGATGTAGAAAAGATCTTGGCTAGTTCAAGAGACTAAGAGAAGACAAGTAGAGAAATGAGCATTCTAATTGATAAAATGTTATCCATGTGGAGTTTGATATTGCTGAAAGTAAGAGTTGCAGAAGAGAAGAAAGATAACAGAGTATTTAAATTCTTCAGTGAGTGCAAAGGGAGTGACGAAGAGGTAAAGAAGTGAAGGTATTTAAGAGGGATGAGAATGTTTGAATCTTGTATAATGCAGAATGAAAAAGAAAATGTAGCTCTTATGGTTTCCTGTTGTTGTTGGAATCTTTTAGGACAGAAAAGATCTAGCAGCAGCTACAACTGCAAGCAAAGGGGTATCAGCTTACCCTCCAAGTACATAAAACAGCAAAAATAGATTCAGATTGGTGAGGCTATAGGTTATATTGTTCAGTTGACAGCTGATTTTCCATGAAAGCAAAGATAGTAAAAAAACAATAAAAAATTGTGCAAATATAATGAAAATTTGTTGTTCTTAATGTAGTCAAAGTTATGGGGAGAGCAGAAAGGGATGGGGGTTGGATTAGGTTAGGAAATACACAAAAATGATATTTTTAGGTTGAATTGGAAGGATGGGACTTCTGTCAGGGATTGTACTCTGAAGTAACAGATTAATTTCAACAGTCTGGGATGAGGCAAGATAACCAGACCTATTGCCATGTTCCCAAATACATCTTCTCAGCTAGAGCAGCATCCTACATATAGACTCTTGGAAGTTTCATGCTGCACATGGTGCTCCTACACAAACATAGCTCTTTAAATTTTCCTGCTTCTGAACTACTTATTCCAGTGAAGGTGAAATGGTGACAAGTGTATTTGTAACACTAAATAAATCACAGAAACCAAAAGGCCCAAAGCAGTGAATTACTTATGATGCATATTCACAAATTAAAACAGGCAGTGTATTCGTTTGCTAAGACTGCCATTAAAAAAATACCACAGACTGGCTGAAATAATAGAGATTTCTTTTCTCACAGTCCTACAGCCTGGATGTCTGAGATCAAGGTATCAGCAAGACTGGTTTGTTCTGAGGCTTCTCTCCTCAGCTTGCTGATGGTCAACTTCTCACTGTGTCTTCACGTGGTCATCACTTTGAATGCATATGTAGCAGTGTTTCTATCTATGTGCCCAAATCTCCTGATCCTACCAGGACACCAGTCCTATTGGACTAAGGCTTACCCCAAAGACCTCATTTTAACTTAATCATCTCTTTGAAGACTCCCATCTCCAAATATGACCACACTCCGAGACACTGGGGTTTAAGCTATATGAATGAATGTATGAACATGTGGGCTTGGGAGGAACATAATTCAATCCATAACAAGCAGTTAAGGTTAATATATTTTTACTTTAAGGGTCCACTTGTGTACCTTTAAAACAGAATTGTCTCTTCTACCATCTACTCCTAAAATTGGGAATGTGCAGCAAGGAAAGAGTGCAATATACCTAAAGAGGGAACCATTATTGGAGTTTATTCTTTGGCTTCTTGGCACTTCATAAGAATGCAAAACTAGATATAGATAATTTGAAGAACAGACATAGTATGTGGTGTTTCATTCAGTGCAACCTAGATAAATGTATATATAAGTGTATATAAGTAAACATAAATCAGATCATATAATGCAACACAATCTATCAAGGTTTTAGAGGAAAAAAGAAGAATTCTAGAAATTAAATTTCAGAAATGCTACTAATTACTTATGTGACATTAGACATCCATCCAGATACTATAAACCTCCTTTTACTCTCTTTGAAATGAGAGATATGGTCAGATGCCACCTAGGGTTTCTTTCAGTTCTAAAAGTTTCTGTATTTTCTCAAATAGTAAATAAGACTAACATAAAAATGAAGTAAGATTTAAAAACATGTAACAGTATAAGACAGATAATATTATTGTCCTGACTTTATAGACTGATATACTTTTTACTTTCTTGTAATTCAATGTTGTGTTTAATTTTTTTAGAGGGGAAGGACTGACATTAAACATAGCTTCAACTAGAATATCTATTCAAAAATCTAACTAGATCTCATTTCTGGGAAATTATTTTCCATCATAAAAGTTTTTTTTATTTTTTTAATTACTTTTTTTAAGGTTTTAAAAATTGAAGTATAATTGATTTACAATGCTTTGTTAGTTTCTGGTGTACAGCACAGTGATTCAGTTTATATAGTTTATTTTCCTATTCTTTTTTATTATAGGCTATTACAAGATTCTGAATATAGTTCCCTGTGCTATACAGTAGGACCTTATTTTTTAAAAATCTATTCCATATATATAGGATTGTGTGTTATTTCCAAGTACATTTGTTGTATAACCATGGGTTTTTGTGGGTTTGGGTTTTGTTCTTGGACACAAAATGCATATGCTTGATCGAAAAAGGAGCTACTCCAGGTCACAGCCTAGTTAAATTTACATCAATATTTGATGATTGTAAAAAGTAACAGAAAATGGAAACATTGCAGAAGACAAATTTTATTTATATAGTTTAGCTGTTCATTTTCCCCAAAGTTGCTTAAAACTATTAGGTTTGGAAGTGTTGGCATTTACATGAATTAAATGAATTATAAACTATATGAATTATTTAACATAATTATATATGAGAAAATTATTAAAATATTAAAAACAAGTATTTCATTTGTGTTGATTAAACTCAATTGCCTTTTCACAGGATTTCATTTCAACATAAAGTTAAAATCTAAGTTCTTAAGTAATTAATTGATCTTATTTTATTTAAAAGTAGTGCTTGCTACATAGTTTTCCATAATATTTATTCTTAAACTTAATGCCAGACAATCTTTTATGGGAAAACATAGATAGATAATGTCCTTGTGCTATTTTGCTCAGGAGAATAAGCCAGGGTTACAGGTGTTGCCTCATCACCATAGATATCCCACAGGACTCTGCACTGAGCAAATAGCCCTTTTGTGTGGATCCAGAATACTTCTTCCTTCCTGAACACAAATCCCACCACATCTGTTCGACCAGTTCTGCTGCAGGTTAAACAAAAATTGTATTGATGAATTGCAAGTCTTGTTTCACATTCTGTTATTCTTGGCAGCAAATTCCTTTTTTTGTAGAAGCAAGCCCAAAAGACATTTTTAGTTCTATGTCTTTTGTTTCACAAAATCTTCCCTATAAACACAAGCTACCAAAGCATTGTTGAGTCTTCTTTTAAATTATAGAGTTCTTCATATTTAAACATAAATTAAGATAGATTCTTTAAGTGTCAAATGAAATTTCTAAATTTATTTAACAACCTGGTGGAAGATGGAGACAAAAAGGAAGAAAACTGTTATGTGAGAGTCACCTTCACTGAAATTGGCAAATCCCAGTGTTTCCTGTCTAAAAGATGATTCATGAAATGTACTGAGGTCGCTTTCCTTTAGAAGAAGAGTGCATTCTTAAAGCATGAGCAATACATAATACAAAGCACCTTCAGTATTTTTAGTACATTTCACAAATAACTATAAATCTCTTGACCATTTTGAAAAAACATTCTTTTTTCCTGAATTGTTTACATTACTCTCTTCTTAACGTTGGTTCTCCATGAAACTAAAAACTTAGTACTACTCTTGCCAGATAATTTAGCTTAGGAGATTTCTAGCAACTAGTATTACATAGAATTGTTAACCTAAGTATGATCATGAGTTTTCTTTCTCAAAAGATACCAATATAAAATCTGAATTGAAAAACTTGGAATATTGTGTCTCCTCTGACACAATGACACTATCAGCGGGCACTAAATATAATTTGATCTAATTATGCTAAATTACTTAAAAATACTTCACAGTATTGATTACCTAGCATATACTTCATTATCTTTAACGATACACCTCCAAAGTGGTATATTTAGTTTTAGGCTATTTTGTCGAGTTAGAAGTTACTTCTTCCATGATTGAAAGCATGTATCTCAACGATGTATTCACGTTGGTTCTAATTATGTCTCCCCTTCAATACCATATATGAAATGTGAATTTTTTTCATTTGAAAATCTTTTCAATGCTTTGGAACACCTAATATATATTTCAAAGGCTTTTCTTTCTCAAGGTTACACATGCTTTGATTTTTACAAACACATTCATTTTGAATGGTTTTGAGTACTATCGCATTAAATTATATTCTTCTGAACATTTGCTTGCTGTAGCCCTCTAGAAGATGGCCCTTCAGGTGCACAACAGTAATTAAAATGTGGTACAACCAGTGTGGGGTAGATTTAAAATGTAGCCATTTGGTATAATGGGGGCCCTTCTACTGTTCAAGCAGCTTATAATCGCATAAAACTCTTGGATGGCTATATTACACTGTGACACACATTAAGCTCATTTTTTACCTATATGGTTATTTTCAGCATTGTCATTTTAGATGAGGATGCTCTGATGAAGCACACCTGCAATAACGTTCATTGATGAGTATACCCTCAGGACCAGAGGTTAGTTCCTCAACGTCTGTTCATCCCTTGACTTTTAGTCTTTCCTTTATACTGTCCCCCAGAGAAATTCTGTCTTCTGAAGCTCTCTCATCTCTATTACACTCTTTTTCACTTGATGCTTATTCATACGGTGGTGGGGGTAGTACAGTGGGATATTTACTAATGTTCTGATTAAGCCTCAGTCTCAGGCAGGGAGTTTGCCCCTGGGTCTTGGCTGGGGTGGGGGGCAGTCTTACCTGAGCAAATTTTCTTGCCCTTTCTAAAACTATAGTTCTGGACCCAGCATATCTTATTGTTCCTCCTTCAGAGTTAATACCTCTTTTTCTTAGAACAGGCAGGTAGTTAGACATGAGCAGAGAAAGGAGGACACAGGCCAAATGGCAGAAAACCATACATCATGTGAACAATGTGAGTGCTTGGGCAGACCAAGAAAAGCAGGAACCTTCAACTGAAAAGAATCCACACATTCTGAGTTGACAAGTGTCCTGGAGGCAAAGAAAGGTGGGACAAGGCAGAGATCTCCACCATCCAAATATAACCTTTTGCTTCTTATCCCCCCTTTCAAATGTAAACTTTTGTTCATTATGCCCTCATTGGACTTCTTGAGCTAAGACTAGATAAGGACAAAAAATTCCTCCTCCTCTTTAGAAGGTGGAGCTGGGATGAAGATCAGGAAAGATGACCCTAAACCCCTCCCTACCAACGAATATTCTGCTCATTCAGTTTTACACCCCATATAACCAACTTGTCAAATACTCTCAGGGCAGCTACCCACCTAGGTCTGCCTGCTGTCCCCTTGAGAGCGTACTATCTATTGCTTAACAAATCCCTGCTTTGCTTTCTTGACCTCCCTGTCTCATTTCTAAATTCTTTCTACTGGGAGACAAGATTCTGATCCCTGATAACATTTTTGTTTCTTTTACTTCTATTCTTTTTACCCACATGCAATGTATTTGCACCAGTGCCCCAAGACAACAATTTGCGTTGTTGTTCCCTCTTCAGATGAGACCTTTTGCTTGAGGGATGAAGGGATGGAATGGTTCATCCAGAATTTCAACACTACCTGCTGCTTCTCTGCCCCAGCCAGCAACACCATAAAGACATTCTCAGGGTTCTCTCTACTTCTCCCTGTCAATACCTGATGTGGTTAAAGAAGGAAACAGGTGTGAATCTTCCTATATAAGTAGATTCCAGAGGTTTTAAGTTCTCACACTAATTCACATTTGGTTTTAAAAATTCATTGAATATTTTCAAATGTGTCTTTTAACTAGCTTATATGGCATGTGACAGTGTGGACCGTAGGCGAGCAAATGTGTCTCCTGGCCTCCTCTGCAAGTGTCTGTCTCTTCCTAGATTTCAAGAGATATGGTTTACCTGCAAGCTCAATTCCCTGTTATGTTAGAAGGAACAGAAAAACTTTGCAATTTGTCCACATTTCTCATGGTAAGGATGAGAGCAACCTTCTTTCCAGCTTGCTACATCTCTGGGATGAAATTCAGAGATGTCTTATTAAGGTGTCTCTAGGATTGTTAACAATTCTAGATCAATCTGCCCACATTTAATTAATAACCTACACCAAACACTAATTAGCTTTTGAGATTTTGTTTACAGTTCATGCACTACTTGCAACTTACCATTATTTTCTTTTCTGTAAGTTCCTCTTAGGTGGAGCCAATTTTAAACCAAAGCACATGAGTATGTCACAGGAGGGGTGAAAGTCTAGACCCCACCTAATGCTGCCCCTGCAGGTAGCTTAGTGGGTGGGCAGCTTGTGACGTGCCTGTGGGAGGGGGTGTGTCGCAGTATTTTCAGCCCAACCTCAGCTACATCCTATTTGCCATAATCTTTCAACCAGCACTCTTGTAGGAATGACCACGAGCCAAGGAAACTTTCAGAAGTTGCATTCTGAGAACTTTATTTTTCCTGAACTTTCAGAAGTTATATCCTGAGAACTTTACTTTTCCTGAAAAGATGACTTAATTGTCTTTTTCTGGCCCTTTGGTTTGAGCAATATGATTAACTTATGACCTAGTGAGTTAGTTTTCCCCTTTCATCATCTTCTCCCCACTCTTCTTAGGTTCAGACTGTTTGATTATCCCTCCTGATCTGGGCATTTGTGTCTTCTTACTATGAACTGAGGAGGAGGAGGCAAAGCTGGGACTAGGAAGGACACTGCTAGAACCCTAAGCTCCTGGCTACTCTCCTGTTTTACATTAAATCACACCTTTCCAATCTCCACCACCATAACAACCACTACACACATACATATACACACAAGCAAATATATAATCCCCAGTCTAGCTTTTAATTTTCTGTAATAAGGCTGGTCTGTTATACTTCCAGGCTGAGCTGTGGGCAGAGGGTCATCAGCCCATGTGAATATGCCCTCCTGTCTAGAACGAGACTGGTTCTAGGATTACCCTTCCTTTCTAGTGAATGGGCATGCTTGCCATTTCTGTAATCAGTTTCAATGCCCCTGGGGAAACTCTCCTTTCTTTGCTGGTAACTGTCCACATGAAAACCAGTAACATGGATTTTAGGTAGTCTATCTGAATTTAATTCCATGCAGTACTTCAGAATGCTCTGGGATCAGAATCACTAAATACCCAGACTGTGAATTAACCAGTAGACTTTGGTGTAGTGGATAGAAATCATGACAGGACATGGAGGGAGGTCAAAGGCCTGTGTGTAGGATGCTTAACACAATGTTGATAATTGTGGTGTAAGCTACTCAAAACTCATTTTCCTAGTTGCTAATTTTTTAAGGTATTATAGTTTCCTAAAAATAGGAGATCAATGTGTGTTAGAGTCTTAACATTTTTCTTTCTGGTAAGATCAGTAGTGCAACTTTCCTTACTTTCCTGAGCCTATAATTTGCCATTTTTAAGTGATAATTATTTTTCACCACTTGTCCAAAGGGGCTACGGAAAAAGATTTGTATTTGGATTTAAAAGACATTTTCTTATTAATCATGTGCCATATCCCCACATATGCTTCCTAGTTAAAATACAATTATGAATAATGTTAAAATTTTACACATTTTAAAGATGCTTGAAATAGAATAATTTTTCTTTTTGGCTAATAAAATAAGCATATGGTTTTAGCAGTTTTCTCACTAGGCTGTATGCTCTCTGCTTTATCTGAGATTGTCACTATTTCATCCCCACTTCCTGGCATATAATAGGCACTCGACAATCATCAGCTGAATACGTGTAATGTTGATAAAAAGTTAAAGCTGCTGTCATTACATACCTCATTTTCAAAGGTGTTTTGTCATATGAATCCACTTATTTGTTTGTTTAATTTAATTTAATTAATTTTATTTATTTTTTATTGAAGTATTGTCAGTTACAATGTGTCAGTTTCTACTGTACAGCACATTGTCCCAGTCATGCATATATATACGCACACATATATTCATTTTCATATTCTTTTTCATTAAAGGTTATTACAAGATATTGAATTTAGTTCCCTATGCTATACAGAAGAAATTGTTTTTTATCTATTCTTATATATAGTGGTTAACCTTTGCAAGTATCAAACTCCCAAATTTATCCCCAGCTCCTTTCCCCCAGTTTCCATAAGATTGTTTACTATGTCTGCAAGTCTGTTTCAGCTTTGTAGACAAGTTCATTAGTGTCCTCTTTTTTTCTTTCTTCTTCTTCTTCTTTTTAGATTCCACTTATGAGTGATATTATATGGTATTTACTTTCTTTTTCTGGCTTATTTCACATAGAATAATGATCTCTAGGTCCATCCATGTGGCTGCAAATGGCATTATTTATTCTTTTTTATTGCCTCCTGCGCTGCTGGTGGAAATGTAGTTTGGTGAAGCTGTTGTGGAAAACAGTATGGAGGTTTCTTAAAAAACAAAATACACATATCATGTGATCCATCAATCCCTCTCCTGGGCATATATCCGGAGGGAACTTCACTTCAAAAAAATACATGCACCCCAATGTTCACAGCAGCACTATATACAACAGTCAATACATGGAAGCAACCAAAAGTTCCATCAACAGATGACTGGTAAAGGAAGTTGTGCTGTATGAATTCATTTATTTTATTTCAGGTCATGGTACTACTTTTTGTTACTTAGCTTGAGCATAACTATTTGAAACTTTTTAAATTATATTTTACTTATTATTTGCTTATTATATTTTATTATTATTTACTTAAGTACATGGTAAAATAATTAAAAAGAAATGAAGTTGCTGAAATATCACACTTAAAGTAAGAGCTAGATATTATAAGATAATTTTCTTTTAGCTTAAGTTTTTTCTAATGTAGAAAGCTTATTTAAGCAAATATTTTTTAGTGTGCTTTCCTATAACAAATCAGTTTCCATTCTTACTTGATAGTTTATAATAGCAACGTTTTAACTTTTGTTAGAAGAAGCAATCTAAATATTTCCCAAAGATGATCTACATATTAAAATCCTACTTAACAAAGATGCCTATTTGGTTTTGCATTAATATATAATAATGTTTGTTAACTACATGATGATAAATATTCTTCAAAATGTTATGTGTGTTTCAAAATATTGTTAACTGTTGTCTAGAGAGGGGTTGTATTTTATGTGTCTGCCAACACACATATTTTTAAATAACTTTTGTAGGTGGATCTGGTGAGTGGTAGGCTGCTGACTCTCATGAAACTCCAGAGTTCAGCTTTTATCTTGTTATAATAGATAAAAGAATCTGGGTAAACCTGTTAATTTTAATGAAATTATATTATTCATTCAGAAATGGAAGTATAAGATTTATTTAAGTAAGAGATCTTTGATTAGAAAATCAGAAAGAAATTTTAAACTATTGAAAGCAACTGATGGCTAACTTAGCTTAAAAATAAAATCTGGTTGAAAGGAGACTGCATTCTAAAATTAAAGAAAACTAAGCATTAAAAAGAGAAAAAACTCAATCAGTCCTGCTTTAATTTTAATCCATTTTTCTGCTGGTAGCTTTGGCTTGGTCTGGAACACTGAAGAATTTATGATCACTGATTTGTTCCCTTGAGAAGACAAAATACAGTGGAAATTGTGGGGCCTGAAGCAGGCTCTTTTCTATATACAGTATAAATTTTTGCTTTAGTTGGTGACCCAAGAAATAGTTGATATAAAATAGTGCTTTTCAAAATATTATAATTAGGATTTATTTTTGTTATTTTATTTCTAGGAAAATCTATTATTTTTAGGTAGACTGAACCAACCTTATTCTGAGGTAAATTACATATTATGATTAAGTGGCCTATAGTGTCATTCCAAGAAAGAAAACTAATTACCATTAACAAGTTTTATTAAAAAACCAAAAATTTTTATCAAGGAATCAGCATTACATTCAAAGTAGATAGCATTACTGTTATGCTTTCAGGAGTTGTGATCTCAGAAGTAAACCCTTGTTTGTTAGGAAGGTAATAAGCTAATACAGGTGTTAAATCCAGGTGTTCATATGACATTTCACCCTTAAAAATTGTATTTCTTAGAAGAAAAAATCTGTATAAAACATATTCTAATTTTTCCTGAATTTGCCCTTTTTTCAATAGAAATTATAAACTAGCTCCTCCTACTAAAGGATAGTTCTCAGGATAACTAATGGGGCTCCTAAAAGGGAACTTTCCCTGGCGCCTGAACCCACAGCTATTGATTTGGTACTTGTTGAGTGGACCTAAAATAAGAGGGTTCTAAAACTTCCACAGGTTATTCCTTGAACAGACAGGACTGAAAATTGCAGTTGAAGAGGGTATGCTATCACAAAAGAGAACATTCCTGTTCTTTTATTTCTCTCCTCTCCCTCTCCAAATATTCCTTCCGCAGTCTTTCTCCTTGACATGTCCAGAGAACGCAGACGTGCCCCAGAAGTTATTACAAACATCAGAAATGTACACTATGGCATTCTTGTTAAAGAAAGTGATTTCCAGAACACATGGGTAGCTTTGCATATTGCCACACAAAAAAAGGTGAATGTTATTTTTTTTTGAAGCATTTACAGAGTACCATAATTCAAGGTACTTTCAGATAGTTCATTGTCTAACTCACCTGGCTATTGTAAGTTAGCATCTCAAGCTTTTCCTTAGCCCTTCAATATTATGTCACTTCATGTTTTCAGAGCAGTTGTGAAATAATCTTTAGGCATAAGCAGTCCACCCGTTTGTATGATATGGATCATTTTACAATGTTGTGTCAAATTCCAGTGTACAGCACAATTTTTCAGCTATACATGAATATATATATATTCATTGTCACACTTTTTGCAGAAAAATTATTGAAGGAAGTACCTTAATATTTTCAGAAGACTAAGATATTCCACTTTACTCTGTAAAATAATAGTGCTAGGCAGTTAGATAGATAGGGGCACCAAGCAAGGGAAGTGGAAAGCAGAGCGAACAATCCAGAAGTAATGGTACACCTGCGCTCAGAATAGGGTGCTTCAAAGCATTTTATTTTCTTTAAATGAGTGTCAACAAAGAAACCAGATAAAACCGGACAGCTGCAATTGTGCAGCAGAGAGGAGGACACGTCCTGGCATGACTCAATGCTTATTATAATGTAATTAGCGTTGAAGTTTATCTCCCCGCTCTCCATGGGCTTTTCTGTGTGCATTTTGGAGCAGGGCATGCATAATGAGGAAAAGGTTATATAACTACACATGCCACTCAAATGATGTCAACTATCAAATTAGCTTAAGACAGCCCCTAGATAACCACACAAAAGAAACAGGGATGGGGAAGTCACTGCTATCCCCCCGTGCACTAGTCCTCCTTCAGCCCTCTGGGTGTACTTGTGCTTTGCTAATAAACTCTTTGTTTACACAAGGCTTTCATCTCCTATCTAATTTCTGATCTTTCGGGTAAGACAAGAACTGGGGTTTCCCCCCCTGCCAGGGGGTGGGTAACAGTAGAAATTTATAGCTTCTTGCTCATTGTTCATTTCTTCTTGGTACATCGCTATCAACAGTCAAATTGGAATCTATTATACTTAATTCTAACTTGAAGCTCTCTCCTCACGATAAATGTTAAATCTACTGTCAAACCTATTTTCAAAGCTAAAAACCTGGAAATCATCAATTATTTCTTTTTTTTTTTTGTCCCTACTGACAGTATTCAAACACCAAGGATTGACATTTTTATTTCCTATACATCTTACCAAATCATGTCTAGTCTTCTGTCTAATAAGGATAATGATCAGATCACATCTTGCCTGAGCTGCTACAACAAACAGACTGTTACATGGGTTTATTCACTTTGCATGTTGTAGGGGGATCATCTCTTAAATCATGGCTGTGATGCCTTAATTCCTTCTTGGGATTTCCGTTGTCCTAAGAATAAAGCAATCTGCCTTATGGGACCTTATATCGTGGGGCTTAGCCTTTCTCTCTAACCTTGTCTGTTGCCTTCTCTCAATCACACACTCAGTACCCTTAAACTTTATACTTCAGATATACTGAACTATTATTTGCCCACTAAAGTGACCTGCTATCTCTTCCTTTTAGGCTTTTGCACGTGTTGTATTCTGCCCAAAAATGAGCCTCTCACTATTAATTCCCCTACTAATGATCATTCTCCACATTTCTCACTTATTCTGAGCAACTCATATTTACCTTTCAAAGTCTTTCCTTTAAATAGGGCTTCCCCTGGAACACTTTTCTGGCCTTAAGACTAAGTTCTACCTCTTTTTTTATTTTATCAACATTGCCCCATTGCAATACTTTTCACACCTTAGAATAATTACCTACTTTAATTATGCTTATATTCCCCCAAAATTCTATGAGAGTATAGCTGTGTGTGTCTTTTGGTGTGGCTGAATTCTAAAGATTTTACAAAAAAAAAAGGTACCAAATTATTATGTATTAAAACCATGGAATAAAATCCAGTAGTCACCCAAATGTATTAATGAATGTACTATTTGAAAGATTCAAGTCAACTTGGAAAAATTTTGTAAACTGGAAAAAAATATATAATATTGGATCTAGAAAACTATGGGGAGATTTTTATTGTACTTGTATGCACTGGGATCATGGTAACATTACATTTTTTTCCTAAAAGAAGACATATGGAAGACCTTTGAGTGGCATTTTTTAAGTGATGTCTGTGCTTAGCAGCTTTTTTTTTTTTTTAACATAACCACATTGCCTTGAGAAAAATAGTTGTGGAACATTCTGACACACACAGGTCAAGGGGAAGCCCTATAGCATATAAATTGGCAGCACATTAGGAAGTAGGAAAGGATGTATTTTCATAATTAACCACACAGACAAAAAAAAATACACAGAAGAAAGAGTACAATAATGCAGTGTATCATTTTATTAGGATTAGATTCCAAGCTTGGGAGTATAAAGTGGTGTTAGGACAAGTGTTCTGAAATTTTTTCAGTGTTGTAGGGTATCTGCTGAAATGTACTTGTAGTCATTTGTCCTTAATACAGTTCCATCAGCCCTCTAATAGCTGGTAGATATTGGTCCAAGATTCTAGCAAGCTTCTTCCTTACACTTTGGAACTTGTACTTTGTGTACTTGCTGTTTGGAACACGTCTCTGTCTGACTTTTTGGTATCAGCTATTCACCATTCAGTAATCAGTTGAAAGATCTCTTCCTCTGGGAGCTTTTCCTTGACAGACAGCCTCCTCCTTAAAAAAAAATGGTCTTTCTGTCTCATTGAATCTTTTTTTTTTATGTTTAAAGAATGTATTTCACGAAAAAACTATATTTAAATTGGTTTAATTTCTGTATTATCAACTCTTCTATTACAAGGGTCCATTAGTATAAAAATTTCTGTTTTCTTTATTTTTCAATAGTATGTCCTAGGAGTCTAAAATTGTGCTTAGGCATTTAATACATATTTTTGATTAATGCACAATTGAATTAATTTATACACATAAAAATATATCTAGAAAATTTACATTATTGCTATATTACTGAATGATACTTTTTTTCATTTTTATGTATTTTGGATTGTTGATATTTTAAAATTATTGTGTATCTGTTATTGTTATTAAAAGTTTAAATATAGTTAACATGTTTTAATACAGTTTTAAAACAATTTTACAAGTCTAATATGATAACAAATATAGACTGGGTGTTACTGTGTACAAGATATTGTTTAGGGAGCTCAAGACAGCAATGCTTCTACTCTTACTGATTTATATTTGAGAGATAATTAAGAATGGCAATTTTCATAATAAATCATATCTGTAAGTTACATAAGACCTTGTCTTTATAGTTTGATTTCTGTAGAATATTGATATGGCAGGAACGTAAAGTTTCATGTGATGACAGAAGTAAATCAAACTGGTAGGTTATGTATAATTATCATCTTGATCAAGAATATTTAGTTATAAGATGTGCAATTTTGCAAAAAGAGTGGTTAAGTTACTCACCATCTTCTGCCAATTTTGTTAACTCCCGTTCTTTTAAGCTTTAAAACAAGGCTATATGTTGTTCGGATTGAGCAATTATAATATTTATTAGCTATTATTTAACTTACATCAACACTTAAGACAGTAACAAAATATCATTAACGCTTTTTGACCTAAAATTAATCATCATGACTGACATGCTGCATTTAAATGTTGATTTGCATATGTACTAATTTTGTAGTAGCTATGACATTTACATTACTAATGATATTAAATCATCCATTAAATTATTTTACTTCATTCATTTATTTACACCAATCATATGCTGAAAGAAGTTTAAGGGAGTCTATGTATATAGCTTATAGTGTATTTTCTTTCTCTAAGAAAGATATATAAGCCTTGAGAACATTTTTTGAAGAAACATTTTAAGTGAACTCATCTAAAAAGTAGAACAAACAAATGAATATAACAAAACAGCAACAGATGCACAGATAGATTAAACTAGTGGTTAACAATGGGGTGAGTGAAGGGGGAGGGGCAAGATAGGCATAGGAGATTAAGAGGCACAAGCTAGTATATATAAAATAAATAAGCTACCAGGCTATATTGCACAGCACAGGGAATATAGCGCATATTTCATAATAGCTTTAAGTGGAGTATAATCTATAAAAATACTGAATCACTATGCTGTACACCTGCAATTAATATAACATTGTAAATCAACTATGCTTTAATAAAAATAAAAGCCAGAGAAGGTATGTATGAGACAAAGTTATGAATCATCATTTCTTAAAATAAGAAAAAAAGATGGATTTAAATTTTTCAAATTTTATTATACTGTGATGAGAACACTTAACATGAGATCTACCCACAACAAATTTTTAAGTGTACATTAAAGTTGACTATAGGTACAATGAGTGTTGTATAACAGGTCTCTGATGCTTTATCACCATGCTTAACTGAAACTTTATGCTAGTTGATTAGTAACTCTCCACCTCCCTGCCACCGTCCCCTCAGCCCTGGTAAACAGCATTCCACTCACTGATTCTATAAATTGAACTATTTTATATACCTTATATAGGTAGGATCATGCAGTATTTGTCTTTCTGTGATTGACTTATTTCACATAGGTTAATGTCTTCAAGTTTCATCCATGTTGTTGCATATTGCAGAATTTCCTTATTAACATATCATGGTATGTATATCCTACATTTGCTTTCTCTATTTATATTTTGATGGATATTTATGTTGTTCCCATAAGTTGGTTATCGTGGATAGTGCTGCAATGGGCATGGGAGTGCTAATATCTTTTTGAAATTCTGATTCCAATTCTTTTGGATCAACACCCAGAACTGGGTTTGTTTGGTTATATGGCAATTCTATTTTTAAGGAGATGAAAGACTTGTGTACTAAAAACTATGAAACATTGTTGAAAGAAATTATAAAATACAAAGAAATGGAAAGACATCCAATGTTCATGGATTGTTAAAATGACCATACTACCCAAAGTGATCTACAGATCAATACAATCCCTAACAACATCTCAATGACATTTTTTAGAGATTTTTTTAATCTACCATTCATATGGAACCACAAAAATACTGAATAGCCAAATCAATCCTGAGAAAGGCAAAACTGAGGACATCACACTTCTTGATTTCAAACTATATTAAGGAGCAGCAGTAATCAAAACAAAACAGTATGGTACTCACGTAAAGACAGACATATAGGTCAGTGGAACAGAATAGAGAGCCCAGAATTAAATCTATACATATAGGATTAATTTATCTTTGACAAGGTGCCAAGAATATACGGTGGGGAAAGGATAGCTTTTTTAACAAATTGGTGCTGAAAAAGCTGGAAATCCACAATTAAGGAAGTAAGTTAGACCTTTATCTTTCACCACACACAAACATAAAGTGAAAATCTTCTGCCCATCGAAGTAATTGACAGTGAAAAGGGACCTTATAGAAGAAAAGATAGTATTTGCAAACCACATGTAAAATAAGGAGTTAATCTTCAAAATATATGAAAAATTCCTATACCTTAATATCAAAAAATATAATAATCCAATTAAAAAATGTATTATGGACTTGAGTAGACAGTTTTCTAATGAAGCAATACAAATGGCAACAAGTTTATGAGAAGGTGTTCAATATCACCAATCACCTAGGAAATGCAAATCAAAACAACAATGAGAAGTCAGTCTTTCATAAGCTAATACTTGAGATTCTCTTCCAACTCTTTTGCTGTATTCTATTCTCAATTCTCAAAATAAGTTTCTTGGTCCATATTGTGAACAAAAAATACTGCAAACCTTATCAGTGAATGAAGAATGCTGAAACCGTAAAGTTATCAGTGGCTGCCGCCAACCCCCAGTGAAGACAAGCCTGCCTCCCAGTCTCTGCAGCTGCTCACAATGATGAACTTTGAAGGCACTCAGAATAAGAAAGGACAGAATATTGGACTTAGATAGCTAGGAGCTTGTCAAAGGAATGAATTCAGTGAGCCCAAATGTTTGCTTCCTCCCATACATAGAAAAGTGCTAAATTTAACTTGAGATGCCTAGTTTTCTTTAATTAACAAGTAATCTTTTAATTTTCCAACTACTTTGTCTTTGTTGTAAACTCCTATGTATCCTAACTGCTTCCCTACCTCTTCGGAGAAGTCCCTCAGAGCATCTGAGAGGCTGTCATTCTGGGCTCAAAGGGGTTTGAGTCCTCAGAAATGTCCGCCTAATAAAACAGAACTCTCAACTTTTAGGCTGTGCATTTATTTCATTTGACAATATCACACCCAAATGGAGAATATTACACTATAGTGTGACTACCAGAAGGTAACTGTCATTGGGAGCCATTTCTTAAGTTGCCTATCATAAGATCAATGAGACTGCATAGCAATTGCTACAATCATGTACTCTTAGCCAAAAAGTCTTGAGTTTGCCTAGGTTTAAGTTCTAGCTCAATAATTTATTTTCTTTGTGACCTTGGAAAGTTGTTAACATTACAGTTTTAAATTACTAAACTAGAGACAGTAGCTACTTATCTCATAGGAATTGTGAAAAGAACATATAATAGTTTCTCATATCAATACCATTGACATTTTGGACTGAAAAATTGTTTCTTGCAGGGCTCTGTTCTGTGTATGGTAGAATGTTTAGCAACATCCCTGGCTTTTAGCCACCAGATTCCAGGAACACAACCCCTGTAGTGACAAACAAAAATGTCTCCAGACACTGCCAAATATCTCTTGGAAGGCGAAATCACCTCCAGTTGAGAGTCACGGGTTTAAAAGATTTATTGCACATGAAGTTATTAAAAGTTGAGTATACACTGTACTATATTAGCTATTTTTAAACTATCAGTTATGGTTTCCAACTGTTTTTATCCTCACTTAAGCACTAAAAGAAAAGATAAATTCTTCAAAAAAATGAAAATACAATTTAAAAAAAACTGAGATAGAAGTCAGTTCATATATTTAGATGGAGTGGTGCCTCAGGCTCGTGGTTTATTGAGAAGTTCTCATGCGGTTGGCTACCCAGTTACTTTCTATGCTGTTTGAAATTCCAGTGATTCGTTATTTACTTTGTTTATATTTACATCTTTGGTTTAAAGACATCGGAGGAACCTTTCCAAGATACAAATTATCTTTGTGAACAAGAATACCTGAGTGATTTAAAAATATTCTTTTATAGAAATCTATTCAAGTTTGACTACCAAAGACTATGTTCATCTTTTTATAGGCTGTGGATAGTGCATTGAGGAACATTGTGAGTGAGAAAATTAAAGTTCTAACTTGAAATTTTAAGTCCCTAATTGTGGAGCACAGAAAGAAAGAGAGAGAGGGGGAGAGAAAGTTATAGAAAATCAGTATACAGAAATAGCATATTAGCCATCTTGAGGGGAAGGTGCTAATTACAGTTATAAATCTGCTTAATATCGTTTTTGGAAGAAAAATCTGACTTCAGAAAATACTTTAATAAGGCATGATTTTTAAGTTACTCAATTCAATCAAATGTCATAATGTTTGTGAAAGCTTTTCTTTTCAAAATTGGAATATATGCCTATGTAAGGGTTGATGATAATGCAAATAGTGAAAATGTCACAGCTAAAGCAGTTTTTACTAGTAATTTATTGTGTAGGTGTAAGAGGATGTTATTCAGATTTACAAAATACGTATTGCAGCTGATGTCTGAAATAAAATTGTCTTGCTTATTGAAATAGACTAATTCTGAAGCAATGGCACTACTTCTCATACCCTAAGTGAATAAAAGAGGAAAGGAGATATATAGATTTCTTTTCTCAGGGTATAGATTATATAACTTGTTAAAAAATGTTAAGTCTCCCAGATCCATCATTTAATGGTATCATGGTGGTCATCCCCAGGCCCTGGCTGTCAACATAGAGGCGTGATAGGCACTGATAAGAAATGTAAATTTTCCCTTCTGCCTTGCCTACCTCAGACAAGATATGCTTTTGCTCTAATCATCTACATCTCTCTTTGTCTCCTTTTTTTTTTTTTGGCTGTTTCTCATATTTTTAAATCAAATTCTTCCTTAGCCTTATCCTTGAATGGGTCATGCTCAATTTCTTTTATTCTTTAAATGTTTATGATTTCATTTTTTGATACTCTCCCAGAAAAAAATAGCTCATCTCTTAGAGCTCTTCTTTTAAAAACATTTTCTCCATATCACATCTATCTATCTATTTAATTAATTGATTACAAATAGTATGTCAAGTACTATGGTCAGTGCAGTTGAAGATAGATAAATAAGATGTAGTTTCTGCTCTTAAACTATGAAAGAATATATTTGTATACTGACAACTATAATACAAGTTAGGATATACTTGTTTACTTGCTATAAAAAAGGAAACACAAAAGTGATACACCAGTAACACACCTGGTTATGGGATACATGAGAAGGGGATTTGCCTTTGACATGGGCTGTCAATGTAGTTATATTTAATCATAAAGAAATAAAGGAATTATCATGTCTGGCAGAATTATGAGCACAAATAAAGATGTTGTGTGTTCAGATAACGGTAAATTGCAGAAAGGGTAGTTGTTAAATGATTTAGTGGAAAAGGCAAGTTCTCAGAATATTCTGAAGGACCATGAAAGTCAATAGGATAATCTAGAAAAATCTGTTAACATTTCAGTGTTTTCATCACTGTGAACTCAATCTTGACCGTTTTCTTTCAACTCACTTTTTGATACCCCTTTTATTCTCTCTGTATTAGTTTCTTAAAACTGCCATAACAAAGTACAAACCGAGTGGCTTAGAACAAGAGAAATGTATTATGTTACAATTTTGGAGGCTAGAAGTCAAAAATCAAGGTGTCAGCAGGGCCATGCTCCCTTTGAAGGATCCAGGGAATAATTCTTTCTTGCTTCTTCCTGTCTTCTAGAGGTCACTGGCAATCCTTGGTATTTCTTGGTTTGCATCCACATAATTCCAGTTTCTACCTCTGTCTACACAAGAACTTCTTCTCTATGTATCTGTGAATATCCCAATGCATGTGAATTTCCTTCTCATCTCTCTTATTAAGATACCAACCATTGCATTGGGGCCCATCCTAATCCAGTAGGACTCATTCTTGACTTTGTTACATCTGCATAGATGCTATGTCCAGGTAAACATTCACAGGTATCTGGGATTAGAACCTCAACACATCATTTTGGAGACAAAAATCAATCCATGTCACTCTCAGAAAGTTAATTTAAGGATCATACAACCTTTTTATGCACATAATTTTCCAAAGAACTATAATACCCTGATAATAAAAAGGACCAAATATAAATACTTAATAATAAGTATGCATTTTAATACACTCAGGTACTACTAAACTAAGTAAGATGAGCTAGTCAAATACTTAAAATATCTACAGATGCAAATACCATGTGAGAACAAGCCAGAATTTAGTATTGTTGATACAGTATCATAGCAACATGACCATTAGTGGGTTGATTTTCTTAAATAATGAATCACTGTGATAAAGTTCTGAACAAAATGAAAAACAAACTCTCCCCAATTCACAGGACACTTGGATCTCAGAATTTAGCTTATAATAAAATGTGCACAAGCATTCTGTGTTTGTGTATAAAACAAAGATGATATCTATGCTCAGATACTAACTAACATAATTTTCATGTATGTGAATAGACATTGGGACATACAAGATTCATGGAAAATACAAAATAATTATTTGGTATATGTAGCAGTTCCATGCCCCACAGGATGCCAAGCACCTCTGGGCCCACCCACTAAAGACTGAAAATGCTTCCACATCTCATTTTGTGCAAGTGGAAATAGCACCTCTCTATCAATTTATGAAAGCACAGTTTAGGGCTCAGTGTAGTTCTTGTGGAGACTCACAGTCATAATTTTAAATTTATCCCTAACTAATGGGTAAGATCATAGATTTTGACCTCTCTAGTGTGGTAAAGGGTACAGGTTTTAAAGCAATAATTTGACAAACATATCCTATATATGCAAATAAGTTGTATAATTTTTTCAGTGGATAGTTGCTGCATTATGTATTTAGACATTAAATTTTGCCTTGGGAACAAAATGACAAACAACAAAATTCATCAAATAAGAAATTGCTTCATTATGAAAATAATAAGCCCATCATTGAATTATGTATGTTTTTATTAGATGTTATTTCAAAATAAGTGTTTTGAATTATACATTTATGACATACATACAGACATATATGTTCTATATATGTATATTTATTGCAAACCTATGTACATGCAGAATTAAAACTAGAATCAAGAATACCAAAAGGTTAATTTTAGTTTTATATTTGCTTTTCTTTTACAAATATTATTGTTTCTTATTTATTTATTTTTGGAAATTTTTATGTAATTATACCCCAAATCTCAAAAACTCCATTTATTTTATACATACTGTTATAGTTGACTTATATATAACTCATATCATCTGAATTACATAATTTTTGTCCTCAACTTACTGTTTGGGAAGCTGAAGTGTTTAGAAATAAGAAGTGGATTTCTAGTCTACTGGCACACTCCAGGCATCATGTTGGGTTGATTGAGGTATATTTCAGGATATGCTAGCTTGCAAGCAGATTTCAGATCACACCACATAGGCAGACACCTAGGCAGGCTGTATGTAAAGCCAACTGATATCTCTGATTCTATTCTTAACCCCCTATTCATCACAACTTCACAAAAATTGAGGATTCACATGAGGAACAGATTGCAAACATAAAATCTCTACACATGTGCTGTATGAATAATACAAAATGGAGGAAGGCCAGGTGTCAGAGTGGTGCTGCTGCAGAACAGGTGGCCATATGCACATGGCAGATGCATGAGAATAGATCAATGATGCTTTTAATGTAGGGATAGAGCTTTAAGGTGCTTAAGAAGAAGTATAATAGACACATAGTACTCAGTGAAATGTCTCTAAAGTAAAATGAAAGGACCAGTCTACAATTGTTATAGTATTTTCCTTCTCTTCTTTTTACTAGGAGGATATTACAAATTCTGTATTTCCATATAGAAGGTGAAGATATTTGTGAGTTAGAGACATATCTTGCAGTGACTCAGAAACCTATTACATTAAAACCTGGAAATACAGTATTAGAATTCACTTTTGAGAAAGTAAACATTAATTATTTCCCATGAATAAGAATGACAATGTAAGATATACAAGGTTTCTGTTACAAATATAGAGACAGTACAATAAGAAGGATAAATGTAAAGAATTTTAATAATTTTGCATAATTTTTTTTATTTTTAAATTCAATAGGAGATTTTTTTCTGGTTATTATCAGGTGGATTTGTACCCTTGAGACAATTAAGAAAGAAGAAAAGTATCCAGACTTACATGTTGGATGTCTTTGCAGTGAAAAATAATTTTTCTTCTAGACTTTTGATCTTTAATTACCATCACTTCCTTTAGTATTAATTTTCCATGGACTCTCTTATTTAAGGAAAACCCTACTTCATCTAAAAATGATTTTGAACTTATAGTCTGAAGTAATTTGTTTGCAAAGTAAATTTGGTTAAACTCATTACATGAAAAGCTATTAAATATTTTTTAAATAAAAACAAAAATTCAGCAAATTTTCAACTTACTGCATACTGCCATCAGATATTTAAAAAGACCTTTAAAGAGCTTTAAACATGATATTCATTAGCTCAAGAATCTGATTAAACAGAATCTTTTAAAGTTGGATATGACAACTTTTTTTAGATAAAGAAAGAATCTATAAAAGCAAATCACCCACGCTAACAAAAAAGTAACTAAGAGCCACCCTGGTATTAACAGGGTTCTCTGAATGACATGAACAGAGAGGAGGCCATAAGTGAGTATGTGGGAGAGGCCTGCAGAAATCAAGTAGGCTGCATAAAATTTGCAAAGGGCACCATAACTTTTTACCCTCAAACAATAAATTTGTGATCTTGGATTGATTGAGAATTACCACACCTTTTCCCTTTCATTTGGAAAAAGAAAAAAAAAAAAGGCACAAGGTAACATAGTTGAAAATGCCTCAAATAATAAATTTGTGATCTTGGATTGGTTGAGAACTACCACACCTTTTTCCTTTCATTTGGAAAAAGAAAAAATAATTTAAAAAGCACAAGGTAACATAGTTGAAAATGTTTAAGAACTGAAAAAAGAAAATGATACAGGTAGATATTTTAAAACATTGACATTAACATAACAATAATTTATTTTAGGCATTCCAGAAACACAAGAGTAAAATTAATGATAGCAATCATTCTTATCTTTTTTGTTTCCTTTTGGGTAGATAATTTATAATAAATATATCAAATTGTATGTTAATGACCAAAAAAATCCTCATAATTTGAAGAGACAAACTAAGCATAAGAACCAGTCATTGCAAGGATATTGGAATTATCATACAACTATGATTGATGTGTTACAGGCTTTAGTGGAAAAGTAGACATCATGTGAGAACAAATGGGCAATGTAAGTAGAAAGATAGAAATCCTAAGAAAGAACCAAAAAGAAATGTTAAACATAAAAAATACTGTAACAGAAATGAAGAGTGCTTTTGTTGAACTTATTAGTGGACTAGATACCACTGAGGAAAGGGTCCCTGAGCTGGAGGATATTTCAATAGAAATAGATATTTCAATAGAATCCTTGAAAACCAAAAAGCAAAGGAAAAAAAGACTGAAAAGAACAGCAGAATTTCCAAGGATGGTGTGGCAACTACAAAACATACCTGTAGTAGGAATATCAGAAGGGAAAGACAGAAAGAAAGGAACAGAAGAAATATTTGAAATGATTGTGGCTGAGAATTTCTTTAGATTAATGTCAGACACCAAAGCACAAATCCAGAAATCTCTGAGATCACCAAGCAGGATAGATGCCAACAAAACTACACCTTAGCATGTCATTTTCAAAGTACAGAAAATTAAAGATTAGAAAAAGAAAATACTGAAAGAAGTCAGAGTCGGGGGAGGCACATTATTTAAAGAGGAACAAAGGTAAGAATTACATCCAGCTTATCTTTAGAAACCAAAACAAGAAAGATTGGGATTGGAGAGTTAAATTTAAAGTCTTGAGAGAGAAAAAAAAATTAACCTAGAATTTTATGGTTTATAAAATTACACTTTAAAAATGAAGAAGAAGTAAGGACTGTCTTAGACAAACAAAAATTGAGGGAATTATTGCCTGTAGACTTGCCTTGCAAAATATATATATATATTAAAAGAAGTTCTATAGCCAAAAGGAAAATATTATAGGTCAGAAACTTGAATCTACATAAAGAAAGAAAAAGCATCAAAGAAGGAATAAATAAAAATTTTAAAAAAAGCTTTTAATTGATCCAACATATAAGAATTTATTCAAAATAACAACAATGCCAATGCATTTTATTATGTATGCTTATGTATCTTATGTACATATGTACATACTTATGTTATATATACATATTACATTACATATATTCCTATATTTGTGTGTATACATATCTAAAACGAATGACAGCAATGATACAAGGTATGGGAGGGAATTAGAATTATCTTACTATTGTAAGATACTCACAGTGCCCATGAAGTGGTATAGTACTATGAATGTGTAGTGGTAGATAGCAGAATCCTATTTCCAGAGAGGTTCTTTTAGAATGAATAGCATCGCCAGGCGTAATGCAAGGAGAGTCAACTCCATGAATCAACACCCATGCTATTGCCCTAGAATTCAGATCTGTGGGAAATATAGAGTAAAACCAAGACTCAAACAGGAGTCCAGTGAGAGAGGTGGATTATATTCTTTGTAAGTTCAAGACTGTATCTATTGCAGTTATGTATATCCCTGGATGCATTTAGGGGCTCAGTTTATTCCTGAGATCTAGGGCAGTACAGATTAGATTAACCGCTCAGATCTCATTCTTAAAGCTACAGTTTTGATATCAAGGGCCCAAGAGTCCATATTTTCCCCTTGACATTAACTTTTTAGTAAATGTTTTGCTAAATAATTAACTACATGATACCTCAAGTAGGAGGTATATAGTATGGGGAAAATGCAAGATGGAAAGACAAAAACAATATAATTTATATTATCATTAATTTTCTTGACAGGCATTTTATCACAAACAGAGAATTAATAAATTACTGAAATTGGAATTTCACATATTTTGTCTTTAAAGAAGAGTAAAGGACATCTTATCTATAATTATTACCAAAAAATTTCTGCAAATTACTGTTTTGGGTTATTCAATGAGAAAATGCAATCAACTGAATGGCTAACATTTTCAATAAATTTTCCTATATCATAGTTCTTGTTTTCTTTTCTCACAATGGAAATGATCACAAACTCATTTTAAATATGCTTAAGAACATGGACAAACAAAACTTAAATAATTATAGTTTCAGAATTCCTAAATACACACTATTGTTATTTTGCCATCAATACACATTTTATATATTACACAGAAAACTATTTAAGTGAGATGTTGACAGCTTAATTTAACTTTACCTCTACTGAGTAAGTCACTAATTCTGGTCAATGCCACCTGCAAATCTTCCTTTGCATCTCCTAAATTTCTGTCAATTTTCTATTACCTTTATGGCTAGAATATTAGAACAGTATATTAATTGCTTTCCCTATATTTAGGTGTTTTTTTTTTCTTTTCAAGGTACTGAGTCTTTATATAAAACAAATTTTATTTATGTAAAACCTAAATCAACATGTCACTCTCCTACTAAGGCCATACAGCCTTAAAACACAAATTAATCTGGAAACACCCTTGAAGAGGAGATCTATTATTTATTTCTCTAGCCCCATCACAAGTAGTACACACGCCTCTCTTTCTCCTGACTAATTCAATCTGTTATTTGTGTGGGTACATCACTTCCTCTGAGGATTCTTCCACGTTGCAACCTACACATTAGATTGGGTTTAGCATTTCATACTTTGACTACCATTATCTATGCTCTTTAATGATATTTTTAATTATCCTTCCCTCATTATCATGTAAGTTTCATAAGGGCATAGACTGTGTCCACTGTGTTTGCTTTTGAACCCCTAAGCTTAGCATAAAGTTCTTGAATAAGAAAATGAAATTTTTAAGATGGTAAATTTGAAATAACATTTCTCCTCTCCCTGTGCATATATTCCCTGTTCTGGAACATTATTTCCTTCTTATATACTTGACTGACTCTTTCTTATCCTTAAGCCTTCAACTTAAATGTTATTTCTTCAGAGACATTCTCTGGATCCTCAACCTAAAATGCATCCTTCTGTAACCTCAAAATACAATGTGATGTTCCAATGTAGTGCAGATCATGTTTCATAATATATATTTATTCCCTTGAATTTTTGGCTATGTCAGTCTCTCTCACTGTCAGTTCCTTAAGGGAATGAAAATTGATAATTTTGTTCAATTCTTTCTGCTCTTCTAGTTGAGGCTGCCTAGAAGGAAATGAGTGCTCAGGAGGCATTTGTTTACTGAGTGGCAACTTTTCATTTGGTTTTATTGGTTTGGTTTTGTTTGGGACTTGTTTTTATTTTATGTCCTCTCTTAGCAAAAATAAAATTTGCCAGCATTATGACAATCCCTGGTCGTTTCCATTGTTTTTGGTTCATGAATACAAAAATCTGGAAAACACTGATGCAGAAAATATATTCTGGTATTGACAGGATAAATGCTAAGAGTTTGGGGTCTGTTTAATTGGACATTTAAATCAGAGAAGTGTCTCTTCTTATTCGCATTTTGTTTCTGTGCCAGAATACTGTTTTAGAAGGTATACTTCTTATTTTCAAAATTGTATTACAACAGACACACATCACGTAACAATTTATGGTCCTTTTACTATAACTTTATAGACAAACTGACTCAGAGTTATTCCTTTGTTGTCTCTGTGTCTGAGAAACAAAACACATGAGTGGACACTGAAGCTTTAAACTGCTTGCATTCTACTGGCAAACTGTAAATTTTCCAGCTCATTTGTGCAAAATAAAGATTACCTCAGCCCTGGAAGTTAAATTCGATTAGCATTTCACTAAAGATCAGCATGCAAGGTAAGTAATGTCTCTTTCTAACATATTAGTAAACAATGTGTATCCTTTGGATAATGATACATATATCATTCCTGAGGCCACCTTCAAGGAGGACTATGCAAGAAAAAGTTGTTTCTGGCAGTTAGCAAATGAATAATTTATTTATTATGATTTGGAAATTTGTCACATAATTTTTTAAAAAAAACAGTAACTCTTCTACATACGCATCTTGAGAAATAAGTTTTATAAAACCAGTTTTAATAATGTTCCTGCAAGAGTACAAATAGGATTTAACAATAGGAATGAATCCAAAATGTTCATCTATTATTAATAGTGAATGTATAAACTGTATTAAGGAAAGAGCAGAAAGAGTTTAATAAGAATATCCTATGGATGTGGATGTGTCAATAACTCTCAAATGATTGGTATATTCATCCATACTTCATTAAAAATGCATGGCTATTTATTCCTGACAAACTCAAATATGAACACTATGTTCTAGGGAAAGAGGCAAGCCTTTTAATAATATGTTTCCGTTTATTTATTTTTAATATAATTTATCAGTGATGCTTTTGTAGCAAAATATTTGTCAGCAGTTGGAAATTTGGCTAGGAATTTATTAAAGATTTATTGCCATTTCCCCTTAGAGGACTTGTTTACATGAGATTCATTTTAAAATGCTAAAGAATAACAGAAGTTAAGGCAGAGATATGTCACTTTAAGTTGTGTAAATAGACTCAGCCTTTACTTTTACACTTCCACAGCTTTCATTTGGAAAGGAACACATTTTGGTATTCAATTTTAAGTTATTTAACCCTTAAAATTTTAAATTAGTGTCATTATATTCACTGAAATTTAAATGAATTTACTTACTGATTACTTAGTCAATGAGAGGATAAAAATTAAGGCATGTGTTCTTAGTGATCTAACTTAACATAATACAAAAGTTGACATATAGGAAGAGCAATAATGACAAAATAAAGAGAGAATATTAAGTAAAATAACAAAGAAACACTGGGGAAGGGGCAAACAAAAGGGGAAAGTTACAGTGTTATGTTTTTTTTCTGTTCTGAAACCACATTGTATATTAATTAGATTTTCTTTCATCTAAAAGTTAATTTGGGCAGATTCTTGTTCCCATTTTATGGAAGATTGTAGTAATAGTATAAAGTTATTGGATGGAATATTTGGCCAAATATGTACTGTTTATTTTTATATTACTGCTTTAAAAATGATTATTTAACAATTAAGACATCTTTATCCTTTAAAGTCATATAATACATCATATATTTAAGCTGTTTCTCTATTTTGAGGCATTTTATAAAATATCAGAATTTTAAAGAAGCAAATAGAATGCTTTTGAGTTTGGTAATTTAAGCCAAAACAAGATACTATACCTTAAAAAATTCATTTGTCCAATCAACATATTTATTAAAAATCAATTGTATTCCATGCCTGTTGTAACTACAGAGGATACAATGATGATGAACTAAACACATATCCTGATCTGCTAAAAACTTATAGTATAAGGTGAAAAATGCATTGAATAAATACTCAAATATAGACTAAAAATATAAACTGCAGTTATTTATCTATAGAAAATATGGAAATTGGGGTTCATGAAAGGCAGGCCAGGGGAATTTATTTTTAAAGTAAGACCTGAAGGACAAATAGAGTGTTATCAACAAAGACTCAGTAAAGGGCATTGCAGCTAAAAGCATCATGTACTTCTACGTTCAGATATGACAGAAGAGCTGAATGGACTCAATCATCTGAATGTAAGCCAGCATGGCTGGAAATTAGCAAGGGAGGTAAAACAAATGCAAAAAGAGGCTAAAGAGTTTCCAGATCATGAAGGGACTTGGTAAAATTTAGGAAATTGAATTTTGTACCATGCTTATTGAGGGGCCCATGAAGAATTTTAAGAAGGATACAACATGTATTTATTTCCATTTGAGAATAAAATTTAGTGTCAGGAGAATAGAATGGGGGGTGGTGCAGAGTGGGTGAAAAAAATGAAGAGACAATTAGGACGCATTGCCATCAAGAAATAATTGTATGTTGAATTACAGAAATCACAGTGGCAAAAGAGAAAATCAGATAGATTTGACATATATTTTGAAGTTAAGTCAACATAACTTGGTAACTGACAGGTGGTTGATGGAAAGAGAAGAGCCACAGGGGCCTGGTCTCTTTTTCTCAATAGACAGCCAAATGGCATCATCATTTAGAGATTAGAAAGTCTGAAGAAAGACAAAACGTGTAGGAAATATCAAGAACTACATATGAGATATATTTTGTCTAAAGTCCCAGTAATATATCTGAGTGGAAATATCTAATACTTAATGGGAAACAAGAGTTAACACTCAGGAGAGTTTGTGGACTACAGTCGTGTTAATTAGTGGTCATAGTTTATATGCACTTGAATGTATTGGAAAGACAATATAGCCCAGAGAAGCAAGAGAGAGAGAGAGATATCTAAGGCAAGAGAAATTTTTCTGGAAGGAAGAGAGAACAAGAAAATATGAATACTGCTTAGAGAGCTAGTAGGATGCTATTAAAAAATCTGGAAGTGTCAAGAAGAGAATGTAAGAAAACAAAGTTAACATTTCCTTCCTTCCGAAGAATTGTGTATTGATTTAGATAAAAAGTTTTTTAAGAAATATTTTAAAATTAAAGTCATATCAAAAAATAAGATAGGAATCTCTTTCAATTAAAATAAAAATAGAATCACATCTTATAAGTAAATCTGTATCAACAGATACAAATTTGCTGCAAAATTAGAACATGAAGACCAAGAGATCTGTCATCTTTAGAGTTGTGTTGGGAATCTCCTTTACCACAAAGGAAGAAAACTGGGCTGTGGAAGAAATCTGTGGTATTGGAGGTTGTTTGGTTTTGTTTTTGTTTCGTCTTAAGTGAGAACTCCCAATTTCCCTTAGGTTGTTTAAAGCTGCAAATAATATCTTCATCACAAAAAATAAGTGAGCATTGATTAAACTAAAATATAATTTCTTTTGAGTTCATCAGAAATCTGAGATCACAAAGCAACCACATAACCTAAAATTCAAGGAAAAGACAAGTCCCTTGGAGAATGATGGAATGTGAGAATTGTCTCAACCATGGTGGACGACGGGAAAAAGAATATCTATGTGGCCTCAATAAAATTTAATTAGCTAAATTATAAAGAACTACTGAACACCAAGTGGCCTTGCTTGTCAGTCAGAAATAGCTGAGATTATTGTAACCTGTCTCCACTTCTTGACTGCACAAAATAACTAATATCTTATCAAAAATTTTATAACACATACACAAAAACAAGGAGTCAACCTACTATCAAGAAAGAAAGCAAAATAAAGACCAGATTCATAAATGACTCAGATATTGAAACTATCATACAGACAAGTTAAGATAACTGGGATAAAAATAATGAAGCATGTAGAGGAACAGGTGAATGACATACATGAAAATAGGGGAATATCTCAGCCTGGGTTTTCTAGAGAAACAGAATCAATAAGATGTATTAGTTATAATACATCCTATATATTATATAACATAAATCTTAATGTATTTGTAGAAAATAGATTTTATAGAGAGATTTATTACAAAGAATTGGCTCATATCACTATGGATGCTAAGTCTTAAGTTTTTCAGTTGGTAATCTGGAGACCCAAAAGAACCAACGGTGTCAATTCCAGTCTGACAGCAAGAGAAGACAGATGCCCCAGCTTCAGAACAGTCAGACAAGGAAGAATGAATTGTTTCTTCCTCAGACATTTTTGTTGTAGACAGGCTGCTAATAGATTGAGTCAGGCCCACACATTGGGCAGGACAATCTGATTAACTCATTAAATTTAATGTTAATCTCATCTAGAAACATGCTCATAGACACACCCAGAATGTTCAGCCAAATACCTGGGCACTCTATGACCCAGACAATTTGACACATAAAATTAATCATCACAGGAGATTTCAGCAAATGAAAACTGAAATAGTTAAATGGAGATGTCAGAGATAATTATAATTTGTCAGACATGAAGAATAACTTCAGTAGGCACATCAGTAGACTTGAAAGAGTTGAGGATAGAAGGTTGTGTTAATAGAAATCATCCAGAGTAAAACACTCAGAGAAAGTGAGAGAGAGAGAGAATAAGACATCCAAGAGTCCCAGTGTAATTGCAATTCCAGAGGAAAAGAGAAAAAGAATGTGGTAGAAGAAATATTTGAAGAAGTGATAGCCGATACATTTCCTCAGATTGATCCTTTCATTGCATGCATTGTAAAGTTTTATTCTCTGTTTAAAACATTTCAGTATGTTTCTTTTGCCTACAATATTAAGCATCATTATTTTACCCTGATTTATAAACCTCTATAATCTTATCTTTTTTGGCCATTCAAGCCATATTTCCAGTTATACCAACTCCAGCATTCATTAGTATATCAGTGATCTCAAGTTCCAGAAATGTTCTCTTCAACATGTGTACTTGTGGATTCCTTGTCCTCAAAAATCTTCATCCACACCCAAGTCAACCTGCAGAACTCATATCTCAAGGATTAATTTGAAAGTTATTTTTATTAGCAGTCTTCCCTGACTTCCAGGCTACGTTATTAAGTTCCCATATCACCACCAACCTGCTTTTACCATAGCATTTATAATAATTTGTTGCAATTTTTCCCTTATGCATGTTTTCCTAAGTAAGCAGCAAATCTCCTGAGTTTGGTGAATGCATTATAGTTTTCTTGTATTTTCCTGTGTAGCTCAATGACCTGTGCATGGAAGATGCTTTACATGATAAATGTTCACCAAGTTAATAAATAACATTTAAGAACATAAAAATGATATGTGTAATATCAATAGCAAAGAAATTATGACAGGCTCAACCACAGACTTCAGTGAAGTGTTTATGAATAGCTGTTTCCTTATTTTACATAAATGTTAAAAACACTTTTTTTAATTTATTCTTTTATAATCAGCATATTAGTAAAGATCCATAACTTGCAAATTATAGAAATCAAAATTTAAGAACTAAAAAAGCAATTTAACATAGTTTAACAGTCTAAACACAAGTAAGCAGATATTGTAAATCACTTGCAGAATGCACAAACTTTCTCAGCACAACACAACTATACTGAAAAGGGCTGTAGATATAACTGGTAGCAAATCTTTCAAAGTAGACTCTATTAATCTTAATTTTTACTGTTGCATTTATCAGAATTAACTCATGAAAGATTATATATGTGAGCTATTTATATGATAATGAAATTGTGTAAAATCTGTAGTATGCACAAGTCAAACATTTATATTTGCTTTCTTTCTTGCTAAGCTTATTTTGTTATATTTGTGATTTGTAATTTATTTTCATATTGCATATTTATGAACAGGAAATTGTAATCTATATAAACTATATTCACACAGGATACTCTATTATAAAGACTTTGTCAGTCTTTTGCTGATGTATTTGTCTCCTTCTCTAAAATATTGTAAATATATCCTCTGAATAGTAGTGTATGTGATTTCATTCTGAACAAACTCTACATATGCAATTCTAAATAAAGTTGGAATTTGGTTTAGTCATTGTGAGAATATGTCTAACATGCTGTGAATAGACCTTTTGAATTAGGGAATGCATTCAGTATTGGAAGACAACAAAAACCTGGCAGAAATCAAAATATTTTACCTCTATTCTGGAATTGCAAAATTTATCTCTGACAGGATGTCTTCATATATTTGTTCTTAAATTTCTTATACTGATATTCTATAACTTTCTATGCACAAATCTTTTACCTCTTTGATTAAGTTTCTTCCTAAGTATTTTATTTTTTGTTGCTATTTGTTTATTAATTTCCTTTTCAATAGTTCATTGTTTATGTATAGACATGTAACAGATTTTTGTACGTTGACTTTGTGTCTTGCAACTTTACTGAATTCATTTAAAAGATCTAGCAATCTCTTTTTTTTTTTTTTTTAGGCAAATGACAAGATGTCATTCTGTGGTAGGTTGTAATGATCTTATCATATGTTCATCTCTCATGTATACATAATCACTAGCTTCACTTTACATCTTTCCTTGAGATAATTTTTAAAAATTAAATGTTAAGAAGCCATAAATATAAGTATGAGCTGGGCAACATTAGTTTATACATTAAAATATGATTTATATGAAGGTTTATACATGTTTATTAGAAAATAAATCCCAACTTTATATGATGACTCATTTTGGATTGTGGTTAAACTCTTATTTGAGTAGATGGATATGAGAAAAGAATATAGTGAACAAACCTGGAGGTCAATTAAAAAATATGTATCAGAAATGGAAGATATGAAGAAATGTATTCCAGACTTTTAAAAAATCCATTATTTTAAAAAGCCAGTAGATAGCGCAGAAAGCATGAGCTCCCTACTAGATGCACTAAACAAGGAACGTGGGATCATTGTGATAATAGTGCCTGAGTACAATTTGATGATCTTCAATATCTCTCCTGGGTGAGTAGCTATTGGAAGATGAGCATGCAAGGCAGCTGAAGTTTGATTGAAAAGAAGAATAAAATATATAACTTACATATGTATATTTCTTACTTAAATAAAAGAAATATGTCCCTTTATGATAAAATATGTTAGCATGTGCATCAACAGAGAGTGGGAGCAGTACAGAATAATCTAAAATCCATATGCTTTACATTATTACCATGTGCTGGCAGTACAGAGCAATGCCAACTTTATATACTTCCTCACTCCTAATTCACCCCTCCCACCAGCCTGGAGTTTAACCACAGTCCAAAATGGGTGATCATATAAAGTTGAGATTTATTTACTAATTTATAGTGATAATGAGACCTGGGAAGGACAAAATATTATAGTTAAAGAAATGGAGCACAACAAGCTGAAGGCAATGAGTGTTTAAATTTAATTTAAATACTATGCTAGCAGATTTACTGTATTTCTTCTTTTTAAATTTTATTCATTGTAGTAAGAGCAATTAACATGAGACTTTTCCCTATAACAAAATTTTAAGTGTACAATATAGTATTATTAACTATGGGCACAGATCTTCACAGTAGAGCTCTAGCACTTAAGTTGCGTTGCACGACTGACACTTTATATCCCCTGAATAGTAACTCTTAATTTCTCCCTCCCCAGTCGCTGGCAATCACCATTCTACTCTCTGCTTCTGCGAGTTAGACTGCTCTAAAAGTGGAATAATACAGTATTCGTCCTTTTGTGACTAGCTAATTTCACACAGCATAATGTCCTAAAGATTCATCCATGTTATTGCTTATTGCCAAATTTCTTTCTTTTATTAAGGCTGAATACATACTTACCACATATTTTTTTTATCTTTTTTCCACCGATGGACATTTAGGTTGCTTCTATCTCCTAGCTATTGTGGATAATGTTGCAATGAACATGGAATTGAAAATATCTCCTTAAGATTCTGATTTCAGTTATTTTGAAAGAAAACAAAGAAAAAACAACCAGAGTCTGATGCTTGGAACAATTTGGTCATTTTTAAAAACAACATAAGATGATATTCAGAACTGATGGATGTAATAACGTTCTCTCCATGTGGGCAGAAAAGTGGGTATTTTTAGGGGTATAATTTCTCTAAGCTCTGCAGCCTATTGCCAGAGTTTAAGGGATATTCAAAGACTGAAATTTGGGGTTCTTAGTGGTCCCATGGGGTAAAAAATTCCTGTAATTGAGACTCACACTGAGAATATAAAGAACATTAAAATGCCATTAACTTCAAATACTCACACTCTATTATACATTAAATCTAATTATTATGACATTATAGAAATATGTAGTATCCAAATGTCCTTTAAGTTATTCACAAAAGTGAATATAAAAGTGTTTTTGGCATCAGAGACCACGTTAACTTAATAGTAGGAAAAAAATTCCACTGAATCCATGTAGAGAAAATTCACAGAAGTGTATTTGGATCTATATTCACTATTCTCATGAATAGCTTGGCCAATTTAGTTCACTGAAAGTGAATGACTTTCAAATGGACTTGTTTCACAGGACTGAAAACTGGAATAGAAGCAAGACTGGACAAAGAAGACTAGTAAACCTCAGTTTCTTACCAATTGTTCTATTTTCTTAAATTATTTGCCTCTGTTTAAATCTTTATAAATTGTTTTTAAACTGGCATTACTTGGATATTCCGAACAAATGGCTGCCAAATTCACCAAAGGCCAATTGAGTTTTGAATGTCTTGTTTTGTGTTAACATTGTTAAAATCACTAAATGATTTTCTAACAAATCACACTAGTGGGTTATGGTTGTCTTGCTTTGCCAAACGATCTGCCTGAGTAAAGATCTCCCTGGTTTCACAGTAAGTTGAAACAAGTATGTATTTTAAAGGTAAAAATGTAATGATCATGCTTGAAACGAGATGCAAAGCACGAAGATGACTATTTAACTGCCTAAAACCCATTCAACCAGAAGGGATGGTGCTCTCTCTCCCTCTCCTTCTCTCTAGGTATTTCAACCTTTCTGTGAAGGGTCCAACTATTACTGAATGAAAGGAAAATTCTCCAATACATGTTCAAGCTTTGTTATATTTCTTGCTACGTACTTGTAAAGGAGTGACTCATTTAGAGGCAAATGAAAAAGTGGACCTCGGTCATTTACTAATCTTGTTATCAACATGAGCCCATGGATCTCCCTAAATTATTAATCAGGCCCACAATTCAAGTTCCCATGAGTTCACAGCTCATATCCAGAAATTAATAAAACCTCACTGTCTCAAGAATGTGAATATATAAAAGAATTTTTAAAAAATTATTCCACCATTCAAAATACCTGATTTTTCACCATTTGGACAGATCACTGGAATAAAAATTGAATTATAAGTCAATATAATTATGAATGCAATTTTTGCTACTATATAAATGAAAAACACAGTTCTGGGTATCATATTTTAAACAAAAATGTATATAGCATATAAAGAACAACATTATGAAATCCTAAATTGTCCAAGTTCTTATCTCTATAAATAGAATTCTAATATGTCACAATTCTATGTTCTGTATTCTCTGTATTGTATATATGTATATAATGTCAACGAATATTAGAGATACTTTTTTAAAGCAAGATGAAAGCAAGGGTCTTTCATATATACCTTGGTATTTATCATGTTGTTGCTCTTTCTTCATTTTTGAAAACCCAAGTTTCCTTCTGGTATCATTTACCTTCCACCTGTAGCATTTCGTACTGAGCAGGTCTATTGGCAACACTTTCTCATAGTTTTCAGTCATTTGAGAATCTTTTTATTTTCATCCTCAATCTTGAAAAATATCTTAAAAAACATTAAACTTAGGTTTGTCAGTTCTTTTCTTTCAGAATTTTATCTACATTGTAGCAGTATCTTCAGCCTCTGTGATTTCTATTGAGAAATCCAGTGATATTTCCAACAATTTTCCCTTCTGTGTGTTGTTTTGCTCTAGTGTTTTACTGTAGCTGCTTTTGAGTTTTCTTTATCTTTTGCTTTCAGCAGTTTCATTATGATATGTCTAGTCATAGCTTTCTTTTAGGCTATCTTACTGGAGCCTCATAGAGCTTTTTTGATAAATAGGGTATGTAAATTTATGTCTTACACCAAATCTAGGAATTATTTCTTCATTTGTTTTTCCGGCCAAATCTCATTCTCCTCTTCATTTGAGAGTCAAATGACATAAATATATTTGGGTATCAGAATTTCAGGTCCCTTTTTAAAATTTTTTTAATTTTGTCTGTTCTTTAGACTGGATAGTTTCTGTTGACCTATTTTCAATTTAATTGAGTCTTTCCTGTATCACTTCAATTCTGCTACTGTATCCTTTGACTATTTTTTAAAATTTCAAATATTATATTTTAGTTATGAAAGTTCCATTTGGTATATTTTAGGTTATATTTGCTTGCTAAATATGTCTCTCAATTCATTTCAAATGTGATTACCTTCATTTCATGGATCACAGTAATATCTATTTTATAGTATTTGAAAATTTCAGTATTTTTGTAGTATCAAGATTGATTTCTGTTGATTTTTTTTCCTCTTTGAGAATTTGTTACCTTTTTCCATTCTTCATTTGTTAAGTTATTCTGGATTGTTTTCTGTACATTGTAGATGCTGTGTTGTACAGACTCCAGACCTTGTCCTTTGAGTACATAGTCTTGAGAAAACAATAAACCTGGTTACATTTGCAATGAAAGATCTACATTGTCTCATGTGGGAAATGATTCCAAATCATTTCACTTTCCAAAAACTTCTCTATTCTACCTTGGCTCTATCCTGCATATGTTCCAACAGGATTTAGACTGAGACCAGGATCATGTTTAATCCTCAAAGTAGTTATCAAACACTGTATTATGCTAATTGGGTCTATCCCATCCATGCACAGTTCAGGGGTAAGTTTGAGTTTTGTACAGGTAAACAATCAGTAAGCAACTTCTATAAGTATTTATATTTTCTTGTATATGAAAGGAATCAATAAAATATGCAAGGAGATATGTAAATCACAAGAACAGGGCAGGAAAAGTTAGAAAAGACATGCAAAAGATAGGAATGGTAATTCTTCGAAGTGAAAGCCTAAATGCAAACAAGTAAAGAAAAAGAAAACATAGTAATCAGGTATGGACAATTAGCATAAAATTTAAAAAAATCAGAAGTCAAAAATGTTATATATGGCTAACTGTGATCTGCTTGTAGAAGTATATATTGATGAAAGCATTTTTGAAAGCAATATGGTACTAAGAAACAAATTCTTGTCTTGTGATCCAGTATTCTATTTATGAATATATTTCTTTAAAGAAAACTCATATAAGTGCAGTAGGACTTGAATTAAGATGGTCTGTTATCAATGATTGTTTTGTCAATTAGTTGGGAACAGTTGTAATGTCCAGGATGAAAAAATTGATATATAGAATGTCATGGATATTTACTATAAAATATTATGAATCATTTAGAAGTGATTAACTTGATGTCTTTTGACACACAGATTTTAAAAACATATCTCAAAAGCACAGGGGATAGCTATGTAAACGAGGATGCCTGGAAAATTAGAGTTACCCCTATGGGTCACACCTATGTAGCTGACATCTCTTAGTGTCTCAACTATTATCATCTTATCATTCATATTTCTTCTCATGCCAATGGCTTCTTTGTGAAAGCATCTGAATTTCTGTCCAAAGACTTTCTCTGGTTTCACAGGTGTTCATAGTTTATATTTAGGGCAAGGCAGAAATGAGTGCATCAGATCCTAAAAGCCACTCTCAACCAACAATGACTAAACTTTGATAGATACATGCTCTTAACTTCTTCATTCACTGGGAGAGAAAGCTCAGCCAAATATATGTTCTGAGAATCCAAAAGAAACTATTTTGTATAAGTGGAAAAAATATAATACTGAGGGGAGATCAGTGGCATTTTTTGAGAAGTTCAGTGGTGGTTGTGTTCAGTAGGACAGTTGGTAGGAAATAAATGCTGCTAGAATTTAGCTGCCTAAGTATACATTTGGATAATGGAATTATAGAATAATAGAGCAGGTTGTAATGGAACTTACCTGTTGGCAACAAGTTGGAGCTAGTTATCTCACTAGATAGCAAACTAGAAATGGTTAACAGGAACATTGACTCAGAGAGATCTGTGACAACAGTTTATTAAAATTGGTGCTCATAAATAACATAGATGGACAACTAATGAGCAAATCGTTTTACTTACATAACCAAAAATGCTCAAGAAGAGGTGGCCAAACAGTCAGCTCCTGCAGTAGAGTGTCCAAATTCTCTGCCCAATATCTGGGCTTGAGCCAGTTCTTAGATCCAGAGGCTCGTCAACTGAATGGAAGGTTGAACCCTCTAGAAAACTATATATAGCATCTATTACCCAGTCTTTTCCTAGAGTGATCTATGGTCACATATTAGATTAACAGTACACTGAAGAAAGGGGAAAGGGAATACAAAGATATTTTGAGAGATGCTGGTCTCAGCTGACATTGATTACAGGAAAGCCCAACCACTATCTTGTACTCAGTATTAAAGTAGGAGTATATAGCACAAAATGATAAATGAAGTCCTTGCCTAATTCCTTCTCTTTTTAGGTTATTTTGTCTTTTTCACTGGTGGGGAGGTAATTAGTTTTATTTATTTATTTTTAATGGAGCTACTGGAGATTGAACCCAGAGCCTCATGCATGCTAGGCACACACTCTACCACTGAGCTCTACCTTCCTTGCCCCTAATTCCTTTCAAAATGGATCTGATGGATGAGGACAATTCTGTGGCCATTTCTTTGTTCCCTAGGTGCATACTTACCATAGATATGTATGGAAGCTGGAAATCTTATGTTGGTCCCTGATAGTAGAATCATTGTGAAAGAAAAGGCCAAGCAAAAACACCTAAAACTATTAGTCAGCATAGCCAGGAAAGTAAGTCAGAAACAATACCAAACCTGGGTAAACTGCCTGAGATTAGTCCCACTTCCAAAAACTTAAAGGATGCAGGTGTGATGATTTCCATCAAATCAAAATTTACTTCCCAGTCGGGTTTCTGCAAAAATCAGATGGATCAATTGATAGCTACAGTCATAACTACCAATATTTTATTAAAATAGTAATATACTAACAACTTTGTATGTGACTCATTTTGGCGATCAATTCATTTTAATTTGCACCAGGAAGAGGTATCTAAATTGTTATTTGAGGTGGGGAGGGTATAGCTCAAGTGGTAGAGTGCACAGTTAGCATGCATGAGGTCCTGGGTTCACTCCCCAGTACTTCCATTAAAGATAAATAAATAAATAAACCTAATTACCACCTCCCCCCACAAAAAAAGAGCTTTAACTGATAAATTGTTATTTGTCTTTAGTCAAAGCTTTGTTCAATCTCCTATGTATTCAGTAAATAATTCAGAGACCTTAATCATCTTTACTTGGTGCAGATCATGACACTGTGTAAATAATGTGTTGCTCACACTTCCCCATAATACTCTAGTTAGTTCAGATCATCTGAGAAACAGAAACCAAAATAGCATGGAATGTGAAAGAAATATACTTGAGAAACACATGTGATAGAAGAAAGGGGAGACAGCCAGAAAAGGTAGAAGAGCTATGCAGTCTGAGAAGGAGGTGGCAGTAGAGGGCTGGCTAGAGAGTCTCACTGCAGTGTAGATCCAGGAAGGTTTCGACTGGAGCAGCTGGGATTCTTTGATCCAAAGTCTTATGACAGAAGATTTCCATGTCAAGTAGGTATGGTCCACGTGCTTAGTCACTGGTGGAGAACTGCCTGTGAGAAATGTAGCCTCAGCAATTATGCCTTGATGAATACAGAGTGCAGAGTTTGCTAATGTGCTTCTTTGACTTTGAACATGCTCATCTTCATTATAACAGTCTACTTAATCCTCTTTGCCTGAAACTCTGCTTGTTTTTGAGAACCAAAGTTAAATATCACTTTTCTGGGGATGAAGTATTTTGGAAAGGGGATATGCATAGGTATCAGCTTACTTCAGATTTGATTATTGTTGAAAGTTGTGTTATCTTGTACTATTTCTAACATCATTCTATCTTATGTATAGCATACAGTGTCATGTTATATTTGATTTTATAAACCAACCAAAGTTCTTTGACTTTATTGAACGCCTAGAATCAAATCCTTAGATTCATGTGTCCATGACTTCTAACATACACTTTGGCTCCTAGTGATTACTTTTTAGAAAGGATATTTTTAAAATAAAATGTTGTTAAAAATAAAATAATAAATGAATCATATTAGTAACTCTCTTTTTTTTCTTTCATTTGTACAAGATTGATAATAGTGATTAGACATTATAAGGCATATATATATGTGTGTGTGTGTATATATATATGTGTGTGTGTATATATATATGTGTGTGTGTATATATATATGTGTGTGTGTGTGTGTGTGTATATATATCATATATACACTATATACAGATTCTCAACAACTGATTTTTTTCCCTGCCTTTTTGTCCCTGACTACTCCAGGCAGATATAGAAGTTTCTATAAAACGGATAATTGCACTCATTATATATTGTATGCCTTTTATTTGCATTTATTTCCCCTGTTAAACCAGGTTGCACTAAATAAAAACTATTATATTCTATTTGTATTTTATTAATAAAATTGGAAGCATATAATGTTTATGGCAGAACAAAAAAATTGTTACTGAATTCTAACTCTATTTGGATTATAATCTAGGTTTTCTAAGTGTTTTTGTAAACCTTTATCTAATTTACTACAATAAATTAAACAGTAAGTTATTATCTTTCTTTGTTTAATAAAAAGTTAGATGTTCTTTAATATTAAATATTTTGCCAGGATCACAAAGATAAAATTTTCTGTTCCCCAAATTATTTCTTCATTATGCTTGAATTAAATAATCAAATTTTGCAATTGATTTTCTCTCTGAAAGGCAGATATTTCTTGTGGAATATTGGAAATACCAGATAGCAAATGTAATAAATTACCGGTTCTTTCAAGGGCACAAAAATGGATGTGACTTTTTCAATTATAAAAGCTATAGAAATACTAAATGAACAGGCTAATATCCTTGATGAATATAGATGCAAAAATCCATAACAAACTATTAGCAAACCAAATCCAACATAAAAAGGATCATACAACAAGATCCAGTTGGATTTATTCCAGGGTCACAAGGGTGGTTCAACATAGGAAAATCAATCAATTTGATTAACATTGGTTAACAAAAGGAAAGGTAAAAATCACATGATCATAAAAAAAATAAATAAATAAAAGATGTCCACATTGGAAAGGAAGATGTAAAACTGTCACTATTTGCAAATGGAATGATACTTTAAGTAGGGAACTCTAAAGTCTTCATCCCCAAAACTATTAGAACTAACAAATGAATTCAGCAAGGTAGCTGGATACAAGATTAATGTCCAGAAATTTGTTGTGTTTCTATATACTTATAATGAAATAACAGAGAAAGAAAGAAAGAAAAAAGTTATGTTTAAAATTGCATTAAAAATACCTAGGAATAAACTTACTGAAGGAGGTGAAAACCCTACACCAGGAAACTATAATGCATTGATGAAAGAAATTGAAGATGACAGAATGGAATGGAAAGATACCACATGCTCTTGGATTGGGAGAATTAATGTTGTTAAAGTAGCCATACTTCCCAAAGCAAACTAAAATTTAATGTAATCCCTATCAAAATACCTATGAAATCCTTCACAGATCTAGAACAAATAACTTTACAATTTGTATGGAACCACAAAAGGCCCAACATTGCCAAAGTAATCCTGAGGAAAAAAGAACAAATCTAGGGGTAAAACTCTCCCAGGCTTCAGACTATACTACAAAGCTACAGTAATCAAAGCAGCATGGTTCTAGCACAAAAACAGACACGCAGATAAATGGAACAGAATAGAGAGGCCAGAAATAAACCCATGCACGTATGGTCAATAATAAATCTATGCCCAAGAGTCAAGACTATACAATGGAGAAATGACAGTCTCTTCAACAAGTGGTGCTAGACAGTCACATATAAAACAATGAAATTAGAACATCCTCTCCAACACATAAGAAAATAAACTCAAAATGGTTTAAAGACCTATCACCTCAGACCTGTCAGAATGGCTATCATCAAAAAGTCTACAAATAACAAATGTTGGAGAGGATGTGGAGAAGAAGGAACCCTCATACACTGTGGAAATGTAAACCACTATGAAATGTAAACCACTATGAAAAACAGTGTAAGAGTTTCTTAAAAAATAAAAATAGAACTACCATATGATCCAGCAGTTCCACCTCTGAGTATATTTCAATTCCAGCAGAAATGAAAACACTAACTCAAAAAGATACACGCATCCCAATGTTCATAGCAGCACTATGTACAGTAGTCAAGACATGGAAGCAACCCAAATGCCCATCAACAGATGATTGGATTAAGAAGATATGATATGTATTATATATATGAATATTACTCAGCCATAAAAAGAATGAAAAGTGCCATTTGCAGCACTGTGTATTGACATGGAGAATATTATGCTTAGCAAAATAAGTCAGACAGAGAAAGACAAATATTGCATGATATCACTTATACACTGAATCTAAAAAATAATACAAATGAATGTATATGCAAAACAGAAACAGAATCATAGATATAGAAAAATTTGTGGTTACCAAAGGGGAGAGGGAAGGGGTAAGGGACAAATTGGAGTTATGGGATTTAAAGATATAAAGTATTATATATATAAAATAAATAAGCAATAAGGATACACTGTATAGCACAAAAAATTATACCCATGATCTTGTAATAATCTATAATGGATTATAATCTGCAAAAATACTGAATCACTATGTTGTACACCTGAAACTAACACAATATTTAAATCGACTCTACTTCAATAAAAATAAAAATAAAAAAATGAAAAAATAGCATGGAGAAGGAAATGTGAAAATAAATCACAAGGTAATCTCATTTGAATCAGAAATATATGAATATTTTTGATATGCATAAAAAAGTGATAGTACATAATTAGCCAAGTTGTTCTACTATGGATTGCCAGACATTGTGTATTCAGAATGGAAAAGCATAATGAGCTAGCTACACCTAGTTCAATAAAATTCAAAAGCAGAATATTTGATAATCACATAAGATGGTTACAAAGCAAGATTATGCTTTGTATCAAATTTTTTGCTTTTATAAAGATATAAATATGCAAGAATGACTTGTTTTGTCATCAAATGTATAACTCAATCTATTTTGTCCACATCCTGATCCTTAAGATTCTCTTCTATACACCCTCCCACCAACTAACTATAAGTTAAGTAGATACAAGGAGAACCTAGACTAGAAACGATCAGGGGCTTGCTTTGGTTGGATGAAAAGGACTTATATAGTACATGATATTTATACATTCCTTAGTATCTTTTATTTTTTTGATCTAAAGCTAAAAATATTTATTTATTTATTTACTTTAACTTTGTTTATTAATTTATAATCATTTTACAATGTTGAGTCAAATTCCAGTGTAAAGCACAATTTTTCAGTCATACATGGACATATATATATATTCATTGTCACATTTCTTTCTCTGTGAGCTACCATAAGATCTTGTGTATATTTCCCTGTGCTATATAGTATAATCTTGTTTATCTATTCTACAATTTTGAAATCCCATCTATACCTTCCCACCCTCTGCCCCCTTGGCAACCACAAGTGTGTATTCTATGTCTATGAGTCTGCTTCTGTTTTGTATTTAGGCTTTGTTTGTTTGTTTGTTTGTTTTAGATTCCACATATGAGCGATCTCATATGGTATGTTTCTCTTTCTGGCTTATTTCACTTAGAATGACATTCTCCAGGAGCATCCATGTTGCTGCAAATGGCATTATGTTGTCGGGTTTTATGGCTGAGTAGTATTCCATTGTATAAATATACCACCTCTTCTTCATCCAGTCATCTGTTGATGGACATTTAGGCTGTTTCCATGTCTTGGCTATTGTCAATAGTGCTGCTTGAACATTGGGGTGCAGATGTCATCCTGAAGTAGGGTTCCTTCTGGATATACGCCCAGGAGTGGGATTCCTGGGTCGTACGGTAAGTCTATTCCTAGTCTTTTGAGGAATCTCCATACTGTTTTTCACAGTGGCTGCACCAAACTGCATTCTCCCCAGCAGTGTAGGAGGGTTGCCTTTTCTCCACAGCCTTTGCAGCATTTGTCATTTGAGTATTTTTGAATGATTGACATTCTGACTGGTGTGAGGTGACACCTCATTGTAGTTTTGATTTGCATTTCTCTGATAATTAGTGATATTGAGCATTTTTTCATGTGCCTATTGATCATTTGTATGTCTTCCTTGGAGAATTGCTTGTTTAAGTCTTCTGCCCATTTTTGGACTGGGTTGTTTGTTTCTTATTAAGTCATATGAGCTGCTTATATATTCTGGAGATCAAGCCTTTGTCAGCTTCATTTGCAAAATTTTTCTCCCATTCCGTAGGTTGTCTTTTTGTTTTACTTATGGTTTCCTTTGCTGTGCAGAAGCTTGTAAGTTTCATTACAGAAGTTTCATTAGGACCCATTTGTTTATTCTTGCTTTTATTTCTATTGCTTGAGTAGACTGTTCTAGGAGAACATTTTTGAGATGTATGTCAGATAATGTTTTGCCTATATTTTCTTCTAGGAGGTGTATTGTATCTTGTCTTATGTTTAAGTCTTTGATCCATTTTGAGTTTATTTTTGTGTATGGTGTAAGGGAGTGCTCCAGCTTCATTGCTTTACATGCTGCTGTTCAGTTTTCCCAACACCATTTGCTGAAGAGACTGTCTTTATTCCATTGTATATTCTTGCCTACTTTGTCAAAGACTAGTTGACCTGAAGTTTGTGAGTTCATTTCTGGGCTCTCTATTCTGTTCCATTGGTCTGTATGTCTGTTTTTGTACCAATACCATACTGTCTTGATGACTGTAGCTGTATAGTATTGTCTGAAGTCTGGGAGAGTTATTCCTCCAGCCTCTTTCTTTCTCTTCAGTAATGCTTTGGCAATTCTAGGTCTTTGATGGTTCCATATAAATTTTATTATGATTTGTTCTAGTTCTGTGAAATCTGTCCTGGGTAATCTGATAGGGATTGCATTCAATCTGTAGATTGCCTTGGGCAGTGTGACCATTTAAACAATATTGACTCTTCCAATCCAAGAGCATCGGATATCTTTCTATTTTTTAAAGTCTTCTTTCATTTCCTTCATTAATGGTTTATAGTTTTCTCTGTGTAATTCTTTCACCTCCTTGGTTAGATTTATTCCTAGGTATTTTATGACTTTGGGTGCTATTTTAAAGGGAATTGTTTCTTTACTTTCTTTTTCTGTTGCAACAGATTTTTGAACATTAATCTTGTAACCTGCTACCTTGCTGAATTCTTCGATGACTTCTAGTAGTTTTTGTGTGGACCTTTTGGGGTTTTCTATATATAGTAACATGTCATCGGCATATAGTGACACTTTTACCTCTTCTTTTCCAGTTTGGATCCCTTTTATTTCTCTCTCTTACCTGAGTCATTCCTTAGTATCTTGTGTCAAATGGGACAGACACAGCATATTCTTCAATTTTAGACTTTCGGTATAGACTGCCTCATGTTTGTCTCAGTAACATTTATAAGCTTGCCATATCATTTCTTTGAAGTATTCATAAAGAAAACATCATCATTTAAGAATTTTATCTTTTTTTTAAAAGTAGGCTCTCTTCTCAGACTATGCAACATCTCTGCACAGCATGGGGAACATAAATAATTTTGGCTTTAAAATCTCTAAACCCCATGCATGCCCAAATGCAGTACACAAAGTAGCCATTTATTTTATGACATTCATAAGTGAGTATTACATGATGCAATCTCAAAATAGGGGTGTTTATAGAGCTGATGAAAGAGTACAATGCAGACAGTTGGTAAACTGCCAATTAACAAAGCCAAAATATAGAAAATGTTAGACTCCAAGAGTGAAAGAGTGATGACATGGATAAAAATAAATGCAATATTGTGTAATGTGTGAAGGCATATTATTTTAAATGAATGTAGAATTCCTTTTCATTCTTTATAATATACTTTAAATGTGGATTCATTCTTTTAAATTAAACTTTAAAAATTTTAGATCCTAGCATTCAATTATTTGAGCTATTAGAAACAAAGTAAAATGGGTAATAAAATGAAAGATTATTATATTATCCCTTTTTTTTCACCAATTATGTTTTTTTGCTCACGGTGCTGGCCTTTAGCATACATGGTGGCTAGCTTGAAAACTATTATATAAAAATTTTTATTTATTCAGTAAATTATTGTAAAACATATTTGCTAGAAGGAAATTTTCCTTGTTCATATTTTAAACATATCTTTAATTTTTGCAACTCTGTCTTTTTTCTTATAGTCTCAATATGGAGATGAAAAATTTAGCTCAATATTAGGTGAAGTTTCATAAGAGAAGGGATCTAGTATTTGGTCATGCTTTTTCTGGTGTATCAAGATACGAACGTAGCATCATCGTCACACATCATGTAATAGCAATGTTTAAATATGAACAGTTTCTATAGGTGATTTAACATATCTTGTCATCTGTCACTACTCTTTCTCTCCAACGTAAATTACAACTCCTTAATTATAAAAACCTCTTGCCCATAAAGTAAGTAGCATATTTGCCTATTGCTCCTTGATTGGACTTGTAAGAACTTTGATCCCTTTGTTACTAAGTTTAATGTTTCCCTATTACATTTATTACTTTCACACACTTAACTTAGTCTCCACCAAAGTGTCACTTGAAAACTACCCTGTTTTCTTAATAAGCTTCTTTGGTAGCTCAAACTTTTCCTATTAATCTCCTTCTTCTTGCTTTTACCAACTAAAAGTCAGCATACTTCTGGTGATGTCATCTTCAAAACCCCTTATTCTAAGTAGAATATTCTTAATCCCTTTCAGAGCGATTTGCAGGAAAGAAGTAAAATATATTTCAATACCTTTGATTCCTTTTTAAAAATCACTGTTAGTATATAGTCATTGTTCAACTAAAAGGAAACTCGCAACAGACCTCTGCTTATATTTCCCACACATAATTAAAATTCAGCTGCTCGTAAAGATTATTCAAAATGTGAACCAGTTATCATCTTGACTACATACAGTCAACAAACAGAAGGATCTCTTTTTTGAACTTTTTTCCCAACCATCATTGGGTTTCAATTAATATATGTAATTATATAAAAGAAAGGAACTTAAAAAAAGAATCCCCACAGATTTCTTTCAAAGTCTGGCTCTTTGCCTCCAATACAGGGTTGAGTGAGAATTATGGCTGTAAGCCAACCTGCCTGTCTTCCAGAATTGGCCACAATAGAATCTGCTGGATGAAAATAGAACATCAGGAGTTTAGTTTGGCTCTCAGTACTTTCAACCAGTACTATATTTGTGACATGATTTACTGGGCCAACTGCCCAGAGAAGCTCTATGTCTGGCTGCCCAGTTTTGAAATATGGAGAAGAGTTCATGACCACTATGCTTTGTAAACCTAACATTTCTGAAAATTATATTTCTCTATTTAAAAAGGCTGTGAGATAGCCAGATGTGTGCAGTGGGAAAAATCAACCATTTTGTGAAAAGGCTTTTGTGTACAATTTCTAAAAATCATCGGTATCACTTGAATTGGTTACACATGGATTTCTGGCAGAGTAATTTCTGTATTTCTAGAGTTGACTTACAGTGATCAGCATTGAAATTCCATTCAGAGTCTACAAATATATCATCAGTGATATTGTGTTTTATTAAATATGCTGTTAGGAAAACTATGTAGCCCAGTAGAAAGAACGTGAACTTTGGGTCAGAGAAATCTGGGTATGAATCCAAATTTGTTCACATGCTGTGAAAGCATGGACAAACTTATTAACTAAATTTCCCAAGATTTGCTTTTCTAACCATCTGTAAAATTGCCTCATTGAGTGATTGTTAAGGGTTTCATGAGATAACGTATGCAAACCCTGACAGCAACATTCTATGAGGTAATGACTGTTATTTCAACCATTTTTTTAAATAAGGAAATTAAAGCTTAAGTAATTTCTTCATGGTCAGAAAGAAGAGACCAAGTTCATGTTTAAATGCAGACAAAATGACCTCCACATCACTGTCTCACAATTGTTGCATTCATTAAATTGATTATCATATCATTATCATTATAAACACAAGTTCTTATATGTGAAGCACCATTCATGCTGTTGTCCTACAACCTCCTAGCCATGTAAACTTGGGCAAATCACAACTTTTTGAAATCACAGTTTTTTCATTTTCAAACTGGAAGAGTTTTCTTTTCTTTTCTTTTCTTTTCTTTTTTCACCTCAATGTCATCGTAGTGTCACTGTCAAGCTTGAGTAAAAATATTTAAGTAAAATATTTAGAAGAATGGATATCTATGGTGAATATAAAATATGGTTGGCAATAACAATTTGAATGATTATTGATAGGATGAACTAAGACTGTTGCGTATTTGGTCTTAATGGGTGTCCAATAATAACAGTTTTTACTAAGTTCCTTTAGATTTAGATTTAAGTTGATCTTAAGCCAAAATGCATCAAGTTAAAGCCAATATATTATAGTTTAAAATGCACCAGATAGAAGTTGAACTATTCTGAGTTAAGCTGAGGGCTTAGCATTGTCATTAACAAATTATGTGATCATTTGCTAAAGCTCTAACCAGAGCAATCCTCATTTTCTTCATCAAAATCTTTATAATTGTCAAGTAGATGCTTCCCTAATTACCTCCAAGAATGGTGGAAAGGATTATATCATATTAATTAAAAAATGAACTGAAAGCCAATATCAAAGTAACATTATTTGCATTTTTGACTTTTTCCAACCATATTATCCTAACTAAATTTATTTTTTGGTTGGAAGTAGGGAAGATGACTAGACATGTCTCTGGATCAAGTCATGTGACTAATCAGTATGAATGATTAGGCAAAAATGCCATTAATTTTGAATTTCTTTATACAAATAGAAATATGACAATAAGTTATACCACAAATATCAGTACTCTTACAATTGAGTGTCACAAACCAGAAAGTAATCTAGAGAAATAGAAATCATTACCTCTGCATATGAATAAGTAAGATATTAATAATTTTTAATAATTAGAATTCACATAGCAAAATCAGCTAATGGATGCTATAATAAACTTTTTCTATTAGTCTAAAAAGTATTTAGTCTTCATTTATGCAAATAATCCTAATGAGGAAAGCACTGATTGAGTATTTGACCCTTTGTACATAGCTTCTTTCCAAGGCAAAATTTTACTTGCTTTCTTTCTCATTAAATTCCCGTTTGAAATTGATTCATATTCAGAACTGAAGGTGAAGAAACCTGGGCATTCATTTAGAGGATTAATTAGAAGGAAAAATTTTATTCAGTCTGAAAAAATGATACACAACCCTATTAGCCACTCAACATTCACTGAAAATGAGATGTGATTCCCAGAAGTATGATTCGTTTTCCTGAGGATGATGGAATTACTATCAGGACTGGACTTGTACTGACTAAGCTGACTTTATTGCACTGGAAAGATATCCCAGATGTGGTCATGACATCAGCTTAGAAGTGCCCCATTTATTTAAGCACAGAATTTGAACTACCATTGATTTACTCACATTTTTCATATATAACAGGTGCAATGAAGTTTTCCTAAAAGAGAAAACTGATATATAACCTACTCTTGCTTAATGTTGAACACTTTCTCACCTTTAAAGGTTACCAGGCTAGATTTTACAAATCTACATTTCATAGCTATCCTTCACATATTTTTCTACCCACAGAATTTCCATCTAACCTACACTTTTAGTCACTATGGTAGTCATTGGTAATTAAGAAGCCTATCGTCTATGCCTTCCATTGAATTTAATAATAAATAATATACCCTTACTTTGTGCTGCTTGATTTTCTCAGGCACTGATAGTTTGCAAATAGGAAACTGAAAAATATTTCGTGGATAATACATAGAATTAGTACTTTTTTACCAGTATTTACTTCTAGATTTTATTTTAGGTTATATGGCTCTGGAACAATTAGGGAAGCAAACCTTTGTCATGGTAAAGACAATGATAAGCTGTGACTGGATCTTTTAAAGAAACTTTCTCTAACTAAAAAGATGTTATAATAGTAAGTCAAGGCTGAAGGAATTCACCTAACATAAGGAATTTGCAACTTTAGAGCACTTAAATATGAAGGGAATAATAGCAAAGGAAATAGTTGATATTTATGGTTTGAGAATATTGTAAACTGAGTTAAGACAATTTTGGTAATTACATTCCTTTGTCAGATACTACTAATATTAAATAATTAGGGACAAGTGGTGGATAAAAGCCTTTCCCTTTCCCATCTACTTAAATCTGCTATCAAGTGAAAGCAAATGTAGAATGAGAATTTGACACACATGAACAGGCATTAGCAAGAAGGCAGACATTATTATGTAACCTGTAATTATGATAAAGCCCCATCTCTGTCATTTTACCATCTGAAAAGTCCCTTGAATGGGAGGTTTATTTGGGATTATTATGACAGTATCCTAGAGGCAATCTTTAGTTTACATTATAATCTGACTTGGTGAAAATCTTCTTATAGGCTTCACATACAGAACTTGATGGGGGTCAAGGCCTAGGGCATCATTCTGAAGCATCAGTTTCGGATTCTTGTAGATTTTTTAAGCATTATCATGGAACACAAGGGTGCGTGAACAATATTTCCCTTCAAAACACATGTCTTGAATATCACTTAAATGGTAGAAGCCCTTATAATATGAATTATGTTAATTAAGACATACAATATGGCTGGTTAGAAATGAAGATAGGTGAAGTACCTCTGACTCAAGTCTTTCCATCGTAATTTAAAATACCTCTAGTATATATTTTTCCTTGGTTTAAACAGGAACTATCCAACTCTAGGTTGTATATTAAAACTAATTTACATCCATATATAACTAACTTAACGGTAAATTTGAAAAAGAATACTACAAACAATATATTTTCAACTCCTAAACATTTCAGTATGATTCTCTAGAAAAAAATTAAAACATTTCCTTATATTGTGAAGTTTACAAGATCATAAACTTATTAATAATTTAATAATAATTCATTAAATATTCCAACCTAACCATTTTCCCCCAAAATTATCTTTACAGCTCATTTCCCCATATCAAAATCTAATCCAGGACCAGCCACATTTAGTTGTTATACGCCTCTAGACTCTCAATTTTTAACAGTCCTTTTTGTTAATGATATTCTTATTTGTTGAAGGCAGCAGGTGTATCTGAGTGCCCTATTTTGGTAAAGTTTAAATGACTCCAATTCCCTGTAATTTTTATAAATTGGGAAATCAAAGCAAAAGATAATTAGAACTCAAGTTAAGCTTTTCTGCCTTCAAATTGTATTATAGATGATATTTAATGCTTAATTTTGCATTAAATGTTATATTGCATTTTGTCTCCCCAGTATGAGTGATGTTGAGATTGGCCAATTGATTAAAATGTTGACAATTTGATTCCTTCTTCATGTACTGTTTTTCCTTTTGTTATCAAAACATATCTTGGTATCACACAAATATTCAGTACCCTTTATTCCCTCAGACAATTCCTTATACCAGTTGATGACTCTTGCCTAAGCTAATGGTTATATTAGGAGTCAAGTAGTAGAAGATTTTTTAAAATCTATAATATAATCTGTGGGTATTAGCTTTTATCTCTATAGTAGAACTTCCTCTTATTGAACAGGGCTATTCATCTCTGTAGGGATGCATTTTCTACTGGAAAGGAATGATAATGTTCAGTTCTTAGATTTCCTCCCGGATTATTACCTAGTAATTATAATTTTCTCCACATCTTTCTCCTTGTTTCTGCTTTGTGATAGGCAATTTAGATTGCTTAAAAATGATTATGTTATTATTTTAGTGATTAAATATATCACTATATCTACCTGGGATGAAAGAAAATTTGTTGTTTCTTAGATTTATTTCATGCTATTATTTAAACTCCATTGATATCTAGAAATACTTTAGTCACAGGTCTTACCATATATAATATATCATACAAATTAATGAAACTCAATTCTTCCAAAGCCACCATTCTTGTTTGGGCATTTCCATAATATTCAACAATTTTTTCCCCATTTTTGAGTGGAGGAATTGCTGTATGTAAACTGGTGATACTTTATCTTGATATTCTCTTGTCTTTCATCCTTCTACACCAATGCAATTTCTCACCATCTACAGTGGTCACTGGATGCTCTTTGGGGTGGATTCAGGAATTCCTTAGATAAAAAAAAAAAAAAATAGTCACCGTTCCTGGAAGGCAACCATCCTCAGAAAACTTTAGGTTGGTATGCTATAAGACAGCCTAATATATAAAATCATTTGCTTTTATCATAATGTTTCTGCTAGTTTGTATTTTGGGGAGGTACTAGGAAGTTATCCATTTAAATGAAGCCAGCATTAATCTACTATTCTAAGTCTCTGTACCTAATCCAGACATTTTTCCTAACCTAACACACTTAGGAAGTGCTGGTATAGTGTGGACAGTCATGTTTTTGAATAAGGCTTTTTAACAAGATTTCAACAAATACATTTAGATTGACATTCTAATTTGCCTGATATAAACCTATCAATGGTTATAAAGTATAACACAAAACACGTATAATAGCTTTGTCTCTGGGAATGTTCAATAATTTGATTGGCAAAGATTAATATTTAGATGATTTTCTCATATCTCTATGGGGCTATGTAATATTCATAGTATGAATGTAATTATCAGAGTCTATGGTTATTATATGATTTACAATCTCTAATATAAATAAAATTTACACTTTGTTTTAGAGGTAAATAAATGTATAATATTTGCCACTGTTCAGTTATTTTCTTGTCTAAATATCATTCTTCACTAAAGTCTTCAGAAAGAGCTCTAAGAACACCTTCCTCCCCAAGATGTCTTGCATATTTGAGTGTATTAGTTGTGCTTTAAGGTCATTTTGCCTTTATTAGAAATCTCTGATTCACATTTTTCCCTTGAGTGTCTTACGTATGTTACCCTATTTTATTCTAGCATAAATTCCTATCAAAAAGTAAGATCAAAGATATTTGATTTTCTATCACTTAAATGTGATTTGATGTTTTGCCTGGATATCTCACAGATTTTTTTAAACCCAATATTTTTACCATAAAATATATCTCAGAGTTTTCTATTCTGGGTTGATTTTTTTTTCCAAGGGTATGCAGTTTTAAGTTCTTTTTTACTTCAGTAAACTTTTCTTGAAGTGTTGTGATAAATATTTGTTATATCCCATTCATTTCTGTTTTTTTCCTTGAATATTCCTATATGTATACATTTTTTCTACTATAATGCTCACTTTCTTTTTAATACTTTTAATTTCTTCTCTGATTTCTTTTTTTTTAATTGAATTATAGTCAGTTATAATGTGTCAGTCTCTGGTGTACAGCATAATGTCCCAGTCATATATATATATATATATATACACACATAATTTGTTTTCATATTCTTTTTCATTAAAGGTAATTACAAGATATTTTAAAAATTATTTCTTTTAGTATTTAAAATTTTACTACTTTCGGCTTCTGGGAGAAGATGGCAGAGTAGAAGGACGCTCGCAGGTCACCCTCTCCCACAAATACACCAAGACCCACATCTACAGACCCACTCAGCCAACCAGAGCACCTGTGGAACTCGGACAGAACATCGCCCTCTTCAAAAGATAAAGAGGCCAAAAATCTTGTAGGAGAAAAGGAAAAAAGAAAGAACAAAAAGCAATGCAGCGCGGGACGGGTCCCGCGGGGAGGGAGTGGCAAAGGAGGACTGGCGCTCGCTCGCTGGGTCTCCCCTCTCCAACTGAGAGGCCAGCGGGATGGAGGGGGAGCCTCCGAGTCTCGGATCTGTACAGAGCAGCCCTTGACTAACAGAACTAAGTTAAACGGGCACAGAGCGTCCCCCCGACACCCAGCCTGAGACGCCGGCCGGCAGCCGCAGGCAGGGCCAGGCTGCACAAGCCGGGCGGAGGACGGGGGCGGCTGCATGGAGGCAGCCCGGGGGAACGCAAGGGGCTGCACGCCGTGGCTGTGGGTGCACAGGGCAGAACAACCTGGGCCCTCCATAAAACAGCAAGGTTGATGTGCTCTCGGGGGAAGGGTGCACACCCCTATCTCTGAAAACCCGCGGAAAGTTTTCCGGGGAAGAGAGGCGGGGCTCAGGCACAGCCGCCATATCCTCCGCGCTGAGCACCCAGGCATGGGGGGGGGGGGGGGGACAAAACCTGCATCCGCACCGAAGGGCTTGGCAGCCTCAAAGGCCAGACTGAGACTGGCCTGCAGCCCGGGGCAGATAGGATCCTTCCATCCTGGTCCCTCAGAGAACTTGCTCCACAAAGACAAACAAGGAGCTGGGTTTTGGCTCGGAGCAGGGACAGGTCTTCCCCGAGCCTACCTGCGGAGCGCCGACCAGGGCAGAGCACGCAGCCGCACAGAGAGCGGAACTACCAGCGGCGCAGGTAGAGGGAGAGCGCCCCCCCCCCCCCGCCTTTGGGGCAGGAACACAGCCCCTGACCGAGGTGCTGGGAGGGGTCACGACCCGCCCTCCTACCTGGCCAGTATGCAACATCTGACTGCGGCATCCAGAGGGGCAGCAACCCGCCCGCCCACAGCAGAGAGCTGCACCTGACCCAGTGTTAGGAGGCGCAATCTGGTTGCCGACAGGTGCTGGGAGCAGCACAGAAGAGGGCGCCAACGGAAGGCCTCTGAAAACAGCAAGCTGAGCTTCCAAAACAGGACGAAGACAGAAAGACTTCACATTAAAAGCACACAGACTCCAGGAGAACACCAACAACCCCCCCCCCCCTTTTTTTTTAAATCTGTTTTTACCTGTTCTATTTTCTATTACTCTCTTAATCTTTACTTCTTAATTCATTTCTATTTCTCTTGGGTTTTGATGTCCTGCTATTGATTAGACACAGGTTTCAAATACATCTATTCATCTCCCCCACCTTTTTTTGTAAAGGTTTTAAAAGGACATCTCAACCCGATTGATACTCTGCTTCAACTCATTCTTCTATTATTCATTATACACTGTTTTCAAACCCTCTTTCTCCCTTCTTTTAAAATTCTCTCTCTCTCTTATTTTTTTTTTCTTTTTTTCCTAAGTTCTATTCCTAAATACGCATCAGATAGATAAAATCCTTAAGGACCAAAATAAACAACTGATACTCCATAAACCACAGTGCCAAAGAGGTATGAGCAAGATGAAGAAGCAGAAAAACCTTTCCCAATTAAAAGAACAAGAGAAATCCCCTGAAAGAAAGATCAACGAAATAGACATCGATAGCCTACTAGATCAAGATTTCAAAAAAGGAGTGATCGAATTGCTGAAGGAATTAAAAGAGATAGCGTTTAGAGATATAAAATATGTCAAAAATGAAATTGAAGCTATAAAGAAGAGCCAAGTAGAATGGGTAAACTCATTGACAGAGATGAGGAATGATCTAATAGCTGTGCAAAGCCGACTAGATAATGTAGAGGAACGAATTAGTGATCTAGAAGACAGGGCAATAGAAAGCACCCATTCAGAAGAACTACAAGATAAGCAAATAAAAAATAATGAAAATAGCATAAGGGACCTATGGGATAATATAAAGCATCCCAATCGTTGCATAATAGGGGTCCCAGAAGGGGAAGAAAGATCAAAGGGGATTGAAAAGGTTTTTGAAGAAATCATGACTGAAAACTTCCCAAACTTAAAGAAGGAATCAGATATCCAAGTACAGGAAGCTCAGAGGGTCCCAAACAGGAAGAACCCAAATAGACCCACACCAAGACATATCATAATCAAGATGGCCAGGGTCAAGGATAAAGAAATGATTCTAAAGGCAGCAAGAGAAAAGCAAAGAGTAAGTTACAAGGGAACTCCCATAAGGCTCTCAGCTGATTTCTCTACACAAACACTACAGGCCAGAAGGGAGTGGCAAGATATATGCAAAGCCCTGAATGAAAAACGATGCAGCCTAGGATCCTTTATCCAGAAAGGCTATCCTTGAGGATAGAAGGAGAAATAAAGAGTTTCACAGACAAAAAAAAAGCTGCAGGAGTTTAGCAACACTAAACCCATGCTAAAAGAAATATTGAAAGGGCTATTCTAAATAGAAAAGCAGCAGGATGCTACAGAAATGAGAAACACACAACTGGAAAGGTGATAACTCATGAATTACAAATAAAGTAAACATGAAATTATAAAAGAAGACATACAAATCACTGAGAGTGGGAGAGGGAGGCAGGGAAATATAGAATATTTTTTTCTTTTCTTTTTAAAATTTTTTTTAACAGTAGGATGGGTTTGAGATCATGTTACTATCAGTTTAATAAAAACAGTTATAGTAATGGGTTGATAGATTTACAAAAAAAGGGTAACCACAAGCCAAAAATTTACAAAGGAGTCACAAAAATTAAATAAAATCCATGATAATACAAAGGAAAATTACCAAACCACAAAAGGAAGAAGAAAGGAACAAAAAGGATATACCAATTCAACTGCAAAGATAAGTTCAAAGTGGCAATAAACACACATCTATCATTAATTACTGTAAATGTTAATGGACTAAGTGCTCCAATCAAAAGGCACAGATTGGCAGACTGGATAATAAAGCAAGAACCTTCAATATGCTGCATACAAGAGACCCACTTTAGGGAGAAGGACACATATAGATTGAGAATGAAAGGATGGAAAGGATATTCCATGCAAATGGAAAAGCCAAAAAAGCAGGTGTTGCAGTACTGATTTCAGACAAAATAGACTTTAAAACAAAGTCCATAAAGAAAGATAAAGAAGGACATTTTATAATAATTAAAGGAGTGATACAAGATGAGGATATTACACTCATTAATATATATGCACCCAATATAGGAGCCTCTAAGTACATAAAAAAATTACTAACAGAGATAAAGGGGGATATTGATGGAAATACAATTGTAGTTAGAGATTTTAACACCACATTAACATCACTAGACAGATCTTCCAGACAGAAAATAAATAAGGCAACAGAGAAATTAAATAATACAATAGAAAAATTAGACTTGGTGGATATTTTCAGACCATTACACCCCCCCAAAATAGGATATGCATTCTTTTCAAGTGGACATGGAACATTTTCTAGGACTGATCATGAACTTGGGCACAAAAGAAACCTCAGCAATTCTAAGAAGATAGAAATTATCTCAAGCATCTTTACTGACCACAGTGCCATGAAGCTAGAAAACAACAACAGAGAAACAAAGGAGAACAAAAGGAAAATATGGAGATTAAACAATATGCTATTAAAAAACCAATGGGTCATTGAGGAAATCAAAGCTGAAATTAAAAAGTACCTTGAGACAAGTGAAAATGAAAGCACAACCTCACAAAACTTATGGGACACAGCAGAGGCAGTGCTAAAAGGGAAGTTTATAGTGATACAGGCCTTCCTCAAGAAAGAAGAACAATCTCAAATAAACAATTTAACCCACCAACTGAAAGAACTAGAAAAAGAAGAAAAAAAAAAAAAAAAACAAAAGGCAGCAGAAGGAAGGAAATTATAAAGATTAGGGAGGAAATAAATAAACTAGAGATTTAAAAAAATATTAAAAATATAAATCAAACCGAAAGCTGTTTTTTTGAAAAAGTAAATAAAATCGACAAACCTCTGGCCAAACTCACAAAGAAGAAAAAAGAGAGAGCACAAGTTAGCAAAATAAGAAAGGAAGATGGAGAAATTACAACAAATAAAATAGAAATACAGAATATCATACAAGAATATTATGAAAAACTATATGGAACCAAACTGGATAACCTAGAGGAGATGGACAAGTTACTGGAAACATACAGTCCACCAAGACTGAATCACGAAAACACTGACCACTTAAACAAACTGATCAGTAGAAGTGAAATCGAATTAGCAATAAAAATCATCACTACAAATAAAAGTCCAGGATCAGATGGCTTCACTGGGGAATTCTACCAAACATACAAAGAAGAACTCATATCAGTCCTTCTCAAACTCTTCCAGAAGGCTGAAAAAGAGGCATTACTCCCAAACTCATTCTATGAAGCCACCATCACCCTGATACCAAAACCAGGCAAAGACACTACCAAAAAAGAGAATTATAGGCCAGTATCACTGATGAACATAGATGCAAAAATCCTCACCAAAATGTTAGCAAATAGAATCCAATAACACATAAAAAAGATTATACATCATGACCAAGGGGGGTTCAACTCAGGGACACAAGGGTGGTTCAACATACGCAAATCAATCAATGTAATATACCACATCAACAAGAGAAAGGACAAAAACCACATGATCATCTCAGTAGTTGCAGAAAAATCTTCTGATAAAATCCAACACCCATTTATGATAAAAACTCTCACCAAAGTGGGTATAGAGGGAACATATCTCAACATAATAAAAGCTATATATGACAAACCTACAGCCAGCATAGTACTCAACGGTGAAAAACTCAAAAGCTTCCCACTAAAATCTGGAACAAGACAAGGTTGCCCACTATCACCACTCCTATTCAACGTAGTCTTGGAAGTCCTAGCCACAGCAATCAGGCAAGAGTGAGAAATAAAAGGGATCCAAATTGGAAAAGAAGAGGTAAAAGTGTCACTATATGTCGATGACATGTTACTATATATAGAAAACCCCAAAAGGTCCACACAAAAACTACTAGAGTCGATGCAAGAATTCAGCAACGTAGCAGGTTACAAGATTAACGTTCAAAAATCAGTTGCATTTCTTTACACTAACGATGAATCAACAGAAAAAGAAAGTAAAGAAACAATCCCCTTTAAAATAGCACCCAAAGTAAGAAAATATCTGGGAATAAATCTAACCAAGGAGGTGAAAGAATTACACAGAGAAAACTATAAACCATTGATGAAGGATATGAAAGAAGTCTTTAAAAAATGGAAAGATATCCCATGCTCTTGGATTGGAAGAATCAATATTGTTAAAATGGTCACACTGCCCAAGGCAATCTACAGATTGAATGCAATCACTATCCAATTACCCAGGACAGATTTCACAGAACTAGAAAAAATCATAATAAAATTTATATGGAACCATCAAAGACCTAGAATTGCCAAAGCATTACTGAAGAGAAAGAAAGAGGCTGGAGGAATAACTCTCCCAGACTTCAGACAATACTATAGAGCCTCAGTCATCAAGACAGCATGGTATTGGTACCAAAACAGACATAGACCAATGGAACAGAATACAGAGCCCAGAAACGAACCCACAAACTTTTGGTCAACTCATCTTCGACAAAGGAAGCAAGAATATACAATGGAATAAAGACAGTCTCTTCAGCAAATGGTGTTGGGAAAACTGGACAGCAGCATGTAAAACAATGAAGCTAGAACACTCCCTTACACCATATACAAAAATCAACTCAAAATGGATCAAAGACTTAAACATAAGACAAGATACAATACACCTGTTAGAAGAAAATATAGGCAAAACATTATCTGACATACATCTCAAAAATTTTCTCCTAGAACAGCCTACTCAAGCAATAGAAATAAAAGCAAGAATAAACAAATGGGACCCAATGAAACTTATGTAATGAAACTACAAGCTTCTTCACAGCAAAGGAATCCATAAGTAAAACAAAAAGAGAACCTATGGAATGGGAGAAAATTTTTGCAAATGAAATCGACAAAGGCTTGGCCTCCAGAATATATAAGCAGCTCATATGACTTAATAAGAAACAAACAAACAATCCGGTCCAAAAATGGGCAAAAGACCTAAACAAGCAATTCTCCAATGAAGACATACAAATGATCAATAGGCACATGAAAAAATGCTCAATATCACTAATTATCAGAGAAATGCAAATCAAAACTACAATGGGGTAACACCTCACACCAGTCAGAATGGCCATCATTCAAAAATCCACAAATGACAAATGCTGGAGAGACTGTGGAGAAAAGGCAACCCTCCTACACTGCTGGGGAGAATGCAGTTTGGTGCAGCCACTGTGGAAAACAGTATGGACATTCCTCAAAAGACTAGGAATAGACTTACCGTACAACCCAGGAATCCCACTCCTGGGCGTATATCCAGAAGGAACCCTACTTCAGGATGACATCTGCACCCCAATGTTCATAGCAGCACTATTGACAATAGCCAAGACATGGAAACAGCCTAAATGTCCATCAACAGATGACTGGATAAAGAAGAGATAGTATATTTATACAATGGAATACTACTCAGCCATAAAACCCGACAAAATAATGCCACTTGCAGCAACATGGATGCTCCTGGAGAATGTCATTCTAAGTGAAGTAAGCCAGAAAGAGAAAGAAAAATACCATATGAGATCGCTCATATGTGGAATCTAAAAAACAAACAAACAAACAAAGCATAACCACAAAACAGAAAACTCATAGACATAGAATACAAACATGTGGTTGCCAAGGGAGCAGAGGGTGGGTTGGGATAGACTGGGATTTCAAAATTGTAGAATAGATAAACAAGATTATACTATATAGCACAGGGAAATATACACAAGATCTTATGGTAGCTCACAGAGAAAGAAATGTGACAATGAATATACACATGTCCATGTATGACTGAAAAATTGTGCTTTACACTGGAATTTGACTCAACATTGTAAAATGATTATAAATTAATTAAAAATTAAAAAAAATCTTTATTACCGAGTTTGAGAATGCCCGTATAACATAATAAACTTCTTTTTTTAATGGACTAATACATTTTAATAAAAAGCTTATAAAGATTATAGTAGACAAATATTAGACATAAACAATATAAACAGTAACTAAATAAATCTTTCATTTAATGTTACTATGATAGTTTCAGTTATGCCCTATTTTATACAAAAGTTCATAAGCCAAGATAATCAAAGATTGCTAAAGATTGCTCAAAGTTGAACATTTGTTATATGTATATATGCAGCAACATATGAAGAGAAAAAAGATATTATTGTGGGGGATGTAAATATTTCCTCCCTTCCCTTCTTATTTCTTTAGGGTGATTAAGTAATTTAAATAATATAAGGCAGATAAGCAGGAGAAAATCAAATTTAACACATTAGCACAGGGAATTTGCATAAGTATGAGGAATTCTTAAAACATTAAAGAAAGATGAGGTATATATAATCTCATTCTGGACTAAAGAGAAGGAGGTAGAGGTCTGGGACTTAGGAAAGTAAAGCGATTCACAGGAAGATGAAAAGAGCTGGTGTTTGGTAACCAAATGATTGCTGGGTCATCTAGAGACAATGGGACACAGAGAGTGTTCCTGAACTGGTCCACTGGACCCGGGATGCCGGCCTATTCCTGGCTGAGAATGAATAACAAAACCAATGATGTTGAGACTGGAACAGCACAAGCTTTATTCAATATGAAAGAATAGAGAAGCAAGAACTTAGTTCATTAATTAGCTTCTCAATCCAATTCAGGAAGATACACCGTGTATATAGGAGGATTGAGGGTAAAAGGGAGGGAATTGAAAAAAAGGGAGGAATATTCTTGATTTTTCTAAGAACAGGGTTGTGGTTTGGACACAGAACTGATTGATGCAACACTTGTTTTGGATCCTTGAATAGGTTTTCCTGGTTGTTGTCATGGCAATTGTCAACTGTCCTGGCACTGAAGGGTGTGTCATTTAGCATGCTAATGTATAACAATGAGGCTCAGGGTCTTTTGGAAGTCAAGTTTTCTGCGAGCTTGGTTGGTTCTAATCAGTTCCTATCTTTTATTTTATTTTTTTTCCTCTGTTCATCTTCCTCCTGAAACTTAGATAAAAGTAATTGGTTTCCATTCCAGGGGTGAGCAAGGGTACCATTCTGGGGCAAAAGTCTTGGTAAAAAGAGAACTCTCTTCAAAGGGTCCTTGCCAGGTCTACTATACCTAGTTCATATCTTTGTAGAATTATATATGGGTCACAGCTCCTTCCTGGAAGAGGTCTTCTGTCTTCAATTCTCTTAAGAAGCAGTTCAAAAGTTCTTTCTGAGTCTTTGCGCTTTGCTTGTTTACAGTTCAGAATAATCCACATGCCAGAGTAGCATCTCTTGAGGAAGTCTGCCCTGAACCCTATCATTTTGTACCCCCTCATTGGAAGAGTTCATCAAAAAGACATGACAGCCAGTTGACAGTTAAGCTGGACCCAGGCAATTGGAGGCTCCCACTCACTCCCCTGTCCTTGGAATGTACTCTCAGCTTGCCTTCCCCACTTGCAGAAGCTGCTCCAAGGATACAGCCTTGAAATAGAAACGTAGCATTAAGACTGGATATATGACTGAACCCAGTTAAAGCCACTACATAAATGTTTAAGATCCTGGAGGTCAGGGGGATAAATCTGCTCACATAAGTAATTTCCCTTGCTTATTATCCATGCCACCTATCAATCTAGAGTGGTCTGCCTCTTACTTCAGTTTCTTCCTGCTTTCCATGTAAAGGAGTCAATTTCAGACTACACATGGGAAACTCCTAAGGAGATTGCAAAACAACACATCCTTAAATGTACTACTATTTTCTAGAACAAGTTTAGAATACTGCTGATCTATCTATGAGTATAAACCAATATTGAATGGGGGGACAAAATAGACAACAGCTTCAGCTATCATTTTGACCAATTCTAAGACACATTTAATCATAAAATACACCATGCTAGAAATTTACCACTATGTAAGAGAAGAGTGATGTATACTATGCTACAATCTAATTCTTTCTTTTCCTTTGTGACTGCCAATGACAATCTTGTCATGTATTTTCTGCTACAATCCCAGGGTATATAGGTCCCAGGCTTGTGATCTCAGGGAGAAGCTGATAGTCCCCAAAACATGAGTGTTGAAACATCAAATAGAACTGGAACCATGTTTTCACCATATCATATTTTATTGAATCCCATAAACTGCTTCTTATGGGGAAAGGGGAGTGCGCTTTCTCAACTGTGTGGCCAAAATCCCCAAAGTCTGTCTCTCTCCAACACTGACATCCAGTTTGGCTAAATCACAGTGTTCTGCTCCAAAATGCAGTAGACCAAAGGAAGTCCGTGCTCCTTCTACTGCTTATGTTTCTGTGAATTTTTACAAATAAGTGCTTTTCTAGCAGGGTGAGTGACTGTGTATCCTAAACTTTTGTCTTTGTTTTGGGTAGAAATATTATAATTATTAAATGAACTATTTTTAATTTCTTATATGTTTTTCATATTCCAACTTTGAACACACATAAGCAAAAATATATTCATGACAAAAGACTAAGAAATTTTTATAATCCGTCTCATTTACAGCCTAAACCTCCTATATTAATTTTCTACTTATATCAACAGTTCCATATTTTCACATAATGCAATACTCTATGTCCTGAGCATTGGTTATCCAGCATTTTTTAGACAAGTACTTAATTAAAGTCTCCAGAATTTTCTCCCAAGCCATTGAAACTCATTGTTTTTTCAATTTTGATGCGTCAGTATGTTTTGACTATATTCGTAGTTTTTTTTTTTTTCCCTCAAAGTAATTACTTGTTCCTGGAATTTATGTTTCTTTGTACAAAATCACTGGGGAGTTCTAGCAAACTAATAACATAAACAATATATAAATTGTTTACTGTGGTCTCTCTATTTTATTCAAATTTTACTAGGAATTTGACAATTTTCTGTTTCAGTTTTCCTCGTGGCCAGTGATTGGAAATTCTTGTTGTTTACTTCAGAGTAATAAAATAAGACAGTGTCCCTACTTGGGAGTATCATCCTCTCTCAAGTCCCATGAAGTATTTGCTTGTTGCTTTCAAGAAAATTTGAAATTACATTCATTCCTTCATTTATGACTATTTCCTCCACTAATGTCTCGTTTATGCCCTGTGGTTCTGCTTCTGTGCCTCTGCATACACAATAACATTTTGTGTTTCAATGCTGAGACCTAGTTGAACATTTTTAAAGACATTTTAAATGGTAATCAAACTTGACATGTGTAGTTTCAATAATGCACGTGATTCAATTGAAGTAATGACAATATGAATAGCAGAGACCAAGGTCATACATGGCAGGTAATGACAGCTGTCATAATTGCTAAAAGTCTTACAGTAATTGTAAGACTGTTACAATCATGGCAACAATCATCAGATATGTCCCACTATTAGAAATAATAAATGTGGAAAATACATTTCTTAGTGTCAATTAAATTTTTCCTTACAATTAATAGTCATTTTTTACATATTTCAGGTAAAAGTTTTTCCTAAAATAGAAATATTATTGCTTCCATTCTTAAATATATTTACTTTTCTAGTAAGTCATGGTGCTTTTCCTTATTGGGAAGATACATACTACTAAGTATTATATATGTATTGCTATATATATATGACATTTATACTTCCAAATTTGTCCCAATAAATCTCATACATATTTCAAAAGCTAAAAATTTCTCCTTGAATATACTTAATTGATAACACATATATTCTAATTGTTTGAAATTTTAGAGTAATATCAACTCTTCATGAAGCATCATGCATTCAAAGTTGAAGATATTATTGAACTGATAAAAATACATAGCTTTAAAATATAAAGGGAAATATGTCTCTATATTAGTCATTTAATATAAGAAGTTTTGATATGATCTTATCAAAATTTTGTAAGCAATAAACTTCAGCAAAAGGAAAAATTTAATTTAAAAAATGGGTTGAGAGATTTACCTTGAAAATGAGATATTGAAAGAATTCTTATCAAAAGACTATGGGATAGTGAAAGAGATTTACTGAGTAGATTTATTTACAAACCATTGCCACTCACAGCAGTCTTTAAATTTATATGTATATATATATATAAAACAGAGTTTATAGCTTTGTACACAACTATCAAAATTATAATTTTTAATATTGGCAAAAAGACAAGATAGAAAGTTCTCTGGTTTTCCTTTCTGATTTCCTTTTATTCCTTAACACTTTAATTTCATTACTTTTCCTACTCTTAGTTCAAGCTCATTTTCTCTTCCATATTCCTTTTATTCCTTGTCTATCTCTTTCTTTCATCCCTCCTTTTTTATCTTTTCTCTTCTTCCGATCAGGCATTTCTTACATTTAGCTTAAAGGAATGTAGTAACAGAGGCAAGTCTAAAGGAATTTTTTATAGAGACTTTGTTCCTTTTCAGTAGAAAAGATTTCACTTCCCTATTCTATGCATTTGAGCTTTTTTTCTATATCCTAAAATCACTATACCTTTCACTGAAGGCAAGAACAATGAGAGGGCAGGACAGTGTACATGTCAATGATCAAAGGAAACAGAAGGGAGGAAAGATCATAATATTTATTTTAAAATATTTTAATGAAAATATAACATTATTAAAAGTGAAGACATTTTATAGATCAGTGATTTTATTTCAAAGTCAAAACTTGTAGGAATACTATGCAGAAACAGAAATGTGATCTTACCAGCACTCAATATACCCCTATACTTCCCTCTACTCTCTGCTTTTTTCACTTCCCAAAGCTAGCTCTAATCCTGATTTATGTCATTATTCATTAGTTTTGCCTGTTTTTATTAAAAAATTTTTGGTTTCCACATTGTTTTGCATTATAGGTTGCTACAAGGTATTAACTATAGTTCCTTGTGCTCCCAATTTATCCCTTCCCACCCTCTTTCCCCTGGTAGCCATAAGATTGTTTACTATGTCTATGAGTTTGATTCTGTTTCATAGACAAATTCATTAGTGTCATCCTTTTTCTTTTCTTTTCTTTTCTTTTCTTTTCTTTTCTTTTCTTTTCTTTTCTTTTCTTTTCTTTTCTTTTCAAGATTCCAAATATGAGTGATATCATATAGTATTTTTCTTTCCCTTTCTGGCTTAATTCACATAGAGTGATAATCTCCAGGTCCATCCATGTTGCTGAGTTTTGTCTGTTTTTAAACTTTACAATAATGGGATCATACAGTTGTATCTTTCATGTGTGGTTTTTTTTTTTTGCTTTTGTTTAATATATAGAAAGTCATCTATGTTGTTGCTTGTAACAGTTATCTGTTCATTACTATTGCTTTATAATATATATCCATACATATTACCCATATATCATTGCAGGAGCTTAGAGTTGCTTCTGGTTTGGGGCTATTACAAACATGTTTTAAACATTCTTGAACATGTTTTTTTGTCTCACATACACACAGACACACACACATTTTGTATATACCATGAGTGGAATTGCTGGTTCCCAGTGTAAGCATATATTGAACTTTATTATATATAACAAAGAGTTTTCCAATGTAGTTGTACCATTTTAAACTTCCAACAATAAGGTCCATACATGAAGTTACTCCACATTCTGAACATTCCTGTTGACTAAGAACTGTGCTCCTTTCGTATATTAATTATTTATCATTTTCATGACTTTCCTACAAATATATTTTGCCTATTTTATTTTTTATTGTTTGTATGTTTATTCTTGATTCAATGAGAACTTAATATTAGGTTGAAGACTAGAAAATTATTTTATTTTAAAAATGGATGGTAATCAGTGGTTTCATAGGTTCACTATAGTCTATTCTGGGTAGAAATCTTTTGCAGATGTATGCAGTTGCAAACGACTTCTCCAAATAAGCAGCTTTTAGGAAATACATTTTTAGGTACTTAATTAGCTTGAAAACAGGTTATAGTTTTCTGTTTAGAGGAATTTTCATCTCCTTTATTCACTTTCTTTTGGTTTAATTTTCTGTAATTTTTCTAACTAGTTGAGAATTGTACATATACTATTGAATTTTCAGCCTTGCACCTAAATCTGCACAGTTTTAATTGCTGCCCAAACTTTTTGATATGTTTCATTTTTATATAGTTGAAAATATTTTCTAGTTCTTATTTTTGAATTGGCAAATGTTTTTATTTTATTAACTGTATATAGAGATAAGGGTATTACTAGTTATTTCATGTTACCAACTTTTACCTGAATTCCACTGAGGTTGGAATACATATTTTATATGTTTTATTCCTTTAGAATTGGTAGACTTTCTTAAAAACCCACCTTTCAACAGTTGTGGTAAAATTTCCATGAGATACTTCAATACATATTTATTCTGTCATTGCACTTTTATATATGTCATTCGTGTGAGTATTGTTAATCAGATTGTTCAGATTTTTTTTTTTGATTTGGAGTTTTTAAAATAATTTTTAATGATAGATGATATTATTTGTACATTTCTCTCATAATATCAGTTAATTTTCTCTTTATACATTCAAAAGACATAGATGTAAAGTTGTTATATAATGTGAGAAGATTAAACGTTTTATTATTCCATACATGCATGTTTGTTTCTATAAATCTTTCTTACTTTAAATTATATTTTACATGATGTTAATATAGTTTTTTTCAATATAGCTTCATCAATGTTTTTGCTTTAAACTTCCCTATCTGCTTATATAAACTTATAATCTGTGTGCCTAGTTTTTAAAATAATTAATACATTTAGTTCATGTGAATTTTATGAAATTTTTGATATTTTGATTTATAGATCCAGTCCAAATACATATTTTCTGTTTTTCCCAACTCTTCTATATTTCTATAAGCTCTCCTTAGGACACATTTGGATACTTCTTATTATTAATTTTCTCTTATTTTGGCTTCTGTTTGTTCATTTTTGTATTCTTCTTTTGTTTGTTCATTTTTCAACTCTTCTTACCTTTGTTCATTTTCAACTCTTCTTTTAATTCCTTCCAATGTAACAATGTAAATCCCAACTTATTAGTACTTTTAAGCACATTTCTGCTCAATATAAGGGTCTTAGATTATCTTAAGTTCATTAAACTTCCTCTTGTGTTTTGTGTTTTTGTGTCATGAATTTTAGTTCTCCAGATATTTTAGTCCCAGAGAGAGCATTAATATTAAAGGTTTGTATACCACTATTTATTTAGATATAACTACATCTTTTCTATTTTGTTAATTCTTATCTGGGATCACTCTCCACAGGGTAAATACCATTCCATCACCATAAATTCTTGTCAATTTCCTACCCATTATCCAGTCCACAGGTATGAAATATTTTTATTTTACTCTGCTTTAAATATTTTCCTAGTTATAAAATTTTATATTGTGGTTCATTTTCTTTCAACACTATGAATATGATATGAATGTGTGTGATTTCCATCATTTCTAAGGAGAAGATAATTGCAAATTTTGTTGTTGCTCTTTTGAATATAATGAATTCCCCCTCCACCTCTGCCCTACTACTCTCAGCATATCTACTCACTTTATTTTTAGATTTTAGTAATTTTGCTATGAAATGCTTAGGTGTATTTTTCTTTCCATTCATCCTGCTTAGAATATGCAGAACTTCTTTGATATGTGGTGTAATGTCTTTCAAACTTAGGGGAAAATCCCTAACCATTATCTTCAGACAACTGAATATGCTCCATTTTCCCACTGTTCCTTCCACTACTTCACATGCACATAAGTTAGACCTTTCACTGTGTCCCACAGGTCTCTTCCACTCTTTTCTATATTTTATTATTTTTTAAAATTCTTTCTCTTTCAGACTGCATATTTTCTATTTACTTATCTTCCCATTCTGTAATCCTCTCTTCATGCTATTTCCAACCATTACTCTTCTTAATTTCAGCTACAGAATTTCCTTGTTTAAAAAATAGATTTCAGTTCTCCAGTAAGTCTTTTCATCTTGTCATCTATCTTCTTGAATATATTGATCATTGTTGTTGTAAATTCTATATCTGAAAACACCAATATAAATTATTCATGACAGTTTCTATTTTCTTCTTTTTTCTCTTGTGGTTTTCTATCTTGGAGTGTCTATTAAGTTTTATATTAGAGGTCAGTTATAGGTCTGAAAAACAACAGAATTTTTGAATACTGTCATTTGCTCTTAGAGAAAATTTACCTTATTCCCCAGCTGGGAGCTAATTAGAGTCAGATCACATAAATCAAATCAGGAATTTAGTTGACCAGAGGATGAGTGGCAATCTTGATTTTCCTCCCATTTCTAAGTATAGAACTGCAGAAATTCCAATGGAAAAACTTCAGTATTATCAGAGCCATCTTTTTAATAGATTTTTGAGACCAAGTTTTATTTTTTAAGACTCTGAAGCTGCTGAATAAAAAATTTCCACTTTGCAATTATCTTTTGCTCAATTTTTTTTTTTTTTTTTTTTTTTGCATATTGGCCTTAAGGATGTTCTGTGAGTGAAAACAGGTGCAATGTTGATCTCATATCTTTGCAATTCCCTTCTCTTGGAGATCTTAACCTCTGAGGTTTTGACAAAGAATATTAACAAGGATGATCATGGTCATTTCATAATAATAAATGTGCCTACTGATCAAGATGACATAATGATCCTAAGTGGACTTGTATCTGACAACAGAGCTTAAAAATACAAAGTAAAAACTAATAGACATTGTAAAATGATTATAAATCAATGAAAAATGTTAAAAAAAAAAAACTAATGGAACTGAAATTACAAAAGACACATTACCAGTTAGAGACCATTTGAATACCACTTTCTCAAAATCAAATAAAACAAGCAAGCAGAAAATCAGTAAGACATAGGATATTTAAATAATCCTATTAGCCATCTTGATTTAATTGACATTTATAGAACACTCTATTCAACATCAGCAGAATACACTTTATTTGCAAGAACATGTGGAATATTTCCCCAAATAGACCATATTATGGGCCATAAAACAAAGCTTAATCCATGTAAAAAGGATTCAAATTTTTAAAAATCTTTCTTTAATAACAATATAATTCAATAAAATAAAAAAAATTCTCAATAATACCCGAACTTTGAAACTAAATAAAATACTTCTTTAGTTCTAGATACTTACCTGAGGGAAATAAAATCACAAGACCAGTGACTTGTACATACATATTTGTAGCATATTTGTAAAACAAAAATAGCTCAAACAAATGGATAAACAAATTGAGATAAATGTATAAAATAGAATACAATTCAGTACTAAGAAGGAAAAAGCTGTTAATATATGCAACAGCATGCTTAATTTTTTTTCTTTTTCAGTTTTATTAGGTAGAATTATTACAGTTCGACTGCACATATACATTATATTGCATGTAAATACATATATACAGTATAGTGCACACTTTTTTTAGTTTACATATATGTACTGATCATTGTTTCTAAGAACATATTAGTTTTAGCTTTTTACATTTACATAGTTATCAAAGGAATAAAGCCAACTACGAAATAAGAATCAAGAGAAAACATGCCTATATCTTAAAATAGTTATGTGAGCCAGAAAATAATAGACAAAAAAAGTACATCCTGTATAATTCCATTTATCTGAAATTTTATATAATGCAAATCAATGTATAATAACATTAAGCACATTATTGATTACTTGGTGAAGGTGAGGGGGTTGAGGGGAAGAGGAGAGACACAGAGATAGATAAGGTAGATTAAAAAGAGCATACAAAAACTTCTTGGAATGATTGATATGTTCTATATCATTTTGATGATGTATTTATGGTTGAATACTGATGTCAAAGCATATGAAATAAACTTTAGTCAATTTACTGTATGCCAATTATAACTCAAAAGAGCTATAAAAATAAAATTTTAGAAGAAATATATAATTTTAATATGTGGATTATTTAGTTATATTCTATTTAACTTCTCCTTTAAAAAAAGAATATGTAGATTTATTCTATCTTTTTAATATGTGAGCACTCTAGTGATTTCTACTTAACATAGGTCACAGTGTCTGACAAGTAAAATAAATAACAAAAGAGTATTTGTGTCAGATTAACATTTATGTTAGCAGTTATTTGAAAGTTTAGCATGTTTGCTTAGCTTTTACTTCTTGATTCAAGCATATTTGCATAACATTTACTTAAAAACAAGCTAAATGCTTGAAATTGCTTATTAATCATTGTAGTTAAGTAGTCTACCTGTATAATTTAGCTTTGTTATTCTGACACTACTGCATAAATTTGCATGGTTGCATAAAATGTCAGTGTTATAGTTGTTCATACATAACTGTTAATGAATTCTTATTTTGTGCATATCACTAATGTACCTGTGAAGTTCTCTTGATTTTATCAGAGATCTTGCTAAGGTGTAGGGCATTTTGTAGCTCAGCATGAACAAATAACTTATTACAGACCGCTCTACTCAGATTCCCCTTTTCCTAAGAACTTTCTACTTGTAATGACTATTATGAATCAGAGGAGACTTCGCGGCTTACATCTGCATTTCTTTTTGCCTATATAAAAGTAATTTAGTAGTTTAAGCCCCAACTGTTAAGGAGTCATGACACATTGCCCAATAGCAGCACATATCCAAATGAGTAAAAGTGTATATTTTGATGAGTAACAATACAGGGATTGATGTGAAATACTTTTCCACTTTAAAAGGTCCCTAAACTTCAGAGCAACATTAATCAGGTATTGGATTTGCAATTAGAGATACTATTACTTTAAAATCTATCAGAGGGGTGTAAAGACAGGCATAATCAATCACACCCTGATTGTTTTGCAAGAAAGAGGCATTGTTATTCCCATTCCGTTGGGTTCTGCCATAGGAAATGCTAATATATATATATATTTAAAGCATAATACAGAAATTTTGTTATTTAAACTGTCTGAACTATGCTATTCTGTGTCAGTTGTTGTTTAGTAGAAAGAAATCTGCTTGTTTTTATAATTTTCAATCTGAGTATGGGTAATTTTCAAGTTTTGAAGTGTATCTCAATGAAGTAGTGTTTCCACTTTTTAAAAATTTTATTCTTTTAAAAAATAGAGAAAAAGAAGGGAGCTATGTAGATCTATCGCTACCTCTTTAAATATTTGACATATATCATCTTTTAGGAAATAAAAGGATCTAGATAAAGCTAAAGAAATTTAACAATAAGATTTTCATGTACTTTTTAGGATTCTTTTAGTTACTGAGCCGTAAAGTTTAAGTGCCTCTTAAATAGTAATCTTAAATATAGCTATTTTGCTGTTGTTAAATTCTCTTTTTTCCTTTGCTTGTCTGAGAAAATTGACCTTTATTTATTTTTATTTTTATATGCATGACTATTTACCTATTTACTATTTTAACACATGCTTTGGTTAATAAAATGCCATGAAACATGTTTGACTTAACATGTTGATTGCTTTAAATTTTCAAAAATGATTCAGTATCGTCATGTCTTGAGCTAGAACAATAAGCTTAAATGTTGTCAAAATGCTTCCTAAGAGACATTTGACTTTAGTAACTTAATAATTTTAGTATGAGTCGTTTCATCAGATAATTCAAAGTTTGAAAATTGACAATTTGATGTTATTAATATTGTGTTTCCAATCCAGTGCTTCTGTATCTTTTGAAATATGTATGTATTTGTGTTCATACATTTTGCTATACGTTCTATTTGTGAAAACCTGGTCATTGCATATAGACTCAATTAAAAACATGGTGTGGACAAGAACCAAGGTTCTGCTTGCATCAGGCAGACTGACTGTACATATCTCTCCTCTATTTCATGCTATTGAAATTAGAGAAAACATACTTTTATGAAAGAAACCATAACTCTACTGAAAAAACAGTCATCATAGTATTAAATTGACCATGCATATTATAGGAAGAAAAAAGGAAATTAAATTTATGAAGTAAATAATAAAAGTTGGAATTCAAAATATGTGAAATATAACCCCTCTCTTTGGAAAATCGGGACATACTCTTGGTTCTGAGTCTATAGACATAGAGTGATGGGCAGGGCAATTATAGGAGACAAAATGAAATCACTATAGTTGGATATGCTGAGTGAGTCAGGAGCCCACACCTTCACTTCTCCCATCCTTCCCCATCCCTCCACTCTTTCCATCTCATCAAGCACTTTCCATCATTCCCTTGTATATTATATCATTGTGCAGCAAAGGCATTTAGTTCCTGGGAAAACTCAAGAATTCCAGGTAAATTAACTCATTGTCTGGAAAAGTTTCCATGTATATATGTAAAAATCTGAATAAAGAGTAGAATTGACTTTCTGGAAGCTCTCTGCCACTTCAACACAACTGAGATGGAAAGAAAAAGAAGAAAGAAAGTAAGAAAGAAAGTAAGAAAGAAAGAAAGAAAGAAAGAAAGAAAGAAAGAAAGAAAGAAAGAAAGAAAGAAAGAAAGAAAGAAGGAAGGAAGGAAGGAAGGAAGGAAAGAAAGAAAGAAAGAAAGAAAGAAAGAAAGAAAGAAAGAAAGAAAGGAAGGAAGGAAGAAAGAAAGAAAGAAAGAAAGAAAGAAAGAAAGAAAGAAAGGAAGGAAGAAAGAAAGAAAGGAAGGAAGGAAGGAAAAGAAAGGAAGAAAGGAAAAGAAAGAAAGAAAGGAAGAAAGAGAAAGAAAGAAAGAAAGAAAGAAAGAAAGAAAGAAAGAAAGAAAGAAAGAAAGAAAGAAAGAAAGAAGGAAGGAAGGAAGGAAGGAAGGAAAGAAAGAAAGAAAGAAAGAAAGAAAGAAAGAAAGAAAGAAAGAAAGAAAGAAAGAAAGAAAGAAAGAAAGAAAGAAAGAAAGAAAGAAAGAAAAGAAAGAAAGAAGGAAGGAAGGAAGGAAGAGAAAGAAGAAAATGAGAAAGGGAAAGAAAGAAAGAGAGAGAGAGTAAAGTAATTTTATACAAGTGACATACATAAAAGAAAAAAAAACTACTAAGGATGAAAGACATTTTAATTTTACTCAACATAGATGCATTTACAAATTTGTGTTTGACTGACTTATGGGACTGAATTCTAACTACTGTGTACTATTGAGATATGACTAAGGACATATCCCAGTTTACTCTTTCTAATACTTTTTAGAACATCTTGTCCCCTTCCCCCTCATCCTTCAACAATGTATTCTCAACATAGTTGACTGAGTGCTCATTTTAAAATATAACTTAAACCATGTCTTGCCTCTATTCAAAAATCCTCCAATATTTTCTTATCTAACATAAAGTAAAACCCAAAATCCTTACAATGATCTTGTATGGTCAGTGATTAATGTTAGGTCATACTGGATATGTTACAAAAAAAGTCAAAATAATTATCACAGTTTTCATTACTTCCGGTTTTGGTTCCCAAACAAGTCAATTTGATTATTTGGTCATTTTAGAGCTTAACACGTCTTAGATCTGTGATGCCAACTTTGTAGACATGATGCTACTTAAAATTCTTACCAGGTCTAGTCAAAACAACGTAAGTAGGTAAAATTTGCCTCATATTTCCCCACTCCCATCATCAACCTCAGCCCCTTTACTTTACATTTCTTTTCCTCCCAAAACATTGGCTTTCCAAGAAAGATTAAAACCTGAAGCTAAAAAGAAAAGACTTGGTCTTGAAAGTCAGCTTCCATTTAGATGTTATAGAGGCCTTTTCATAGCATCCCTTGGGTCTTGCTGGCTCTTAAGCATCATGAAATTCATCCAGAATTTGTGAGCCATTGAAGGTCTGACCAGATAAATGGATGGGGAAGAGTTACACAGATAATTTTTAATGATAATGCACAATGAATCTTACTAGGTAGTTTAAAGATAAATATGTATATACAATCATGTGTGATATATAATCATGTGCATTTTGCATGTCTAATATATCAATATATAATAAAACATTTAAATGAATCATTTGTTCCCCAGTCTATTTAATTATGTATCTTTGATGATAGAATTAATTTCATCTTACTAACTGAAAATAGATGTCAGTGGCAGACATTCACTTGTGATTTCCCATGAAAATAGGGAAGTGAGAAACAAGTAATGAACTTGTTTTTTCCCCTGTTTAGCTTTGGGGCTCTCAGTCCCACAGTCAAGCTAGACCCTGCCTGCTATTTGAATAATATCAATGTGCCTTTTGGGTATAATTCTTTAGAGTCCATATCTCGACTAGTAGCTGTGTGGTTTCAACAATAATCAGGTCAAAAGACAGAAATTGCAGTGGTTTTCACAGTAGTGTTCAATCAGAAATGAGGAAATCTGTTCCACAATTTCCCCTGAAGGATCCAGATTAATCTGTGCATCTGTAGAACCCAGGAGGCCTGTGGAGATTCAGTAAGAGAACAGATTTGGTGGCTATATATCACTGAACTGAGATTCTACTAATTAAATCTCTCATAAAAGAACAACTATTAGGCTTTTGTAGAGTGCTATCATTTATAAGAAGTTGCCATTCGGGTGCAATAAAAACCACTTCAATAATTTATTGCCTACAAATTTTAGACACATAAACTTTGAATGAAATTTAACTTACAATTTTCCAACACAAAAGTAAATTTAACTGCATTTGAAATGCCATTTCAATATCTACCAGGTATTTTATTTTAAAAAGAATATTTAAATATCATACTCAATAATTTATCTATTCACTGAGTTTTTTTCAATTGTATGTATCAAAGAAATACATGCAAAATAGTTGAAATAATTTATCTGAAAAAAATAGGTACGGGTACATTCAGTCATTGTGCAATGAAAATACTGGTGTGTGTGTATCTATCAAAATTGAGTTATACAGATAATCTATATAACAGTAAATGTATAAATGATACAGAGGTCTCCTCCTTTGCCTGTGTCTACTGATTGCCTATGTAACAGTAAATGTATAAATGGTATAAATGGTACAGTACAAATGGCTTTGCCTGTATCTGCAAAACATAGTATTACATTCAAATACTGTTCATAGAGAGCAGCCTAAGAACAAAATTATATATCTGCTCAATTAAGTTCTACTCCAGTTTTCTTGTGACCTTGATTCAGCGTATACTTAATATACTTTTTAAAAGATGCAGAATATGTAACCACCTAAAAGTCAGACTTATCCAATTTCAACTTTGAGACAGTTTGTTTATTTTTACTTTAGTATAATTGAAGGATCTCTGTCTCCTTTCTTAACTACAGAAGCTGGTAACTTGAAGGGAATAAAAAAAAAAAAAGCCCTTCTAAAATATTTCAAAGAAATCTTATTCCTTTACTTTGAATCTTGGGCACTTTTGGCTGCTTCTGAGAAGAAAATGCTATGTCTCCGTGTACAGCACATGGAGCAGAGTGCAGCAAGGCAGTGATTTTTCTGACTTTGATAACATCCTGTATCCTATGCAGAGAATTTTGATATTTGGTATCATCATTCAGAATATGCTACAGTCTCTCTGTATTTTGAGTATAGACACATAAAGTATATGAAAGAATAGCGTATTTTATTGAGAAGGAAAGCAACAAGAAATCCTGAAAGGAATGCATTTTATTCTATTTTAAATTGGAACACTATCTTCTTTATCAAGTGCTAGGTACTAAGTATCCATATTAGGATGTTTTGTCAGAACCTGTCTAAAGGAAATGAACAGAAATTCAGCTTATTTCTATTAGTTGATAAGATAAACTAAATAACAAGGATATTAAAAGGCATATAAAGCCATGCATTCAGAGCAAATTGTGCAAAACCTGAGAGATAATTGACCTAATAGTTTGATATTTCATATCCTTTACATAAAATAAACAAGAAAATGGAGGATAATGCAAAGCTTCATATTTACTTTTCCCTATTTCTCTTTGTGTGTTGAAAGTCTAAATTGTCTCAATGGGCATGAGTTCCATGCTGTTTTAACGTTTAAACTTTATTTTCTCTCATACACACACACAAAAATACCATCATATCATCCTCTATTACTTTGTACTACACATTTTAAAGTCTATATTTTACAAGGAGTACATTGTATGCTACCAAATTTGACAAATTACTCCATCTTGTAAGCATATTAAAATAATGATATACTTTATGTGTAATTTGTCAAAAAGAATTCAATTACTTGGGAGAACAAAGATGTCATTATGACTACAACAAGTTGTGAGTAATCTTCAAAGAAAGTAGGAACAAGGGACCCTTCTTTCTCTCTCCCTATGTTTTCATACAATATCTAAACAGTTATTGAGTTTATTTTGCAAACTCCTGAAGCTGAAAGAAAGCAGAATCTCAGTGTTATCAAATTTTGGACTTATTTCTGGGCAAGAAGAGGATTTTTCTTATGAACATTAAAATGTAGCTGTGTTCATGTTTTTCAAAAGTGTGTCACAGCTTTGGAACAGATTGTCAATGAAAATAATCAATAAATAATCAATAATAAGAGTAGAAAAAGGGTTTTACTTGAGCCAATTGAGGACTAGCCTGGAAGCCTGCTTCCCAGAATACCCTGAGAAACTGCTCTGGAGAAGTGGGGTTTTCAGCATAGTTTTATATCCTGTCAGAGCAAAGAATATTAAATAGATCAGGGATACATTCCTTCAAGGTTTCAAAAAACAGACCAGCACATACACATGTAGCACATACATTATGGCCTTGGAACCTGGAAAGGGAGTCTTAACAATCAAAGGAGTACCAAGAATGGCGTCCCAGGAAGAGGGGCATTTAATCTTCATTTTTAACATGGACACACTTTACTTCTGGTCAGTGTGCCCTTTTCTTTAATAATTAAACAGATGTACAGTGTATGTTTAATAGGCCACAAGCAGGCTATTTTAGTCAGCACAAAATTCAGGTTAACTCATGTGTAAGCCAGAATGACTTTCTTATGGCTCAATATGTGAAAATTTATTTTATCAAGATTCATAATCAATTTAATGTTATTCACATAATTGTTTGAAATATTTTGACAATGTCATGAACTTAAAACTTAAAATATTATAACTACGGTCATTATTGCTAAATTACATGTCACTGTTTAGGAATCTCACCCCTGGTTTTCGTATTTGAGTTTCATGGGTTTGGAACTAAGATAGCGTCAAAATATCGAGTCCTGCCAAAAAGTACCTTCTACTTTCCATCAGATAATTACCTTTAGGAAAATACTTAATAACACTAATTTTTGTCCTTCTTCAACTTTTTCTATTTGAAGAAAAAAATTACTTATCCTGCTTTTTTTTCCTATATTAGTGTCTTCAACTAAAGTTGTAGACTTTCCAGGAAAGGAGATAAGAAACCAGAATAATCAGGGAAATACAAAGAATAAAATAGGGTAACTGAGTTGTTGCTATTGGCACTGAAGCAGGTGCATTGGCCAACTGGTCTGCCTGCTGTGGAGAAGAGTTAGCCATTATCAAGTCAATAGGTTCTTGCTCCTTCTCCATCTTTGGTGCCTTACATGGAATTTCTTAGAGGAAAAGAAGCTCAGTCAGAAATAAATATGCAGCCTTCCCAAACTTCTACCATTACAATTATCGTTTATTGCTTGTATTGAAAATTAATTTGTTTTCTGTATATCTGAATATAAATATTTGTGACACACATTTCCACATTTCCTAAATTACAATTGGCATCTTCAGAGGTAACATAGGTTCGATGGCTATGGAGAAGATTCCTATTACTTAAAGGTCCTTCCTCTGCCTCTCCCCAAGCGGATTTTATTTATGTTTTTGGACCTATATTTTAAGTCAGACCATAATATGATTCAAGTCGAAATCATAGTCTAAATATGATCAACATCTTCTCTGGCATCTTTATACAATTTGGCAAGAGGCAGGGAAAAACTAATTTAATTTATGTAGAAAATGGGGGAAATTAAAGCATGGAAGTAGTAGCATTCAATATCATCAGAGGAAACATTGTTACATAGTTTCTGTGTTACTCATAAAAGCGTTGTTGATCTTGAACTGTGTGGATCATAACTTGGGACTTTCTATCTCTCTATACCTGGAAGTTAATTGTGACTCAATTATTAAGAAACATGGCTATGGTCACTGTACTTCTACTTGTTTTTTCTCCCTAATGATTTATACTTGTGATGTAGTCTGGTTATTGTAAAGGGCTCAAATAAATGAAAAATACAAAAAAATGAAATGACATAATTTTAAACTGATTTTCTTTTTAACTGAAATTTTCTATAAGAAGAATAGGTGCAAGGAATATTTCCATAAATATATACTTTGTGCAAAATAATATATTGTGTGTGTGTGTGTATATATATATGTATATTTTTTTTGCCTGAGGGAATACATGCTTATGTATTTTTCCAGGTAAGTTATATTTTAGGCATTCCTAGGAGTCCTTCTAAAATTTATTTTTTCTTCACTAAATCTGTTATGTGTATTAGTTACATTTTTTCAGTTTAATATCAATACAGAATTACAACACAATGAATAATTTACCTCTCTTTTACCCCCCACCATTTACATACAGCTAAATATAATCAAAGGACCAAAGAGATAACCTTATATGACTGGTATTTGAAAATGGGGCAAGAAATTCCACAGAGAAAACTTGAATTTATGAATCATGACAGTTGTGATATAAATTATTTGCTATATTTTATAAGATCTAACTATTTCCTAAGAGACTTTTCTAAAACATTTACCTTCACAAGGTAATAGACTCTATACGTAGAAAATGCAAGTATATAGAACAATCTTGAAAAAGGAAGATAAAGCTTGAAAGCTGTTACAAAAGTGCAAATAATGAAAACATCAAACTTATTCTATAGATCAGAAAGCAAAATTCATCAAAATTATATTTTTTGTTTAAATCTATGTGAAAAATCTATTTACTTATATAAGGGAAATTTATTTATTTATTTATGTATTTATACATTTCTTATTTATTTATCTGCAAACTTAGCTGAATCCTTCATCCTGGGATAGTGAAATTTTGACTATGAAAAATTAGGTTTATATTTTATTTTATTTTTTATCAACTAGTTTTGAATTTAATTTAATATAGAATCTCAGACCTCAGTAGCTTCATTTGAACACACACACACACACACACACACACACATTCAATCATACACACACTTCAGTATAAGTAGGAAAACAGCAACAAAAAGCCTTGACTGATGTTTTCGAAGTCAAGGGTATCTAGCTGTTCACCAAAGTCTGTTTTTCTCTTTATTCTGGGGATACAGTTATCCTATTTTCAACCTTCTTTATAGTTAGATTTATTGTGAGTTCAAGAGAATCAAATACGGATAGGAACAATATATTAGATTTCTGGGATGAACACTTGCAAACACACCATGTATGCCATTCTATTCTATTTCACTCTTTCAGCCACTTGGAGGATACAGAGGAGAAATAGTGTGCTGAACACTGCAGAGCCAGGTGACTGAATCTCTGACTCACTCCATACATGACAGCCACGTGCCACACAGGAAAGTCCACCGTATATTGTTACGTGAGACAAGCTGGTGCCATCAACTGCAGGCAAAGTTTCAGAAAAGGAAAGAGCACATTTAGGCTTCTGATCAAGATCTGAGAACAAGGACTGGATTTACCTCCTCCATGAAACATCTGAATATAATGAACAAAATACATAAAACCATGGTTGTCAAATATTGGATATTAGGCACCACAGTAGAGTGTTTCTAAGAAGAAGAAAATATGAGGTAAATTGTGTGATTTTTTCAGCTAACCATCTGAAGATTCTAAACGTTGGTGCTAAAAGTAGGAACCCACGTGGAGTCCAGTGTTGAAGGGAAAGATTTGGGAGATTGGAGAGGTCAAGATAGCTAGAGTTCACAAAGCAGAATACTGACCAGACAAGAGCAGTTGAGACAGGTGGGACAGAGAGAAGAGAGAGAGCAAGAAAGGGAGGCACTAATGATATTCAAAGAGCCCCACCTGAGTGTTCGGCTGAGGCCTGATCACTTCATAAATGTGAGGATGCTTACTAAGGCTATCAAAACAAACATCTTAAAGTAGGGTATCTTAAGAAATGTGTTCATTCAAATCTTTTTAAGTGGAGAAAGTATTGTTAGATATTTGTTACTTCATCTGCCTCAAAGGATTATTTAGGGCTTGGAAAAAATAGAAAAAAAAAAAGAGAATCACATTTTATTTTCTAAAAATCCATAAAATGAAGTATTTATCAATAATAGTGATGAACATTCAAATTAAAGTTTGTCCTGAAAAATTAACTTTTTTCTGCAGTACAGAAGTGGAATCACTGAAACAATTCTATTGCTCTGCTGCTGAAAATATAATAAACATTTTTTGATTGTGGGTGGGTCTATGGCATGACGCCTGGGGTTGACCAAAACCTTTATGGACATCAGTGGGAATTTTTATCCTTTTCCAGAAATCACAGCAAAATTTTATACAATTATGGCAAATTTTTTCAAAATGCACGTGCCAATGCCAAATGATGTTGAATAACATGGATAACCCTCTCAAAAATAATATGAATTGTAATTGATAAAGAATGCAAAATATATTATTAAGTAATAAAAGCTAAATAATGAACAATTAAATAAGACATAATAAAAGCCAGGCAGGAATGTGAATATATATTGCTAAAATTTCAGATTACTGTAATAATTATATTCTGATTGCTGAATGTTGTTTTGAAATACTCTCTAGAAGATAACACAAATTGAAAGAGATTGTATGTATTTCAGTGATCTATTACAGGGATTGGGCTTGAACTAAAGTAATTTAGATCAAAAGCTTTTACCAATATGCAAATAAATTATAGCGGAATTAAAATACAAGTTTATCCAAAAATTGAAGACAGTTAATCTTTGCATTATTTTACGTTGTTAAATAACATTGAACAAAATCTATTTAAACACCACTTTTATATTACATATTCTTAATTGTTCAATAGATAACAAATGCTCAAAACAATAACAATGATATATTTGATTATAATTTTTAATCTATATATTTTATATATCATATATATACTTCTGTAGTTTTGCATATGCTTGAAATGAATAACAGCAAGTAAACAAGGTAGAGGAAGAAAGAATTAGGGCTATTTTACTATTATAAAATACTCACAGTACACATGAAGTTATTTCAAAGTGAACGTGTATTAGTTGTAAGTGTACATTGAAAATCCTATGGCAACCACTAAAATAAAATAAAAATTAAAAAAGTATAGCTGATAGCCTAAGAAAGGAGACAGAATGTAATCATATAAAATGCTCAGTGAAAACTACAACAGAACCAGAAAGAATATAAGACAAAAATAAGAATAAAGAACAATGACAACAAATAAAAACAGAACCAAGTATGGTAGATACTAACCCAGTTATATCGATTATCATTTTGAATGACAATGGTTTTGATAACAGGCAGAGTATGTATGTGTGGTGGCAGGTGATGTATAGGAAATCTCTGTATTTTCCTCTTGATTTTGATATAAACTTAAAATTGCTCTAAAAATGGTCTTTAAAAAAAGCTAATTAAGGTTTAATGCCACAAAAAATCTTCAAAGTCTAGCAACAGTTTTTATAGAAAAGTAAGTTACTGAGCAAGTAAAATACACTGAAATTTCCAGTGTAAATTTTGTTGCTATCAGAAAATGCATAATTATTTGATTAAAAATATATATCATTGTAGCTTTGAATTCTTAATTCACTTGATTCAACTTGATTTGTTTTCTGTTCAATAATTTTATTATTGCAATTTGTATGGCAGGAATTTACAGTTAATAGACATTTTATTAAGAAATAATGTTATACTCACAATCACTTTTATGGAAGAAGAGATGCTTTCTCTATTCCAACTGATATAAAAGCTCTGTATAAGCCTGAGGAGGGCTTGACTCCAATTTTTACCAGGTTTAAGACCTGACCACAATGATATGTTTAAAATTTGCTATGCTTCTGTGACTTACAAGTAAAATACGGACAATGGTGGAACTTCTCTCCAGGTTTGTCATGGGGATTAAGTGTGTTGGTATATGAAAAGCATATAGAGCAAAATGACTGTCAGAAATACACTGATATATTTATCTGTCTTCAATAGCAAGGCGGAAATAATGCTTGGGACTGTTTCAGCATCCATATATGCTCGTCCTTTTTAGTATAATTAGCAAACAATTTCTAGTATTGCAAAAGACCTCCTTCTTTCATGATGACTCCTTGCTTATTAACGAAAACTGCTTTAAGATTGTGGGGATAACAAAATTGCAAATGATGATTTTTCCCTTTATAATATCTCCCCCTCCAAAATAACTTTAAATTAAAAATCTTAAATGTTTCTATAGGAAAAAATTGCTCTTATCTAAGTATCCTGCAATTTTGTATTCTTAGTGATTTATGCTGTAGATTATGAATCTTTTATTTGTGGTATTATTTGTAAAAATAAACAAATGACCATAAAAACCATGAAGATAGCACTGAATATGTGCATCTATATTAGGAAGCATAAATATTTAAAACATTTTATTGATGAATACATTGATAGTGCAAGTGATATAGTACAAACATATATTAATTTTTGTATAGATAATAATCAGGCATATCCCAAGGTTGTAATTTTTATTTTTGTCTTCAATGTTGTCTGCATCATTATGATATTTTAAGCGTTTTCAGAAATCTTATAAGGATATCTGAACATACATTATCAAAGGGTGCAATGTAGGAAAATACCAGTAATGGAGGCTACATTCTAAAAAGAACTAGTTCGAAAACAGGTAAATTTCAAACAGGGGCAAAATCAGGCTTTATATGAGACTGCTTTTGAAGGGATACATATCAAATGTAAACAGTGATTCCCATTTCAGACTATTAACAATTTGATATTTAAATCAATAAATTAATATATGTCAAGTCCTTTCTATTTATAATATTGTGCCAAAGGCTACAGAGGACACCATCACATTCTGGACCATCATATAATTTAAAAATACATAGGCAAACTTGATGTTGGTAAATGTCAAGGGACCTATCCTATTCCAAAATATCGCTGTGGCATATTAAGATATAGAGAGGAAATTTGTTTTAATTTTTTCCGTATAATTATTTGATGATATATTGTAGCATGATGGCAACTTGAGAGAAGAAACCACAGATTTAAAAAATCAGCCATCAGTTTGGTGGGACAGGACAAGAAAGTAACTTAGCATTGGTTATATTAAATTAAATTGTTGGAGGTAGAACATGAAGTAGATGTTGCTTGTTGGTCTTTTTTTATTTTCTATTTTTAATTGAAGTGTAGTCAACTTACAATGCTGTGTTAGTTTCTGGTATACAGTATAGTGATTCAGTTATATATATGTTATATATATATATATATATATATATATATATATATATATATATATATGTACACACACACACACACACACACACATACATATACATATTCCTTTGCATATTCTCTTTCATTGTAGGTTATTACAAGATGTTTAATATGGTCCCCTGTGGTATACAGAAGGATCTTGTAGTTTATCTATTTTATATGTAGTAGTATCTGCAAATCCTGAACCTCCAGTTCATTCCTCCACACCACCTATTTCACCTGGTAACCATAAGTTTGTTTTCTCTCTGTGAGCTGTTTTGTAAATAAGTTCATTTGTGTTATTTATTTTTAGATTCCACATATAAGTAATACCATAAGGTATTTTCTTTCTCTTTCTGGCTTACTTAGTATGATAATCTCTAGGTCCATGCATATTGCTGCAAATGGCATTATTTCATTTTTTTTGGCTGAGTAGTATTCCATTATATATATATATACACACACACACCATATCTTCTTTATCCAATCTTCTGTTGATAGACATTTAGGTTGTTTCCATGTCTTGGCTGTTGTGAATAGTACTGCCGTGAACATTCGAGTGCATGTATCTTTTCAAATTAGAGTTTCTTCTGCACATATGACCAAGAGTGGGATTGCTGGATCATATGGTAAGTCTGTTTTTAGTTTTTTAAAGAATCTCCATACTGTTTTCCCTAGTGGCTGAACCAAACTATACCCAACTAGCAGCAGAGGAAGTTTCCCTTTTCTCCACACCCTCTCCAGCATTTATTGTTTGTGGACCTTTTAATGATCAGTTGCTCTTTTCTTATTCCTGGTCACTACACCTAGAAAGGAGCCATGGCCTTCAGTAGAAGCAGAGTCCCTTGGCAGCCTCAAATCCCACCTCTTATCTTTATTGCTCATAATTAGTCATTGTAGGTTTAATCGTCTCATCAAATGTAACATATGTTACAATTCTGGTCATTGAGGTATGAAGGAAAGGCTGCTGGATGCTTCGTAACATTTTATCTCACTATTAAAGGGGTATATAGCCTGGTGATGATCCTTTTTTGCCATTCTTTGCCATCCTATGAGGAAGAAGCCTTGGGCACATCATGGAACACGGGGAAAAGCCAGGAGAAAAAGTTCATTTGAGACTAGGTTGTTGCTGAGCAGTTGAATCAACTGCCCTGCCTTTGGAATTCCCATTATATAGAATAATATCTTATTATTATTTTATCCAATCTATTTGCTTTCTCTTAACAGAAGACAAATGTAATGAAATGTTAAAAATGATGCCCTCACAATGCTCTTCAGTGAGAAAATCATGCTTTTAAACATTGTATTGTTTTCAAGAAAACAATAAGAGAGAGGGAAAGACTTCACTATGTCTATCTACAGTAGAAGGAATAATCTGGCAACCTATGGGCTAAATCCTACACGACATTTTACACACTATCATATGTAAGAGATTCAACATAAAAATTTGAACTTCTCTCTCCTTTTAAAAAGTGAGATGTAGTTTCATTTAGTGGCTTCCTATATGGCAACTAGGAAGAACAATAGTTAACACTGGGTCTCTGATTCCCTTCCTCCACCATTAAGACTCCATTTTTGGAACCCCAACCAGAGATCTTTGTAAATATGTTAAGGGGCTTTTAGGTTCTTCTCTGAGTTCTTATGTAACTTGATTGGCTACTATAAATGAAGCAGGATTTGGATTTAAGGGATGCAGCTGAGTTAACCATGGAAATTATCAAGTGATGCTGGCAGATCACGTAGGTCCTCTAGCTACATGACAATCAAGGTATAAAAACCAAAAATAATCCAAACCTAAGTGGCTTCCTTGTGCTAATCAGTACCACATACAGTTATCACTTGTCACTTTGAAATAGAACGAACTCCCAGAATGCCAAAAGAAACTTTTGGCATGGCATTCTGGAAGATCCAGAGACTCACTTTGTGGCTATTTCTTGGTTGTGTTCATTCTTCTTTAATCATTATTAGCATATTAATGTGGGGGAAAATCTGTGACTCATGTGAATCTGTTTTGACAAATTGACAATTTCCGGTGATGCATCAACAATTGGCTAAAAATGATAACATTCTGAGTGTTCCTTTCCAATGCAGCAGAACTCATGTGCTTGGCATTTGCACATTTTATTATAAACAGAGCTCCGAGTTCTGCCTGTTTAAGATATTACTGCAAACCTAGAGGATTTCATGTGGAAAAATATTATAATCAGTGATAGTTCTGAAAACTTTGATGCAGTTGACAAACACTTGGTAATATTATCATAATAGTCATAACAGTATGGATTATCTCATTCTAGTGTTTTCAGAAAAAGTCAAAGTATTCAATGAACACTAATTAGCTGAGTGTGAGTATAAATAGTGCTTATGCAATGAGCAGTAATAATACTCGATATGTTCTAACAACAACAACAACAACATGACAACAAAATTATGTCATTGATGTTGTACAAATTCATGAAGTTTAAGTTAATTACTTTCATGATGTAACATGACCTTAAGATTTGCATATTATTTTGTTACCAGGAGGAGGGGAAAATTTACCCCAGTTCTTGGTTACTCCCCCCCAAAAAAAAAGAATTTTCAATGAGAGACAGAAAGCTTGATATAAACAGAAGATTTTATTAGTAAAATAAAAAGGTGGTAATATATAGTACACCCCCAAGAATTGGGTGCTGGCCAACCCAAGAGAGGAAAAAATGTGCAACTCCTTTGTTTTTTCTGTTCTTATATCCTGGCTTAAGGGGTATTTTTGTGATTGATTGATTGTTTGATGGCTTACATTCCTTGTGCTCAGGCACATTCATCTCTTTTGTGCATGTTCCTACCTGTGATGTACACAAAGAAATCTGCAGAAGGGGGCCCAAACTTAGCCCCTTATCCTGAGAGCAGACATGCTGTTACTTTCTGGGTTGCTCATTCCACCTTCCTCTCCCCTTGCCTGGTGCTCATTTCTATCTAACTACCTAACAGTTTGACTCTCACATAATCAGTGCAAGCATTGATTAGCAATAAAGGATGAAAATAAAACTATGATTTTTAAGCAAATCCATGGTGGTCTCTATGAAAAACAGGCATAGAATAATAAACCAAACAAACATTTCTGTTGTTGTTATACAGAGGGTAAAATAATATTATAATAAACATTGAGATCTGTTCCTGAATGGGCATATTTATCAAGATGATAATTTTGAATCAAACAGTAATTGCATTTAACCTTTAAATGCCTCTCCAGAAGCCACACTCTCAGAACTTAAATAGGAATACTTGCAAAATTTAAATAAAATGTTCATTATGACATTATTATTATCATCATTGTATTAATTTACGGATTGCCATAACAGAATACTATGGACAGGGCAGATTAAACACCAGATTGTTTTTCCCTCACAGTTTAGGAGACTGGAAGTCCAAGGTCAAGATCTGAGAAGAACTGGTTCCTGATGAACCTTCTCTTTCTGGCCTGCAGACAGATGCCCTCTCACTGTGTCCTTATGTGGTCTTTCCTCAGTGTGTGTACTCTTCTGGTATCTCTTCCTCCCCTTGTAAGGACACTAGGCCTATTGGATTAGAGTTGCACCCCTTATGACCCCACTTAGTCTTAATTACCTCCTTAAAGACCCCATTTCCAAATAGAGTTACACTGGCACCTAGGACTTCAATATATACATTTTGGGCAGACATGACTCAATGCACAAAAATCATTGTCATCATTTAAAAAATTTTTATTATGGCCTGGTGAATTTGACTTTTTTTTCTTATTATAAACATACCACATAATTGTTATACAATATTAAGCAAAAGATATGTAGAAAGAAAAAGCTCCATATTATCTCACTCCTCAAAGCCAACAGTATCTATCTGATATTTAATCTGACAGATCTTTTCTTTAAACTAATGGCCCTGTAATATTATTTATGTCATGATCACACTAGGTATAGTCCCCTGAAATTTTTATTTTTTACCAGAATTATCTTTCCTGGACATTAAATATTGACATATTGATATAGATATATGAATATATAGATATTACATAGATATAGATGTGTAAATAAATACAACAATAGAGATGGAGATAGATGTATAATTCATTATAAAGTCTCCATAATATTCCACTATATATAACACAGAAATGTATTTAGCCAATTTTAACAGTACAAATGGGCATTATCACAGGTTGGGGACCCTCAGTATTCTGAGGCATAGATTAGTATGCAGGATTTTTATTAGGGTGTACTCCAATATGCCTGGTAATCCTGCAGCATCTTGTAGTGACAGAAAGTAGGGAAGTGCTCAGCGCACACACACGCACACACACGCACACACACACAAAGCAATGGTAATAATGAAAAGGTAGTAAAAGGAACTAATTTCCCTGATGCTAAAACTAGTTGCTGATTCTTTCTAAGAAATTCTGCAGTCTGCTTTCTCTCCCTTACTGCTTTTGTGCTAAGCAACCCCCAGACTTCTCCTTTACATTCTTTACAGTAGTTTTAACCCAGAGGCTGTGCTCCAGGAAGAAGGTGATGGGCTGATAATCTCAGAAGAATGGACAGGCCCTCTGCAGTCCCCCCATGACACTGCAGTCCCCCCATGACACCAGGGTTAAGAGGTTACAGCACCCTGTAAAGCACCCTGATAGTTACCACCTTTTCTGATCCATCCAGTTTTTCTATAAAACTTCAAGGCCCCAGTCCCAAGATAGTCTGTGACTCCCTTTTGCCTGGCAAAGCAATAAAACTGTTCTTTTTCTCCCAAAACTCTACCTCCAAGTCTCAATCTGGCTTTTGGGGTGCAGAGGCCGGTTTTGCAGCAACAACCTTGGTGACCTGATGTGTGACTTGTCTGCCCTGTTCTCTTTCCTGCTCTGGACACTTTGGCTTGACTGGACACCCTAAAGACAACCCCTGTGCCAGACTCCCTTGGGATGGTCGAGGTCTTGGGGAGCCCAGCAAGGCCAGATCACCAGGACAATCTGGAACCGGAGAGGAGATCTATGTCTGAGCCACTCAGGCGCCAGAATCCACAGCCAGGACTCGGAGGTGGGAGGTCAGGAGCAGAGGAAGATGAGCCCAGCACGTGCGGAAGCCCTTTTTGCTTCAGGACTCTTTTCCTTCTCCCTTCCAACCTTGGTCTGGACCTCTGGCTGCTTGGAAACTTGACAGAGAAAAGAACACTGATAGTGAGATTGCGAGTCTTTGGCCAAGACTACGGTAAGTTTCCTGGTGATGACTGAGGCCGCTTTGCCCCTATCTGGGGACTCCCTAAGGCAGGGGAGTCCCCAGTTTGATGGGGCCCTCTCCCTGAGAGAGTTTCCATCTGACAGGTGCCAAATAGATAGCGGTCAAGGGGTTAGTGAAACTAGGAAGCTGTTGTTTGACTTTAAATATTGCCTTGTGCCTGCTTTGAATTTTGAGGCTTCCATTTGCTGACCAACGTTTGAATTTTGTGTTGTGTGCACATGAAAGATCAAAATGGGTGGTACTGTTACCAGGTGGAGGGGAAAAAAGTTAATAAAAGTTACCTCAGTTCTTAGTCACCCGAAAAAAGTGAATTTTTAATGAGAGACAGAAAGCGTGATATAAACAGATTTTATTAGTGAAGTAAAAAGGTGGTAAAATATAGTGCACCCCAAGAATTTCCTCTCCAATCCAAGAGAGGAAAATTGGCACTGCTCCTCTGCTTCTCGTGTCTTCTATCCTGGCTTAGGGGGTATTTGTGATTGACTCACGGCTCAGTTCCTTGTGCTCAGGTACACCCATCTTACCCATGATGCACACAGAGAATTAATTACATTATAGTGAGCATTGGGTCAGGTTAAACTGGGTCCCTCTCTCTATTGTGCAGCCACAGCATTGGACCCTGGCCAGCTTCTTTGCTGGCTCCTCATTTACAGAAAGTAAAAAACTTTGGAGCCCCTTATCCTGAGCACAGATGTACTGTTATTTTCTGGGTTGCTCCTTCCGCCTGCCTCTCCCCCTGTCTGGTGCTCATTTCTGTCTAACTGCCTAATAGTATACTTTTAATTTCATCAGACAGTCCCATAGGAAAAATCTTGACAGATTAGTCAAACTACAGTTAGTAACCAACTTCTATGTCTTTGAGATGCAAATATTCTACATGGTCTTCTCCAGGAACCCTGATCGCATCATCTTTTTTAAAATGCAAATCTCAAGAAAAAGGATAAATAATCTGAAACTTGACTTATTAAAGACAAATAAAAGTCCTATCTTTCCCATAAATATTAGTAAAATATACTAGGAGGCCTCTGTGTTGTGTGTGTTTGTGTGTCACAGGTGTATGGTGTTGCCAAAATTAACTTGTAAAATAGCTCTATTTAATTGGCTTAAAGAAAATTAAATGTTTATATGAATATGCAGAAATATAAAGAAAACTGATCAAAATAAATTTCAGGTTCACGTGACCTGGGAAATGTTCAGTACTAAATCAATATCTGGTAATAAAGCTAGATTAAACTTACTGGCTTAATTAATATAGATATGTCTTTAGAACCACCAATGTTAAGTATAATACTTCTATTGTACCTAGTCTTATCAGAATCAAATAAGACCTTATTGTATCTGTTGAAAATTTGTCAACAAGGAACGTAACTCAGTGTGAAAAAAAAACTTCCAAGAAAAGCAAATTAAATAAAATAAGAGCTTTTAGGTAAACTCTGTAGGAACAATTACGTTTTGGGAATGTCTATCTAATATTGTCTCTCCAGATTTTGGTAATTTAAAGCTAAGTTAAATGAAGATAATTCAATAACACACTGTGTCATTTATAAAATATTGAAACATTGATTGCTGGCCAGTGGATTCCTCAGTGGACACTGGAGCCACCTACTCTGTTCTGAACTGTAAATTAACCCCTTTAAGCAAGACCACCATTACTATAGTAGGATAACACCAAAGTCTTTTTTAATGTGAAAGGCTGTGCTACAAAACTGAATGGACTTAGATGTGTTACTCACCTCACAAGAGGGAACTTGTGCTGGGATTCGCTGCCTGTTGTATTTTTATTCCTGATGAATCTGGAAATGTTACCTCACGTTTAAATAATACAAGATCTCAAATTCAGGAAAAAAGAGACACAGAGGCCTATGCATCCGAAGTGGACACCAACTTCCCCAGCTGGTTTTTAGGTCTGTTCTTCTTGGGCCCCTGAAGGCCTCCAATCTATCTTTTTAGGAATCTTTCAATTCCTGCTATAACCCTTTTAAAACCCCCAAAATTGGCATGATCACTTTTGTTCCTTCCATGTAGACGTGCCCAGACAACACTCCAATACAGCAGGAAGCAGCTAGAAGAGAATGATGCATGATTCCCTATTTCCATAGAAATGGAAGGAATAAACTCATAGTGGGGAATTGAAGGAGAAGGAAAAGAACTAACTCCCCTGATGCCAAAACTATTCACTGATTCCTTCTGACTGAGAAATACTGCAGTTTTCTTTCTCTCCCTTCCTGCTTTTGTGCTAAGTAACCCAAAAACTTCTCCCTTATGTTTTTTTGCACTAGTTTTAACCCAGGGGCCAGGAAGAAGGTAATGAGCCAATAATCTCAGAAGAATGGACAGACCCTCCATGGTTCCCCCATGATGCCAAGGTTAAGAGGACTGTGACAGCACCTTGTGAGGCACCCCGATTGTCACCATCTTTTCTGATCCATACAGTTTTTCTGTGAACCCCCAACCCCAAGATAGATTCACAGTCTCTGAGGCATTAGTCTGCTGTGACTCCCCTCTGCCTGGCAAAGCTATAAATCTGTTCTTTTTCTCCCAAAACTCTGTCTCCAAGTCTCAAACTGGCTTGTGGGTTGCAGAGGCCAGCATTGTGGCAACAGTATTTCAAATGGAATACAGGAGCCAACTAAAAGAGCTTGTGACAGCTAAAGGAATAATTTGAGCAACAAAATAAATAAAGTAGTAGTGGATTATTACCTAAAATAGAAAATAAATATCCATGAGTCTGCACAGATATAAACAAATGATTTAATAAATAAACTGAGAATTATGGACAAGTATCCTATGCAGGAGACTTTCAAACAATTTATGTAGATTCTTAGTCCTCAAGGAAGGACTATAATTGTATAAGGAATATAATTCCCCACTGTTTAAGTGTGGCCTGCACATTGTGACTTCTTCAGAAAATTATGATATTAAAAGGAGGGGAAAGAGTAAATTGAAAACGGAGAAGTCTTACAAACACTATCTCAGCCAGATCGTCAAGGTCAGCATCATGCTGGAAATACGTGCAGTTGCTAGAAGGGGGTGATAATGACACATTACCACTGTGCTCGGCCCCCCAAAACACATAATCCCACCCGAATCCTGAGAGGTATACCAGACACAGCCCAACTGACAGATATTCTAAAGCAGATATGACAATTACGCCTCAAAAATATACAAGTCATCAAAAACAAGGAAAGTCTGGAAATTGTCACAGCTAAAGGAGCCGAAGGAGACATGTTGATGAAATGTAGCATAGTATCCCAGACAGGATCCTGGCACAGAAAGAAATATTATGTAAAAACTAAGAGAACCTAAATAAAGATGACTTGTTAATAATAGTGTATCATCATTGGTTCCTTAATTATAAAAATTATACCTAATGAAGTAGAATGTTCATAATAGTGGACATTGGGGCTATCTGTACTATGCTCAGAATTTTTCTGTGAATTGAATATTGTTCTAAATTAAGTATCTGAAAAACTGTGATAGGTTACAAACATCAAATTATCTACTATAACAGAGATCTGTGTTTTGTGAAGTTCAGAAATACATTTTCAAAATAAAGTTGGTTATTGAGCAGGCTGGCATGTACTAATAATTCAGTCAGAGGTCCTGGATCTGAATCCTATTTACCCATTCAGAACTTTTCAACTCTTGTTTGTATGATCTTCCTTTCTCTTCTTTAAGCTGTTTAATCTAATAATACGTCATCAATTTTTAAAATTTATTTTTTTATTTTTATTCTTAGACAAGAAACTCTATGCCTAAGCACATCAAAGTTTAAAAATGCAGCCTCATAACCAAAGTACAAATCTGCTGGTATCTAGCTCTTGGCATTGGGCCATCAATTCACTTCTTTGGATTTTATATACTTAATGTTTCAAAAAATGTGCGAACAGCAAGGATCCTTATTTTTTCACTTTATGCTTTACTTCATTATCAGTTTCTTTTCAAAAGAACAGCCCACAGTGGAAAATGTCAAATACCAAAAATATTACTTCAACAGTTACATTTATTAAGGCAACAAGATAGCTTTCAAGAGTTAGTTCATAAAGACCACTTCCAGTTTTGTTCTTATTTTTTGATACATTTTTCTTATGCAACTGTGCGTTAATTGTCCCTCCTATGTGCAACCACAGCATATTAATCTCAGGCCTGTCATAACATTTAGTTTACCATATTGCAATTGTTTCTTTCCTTTTAACTCTCTCCCCAACTAGAGTGTATACCAAATTTGAGAATGTTTACTACATATAAAAATATATTTTAAAAGGATATTCTCAATCAGAGGAAAGATTAAACAAATCAGGCTAAATTACCTATGCAAGGCCATGCTTTCATTAAAATTTCAGGGGACAAATTTTACCCCCATATATCTTGGAGCTTATCAAGGATATAAGTAGAATTGATCAGAATGTGGTATAAAGAGAGGCAGCCATAGAGAAATAAATTCAATGAAAATAGGAGGGAGAAAAGAATAGCAAAAGGAAAGAAAGACACATGAATGCAATATAACTTAAGGAAAAGAACAGAAGAATTGGACAAATACAACAAAAAAAAGTACACACTTTTGAAAAAAAGAAAATATAAACCTTGCTTAGCAAAGAGCTTGTGGTCCTTGTCACCTGTATCTCAGAGGTTGATAAGGAATAAATCAGTTGATAAGATATAAACATCACCCAGCAACGTATATTCTTTTATTATATGCCTGTATAAGTAAAATAAGTGTAAAGGTCAATAGATTAACCATGCAGTTTAATCAGCAAATTATGCAAATGAGCACAAATCATAGACACTCTACAACCTATAATCAGTAAAGCATGCAATTCCATTAGCCCAAAGTAAGCACATTTAAGGCAGTTACATGTGCTCTTAAATCAGCAAGACTGGGGAAAAAAGAAAGCTATGAAACCAGATTTCAAGCCCATGCTTTACCTTGACTCCTGAAGGTTTTTGGCAGATCAGCTCTCAACCACGGAGGAAGTGATTTGCTGAGAGTCACTCTCACTTGGATAGCAACTAGAAATTGTAAAAAAAAAGAAATAAAATGAAAAAGAAAACACAGAAGCAAAAACAACTTAAAGGCAACGAAAACAACCAAAATCAGATAGAAGTGGGAGCAAAAGAAGGTACTGGGTGAGTTTGCTAAGGCTTTTGTTTGTTGGGTTTTTTTTTTTTTTTCCTTTTTTATGGCTTTTTGCCTACAAGAAGGTGCCAATTGACACCATGAGCACTAAAATTTGGGAAGAAACAGTCCTATAGGCTTGAGAAACCAGAACACAGAATTTGGGATTCCCACGGCCTCTGGACAGTAAGGGAGGAAAACCCCCAAAGAACAGAACTGAGAAAAGGAGTCTAAAATCTATGTGTAAACCGAGTATGAACTGTGAATAGACCCAAATACCCAGCTGAATCTATAACCTTCTGTGTGGTGGGTGGATTCTAAGCAGCCCAGCTGAAAGTGTAAGAATTAAACAGAGATTTCACCTGCTGACAAACGAAAAGACAGAGAGTTTGACTTTGAACTTAGACTGCTATCTCCTTTTTCTCATTCTTATTTTGCCCACATTTCTAAACTGTTTAAATCATACAACAATGACTCTACACAGCACATACTTTATTTTTGTATATGTTTACTATGTATTTTTTATATGTTTAGTACTTATATGTTTCTCCATGTTTCTATCCTTACTCAGAAAACATCTGAAATGACTACTCTTGAATGGAGATGAGAAAGAATCTGAATAAAACAACACTATGTTAATACGCTGACTTGTTGTCAGGTGATAGAGGGTAAAAATGTTTTAAACTTTTATGTCTAGTAATCCAGTTCTCTGCAATATTAAACTTTATTAGATGCTTTTCTAGAAACCTTATGTTAACAAAAATAATACCCAAATCTTTAGAAACCAAAAATCAAATTGCAGCAGAAAAATTGTAAGACTGTATGTATATACATAAACCACATATAAGCACATTAAATTTTTATTATCTATCTGTATTTACACATAATGTATGCAAAAGTCAAAGGGATTTTGAGTCACTAACAATCTGAGAAAATCACATATCTTATCACATGGAAAAAGTTACCCATGTAATGTGAAAAGATATCAAAAAGCTGGTTACTTACTTGCACTGCCTATAATAATAGATAAAGATAAACTGATTAAGTTACAGTTTCTTCTATATAAAGTCCTTTATATTTTATTCTTAAATCTGTAGAGAAAGGCTATACATGTATTCTCTTGTTACTGTGTTACACTGCATCTTTAAACAGTAGTATATTATCTTTAATGAAAAATAGTCTATTTGAAATCAGTCACATTATAAAATGAGATTTTATTATGCCAGTGCCAGTGATTCCCAACCAAGTGCAATTTTGTCTGTAGACATTTTTGGTTGTCACAACTGGGGTTAGGGTGCCACTAGCATCTAGTGAGCAGTTATCAGACTTGCTGCCAGACATACCACCTACCTACAATGTACATCCGTCACCCTGAACAAAATACTCACTCCAAAATGGCAATAGTGCTTTGGTTAGGAAACTTCAGAGTGCACTAGGACAAAATCAGAGTATTTTGCTTCTTATAGCTTTTGAGATTGGAGAAATAACATGCCCCATTAATTCAGAGACCACCAATGCTCTAAAGGTAGACGGCCTGCGTCCAATTTATCACACTCTAGAGATAAATGACCAAAACTTGATGAGTTTCATTTTTCTTTCCTATGAAATGAGATCCTAGAACAGACCCTATATCATAGGTGGAGGTAAGGATATTTTACCCGAAATGGATTGTTAAGTATTGACTATGGCAAAGCTGCCATGAATCCAGCATTTGTATTGAACTGCAAATCCATACAGACATCCTACGGTTTTGAATCTTACCATAAAAATTTTTAACAACTGTCTTCAGGATATTTTATTTAAATAATCTTTCTTATCATGATCTAATTAAATATTATTCAAACTCCTAGGCATATAAAATATGCAATTATTACAGTTTCAGTTTGGGAATGTATGGTTATAGACCCCACTTACGCACCTTCAGGGACATGGTCTCTGTTCAAAAATAGATCGAACATTTGCCTGAGGCTAGAAATGCCGTGTAAGGATGGTTTTCAATCAACATCCTGAGTATAACTTTGACTACTGTCTCTTTAATAAGATGTTCTTATGAAATGGCCAGGAAACAGTGAAAGAGTAACAGGAGATCTAAATGAGAGTATTGACAGTGACATGTCAGGAACATTTGGTCCTGAATGAAAGTGAACACAAGTACTCTGGGCATCTCTGGAAGCCAGGGAGACAGGTAGTGGGCACACTGGGACCCATTATGTCCGAAAAAATCATAGTGGAGAGCAATTCTGTAGGCAATTTGTGGGTAAGTTTATCCAGCCCAGGAATAGGGTTGAAATGAAAACTATCAATTTGAGAGGAAATGTAATTAACCATTCAACTAAAGTTGAATCGATGTACTAAAAAGTATTCTTATAATATGGAAAAGTGAAAGGTCAGAGAAACAAAATATGAGATTAAGAATAGTGTTTTCCTAAAAAAGATACTGTATTTCTAATTATTTTCTTTTATGTTTTCTCAACATTTTATATGTCATTGCATGTAAATCAAGGTTAACACTGAATCCTCACAATTCATATCTTAAAACAATTGGTTGTCTTCATTGGCTTCCACTGATTTGGGAATTGGAATGCTCTCTGATTCAATATTAATTAACAAAATGTGTTTTTAATCTTTTTCAAAATTCAGCTACATGCTATGTATGCTGTACACAGTTTCTTTTTCTTTTATTTTGGGGGTATTTTTGTTTGTGCATTTTTTAAAATGTGTAGTAGGGTCTGCTGGTCAGGTTCTGATTCTAGGCTTTTTCTTTTCCTTGACCTAAGACATTGAAGAATTCCCTATAGGGAATTTTTGCATAAAAATGGAATAATCTAATCTGGAATTTAACTCTTATGATGTGTTGTATTAGAATATTTGAACAAACTTTAAAATATAAAATATATTTGACTATTAGGTGGTTTGCCTCATAAATATAATCTCATCAAGTTCATGTGGGAAAAAGCAATTGTTTTACTTACTATTCCCTCTCTTTAAAAAAGAGATAATTAAATATATAGTGTTCAAATGAAATGTCCAAGGTCACAAAATTAATTGCCAGAGCTAGAATTCTAAGCACAACCTATTAATGCAGTTGAATATTACATCTATAAATACGTACATCAAATATTTTGTTGAATATCTATGTATTATAAAGATCAGCAGTTTTCAACTTCCAACTGCAATATCACAGTACAACACTGAGGTGGTCATTACTGCTGTTTGCTAAATAGTCCCAAATTTTCTCCTTTTGGGCACATCATACATTTCATTTCTTGGCTTTTTTGTGGTTGAGTGGGGTCACGTTCAAGTGGATGTGAACAAACCGAAGTATCCTATTTCCATGCTATAGTCTTTGATTGCCATTTCAAGACTCCTACAGCTCTCTTCTCTTTGCAGACTGAAGATGGACAACATTCAAGATGGTCATTTCTCCACTAACCTATGTTTCATAGTGACTGAAAATGAACAGAAATCTCTGGCTAACCCTCAACATTTATCATGAGTTAGAAAAACATCGTTATATAATTTAAGTCACTAATATTTTTGTGTTGTTTTTCTGTAGCCATTTATGTTTCGTTTTTTTCTTTTTTTATTGAAGTGTATTTTTGATGACTACAAACATACTCTATTTACATACCCAGCTCCATGCAGCATTCAGAAGTACTAGCTCTGATTTTCCCGGTTTCTCTACTGCGTAAAAACAAATAACCAAATCTGTGTGAAAAAAAGAATATTACAATAGAGAAAATCTAGACTTGAATCTCATTTTAAAGTTGATTATTCAAAATTATTTTTCTTTAATAATACCGATATTTTGTGATAAACTTCAAAACTGATTAAGATAAACCAAGATATTGCAATTGAAAAAAACTGATACAAATAATATTCTTCATGTAGAATTGATACTTTTGCTTTGATTTTCAGCAACTTTTGTGGTACAAATAATAAACATATACATTGTGATTATAAAAGAATCAAGAAATACACAATAATTTAAAGCAGAAAACATTTCACTTTCATTCCTCATTTTCATCCTTTCTGTGAATTTACATGCGTGTATTTGTTACAGGTGCTCATAATTCTTTTTCTCTACACAAATGCTGTCATTCCACATGTACTGTTCTTGGGCTTACATTTATCTCTTAAAATATGCCTGAGAATTTTTCCATGTCATTATTTTTTGGTTTCTATCATTCTGAAGAAACTTGTTGTAGTTTTGCATAGTTTGGATGTACCATATTTTCTTTAACCACCATCATATTGATTACATTTAAGGGGCTTTTATTTTTAATCATAAAAACAATGCAATGTACTATTGTACATCCTTTAAATCAATCTTTGTCTGATATTACTCTGTTATTTTAACCTAATGAACCTTGTGAGTTTCCAGGTTTTCTGTTTTGCTTATCCTCTGTAACATTTTTATAGAGCATAAAATTTATATTTTAGTTTCTTGGAGATTTGTCATATGTTCTTAAACCCTGTGGACCTTTTGAAATTTTTTTAAACTGGGTTGATTAGTTTCAGTTTCTTTTATGGTTATTGAATTATTCACTTTTCCACCTCCCTAGTTGAGATAAACATGGTAATTTTTTTTTCATGTAGTTTGTCTATTTGTCTAGATTTTTTTTGGACATTATCTTTTTTATTTATGTATTTATTTTACAATATCATATTTGTAAATTGAAGTATCATTGATGTACAATATTATATGTTTCAAGTGTACAATATAGTAATTGACAATTTTTAAAGGTTATACTTCATTTATAGTTACTATAAAATATTGGCTATATTCCCCATGTTGTACAATCCATCTTTGTAGCTTATTTTATACCTGATATCTTGTACTTCTTAATCCTCCACCTCCATCTTCCCCCCTCCCTTCCCTCTCCCAACTTGTAACCACTAGTTCCTTCTCAACACCTGTGAGTCTGTTTCTTTTCTGTTATATTCACTAGTATGTTATATTTTTTTAGACTCCACATGTAATTGATATCTTACAGTATTTGGCTTTCTCTATATGACTTATTTCACTTAGCATAAGGCCCTCCAAGTGCATCCATGCTGTACACCAGAAACTAATACGTTTTAAATCAACTGCACTTCAATAAAAAGCAGTCAAACAACCAACTTGTTTAAAATATGGACAGAAGAACTGAACAGGCGTGCTTCCAAAAGAGGAAATGCAGATGGCCAACAGGAACATGAAACTTTGCTCAATATCACTAATATCAGGGAAATGCAAATCAAAATCATGAGCTATCATCTCACACCTGTCAGAATGGCCATCATCAAAAAGAACACAAATAACAAATGTTGGCAAGGATGTAGAAAAAGGGGAACCCTTGTACACTGTTGTTGGGAATGTAAATTGGTTCAGCCACTATGGAAAACAACATGGAGTTTTGTCAAAAACCTAAAAATAGAACCTCCATATGGCCCAGCAATCTCACCACTGGGCTTATCTGAGAAAAACAAAAACATTAATTCAAAAAGATACATACACTTTATTTATAATTGCCAAGACATGGAAGCATCCTAAGTGCACATCAATAGAGGCTTAAAGAAGATGTAGCATATATATGCAATGGAATACAACTCAGTCATAAAAAGAAGGATATTTTGCCTTTTGTGACTCTTCATTCTTTTTTTTCATTTTAAAAACCAGACTTTTATAACTGTCATAAGCATTTCCATTGCATCAAAAACAACAAAACGCCTAGAAATAAACTTAACCAAGGAGGTTACCTATACTCTGAAAACTTAAAAACCCTGATGCAGGAAATTGAGGATAATACAAAGAAATGGAAAGGTACATTTTGCTCTTTGATTGGAAGAATCCACATAATCAAAATGGCCATACTACCCAAAGCAATCTACAAATCCAATGCAACCCCTGTCAAAATAAGACATTTTTCACAGAACTAGAACAAATAACTCCAAAATGTATATGGAACCATAAAAGACCCTGAATTGCCAAAATAATTTTTCTAGGTTTTTTTTTTTCTCTTTCTTCTTTTTGATCTCTTTACTGTGGTTTAATGACTAGAGAAGTTCCTTTAACATTTGTTGTAAAGCTGTTTTGGTGGTGCTGAATTCTTTTAGCTTTTTTTAATCTGTGGAGCTGTTGATTTCTCCATCAAATCTGAACATGAGCCTTGCTAGATAGAGTATTCTTGGTTGTAAGTTTCCCCCTTTCATCACTTTAAATATATCATGCCACTCCCTTCTGGCCTGTAGAGTTTGTGCTGAAAAATCATCTAATAAACCTATGGGAGTTCCCCTATATGATATTTGTTGATTTTCTCTTGCTAATTTTAATGTTTTCTCCTTATCCTTAATTTCTGTCAATTTGATTACTATGTGCCTTGGTGTGTTCTTCTTTGGGTTGATCCTGTGTGGAACTGTCTGTGCTTCCAGGATTTGAGTGACTGCTTCCTTTCCCAGGCTGGGGAGGCTTTTGGTTATTATCTCTCCAAAAATTTTCTCAGGTTCTTTTTCTCTGTCTTCTCTTTCTGGGACCCCTACAATGTGAATATTAGCACTTCATGCTGTCCCAGAGTTCTCTTAAACTATCCTCCCTTCTTGTCATTCTTTGTTCTGCAGCATTAATGTCCACTAATCTGCCTTCCAGCTCACTGATCCATTCTTCTGCCTCATTTAGTCTATTCTTGTTTCCTTCTAGTGTGTTATTCATTTCAGTGATTTTATTCTTCAACTCTGTTTGGGTATTGTCTATATTTTCCAATTCTTTGTTAAAAACCTTGCTCTGTGCATCTATACTCTTCTTGAGTTCTCTGAACATCTTTACCATCATTATTTTAAACTCTTTCTCAAGTGAGTTGCCTATCTCCTCATCACTGATTTCTTCTGGGATTTTGTCTTGTGCCTTGGCCTGGGAGATATTCCTCTTCTGCCTCATATTGTCTATCTTTCTATTTGTATTTTCAGGTAGGTTAGTTATATTTCTCAACCTTGGAGAAATGGCCCTCTGTGGGAGATGTCCTGTGTGTCTCAGTAGTATGCCCCTCTCTTATCATGCAAGGGTCAGGGTCCAGCTGGTCCTTGTGTAGAGTATGGCCTCTGTTTGTGAATTCTTCCCACAGGCTTTGGGACTGTTGTTTTCTTATTTCTGCTTTCTGCTCCCTGGTGGATGAGGCTGGACTAGAGGCTTATGCAGGTTTTCTGGCAGGAGGAGTTGGTACCTGCCCACTGCTGGGTGAAGCTTGGTCCTGGACCTCTAATGGGTAGGGCTTTGTCTAGAGGCATTTGTGGCTCAGGAAGTCAGCTGATGGATAAGGCTGTGTTCCCACCCAGTGTGTTGTTTGGCCTGAGGCTTCCCAGCCTCAGGCTGTTGGGTGGGAATAGGTCTTGGTACTAATGATCCAATCAAGATGTCAGCCTCCAGGAAACCTCATGTAGATGAACACTCCTGGAATGTTCCACCACCAGCTTTTGTGTCCCCTGGGTGAGCCACAGCTGTCTCCTACCTCCCCAGGAGATCCTCCAAAACCAGCAGGTAGGTCTGGCCCAGATTCCTATAAAATCACTGCATCTGCCCTTTGATCTAGTGCATGCAAGATTCTATGTACACTTCCCAAGAGAATGGAGTCTCTGTTTCCCACAGTCCTGTGGGGCTCCTAAAGCTAAGTCCCATTGGACTTGAAAACCTCTTTTTCCCAATGCTGGAAGCCCGGACTGGGGAGCCTGATGTGGTGCTTAGAGCTCTCACCCCTGTGGGAGGGCTTCTACAACAACTATTCTCCAGCTTGTGGGTTACCCACCCAGGGAGTATGGGGCCCAAATATACCACAAGCCTGCCCTTCCTACCGTCCTGCTCTGGTTCCTTCTTTATGTTTCCATTTGAAGAAGATCTTTGCTAGGTTCCAGTCTTTTTTTTTTTTTTTTTTTTCTATGATTGTTTAGCAGTCAGTTGTGGTTTTGTTGTAGTTGTGAGGAGAGGCCCATTTGTCTAGGTACTTAAAATTATTGGCATAAAGTTGCACATCCAATTCTGTTATAATATATTTAACTTCCTCCCTGTTGGTAGCATATCCTTTTTATAATTCTCATTTTTCATATTATTTCTTATCTTTTCATTTTTTAATGGATGAATATAGTTTGTGCACAGAACCATGAGTTTTTATTGATGTTGTAATTCAATTGGTTTTGTTTGATGCTTTCAATTTATTTTTGACCTTTGAACTATGATTGGATGCATTTAACACAGAATGTTAAATAGTTCCTGATAGTTATGTCTTTATAAATGTTCTTCATACATAAATAAAAATTTGACTTTTCACTGAGTATCTTGGAATCACAATTTTTTTAACTTCTCAATTCCTTAGCTACTTCTGGCATTCAGTTTATCAGAGGGGAAAAAAAAACTGTGCTGCTATCATTTTTGACCCTATGTAAGACCTTAATTTTCCTTTCCAGAAATTATATGTATTTTTCTCTCTTTATTTCAAAAGATGCAGTGCTTATTTAGTTACTTTTACCTTAAAGAGTCAAATTTTTTTAATTTGCAAATTCAGGATGTTTTCCAGCTCAGGTTCAACTTAATAAATTTTGATCAGGATTCTTTCTTTTACTTAGGTGTCCTAATTTCAACTATAATTGGATCTTATTTTTCAGGTTTTAATATACATTTTTTATAATCCTTACATTTCTTATGTTTAATAATTTATTTTAATCCCTTTTTCTTGAGCTTTGCTTTCTTTCCTACCTTGGAGAGCAATTAAGTTGAACCATAATATCAATTATTTGATTTTCTCGTTTGCTGGTTCTACTCTTTAGTAATGAAAGTGCCAATTTTCTTTTTATTACATCACTTAAGTTTCCTTGTACTTTACACTTTTTAAATTCAATTTTCTTTTCATTTCTGTCTCTCTTTGTGGTATTCTAGTACTTAACCTTGGAACTCAACATGCTTATTCCTATAAGGAATGTCAAATACTTTTGCTAATCTCTTAATCTATTTTCTATAGAAAATCAATCCCACAAAGTCTTTGAGACTTCAGTATAATGTGCACTGTATACAAGGACATTTTTATTACATTTGGACTTCACATTAAAACCTATTATGATTCATATAGCATTATAAGTAATGTCAAAAAACTTTCAAAGTGATTATACAATCTAAATTTTACTTTGTTAAATATTTTTTATGAAATATATCAATTTTACCAAGAACTATAAAGGATACTTATGGGTAATTATAGTTCATTTAATACCAATAATAGTAGAGATGTATTTAATTTTTCATAATTTATACATAGGAAAACTGTGGCTCAGAAACTTAGAGTGACTTGCTCAAGATCTCTTAGCCAGTATAAGGAAAAAGGTAGGATTCATAAAACATCATATAACTCCAAGGTAATTCTTTTTCCCTTTATGTTCCATAAAGATATTCAGTGAAAGTGACTTTATAAATTATTTTGACTAAAAATGACTGTATACAATGTTAAATAACATTTTTTTGTTTCCAGTATTAGCATTTGTATAACTATTCAAATTAGAATCCCATTACTAATTTTTAAAAAGGTGGCCATTATTACTTTTACTTTTATTATCTTTAGTATTTATATTTAAATGTCAATATATAGTAATGAATATATTTCTTATACCAAAATTTATAGAATTGGAAAGGAATATTACCAAGGAATAGAGTTACAATATTTTAAAAAGCAATACTTTAATTTTAATTTCAAAATAATTCTTAAAGGAAAACTATAAAATAAATTGAAATTATGAAAAGTGAATTTTGTGTGAAGAACATTGTTTATAAGCAAAGCTGTGTCAATCACTTTAAGAATCTTTTAAAGAAAAATACTCAAAATTATAAAATGAGTCCTTATGTATAATTTAAATATTATACATGTTTTCAAAATATCTAAATACAAGACAAATGGAATTTAAATAGTTTAGTGTATAGTCTCTCTGGTTTTTATTTTTTTAATTTCCAAAATGGGAATAATAATAATAATAATCCCTAATTCATATTGTATTATGATAATTAAATTAGTGCTTAATGCATGATATTATGAATTTCAGTAAGACCACTAGAATAAATGTTTAAAATTATTTCTTAATTAATTTATCAATAGCATAATGAAGGTGTTGAATGAAGGCTAAAACATGATATGTCAAAATATCAATAAGAGTAGGTGCCATGTAAAGAATAAAAATAATTGGTCAGCTTTCAGAATATTAGATTGACAGATCTGTCTTATTTGTCCTTGCAAATAATGTTTAAGAGGAGCAAGTTATACATTTAAAATATTATACATTAAAATACTTTTACTTTAACATAAGGAAAATAATCACCAAGAACCATTTATGAATATTATAATTACTTGATTGATACATAAGAACTATCAGAGTCTCATATACAGTTACATATATAATTATAACTTTCACAACAATTAATTATTAAGAAGTTCAAAACTTATCGGTGAAATATGTTGACAATTTGCTATGATATAGAAACATTTTTAGATAGCAGAACAGATACTTAAGATGACTTTTTCCTTAGATATCTGACACTTTCAGGAAGAAAAGGTGAAATTTGCCTCTGGAACCAAGGGACAAAATGTTTTGCATGGAGTGAAAAAGATAAACTCAAGGTTATATATGAAAAGCGGATTCTCCAAAGAGCTAAACTTAGGTCAATCTAATTTTTTATGTATAAAGTTGAATGAAAAAATTATATGGTATCTTCAAATGATTTTAAGCTATAACAAAATCAGAGCAGTCCTCCACCCTCCCCTAGTAGCGCATGCCCTGGAGACACACTGCAAAGGCATTGCTTAAGTTGGCATCTTGGAAAACTGAATGCAATTCTCAGAATGATTTCTACCTGGAAGAATTCTAAATGAGATCTTAACAGGCCAAGAAGGGATTAAAATCTATCAGAGTTCATAGATGTTGTTCTGCTGCATATTCTTTGCCTGCAAAAGTTAAAAAACTGTGATATTTCTTGAATATGAGTTACTATTTGAGCACCACTGTTTTCTCTGGTGTGTTTGTTAATACATTGCAACCCTATTAAGTTAATGTTTTTTAGATCAGGAAACTTCTTCCCTAGTCTAAAATAAACATAATACCTAAAGTATTTGAGACAGAACAAAATCTATCCCATTTTACTAACTTTCAGGTTTCATTGTGAGAAGAGAAGCCAACAGAACAGTTTGAACACAGCATATATTTTACTGAATGTGTCTATTACGTATGACTGCATAAGAAATCTTGCCCAAAGTCAGGGATTTAAGTCAACAATGATTGACTACTTTTCATGATTCTGTGGGCTGACTGTGCTCAGCATGGCTGTTACTCTCCTCCACATCATATAAAGGGAAGTTATTCATGTGATTGAATCAGCTGGTTTCCTAACTGAGGCTGGAATGTCACTCCCCTCCATGTGTCCTCTAATAATTCAGTCTTGGCATGGACTTTCTCACAGCATGATGCCAGTAGCCTCCAAGAAGAAGGGGCAAAAGCTCAAAGCATCACTTGAGTTTTATTCTATTGAGCATGAGTCTAGCTCAGACTCCACCTCATGATGTAAGTGGCCTCATGCCCGTGCAGAAATGGGAGGAATTTTCAGTTATACAGTTACAAGACTTTCTATTGCCATGAACAAGTAACAAAAACAGGGATGAAAGTTATTATCTTGGGGTTAGTTATTTTGTTCAATTTTCAAATTACATTTCTTCTGAGGCTTGACATGAAACATGAAGAAAACAAAATATGACAATGATTGCCATTTTTTAAAAATTAATCTGACCAAATTATTGATTTTATAAAAGACAGCTTAATGGAAAACTCTAAAAAAGTTTAAAGTACAAAGAAAAAAAATTATCTGTGATCCTTCATCTATAGAGGTAACCATTGTTAATTAACATTTTATTGAATGCCAAGGAATGGAGATGACATTATTTTCAATTATAGAATTATATTGTGACAAAAATTAAATATAAGGATATATAATATAATTAGATATTTCCTACTTTGCTGCTTTTAGCTATATTCATATTTAAGAATTTCATCTTTTACATAAGCCACTATGGAAAATAAATAAAAGCACAGTGTTCATCTATTATGAAATCATCACTTTTAAAGTAACTTTCATGTTTTTTCCCTTAAAAGTTTTCCTGTTCAGTTTAACCGGCTGGACCATTATTTTATTTCTTTTCCGACTTTAAAAAAAAATAATTATCATTGTTTTTAAACATGCATGTTCAAATACTGACATTCTGACCTATAATTTTAATTATTCGAGTTTGTTTATAGTTTGCTTCTAAAAATTGAAAATCAATGGTAGAATTTATAATATTTTTGCAGAAACAAGTCAACTGTTTGTACCAATAGGAAGCAAATTAAATGTTGAACACTATGTAAGTTAAAAGAATATGATCCAAGCTAAAAAGTTAAATGAATTTTCTTTTTTTAATCTGTCAAAACTTTACTACATTTTAGTTTATTACCTGACATTGTAAAAATTTTATATATTTCTATTATTTTTCTCAAATTTTTCTAATTGCTTTTTTCTTTTTCTATGTAGAAAAGTATATGCTTTCATTGTACCATTAATATCTTCTAGGTTCATAGTTGTAGCATATTTTAAATGAAATATCTTTCTTTTATGAATAACATTTTCATGGAACGCAGTGACTTCTTTGTTTAATGTGAACCTTTGTTTTTAATCTAAAGTCCAGCTGGGATCATAGAACTTTTCGTCAGTATATAGAACAGATATACAATTTGTTGAACCACTCCATTTATTTTGTTTTTGTGTGATTCTTTCCCCTTTTGTCAGATTATGTCCTCAAGTAATTTTTTCCTTTTGTCCTCCCCAGAAAGTGTAGGTATAATACAAGTGTTCTGATCTGTTGTGTTTTTTTGAAAAAAGATTTTATTTTAGTGTCACAGCTTTTTTGTTAGTTTGGCCAGGTAAAGAATTATAAGTTCAAAACTATTATGTAGCAAACTTAAAATTTTTACACCACTGTAGTGAATAAGTTTACTGTTACTGACTAGATGGCTGATTCTTCCATCCAGGCTCTGTGTAAGTCATCAAATCTCAATAACAGATAAAATACCCTTCACTGTGTATATGTATAAATCAAGGAACTGTGTTTCATTTATCTACAGTCTAAGGAAGACTTAGTTTGGAAGTTATGACCTGGATCTATTTAGAAGGTAGATCCCAGAGTATTTGCCAACAAATCTGAGGTGGAGAACAAGAGAAAACAATCAGTGTTGATCTTACGCTTTTTGGCTTGAGCAGGTAGAAGAATGCACTTGCCCTTTATTCACACAGGAAGGATTAGCAAAAACAAAAAACAAATACAACAAGAAAGAAAACAGATTAGAAGGAGCCTTGACTTTGTTAATATTGAATTGTTTCATAGACATCCAAGTAGAGCTCATGCAAAAGGCCTAGATTTAAAATATGAATGTGTATATTATCACAAGTTACATACACATACACAGGTATTTAAGTTTATGGTTGAATGTGATCCACAAAAGACTAAATATAGCTAAAGAGAAAAGGCCCAAGGCAGAATCCTGAGCCTCCTAATATTCAGTGGTCACGGACAAGAGGAGGGACCAGTAAAAGAGATTGAAAAAGAGTTGCCTGTGTGGTAGAAGAGAAATCTGATGTGTGAGGTCCTGAAAACCACATATTTTAAGAAAGAAAGTGATTGGTTGTTTCAAATGCTCTTGTTATATCAAATAATATGAATATTGAGATATGATTATTAGATTTAGCAACGTGGGGATGTTGAGACACTGATAAGAGTAATTCTGATGTAAAAAAGGAAGTGAAATTTATTTAGTGAGATCAAGAAATAAGATGAAAAATAAGATAGGAAATGTAGATAACCATTTCAGTAAAATCTTCCCAGAAATGAAAGTTATATTAGGAGGCATATCCTTCAACTCAACAGTTTGTCTAATAATTTCATTATAATTCTAGATGTATCCAGGAGAGAAAAACATTTCTTAGTGACTGAGTTTGTAGTATCTGAAGAGAACAAGGTAAAAATTAATTTAAAGTCCTTTGCAATGCATCTGAATATCACCCAAAAAATGGATCTGAAAAAATTAATGACACTAAATGAAATTCATCCGCTTGAGAACCATTCTTCTTTTAACTTCAGCAAGCTGATTTTTATCATGAATCAATGCAATGGTAGCACTATGAGCTCATTTCCTGACAGTAGAGTGAAATAGATAATTGGATTTTAAAAAGACAGAGAATTCATTTTGCAATATAAAACCTAAACTAGACAACAAAATAATGTTTTGCATGAATGAATTTTCCTTTCCAGATATTATTCACTCCTTAACTAAACTAACATTTCTCAATGAGTGACATTTGGGGATATTTTTAAACCATAACCAAATAAAAGAACATCAATGGCAGATTAAGGATAAATAAAATTTGGACTGAAGAAAACAAGGAAAATGGTCTCAGAGTTGAATAATAATTGTGAAAAATTACTGATATTTATCTTATTTGTGCTTTTAAGGAGTTGAATATATAAATCAATATCAAAACAATAGATTAGCTTATGATATGAAGATATAATAAACATGTGATTAAGTTGTATGCCATAATGACATAATATAATATGTATTATGGCATGATGTTCAAAAAGGTGTTTTTCTAATGCAAGGCTACTTAAGACCACCTAAAGGAATATGAAAAGATATTGGAGAGATGTGGTCTGGATTAGAGCTCCCACTCTTGTGTCAGTTTCTTAAATTTCCACTTAAATTTGGTTAAATAATTATTTTCCTGGCTAAATGAAGTTTAAAAGCATTTGAAGCAATGCTGAGGAAACAATGATTGCATTTTAATTATATAGAGTCATACAGCGTAGGTGCAAAAGTGACAAAAGAAGCATGTAGAGCAAAGGCACTAAGGTGGGGACAGTCTTTTTTCTGTCCTAAGAATAAGAAGGAGGCCCCCGTGACTGGAGCACAGGGAGTACGGGTTGGGGATTATGAGATGACGTTTGAGGGATGATCGAAGGCCAGGTGATGAGAGCACTGTCTACCCTCTTTTTATGGGTGGTGGCTCTATCCTGTTGGTTGTAGATTCTTTTCATGAGCAAGTAGTGGATTTCAACATAGGGAACAATGTAATCTGACTGATAGTCACAAAGAGCAGTCCAGAGGGGAGGGTATAGCTCAAGTGGTGGGGCACATGCTTAGCATGCATGAGGTTCTGGGTTCAATCCCCAGTACCTCCTCTAAGAGTGAATAAATAAACTTAATTACCTCCCCCAACGAAAAAAAAAAAAAAAAAGCAGTCTGACTTCCACACGTAGTGCAAGCAATTGACACAGGGGAGACAGCAATGATTTGGATCAATGCCACAGAGTTTCTTTAATAGTGTAGAGTGGGTGCGCCTCCCATATTAAGGCAGAACTCTCATTTAATGCCTGGGTAAAATGATTCTAGGACAAAGGAGAAAACCATTTCATGGAGCAAGACAAAGTAAAAATCTGGCTACATACAGTGGATTTGTCGAGATATGATACAAACTTAAAGTAGAGAGTTCAAGTATAGGTTTTATTTCCCCTGTGAATTCTCAAGGAGGGGGCAAGGTAGAATACACACTGAGACATCAGAGTTACTGTGCTCACTGGGCACAAGAGATTGATGGATCTTCCTCGGCAAGTTCCTTCAGGAGAAACTTGGAGAGGTTATATCCTCGTAGGCAAAGTTATTTTCAAACTGAAGATGATGACCTATTGGTGGGTCATGATCAGCATTATTAAAGTTAAGTAAAACAAAGAAACAAAAATCTAAAACACCTCACAAAGTCTTCATTGTGTTTTGAATACATGATGTTATTGAAGTTGGAACGCCTAACTGGTAATATCTAATTACTTTCTTTTCCTCTAGCAAATTCAACATTATTTTGCCCAGCCAACCCCAGCATTTGTTTTGAACAGCAACAAAAGCATTCTAATAAATGATACCTGGGAGCAGCTGGGCAAAGATGGACAACAACTAAACATCCCTTGCTCATTTTTCCCCTTTACAAATTTCAGAGGAAACATTGTCTCCAACATTTTATTCATTGCTGACAGTTGAATAAATTTACCTTAGGTACTCATTTGGTTGTCCTTTCTAACTTTCTCATTATTTCTCTGTCTTGCCCTCAGGAAATAATGAGCCCAAAACTTACTTAATTGTGTCTGATAAGTGCATAAGAGCAGTAGAACAGGAGCTGTATGTTCAAGAAGGAAAAACCCGATCAACTGTCAAGTAAAACTGAACATAATAACCAACTCGAAGTAAAGCATTTTGTTACTTCAAAGTCTGTTAGAATATTCTCTAAAGTGTCTATCTAATCACTCTTAAAAAATTGTTGTTTTTACTCAAACATTAGCATTTAGTACATTTTTTAAAAAATCTGTATCTGCTTTAATTCAATATATTCTGCTTGTTCTAGAAATAACTGAAGGTAATCAATACTCCTTGATAAAGCAATTGTATTTTAATATTTTATTTACTATATTTAAAAGTACAAATGTGTATTTTAGGCATGCAATTATTTACTTTATTTGCAAAACTAGCTCTAATATAAAACATTGTACCTTTGGAAAAATCATATACAAATTGCACAAAAATGATTTTTATTTTATTTTATTTATTTGTATATTTTTATTGAAGTATAGTCAGTTTAAAATGTGTCAATTTCTGGTGTACAGCACAATGCTTCAGTCACACATGAACAAACATATATTTGTTTTCATATTCTTTCTTTTTCACCATTGGTTACTACAAGATATTGAATATAGTTCCCTGTGCAAAAATGATTTTTAAAAGTACTCTTTATTTTTCTCTGTCATTCTCCTTTCATTTTCATTTCGATATGTTCAATATATAAAATTGTTATGCCTCATGTTTGGTCTCCTAGTGACACAATTTTCTACGAGGCAGTAGGAGCTTAACTTCGCAGTAGAGGAAGTGCAGAGCAACATATGGTCCAACCCTTTCACGCTGGGGAGAGGACAGCTCCACCCTGTGAGGAAAAGAATGGATGGCAAGTCTGAACTACGCTTTGCTCTAGAGTTTTCAAAGGTGAAAAGAAGAGACACACTGAATACTATTACAGAGAAGCAATCAATTAAGTCTGTGCAGAAGAAATCCACTATTTTAAAATCATTAGTGACTTCTTCATCAGTTTTTTTTTTTACCATTGTCTCAACTAATTTCCTGGGGTAAGTCAACACTTTCAGAAGAATATCACTTTTCTTCCATACATTCTCATTATATTGGAGCTATTTGAGAGTGTTTTAGGGATTACAATGAGATTTTTGTGGTTGATATTCCTCTTGGGGAATAATATGGGCACTGAGAAATAACTTTAATTGCAACTATTATATTTTAAAAATCATATACAGGTAATTTGCTTATAATAGGAAAAAATGATAATGTAAACTAAAAATATTGTATGAAATAACAGTGGTATAAAGTTGTAAAAACATATATGCTCATTGAAGCAACCTTGACACTATTTTATATTAGGCAAGATTTAAGTAACTAATTAAACAAGGGTTAAATTACTCATCAAATACCTTGAAGTATACTCTGTACACATTTTACATTTGATTATCATATTATCATATTTATCATACTTAATCCCGTGAATAAACTTAAAATAATCTTCACCTTTTGGTAAGTAAGAAGTTGTGGCTTAATGAGGTTAACTATCTTATTCCAAGTCACAGAGCAACTAAATAGAGGAGATGGCATTCCAATTTAGAACTATCTGAACCCAAAGTTTACTGATTGCCCTCTATTTGGCACTGCTGGTATCTGACGGGAAGTTCCCGTGACATTTTTTGAAGGTGATCGTTCTAAAATAACTCATAAATATTTATGTGTATGTGTATACATACCCACATGTATAATTAGGGCTATGGGCATATATATATGAGTGATATGTATATATACACATAACATTTTGTAACAGTAAAACTAGGAATTACTCTTATTATTATTATCTTGTAAAATGTGATGATTATTTATGATAACAAAAGTTGTTTGGTGAAGAAAATGTTCTAATTGTACTATTTTCTTCATCTGCATCATATTTAACTGCACTACCTAATATAATACTAGACAGTAAGATAACAGTATGATGATAATGATGTATAGAATTAAATACTAGAATATTTAAATCAATTAGCCTTGATGTAAATTAGCAACAATTTATTTATATAAACAAATCATCATCAATATGTTGCACAGGGAAATTTAATAACACTCCTGGCATGTGATCTCTGATCAAGGAAAAGAATTTGGTCTGCTTAATTTTCTTGGTCACTGTTTTCTAATCTCTTTTCTCTCTTGACACATTGTAAAATAAAGTGAGCATAATTAATTAATTGGCCTCAGAAAAACATTTGTAAGTAAAAAGTTTGTGTCTGGATAATTAATTTGACAGTGAAGCCCATTTTCCTTAGAGTGAGACTAATTTCCTCCTCTACATTCTCAAATGAATTGACAAAGACTGACAGACGAACAATGGGATAGTCCAGAAAATTATCCCATTTTTCTCTAGCTCATATGCAAACACTTGGGAAGCCTATTTAAAATCTCCTCCTAAAGACAGAAACAATGTCAACTGAAATGAATGGGAGAGCTAAGATCTTTACTTCAAAAAGATTAAGAATCTGTCAAAGGTAATGCTGATAGTTCATGTTGGTAGAGAGTTGCTTAGAATGCAATATATTTTCACACAGTTGGATAAGAGAGACATGAAGCCTGCACTAAAGAATCATGGGGCAAGTATAAAGGGTAGATGGGCAAGGTCATCATTTGGTTCCTCCAATGTCATCTAACAAAGTTCTAAGGGAGCCTCGGCACCCTTGAAGAGTAGCAGATAGAACCTGAGCCCAGAAGCCTGCTTGGCAGCAGGTTGTCTGTTCCTCCGAGCTGCGCCCTGATGGGACACTGATGAGAGCTGGCAGGGAAGAGCAGCAGGCAGTGTAGATGAACAGATGAGTACAGCCTAGCATAGAACAATCACCAAAGATGTGTTCATCACTCCCTCTTCCTTCTACCTCAGAGTCCTGCGAAGTCCACAGAAATTAGTACACCAGGAGTAAGAGAGAGAATCTGGTTTCAGAAATACCCAATTTGCAACTAGCCTATGGGAGAATTTGCCTTAAACACTTCAGTCAGTTTCCTACATTTTCTTATGATGTATTCATATTATTGCTGACATAGTGGAAGAGATAGCAGCAAAGGGGGGGGGCATACTCAATTAACACACAAAATTGCCTATCTTATAAATATATCATGGAAATATTGCTGAATTATCCCAAATGAAAATCTGTCCTTCTCTCTCAGGCCTACTTTTCTTCTGAATAAGACCAATATCTAGATCTGTGTCTAGATGTATAAAGATCAGGGTTGTATAAACCAGCTCTCTTTTCTCCTATCACGTTTTAGTAGTTCATCCACTCATTCAAAATATTTCTTGAACACCTATATCTGCTATGTACATTGTATTGTTCCAGATGCCAGTATAGAGCACAGAACAAAACAGTTGACAATTATTATCTTAAATGATCTTAGATTATATTAAAGGAGACAAAAGTAAACAAGGTATATCAATAAGACATAGAGAAATATTGGTAGTGATAAGTGCTGATGAGAAATAAATAAATCAGGGAAAGGACAGGAAGTGTGAATATGAGAATATATTGTAAACTTATTACTAACAGGTAAGTCACATATTTCCCCCTTATACTTTCTTTAAAATATGAAATCAAAGGATTTATTTTACTGATTTTTTGTTTAATAATAATGAAACCTCAAAATGCTACTTAAAGGAAATGGAAATAAAATCATCTGAACATAATTATTAATCCAACATAAAGGCCTAAATTTGGGGATGCCATATAGGTTGAATATCTATTATTCTGCAACATTCACCATGACAAAACAAAGATTTTCAAAATGTTGTGGCAGTATGTTCTTGACTAAATCACTGAAATCAAGACAGGTCATGCTAGCTCCTTGAAATGATAAGCTTGCAATTTCATTTATATTAATTCACAGTGGAGAAAAGAGTTTAGAGGCCGATGAACTTATTTCAAGATGATTTTATGTCACATCCTCTTTTGACAAGAATGAAAACCTCTCTTAAAAGAAGAAAAATTAGATTCATGCCCTAAGGTTTTCTAGTCCCCAGTTTAATCCATTTACAATAGCTTAGAGGAATTTGTTGACAGTGTTAAATCAAAAGAGACCAAAAGAGATGATGGATAGTGTTTTGTTTTGTTTTTTTTTTTTTTGAGTAGAAAATAGCAATTGCATTATGAGAATTTGTATTCTAAATTTGTCAAAATAATTTACAATTATTTGTTTAAAATGCAGCAAGTCTGTTATTTTCAAAAGACTACTCATAGGCAATTGTAAAATGTACTAAATAAGTATTCATTGATAACTGAAAGTAATAGATCTACTGAGTTTGGAGATAGACATAACATAGAAAATGCTGTTAAAGATATTTCAGTAAACATCCAACCTAGTTAAAGTGCTAAAAATTATATTCCTGCTTAATTTTTTAAGTTTTTTTTAACTTCTCATTAATATAGATATCCATACAGAAAACTGCATCTATCATAAGTATACTAGTACGTTAATTTTTATTCATGTCTTATACATGTTTCTTAGATGAAAACATCTATGTCATCATCATGCAAGGAGAAAAGAGAGTTACCAGCACCCCAGGAGCCACCCTCATGTCCCTTTCGAGTCACTAATTCCCCAGGACATTAACTAACCATTATAACCGTTAACACCTCCTATTAGTTTTGACTGATTTTGTTATGTAAATGGAACAAGGCAGCATGTATTCTTGTGTATCTAGTGCTATTACTTTAACACACTGTGTAATTTAGCTTTATCATTGTTGGATGGCTACAACTTCAGTAGCTATTGTCAAATAGTTTTACTAAAGCAGTTGTACTGATTTATAATGGCCACCTATGTTGTATTAGAGAGTTGGTTTTTCCACACCCTTGCCAGTGCTGAGTAATTTTCTTTCTTTTTAAATTTTACCATTCTATTTCTTTAAATGGAAGTACTGAGGATTGAACCCAGATCCCCGTGCTTTGCTAAGCATGTGCTCTGCCACTGAACTATTATCAAACTGCCCAATCTTACCATTCTATTAATAACACATTGGAGTCTTAATTTGCATTATTCAAGGTATGATGTTTGAATAGAGTTTCATCCAGTGGTTCTTCAAGTCCCTCCAGACCCCCTAAGGAAATACAAGATAAGGAAGTGACCGGGGGTGGGGGGCGGGGTGTATTCTTGAAAAGGACTCAGTATCATGTCAATTTCTAGATTCTTATTTAAGTTATTGCTAAAGAAATATTTCCAGCTCCAATACCAATTTGAACAGCACTGGTTTAGAGCAAGAGGGAGAGTAAATAAGTTTTTATTTTAAACCATGCAGAGTCAGATCAAAATATTCTTCCTTTGTCTTCATATTTTCTTGCATTATAAAGCGTAATTCCCTCTTAGTTTTTATGCTTGTGCCTTTGGCCTGTTTTCCAAATCATTTTCAATTTTTTCTCCCTATTTGGTATTCAGAGGTCAGTTCACCTTTGGAATACATACTTAACTAGTTTTGTTTCTTATTCTTAGCACTCCTTCTTTCTACATGGTGTCTTTTCTAGCATCTACCACAGGACTTGAAACACAATGTGTGGCACAAAATATTCATGGCGTGAATGAAGGAAGGAAGAGAGAACTGGGTAAATGAATGATAACATCCATATACAGCTAGTTACTACCTGTCACCTGAGGCCTAAATCTCAAAACCTCTAGTCTGGAATTCTCTGGAACATGGAAATGCTATACAATGTGATTCTTCATTTTGATGTCTTAAAGTCATCTCAAATTTTTAAAGTTTATTTTTCTATTAAAAAAATCATCTACCCTCAACTGAGATATCCAAAGTAAGCTCAAATATGAAAATTATTTTTCCCATTAAAAAATAACATAGGCTCGTTTGGCAAGTATAGTGAGTGGGAACAAATGAAAAGAAGAAGCTCAACATACTCAGACTGGAAGACATCACTCTGCCTCTTTCACTTTGCCCTTTGTTTCTGTTCTCTGTCACTGAGGAGAGCTCCACTATTCTCGGAATTAATGAAGCAAGAAATGCAAGGATCACCTGGACCTTTTCCTCTCTCCTAACCAGGGTCCTAAGAGATTAATTAGCATATACTCTCAATGAGCGTTTATTCTCCACCCCTTCTTAATATATCACTGCTTTAGAGTTCAGTCTTATCATTTTTCTCAGTGTCATTGTATATACAATTTCTGACATTGTCTTCTCTAGAGTCATCTCATTCCAACCTGTGTTCTTCTTCAGCAGCTGCTATGGTCTGAATGTCCATCCCCCACATTCATATGTGGAAATCCTAAACTCCAAGGGGGTGGTATTTGGAAATGGGGCCGGGGAGAAGATGAGGTCATAAGGGTATATACCCTTGCATCTTTTACTCTCCTCATTTATGAAATATCATGTTTGACCCCATAATTTCTAAGTCTTTTTTTTTAACTTTTATTGAAAAAAAAGCAAATTACTTTTCTAAATATATCATTACAATTTTTTAATTTTGTTTTCTTCATTGTGACAGACATAGGAGCGACTTAAAAACATGAGATACCTAGTTTATGGAGAAGATCGAAGAAGAAAGAAGTTTTCTGGAGGGGAAGAGTGTTATTTGAACAACTGGAATTAAACACATTCCTTAAAAACTCATTTTTTCTGTGTAAATGAATTCTAAGACCAATGTTTTGAGATCAGATTTCCTTTAATAATTTTTAGATTTTGGATGATGACTGTTTACACTTTCTTTCATTTTAGTCAAAGTGGGAGTTTTTCTCCCCATGAAGAAGGAAAAAAAAAAAAAAAGACTTCTGTTTTCCTTGTTTTCTGACAATGGATAGAATCCACCATCTTTAGTCTGGGTGCAAGGAATCCCAACCATGTTTGGGGATTGTGATTGTTTACTTTACTGTCAACTTGACTGAGCTAAGGGATACCCAGAGAGCTGGTAAAACATTATTTCTGGATATGTCTGAGGATGCTTCCATAAGAGATTAGCATTTGATCCAGTAGATTGAGTAAAAAGATCTGCCCTCACAAAAGTGGCTGAGCATCCCCCAAACTATTGAAGGCCTAGATGGTACAAAATGGTAGGGAAGGACAAATTTTCACTATCTCTTCTTGAGCTAGGACATCAATCTTCTCCTGCTTGTGAACATTATATATTCTGGTTCTCAGGTCTTCAAGTTCTGGGACTTATACCAGTGGTCTCAGACACTGTCTTTCCTGGTTTCCAACTTGCAGATGGTAGATTGTGGGACTTATATTAGCCTCCATTACCATGTGTATAATTTGTGTAATTTTGTATTACATATATATATATATGTATGTATATATATAGGTTTTTTTTAATTGGGGTCAGTTTCTCTGGAGAACCCTGACTAATATAGGGATTATGTTATAATCAACAGCAATTTGAAATAAATAAACTGTCTACAAGCACCAAGGACTACTTGCTCATTCCATTCTGACCTTGGACTAGTTCATCTGAGATAGAGACAGAATTTGGGAAGTGGGGAAAGAATTGGGGGACTCTGACCCAACACTGACCCAAGAATATTAAAGCAACCAAAACAAAATAAAACTGAAATGAAATAAAACTAAACCTCCCATACTAGTATTCTGTACAGAATTTGGCATTTGTCAAGTTTGAGGTTTAAATTTCTGGCTTACGGTGCTGGCTCAGGGACAGAATATGGAGGAAAAATGTCTACAGTAAAAATTTGCAGCTGCCACTGTCTGATAACTCCATGTGATGAGTCTCTGCTTGTTTGAAGTGAATTTCCCTTTGCCTTACAACAAACTTTGGCCTTGCTATTCCCACTGTTGGGTTCAGTAAATCCCAGGTGCCTAACTCAACAAAGAAGCCCACATTTCTCCAAGTGGTATACAGATTGCTGAATGCCAGTCTTTATATATATGTTCAATAAGCATCCTGTACGTGCTACAGTGTGTTGACAGTTTAAGACTTCGTCAGGTCTGCTGGGGCTCCAAAGCTAAACTGTTGTTGCCCTCATTCTGAGAGTTGGATTGACTGAGCAGAAACTGCTCTGGAGGAGAAACTGCTAGAGCGTAAGCAATGGTGCTTACAACTTCCCCTCGGAAATTACATTTTCATTCATATTTTATCAACTAAAGAAAAACAGAAACTAAAAACTATGTTTAGTAAGAGATATGCAAGAATATAATGTAAAAGTTATGTAAAAATAAGGGATGAAAATAGAAATTGTTAGTTCTTTCTGGTATTTTGTAGCCCTTTATTACTCTTAGAATATATAGAAATGCCTTGATATGTGTCCCATCTCTTGCATGATTGTTTCCTTGCAGTATTATGAGACATAATTTTCATCATCCCTTTACCTTTGATATCTACCTTCCACTGACATTGAATTTTCAGCAGTTTTTAAAAATCTAATCCTTTTGCCTCTAAACCTTAACATGCGTTATTCACCTGGGTTATAACATCCAGGTTAACCATCCATCTAAACAACGACACTCAAGACAGTGCTTAACTGTCTCTACATCAGAAAAAAAGCACACAAACTCTGAATTCCACTGAAATGCCTTTTATTTCATAATTAGATTGTCTGTAGAAACAAATGCTGGGTAGAAGCAAGTCCTCTGATGATATAACACAACAAGTTCTGATTCTACAAGAATATCCTGTGATAATAGAAAGATAATGTAAAGAAAAAGAAAAAATCCAAAGAGGAATGTAAGTGCTGAAGCTGGGATTCTAATTGCATTGTAACTAAAATGTTGGGTGCACATTTTTGATTAAAATATAACTATAAATAGAAATATGTGCAAATTATAAGTTTTATAGATGAATTTTACTAGCATATAAATGAAGAAAAAGAACATTGACAGAATCACAAAAGCACCCTTGGTCCCCTTCCAGTCTCTCCCCTCTCCCAAGAGTCACTCTCATCATGACTTGTATTACTACAACATGCTTTAATTTTTCAGAACATTGTATAAATAGGGTTATATAGTATATAAATGTTTACATATAGTTATATCTTTGTAACAATTTCTTATTGTAGGGGTCATCATACTACTCTGTATAGCTAAATATTTTTTTCATTACAATATACCATCTGGATGCATGAATATCATGTAATTGTGTCTCTATGCTGATGACAGATATTTAGGTGGTTTCCATTTTGGTGATACTATGGATAGCATTGCCATGAAGATTTTTGTACAAAACACTTGATGAACATACATAAGCACTTCTGCATATATACTCTATGGAGTAAGACTGTTGGGTCATAGTGTATGTGTACACGCATTTGGTAGATACTGTTGGAGAGTTTTCCAAAGAGGTTATAACAATCCCTGCTTTCCTCCAGCACAGCCTAACATCTAATTGCCCCATATCTTTACCAGCACTTAGTATTACATTTTTTTTTCATTTTAGCTAACCTGATATATATTTATTTTGATTTTGATTTTATTGAGCTTCTCGATGAATAATGATGCTGATCATTTCAAATATGTAGTTTTTGATAAAATTTTCTTAAAAGTCTCTTGTCCTTATTTGTAGTAGGGTGTTTGAGTTTATCTTATTTCTTTACAGGGTTTCATTATATTTTCCATATTCATTATAAACTCTATACTCATGCTATATATATATATATATATATATATATGTTATATGTATATGCATGTGTATACAGAATATGTACTGTTACATGTATTTATTATGTTTTTCAAATTTATAGTTTACAATTTATACTTTGAATTGTCTTTTTTTAGAAATTTTTTATATGTACTCTGATTAGTCTTTTTCCTTTATCTATGATTTTATAATAGCTTACATCTTCTTTAAGGGATCTTTGTCTATAGCAAGTCAAGAATATATTTATTTGAATTTGTCTAGAAGCTTAATTGCTTTTGCTTTCACATTTGGTTCTAAATTTAGTTCTAATTGACTTTTCTGTGTGTCTGATGTGAAACAGTAATCAATATTCACTTTTTTCTATACAGATATTTAATTGATGTAGCACAGTTATTAAAATAGACTCTTTTCCATATAATATAGCAGAGATGACTTTATTATAAAATAGATGATTACATATTTGAGAGTCTTTTTAAGAATTCCTCATTTTTGATTGGTCTCCCTTCTCTTGAACTGTCTTAAATTGTATATTTAAGAATAAGTATTTTTCATGTTTTAATTTTTAAGTGTTCAACTTCGTTTTTCCTCTTCAACATTATCTTAGATATTCTTGGATCTTTCTATTTCTAGTTCAAATTTAGAATAACTTTTGAATTTTCACAAAATAGCTTGTGGGAGCTTCGACTGGAATTACGTTGACTCTATAGATAATGGTGTCCAAAAACAACTTTATTTCACATTCTTTAGAATTTTTTTAAATAGAATTTTAAGTTGATGGTTATATTCTTTAAACTCTTAAGTTGTGTAATTTCATTGTCTTCTGGCTAAATTCTTTGTCTTGAGTATTTAACCATTAGTTTTATTATTGCCCCTTTGAATGTAATGTATCATTTCTCTCTAGCTCATTTTATGATTTATATTTAAATATATTTTTCTATAATTTCTATAAAATTTTAGATTCTAATTGACTGATAAAATGACTCAAGTTTTAATATGATTTTTCTATCTCCTGTGTAGATTCTTGATTTTACTAATTAAAGTGATTTAAAAGTTATTATCTCCTAACTTCAGTGCTGGAAAACGTCTGGTCCTTTTTATATTATCTATTTTTCTCTCTGTTTTGGTCATACAGTTTCATCTTCTGACACCTGGATATTTGATGGAATCTTGTGCAGTAAATTGATGGATAGATAAATAAATAGATAGGAAGATATATTTATTGTTATTATTATCATTACTTTGATTATTATTTTCTAAATAGGAAGGTCCCTTTTTCTTCCACTAGAAAGATAGATTAGGGTGGTTTAATCACCATAGTTCAATCAGGATTTAAGTAGAGGTAAAACTGGGTTTACATTCTGGAAAGACTCATTATATTTCTGATTTGCCTCTATTTCTAATGTCTAGCCCTCTAGCACCTTTAAATGAGAAACTTTTTCTCTTAAAATGTATTCTTTTTTTTTTTTTTTTTTTGAGACCCTCACTTCGGTAGCATTTGTCTCCTCAGCAGCAAAATTCTACTCTGCTTTTCACAAATTCTCCAGCTTCCTTTCTCACACAGCCTTAGAGTTAGACAATTATTTTAAGACTGTTTGTTTGAGGCCCCTCATTTTCCATTTTTCGTCTCCATCCACATGTCTCTGCAGAAAGTGCCGTTGTTTTCCATACTAACAAGCAGTAGCCCTCAACAAGGAAAAACGCCATATTCTCAGCATCTTACCAATAATCATGTCAGCAAATTCTGCCAGGGAAAACAATTGTAGAGGGTAAACTAATCTCTGTGGAATTCTCCATTCACTGGAACCTCAACTCAACTCCTTATTTGAGTTGCTCTCTAATGCCTCTGAAATGTTGATTTCTGTATTTTAAATGTTTTTTTTTCTAGTTGCCCTTGATAGAAATAATGATCACCCTTATACTTCTCTATTTCACCTAGTATTGAAATTTTCAGCTTTTCTAATTAAATTGTAACCAAAACTTTGTCATGTAATGTTGAAGTTCTTCTCATAGTGGTGGCATGCCATCTGCTGCCTTTTTAGTTTTTTTCTTTTAAGTAAGACATGTGACATCATCTTTGTACTCTTTCTGAACCCAGTCTTTAAGATGTTTAAGCTGATTCCAACTTCCCTCCAAACACTATAATCACACTGAGAAAATCATTCTCTGGGTAGCTTACAGATCCAACCAAGATCAGCAGATCCACACAATGAAATCAAAAAAGTGGGAGAAACAAACACTTATTGTTTTCTATCACCAATATTCTGCATGGGTTTTTTTTACAGAGCAATAGCAAACTAAAACTAAACAACAGGTGTTAAATGTTATTTACTGAAAATAAGAACACATTAGTAAGAATATCTTTGAGACAAAACAGATAAAGAATTTTGTAGACAATTAACTCTGTAATGCCTCTAAAATATTTTATATCAGTAATCATTCTACTTGCTTGTAGTTGAAGATTGTAAATTTAAAGGAATCTGCATAAAATAATATTTAAAACATTGTAAAAAAAAAAAAAGATAACCTAGAAAGAGAGTGTATGTAGAGAAAGTTTTGAGTACTGAGCCTCTTATGCATTTAAAAGATGGCGAGAGGATAAAAAGCACAGGGAGAAAAGGCAATATTGTGATTCAGTGAAATTAAGGAGACTATAGCATTCCATAAGCCAAGAGAGAACACTGGTGCATTAGAAATAGAAGAAGAAAACAAAAGAGGACATGGCTCTGTTACTGCTTAGAATGTGAATACATTTAGAATGGAGAGTTAACTGGGGATTTTAACTGTGGAGTTCTTCAGTAACTTTGATGAGAATGATTTTGGTAGATTAATGTTGACTCATCGGAGAGTGAGAAATAAGAAAGTGAGCACAATGATTATATATAACTATTCTTTCCAGGAGAAAAGGGCAGTGTGGCTGAAAGCAATTTAAAAGTTTGGGGTTATTTATTTTTAAATATTTACTTCTTTATTTTACTAAAGCACGGGCAAGAACAAGGCATAGTCTATAGGTATGTTTATAGGGAGGTTTAGGAGTGAAAGTCTGAGAAAACCCTCTTGTAATCACTTTTGTTTTCCCACTAAAACAAGATGAAAAGTTGATTGCTAAGTTGGAGGAGAATATATCTGAGGTTTTAGAAGAAAGGAAAGATATGAAACAGTCATCTCAGTGAGTGAGAGACTGAGTATCTTAATACTTTATAGTAAGGCAATGCTAAAAATTTCATGCAGAGTTTCCAATAAATGCTTTATGCATAGTCTCTCATAAAACAGAAAGTTATAAAGTGTGAGTACTATTTTTCAAGATCCCACGTCTGAAAACCTGAAGTATATTCAAACTTCTTTTTCTAATTAAGAATTTTGCTTCTTTTGGTGCACGTACATGATGTTAGTGAAGTAATAAACCACTATGCTCTTCTTCACAAAAGAATTCAAAATGCATAAGCAAACGTCACCCAAGAAGTCCCTTTCCCCTTTTTGTTAGGAGCTTTTTTACACTTTCACTGGAGTATGCAAATTAAAAGGGTGAATAGATGACTCACGTATAAATATTCCTCCGCATAAATATTTAAATCAGTGGTTTCACCAATAGTTTTGTGTTGCTTGTTTTATTCGCCAATAGGCTACTGTTAATTTAAGTTCTAGTGTGCTTAAGTTTAAAAAAAAATCTTTTCTCAAAGGCGATACATTTAATTAAAAATTGTAATTACAGACATCTACATTTAGTTAAACATATACATTTGTTCAAAAATTTTGTAGAGTGATTATCAATTTTGGAGTCCCACTTAAATATATACTTGACTGTTCTTCACAATGTATCTATGATTCAAATAAAATAACTTTTTAGAGTTTAACAGTCTGAATTTAAAATTATGGGGCTATACAAATTTTCAACAGCTGTATACAGTATCCATTGCTGTCATTAAGACATACTTCAAAAATGTCAAGGAGATACTAAATGATCAATAAATGTATGTCCTCTTCAATACAATTAATATTTTATAGAGTCATTTCTATAGACACCTGAACCCTCATTTACTTTTACAGAATATATATAAAGAGTAGTAATAAAACAAATAAGTACTCTAAATAAAAGAAAAATCATAAGGATGCTACCAGGCTGAAGTATCAGTGATTAGCCAACATAGTCTTGTGAAGGCATATTACAAATAAATATGTTTATTTGAATGTAAGTTATTCTTCAGTGGCAAAATATATACTTAAAAATCCATTAACCAGTCTATTATGTCATAGGTAAAACCTAATACAGGAATTCTTACATAACTATAACCACTCAGTTGTTACAATCAATACTCAGTCAAGCTAGAAAACAATCATCATTGAGCATATACTGGGTGCCTAGAATAGTAAGAAACAAACAGCACATGTGGAACATGGAAATCCCTCACATTTATTTATTACAAATCCAGTTGCCAAGACATTTATAAACAGTGTTCATTACAAACAAGTGTCCATAATAAATACAATGAACATACGGCATGCCATATTTTTTAAGATATAAAGGTGTGGTAAACATTTATTAAAAATTTGGTAAAGCTGAACTATATCACTAGGACCAGAAGGAAGGTTTGCTAAAGAATGCTGCTCTCTCTCGACTGTTCCCAGATGCCTAATATTATATATGCTTTTGACATATGCTCTAGCAGTTAGATTATGTAACAATGTTGTTTTCAGAAAGCATTTTCTTTCTTTCTGAGTCCAGATAAGGTGAGGTTACTTTTAAGGAAGGACAATGTGAGTGAAGCTCTGAATCAAAGAGATGCCAAAGTTGACTTTTTGTGTTTAAATATTTAAAAATGAGAAAATGATATGCTTCTCAATATCAGAGAATTGTGGGGCATTTTAAATACAGTTATTTTCTCTACTGAAGTGGAAATGCTAAAATATATTATTTGTAATCGGTGGTTGTCATTATTAAATAAAAGAAAACTATTTTTATAGAAAATTGTTTATTATATTACCAGAAATGTAACTGGACTTCTCTTCATAATATGGATCTAATTCTACTCATCAAAAAGGTTCAAAAAAAGTTATGCAGTCTGTATGTGTCCACGTTAGGTCCAAATAGAACTTTGACAGTTTTGGAGTATAAGATCAGTAAAATATTTTGAGAGCTATAAAATATAAGCAAACAATTAATTGGATGATTTAAAAATTATATTAGCACTTGGAATAGCACATGATATCTCCCAGCATTCATAATTCAAAATTTTACTTTAGCTGCTTAAATTTAACCTTTTTGTCTCCTGCTATACACTGCTTTACTGCAACAGTAACCCTATTGTAAGAATGCCTCTAAACAATTTACATATTTAAATAATTGACGGCATGTGGAATTACAGCATATTTCTACCTTTCTGCTCATAATAATTAGTTAGTTATTTTTCTGGGTTCAGAAAAAGTTGTACTCACTCCTTCACCTGAGACTTAACTCCAAAAAAAGCACAGGCACAATGAATGAGGAAGAATTGACAAAATGTCCAGACCGTGCTTATCATAGAAAATGGAATCATTGGGTAGAAAAGTGTGTTTTCTATGGAAATCACCTCAGTGCTTCTTTTTGAGAAAGAGACCTGTACGACTTTTTCTTATGCATATTTTTATAGTACATTACTATATACTTTTTGAGAAAGAGACTTTCCTATGACTAACTTGATTGATATTTTAACAGGTATTACCCATGATATAGATGAATCTATAACCCATGTGGAAAAGGAATATAAAATATTACCATTAGCTCATTCATTTATTACAATATATACACAAAAGTAAGATGATGAAAAGGACAGGGATTCACCTTAAGGTGTTTATGGTATATGTCCAAATCATGTCAGAGTTTAGAGCTAAGCCATTGACCTAAGGGCCTTGGTTTCAACCCTGAGCTCTCATTTACTAGACAAGTGATCTTTAGGAAGATGGTTGTAAGAGGTTGTTAAATGGGAACTCTTTCTGACTACTGTCTGGTGAAGTCCAAGGTTACAATGTCTTGCATGTCTAGGCAGTACTTTCACAAGAGGTGGTCAAACACTAGTTACGTGATCTTGGCCACACATTTATCTCTAGAGACTAAAACAGGTTGAAGATGGAGAAGCCACAAAGATGTGAGGCTGTTAGACGAGAGACTCCCTAGACTGTGGGGAGGAAGAAGATTCTTCCTCAACTCATACTAACTCAGACCAGCTTCAAAAGCCCACTGGGAAGGTGACCCCTTTGACTCACCAGTAGGCTGAATAATCTAAAGATAAGCACTTCATCACTGAAGTGAGCACATTGTTTGATACTCTGAAAGCAATCAGAAGTCACTGGAGAGGCCTAAAACTATATATACATATATACATAATGGATTTATAAAAATAAAGTTATTTTCTGCTCCACCTATGCAATTGCACAGAACAGTAGCATTATGTATCCTTAAGTGTTGTGTCAGAATCTTTATCTGATAGTTGGTAATAACTTCAGACTATTTTACACGAGTTTGGTGGGAATCAGAGGTATCATACATAATGTATTTCACATGTACTAAACAATATAAATTATATATTTTTATTATTAAGTTAAACTTCAATCTAGTGTGTTCATTTTGTATTTTCTAATTGCTAGGCCTTATATTTAGCACTCATTGTTCAAACAAGATGCTTTTTATTAAGATTTCACAGTCTTGTAGTGAAAACATTTTATATCACATTATGTGATATAAAACCTTATTATATCACATCAGCTATTATTATAATGCAGAATTTTATGATTATTTAAATTTGAGATTGCAAGAAGGAAAAAGCTCATAATTGTGAATGAGAAAGGCTAGGAGAATTTCATTGGGGAAGGGATTCTTGGGCTGCAGTGTAAATTGGACACTTACTTTACCAAAAAAATTAATACTTTTCTTTAGTTATTGGTGGACTACCAATAAAACATGGGAAGAATACATTTGTTACAGATGTAGCAGATTTATTACAGAATTTTACAAAATACAAAAATTATAGAAATGTTAATTTTTAAATAATCTGTGAATAAAGTGGATGAAAAATATGAGGGCCTATATAGATAATACTAACTGTAGTATATGGAGGAAAAAAGTCTTACTTATAACCTTCAAAAGTGCTTTGGGTGGGCTCTTATTTTTCTATATGAAACATTGTTATAATTACATTGTTAAGGTTAATCCAGATTTTCCTAAGTGAATTGTGTCTTTGAGTTCATCATGTGACCAATTTGCAACATAAAAAAAATACTAAAGTTTTCAAAGAGTGTATGCCAACAGGAAAGAATTACTTAAACAAGCACTATCTTCTCCGTTTAATTAATCAAGCCTTTCATTTAGTCTTTGGAGTATAATTAAATCAGATAGCCTCAGAATGGACTGCTTGCTTGAGCTGCTTGGAAAATATGCTTAACCTCAACAATTTTTCCCCATCTTTCAGCTAAACAGTTTTGATTAACAGCCCAAGTAAGTTCTAGCCTTTAGAAAAAATTCTTGTTCCTGATACTCTGGAGTACTGAACAAGGGCCTGAACAATCTTCGCTGGTCTGTTTTCATTTGTCATTAATAAATTTGTACCTATTATTCAAAATCATTCAGGTTTGTAAAATAAAATTAAAATTTCAATGTTCGATAAAATGTTCGATAGCCCTTAATACTGGGTATTTGGCAAGCAAGCAAGTCACTGGGAAGCCAACAAATTAATATCCTCAGGAGAAAACTCCTCACACAAACACATAGAAACACATACCATGCGTCTGCACCTAATGTATCATTTTTAAACTTATTTATAAACGGAATTTCACGGTTTTTCCTTGGCTTGATTAGATTTTTTTACTTATTGTCTCTTCATGTACCTTTGTTATAAATTGATGACTGTACAATATTCTTAAAGGAGTTTTCTCAAAATTTATTCTAAATTTTAGTTAAAGTAACTTTGATTGTTCTGCTATTTTTTTTAAATAATTTTATGGCAATTTTTTCTACTTTAATGTACTTAATGTATCATATTGACCTTAAGACATACCCCTCGCTTGGCATGTTCTTTTCAGATGGCACTGTTATATTTTTCCTAAATGTTTACATGAATGTACAATAACTTGTATGAAAACAATTATTTTTAGAATCAGATGAGTTTTTCCTTTAGATAAAGAAGAAATAATTAGCAGTCAAGTCATGATCTCATTAATGCCCTATCCAAAATCACCTGTGATACTCTATTATTGTAATTTGTCATGTGAAAACTTGTGGCTTTATTTTCTGTGGACACCTGAGCTGAAACTCCCTATAAAAACTAAGAACATGCAAAATCCAGTTGCTATTAGGGTATATAAGCTTTTGATTTTTTATGCATTCCCTTTGTTCCTTAGTGACAAGATCACTTCTGGCTGTAGCCCAATGGTCAATTTTTCACTTGCCTTGGAAAAGACAGAATTAATGAGGGGAGTGAAATTTTTAATTCTCAGGATCTGCAATACACATGGCATCAAACAGGCAAAATATAATTTTTCAGTTTCAATTCTACAACTTAGGTAAGAGTCATTCTTTATCTTTTTGATGAGATGTTATTTTCATCCCTTTCCTTTTAAATGAGAAATTGTGTAAAACCACTTCTTTATCAATTCCATTTAAAACCATTAAAACATAGTACTATGTGATTTTTACAACAACCAACAATGATAACTTTTCGATTCAAAGTTGATAAATACTCTCAGTGTTCCTTTGGGAATAAAAGTTTTAAGAGGAGAAATGTTCACATCAGGAATACATTCAGAGACCCATGCCCTCAGAAAGACCTCATATTATCACCGTTTTTCTGTTGAGTCCCAGTAATCCATTTTTTAGTTCTGGTCTTTCTGAGTCCTAGAAGACACAACATCCAAAATGCATTTGTAATAAGTTATTATAAAATTTTATTTGTAAATTTCATATTATTTTAGTTTGACCATTACTTAATAACATTGTAATGATGTGCTTTGAATAGTGGAGTAAATTATTAATAGAGCCTGATGATACAGGTAACTGGTTTTTCGTTAGTAAGGAAGGAAATAGGCTAAAGTTACCATGTTTCCCGAGAATAGAGCAAGTTCAGAACCACAGAAGCTAGGCTAAACTGCAGGGAATGAGAAGGTCCAAGTTTCAAAGCAAGATGTTGGGAACTGCAGGAGACTTGATAGCAGGACATGACAGAAGGTATTCCATGTATGCAAGCAGGGCTGAGCATCCAGAAATTAGGATCAGACAATAGGATACAGTTACATATAGGCACATGATTTCAACTACTGCCTTATCTTAGCACTGGTCTACTTTAGTTTTGCATTTACCTTTCTCTTGTCTCCTATAAGTGTACTGTGTATACTTAGAAGAGATTCTGTAAGTCTTTTAGATTTTGTTTTCATAACTTTCACTTTTTAAACAAGTATAGTCAATTTACAATGTTGTATGAATATCTGGTGTACAAAAAATATTTCAGTCATATATATATATATATATATATATATATATATATATATATATATATATATATATATATATACATATATTCCTTTTCATATTCTTTTTCATTATAGGTTACTACAAAATGTTGAATAGAGTTCCCTGTACTATCCAGTAAAAATTTGTTTTTCTATTTTATATATAGTAGTTTGTATCTGCAAATCTTGAACTCCCAATTTATCCCTTCCCACCCTCTATTCCCCCTAATAACCATGTTTGTTTTCTTTGTCTGTGAGTCTGTTTCTCTTTTGTAAATAAGTTTATTTGTGTCTTTTTTTTAAAATATACCACAACTTCCTTATCCAGTCATCTGTCTATGGACATTTAGATTGTTTCCATGTCTTGGCTATTGTATATTGTGCTGCTATGAACACTGGGGTGCATGTATCTTTTTGAATTAGAGTTCCTTCCAGATATATGCCCAGGAGTGGGATTGCTGGATCATATGGTAAGTCTATTTTTGTTTTTTTGAGGAATCTCCATACTGTTTTCCATAATGGCTGCACCAAACTGCATTCCCACCAACAGTGTAGGAGGGTTCCCTTTTCTCCACACCCTCTCCAGCATTTATTATTTGTGGAGTTTTTAATGATGGCCCTTCTGACTGGTGTAAGGTGATACCTCATTGTAGTTTTAATTTTCATTTCTTTGACAATCAGTGATATTGAGCATTTTTTCATGTGCCTATTGGACATTTGTATGTCTTCATTTGAGAATTGCTTGTTTAGGTCTTCTGCCCATTTTAAATTATATGATTTGCAACAGGAATTTTTGTGTCAGTACTCATCCTTCTGTGACCAAATTCATAGACCCTGATGCTCCCCTTCAGTATAAATATTTTATTCTGAACTTATACAAATGAACTAATAGTTTATTTTATTATGCAGTAAAAATGTATGCAGTATCAAAATATTTTATAAAAAATTTGAGCCATTATGCAACATTAGAAATTTTAGTCAGTCACCTAAATGCTGATATCAAATAGCTAAATATTAGCCTGATTTTCACATATGTAGAATGGAGAACAAGCCAATGTTAGAATATTTATTAAATAAATCATTAGTTTGAAAGAAGTATATCATTTACCATAGCTCACAATTTTCTAATATTGGTAACTAGACCGATCACAGTGGTATGAACTGAGGCAGAGAATACTGTAGGAAGAAAATGTTCCAAGAGATAGATGATACAAATGTTGAAATACTGGCATTTGTATTCTTCTGGATATCAATATAATAATATATGTAGACTATTAGCATAATAAGAGAGTAGCTACAAATTTTGGACCCATTATTCTTTGGTATTGAACAACTATGGATGTGTATAAAATCACTTAAGGCACATTTATAAAATTAATAAATGGTATACAAATAGATGAATTTCAATGTAACAACAATATTTTAAAGATCAAAGGGATGAAGAATAGTCTAGAAATAAGACTGGGAAGACATAATCCCTGTTTTAAGGAGAACTGGGAAGGTATGGACAATAGAATTTGTTAGCTATGAAGCTGGATACAGGACTGCTACTCTCAGAACATAAACCAAAACATGAGACTTGATATGCCTTCAGTGTTTTGGAAAAAGGGGTAATTCTTAGTGACCTTCGTAAAAGCAATTGTAAATTTAAATAGAAAGGGAAGGAGACCACCAGATGCTAACAAAAGGGTAAAGACAACATAAGAGGAGTGTTTGTTATAACTGCAGAGACAAAAGTTTATTGGTTAAAAATGAGAAGTCATTAATGTGGCTGATGGGCTGATGTCCAAGAGAAGACGGGAATGACTAGCGGCTGAAAGGCAAAAACAGACAGATACATAAATGTTTAAAAAAAGATACACTTTCCTCTGAAACTGAGCAGAAGAATGTAACATAGATATCTAGGTAGTGAGAGGCATCTTGGGCTTTTTCAGGAGACCTTGTAAAATAAGCTCTGTTTCTTCAGTGAAGCAGACTTCAAGACTAGGGGACAAGGTGGGAAAAGGTGGGAAATTGAACGACACCGGATTCTTTTTTCTGTTTGAAAAAGTTTGAAAAAGTTGCCAAGGTTCAGAATTATATTTTTTATAGTGACCTAATCTGAATATTCATGTTTTTTGTAGCAGTACTGAATGTCTGTGTTTAAAAGTAATAAAAGGAAAGTACAGCACAGACACAAGGCTGCCATATACCTGGGTGAGCATGGTGTAAGGACAGGGCTGTAAGAGAATTAGGAGTCTTGGTTTCAACCTAATTTTGATCTAGACCTGCAGACAAGATGATAGCAGAAAAGGAACTGACAATAAAGAGGGATGTTGAAATATGAACACATTAGGGATATCAAGGGAGCCAGTTTATGATAGTATTTAAAAATGTTACTTGACACCAAATTCTCACTTTCTTACTATGTCTGTCACTGACCACATAATATTTGGTATATTTTCCTAAACATGTCTCATCATCTACAAAATGGGAGGAATAACAGAATGTACTTCATAGAAGTGAGATGATTAAACACTTGTAAAGTGCTTAGTATAATACTTTGCAGAAAATAGATACTCAAAAAATGTGTTATTAACACAATTTCCTTTTGCAAAATTTGGCAAATTGCTTCCGTCCTTTGAGGACTGTTGCCCGTATGTGGTTCATTAGCTCTCAGCTGGACTGCACCTTTTTTTTCTCACAGGTGTAAAGCTTTCTTATTAGTCTCTCCCCACTGAAATTTTACATTTATGGAGCTATTTTAAAATTCTGAAGAAGACTTACGCTTAGGAAACTGTTCTGGTACAGGTTTTTCACTTTGTTCTATTGATCAAAGAATATTCAAATTCCTTAGCTTAAATGCTACCACAGTCATACGATTAGTGTCCTGAGGCATTTTAAAGATAAATGTAGTCTGTAAAAAAGTAAGTGCCTCAACTAACTCACTAGTTGCTTTATTTGTTCAAACTTATACTTTTAAAAAAAAATTGGTAAGAAGACTTAACGTGCAGTCTACTTTTTTTAAACATTTTTTGAGTGAGCCATCCAGTATTAATTCCAGGCATGATGTGGTACAACACATCTCTAGAATGTGTTCATCCTGTGTAACTGACACTTTATGCCTGTGCTCTCCATTTCCCTCTCCTCCCAGGACTGTCCTGGCAACCACTATTTCAATTTCTGCTTCTATGAGTTTGGCTGTTTCAGATAAGTCATGTAAGTGGGTTTACAGTATCTGTCCTCCTGGGACTGGTTTATTTCACTTAGCACTGTTCTCCAGGTTCATACATATAGTTGTATATTTTAGGATTTATTTCCTTTTAAAGATTGAACAATATAAATAAATGCTATTAAGACTTTTGATAAGGATTCCACTGAACCATAGTTTGCTTCAGGTAGGGTGGACATTTAACAATATTAACTCTTTGAATCTAAAACTATATAGTGTCCTTCAACTTATTTGTGTCTTCTTTAATTTCTTTCCAAATGAGTTTTTATGGTTTTCAGTAGAGAAGTCTTTCACTTTGAAATTTATTCCTAAGTATGTTACTCTTTTTGATGTTACTGTAAATGAGTTTGCTTTCTTGATTTTCTTTCTGGATAATTAAAGTTTAGTGTTTAGTAACACAGATTAGTTTTGTACACTGATTTTTTATCTTGAGACTTTACTGAATTTGTTTATTAGTTCTACCTTTGTGTGTGTGTGTGTGTGTGTGTGTGTGTGTGTGTGTGTAGTCTTTAGGATATTCTATATTTTAGATCATGTTTTCCACAAACAAAAAAATTTTACTTCTTCCTTTCTGATTTGAATGCCTTTTATTTCTTTATTTTTAAATTTTATTTATTTATTGTTTTCGTCTAATTGTTCTGAGTAGGACTTCTGTACTATATTAAATAGAAGTGTCAACAGTGGGCATTCTTACTTTTTTTTCCCGACTTTGGGAAAAGATTTCAGTTGTTCACTGATGAGAACAGTGTTAGCCGTGGGCTTTTCATTTATGGTCTTTATTATGTTGAGGTAATTTTCTTTTATTGCTAATTCATTGAGAATTTTTGGGAAAGGGGTGTTGAATTTTGTTAACTGCTTTTTTGGTATCTATTAAAATGCTCATATGATTTTGATTCTGTACTACATTAATGTGGTGCATCATCATTTTCATATGTGGAACCATTATTGCATTGCAAGGGTATGTATGATGAGTCATGTTTATGATGTTTTTACTGTGCTATTGGATTCGGCTTGCTGCTATTTTGTTGAGGATTTTGCATCTAAGTTCATTTAGGGTAATGGACTGTATTTTTCTTTTCTTTCTAGTGTCTTTGCCTGGACTTGGTATCTGGGTGATCCTGGCCTCAAAAAATTAGTTTGGAAGTGTTCCCTCTCCTTCAAATTTTGGAAGTGTGTGAAACATTGGTGTTAATTCTTTAAATGCTTGGCAGAATTCCCCCATGAAGCCATTTGTCTTGGGATCTTCCTTGTGGGAGGTATTGGATTACTGCTTCAATCATCTTGCTTGTAATAGGTCTGTTCAAGTTTCCTATTGTCTCATGATTTACTCTTGTAGGTTGTATGCTTTTAGGAATTTATACATATCTTCTAGGTGATTCTGCATGAATGAAATTGTTCACAATAGGCTCTTACGAGCTTATTCTGTTGCTTCAGGTGTAATGTCTCCACTTTGATTTCTGATTTTAGTTAAATTCTTCTCTCCTTTTTTTAAGTTAATTTAACTAAAGTTCTGTCTATTTTGTGATTCTTTTCAAAAAATGAAGCAAAATCAAAGAATTCTAGAAATACAATATTATTATGAGAATACGAAATAAAAAAGAGAAAAAGAATTAAAGGGAAGTCATATTACTTTGCTTATTTTAAAACAACATGAATTCATTTTGAAGTTATAATGGAGATAAAATAACACTTACCAAATGACAAAAATAATATAGAAGTTGTTATCATTACAACATAATATTGAGAAACTCCATTATTACCTCTTATATTTTTTCAACCTCTGCATTCGTTTTACTTTTTGCTGTGTTAATTTGGCTCTTTACTTATGGTTATTTTATTTCATTTCTGCTGCAGGAATATTAGTCTGTATATAATCCCCCCTTTTTGTGTCCATTTCCTTTATGTCTAAGTTTGTCAAGTAAATATCCTCATTATGCATGTTTTTCCTAATTTTTGTTAAATTTGAGAGTATCCATTAAATGCTATCTATTTTTACTTGGCAAAAATATTAATAAATTTATATTTTCAGCTCCCCTTGATCTTGTTTTCTTAAAATGTTTACAATTAATATGTCGAATGCTTAAAAAATATTTTGCACAAGTGAAAATTGGCATGGATATAATGAATGGTTGTTCTCTTCATTATAAAATACCTATTCTGATCAACCGTCAATATGACAATTCTGAAACATGCTACTTTCATATAAATTTTTATACAAATCTTGGAAACTTTGTCTTCAAGTAAAAATTCAAAGAAAATAAAACAGAAGTCTTTTCTTCTTAGAATACTTGTAAGGAATAAGAAAGGCATTAGTAAAATTAAAATCAGTTAATATATACATCTAGGCAGTGTGGTATGGTGGGAAAGGACTGGGGTTTGGGGGAAGAAATCCTTGGACTTATTCTGGCTTTGTCTCTATCTAGATGCACAGACTTGATCCAAGAATTTAACCTCTAACTCTGTCAGCTTCCTCTGAATCTAGGGAGGAAAGAGTGTGAAATAGTAGATATTTACGGCACTTCTTAGCATCTCTGACTTTGGCAATGTAAGCTTCTGTGTACTAATCACTCTGCCTTGAAGATGTGCATCAATTTCACACAGATTTGAGCAAATGAATGCCTCATTGATACTTTAGCAGATTCTTTCATATAAGTGAACTATCACTTATCAAAACATCATTAAACTAGATAGGCCATTCAAGTGGCTACTAACATTACCAGTGAGATGAACTGGCTTGAAGGGGATCAGAAGTACAGTAAGATAAAAAGTGCAGGATGTTGAAAACAGTAATCCATCTGTTTTGCATTGCTGGCCTTTGACTAGATAATCCAGTGCTGTTAGTTATGGGCAAGATCTCTGTCACTGCAGTACAGAAAGCCTGCTCAATAGCACACTCTACAGCATTGCTAAATATGTAGCAACAGGATAGTTAAAAATAATATAATCATGTATAATCTTTTCGTTTGAAGAGAAATAATGCAAAGTGTTTGAAGGTTTCTGCCGCTTTGATGTACTCTGTGTGTGCTTTTTAATCTATTCACACTTTCTTTTATGCAATACTCAAAGATATAAAATAGTGTTCCTTTGATTAAACAGCCTTTCAAATATGTGTTACACATCACTCTTTGCTTGATTTCATTGTATGAATTAATTTTGCTTCTTTTTGATACTTTTGTTATCTTTTCTCTCTTCCTTTATTCAAAATTGACTTTGTGTATTTTAAATGTTAACTGGTTTGTCCTTGATAGTTCCCTTTACGTCAATGCTTATCTACCCAATGCCAGACATTTCATCTGACACATGTCTTTTACAACACTGCCAGGTACGCTCTATTAATACACACAGGGCTTTTGAAGACCACAGCATACATTTTTGGTTTTAGGGAAATGGAGGATGATAAAATGGTCTGGTTTTAGTTCATATTGTACTAATAGAAACTTGAGGTCCCAAAGAAATAATTTAGATTTCCTAGTTGGTGTAAAGCTACTGAATAACAATAAGGGCTCTCAGATTAGAAATAACGTTTACTTTTTCTAAATTATCTGAAACCATTTTTCCCTTCTATCCTACTCCAAAATATCTGTATATTTTCATATTGGATATGCATTTCAGTTTCACAATTGCCATTTTATTCCATTGGAATTACAGAATAAGTTCAAAATGCAAATGGATAAGTTGGAGTCTGAAGACGGAGCAGTAAACTGCTAAGATTACAACATATGGAAGGACATGTCCCTATGCATGTGGCATTTATTAAAATGAAAAAAAAATAATGCTGGCCACTCTAAGGCAAATAATCAGATAGGTCATGTAGGAAGAGGTGTGTATCCTAAGTTATTGCCAAATTGTTTCTTACAAAATTTTTCACCATCATTCATGACTACATTTAAAGAAATCTCATTTTAATGTAATTTCTCCAAAAGAGAGAACTTTTCAATAATATATATTGCAAAGTCTATTTTTAAGATATTAACCATAAAATCACACACATACAAATCATTTCTACTTTTATTAGCATAAAATTAGAAATTTACAAGGAGCATGTCATGCATATTTCACATTAGAAAAATACTATGGCATTATTTTCTTTTTGTTGTTGTGTTTTGTTTTTTGCAGGGGAAGGTAATTAGGTTTACTTACTTATTTTTTAGAAGAGGTACTGGGGATTGAACCCAGGAACCTGTGTATGCTAAGCATGTGTTCTACCACTTGACCTATACCCTATCCCTACTATGGCATTATTTTTGTTAATAGCCAAAGTCACTGAAGATAAAAAGATAAAAGATGAAGAATTATTAGAAGAATTAATAGTGTTAAAATGTATATACTACCCAATGCAATCTACAAATTCAGTGCAATTTCTATCAAATTTCCAATGGCATTTTTCACAGAAATAGAAAAGAATCCTAAAATTTGTATAGAGCCATAAAAGACTCTGAATAGCCAAAGCAACCTCTAAAAAAAAGAAAGAATCAAGATGGAGGCATCAAATCTTCTAATTTCAAACTATATTACAAAGCTATAAAAATAAAAAAAAATGGTATTGGCATAAACACAGAAATTTAGATAAATGGCACCAAATAGAAGGCAAAGAAATAAACTCATGCACATATGGTCAATTAATTTATGATAAAGGAGCCAAATATATACAGTTGGGAAAGGATCATCTCTTCAATAAATGGTGTTGGGAAAATAAGACAGTCAAATGCAAGAAAATGAAACTGGACTACTATCTTACACCACACAAATAATCAACTCAAAATCAGTAATAACTTGAACATAAGACCTGAAAGCATAAAATTCCTAGAAGAAAGCATAGACAGTAAGCTCCTTGACATTGGTCTTTGAGATGATTTTTGGATTTGACCTTAAACACAAAGGCAACAGAACTTAAAATAAACAAATGGAACTACATCAAGCTAATAAGCTTCTTCACAGCAAAGGAAACCATTAACAAAATGATGATGCAACCTATGGAGTAGGAGAAAATATTTGTAAAAATATATCTGACAAGGAATTAATTTTAAAAAAAATATGAAGAACTCATACAATTCAATTACAAAAAGATCCACAATCTAATTAAAAGTGGTCAGAGAATCTGAACAGACATTTGCCCAAAGAAGACATACCGATGGCCAACAAGTACATGAAAAGATGCTGAACATCACCAATCATCAGGGAAATGCAAATCAACACCACAATGTGATATCACCTGACACCTTTTGAATGGCTATTATCAAAAAGGCAAAAGATAATAAATGTTGATGAAGTCACAGGGAAAAGGGAATCCTCTTTTACTGTTTGTGGAAGTGTAATTTGGTGCAGCCACTATGGAAAATAGTTTGGAGGTTCCTCAAAATTTAAAAATAAAACTACTGTATGATCCATCATTTGCACTTCTGGATATTTATCCCCAAAAAACCCAAAAATGCTAACTTGGAAAGATATCTGAACCATTATGCTCATTCCAGCATTGTTTAGACATGGAAACAACCCAAGTTAGTGTCTACGGACAAATGGCTAGATAATAAAAAACTTGGTACATATTTATAACGAAATATTATTCAGCCATAAAAAAGAAGGAAATCCTGCCATTTGTGACAACATGGACTGAATTTGAAGGCATTATGATAAATAAAATGTGTATGATCTCACTATGTGGAATCTAAAAACAAACAAACAAAATCCCAAATTCATAGATACAGAGAACAGACTGGTGTTTGCCAGAGGTGGGGTTAGGGGTGGATGATGTCAGTGAAGGTGATCAAAGGTACAAACTCCCAGTTATAAATAATTTGTGGGGATGTAATATGAAGTATAATGGCTATAGTTAATAATACTACATTCTATGTTTAAAAGTTGTTAAGAGAGTCAATTTTAGAAGTTCTTGTCACAAGGAAAAAGTTACACTGTAACTATGTGTAGTGATGGATGTTAATTAGACTTATTGTAGTAATCATTTTCAATATTTACATATATTGGATCATTATGTTGTACACCTGACACTACCATAATGTTGCATGTCAGTTGCATTTCAATTTAACAAATATGAGAAAATTGAAGTTCAGAGATTCGATGACTTTTCATATTTTAAAATGGATTAATAATGATAAAGATTGACACCTCCAAGGTCCTGAGTTTTTGCCCTTTCCTCTTTTTCTTTCTTCTTTTGTAACACTGGAATTGTGCATGCCATCATGACTACGTGTCTTCCCTCTTAAAGAGTTTTGAGAATTATGTTAACTAGTTGTCCATTACTGTGTAGCAAATTACAAATTCTTAGTATCTTAAAACTATTAGACATTTACGATAATTTTTGTGGATCTAGAGCCAGGCTCACCTAGAGTGGGTTCTCTGATTATGGTATCACATGGCTATGGTAAGTGTGTCAGCTGGGTTGTGTTCTCATTGGAAGACTTGACTAGGTAGAATCTACTGTGTTCACTCAGCTTCATGGGCAGAATTCATTACCTTGTGGTTGTAGGGCTTGAAGGAACCATTTCTTGCTGTCAGCTGGAGGTCACTGTAAGTTTCTAGAGGCCACTGTCATTTTCTTGCCATGTGAACATCCCAACACAACCATTTACTTCCTCAAAGGCAGACAAGAAGACTGTCTTGAGTGACCCTGTTAGAAAGACAGAGACATGTAATAATCATGGAATCACACCCCATCACCGTTGCCATAGTCTATTGGTGACAAATTAGTCACAGGTACTGCCAACCCTCAGATGGAGATAACACAAAAATATGAACTCTAGGAAGCAGGGATCATGAGAGGGGTACCATACAACTCTGACCACTGCCTGGATACTCCTTCTGGTAACACAAATTGATTATGATCGTTAATATATTGTATTGCTGTTACAAGAAATTATTATTTTGAGGACAAAAGAGCCATTATATTTAATTAAATCCTAACATCCAATCTCACCATAATACATTAATTAATTAAACACTCTTTTTAAAAATAATTATTCATTTAAGCCATGAAATTCATAAGGCATTAGAGGGTCTTTGACTATGTACCATAATGCAAATAGCATTCTTCCTGTCTATGCTTCTGGAAGGATAAAAAATGTGAACATATTGTGTTAAATAAGCCAATAACTCTAATAATTTAGTGGGATATTTGGCAAAAATAAAGTTGTCTTATAGATGATGATAATATTTATATAATTCCAATTTTAGTTACAAAGCAATAAAAATGCACATTGACCTATATTCAAGTACACTTTTACACTCACTAATTAAAACAAAAGATAAAACCAAAGTCCTCAATCATGTTTATTTTCTAAACAGTTTGCTTCATTTCATCACAGTTCATAGTTTATTATTTCCTTTTCTTCCACTTTTGCTTACAATATTAGTACCATTTTTTCTTCTTTTAGCTTTAAAATATAGCAATGCCTTTTGTTTTTCAAATTATCTTGAAATTATCATTTGAAATTTATTTTCAAATTATTTTGACATACCGAATGGGATTATTTGGTGTTTTAGGATGTGTTTCTATATCATATTGAATTTTGTATGAAGCCATTTGAGACAACACAGGAAAAAGGAGTATATTGAAGGTGTCCAAATACTGCTTGAAACCTCCCTAGAATTGCAAGGAAGACATCGATTGCAAAGTAGGGAAAACATACCTTGAGAAATATTTTGTTGCTGCATGAATTAATACATTTCTGTTAGGGAATTGAGAACTTTAAGTAGTTTAAAATATAGTTTGATTATTTTAATTAAGGTTATAGAACAAGTTGAATTTTAAATACAACTTTATGAATGTTTTATTGAATCAGTAAATATGCTATAATACAGAATGCATTTTATATCCATTGATATTAAAAATAATCAACAAGGGTACATTTATTCAGCTAAAATATGCAGTACTCAAAAACTATTCCAACTAACACAAAATCAAAATATGTTCTATCTGATGTAAAACATTAGCATGAAGACTAATGTGAAAATGGACTGGGCTGTAACCTCTTCACGGGTATTTTAATGAAGTAAAAATAAGAATCTTCTAACACTTTTTTATATACATCTACACTACATAATTCAAAATGTGATAGAATATATTTGGCAACTAGTCTCAAAACATGTGTGTTAATATGACCTGAGGGAATGTGAATATAGCACACGCATAACCTCGTTGTGTTGCATTTCACTTTAGTGCACCTTGCAGATGTTAAACAGAAAATTTGTGGCAACGCCACAATGAGCAAGTCTATTAGTGTCATTTTTCTAAGTATTATTTTAAAATTAATGCTGTTTTTTAACACTTAATTTTTTTAGAAATAATCTGATTGCACACAATAGACTAAAGTACTATATAAACATAACTGTTAGATTCACTGGGAAACCAAAATACTCATGTGACTCCCCTTACTGTGCTATTTGCTTTATTACTGTGGCCTGGAACCCAAACTATAATACGTCCCAATATGTGTGAGGTGTGCCTCTAGAGGAAATTAACACGGTAAAATCTAGAAAGCCTCTCCATTAATTGTTATATATTTTTCAATCAATAAAGGAAATACCGAAAATCCTAGAATGTTGAAAAAGTAATATTAATACCACATTTTCCCTTGTTCTTTCCATTCACTCTCATTTGCTCACTTTCAGGAAGACCCAAGAAAAGGGTAAGTAGTCCCATTCCCAGCCCTCAGAGTGCCTGAGGGGTTGTTAGGTATCAAGGAATTGCCCGGGATCAAACAGAATGAAATTCTCCTCTGTGAAGCCCAGTTCAAATTTCTCTTTTTAAAAACTTCTAGCATGCTTTTCAGAAACAACTGCTCCCTTCTTACTTTTGAAAGGGCACTCATCTTATTATATCATACAGCTAAAGTTTTGGTCCTAACCATCTCTCTATCTTACTCTTACCATGCTCTCTATTGAACGTTATCTCCCATGGGTTTCTAAATGTATGTTCCTCTAATTTTATGCCATGTTTATGTTCCCAAGTGTATGTGTTCTTGAACTTCTTCAGTTTTCTCTGCTTCCTCTGATCTTTGTTTGACTTGCAACATCTGTTCATCTTTTAGAGCTCAGCACAAGACTGGTTCCCTGTGGACTTCTTTCCCTGATCAGAGGGGAAAATTTAGGTGCTCCTTTTCTTTGCTATTTTTAAAACTTACTCTTTGTATTTTATAAAACTTATTTGTTTTTCTACTAAACTTTAATACTGTAAAGGGCATTAACTTCATATATATCCTGATAATCGTTATACTAAAATCATGCTAATTACTTCTCATATTCAAATCTCTGATGAAGAGAAAATTTAGTGAAAGTAAAGTAGATACATAGAGACAAAGAGATAGGTTACAAAACTTCCAGGGCATTATTTCCCTTGTGAATAAATGGAGATAAAAATATAGTGCTCCCTGCAAATGATGCTACCAGTAAGGGATTAATTTCCAAAATATACAAACAACTCATACTGCTCAATATCAAAAAGCAAACAACCCAATCAAAAAATGGGCAGAAGATTTAAATAAACATTTCTCCAAGGAAGACATCCAGATGGCCAACAGGCACATGAGAAGATGCTCACCACTCACTGGTTAGAATGGCCATCATTAAAAAAGTCTACAAACAATAAATGCTGGAGAGGATGTGGAGAAAAAGAAATCCTCCTACACAGTTGGTGTGAATGTAAATTGGTGAAGCCACTATGGAGAACAGTATGGAGGTTCCTTAACTAAAAATAGAGTTACCATATGATACTGCAATCCCACTCCTGGTATATATCTGGAGAAAATTCCAATATGAAAAGATACATGCACTCCAATGTTCATAGGAGCACTATTTACAATAGCCAAGGCATGTAAACAACCTAAATGTCACTCACAGAATAAAGGATAAAGGCATGGCATATATATTCAATGGAATATCACTCAACCATAAAAAAAGAATGAAATAATGCTATTTGCAGCAACATGGATAGAACTAGAGATTATTAAATAAAGTCAGATAGAGAAAGACAAATATCATACGATATCACTTACATGTGGTATCTGAAAAAAAAGATACAAAAGAACTTATTTACAAAACAGACATAGAAAACAAACTTATGGTTACCAAAGGGGAAATTGAGTTGGAGCAAGGGATAAATTAAGAATTTCAGATTAACAGATACACACTACTATATATAAACTAGATGAACAATAAGGCCAATTGTATAGCACAGGGAACTACATTCAATATCTTGTAATAAATGAAAAAGATGCACCTACCAAATAGCTGCCCAGTGTATTCTGTACAATATTCTATGCAAAAAGCAAAATCAGTTACTAGCACATATAAAACACTCGATGTGTTTCAGTTCCTTTTAGTATTACATATTGTAGACAGACAGTATTTGTTGCTAATTTTGTCTAGCTTTTCTATAAAATGTTACTGTACTGAGAGTAAGAATTCACTTACCTATACTAGTTCCTAACACAATGTTTATAGTAGACTCAAGAAATAGAGATTAAGTGAATAAATAAGTAGACACAACATTTGCATGTGAACTGTATATATCAGATGTAGCCTATGTCAATCCAAATAGGAACCTTTTGAACCTTGCAATTTCTAGAACTATTTTCCCCAGAAAACTATCTAATAAACTAGAAACTGAGGTAGTCCCAATATGTGTTTCATCCAAAGTCTTTAAAGTTATTTCGCAAGATGAGGTTTGAGACATGAGACAAAACATGAACAAACCCCATGTAATGAATTTAAAACATTGTGAGAGGTTTCATTTCTTATCTCATGTTACCTTCTGTACATCTTCTGATCCCACATATAGTCATACCAAAATAGTTTTCTTCTTCCCTTTGTCTTTCAGAACCTGTATGTTTCTTTGTCTGTCTTTCTTTCCCGTTGATGTGGAAAACTTCTACCCATCCTTCAAGATTTAGTTTATAGTATTATCTATGTTTTTATATTGTATCCTATCTATGCCCTCCAAAGTAATTCTAGTATATCACATTATATTTTCAATTTTTATTTACTGATTTATGTCTAAAATTGAGTTCTAAAATTTCCTAACATTGGATATATACTATTTCCTGCTTTTCTTTCTGTTTGATCACTGTAATGTGTTCCCATAACAAGTTGTCTTTGGACAGTATGTGTTGAATGAATAAATTCATGTATGAACAGCAAATAAATAGAAATTTCTTATTTCTTTACTTCTGACAATAGCTGATTTTCTGATACTTCAGAACATGGCTAAATGTCTTAAACTTAAGCAAGGATACAGATATTATTGTCCAGTTTGAAAAATAATATAAGAATGATATCACTTATGATATATTTTACATTCTCAATGAACATTCATTAATTCAATAATCTTTTATTTATTTATTTCTTATTATGTCCCCAGTATTGTTTTCGGTGCCAATATAGTGCAGAAAAAAATTAATTAAACTCTTGCCCCAATAGGTCTTACCTTCTAAACAAGATGAAATATAACAGATAAACCAAAGTTTGTGTGGGCGTATATGTGTAAAAATAAAGTACATAGCATTTTATATGGTGATCGGTGCAATGAAGAAAATTAAAATGGTTTAAGGGAACAAGCAGTGCTGGGAGTGAAAGTGCACATGAGAGTTAAAATTTTACATAAGGAGTATCAGTGAAGATGTCTTTGAAGTTCACTGGAGTTGAAATCTTAAGGAAGCGATCCAGTGAAACTGATGGAAAACTGAGTTAAAAGATCAAAGGCAGGGGGCAGAAAGTACAAAGACTGTGGTGACAGCATATTTCATGTTTTTGAATAACAACAAGTATGTTACAGTGACTAAAATAGAGTGAATTAGAAAGAAAGGAGGAGGAGGAGATATAGTGGAGTTGTAGGAGTGGTCTAAGAGTAGTAGGAGTCTAGAAGAAGTAAGAGATGTAGTGTAGAATCTAAGAGTATGAAAACGAATATATGCATCCATATGAATGACCGGGACATTGTGCTGTATACCAGAAATTGACACATTGTAACTAACTGTACTTCAACTAAAAAGAAAAAAGAAAGAAAAAGGGAAATTCAGTGGCTTTCGCTTTGAGTGAAACAAGAAAACTCTGCAATGTGAGGATCAGAGAAGTGACATGGTCTGATGTCAGTTTTTAAAGGATTCCCTGATTGTTTTGTGGAGAAGAGACCACAGAAGGTGAGGGACAGAAACCTAGAAACCATTAGGAACAGCTTTCATTAATTCAGAATGTGACAATAGTGGCTTAGACTGAAGTTGATTTAGTATAAAAGTGAGAAGTGACTGGATTCTGGGAATATTTTGAAAATAAAGCTAGTGAGAATTGTAAATGGGTTGAATTTGGATAATGAAATAAAAGCAAATAAGAGTGACTGAATACAACAGAATTAATTCAACAAACTGAAATCCAAGGTTTTGATTATGATTTAATGTCTATGAACTTTACTTTAGATAAACATAAAAATGTAATATAGAGGGAACTTGAATAGAAAGATTTATTTTTAAATTTATTGAGATATCAAAAGTCAAATTTATATGAGGATCTTTTAGTATGAAGTTTATAATAATATTTTCTGTGTACATCTACAGAATTTAAAGGAAAAGCTATGGAAGAAGCAAAGTCTGATTTCTCCTTATGGAATGCTAATTCATTATGATTAACTTGTCCTCATTTTTTGAGCATTAGCTTACTGTTACTTAATCAAGATAACAATAAACAGAATAAAAATGTCTTGTATTGTGCTCCCGGAGCAACTGGTACTTCACCTGTCATGTGCTGCACCACCTTTGTACAGTCGCTGTTTCTCTATCTTTTCTCTGGACAGGAAGCTATGAAAGTACAGGTATTCTATCTCATTTTTGTTCTATAAAGTCTCAATATTTAGCACATTAATAAGGGCATAGAAGAGACTCAAAATTATTTTTGAAAGCATTAATGTGATTATATATAGATAGATATAACATATATAATATAGCATATCTATATATATAATATCTAGTAAAACAATTATATGTAATATAATGTATTATAATATATATCTCTACATATATAAGTATATGTATAGCTATACATGTACTGAATATATATTTGAATGTATACATGAATATTGATAAAATGCAAACTTCTCACAGGTCTATTAATGTTTTCTTGTTACTGTATTTTAGTTTTAACTGGTAATATTTCAAATTGCAAATATATTCATGATATTTGCCTCTTTTTAGAATGTTTAACTATCTCCTCCTTTTCCTTATCTTACTTTTCCTTCCCTTTCTCTTATTCTTACCCCTTTTATTCTCTTCTTCATCTTATTTTAATTTTATTTCACATTTTCTTCCTTTCCTCTATATCTTTCCAGATTTTGAATGGTATTGAATATTTTCCATAGGCTCATCCAAACTACTGCATCAAATATATTAATCTATTAATTTAGTGATTAGCAATCCCAAACTAGAAAACATAGCAGAGATTGTTGCCTTATCAGAGCAAATAATTCTTTAGCTTTTGCTTTTTATTAGACATATCCTGAATATAGAGAAAAAACTCAATGATAGAACAGCATACGACAATTTATACACAAAAGTACTTGCAAGCAATCAAACAGTAATAACACGTTTCATATTTCTATACATCAATACGTTGTTTTTGTTAATTATCTAGTAAGAGCAATTACCTAGTTATGATGGCCTGGGTGATCAATATCAAAGTTAAGGGGAAAGAACTCTCTGTCAATTTCTCCCACAAATCCTGAATACCTATCTGAGTTTTTATTCCTTAAAAAGATTTTCTGGGTATATATAAAATATATAAACAAGTTTATACTGTATAGCACAGGGGAATATATTCAATATCTTGTAGTAGCTCATGAATATGAAAACGAATATATGTATATTCATGTATGACTGAAGAATTTTGTGCTGTATACCAGAAATTGACACAACATTATAAACTGACTATAACTCAATAAAAATAAATAAATAAATAAATTTCTTTGAATACACACACACATTTAAAAAAAGATTTTCTGGGTTGCAATTTGCAAAAAACATAATTCAAACAAACTTGAGTAAAAACATGGAGTATATTATAGAAAGTGGCTGGATACTAACATAATCTATTATAGAAAGTTCCCGGGAAAGGCACAAGTTCCAGAGTATCCCTTTGGAACTCAAAATACACTGCTTGATGATGTCTTCTCTACATCACACCATTCCCTCAGCTTCTCCAGTGATCTCATCCCTATTGAAACATCCAAGGAAACATGATCTACTCACTCCCGTCCGAAAAATTGTTGGCAAGGTGTTAGATTGTCTCGGTTGGATCATCAGAGGTTTACTGAAGTGTTATTTAATGGGTTACTAAATAAGAGGAAGCTCTCAACACAGAGATGGCCAAGTCACTCTAGATTACAATAATGAGCCTCGTCTGAGTGATGTTCCCAACACTGCATTTATAGAAGTTGTTGTTGTTGTTTGTAAATCGCATAAGAAGAGGGCAACGTGCTAGATTAAGTCCATGATCACCACTGTCAGTAACTCTGAACTAATATTTTACCCTACTTACAACTATGGACTTTTCATTCAGTATAGCAGGCAGTCTGAACTTAATGTTTTTGCTAAGTCCCTGGTGATGCCGAAGTGAGGTAGATGGATGTTGCACAACCAAGAGGTTTGTGTTACAGCTGAGAAACCCTGAGCTTAGGAAAGCTTTAAACTTTCAAGATAGCTGCCAATAAACCTGCTCATTATTTGCCCCACTGGGGGACATTATCCTTATTTTCCAGGGCAGCATATAAATCCACTTTTGCCCAGGAGTGAGACACAATCTCCATTTTCCAAGGCTGTTTACAAACATCCTTAAAAAACAATCTGGGATAAAAGTATCAAAAGATAGGTAGAAACATGAGACCCACAGAGAATTGTCTCCCGATAACCATGCCACCACCACACACATTTCCTGTACTCCGAGCTTGTGCTCAATAAGACACACATCCGATACAATCACCCTTCCAACCATGCACCATATGGTGCCCTGTTATACCTCAGTGCCCAGAATAAGTCTCATTACTTTATTTGGCAAAATCAAACTTAATAAGGCCCGCAATTCCAAATTAAGGAGAAATTTGGTCTCAGAAATCACTGAAGCACCTACCCTTCTCTTTCACCTTTTTTTTTCCCGCTTGGTGATTATAAAAATAGTTCTCAGTTATCAGTCCACAGATAGGACTAGCTCACTTCAATTTTGTTTTCTATAGACTATGTCTTCAAAAGTGAATTGTTTCTTTCAAATTACATACTTGTATATAATTGTAAGAGTTATTGACAAATTGCTATAATTGCTTTTGTGTGTATTTCTTTCTGTGATGTAGTAGCTATTACACTGGTTGCTACTGACTAGGATATTAATTATTTTGGTTAGGTTTTATTGAGATATAACTGACATATAACACATTGTAAGTTTAAGGTGTAAAACACAGTGATTTGATATATGTGTATACTGAGAAAAGATCACCACAATAAAGTTAGTTAACATCCATCATTTCACATAGGTACAATTTGTGTGTATGTGTTGAGAACTTCTAAAAATCTACTCTCTTAAATTTAAATATATAATACACTATTGTTAACTATAGTTGTCATGCTGTACATTACTTCTCCATAACATTCATCTTATAAGTGGAAGTCTGTCTCTTTTGATCACCTTCACCCATTTCTTTCACCTTCTGCTCCTCACCCCTGGCAACCACCAAAATGTTCTGTTTCTATGAGTTCATTTTATTAGGGTTCCGCATACAAGTGAGATCATACAGTATTTGTCTTTCTCTAACACACTGCACTCAGCATAATGCCCTCAAGTTTCATCCATATTGTCACCAATGACAGGGTCTCCTCATTTTTATGGCTGAATAATATTCCACTATATATAGCACATTTTCTTTATCCATTCATCTGTCAATGGAAATTTTGTTTTTTTTCATATACATGGTATTCAATCAGTCATTACTTTTTAATTCATTATCCAAATTCAACCCATTTACACTGCTTTCTAGCTTTATCTTCAAAATGTTCCCAGAATCTGGTCACTTCTTACTTTATATACTGAAACAACCTCAGTCTAAGCCAGTATTGTCATATTATGATGTAGACATCAGGTGAAAATTTATTTTTCCCTGTATATCTTTCAATGGAAGTCTTATTTCTATTTCTACTTTTAGAAATAAATCTATACTCTGAAATTATGTTATTTAGATATATGTTGAGAATACCTGTCTGAATCATATTTATTTTCTATATCAATTTTCCTAAATAGTAACATGACACCTATACCCATATGTCCCATTTGGGTAAAATGTCAGCTATACCCATGTCTCCCACATGGAGGAAACACTGAAGCCAGAGATATAAAATGACTTAAAAATCATACAGAGGGAAGAGACAGAAGTATAATTCTGCCTTTCTAATGAATTTGTATAAAGACAGTTTTATCACCTTTTATAATCTATCCATTTTTGATTATTCACTAGTCTGTTATTTTTAATGTGTTTAAAAACAAATTACAGACACCAGTATACTCCTGCATTTCTCCTTAAATATTCCAGCATACATGTCATTAGCTAAAATTCAATATTTGTTTACATACTTCTTTTTGATTAATATTTTACAATAAGATGAGTAAATCTTTTGTGTATATTTGCTAACTGTTGACAAATACATGATGTATACAAATGCATGCATATCTGCATACAAAAAATGCTCACTTCTACCACGGTATAGAATATTACCATAAATACAGAAAGTGACTTCATGCCTGTTCTCAGAGGTTCTACCCTCGACCCCCAGAGGCAGCCACTTGTCTGATTTTTTTTCTATCATTAATTAATTTTGCCTGTCAATTTTTTTGTCTAAGTAACGTTCCATCATATGAACATACCATTGTTTGTTTACTTATTCTTATAATGATGGATATCTGGGTGTTTCCTTCATTGGCTATTAGATAAACAAAGGTGCTATAAACATCAATATGCAAGTCTTTTTTTTTTTTTTGATTTAAGGTTTTATTTATTTGGTGCAAATGCTAAGACTCTGAAAAACAAACTATAGTAGTGTTACTCAATTCAAATTTGCAGTTATTCTTGAAGAGTATCTTCTGAACCTTCTCCATTTTCTTTCTCCAGGATTTTGACTGTTCAGGCCATTTATTTTTTCTGTAAATGCCTTTATTTAGCAGTTCTGTTTTCACTCTCCCAAATTCTGAACTTTTATGATTTAAGGGTAGCTCTCCTGAATGGTTTTCTTCCCCCATGATGAGAATGAAAAATAGGGAAAAAAGGCATTTGAATATCCTGGATTCCCAAGTTCAGTAAACATTGTCTATGTCTCCAAAACTTCCACGAGGAGTCTAACACAAGTTTTGCCAACCTGTTGAGGTCTACAACTAAAATTTGTATTGTAAGACTTATGTTGCTGTAAAAACTCTGTGGTCAAAATAGAATTATGACACATGAAGCGGTAGACAAGTGGAAAGACCTAAATACATTTTTTTTAAAGTTTAATAACTATATGACAAATATGTTATCTCAGAATTCTGGGGCAAATTTTTTTTAATAAATATATCCAGGGTAATTGGTTAGCTATATTGAAAAAGATAGAATGAGGGCTAACCCTCAAATCACACCCGAACTTAACTTTCAACTGGATCAAATAAAGACATCATGCAAATAATAGGTAAAATGAAAGAAATTATCTTTAATCTGAATGTAGGGAAAGGCTTTCTAAGTAGGATTCAAAACTCAGATGCAATAAAAGAAGACTGGTAAATTTGACATCATAAAAATACTTTTACTCTTCAAAAACAAAAATAGCATGAAAAATAGAAATATAACTAGCAAACTGGAGGAAAATATTTGAAATATCTACTGTAGATAAAGGGCTCAAAGAAATTTTCAAAAAGATTAAGGGAAAATATCAAAAAATGATATAGAAATTGGTAAATTTAATGAGTAGACACTTTTCAAAACATATATAATAATGATCCTTAAATATGTGAAAAAGTGTTCAACCTCACTAATAATATAATGAATGAAAATTAATATTATAGTCAATATATTTACTTAGCAAACTGACAAAATAAAAATTGCTTTATTGGCTGGTTGTGGAGAAACATTCACTCACATTCATTGCTGATGGAAATGCAATTTGGCACAGTCTTTATGAAGCATAATTTGGAAATATCTAATAAAATACATTTGGACCTTTGACTCAGGATCTCATTTCTACTCTGGGTATATACCTCCAGTGGCCAAAAAGACCTGTGGCCAATATCATTAAAGAATGCATAGATTAAGTTGCAAAACATTAGGACATTTTTAATTGCTCATAAGTAGGAGATTTGTCTTAATAAACCATAGTATCTTTACCTAGTGGAACATTAAGCATTAGCATAAAGTTATTAGGAAGGTGTTTGTGAAATAATATGAGAGATTTCCATGATCTAATGTCCAGTAGATAAATCAATCTGCAAAAGAATATATATGTTATGTGTCTTTTTGTGAAATGAAGAAGGAAAAAATAGAAAAAAACATATATTTGATAATTTGAACACAAAGACATGTAGGAAATGTAAACGAGAAACTAGTGAGATTGTTAACATATGAAGAACTTGTGAGAACAGAGTGAAAGAAGTATGAGTCTTATCAGATATATGATTTACAAATTTTTTTTTCATATATGGGTTGTCTTATCATTCTCTTGACGGTGTTATTTGAAACACAAATATTTTAAATTTTGATCAAGTCCAATCTAGCTACTTTCATCTGTCCCTTGTGTTTAGGTGTATGAAAAAAAGCGCTTTGTCTAACCCAAGATCTAATCTTATGTGAACATTTAGTCCTATGTTTTCTTCTGAAAGTTATATAGTTTTAGGTCTTACATTTAGGCCTGAGATCCATTTTGAATTAATTTTTGAGTGGCTGTAGAGAAGGGGTCTAAACTGAGTCTTTTGTATGGAAAGATCAGCAGTTTTAACATCCGTGGTTAAAAAAAAATTCTTTACCTATTGAATTGTCTTCACACAGACTCAACTTTTTAATTTGTTTTTATTGTGGTAAAAATCTACATAACATAAAATTTCTTATTTAATCATTTGTATTGAGATATAATTGGTGTATAATATTATATAAACTTGTGTTTAGGACTTTTAACAAGGATTTTTTGATAAATTAGTTTCTGTGAACCTTAAGAAACACATCTAGTGATGTGCTACAGGACCTCAAGTTCCTGGTCCTGCCTCACTCAACACTTAGTTGTGATGTGTAAGGGAACATTAATAGTATACTTATCAAATTTGAGATACAATAGCAAGAACATTAAATGGCAGAACTTGATCTCAACATTTTTGAGAGCCCAGAATAATTAATCAATACTAATAAGATGCATTTTAATAAGAAAGCATATAAAGTCCTACAAGAAACAATAGATATCATGGCTTTGCATCTTAGTGTCTTATAAATGATAAGCATTCTCAATATGTAGTTAGCAACTTACTCTTCAGCTGTATTTGTTCAAATAAAATGCATAGAATGAGAAAGTTGATTGTTTCACTGCCCTTTACATTGCAATTGAAATAAATCTATTATTTATTTGGTTTTAACTAAAAGCATTTTTTTAAATTTTACATGTTTATATTTATGTATCCTTAGAGATATTTCTTACTTCTTTCTGGGTAAGAGAGAGATATTTCTTATTAGGGTGTTACATAGTTCCAGATAATATGTAAATCAAACTTTTATTATTAATTTTCTCTTGATAACATCTTATAATTGCAACAGAAAGATATTTCATTAGTCTCATCATTTAATTATCAGTAAGCATCACTTGGTGATACTTAATTAAATCCAAATAAGTGAAATAATTATTCTAAGAATACTTTCTGCAGAATTTTTAATCAACAATGATTTTACTTCTCTCCAAAACTATTTAAAATCTCTCTTTTAAATAAATGTTAGTCTAATAGCATCTAACGGCATACAGTTATTTCACAAGTTCAATCTTTAACCTTAATATATAATACATATGTACTCCACAATTAACATGATAGTACATTAATATCAGACTATAAATGGACTATTGAATGCAAGACAAGTCAAGACAAATCATATAAGACAATGAGCTTGTGTTAATGATGCCCAAAACTACAAAGATAGACGTTCATTTGTCATCGGTCTTAAGATGTGATATATTTAGTTCATTTCCACTAATTTTGCCTATTGAAAAACCTGTATTTTAGAAATTCATATTTCAGTGTATTGATAGCATTGTCTGATTTTATTTCTTTAAATCTACTTCAAAATTGTGAAATTACATATCAAGATAGAATTTGGAATATAAGGAAAACATTCACAGTTAAGCCAAAGTACAAATTCTGAGGAAAAAAGTAGGCATATGTAAGATACAAATGAATTGTAGGTACTATTAAAAGGCAGCAAATAGGTATTTAAAGCTTTGCTATTTTACATTTTATCTACATGTATAATTTGAAATGTGCTGCTTAGTTAAAACTAAATAAACAATATGTTCATGTCAATTGCAACATGACTAAGAACATTTTGGGAAAATTGTATTAAAGCACATATATTCTCACTATATTTATTATCTACAGGATGTATTGCAACTGTTGGTTTATGGGTCCTCATATTCAATGATTTGAATGACACCATTCCATCTGGGCACATTTTATTCTGATTTATTTATATTCCTTCTCAAATGTGATAACCAAACCCCCAACCCACTGTACATGTGTCTGGAGGTAGACTGTAAAGATATTTAATATGATTCTCTTCTAATATATATCTATGTATATGTACTCTTATATATATTTATATGTTTGTATGTCTGTATATGTATACTCAGACAGATTAGGCAGAGATAGATAGATAGATACGTATAATCATTCTCATACTGTGAATCTATGAAGAACAAAGGAGCAGAGGAGATAAAATATAACTTTATGTACTTCAGAAATATTGTTCAAATATTGGCGCTGAGGAAACTCTTGTATAAGGTGCATTATTTTTGTTTTCTATTCCATCATTTGCTTCAAAGGTAATTTTCAAAATATACAGAAAATAATTTTGTGCTCTAAGGGATTCCAAGAAATCTTTTTCAAGACTTAAATTGCTTCTATAGATATATATGCTCTGTCAGCCACTCATCAATTACATTCAGTTCATTTCCATTATAGCTCAAAAGAGTCTATGAGTCCTTTCTGATTTATGCTACAGGATGAATCAAAAAACTAACAACTGTATTGTGTGGAGAATTGAATTGTGAGTTGTTTCTTCTTTAAACAAGTTCTGAGTACCATGCAGATTTGTCTTCACTTTTCTTCACCAAAGTTGTGGAGTACATATGAAATTACCATCACAAAAAGAGAAGGTTTTATAAATATACATATAGTTACATTATATATTATATGATAAAATGTATGTTTATATATAATGATATTTATACATATAATGATATATATACAATGGTATATGATATAATGATATATATATATAAAATGATATAATATATTTACGTATATATGTAAAACATGAGATATATATAACAAATTAATTGAATGGTCCATATATTGTTAGGTATTAGCATCAAAAAACCTAGGACCAGAGATTAAGATAACCTAGTAGGAGGATGCAAAACATATCAAAACTATAACTATATATAGAGCAACTCTCACTGAGATTGTCCTGGGGACTAGCAGAATAACTAACTATTTTACAGCCAAGAATAGAAAAAAAAATCCACATGGAGGCTGGTAGGAAGGGAGGAAAGGAATCTAATTAGGACCCTCACCTCTAGTAGGGGCACAGAAGAAGAAGCAGATATTATAGGCTTGGGGATTCTCCCTGGGGACTGAGAGTTTGAGCCATATATTAGACACCCTAGACCTGTGTCTGACACCGGCAAGAGGAGCTGCCTTAGCTGGCTTGAAAAGCAGTGAGGCTTACTGGAAAGCTGTGACAAACTGAGACTCCAGTTGAGACTCTTGAAAAATGCATGCGCAGATTTGTTTACTTACAGTCACATCACTTTGAAAACTTCCTGGGGCTCTGTCCAGCTTGTCAGTACCACACCAATGTGCCACCCAAGACACACCAGCTTCCTATTCCATCTCCTCTTGCTTGGGCACTGCTCCCTGCTACAGAGGAGGTGGTGCTGCCAGTGAGATTGCACATACCTGGAGGGAATGGAGTCAACAGGGACCCCTGCCCTGCATCTGACTAGGGCTGGGGTAGCCATTGCCAGCTGGTTCATCCCTGTAGACACTCTGGAGGGAGTTAATCTGGTTCCATAGTGAAGACTACCGTTGCAGGCATATGCCCCTGTGCACACTTTGGAGGGAACGGGGCTAGTTCAATGGTGTTTCATCAACCTCTCTGGACCTGACCTAGCCTGTAACCAAGGCATGAACACCAGGGAAAAAGTGAAAGGAACACAGAGGTGCAGCCCCAAGCCCACAGGCACTGGTAACATCACAAATCAAGGCACAGAATACCATCACACCTAGGAGAAACCCAGCTCCTTCAGGGCTTTTGCACCAACCTTTGGGCCCCTCCCCCACCCCCAAATGGCAGTGACCTCCATCCCACCATCTATCAAGATGGCAGCTGTCCGCAGACCCCAGAGGAAGACGTGACTTGCGTGCACTTCAGATTCAGGCTCTCCCACCAAATCCACTGGGCATATGCAGACTGCACAGGGACACTTTCACACAAGGACATGCCTTCAAGACTAGGATAGGTAACTATTTCACCCAATTTCATTAAGACAGAGAAAGGTAAACAAAATACAAAGACAGAAGAATATGATTTAAAGGAAAGAACAAGAAAAAAAAAATATTGAAGAACACCCTAATGAAACAAAGATAAATAATTAAGCTGATAAAGAGTCCAAAGCAAATAGTGATAAGAATGCTAAATGAACTGGGGAAAAGATAGATGAACACAGTGAAAATTTGGAAAAGAACTATAAAATATAAAAAAAGCCAGTCAGAGCTGAAGAATCTAATAACTAAAATTCAAAAATACACGAGAAGGCATTAACAGCATATTAAGTGATACAGAAGAACACATAAGGAATTAGAAAGACTGTATAATGGAAATCACCAAATCAGAACAGCAAAAATAAAAATAAATTTTAAAAAATGAGAATAGTTTAAGCAACCTCTGGGACAACATCAAGCCTACTAATATTCACATTACAGGGGTCCCAGAAGGGATGAAATTATGGCTGTAAACTTCTGAATCTGAAGAAAGAAACAGATATCCAGGTATAGGAAGCAGAGAATCCCAAACAAGATGAACCCAAAGAGAGTCACACCACGACATATCATAATTAATATAGAAAATATTAAAGATAAAGAGAGAATTTTAAAAGCAGTGAGAAAAACAAGAGTCACATACAAAGCTATCACACCTAAAGCTATCGGCTGATCTTTCAGCAGAAACTTTGAAGGCCAGAAAGGAGTGGCATAGCACATTTAAAATGCATAAAAGGAAAAAACAAAAACAAAGCCAAAAACTACAGCCTAGGATACTCTACTCAGACAGGTTATCATTCAGAATTGAAGGAGATATAAGAAGCTTCTCAGACAAGCAAAAGCCAGAAGAATTCATCAACACTAAACTGACCTTACAAAAAGCGTTAAGGGTCTTCTTTAAGTGAAAAAAGAATACTACAACAGAAAATAAGAAATTATAAGAAGGGAAAAATCCTGCTGGTAGAGGCAGTGGTTCAACCACTTAAATAAGTTAGTACAAAGGTTAAAAAATAAAATTGTAAAATTAACTACAACTACAATAAACAGATAAGAGATAGACATAAAGATGTGAAATATAACATCAAAAACACAAAACATGGTGGGTATGGCAGAGAATGTAGAGCTTTTAGAAGGTGTTTAGACTTAAATGATTATACAGCTTAAAACAAGGAGATATAATTTACAGGTCAACATACATGAAATATGTGATAATTACAATAAAAACCCCACAATATACATACAAAAACTAGAAACAAAGAAATACACAGGAATCAAAAAGACCAAAAAAAAAAAAAAAACTACAAAAACAATCAGAAAACAAGTGACAAAATGATGACAAGTACATACTTACCAATAATCACCTTAACTGTCAATGGATTAAATGTCCCAGTCAAAAGAAATAAAATGCTGAGTGTATTAAAAAAAAATACCATCCATGTACCGACTACACTTACTTATCATCTACTTACATACTTAAAACACTTGGCTGGGAAAACATATTTTTAAGCTAGAATAATCCAATAAGCTTCTGTATGAATCTAGAAATTATTCTCAGGACCTCAGATTTTATATAGAAAATTATTAGACAAGGAGCTAGAAAAGAAAGTAATTTCCATTGGGATTTTTTTCTGGAATGTGTGCATTAGACGCCTTTATTTATATTTATTTCTTTTGAGAGTTTAAGACAACAAAAGTGTTAGTGAATTAAAGGAGTGATTGAATGGATAGAAGTAACACAAAACAGCAGTTATGCATGTCATAGGTGTGGTGAAAAGTAGGAAGAAATTATGTACTGTACACATTTCACAATTTATAAAGAGAGGGTCATTCATATTTTGTTTTATTTCTTTAGTGCCTTCTATGTGATAGATACTTTACACAAATAGTAAACACACATTCAAATATATAAATAAAGATATGATGACTTCCAGGACCTTCATAATTTTGCCAGGTTAGACATACAGCTATCAAACTTAGGTCCATTGGCAGTAAATTTCAAAATCCCACATAAAATCCCATGCTACCTCACAGGCTCTTGTCACATATAATAATTCTTTAATTGTCAAAAAAGTTATGCAGAGTTAAGCTTTATGATTTACTTCAATTTTATTCAGAAAATAGAAATACAGAATTGATATGAAACATCGTGAACTGTAAACTTCAGATTCAACAGTTTTCCTACCACTGCACAGCATTGCTTCTGTTACCCCAAAATGGGAAGGAAAAAGACTCTAGTTCTAGTCACCCAAAAGATAAGAATTCAAGTGGGAGATAGAAGCATGGTGTAGCAAAATATTTTAAAGGTTTTATTTAGCAATGGGAAAGTTCATCCCCAAGACCAGGAGGTGGGCTGATCCAAGGGCAGATAGCTCACTCAGAGGTAGTCTCTAGATTGATTGACAGCTCTTGCCCCTGGAATGCTCATCCTGTTTTGTGTATGTCCTTAACCAATAATGCATATAGAAAAACCCATGGTGGGGAAGGCCTAAACTGCAATGCTAATTATATTACAATGAGCATTGGGTCATGTCCGGTTAGGTCCTTGTTGCTACAGGGCAGTTGCAGCTGTTGAGTTCTAACGCGTTTCTTGCTGGCACTCATTTAGAGAAAGTAAAGCTCTTTTATGCTGAAGGTGGGCATACCGCCATCTTATAGACCATCCTTCTTCTCCTTCAACTGTCTGCCTGGTGCCCCCATTTATCCAACTACCTAACACTCCCATTATAGCATACAACCGCCTCCATTCTGATCTAGGAGACCCTTGTGGGTAGTTACATATCAATCTCCTGTAGATTTTTAAACAATTAAAAAATTGTAATGAGATCAATTGACAAATGTTTCCTTTCTCCTCAAGATTTTACACTTATGATGTCAGGATTTGTCTATGGATGTCCAATATCTAGCAAATGACTTGACAGTTACTGCATAAATATTGGGTAAAAGAAATTATATAATTCAGCAATTGGCAGGTTGAGCTAAATGTAGAACGAATCTGATCTCCTTCAGTTGAACTGCTGTGATGTGAATTGCAATTAATAATAATTTTCAAATTAATGAATGTATGAGTCACTTTCATTTAGTTAAAAATTTTATGTAATAACCACAATAGCAAAAAGTTGATGGTTATCTGAATAATGAATTGAACAGTGATTCTGTCATAGTTCAAATGGAGTCAAATTGAAACACTTAATTGTGATTGACCTGTATGTGTAAGAAACCAAGACTATATGACACTGTGAGCCTTGATAAAATATAAGCCCTTAGAGGAATTTTAACAAAAGGAGATATCTCTGCACAGATAATTCTAGTATTTGTAGTCTATAAAGCATAATGCACTGAAATTTCTTATTCTAAAAGTGTCCTACCTATTTATTATAGGTGGTCAATAAATTAATTCATTTTTGCTTAGATAAGTGAATCAATTGAGAATGTCTCAATTCTTGACATATGATTTTAAACATCTGAGCCTTTATAAAGTACTGATTCTATAGGTATTGAATATTTCCCATTAATTAATGGAAAACAAAATTGAATAGGGATTCTGAGAATTTCATGTCAATCACAGCAATACTTCTTACGAAGTTCACCACCATAATCTTGGTTTGAAAGGTGCAGGTGTGGTGTTGATATGGAAGTATGTGACTAATCTAATAAAGCAGTTTTGTTCAGGAATCTGTTCTGGAGTGAATACTTACCTTATTCTATCTTCTATTAGAATTAAAGGTCTAATTAGATTTGGCTGCCTAGCTGTGGGTGTAATATCATGAGTAAGAAACATAATGCTATCAAAGGGATGGCACAGCATTTTGCTGGGAATCAGCTTTGACTTAATCACATGGTATATTCTGACAAATTACATTTTCTTTTGAGAAGTTAACCTTCCTCATGCAACTTCCTGACCCGAAATCTGATAGCTGTAATACTTTCCTGAAGGGATGGTTTTAAAAAAGAAAACGTGTTACGTGCCAATATGTTTACTTGCAAGCATTTAATGACCATTTACTATATACCCAGCACAAACCAGGTGCTTAAAACGTTTCATTTATTATTTTATTTCCTTCAACTTATACTAAAAATTCAAGCATCTAATCATTATGCATAGTAATCACTAATTATTAGTATCTAATTATTTTGTTTATATAGGGTATATATAGCCAAACAACAAATATTTTGCAAATAATTAAAGTGTGTTCTATATTTCCTTTATGTTAAAGTAAATCACCTACAGATGATTTCTTCTCAAATTGTTCAAGAAAATCAGAACATATCAAATATGTAAATATTGAGCATTTTCAATATAATGGCAGATCTGGCCAAAAATTAAGGGGTTATAAATGTATTCGTCAGTAAATGAAACTTCAAATTAAGTTAACTTTCTGGTACATCACTAATTAAAGAAGTTAAGCTGATCAACCACAAATATGCATTATTTCTGCATTTAGCCACAGGTAAGTTGCTGTATACTTGAAATTTTTACCCAAGATACTATGCTAAGCTAAACAGAATTTTAAGGCACATAAGAAAAAGCAATACGTTAGGAAAATAAAACTGTATTTGTCTATTTTTATAACTCTCTGCATATTTATAAAACATATTAATAAATAGATATATTGATCTAAAAATATAAATAAATCACTTATAGGTGGCTATTTACATGAGAATTAAACCAATCCTCATCAATTATATTCATTTAACAGAAAAACATAGATCCAACTTGTAACATTAATCACATCTTTCTTTACATCTTTGTTCTATGGGAAACAATAGGCATGCATTAAGGAAATACTTTCACTATCTTTGTGCAATTATTATGTTAAATACATTAATAATCATTAAGTCATCTCCAATCAGCTAGATACAGATTATAAATAAGACTTGAATGAAATAAAAAGTCTTATTAAGACAACTTGCCTAATAATGTTGTTTTGCACTCAAAATAAAGTATATAAATTTATAAAAAGTTTCAAAGAGAATAAAAATACATTCTATTAAGTAACTAATGTAAAAATTTTTTGTCCCTAAGACTGAAAAATTTTAAAAATAGAATATTTTAGCCCCTTTAATTTAATTCAATGGAATTGTTTACAAGTGTGTTTTCATTCAAATTTTGAGAAGGAAAATTTTCTCTTAAGACAGAAAATCTGTATTTTAAGATAACGAAAGTATAGAGCATACTTTGTTCAATTATTTGCAAAATTGTTTGGATATGTATACTCTATATAAACACAATAATTACTGTATCTGACTTGATGGAAAAGAAACATGAATACACAAAACATTAATTAATATTTCCAAAATGGTAAACCTATTACAACTAAGAAAAAATAGGTGTAACCTGACAATCAGAACTCTGTGAGGACGAGAAATGTTCACAGTGCTTTATCAGTGAATGATTTTTAAACAAAATTTTATTAATGGTGTTGGTTTTGCAAATCCAAATGGAAAGAAATACAATTAGACAGTATAACTGTATTGTTGTTGGTTTCCTTGTGAAAATGTAAAACCTTCTTTCAAGAACCAGATAGAGTATGCTTTATCTAAAACATTTTACAAACCATCCAGGAAGAATCATTTTATTTTTCGTTTGTGTTTCTTCAGCACTTAGTACAAAACTCATCACATCCTCCCCAATTTATTATTTGTTGTGTTTTCCCCTATTAGACTAAGTAATTTGAGCTCTAGGTTTGTGACTTAATTATCTTTGAATCTCCAGCACAAGAGACATAAGTACATTATTTTTACTTGAATGATATTTTTGAATGAATGAAAGAACAATGCATGCATGGAATTTTCACTCCAAAACCAGTAGTGTAGGGTGTTCATGAAAGACACTACAACGATTAAGAATTCTGCTTCTAAAAATGCGGTTTAGAAAGCAAGACTGTATTCAAAAAAAATTGACATTATCATGACAAAACTATGACTGATACATGTTCAATTATACCAAGATTTTATGCCAGAAAATTCTGAGATAACATTGCAATGTATGCATCAAAATTAAATGTTAACTAATAAGAATATGTTTTATATTCTTTCAGATGTTTTAAGATGAAATATATATTAAGAAAAATATGCAGAATATGCAAATGAGGAGATATGGTGGTTTACTCACATTTTTTCATTGTGATTGAAACAAGAACTGCCGAAATTTTTTTGTTTCATTGATCAGGTATTTGTTTTACTCATAGAAAAAACTGGACACTATAATTAGATTTTAGGCCACATTTAAACTTTTTAATATGTGATTGAGTAGAAATTGAAAACACTGGCAGCATCAGGTAAATGTGATTTTTTTTTCTTTTTTTTTAAGTCATACTAAATTCATTTATTTGATCTCCGTTTCTCTAGTCAGTAAACCATCGTTAAATCTAGTTTATTTCCTCAGTCTAATCTCAATTTCTGGGAGGAGGCAGAAACCACAATACTCTGTCCACAGTGATGTAGGAGAATGAAAGACACATAGAATTTAATGGCCAGGAGGCTGAATTTGCATATTTCTTACCCCATACCCATATGTTGCTCCTTTTCTCCCCTCAGTCCTGCTTTTTAGAGCCACCTTCTTTTTCCTTTGCCATTTACATATACCTTCTCCTCCAATCCCTTTAGATTCCAAAATATAGTTTATCTTTTTTCTTTTCAGCTTGATTATTTGAAATTGACTACTTTATCCACACATTTTATTGTTCAAGCTTGAGATAAGGATTATCTTTAAGCAAAAATTTTGGACCAAATTATTTTCTAAGTGGGAATCAGTATTGAGACTCTTTGGTATTTGCTGGAATTTCATATTATCCAGAAAGGAAATCACCCTGGCAGTTTATACTTAAAGGAATGCATATTATTTTAAAATAACATGATGGCAGTAATATCCAGTTATGTTTGATTCTGCTTTCACTGATGAGTGTCTCATAGTCCCTTAAGACTTGGGTGACTGACCTGACTATAATAGAGAAGAACAAATCTGACTCCATATTAGATCTGTTCCTTTGGCTCTAATCCTGTGCTCTGTTTCCTCTGCTTAGGCATACTCGTTCTGCACCTTTTGTAAAAGAATGTTGATTGTAGCCTGAAATATACAGGATAGCCTATTTTTAAGGCTTTGACCTTTACGATGTAACACTTTTCCATTCATATAAAGATGAAAAGTTGCAGAACAGAGAATAACATTTGTCTTTTTGAAGGGGTTACAGGAACATCATGACCTGACCTATGTGGACAGCTGCAAGAACAAAGGATTCCAACATTAAGAAGTTTGCAACAACCAAACACACCACTCCCCTTCTTAGTATAAAAGTAGCCTGAATTCTGACCTAAAGAAGATGGTTCTCTAGGACATTAGTCCTCATCTTCTTGGTCTGCTAGCTATCCTAATAAAGTTATTCCTTAACCCAACACCTTGTATCATGATGTATTGGCCTGTCATGCAGCGAGCAGAATGAGTTTGGACTTGGTACCATGACCACATTCTATTAGGATAATAGACCTCTTCCAGGTCCACTGAGCTTTATATATACCTACCAAAATCAGGAGCCACTTTTGCTTTTCATACTAAATATCTCTTTGGAGTTTCATGCATAGATATAGAGCCTGATGTTCTAATCTTTATGCACTGCTGGAGGTGTAGTTTCAATCATGAATAGGTATAGTTCGTATTGGTCAGGAACAGAATGAGCATATATATTAGTTTTTTTCTTCCACCCATATTCCTGAAGTGCTGCTGGAACCTGATGTAAACCCCAACTTTTGCATTGTGCATAACAATAGTGTTGATAGCTCAGAAGCCCAAAAGTCTTGGTGTTAAAACTCAAGGAACAAATTCCCCTTATTGAGGTGTACCACTTGGCAAGGATGTCCAAGGCAGTTGTACCAGAAGTGAGTCAGGACAGTTTGGACTATGTATGATGACTGACTGACTGTGGGGGAACATGAAGACATTGCCAAGGCATAAAAATTGTCCATTAAATATAGTAGTCTTGGCTTTAAGGGGATTAAAAATATAAGCTGCCAGACATTGCCTTTTTTCTTATTTGCTTCCACTCAGCTCCATATCTCCCATTGGTTTTTAGAAGCTAGAAGCTGAGCTTCATAAATCTACAATCCATGTGACAATGCCATTCATGGAAAGTTGTTGAAATAAATACAGTATAATGAATAAGGTCACATTTTCGGACACAGTAGGACCAGAGTGTGAATCTGTTTCTGTCACTTACTACCTTGGTTATTTTAGGTTTTCACTGTGCTTCTCTAGGCCTCAGTATCTTCATTTACTGCCTACCCATTAAAAAATCTAATATGATGTTAGATACGTGATGCAATTTAATAAATAACTGTTAGTATATATAATTTATTCAGTCTAACATTTTAATAATTAAAACACTTTTAGTTTAAGTGCCATTAAAAAGAAAAGCACCTCTAATTCAAATTATAATGCTTATCTTGATGTTACAGGTATACTGGAATCAATAAAATATAGCTTACTTAAACATCACAATTTATTTTTTGTACTTAGTCCTTTATGAATAATTTAATAGAATGTGATAGAAATGTTGCAATGCGGTTTTACAAAAATTGTATTTGTTGTATTTAACATGAATATAACATATTATAACAGTAAATTTTTAAGTAAGCCTTATTATTTATTTTACCAAGATGAGGCAATCAGCTAAATCAAAACTATTTTTCTTAGCTTATTTCTGTATGAAATATTATAATTAGACACTTTCTGAGGTTTATACATTTCCTTTAAAAAATAATAATAGATATGCTTTAATTAGAACTGCTTCTAAGTTATTAATGAACATTTAAAGGTAGATATCAATATGCCATTTATTAATTTGGGAGTTTTCTTATTTTTTGCAGAGAAAGAGCAAAAAAAGCTTGCCTATGTGCTTAATACTTAAAATGTATGCACAAAAAATCAATTGTTTTTAAAGAAATTATGTCAAAACCTATAGACAATTTATGACAAGAATATATATATATATATATTACTGTTTACAAATTAGTTAAAATAAGGTAGTTTGGTATTAGAAGGAAAATTAAATATTTTATTAATAAATCACACTAAAATATTTGTTTTAGATATAGGTGAAAACAGACCATTAAAAATTCCAATATATTTATGAAGTCTAGCTCTCCATAACTTGTTCAAACAAAATTCTACTTACTTTCGCTCTTGTCTTTACAAATCAAATTGAATGTCTAAAAGGTATCTCAAAATAACACAGTCCAGCCCTGATTTGTCTTATTCAAACCTGTTCTCACCACAATCCCCCATAGTTAATGTCATCAAGATCGAGGATCTTTTTTCTCTCCAAATTTATTTTCAATCATTCAGGAAATTCTTCCAATTAAATCTCAGATCTGTCACCATCAGCTTCTCCACCACTATCACCCTAGTTCGAGACACCATTTGATTTTCACTCAGTATATTGTAAGGGCCTCTGTCTGTCTCTCCTGCTTATATTCTTATAATCTTACTCTTTATTCTCAACCTAGCACCTCAGTTATACTGTTAAATATTTAATCACATCATGTTGGTCTATTTTCAACATCCACTTCCTTCATGGCACCACATTTTGCTCTAAGTAAATGTCATGCATAGTCCTATACAATTCAGTTCCTTGTTAATCCTTCTGACTTTAGCTCCTACTCTTCTGCCCTTGTTTATTCTACTCAGCCACCTTGCTGTCCCTTGAACACTCCAGACATATTCACTCATCAAGGCCTTTGCACTATTTGTTTTTCCTGAAGTATTCTGATATTATCAACCTGGCTCACTTCCTCAAAATCATCAAATATTTATTCAATTACTACCCTCTCAATGAGACCCCATCTGACCACCTTACTTATCATTGTAACCACTCTTCCCTGCACACCCTGTTTCATTTCCTTCCTTTATTTTTCCTCATAGTACTTTATTACTTTGTTACTTACTATATGATTTACTTATTTATTTAGTTTAATATTTCTTACTCCAATTGAGAAGAAATGATTTTGGATTTGTTTTTGTTGCTGTTTTCTGATATATACCAGATAAATTTCATTGGTCTGTCTGTGGGTTACCAATGCCTATGTTAACAATGGTTTGAGGCGGCAGACCATTAAGTTGGCTTCCTGATAGATTTCTTGTAATAATGTTATTCTTATTGTAGCTTAACAAAGTTCATTTTGGAAAATTATTTTGATATTCTTTAAGTAGGTATATACTTGATAAAAAATAGTGGTATAAGCCTCAAAGTCTTTATATGCCTACTTGTTCCCAGGATTCAAATATAATGAGTCTTTCTGAATATTTCTAATTTGATAAGTTAAAGTATTTCTAAAATTGTGAGAGAGAAATATATTGTTAATCTGGAGTTTTCTTACAACCTTTTTAAAATTGTGCACATGATGGATGGGATAAGACATGCACTGTTTGTTTCTCTGTTTCACTCTTTTGGAGATAAATAATGGCTTTTGCACAGCATTTCTACCTCATCTAATTCAGTCTGATTTGATATCTCCATTGGGAAGTATAGATTATTCTAAATTGATTGCTTTGGGAAGTCTAAACAGATATTTCATATTCAATGGATTAACATAAATAGTAGGCTATGGTTTTGCATCTTGTTTTAAAGGCCGACTATTATCTGGACCCATGCTGCCCTATTTACAGGCAGAATGCAAAGCAGGATAGTCTGGAGAGCTCTGTAGGAACATAAGTGACTAGCTATATTTATGAAAATTCTTATTTTGTGGATCTGAATATGCATATCAGTTTTAAAAGAAAGCTAAAATTTCTTAGGCAATTGTAAAATCTACATCCTGAATGTGGATCATAGCAATAAGGTAAGAAAATAAACTTGGGAAAATAATTTTATACTGTCTAGCTCATTTCCATTTGATTTCCTCCATCTATTTCATGTTCTCCACCAGAGGAATATCTGAAAAGTTAAAATCTATACACATTTGAATATGTAAAGCTAAATGGCAATCCTAGATCGTGATCATCTAGTTGAAAAAATGAATTGGTACTATTATATGGAAGTCTCTTGGAATACAATTATTAGGCAGTTCACTGGGAGCTGTTCTTATATACATTATTTTATTTAATAAATATTCATATAATATATCATGTGTCAGGCTTTGTATTAGACTTAGATTGATGAACAAGAAAGTCAAGAGCTCCTAATTTCATGGAGTTTACTTTCTAAATAGGGATGAAAATAATAATTCAGTAAACAAATAGCCATGAAATAACAAACTGAAAAATACTTTATAACAGGTTACTATGATGATCAAAAAGTGTGGTTGTGATGTCTGTGTGGGTATGTGTGTGTACATATTGATAGTAGTAGTAGAATGTTGATTTCAGGGATTTGTTCATTTGATTATTTTAAGCAAAGATGTAGCTTAAATAGATTTATAGTATTTTTGCATTTTATCTGCTATTTGGAGAATGGATTTGGGGGGTCAAAGAGCAAAGACAGAGAGTGGGTAAAAAAAGCATTCTCACTAGTGACTAGAAAACACAAATATAAATAGACATATATTCCTGACTTAGAACAATATAGAATTATGACAGAAACAATAGAAATTTACCACAATTGAAACAGTAGGTCCCTCAGAAAAGTACTAGCAAGTGCGAACAGATCCAGAAACTATTATAAACGCCATCCTTTGTAATTCAACTAATCCTTACCACAACATTATAGATGAGATACAATTTTTCTCACTTTACACATGAAAATATTACGACACCGAGAGTTTAACCATTGCAAGGTTATACAACTAGTAAGTGACAAGGTGTAGACAGAAGACTAGAAGTTCAGAAATTTCATCCAGAGACTAAGCTGTTAATAATTATAAAGCATTTATGATTTTGCTGTGATGCTATGATGCTATGGAGGAATCTCATGCAGACCAGTTAATATAAGATATTTTGATCCAAGTTTCTTAATAGTGGACACAGCCAAATTTTGGACTCACCTGCCATTATCTTTCCAGTTCCTGGGTAGAAACATTTGCTGCCTATCATTAATTCTAAATTTTAAATGGAGAGACAAAAGGTCCAGAATAGCCAACACAGTATTGAAGAAGAACAAAGTTAGAGGACTGACACTATACGATTTCACAGTTTAACTATAACACTGAGGAAATCAAAGTAGTGTGGTGAATTAATAGACAAATAGAAAAATGGAACATAATATCAAGCCCAGAAACAGACCCCCTTCGTTGAAGTTGATCTTCAACAAAGGAGGAAAGGCAATACAATGGAGCAAAGATAGACTCTTCAACAAATGATGCTGGAATAACTGGACACTCACATGCAAACAAAACAAAACAAAACAAAAAAAGATCTACACACAGACATTACAGATTTCACAATAATTAACTCAAAATACATCATAGGCCTAAATGTAAAATGTGTGGGTATAAAACACCTAGAAGATAACATAGGAGAAAACCTAGGAAATCCTAGATGAACTTGGCTATGGTGATATCCTTTTAGATATAATATAAAGGGCTTGATTCGTAAAATAAACATTTGATAATTTATACTTCATTAAAATTAAAAACTTCTGCTCTGCAAAAGACAGTGTCAAGAGAATGAAAATACGAGCCATAGACTTGGGAAAAAAGTTAGAAAAAGACATATCTGATAAAGGAATATTATCCAAAATATGCAAAGAGCTCTTAAAACTCAATAAGAAAATGAACAAATTGATTATAATTGGGCAAAATATCTTATACAGATATCTTATCAAAGAAGATACACAGATGACAAATAGCATTTAAAAAGATACTCAATATTATTCATTAAGAAATTTAAATATTATTATATTATCAAATATTATTTATTTATTATATTTATTATAATTAAATATTATTAAACATTATTCATTAGGGAATTGAAAATTAAAATAACAATAAATCACCACTTACCTATTAGAATAGCCAAAATCTGAAACACTGACAATGCTAAATGTTGGCCAAGCTACGGAGCAAAAGGAACTCTTACTCATTGCTGGTGGGAATATAAATTGTCAGAGCCAATTTGTAAGATAGATTGGCAGTTTTTTTAAAAAAAAAAAAACTAAATGTAAGCTTCCTCTATGATCCAGAATTTTCATGTTTAGAATTTACCCAGTTAAATTAAAATGTATGTCTACACAAAAAGTTGAATAAGAATGTTTATAGCAGCTTTATTTGTAATCGCCAAAACTTGAAAGAAACTGAGGTGCCCTTCAGTAGGTGAATGGATAAATAAACCGTAGTACATCTAGGCAATGGAATAGTCTCAGAAATAAACAGAAAGGATCTGCCAAGCCATGAAAAGACACGTAGGAAAATTAAATGAATATTACTAAGTGAAAGAAGCCAATCTGAAAAGGCTGCTTACTGTATGATTCCAAATATATGGCATTATGGAAAAGACAAAACCATGGAGACAGTGAAAAGATCAGTGTTTGCCAGGAGTTAACGGGAGAAAAGATGGGAACACAGAGAATTTTAGGGCAGTCAAACTACTCTGTGTGATATGACAGTGGTGGGAAGGCATCATTATACCTTTGTCCAAACCTTAGAATGTACAACCCCAAAAGTGAACCCTAATATAAATTATGGATGTTGGGTGATAATAATGTGTTAATATAGGCTTACCAACTGTAATAAATGTAACACTATAGTGTGGGTTGTAAAAAGGGGATGTTGCGCGTGCTTCAGGACAAGGGAGTATGTAGAAACTCTATTATTCAGGTTCAGTTTTGCTGTGACCTAAAGACTATTTTTTTAATTAAATTAATTAATTAAAAAAATCCTTCAGTATTCAATTTAACCATCAGTGCTTAAACACATCACAGGGACACACAACTTTTCACTATAAGTGTTTAGACAGTATCTTTTTATTGTCCTTAGAACATGTGAAATATTTATAAAAGGTATTGTGGTTTCATCCTCTTTTCCTATTTGGTTAAACCCATAACGCCTTATTTTTTGTTAATTGAATTGCATAATGTTTGAATATAGCTTCTCTTAGAAAGGAGCTGGAAAAAATTGACAGATAGACATTTGTGCCATCACATCTTTTACAGCACATGACTCACTTCAATCACACTGAACACTATGACTTTTGACAATGTTTTGAAATATTTTGGTATTTTTTACCATCCTTAGTATAATTTCATGGTTCATGATGAGTAAGTCATTTTCATGCCTTTGGCAAAATAAAGTGCAGGTTTTCTTTTTTATTGTTTCTATTTTTGTATTATCTTCCTTTTTAAAAATATGATTTTTACCAAATAAACAAATAAAACATCTGTGGAAGTTTTTTTGTTTTTTTGTGTTTTTTTTTTCCCTAGCAAATGACATTTATTTTTCACTTAGCAAATTTAAGTTGAAGAGATTTATTCTGCTGTTCCTCATATATTTTTTCTTGCAATGCTATATAAAAGTGGAGATTTTTTCCTCATACACTTTTTTCGTGCAATGTTATATAAAAGCAGAGATTTTTTTTTCAGCCTAGCGACACTTAGAACTCCAAATTCAAGTTAACTTTTAACTTCATATGGTCATATCAGTGCAAATAACTGCTGTGACAATCAAATGAACAAAAATGTTGTAGGTGTACCTGGTTGGCTTTTATAGTTATAAAAATGAATATAATTCAACTGTTCAGAAATGCATTTTTTCTAAAACAATGTAATTGCTGTATCTAAGCCCTTAGCTTTACTGATGGCAAAGAGTTTAATTTATTCAAACTGGTTTCTTACTTAAATCCATTAATTTCTAAGAAAATTTGACTTAATAATCTCAACATAGATTTAAATTTTTCACCAATATCTCCCCCAGCCCCATAATGGTGAGATAGGAATAGATATTCCATGTGTCTTGCCATCTTGATTATGCTGTCAAATATTTTTCAGCAATAAACAGTCTTTAAGTTAAGTTTTGCTGATCCAAATAGCACGTAGTCTTCTGTGATTCAGATCTCTCCAAGTTTGTGGCTCCAATGAGATTTGGCCACTAACATTCCCTCAGATAAAATTTACCACATCATTCTGGTAATATTTATCTTTTTGCCTTTGTTCTGCCTCTCAATAGACTTTATAATTTTGATTTCTTCTAACTTTTCAATATCAAAGACCCCAGAAAAACCTGTCTTGCATCACCACCTTGTCTCTTGAGCTCTGTGGGAAGCTTACTTATGAGTAAATCTACTACAGACTCACCCTTCCCATACATAGATACTAGAATGAGATGGAAAGGGGAAGGTTTCTTTAACACTTCTAATGCTCTTTTTGCAAAAACATTTCTTTTTCTCTGCCTCTTAAAGCTCCTTTTCCCTCCCTTAGGGCAGAAAGATACAATAAAAGCATAGTGCAAGACGTTGCTTTACTAACCACAATATTTTCCTATTTTGTCTAAAGTTTTATGACTAGTTGACAAAATCCCCAAAGACTGAGTGTTATGTTATGTGCTATGATAAAACCAGGCAGAAATGGAAAAGGAAATCTCGGATTGAAAATCCCTCCTATAGTTATAATTCACCAGTGACATATTTCATTATCTCCTTATAACTAAAAGGGAGGTTTTAAGGTCATGTTTTGTACATATGGCAAAGGTTTTCCCATTTCAAGAAGACATAGGCTTGGGAACCAAAAAGTAGACATATATCTCCAACAATTGTTCCTGTTGAATCACTTTCAAAAGTTTTGCTTTTCATCCCTAGAACCCTAAGGTCTGTTATTCTGATCGTTATTTCCAGAGCTGGAATGACTTCATAAGAAGAAAATTATTTTCAAATTTTGAACTAATTTTTTTTCCATTGGGGTTTTTAATAACAGTAGGAGAATGTAGGGAAGAAGTGTCATGGTGGCCAGTCAAGTAATTGACTAGATATACAGAAGTAATAAGGTTGACACTATGCAATCAAAACAATGAATACATGGCAGAGAATCTAAGGGGCTAGGGGAAATTAAAGGTTTGATAGTCTATTTACTAGAACTCTCATTTTGTATTAAAGAAAATTCAGGTTTAGAAAATGGTAGAGATTTGGCTTAGGAAAATCTTTGAATTAATTGTAGGATTGAGACCAGAACTCTTGCCCTTGATTTAGCAATTGTCTTAAAAAATGTAATTTCAGAAAAATAAGTAAAATGAGAGAAAGAGAGACATGGAGAGCAAGAGAGAGAGAGAGAAGAGGTATTTTAGCAAAATCCAATGTACCAAGAATCACTTGTGGTAGGATTATTTTGTGTAATTTTCAAGAAAGTCAACATGAGTATTAATAACCTTGCATTAATTAAATAGCCATTTACTTAATAATCCCTTTAAAGTTAAGAGTGCATTTGCAATGTCACTTTGGAGTTATTTGACAGAAAAATTATCCTTGCTTTTCAGTTGAAATTCAGACATAAATATGGACCAAAAACGTATTTAGAGTAAAAAAAAAAAAATGTGACCACAAGCCATGACCCATTTTATGTCAGTCTGAAGGCATTATAAGAATAGTAGCATCTAGTCATCTGAAGAATCTCACTCATATATTCTTCTAAGTTTTTTCCTAATAAAAGCAGAGATTTTTATCTTAATAGAATCCTAAGGTGAATACATCTGGTGGCCAAATCCAGTTATTTTCAACAAAAGGCAAAGTTTAAGAATCATTAAAAGTAGAAAAGAAGCAGAAAATCATATTCTTGTTGGAAAGTTTTTTTCATTTCCAATAAAAATAAATTTTCAAACATTTATTAAATATTAAATGCAGTGGAAAACACTGTATGTCATGCTTTGGAAGATAGAAAAGTAGGTCCTTATAAGAAGATTAAAAATAAAAATCAACTAGTAGAAAAGTCTTTCATCAATCCTTGTATCTTAAGAAGTCACGTAGCACTAATCTCTGAATCAGCATTAGGGTCATCCTTCCTTTCCTTAAAAAAATAACACACATTCATAGCCATAATCCAACAGCTTCATGATCTAATCCTGCAGAATCTGAGAAGTCTAACAGATTTCCTTAATTCTATTCCACCTCCTCTGCCCCTTTTAGTTCAGACTGGCAGTATCTTTGCTGGTATAATCTTATTTCTATTCCTGACTTCTGCTGAGACAAGTCCATGAGTCACACTCATAATTTCTTTATCAAACAGTTGTTCAGCTTCATCCTTAGTATCCTCTTCAAAACAAGATTTCTCATTTTTTGCGATATGGATAGGCTGGTCTGGTAAGTTCTGGTATACGCTTAACAAATCCTCCTTCATTTTCTCTCTCTCTGTCTTTCCACGTTTTACTATAAGCGGTCAAAAGGAACCAAGCTGCTCCTTCAAAACTTTGCTTGTACATCTCCTTAGCTAATGTCCAATTCCACTGCTCACAAATTTTACCTTTCACAAACACTTTCTTTTCTTTCACCATTTTATAACAAGGATTGCTTTTTTTTTTTCCAGTTTCCAATAACATGCTTTCATTTCCATCTGAGACCTTACTAGAACTGCCCTAACACTTGTATCTCTGACAGGTACCTCAAAACTTTTCCACCTTTACCTGTTATCCGGTTCTAATTTACTTCTATGTTTAGTGTTTGTCCCAGGAGCACCCTATTCCCAATATCAAAATTCGTATTTGTCTGCTTAGGCTGCCATAACAAATATAGACAATGTGGCTCAAAGAACAGAAATGTATTTCTCTCACTTTTGGACGGTAGAAAGCCCAGCATTAAGGTGTTGGTCAGTTAGGTTTTTGGTAAGAGCTCTCTTCCTGCGTTGTCACATTGGGAGTTATGAATTTTGTGGGTACACAATTCAGTCAATAGCAGTGTTATGGACCATAAATTTTATAAAGAATTTAAGGGAGTTGGAAGAACCTGAGATTTGGGTCACAAAGGATTTGAAATTTGAATAAAGTCATGAAGAATTAGGAAGAAATTCTGTTCCCAACAAGTTGTCTGGTTTGTAACCCTGATCAACCCATCCTCTGAAAACAAATAAAAACATTCCCCAAATGCTTCTGTTAAAACACTCATTTAATGTTCATATTTAATAGTCTGAAGCCAAACATTAAGTGAAAGCAGGAACCCAGAAGAGTAAGCATAGACAGGAACTTGCATTTACCTCAAATACATTTGAGAAGGTAGGTGACTTTAAGTTTGTTTTACGGCCTTTGAGAGAATCGTGCAGGGTCTGTGCACAGTAGAAGACTCCTGCTTCCCTCTCCCCTCCTGCAGAAAAACTGGTACCCTACAGCGCAGGGCATTAATGTAAGAATCAATTTTAAGTAATTTTACCCACTGCTGAGAAGATTTCAAGAAAGATACCATGCCTGAAAAATGCTGATAAATGGACAGGAAAGTCTTCCCAGGGGTGTGGTAAACACAAGCAAGCTACTAACAAAATTTTCAGCCTTAATAGAAGTCACTTTGTCATTAAAATTTCAAATTATAAATACATTGTACAGTAGTAATGGGAATTATATTGTCCACAAGTACCTGCCATAAGCAATCACACATCTTCTCCAAGGAACCCAATTGCAACACAAGACCTACACATAACTTCCCAACAAGTAGGAGCTCAAAAATATAAATTGAAAAGCAAGAATGAGATGAACAATTAACTAACAAACAGGCTACTGATTACAGTTATGACTACTTCACATGTTAGCAGTCAAGAATATGAAATATTTAATACATTTGATGAAACAAAATATTGGGCTGAATGTGCAAGTAGTAATCAAATAGCTTTAAAATAATTGAGTAGATTTGAAAATGAACAATAATTTTCATAGAAAGAAATTAAATTGGAAACCAATACCTGGGCAAATGGGACTCAACTCAAATGGAAATTTTTAATTTGGGGAAAACTTAATTAATTAATATTATTTTGTTTGGAAGCAAGCCATAGTTTTGTCAAGACTCAAGAGGAGAATATTATACAAGGATATGGGGATAATTGAAGCCCATTTGAGAGTGTATCTGCTGTAGATTTCCATCTTTTCCCACACATGTATCAGACATGTAATGATAAGATAGCTAGAGATAACAGCTATAAAGTTTACCATTCCAAAAGGGATACACTTGGAAACCTAAAGTAGCCACTGGTCTAGAGCAATTCCGAAATTGTTTGATTAACATTGGAGATTCCTTGCTTAGGTTTGAAGGTCTAGGAATAATTCTCAGTGACTTTTAGCTCTGCTTTCTGGACTATGGTCTCTGTCCTCTGAGTCATCCTTTCTATTTCATGAAATGTATCACATGTTTGAAGCTGAGCAGTTTTATCAGCCTGCTGTTTGACAACAAATTTGGGGGCCTGAAAAACCTCTTTTTATTTTGTACTCTGTTTCTTTCAACCAAATTGGAAGAGTTTTTACTGAAAGAATTTTCTCAATTTTGAGGTCTCCCTTGAATTTGAAGAGGTTAAGAATCAAGTCATGTTAACTTCTTGTTTAACATTTAATTGTTCAAATTCTTTCTTCTGTTATATTTTACTATAAGCAACAGGAAGAAACCAAACAGCAGCTTTAACACAATGCCTGAAAGTCTCTGTAGCTACCCAACCAAATTGATTATTTACATGTTCTGCTTTCTACCTAACTATAAGCAAGACTTTTGTTGTTTTCTTCTAAGACATTGGAAACACCAGTTTTCAATAACAGTTCGTCACTTTATTTGCATCCTCACTGACAGTTTCCTCAAAGTACAGACTTATACTAATAAAAGTCATTTTAAAGCAAATTAGGCTTTATATGTCATATCATCAAAATTCTTTCAGCCTCAGTACATTGCCCAGTTCCAAAGCTACTTCCACATAATTACATATTTGTTACCACGGATCACTTCTTTCAAGTTTTAAAAATATGTATCACATATATTATTGCATAAGAATAGTATCACAAACTTAGCAGCGAAACAAACAAAAATCACATTTGTGATTTCACACAGTTTCTGTGGACCAGAAGTGTGGCTATGGCTTAGCTCAGTCCTCTGCAAATTTACAATGATGGTGTCACTCAGGTATGAGTACTCATCTGAAAGTACAAGAGAGGAAGGAGCCACTTCCCAGCTCATATGGATTGTTGGCAGCATTCAGCTCCGTTCAGGCTTCCAGACTGAGACCTTTGGCATCTGACTACCTGTTAGCCAAAGACTGCCTTAAGTTTCTTGTCAAAAAGCAGAGTAGAGCTTGGCACCTTGCTTCTTCTACACCAGCAAGGGAGACAGTCAGACTCCCACAAAACTGACATTCCAGTCTTAGTAACACCATTGTGGTTGTGACAACATTGACAAATTCTATTTCATGGCTCTTGTCCATATTGGAATTCTAAGTTATGTAAGGGTCATACAAGGAGTACCAGGAGGTGAGAATAACTGTAGTCCATCTTCAAGTCTTTCCTTCACAGCTTCTTAGAAGTAATGTGACTTAGAAGACTATGGACATATGTTTTCAAAATGATGAAATACTGCCAGTAGAATCCATGAAAAGGGCAAAAAAATTATCTTCAAACAGAAAAAAAAAAGGCTATGTTTACTACACTGACTCTCATTAATAGAAATTGTAAATATGAGTAGAGAAAATTCCTCTAGTGAAAAGACTGGGTTGTAAGAAGTATTAACAAGCAAATAAAATGACAAATATAAATTAAACAAAAATGATTATTGAATGTGAAAAATTAATACTTGCTTTTCAGTTTCAAAAGTTTTCAAACTAAAACGCCAAATAAATAAATACGTAAGAGGAAGGTAAGGAGAATCAAACTGTTAAAACTCTTCGTATTTCTGATGTACAGCATAATGTCACAGCATTGTAAACTGACTATATTTTAATTTTAAAAAATCACGTGGGAAAACTCTGTACTAGTTGGAATGAGAGTACAGACACTGATTAAGTTCATATATTGAAATTAGTGACAGGCATTTTTAAATTTAAAAAAAATATTTAAAAATAGAATCATACCGTTCAACTTTCAGATGCAAAAAAGTCAATATAAAAAAGAGCAAGAAAGAAAGGAAAATAAATACAAAAAGCATGGGGCTGGGGAGGTAGAACACATAAGATGGTAGAGAGAAATACAGACAAATAAATATAAATACATTTCTGAGTCATACATAAGTTAAAGAAGATAGTATAATACAAATGACAAAACATTACAAATTGAATGATAGTGAAAATATATAGCTTGTAGATCAACCATTGACTTCATTCTGCTAATAAAAGAAAAAAATACATGGTCATCTTAGTAGATTCAGAGAGCGCATTTGAAAAATGTCAATACTCATATGTGACTAAAAACCAATCTCAGCAAACTAGGAATTGAAAAGATTTTTCTTATTTTGATAATATATCAGTGAAAGTCTATGGTAAACCTAACCTGTAATAAAATATTGCAGTACTTTTTCTGATTTGAAAATTAAGGATGCAAAATATCATCACTACTACTCAACACTATCCTTGAGGTTCTTGCTAATATAGTAAGTTAATAAAGACCGATAAAAGACATAAGAACCATACAAATAAATGAAATTGTCATTCAAAAATAATTTGATTACATTTTGTTAAGATTAAGTACAGAACCCTAAATAAATGGAGAACTACACAATATCCTGGCTGTAGGATCTAATATCATAAATATATCAGTTCTCCCAATATTTACAAATAGGTTCTATACAAATTCAAAGAAAATGCCAGAGGTTAATGTGAAAACTTAAAAGCTGATTCCAATGCATATGGAAAAACAATGGCTTATAGTAACCAAGACATTTAAAAAGACCATGAACAGGATGCAGTAAGCAATATAGCTTTCCAGATATCAGATATTATCATAAAGCTACATTAATCAAAACAATAGTTTATGGGTATAGAAATAAATTATTTGACAAACACAACAAAAACAGACCATATTAATTAAATTCCTGACATGACAAAGAAGCAGGTCAGGGTGAAAAATATTTGTGAAAAGTTTAACTATATTGAAATTATATATATTTGGTTGTACAAATTAGGAAAAGATATAATCTTTTACATAATCCGGTGAAGAAAAAAGGCAAATCTGCTAATATGAAAATGGGCAAATATTTTGCACAAGGATATACTAAAAGAAGAAACCTATGGCCTATAAGCCTGAAACACATAGGCTCTCAAGTAACTGCAAGGTCAACCCCATTAGATACACACCAGCTTGGCAAACATTTTAGAAGACTAATAATTTTAAATGTTGTTGGCAATGTGGAGAAAAAATAAATATTATCCACTGCAGAAGGTGGTGAATTTTCATAAATCCACTTTGGAAACCATTCTAGCATTGTCTAGTAATTCTGAAAATTAAATACTTTACAACTCAGTAATTTCACAACTATGTTTATTCCAGAGAATGCCTTCTACATATGCACCAGACAAAGTGCAGAAAATTGTCCATAACAAGTTTCTTTTTTAATACAGAAAGTAAAAATTGGCATGACTAAATTTAATGGCAAGATTCAGTATTTAATTTTGGTTAGACTGGTTAAAGTGGAGATTCAGTCAGTAAATGAAGGATGACATAGAAGGACACAATGTGTCAGATTGTATTGTGCTCTGACATCAAAGCTCGAAGGCGAACTTGATTCAATTGATGGTTGGGTACATTGTACTTTTTTTGTCTACAGGGCTAATATGACACTAATGTACCACTGCTGTTCAACGTATCAATAGTTATGCTTAATCTTTTTCAAATATTCAAATAAAAATGTTTAATAATAAAAGTTGTTTAGTGGGGAGATAAGGCCTTTGTGGAATGAAGTGGAGATTGATTTCAGGATTTCTTACATTACATCCTCAGTATTCTTGTAAGTCTTGCAGAATTGAACCTCCCCCCTGTCATCTCATATAAGATAACTTCCAGAACTGAATAATCTTCCTTTTAGCAAGATTGGATGAGAAAATATACTGATGCTGTTCACTTACAATGCTGAGTTCCCTTGGGTCACAGTTTCTGCTTGTTCTCTTACCAAACCAAAATGGAGAACAATTCCCTCAGGCCAGTGGGTCATGCTCTCCCAAATAGTATTCTTAAAGGAACTCATATAAATCAGATTGATCACAGTACCTTGTCCTTAGCCAGTGGTTAACTCATTATTATTAAATGACATAAGTTATATCCTCTTCTGCACATATCTTAGGGCTGGGACACATTACTGTTTAGTATTGACTGTGTATGAATGGGAAAACTACAGTCATGTTAAATTATATCTTTCCATTCTCAGGAACCTACGATATAAGAAATATATTATTTCAAAGACAGTATCACAGATGTGTACAATATTGAGGAAAATGTATAATTTAAATGACAAAGATAAATGTTTGCCTCCTTTTTGTTTCTCTATCTCAGCTTCCTCACTCAAATTTGAGGAGAAATAATTGTTGACTCCAATATCATTGAAGAATGAAAATACAAGTAAAGTGTTTGAGACATAAACAATGCAAGAGAAAAAGAAATCTCATCTTGTTTAAATAGTGAGTGTAATGGGAGAATTCCTTAAAGAACCCTTCAGAAATAGGGAAGTACAAAAGGATCCATCTTTCAGGCTGTTCGTATTCTGGTCCTGATCAAGGACAAATGAAGACCAGAGCATACTACCAACTGCTTTGTTAAAAGCCAGGTCCCTCCCTTTCCTTCTGACCGTCACAGTGCAGCAAGTTTCATGAATGATAAATAACTGTTTTCACATGTGATATGAATATGTTTTATGAGAAATAAAAAAAAACAAATAAAGCATATTATTTGAAAAAAATATCCGGTGATCATCATATCACTGACAAGTGTTATTTGTGATGTTGTCTTGTTAGACTTTGCAGGCAGGAGAAATTCATTTTTTCAAGCTTTTGTTCTCTTTTAATTAATCAGAGAAAAGATTCTATTTAATATTTAAACAAACTGTTTAAACATTAAACACCAAGTCTCTTTTTTCAAATATGTAAGCTACAAAGGCTGGGTGGAAATTAGTTTTCAATTTTTTCTGTTTGATGCCCACATTACTCATGCAATGAGAAGTAAAAATAATTTGTCAGCATATGTCACCATTAATTAGTGCAGGTAGAATCAACTGCAAATAACTCTTCATTTGTGTATATTTTGAAACCACTCCTTTCTCTAAATAAATAAAAGTCATTCACACAACTAGGCACACAAAATGACATAATAAAGCAGCAGCAGAATTGGTGGCTGTAACTTTCCCAGAGGGAATGCATTGCCAAATCTTCTTCTGGCTGCTTTCTGGTATAAAAACTGACAGTACATTCTTTTATTATTATTATTATTATTATTAATCAGAAGTATCATCTTCTGATTTTAGAAGCTAAGTAGCTGTTGTTCATTCACATCATCACTCAGCAACAGGGTGGAATCTGAGATGTCATAAATTCTACTTTCTCCAAGGATCTTTTTTTTTTTTGCTTTTAATTTTTCTCCTTTCCAATAATGAGAAATGTTGTGTTTATTGTATTCTTCAAATAACATGGAGTTTAAAATTTTCATGGGGCTGCATTTTACTTGCATTAATGCAGCTCTGTGTGGAAGTATAGAGAAGTTTTAAAAATTGCTTATTACTCTCACTAAATGGTAGTAGAAAGAACTTTGTCAGGACAGCAGGAGAAAGAAATAGTTAAAATGAGGTTTTTATGATCTATATATGTTGGGTATCTGATATGCCTATTATAACAATTGTTTTTGGTAACTCAGTACTGAATGTATATTTTTCAGAGCAAGCATGCATTTGAAGACTAAATTTTTACCACATTCTTAATGAAATGCTGTTTACTTAGTACTCATTATTGTAAATCATCAATGTTATAAAATTATAGACAAACTTCTCATACTTAGTAAAAGGGAATATGTGGGGGAAACATCTTAATCAATTTTTTTGGTTTATTTTAGAAATGTATAAATAACTTTGAACTTGACATAGAGGCATTAAAAGCAACTGCAATATTAAGGTAAATTTAAGATTTAGCATTTTCCCACTTAAAGAATATAAGTTTGAAGTATAAATCACTTGGTTTCTTAGAGTTTCAGAGTTTTATTTTTGAGAAACTCAAAAGCATTTGCCATGGACTTAAAATTTAATGTTGACAAAATATATTTTGTTTCTAATCAGAATTTATCAATTAAATACAGGATAAGAAAGAAGTCAGATAGGACTATGTCTTCATGAGATGAACACATTGAGAACTGATTGTTTACATTTACTTTAGAGTAAAATATTGTTTCTAATTGAATAAACTGAACAAAATAAATCAAAGTGGGAGTAAGGAAAGAAAAAAGGTTGAAATACTAGTACTGTGGTCAAAACAAAATAATGAAACAAATGAAGAAACAAAGAGCTAATGATTGGTGATCTCTGAATCCTTAATAAGCTATCAGTGATAGGTTGTTATATCTACTGCCTAGAGGAGGTTTTCTTTATCACTGTATATAACACCTTTATGATGCTATTATCTTTTCAGCATTGCTATTATTAAATGCTAAAGGAATTTATGAAAATTGACTAACACTACACAACTAAGAAAAAGGTAGAAGGTTAAATTTGAACATAAACAAAATGCTATCACTGACTACTGACAAGTAGGACATGTAAACACTGGGCACTCTTTAAACCAAACCATATTGACTTTAAACATTGTTTATATCAGATTCATGTTAAATAAGTGATTTTCTACTGAGTCAAACAGAAGTCAATTTGTTTATAAATTTCCACAAAAATACTTGCTAGATAATCCCCCTTTTTATAGCCCAAAGGGATTCATGTTATCTAGGGAAAGTACCACTGTAAGTTAACTAGGTAGTAACAGCATTTGATTCCAAATAGATATGTTCCTATTGTTTGCATCCAAACATAAAAATGTAGCAATAACATAAACTTAGAAATTGTACCAAAATCCAAAAAGTTAGATCTCTCTACAAAAGTAAATCAAGTATATATTTGGACAACTCAAATTTTCCTGAAGTAACTGCAATAATTTCATGTTACATGTTTTTCTTAAAAACAATAATATAGGTAAGAATGTTTTATCCATAATTGACCTATGTAAACCAAGGGAAATGACTGAAAAGATTTAATAATAGAGAGAATACCACAAATCAAGAAAAGTAGAAATAAATATCTTTAAAGTCACTGGTTAGATACAGCATAAATGGATGACACTGAGATGTTACCACAGAAAGTAAAAAGATGAGATAAAGGTGTAGGTGATTGAAAAGAGCAACCTTTCTCCCTAGATGGTACTGAATTATGTTCTGGGGAAAGCTCTTTGAGTAATACTCATTTAATAAGAATCAGTATCATCCAGGTGTGAGTGCACCAGGAGAAGCAATAATAATCATGGAAAGGCAGAACAAATGGAAGGAGGTGCATTGGGATTGCTTCTTTCTTCTCCAGTGGAGACTTTCCTGAGAATATCAGACAGAATCACCCAAGAATGCAACACTGTTGTGAGCAAGTTGGAGGCTGACCCCAATGTTGACCCTTAATCCAAAAAGTGACTTCAGTAAAATGGAGAAGACATTTTAAAATGTTTATACTGCAAGTCAGGATAGAACAAAGTTCAACCCCTAGATCATTAAAATATTAAAATAATCATATCAGCAGTGAGATATACTTCATTACAAAAATATGCATACTTATACAGATTCTAGTTTCTCTAGCCTACATTAAAATTTCTACTCTAATTTTTGTGTTATTTCCCTCTTTTTACTAACTTTTGGCATGTTTTCTCTAGCTCCTTGAGGTATAAAGTCATACTGTCTACTTTATATATTTTTTTCAAATGCAGGTATTTTTCTCCTTGAATTTTCTTCTTAGAATTGCTTCTGCTGTATCCCATGAGTTTTGGTACCTTGTGCTTTCATGTTTGTTTATCTCAATATATTTTCTAATTTCCATTTTAATTTGTTTTTTCACTCATTTATTTTTCAACAATATGTTGTCTAATTTCCATATATTTGTGAATTTTTGTTTTCCTTTTTTATTGATTTCTAGTTTATTCCATTGTAGTTAGAAATATATTAGATATGACTTCAATCTTAAATTTACTAGTTTATTTTGTATCTTAGTATGTGATCTACCCTAGAGGATGTTTCTGGTGCACTTAAGAAGATTCATATTATGCTGCTTTTGAATGGAATTCTATGTATATGTCTACCAAGTCCATTTTACCTATAGTGTTGTATCAAGTCTACTTTTTTCTTATCGATTTTTCTCTCTAAATATTCTATCCATTTTAAAGAAGAATATTACAATTTCTATTATTCTTCTATTGTTGTCTATTTCTCCCTTCAGTTCTGTCCATTTTTGATCTATATCTTTGCTCCAATGTTTGGTGCATATATATTTAGAATTATTATATCTTCTTAGTGAATTTATCCTTTTTATCATTATGTTTAATGTCGTTATTTGTGTCATTTGACAGTTTTTGACTTAAAGTCCATATAGTCTGATATCAGTATAGCCATCTTTGCTTTCTATTGGTGGTTAATATTTGCATGGAGTTTTTTTGTTTCTGTCATTTCAATTTCAGAGTAAAGATACTGTTTGTGTCCTTAAATGTAAAGTCAATAATTTTCAGATTTTGTATTACTTGGATCTTGTTTTTCTATTCATTTAGCCTCTCTATGTCTTTCAATTGAGATGTTTATTCTATTTAAATTTAAAGCAATTACTGATAGAGGACTTACTATTGCTACTTTATTTTTTTTTTCTGTCTGTGTTGTGATTCTTTTATCCCTCTTTTCCCATCTTGATGTCTTCTTTTATGATTCATTGATTTTTTAAAGTGATACAGCTTGATTCCTTCTTTTTTTGTATCATCTGCAGGTATTTTCTTTGTTGTTACCATGAGGTTTACATAAACATTTTATAGTTATAACAGTCTGTATTAAGCCAATAAAAACTGATGTTGTCACTGAATGGAAAGTGGAAAGAACTTTTTATTATATGAAGGAATTATTACACATTTTGATCTGGCCAGTGGTTACATGAATGTATGCATTCATGAAAATTATCAAGCTTTATACTTTTAATAGTTAAAATGTTATTATATATTGATTAAAACTCAAAAAAGCACTCAATGAAAATTTTAATAGCTTAACTATTTTCAGAACATTTTTACAATCTATTCACCTCTTAACAGTGTCTATCCCCAATTCCATGTCATTGTTATTTTTCTGAAAATATTTTAATAACATTTTACTTTCTCTAACATTTGCCTTCAAGTTTGTTTTTTCAGAAATCAAGTTTTTGACACCTGTTTATATATTTTTAAACAAAAATATTTTTATTTAAGAAAGATCTGTCTACACAGGTGCTGAGGTATTTGGCAAGCTCTGAGTAAAATATGCTTACTTACATATTTTTTCTTATTCTAATGTTGAAATATTTAAGTTTACTGTTTTGTTAAATACTATCCTTTTGCATCTAATAATTGTAACTTTATTTACAAGACAAATTTATGAAATAAATTGTACTCACTTATAATTATCCTGAATATATTGCTACATTTAGAGACTACAGAATCATGGACCTCCTCAGTTCTGTTACATTCAGGATAGAAAACAAATGCTTTTAATTCAAGTAGGAGTTCACCAAAATATTCTTTCCAGATTTCAAGTTAGTTCAAAGGGCAATTATAGAATTTCAAAATTTAACTTTTACACAGATGATCAGAACTTAACTTATTTAATCATTTCATTTTAGCCAAAACTTTTGATTATTTTTTATTTTTCTAGATTTGTTATTGAGTCAACAGAAGCATTAAAACATAAACTTTTGACATTCTATTAATGAAATATTTATTTAAGGTATCTAATTTATTTTGTACAAAATGCAACTAAAATTTAGAAGAATCATTTAAAATACCATCCAATACAATAGTGGTCTACTTAAATTATTTAAGTAGTTCTTCAAAGTCCCAGGCATTGTTAAAAGTAGTGATTTCTGTTCCTGAACATGTTGAACTAGGAACTACCAGATGTATTCTCCTACCTTAAACAGCTAGATAAGTGGACAAAATATTCATAGCAACTGTTTTAACCCATAGGACTACATGTAGTGCAAGAATTTAATCCTAAAGAAAGATAAATGAATAAGGTAAACTGCAAAGCAAATCAGTTTGGCTGAGTTGACACAACAAGGGTAGTATTTGGGAAAGCAGAAGTAGCTGGAATTTGTAGGACAAAGAATTGCCATATAGAAAGGCAAAACAAAACAGAAAAATTCTAGAGAAAAAAATTCTAGAGAATAAAGATTCCATAGGTCTGTTACTGAATGCAGAACAAATGCATAACATGAAACTTTACAAAGTTAGCAAAGAAATTATTGGGCACCTGGAGGCAGATACATTCCCACAGCTTACAAAGAACGTGGGGACATTTGAGCCCCAACAAGTCTTAGTATAGACATCTCATCTCATCACCAAGGTCGTTTCTTAAGAATGCCAGAATTATCATGCCTTGTAGTAGAAATTAGCACCTGAGTAAAGGGAAATCTATCTCTGGCCCAACATAGTTTAAAAACATGTTCCATAAAAGACAAGCTAATCCAAAATTTACTTTGATACCTGACAAATAAGAGCAAAACCCTTTAAAAAATGATAGTGAAAAGTGGCATTCAACAATGTATCATTTTCAATGTTCAGCATTTAATCACAAATTTCTAAACATGCAAAGGAACAGGAAAATATTACCCATATGCAGAAGTTAATTATATGCAGATATTATAAAAGAGACAATTATTGAAAATGACAGACAGGGACTTTAAAAAGTTACTAATAATGTGATCAAGAATTTAAAGGAAAAGTGATCCTGAAACCTATGAGAAATATAAAGAAATTTATTTTATTAAACATTTTACACCGAAAGAGGTATAGGCCCACAAGCTTTCACTGTAGAATTGAATTAATCATGAAGGAATCAATAATATCAATCCTAAACAAGCTCTTTCAAAAAATGGAGAAATCATCAAATTTTATTAGACCTGAATTACCTAGATACAAAAATGAAAGACATTAAGAAAATAAAAGCACTTAAGAAAATATATGCAATCTACCAAAATTAATAAAAAGAAAGCATGAATCTATGAGGTTTCCCCAGGAATTCAAGGCTGGTTTAACATCCAAAAGCTATCTATTCATTAATAAATTATTCATATTAAGAGATGAATAAAGAAGATAATAATTGTCTTAACACCAATTTTGTTTGATTATTTTCTTGACTTGGAATGTTTTTTATTCCACAATTTGTTAAATAATCTATGTTACTAATTTGTAATATTGTTTCTGTCACATATTTCTACAAACGCTCACAGAAATATTTTTTTCTCTTTTCTAATTCTCCACTCTGTCAGAAGAGGTGATTGGTGGTGGTGGTGTTGGTGGTAGGATGATGGTATTTGAAATATCAAAACACAATACTTTGAAAAGATGAATAAATCACATTTTAGCAGTCAGGGATAACATATTTCTGAAATTTGTTTTTGTTTTTGTTTATCTTAGTAGGGGTGCAAACAATATAATTAAAATGATATAGCAGTTTTTAATGTGGTTAACACTGGCATCATCAGAGTGTAAGAGAAGAAATAGGTGAGTAGAGCCGATCCAAAAATCCCTCTTGTGGATGCAAACTCAAAAAAGTTATTTTTTAACTGAAGCATATGTTTTCCTTCATGGCAAAGTTCTTATCTGCAAGAACACACATTGCTAGCTTATCCTAGATTTTTTTTAGTGTTGTCGAGCTACACATGAGTATTCATTTCATGATTAGGAATCTTTTTATTCTAATGACTTTGCCAGAAAATAATTCCACTATTTCTGATGCAATTGGTTGTGGATTATGTGCACTATTGTTTTGATAAATATATTTAACATTTTTAAAAGAAGCAATCTCTGTGAATTGTCTGTTTTCCTTTGTGTTGCTTAAAAAAGCTCATCTCTGTATAGGTCCACCTGTTTTGTTTTGTTTTGTTTCCTCATTTTTCCCTCTGCAAGTTCTAGTAGAACTATATAGGAGGGTTTTTTTTTTTTTAATCAACTTGCCACTTAAACTTCTTGCATAGCCATTTCATCTTTCATTAAAATAAACATGGTGATCAACACTTATTATTCAAAAAAAAGACATACTAATTAATTAAATGAATGCCATAAATATCTCATTTTAAATTCTAGACTACAGGTTGTTTTAGAGTGTGTATTTTTTCTGCCAATACCATGGTATTTTGATTACTGTTATAAATATTCTGATACCATGTAGAACGGAGGTCAGTAAACTAGTTTTGTAAAATGCTATGCCCTAAATACCTTGGGCTTTGGGAGGCCGTATCATCTCTGTCGCCACTACTCAATTCTACCATTTTAAAGGGAAAGCAGCCATAGGCATTTTCAATAATGTTAATTCCAGTGAAGTAATGAGAAATTAATCACAATACACATAGCAGATAAATATATATAACACATAGCATATGTAACTTAATAAAACATTATAGGGCAAATAAACCCATCAGAAAATGGAGGAAGTAGATTTATAGGAGGTCCACAACAGGAGAAACATGAACAGCTAATAATCATGAAAAATGACATACAACTTTGCCAATCAGCAGAAAAATAAAAATTAAGGTAATATTGCAGTAGCTTTTTTCACTAAACATATTGACTCACCAAGCCCAAAATGTACAAAACTGGAGGAAAAAGTATTATCATATATGAAAATTGAGACAGCAAGTTTATAGGCCATTGTTACAACCTTGTGATTCTATTTAAAAATTCTAACCTATGAAAATAGTCCCTCATATATAGAAACACACATAAGTACAATAGTAAAACAAACAAACAGAAAACCCCCAAAAATATAGTATTCCTTTGTATTAGTTTCCTAGGACTGCCATAACAAAGTGCCACAAACTCTGTGTATAAAACCAACAGAAATTTATTATCTCACAGTTCTGAAGGCTAGAAGTTCAAACTGAAGCCCATTAACAAGGCTATGATTCCTCTGAAACCTATTTAGGGGTATCCTTCCTCCCTTCATCCCAGCTTCTTCTGATGGTTGTCATTCCTTGGCACTCCTGACTTGTCGGTGGAGCACTTCAGTCCCTGCCTCTGTTGTCACCTGGTGTTTCCCCTTCTTCCAATCATCTTACTTCTTGCAAGGACATCAATTATATTGAAATTAGAAACTTCCTTTCTCCATTATGACCTCATCTTAACTAATTACGTCTACAATGGTCCTACTTCCAAATAAGTTCACATTTTGAAGTACTGGTGTTTACGACTTCTTTATCTTGGGAAAACACAATTCAACCATAACACTATCGTTTACATATATTTGCTATATCCAAAAATGGATTACTACATAGTTAATAAAGTATGAGGCAAGCCAATATATGCTAAATTGAACAATCTTACTAATATATTATCAATTTAGAAAGAAAGAAATAATAGATCATTCTGTATTACATAATACTTTTGCTTTAAAAGTAAGCATATGCATATATATTTAATTTATAGATTTTATTTAATTATGGATTATATATAATGTTCTAAAATATACACAGTATCTATATAATCCTATAAATATATATATATATATATAAATATAAATTAAAAATTTTTAATGTTATAATAATATGCAACAAGTGGTATTGAATACTTTATGAGCCGGGGAATGGAAGATGAATTGAAAGAGAACTTTTATTTTCAACTCTGTAGGTCTCTGTCATCGTTCAGTTAAAATAAGCAACAACTACGATGAATTACTTGATCATTTGAAACATATGCAATGTGAAAATATAAATGTAACACCTATTTATCAAAACAAGGCCATGAGTAGAATTTGCTACTTTTCTCCTCCCCTCTTAACAATGTCTTCAAAAAGTTAAATTTGGGGGGTTGTTTCCTCAAAAATTCGGGACAATCATGACTGTCAATAATTTGTTTTGTTTTTCTGTCCTCACTGCAAATTTGTCTTGCTATCTCTTTGCGATGGGTGGAAATGGATTTCCTCAGTGTGGCTCTTGAATATTTCAGTAGGCCAATTGTTGGAGGCTGAAAGTGTGAAGTAACAGCCATGCCGGGAGAAGCTGTTTTTAGGGCATCAGGAGACACATTGACAAGAGCATCAGCAGAAGCAGACTGTGTTACAGCTGTTCTCTGACATTATATAATAGGATACCCAGATTTTAACTCTTGGCTGTCACAAGCAATTAACAAGGAATGAAGAAAATAACTTCAAATATTCATAAATAACTAGGAACTTTCACACACTTTGAAATAGGCAATTATATACTTCAAGTGTTCCTATCAAAATATTCAAAACTTTGCACCATTTCAAGCAAGGATTTTTAGACAATTTCTCTTTGTTTATTTTTCCCTGGGTACATTTCTACACCTATGAAATGTACTAGGTGATTGTTTTATTAGAAAATATATATTTGTCTTATTATAATCTTTGATACACTGAGATACTTGGTACATAGAATTCCTTCATCCATAAGCAACAGAAATAAGAAAGTGGGTGTATTACAAAGGTATTCAACCCTGTAGTACATGCTGTTTACTAACTTTTACATTAGCCATCAAATACAACTAATAGTGTCAGAGTGAAGTTCTTACAAGAGTCAAGAGTTGATCTTTGTAGGAAGCTGCAAAATCTGTAAATGTAGTATTTGTTGAAAATTATATAATAGCATTTCAGCCAATACTTTAAAATATAAGCTTGGGTCTGTTTTCTGAGCAAGCCACAAGTCCTTCCCAGAATACAAAGGATCAGGTGATGCTCTTAAGTACCCAAAGAGAAAAGATGTCAACAATATACTTTACTGCAACTCATAAGTGCATTTTATTTCTTTTAAACCATGACAGGTGCTGAATGCTAATTATACGTATTCTAACAACAGATATTTGAGGTCAATAATTTTGGAGTTAAACTCCAGAACCAAATGCCAGATGAATAGGCTTCCTCCAGAACATTTGCTTGTATCACTGAGTGTCAAGTATGGTAACTAGATCACTTGTTACATTTAAATTTATAAGGAAAAAATCATTACATAACTTTGAAGTTGTAGCTAAATTTTTTTAAAAATCATAAATGAAACATAAGGTTTTAAAAAGGTAATTTTTGGACAAAAGTGGATCAACTCTCCCTAGTTATTTTAATTATGATGAGCTTTGCTCCCTAAATGCAATAATTCAATACATTTTTGGGTCTTAAAAACTTTGGGTAATGATAATGACATCTGAAGTCAGGTAATTTGCAAGAAATTAAAATCAAAAGATGTCAACAATATACTTTACTGCAACTCATAAGTGTCTAAAATTTTACAAATTTTTTTCTCAAATTGCAGAAAAATAACTAAATGTCTTATAAAAATGTATGGATTTTGAATTTTATTACTCAATATTATTGTAGTGTAATGGCTCACAGTGACTACAGCTGAACATTACTACACAGTTCTGTGTGTTCTAAACATGTAAATAAAACAAATTTTTTTTATTTCTTAGATTTAAAAATTGCTAAGAGCAAAAGTAATTTAACCTCTCATTTTCATTATGATTTTGTATGTAATTTTTAATAGACATGATGAAATATTTTAAAACATGTAATTTCTCAAAGTCTTGCTAGAGATCATAAACACAGATAACAAGTTGTGTAAACTCTACACACTGTAAAGTATGGTAACCTTTTAATAAAGGTAAAAATTGATTTGTTCAAGTTTTGTTCAATTTTATATTCAAACTGCTTTGGACTATTGTGGTAATAGAAATGTATATACATTTTACAGTTAAAAAAAGGACCACTAGAAAAAGTGAAAAACTAAATTTTAATAGTAGAATAAGTATAAATATATTTAGAAAGCTTTCCAGGTATAGAATAGTCTACATATGAATGAATACTACATATTAAATAGGAAATGTTAGATGTATCAGTACTGATCTGAGATAAAGGGGGAAAATGGCTTTTAGAAGGTTGATCTGAGCCAGGCTATGAAGAAGTCTGTCAGTGAAGTTAGGAAATAAGGATTTTATTCAAGATAGTAACTTGATAGTTTGGGATGGTTGGTCTGGTAAATTAAATTGTTAAATTAACAAGATTATCAATAATCCTTAGAGTTATAAACTTGTGTAAGTGTAAATACTCAATTCAGGATTTACTCAATTCCGGAAATACTCAATTCAGCATCTCTATTATCCTTAATAGCCAAAAATATAAAAAAGGAAAAAACATAGCATCTCTTTTTAAACAAAACATATACAAATTGAAGTTTAAACAGACAGCTTTGAAGTTTGAATTTTCTGAGATGATAGAATTAAGAAATATTTCCAAGCCATCTATTTTTTTTTTCAAGAAGAGTTTATTATAATCCCAAGTTTAGAGATGGAGGGTGTGGCGTGCCATGCAGAGTTACATAGAAAAACCCCAGAGTGATCAGGAGTCAGAAGACAGGAGTGAGGGGACATGCTTAGAGCAGCTTTTATTGGCTTTTTTGGGTCACAGTAAACAGTTTAATATTGGCCAGTTGCATATTTTCATCAGCAGGCTTTGGGCTATAAGCGTGGTCTCAAGCTTCCTGGTGCAGGCCCTGAGATGATTATAGCAGAGAAATATTGCCCCTTGAGGTGCACAAGTCAGAAAGAGGAGGTGCGGCTTTGGATTGGATTGTTTCACATCACGCTCCCAGCTGGACTTTTTTCGATGTCTAAGAATAGATTAGTCTATGGAAAGCAGTCTCTCCCCAGCCAGAAAGTTTTTTTAAGATTTGAAAACATTATAATATACAAAACACACACACACACACACACACACACACACACACACACGCACAGAGTACAATCACAGTACATATCCTCTGATATGTTGTGTCATACTAAGGAATGTTTAGGGTGAAGACAGTGGTTATTTTTAGAAAGTAGGTCATAAGTTGGCCTAACCAGCATAGAAAACATTTTGAGAATAGAAAGGAGAAACACAAAAAATACAAGAAATCTTCTTCAGTTCAGCCCATAACTAAGGTTCTCATTTACATGGAATTAGCCAAGAAATATAAGTTTGAAAATTTGGGGGTTTCTAAGTATATCTTGGCAGAATTATAAAATGTGTTAGATTTATTTTTAAATTAGTATTAATCTGGTGAAAATGTTTAGCACACTGGTAAAGACTGATTTTTTTTTTCTAGATTCGTGTTATATGTCCTCGTTTCAGTGCTTTGTTTTTCCATATTCATGTCTGATGGCTTACCTATTATTTATTAAAATAATCTATTTAGTATATCTAAAACTGGGGTTATTTTTAGAGAGTTTCTTACAGAATAAGATGCATTTACCAATTCTTTCCTTTTAGGAATGCCTTTATCCTTTGTTTTGGACCAAGAGTGGTATCTTCTACGCATACTGTTGTGAACCAGCAATCAATAAACACTGAGTTCTACTGAATTTTGATGTACATTACAGGAGATGTTCCTGCACCTTTGTTTCTTAAAGTTTCTGACTATTTAAAATTGTTTTTGAATTTCAAAGATGGTGCTGTAGTGTCTACTTAGCTTTAAATCATCATTAAAGACAAATTTATACTATATCCTACTGGTAAGGAGCATTAGTGTCAGAATCTTTAGGTGCAGAAACTCTTATGCAAAGCAGCATGCTTCCTTATTCCAGAGAACTCCGTTATGGACTCCAGTCACTAGTGACTACGATATGCTGATATGTAAACATCTCTCTTGATGGGAACCACTGTGGAAGGACACAAATGTAAACCCTCTTCAGCATCCCAACATAAAAATCCTCACGTTTATTTATTTGAATAGAACCATTAAGTTAATGTCATGTTTAAAAATACAACATTTTATATAGACTGTAAGCATAAAGTATCACTCATAGACTTTTTTTTTTTTAAATAAAGAAGTTTACAGGAGCTTAGGAAGATTTAGGAATTGATTTTTCTTTCATAGAACCTTTTTATTTCTTTCTCATGATGTTTAAGCCTCATTTTGGGCATAGACCCAAAGCACCATCTCTACTTTCTGTATTTTACATAAATTTTTTCCACACTATATCTTTCTTTTACTTATAATTTCTACTTTCTTATAATTCAGAGTTTCTAGGAGGCCTTATAATGAAAACTCTACACTAACTTCCTCTGACCCACACTGCGTTCATCAGTCATCTTGAAATCTATCCTCTTCTGCTTTGGATATAACAATAGCCTTACCTCCTCTTTTATAACTCTTAAAAAAGATAAAGTAATTGACCCAATCCATTTTTTTTTTTTTGGTCAAAATATTCTTCAACATACAGCATGACTTAAATATTCCAGCTAATTAGTTATCTTGGAATCAAGGAAGACATTTCATAATATAAAACATAGCAAACTATAATATAGAAGAAATAATTTTAACTTAAAGGGATTTGTCATAATATTTAGTACTGTAATTAACATGTTTCTTCAATCCACATTTAATTTTAAATGGAATAATAAAAATAGTCACAAACCAAATGTAAGTCAAGAGACAAAACCAAATGAACTCTCAACAATTTATAGGGTGTGTTGTATATTGAGGCAATAGATAATACAGCATTTTTATCTGTGCATCCGAATGTCTGAGGGACTTGTGGGAGTATCTGTCAGAGAAGAAAAAAGTAATGAATCAAATATGAGCACAACTGTAAAACGCTCTGTGGACCCTTTGCCTTCTGGGATCTAATATAAATATTCCTGGAAGACAGTTAACTCCATTTTTCAGGTACTCTGTTGATTCTTCAGACCTTAACTTCCATTTGACCTCATTTAGAAAATTTTCCTGAAACTTTCCAGATTATGTTAGCTGAATGTCAGACATTGGAAGCCTGGATTGAAGTTGCTGAAGTCTGGAGAGAGACTTGGGAATTCTTCATATCAAAGACAGCATCTGTACTGAAGATACAAGGATGACAATTGTTTATGTCCTTTTTTCAAAAGAAATCAAAATTTTCCATGGATCTGTGGTGATGTCCTAGGGAAAAATTACCAAGAACAGGGAAGACAAATGTATTTTCACTTTTCTTAACACGTTTATTATGTGGCATATGTATGAGAGAAGAAACTGTTCTTATTCTCAAAAAAAAGGACCTTTCTGTCAATCGTTTAAATAGAGATATGCAAATATTCACTCTTAAATGTATATTCATATATTTTTAAGATGCTAATTTTATCATGTTAAAATGAATTATTTGTGAAGAGTTTCAAATCTCCAAATGACTGACATAGTTTCCAACAACGAAAATAATTAAGCCCTTATGTAATATATAAAGCAAAACTTTCTTTTTTAAATCATGAATTTTTCAAAGATCAGAAAAACAGAAATACTAAAACTTGAGAAATCCTGTTTTATCTGTCTTTATGCTTAATGGGTTGAACTGGACCTTTTTTTTGGAAGCGTAGCAACTTGAATAAACTAATATTCTTCATTTATTTTAGAAAAAAAGCTAGGCAGGAAAATTTAAACAGCTGATGACAGTTTAATCTTATCATCTATCAGACAGCTAAAAAAAAATGTATCAGGAGGTTAAATATATTCCCTAAAACAGAACATCTCCCTTTCAATAACACCAGCAATGATTCAAATATGAGGCAGTATGTATGTTCAAGATCTGGTTGTATAAAATATGTACCTTCTCCACAAAAAAGCTACAGTAAATAGGGATTGGGCAGGAAGAGGAAACTGGGGAAAGGTATATTACTACTTTGAAAGAATATGGGAAATACTATACAATTGTATTAATGAATAGTAGATGAGTATGAGAAATGAAACACTCGTAGGACTGGTGGAACTATAAAAAAGGCTGACATTTCAGAAAACACTTGGATTTTGAGATGTCTCTTCTGGCTATGATGGAGTTCTTACACAATGAAGAGCTATAAAAGCTAGCAATGCATTGGGATACACCAAGACTGCCATGGCTTTAGGGACAAAGATCTGAGAGATGAAATAAATCCATTAAAGTGAGCATTACTTCTGCCATTGATTCTCCTTCCAAGCCCTGTGAAGACACATACTCACTCACAATATGGGGCATAGAATTCTGAAAAGATACAGCAGCCTAAAAATTATAGCCATCTCACTAGACAAGTCTGGGGAAATGGTCGCATTAAAGCTTCTGGGTCAACCCGGTTCTAAGAGATTAAATCCTTGAGAAAAGAGACCTCAGAAAAATACATCAGACATTGTGGATGTAATTAGTTTTCAATTTTTTCCTGTTGGGTATCAAGTTAGAGACAGAAACACAATATAGAAAGTAACTGCTGAGGTGCTAAAAAAAACAGGCTAAATTTTTTTTTCAGACCCACAGTCAGAGAAGCTAAAACACAGAGATAAGTCTATGCCAAGAGTGGGGCTCTAGTCAAAACATAAACTTTCTGCTGTTGCCTTTAAAGTTCTGTGTACAAGGAATTAAGAAAAACCAGAAATAGAACAACCTTTCCAAACTCTGAAATCCAATCTTTTTTTTTTCTTTTTTGTATTTTTCAGGGGGGAGGTAATTAGGTTTTATTTATTTAATGGAGGTACGGGGGATTGAACTAGGACCTCATGCATGATAAGCATGTGCTCTACCTCTGAGCTATACCCTCTCACCTTGAAATCCAGTCTTGATTGGATCAAAATGACCCGTCTGTACTCTGCTTGCTTGGTAGAGGAAAATTAAAAGAACACAATAGCTTAAAACTGTGTTTTCATACACCAAACTCAACATTGAATTAGTCCACTCATTCAAGGAGATTGAGTCATATAACTACAACTTAACAAAAGAAAATATGCAATGGAAACAGACCTCGAGGCATTTATGTATTCTATTTTTTAAGACAGATTTTAAAATAGCTATTATTAAAATTCTGAAGAAAATCTATGAAAATTGGTCAGAGAAGTAGAAATGCCAAAACTAAACAAAAAGACAAATAAACAATAATTAAAGTTCATAAAGTTGAATGTGAGTTTGAGAGTCTATTAGAAATAGAGGAAGAGAAGCTAAGTGGCTGAAAAACTCTACTATCCCAACTATTATGATGAGCCCACTTGGTTTGTGAGTTAAATGATACATCCTTCCCTCTATAGTATAGTATTACTATTACTTTATTATGATTACTCTATTACAGTCACTACATCAATATTAATGGGCCCCACACTCTAATGGCATTTCCTACCATCAGTCCTCACCTACAGAACCAAAGCACCATTGGAACTTCCTAGTGATGCTAAAGCCCCTTCCGGAGCACATTCCTGTTGCTTTGGAAAGGGCTAGATGTACCATCTTGAGCCCTCCTGAGAAACAATATCATCTTGGTGTGTTTACCGGCCTTAGAGGATTCACTCAATAAGCCCAGTTCTCTGAGCTTTCCAATCTCTTCTACCATTTACCACAGTCATGTTACTATTTTTATCTCTATTTGTGACACTGTTTCTTCCATGCTACTGGGATTTATCCTTGCAGTATGCTTATACATTTTTTTTTTCTTTTTTATCATATTTTTAACGTTTTTTATTGATATATAATCATTTTACAATATTGTGTCAAATTCCAGTGTAGAGCACAGTTTTTCAGTTATACATGTACATATATATACTCATTGTCACATTTTTTTCTCTGTGAGCTACCATAAGATCTTGTGTATATTTCCCTGTTCTATACAGTATAATCTTGTTTATCTGTTCTACATTTTGAAATACCGTCTTTTCCTTCCCACCCTCTACCTCCTTGGCAACCACAAATTTCTATTCTATGTCTATTAGTCTGTTTATGTTTTGTATTTATGCTTTGTTTGTTTGTTTTTGTTTGTTTCTTTGTTTGTTTTTAAATTCCACATATTAGCAATCTCATATGGTATTTTTCTTTCTCCTTCTGGTTTACTTCACTTAGAATGATATTCTCCAGGAGCATCCATGTTGCTGCAAATGGCGTTATGTTCTTGGTTTTTATGGCTGAGTAGTATTCCACTATATAAATATACCTCCTTTTCTTTATCCAGTCATCTGTTGATGGACATTTAGGCTGTCTCCATGTCTTGGCTATTGTCAGTAGTACTGCTATGAACACTGGGGTGCAGGTGTCATCCTGAAGTAGGTTTCCTTCTGGATATATGCCCAGAAGAGGGATTCCTGGGTCATACAGTAAGTTTATTCCTAGTCTTTTGAGGAATCTCCATACTGTTTTCCACAGTGGCTGCACCAAACTGCATTCCCACCAGCAGTGTAGGAGGGTTCCCTTTTCCACAGCCTCTTCAGCATTTGTCATTTGTGGATTTTTGAATGACGGCCATTCTGACTGCTGTGAGATTATACCTCATTGTAGTCTTGATTTGCATTTCTCTGATAATTAGTGATATTGAGCATTTTTTCATGTGCTTATTGATCATTTGTATGTCTTCCTTGGAGAACTGCTTGTTTAGGTCTTTTGCCCATTTTTGGATTGGGTTGTTTTTTTGTTTCTTATTAAGTCATATGAGCTGCTTATATATTCTGGAGATCAAGCCTTTGTTGGTTTCATTTGCAAATTTTTTCTCCCATTCCATAGGTTGTCTTTTTGTTTTACTTACAGTTTCCTTTGCTGTGCAGAAGCTTATAAGTTTCATTAGGTCCCATTTGTTTATTCTTGCTTTTATTTCTATTGCTTGAGTAGACTGTTCTAGGAGATCATTTTTGAGATGTATGTCAGATAATGTTTTGCGTATATTTTCTTCTAGGAGGTTTATTGTATCTTGCCTTATGTCTAAATGTTTGATCCATTTTGAGTTGATTTTTGTGTATGGTGTAAGGGAGTGCTCTAGTTTCATTGCTTTACATGTTGCTGTCCAGTTTTCCGAGCACCATTTGCTGAAGAGACTGTCTTTATTCCATTGTATATTCTTGCCTCCTTTGTTGAAGACTAGTTGACCCGAAGTTTGTGGGTTCATTTCGCGCTCTCTATTCTGTTCCATTGGTCTATATGTCTGTTTTTGTACCAATACCATGCTGTCTTGGTCACTGTAGCTCTATAGTATTGTCTGAAGTCTGGGAGAGTTATTCCTCCAGCCTCTTTCTTTCTCTTCAGTAATGCTTTGGCAATTCTAGGTCTTTGATGGTTCCATATAAATTTTATTATGATTTGGTCTAGTTCTGTGAAATCTGTCCTGGGTAATTTGATAGGGATTGCATTCAATCTGTAGATTGCCTTGGGCAGTGTGACCATTTTAACAATATTGATTCTTCCAATCCAAGAGCATGGGATATCTTTCCATTTTTTAAAGACTTCTTTCATATCCTTCATCAATGGTTTATAGTTTTCTCTGTATAATTCTTTCATCTCCTTGGTTAGATTTATTCCTAGGTATTTTAATACTTTGGGTGCTATTTTAAAGGGGATTGTTTCTTTACTTTCTCTTTCTGTTGATCACCATTAGTGTAAAGAAATGCAACTGATTTTTGAACGTTAATTTTGTAACCTGCTACCTTGCTGAATTCTTCAATCAGCTCTAGTAGCTTTTGTGTGGACCTTTTAGGATTTTCTATATATAGTAACATGTCATCGGCATATAGTGACACTTTTACCTCTTCTTTTCCAATTTGGATCCCTTTTATTTCTCTGTCTTGCCTGATTGTTGTGGCTAGGATTTCAAAGACTATGTTGAATAGGAGTGGTGACAGAGGACATCCTTGTCTTTTTCCTGATTTTAGTGGGAAGCTTTTGAGTTTTTCACTGTTGAGTACTATGCTGGCTGTAGGTTTCTCATATATACCTTTTATTATGTTGAGATATGTTCCTTCTGTACCCACTTTGGTGAGAGTTTTTAATCATAAATGGGTGTTGAATTTTATCATATGCTTTTTCTGCAACTATTGAGATGATCATGTGGTTTTTGCCCTTTCTCTTGTTGATGTGATGTATTAAATTGATTGATTTGCATATGTTGAACCACCCTTGTATCCCTGGGATGAATCCCACTTGGTCATGATGTAGAATCTTTTTTATGTGCTGTTGGATTCTATTTGCTAATATTTTGGTGAGGATTTTGGCATCTATGTTCATCAGTGATACTGGCCTATAATTCTCTTTTTTGGTAGTGTCTTTGACTGGTTTTGGTATCAGGGTGATGGTGGCTTCATAAAATGAGTTTGGGAGTATTCCCTCCTTTTCATTCTTCTGGAAGATTTTGAGAAGGACTGGTATGAGTTCTTCTTTGTATGTTTGGTAGAATTGCCTGGTGAAGCCGTCCAGTCCTGGACTTTTATTTGTAGGGAGGATTTTTATTGCAATTTCGATTTCATTTCTAGTGATCAGTTTGTTCAAGTGGTCAGTTTCTTCTTGATTTAGTCTTGGTGGACTGTAGGTTTCCAGAAATTTGTCCATCTCCTCTAGATTATCCAGTTCGGTTCCATATAGTTTTTCATAATATTCTTATATGATATTCTGTATTTCTATTTTACTTCTTGTAATTTCTCCATTTTCCTTTCTTATTTTGCTAATTTGTGCTCTCTCTTTTTTTTCTTCTTTGTGAGTTTGGCCAGAGGTTTGTTGATTTTATTTACTCTTTCAAAAAACCAGCTTTTGGTTTGATTGATTTTTTTTCTATTTTTTTTTTTTAATCTCTATTTTATTTATTTCCTCCCTGATCTTTATTATTTTCTTCCTTCTGCTATCTTTTGGGGTTTTTTATTCTTCTTTTTCTAGTTCTTTTAGCTGGTGGGTTAAATTGTTTATTTGAGTTTGTTCTTCTTTTTTGATGAAGGCCTGCATCTCTATAAACTTCCCTCTTAGCATTGGCTTTGCTGTATCCCATAAATTTTGTGTGGTTGTGGTTTCATTTTCATTTGTCTCAAGGTATTTTTTAACTTCATCTTTGATATCCTCTTTGACCCATTGGTTTTTTTTACTAGCATATTGTTTAATCTCCTTGCTTTCCTTTTTTTCTCCTTTGTTTCTCTGTAGTTGATTTCTAGTTTCATGGCGTTGTGGTCAGTAAAGATGCTTTAGATAATTTCTATCTTCTTAAAATTGTTGAGGTTTCTTTTGTGCCCAAGTACATGATCAATCCTGGAAAATGTTCCATGTGCACTTGAAAAGAATGTAAATCCTATTTTGGGGTGTGTAATGCTCTGAAAATAACCACCAAATCTAATTTTTCTATTGTATTGTTTAGTTTCTCTGTTGCCTTATTTATTTTCTGTCTGGAAGATCTGTCTAGTGATGTTAATGTGGTGTTAAAATCTCCAACTATGATTGCATTCCCATCAATATCCTCCTTTATCTCTATTAGTAGTTGTTTATGTATTTAGGTGCTCCTATACTGGGTGCATATATATTAACCAGTGTAATATCATCATCTTGTATTTCTCCTTTCATCATTATAAAATGTTCTTCTTTATCTTTCTTTATGGCCTTTGATTAAAGTCTATTTTGTCTGAAATCAGTACTGCAACACCTGCTTTTTTGGCTTTTCCATTTGCATGGAATATCCTTTTCCATCCTTCCTCTCTCAATCTATATGTGTCCTTCTCCCTAAAGTGGGTCTCTTGTATGCAGCATATTGAAGGTTCTTGCTTTATTATCCAGTCTGCCACTCTATGTCTTTTGCCTGGAGCATTTAGTCCATTAACATTTACAGTAATTAATGATAGATGTGTGTATATTGCCATTTTGAACTTATCTTTGCAGTTGAATTGGTATTGTCTCTTTGTTCCTTTCTTCTTCCTTTTGTGGTTTGATAGTTTTCCTTTGTATTATCATGGATTTTATTTAGTTTTTGAGACTCCCTTGTAAGTTTTTGGCTTGTGGTTATCATTTTCTGTAAGTCTTTTAGCCCATTACTATATCTTGAACCCATCCTACAGAAAATGAAAAATTTTAAAAAGAAAGAAAAAATAACACTCTATAGAGTACTTCTTGCTTCCCTTTTCCACTTTTAATGATTTAGATGTCTTCTTTTACAATTTTGTGTTTCTTTTTTTGTAATTCATGGAATTTATCACCTTTACAGTTATGAGTTTCTCATTTCTGTAGCATCCTGCTTCTTTTCTATTTAGAGTAGACCTTTCAATATTTCTTTTAGCATGGGTTTAGTGTTGCTAAACTCTTAGTTTTTGCTTGTCTCTGAAATTCTTTATCTCTCTTTCTATCCTAAAGGATAGCCTTGCTGGATAAAGTATCTTAGGCTGCATCTTTTTTTTTTTTTCATTGAAGACTTTTAATATATCTTGCCACTCCCTTCTGGCCTGTAGTGTTTGTGTAGACAAATCAGCTGAGAGCTTTATGGTGGATCCCTTGTAACTCACTCTTTGCTTTTCTCTTGCTGCCTTTAGTATCATTTCTTTATCCTTGACTCTGGCCATCTTGATTATGATATGTCTTGGTGTGGGTCTGTTTTGGTTCTTCCTGTTTTGGACCCTTTGAATTTCCTGTATTAGACATTTGATTCCTTCTTCAAGTTTGGGACATTTTCTGTCATGATTTCTTCAAAAACCTTTTCAACCCCCTTTGAGTTTTCTTCCCCTTCTGGGACCCTATTATGTGAAGATTGGCATGCTTTATATTATCCCATAGGTCTCTTATGTTGCTTTCATTTGTTTTTATTTGTTTATCTTGCAGTTGTTCTGATTGGGTGCTTTCTGTTGTCCTGTCTTCTAGGTCACTAATTCATTCCTCTGCATTATCTAGTCTGCTTTGCACAGCCTTTATATCCATTCTCATCTCAGCCAATGTGTTTACCAATTCTACCTGGCTCTTCTTTTTAGCTTCGATTTCATTTTTGACATATTTTATATCTCTAAACACTATCTCTTTTAGTTCCTTCAATACTTTGATCACTCCTTTTTTGGAATCTTGACCTAATAGGCTATCAATATCTATTTCATTGATCGTGCTTTCAGGGGACTTCTCTTGTTCTTTTAATTGGGAATGGTTTCTCTGCTTCTTCATCTTGCTCTTATCTCTCTGGCACTGTGGCTTATGGAGTCTCAGTTATCTATTGTGGTCCTTAAAGGAGTTTATTTATTTATCTATCTAATGCCTATGTAGGAATAAAACTTAAAAAAAAAAAAGGAGAGTGAGAGAAAGAGAATTTTAAAAGAAGGGAGAAAAAAAGGTTTGAAAACACTGTATACTCAATTATAGCAGTGCAACTTGAATCAGACTAGCATTCGAGTTGAGACATCTTTGTAAAAACCCTTAAAATAAAGGAAAAAAGATCAAAAAATGATATTTGATACCTATTTATAATCAATAACAGGAGATCAAACCCAAAAGAAATGAAAATGAAATCAGGTGGATTTTTTAAAAAAAATAATAACTACTTTAAAAGAAAAATTTAATAGGAATTAAAACTAGAAGCATATACAATTGTTTAGAAAGTAAAAGTTAAAAAGATAATAAAAATAGAATAGTTAAAAAAAGATATGATTAAGAGAGAATTTTGAAAAAAGGGGAGAAAAAAATTTGAAAACAGTGTATAATGAATAATTGAAGAGCAAGTTGAAGTAGAATAGCAACTGAGTTGAGATGTCTCTTAAAAACCTTTAAAAAAAAAAAAAAAGGAGAAAAGAGGAAAAAAATATTTGAAACCGGTGTATAATCAATAACAGAGATCAAAACCAAGAGAGATGAAAATGACATGACGTGGATTTTTTAAAATAATAATAATATTATTTTAAAAGAAAATTTTAAAAGGGATTAAAACTGGGAGGGTATATAATTGTTTAAAAAGTAAAAATTAAAAAGGTGATAGAAAATACAACAGGTAAAAACAGATTTAAAAAAAACAAAAGGGGTGGGGTGTTCACCTGGAGACTGTGTGCTCTTACTGACAAGTCTTTCTGTCTTTGCCCTGTTTCGCGAACTCAGCTTGCTGTTTCCAGAGTCCCTCCGTTGGCGCCCTCGTCTGTGCTGCTCCCAGTGCCTGTCAGTAAGCAGATTGCACCCCCTCCCAGCACAGTGTTCCTGCCAGAAAGGCGGGGTACCACCCGTTGTCTCCTGGCGCCGGTTGCTCCGCCCAGGGTTGGCGCTCTGCAGGCGGGCCCTGGGAAGACAGTGGAACAGCCCCGCCCCTGCTCCGTGTCCAAATTCAGCTCCTTGTTTGTCCTGGCAGCACGAACTTTGCGAGGCACCAGGGTGGAAGGATCCTATCTGACTCCGGCTGCAGATAAGTCACTGTCTGGCCTTTGAGGCTGCCCAGCCACTAGGCGTGGATTCAGGTTTCACCCCCGCCCCCACCTGGGTGCCAACCACTGGAGGATATGGCAGCCGCGCCTGAACCCTGCTTCTCCTCATCGAATACCTTCCATGGGTTTTCAGAGATGGGGGTATGCACCCTTCCCCCCAGGGCACATCAGCCGTGCTGTTTTATGGAGGGCCCAGGTTGTTCTGCCCTGTGCACCCACTCATCTGCGTTGCGCAGCACTCTGCAGTCCCCTAGGGCTGCCTCAGTGCAGCCGTCCCCGTCCTCCGCCCAATTCAGGCAGCCTGTCCTGGCCCCTAGCTCCCGGCTCGGGTCTCAGGCTGGATGTCGCAGGGACCCTCTGTGCTCGTTTTAGTTCTGTAGGTCAAGGGCTGCTCTGTATCGATCAGAGCCTTGGAGGCTCCCCCTCCATCCCACTGGCCTCTCCATTGGAGAGGGGAGACCCAGTGAGCGAGCGCGAGTCCACCTTTGCTGCTCCCTCCCCGCGGGACTGGTCCTGCACTGTTTTGCCTTTTCATCTTTCTTTTTTTCCTTTCTCCTACTAGATTTTTGGTGTCTTTGTCTTTTGAAGAGGACAATGTTCTGTTGGAATTCTGCAGGTGCTCTGGTTGGCTGAGTGGGTCCGTGAATGTGAGTCTTGGTGTATCTGTGGGAGAGGGTGAGCTACGAGCGTCCTACTACTCCGTCACCTTGGCCTTGTCCCCTATACATTGTTTTCTTGTTAAAGAATTGTAGAGAGAGAGGGCTTACTTATGATAAGCTCTTTATTATCTGAATATATGTTCTAGCCCCCTAGGTCCCACACAGTCACATGGTAGAACCCTACATCCTAATAAAGGCCTTACCTGAACCCATGGGGAACTCTGGAGTTAAGACACCCTTTAGAGTTGTCTCCAATTGTCCTGATGGACTGAGCTTTTATATCTTTGTATTGATCACTTGTTGGACTGAGCTGTTCCTGGAAAGACTGGATGGAGTAGTACTCCACTTCTGTGGCAATTGGCAATGGTGATTGATGGCTCAGTTCCATCTTCCAGCACCAATCCCATCAGTTAGGGGAAGAAGGAGGTGGGTAGTACTTAACAGTGTCCACCCAAACTAATACAATTACTAAAACTCTGGCAATATTTTCAAGGGGAAAAAAAAAAAAAAAAAGACCAGGTAGCAATTTCCAAATCAAATGAAAGAAGGACATCACTGTAGATGATTAAAATAATTTTAAAAGGTCGAGGAATATGTTATTTTAAAACGTGTGAATAAATTTATTGAGAACTTAGTGTTAATGAGGCATTGTGTGGAAAACACAACAAACACAAACTATGAAAGAAGCAAATGTGTGAAAATTGTATATTTATTTAAAAAATTGAATCCAAATGTAAAAATCTTGTCAAGAAAAAAATTCCAGACTTACATTACTTTGCTTGTGAAGTCCCCAAGTATACAGAACAAAATGATACTAAATTTATATAAATAATTTCATGGTAAAGATAAAACAAGAAACACTTCTCAATGCAGTGTGTAAAGACTGGATAATATTTTTATGCATATCTGACAATGATATTTTAAAAAAGGAAAGTATAGTCTAATCTTTATCATAGAAGTTGATACAAACACCAAAAACAAAATTTATGCAAAGAAATTTACTATATATTGAAAAAGTAAAATATCACAATCAAGTTGAATTTGTTGCAAGATAAAATAACTGTAAGTGTTCTAGAAGATAATATAGAATATTGTTTATGATACTGGGTGTCAAAGGATTTTTTTTTTAATCCAGGACACAAAGATTATAAACCAAAGAACAACAATTTATAAGATGAATTTCATTAATTTATGAACTTATTCTTATTAATATGTAATATTAAAATAGTGAAAGGACTAGTTACTGAAGGGAGAATATATTTGCTATGCATGTATCTGACAAAAGATTGTTACATACAGTACGTAAAATGCACTCAATTTTTTTTAAAGACAGGCAATCCATTTTAAAAGTGTCTTAAATGGGGCACCGAGGGTTCGCCCCTGCAATGAGAGAGCTTCCAGGCCGAGGTCGACCAAAGCATCACCCAAGGAGGAGTCTCAACTTCACTTGCAGTCCAGGAACTTTTTCCAAAGGCCTGGGCAAGAGCTGCCTTCTGGGGTCTCTGCCCATCCTCTGGGGAAGAGAGCCCGGAAAGAGGATATGGCTAGTGAACAGTGGAAAGCAAGGTCTCAGGTGTCAGCGATTTTTGATGATGTGGTTGTGGTCTTTATGTGGGATAAGTAGAGAAAGCTGGGTCCTTCTCAGAAAAACTTGTACCAAGATGTGATGCTGGAGATCTATGGTAACCTGGCCTCAGTAGGACCCCCAATTTAAAAAAAAAAAAAAAAGGTATCAAAATCTTGAAAGGAGTTTTACATAAGAGGATATCCTAAATGCCAATAAGGACATGGAAAGATGTTCAAATAATTAATGATTAGGGCACTAGTATTAAAACCACAGTGACACATTTCAATACCCCAATCAGAAATGCTAGCACAAAAAATAAAAATGGGCAACCTCAGTATTAGTGAGATTATAATGGAATTGGAGCTCTCATACTAAACTGTGCAAGACTGTTTATGATATAAAGTTCTTGAAAACACAGTTGGAAATAAAATTTTGTAAGGCCTTTACTCCTGCTTACAAGAGAGTAACTCATTCATAGAAAACTGTCCCAACAATAATGATCTTGGAATCCATCTCTTCTAATTTTTTTAGATGAGTTTCTCTGGAATCTGTATTCATCCTTCCTCTTTGACTTAAGAACGGACCCATCCCTCATTTAAGAGAGAAAGAGGCTTTCTGTGAGGCACATTGTCTTCCTTTTCATAAAGGGCAAAAATACTAACCTCACTGGGTAAATTGTTAAGATTAAATGTGATAATTTTGGTGAAACATTTAACTCAGCATGAGGAACATAATACTACACAGTAAACGGTAGTTTTCTTTCATGTGATTTCCCCTCTCAAATACCCAAGACAACTGAATAATAATTTCAAATTTGAAGAGGTAAACTAAAATAAACATTTTTGATGAAAGCTATTCTATCAGTTGCAACCATTTTTATTATATGGCGATATTGAAATTATAGTCATTGCATGATGAGGTAAAATTATTAAAATTCAATATGGTTATTAGAGCTTAAGAGGACATTGTCATATTTAGTTTGTTAAATGATGGCTAAGTGAAAAATTTTTTCTATTAGAAAGACAGCTTTAATTATATAGCATTTCAACAGTTAAAGACTTCAAAAACAGCACACAAATATAGGATACCTTTTCTTTTCCTCTAAGCTCAGCTATAAAATACACAAGCTGACATGGAGCATTGATTTTTTCCTTTATATATGGCTGTATTAACTTTCAAAATTCACATAGACAAATGTGTACCTTTCAGAAATAGAAGCCGCGAAATGACTAAGATCCTGTGTAGAAAGCTCCATTATGTTCTTTTCATTTAAATGTATGCATTTTTAAAAAGCATCAATTTTTGCATTTTCTAAGATGTTTACTTCCTCTGATGGTTTTGAGAATTCACTGTACTATTTAAATGTATAATTTACATATGCTCTGTAACTCAAATTTAATTCAAGATGTAGAAAAAACTATTTCCTCAAGTCACATTTCATGAACAGAATACCTGGAAGCAATTGTGCTTTCTATGTCACTTTTTTTCCCTAAAAATATAAAACATAAACAACCAGCAGCATCAGACTTGATTGTGTATTTCTGAAGCTACTGTGTAGTGCTTGTTCTCAATATTAACAAAAGTAATAGAATATAAATTATTCAGCTGATTTAGAACTCTTCATACTAGTGTTTAAAACACTCCTCAACAAATTCCCTGAAGATCCAACATGCATAACATCTCCAGTGTTTCCTGGTTCATTTCTTGGACAATTTCACTTGGACTTCTTTAAAGGGGTTAAATTGACTACCTGCTAACACCTATAGCTCAGGTAGATATTTCACTACCAGTGTGCATCATTTCAGCCAATTTTATACTACAAAATTTGCCCTTGCCAAACCTGTTCCCCTTACTTGGGTGGTTTATCCTCTCTAACCTATTTTTAAAATAATAATTAGGAAAAAAAAAACAAAAACTACCTTCAAAGTTCAAAACAGAAGCCAATCACTACAGTTAATTATTATTTGATTTCACTTTTCTCCATCCCCCCAACCTTGTTTATGTGCCTTTTTCTATCTTCCCCAAATATCCAGCATTCTTTGGATGCCACAGTAATTTGTGGAAATAGATACCACTTTCTCTCATGAATTTTAGAAGACTTTCTTTTTTTTTTAATCCTTGATGTTGTAAATATCAGGAATGTAAGCTAGGCAATATATCAAGCTCAGCTTCTAGAAACATATTTTAATTAAACCCTCTCCACATTGCAGCTTGTTTTGCCACTGTGGTAGACAGGGAGATGCTCTGCCAGATCCTGCTTTAAGAGAAGATTTGATGCCTGACTGTGGGGAATGTGATCAGTACTCAAACTTCATTTTCACTCAAACTTCATTTCTAGTTCCTTCAAAATCTCAACTCAGCTTCAGGAAAAAAAAATTAATTAAAAAAACCCCCCAAAACCCTGCCTTACCAGAGGTCATTTCCTGAGAAATTTCAGGCTCTAAATGCCTAGACTTTTCAGCTTAACCTAGAGTCCTATTTGCTCCAGAGAACCTGACTAATTTAGCCAACGTTTTGTAAAGCCTATGTGACTGATAATCCATTCCTTTCTCTTTTTCTTCCTGGCACAGTTGAAGAGACATAATCAATAATTGGTACCCCAAACTCTATTCCAACTTCTGCTTCTGGAGAACTGCAAGCATTAATGCCAGAAGAACCTTGATAAAACAAATTAGAAGAAGATAATCCAGTTTAAAATGATAACTGTCATCACTGTCAGGAGATGGAAAACAGAGGAACCTAGCCGTTCGACTTTTAAAATCCTTACTGATGGTGAATTGGCAGGGTGGACTGGGAGGAGGGACTAAAACAGATGGTGCTATGTATCAAATGTTTGAGATAAAGAGAAGAAATAGAAGTTATAAGTGAAATAGGATCAGATGACAATTACTAAATGCCATTAATACTTTTAAGCAAGACAATAAACATTTGGGGTACTGGCAGGTTCAAAGCAAGGTGTGAAAGTTAGAGGAGATCTTGAATTTCATATAAAGAAATTCCCATCTTTTGTATCTCAGTGGTAGAGACTAGGAACAAGTTCAAGACCACGCCCAGGATGTAAGAGTGAGTGGCTAAACATCATTTGTGATTAAATATACAACAAAAACAATTCTTTTTGACAAGGTCAGAGCTCTATTTGGAAAAATCTGGTTCCTCAACACATGAAATCATAATGTCTACATGGATGCCCTGAAGATTTTAGTTTTGAAAGTTCCTTTGAACTTTCTGAGTTTGCTCGTATAATCCATTCTACCTGTCTAAAGCAAGCATTTTGCTCTGTTTTTCGCTTAAAGACAATGGAGAAGCCTCTACTGTACAGTGAAAAAAACTGTAGGATTTGCTCTCATTTTCCTCCTACCTATTGGGCTTAAAATTAAGTTTAAGTTATAGCAGGACTCAGTTTGAGATATGTGAATCCACATAAGGGAGAAAAGGGACCATTTCCCAAAAGAGCTGTAATATCTAGCTAGTTTATGACGGCAGTATCTCAGGGAATGTACAGGGGAATGAAGTTTGATGGTTCTTGTCTAAGAGAGCAGTATATAAAATTAGATAAGGAAGGATTTATCCACTCCCAATATACAGGATGTAGCATCGTAACAATTTTCTAGGTGATGGCGAGAATTGCTTCTAGGATACCCCACACTGAACAAATTTGAAATGCCAGAATTCCTATGACATACATTTCAAAGAAAAAAGCATGCTGAAATGGATATAATACGTACAACTAGAAGACCTATCAGAGGATTATGTTCCATGGGAAATCCCAGAACTACCATTTACCAAGGCCATGAGGGAATATCCTTGCAGAGACACCAGCATCATTAAAAATTTCATTAACAATATGATATTGACCAGTCAGAATAAGCAAGTGGAACCTAACACACTGGTTGTTTAGAAAATCACATGCCTTCTCCAAGGTAAAAGATAAAACTATTTGACGTTTCAGCTATATCTACCAGGTTGAGGTCTCTAGTGGTCAGTGGCATGTCAGGACATCCACTGGAAAGTAAAAAAAGAAAATGGCATTTTATACATTTTATGACATAGAGGAGGTGCCTCTGCAGTTCCTGGAGGTGGCAGATTTCTCTTTTTAAAGATATTTCTCCTACAGATATACTAGGTCACAGAAAATGTTGCAAGTTTTGAATAAGACCCATAGCAGGAAGAAGCTCTATAGCAGCTTCATGTTTCAGTACACTCAAACCTGCCTGGTGGTCTATGAAGTTCAGTAGACCCTCTACGTTGGGTTTACGAGTGATGGGGAAGGTAACTTGTAGAATCGATATGAATTTCTTTGGAAAACAACTCAGCATGATTTGGTGCCCTTTAGTAAGGAGATACTTGAATACTAAACACGCATAGACCACATGTCTGAGACTGCCCATCACAAGCTGGATCCTATCAGTCACAACAAGAGGATATGATATGTCCAGGTGGCTCAACCACAATTTTAATACCTCCAGATCTCATAATAGAATCCTTGAAAACCTAAGAACAAAACAGGACAGAATAATGAAGGACTATAAGAAAAGTACAAATAGTGTAACATATGCATAATGGGAATACAAGAAAGAGAACAGAAGGAGAAAGGAACAGAAGAAATCATTGAAACAATAATGACAATAATAAGAATTTCAGCAAATTAATGTTGGACAGCAAATCATAGATCCAGCAAGCTCAGAGAACACCAAGCAGGATAAATGTCCCCCTAAACCAAACAGTCAAGTCTATCACTTTCAAACTATAGAAAGTCAAAGATAAGAATATCCTAAAAGAAAAAAAGTAAAAATAAACACTTTACCTGTAGAGGAACAAAGATAAGAATTATATCCATCTTCTCCTAAGAAAACAAGCAAGCAAAAAGAAAGTGGAACGAAGTATTTAAAGTGTTGAGGGAAAAACAAACTCCAACCTAGAATTCTGTATCGTGAGAAATTATCCTTCAAAGATGAAGGATAAATAAAGGCACTCTCAGACAAATAAAGTTAAGGGAAATTTTTTGCCAGTAGACTTGCTTTACAAAAAAGGTTGAAAGAAGTTATTAGGTGATATTTGATTTTTGATCTTGTTTACCAAGCTCCTTAATCTCTTGGAATCATGAAAACACCCCCTAAGTCAGGATAAAAGAATAGAAAGAACAAAGGAGCAGCACCATTTTTCCTCTCTTGGATTGGCCCATCCCCAATTCTCAGGGGTGCACTATATTTTACTACCATTTTACTTCACTAATAAAATCTTCTGTTTATATCATGCTCTCTGTCTCCCATTAGAATTTTTTTTTGGGGGGGGTGACTAAGAACCGAGGTAACTTTTATTACCCTTCTCCTGGTAACATTTCACTTTAATTTTCTTCCTTTCATTTTTCCACCAAATTAGTAAATAAATGAAAAAAATATATATAAAATAACATCAATGACAGTAATAGAAGTTGAAAATTTTCAGCACATTTTTGAGAAACTGAATCAGATGGAGGAGAAGTACTCAGTAAAGTGGAGGTAAGAGAACATATCTATTGGACATAGTGACCCGATGGCCAAGAAACTGAGTTGTGTAGCAGGAAGTTTAAGAAACTTGAGCTTAGTGAAAACAGGGAATTATGTAAGCAAGCAAATGTGTAAGTCAACTAAAGAGAATTGGGTGAAATTCTGAACGGTAAACACATTTGAACAAAACAAACATTCCTTCCCCAGAATGTCAGATTTTCTGACAACCAGAATTTTATCCCAATTAGTGGGCACAAATATTTTTTTCCCAAATCATTTTTTTAAATGAGTATTTCTGGATACTTCATATTGCTACTTTACATCCCTTGTTATCCAGACATCACTATTGATGTTGGTTAATTGCCAGGCCTACAAGTAGAGGTGAATTTGTTTATGAACTTATATGTATGGAATAAAATTCAAACTGTATTTTCCTACACCTTTGGGAAAAAAGACATCATGTCAGAAAAAAAATTTAAAGCAAAACATGTTATTTGCAAGGGAGTTCAGAAGAAGAACATATATGTTCATACCTATAAAGTGACAATACAATAGATAGCATGTCAAAACTTTTCTTCATTTTAATTCCGTGTAAATTACCTGACTTCAGATAACATATCATTATCCAAAGTTTTTAAGATCCCAGAATAGATTGAATTATTGCATTTAGGGAGTAAATTTCATCATAATTAAAATAACTAGAGAGAGTTGATCCACTTTTGTCCAAAATTAGTTTTCTCTTTATTAAACTCTTATGTTTCATTTATGTTTTTTTTTTTTAATTTTAGATACCACTTCCAAGTTAGGTAATGATTTTTTCCTTATAAATTTAAATGTAACAAGTGATATAGCTACCATCCTTGACACTCAGTGATACACCCAAATATTCTGGAGGAAGCCTATTCATCTGGCATTTGGCTCTGGAGTTTTTAACTCCAAAATTATTGACCTCAAATATCCGTTGTTAGAATATGCATAATTAGCATTCAGCACCTGTCATGGTTTGAAAGAAGTAAAATGTAAATTAGAATAAGATGATAATCAGAAGAGAAATATCCTGTTTGCCTGTTGGGTTATATCTTTTCATTTCTGAAATACTTTTCTTCAGACTTAACTAATATATATATTTATTTGAAGTTAGCTAAAAATCTATTGTGTATATATGTATATATATATATATATATATAATATAAAACATTGAGATTATGCATATATTCATACAGCTGTAAAATGTTAATAGAAATATGCTTAAGGAGGTGCCAATGGAGTGCTAACAAGGAACTAAGGTAAAGAGAAGATGCAGGTATTCAAGGAAAAAGTGATAATGAGGATCATGTTAATGAGACTTCATTAAATAGGTGTTAGATTACATAAAACTTTTTCCCTTCATTTTATTTAATGAAATAAAGAAATACATACTTTTTAATGGAAAGGGAATATAGTACTTGTGGTAGGCACAATAATGCCACTGCCAAAGTGTCCACAATCTAACCCCTGGAACATAGCAAAAAAAGGACTTGCAGACATGATTAAGCTACAAACAATGGAATAGGAAGATTATCTTGAATTATCTGGGTTGGCCCAATGTTATCACAAAGGTCTTTAAAAGTATCATTGGAAGAGATGTGCATAATCAGACAGAAATTTGAAAATACTCTATCTGCTAGACTTTGAAGATAGAAGATGGGAGACACAAGCCAAGAAATGCAGGCAGCCTTTAGCACCTGGAAAAGGCAAGGGAACAAATTTTCTCCTATAGCCTCCAGAAGGAATACAGATATGTGATCACCTTGATTTTAGTCCAGAGAAATTCATTTTGTGCTTCTTATCTCACAAATGCAATAATAAAATTTCTTTGTTGAAAGCAACTGTCTATGGCAATTTGTTCCAACAATAACAAGAATCTTAATACTATGCTATTTTGCAAAAAATGTGCCAATTTGCAACTCTTATCTCTAACCTGGAAACTGAGTAGACATGAATGACACTTGCCTTTTTGTTTATATACAATAAATGAAGGTAAAGAGTCATATCATTGAACAAATTGTTATGTTCTTGGTCTCCTTTAAGAAATGTCCAAGATCCCTTACAAACAATAGCAGAATATCTAGATCCCTATTTCTGAAAGCCACTCTCACCTGCTCTAAAATGATTAAATCATAGCTTACAGTTTTGATATTTCATCTTAGTGGATGGATCAGAATATTATTTTGTATCTCCTTAGATACCTTTTGTATCTACATCTGCTTACTGTAACCTCTTTTTGCAATATAACTGATCCCCATTATGCTATTGGATTTGCCTTATGCCAAATATGTTCCTAGATAAATCACATTTAGCCTGATTTTATACCTTCAGATACCATATTCTGCTTCCTGCTTGGGCTTCCTTGTAGTTCAAAACACTTAAACTTCAATTAAATTAAATGATCAGCCTGTATGTGTGCAGTGCAATGGCTAGCTCAAATTAGCTTGCCCCAACATGATGTCCCACACCCTATCCTCTTGCCAGGTGTCTTTACTGGCTAGGTCATACCTACCATGCATTATTGCATAATAAAATACATTTTTAAATCTCTGCTTGTGTTGGTATATTTTATTATGCAAAGTCCACTGTTGAGTCTTCTCTAGAAAAAATTAATTTCTAATTTTTATTTGAAAGGAAAAAAAATGGGATAAATCTAAACGTGAAATGATATTCACTACCAAAGGAACATTTCACAAACTTGATATCAAACTTATTAAAAATAAAACTTGTTTACAAATGATTAAAAAAATCAATACCACGTAGCTCACTAATGAAGAGGTAATATAAAATACTAATATATCTAAGAAGTATTCCACAACTTTGTGTGCAGGTATATACATACATATTCACTTTTATATAAATAAGTATATCAGCTTTGGAAATGTCATCCAAAATTCCATATTATAGGAATATAGTCAATAAATATGTGATTAAAAATCAAAACAAATTCTAGTTAGATACTCAGTATTAAAATAATGGATCATTTAATTGTTCTGATATTTTATTAATTTTCCATAAAATTATTCCCAGAAGTAATATTCCTCCAAAATATGCTAGTTATATTATAAATTATGTCAAAAATAGTACAAGTGGTGTTACATTGACTTGTTTAATGCAGGATGCTAAATCTAATAGATAAATGCATATTACACTGGCAGAAAAAAATAATAGGTCTCATGTTAAGTCTTACCACACATGAAACCTGGCAAGTCTGAGGTCCTGATCCAATTTTCCAACCCACAGAATTTTCTCTTCCAGTATTTCCCATGTGTGATCTGTTTAATATTTAATCTTTGAAAACTATAAATATTTTTGTTTAATCTTAGAAACTAAAGCTAACATTGGTGAAGAGTGTGTTACCTGTAGTGCTGTCTTGGATTTAAACTCTTCCTTTTTAACTGTTCTTTTTTCCAACCTTCTTAGGGTTGCTCTCTCTGCTTCATCACCTTCCATTCCCTCATCAATCCACTCTGAAAAGGGTTTTTATTCCACCTTTTCTCTTTTTTTCAGAAAGCCTCATATAAATTTTTTAGTTCACTGCTATGTCTCTAAAGCTAATGGACATGTTTACTTCCCATTTATTTATGCTTTTATTGTGGGTAGATTTAACATGAGAACTACCCCTTTAAAAAACTTTTAGGTGTACAATATAGTCCTGTTAACTATAAGCACAATATTATACAGCAGAAATCTAGAATTTATTTATCTAGAGTAACTGAAAATTTATACCCACTGAATAAAAACTCCCAGTTAAGCCCTTCTCCCTAGACCCTGGCAACCAGTATTCTATTCTGCTTCTATAAGTTTGACTATTTCAGGTACCTTGTATAAGGCATACTACTTATTTAGTTTATCACTCTGTGAGCCACACACTCTTGACCCTCTCTCTTCCTAAAATAATGGCTTCCGTTGGCTTCTGTACCACAAAACTCTCCTGGGGCTGCCCCTGCCCTCTTGGCCTCTTTCTCCTTTTCAGGCTCAACCTTCTAGGATTCCCCCCGTCTTGTACTAAGACCCTTTTTCCTCTCACTATGTCTGAAGTCCAAAGTTTCAATATTCCTCTATAAAGATGACACACAAACTTACCCAAAATTTCTCCACAGAATTTCAGACTCTTTTTATCATTGTCCGATTTCATATTTCTTTTTAGAAATTTTCAGGGAAAAAAAAACTTCAAGCATTCAGAACCAAATGGCTGATCTTCTTTATCCAAGAGAAGACAATATCACCTTGTCTCCTCTTCACTCCAAAAGATAAATCTTGATTCACTTCCTATGTCATCTATCCCAGTGAATTTACATGATTGTATAAGCCAGAAACTTAGGCGTCTTACTTGAACTTCCTTTTTACATTAGACACACATATCTGATTCATCACCGAATCTAAAAATTTTATTTCTCTCTCTTCACTATTACCTCCTCCAATGACTGTCCTCTCACCTTTCCACTCAACATCTCACTGGCCATCTTTTAGTTTCTCATGCCAGCATTTTTGTGAAGATGTTTCCTAATATTCTGAGATAAAGAATCAATAAATAGTAAACTTATTCTAATATTTCAGTTGTAAATTCAATTGTATCTTCCTATAGGAAGCATAAATGACCTTTCTAATATGATAAATCTCCTATGACATGTTTTAATAGAAGCATGTACCACTCATAGTAAATCTTATGGTTGCACTTTTGCTTTAAAATTTGTGACTATTTGATGAATGTCTGCCTTCACATGTAGGCTATAATTATCCTGAGTGCAGAGCTCCATTTTGGTTTTTTATCTCCAATCAATTCCAAACACCAAGTATTAAGTAGATGTTCAGTGAATATTTGATGAATAAACCACCATATTGGATTTCTTAAGTACATACAATTTTTATTTGTCTATTATACTTCAATAAACCTGGAAAAAATAAAAAATAAAAATAAGCATATAAAATGAAACCTACTGACCAAAATCTTTATATTTCTTGATCTATCCCACTCCTTGTCTATTAAAAAAGACAAAAAATGAGATGAATTAATCATATGTTTGATAAAAAGTTTCCATATAATTTGGCATTCAAATGGAAAAATTTAGACAGAGCATAATTTTCTCTCTGGTAATTGCAAATCAGTAATTAATGTAGGAAAAAAATAGTAGCAGTAATAATGGCAATTAGATCAAAATGTGACAATATGATTGATATCACATTTTCAGAGGGTATGAGACAAAATAAAAAATAATGATATAAATCTGATTATTGATAATAATTCCCTGCAGTCACTGTCGCTGAATTCTGGGTCTCCCTACCCTTCTTCCCAGGGACAAAGAGCAAATACAGATTGCTTCCCAGGGCATAGCACTACTTAGTAAGATAAATATGCTGAATTACTGTTTTTTCTCTTCTTATTAATACCTAAAATTACACATATATTGACCTGACTACTGTTATATTTTATAATTCTGTGTAAAATACTTTTTTTTTATTATTTTCATATAAGAGAGCAAAGGAATTTGTTATCAGTTAATTTGAGGTCTAATTGAAATTGTAAAGAAATAAGGTTATGGGTTTTCTATCCTATGAAAATAGCCAGAGCAAATTATTTTAATTGCACAGTTGCATAAAATCGGAATGTCATTTCCCTATTTCTCAGTATTACTCAGAGATGAACCACTTATGCATATTTAAAAGAAAATACTGCTTTAATTGGTACTTTTGTAGAGAAGAATAAATAAAAGAATTTCACTTGCAAATACTCCTCTAAATAATTTTGGAGAATCAGCTTCTTTTTAAAAGAAAATCCATAAAAACTATTAAATATGCATAAGGTTTAAGATCAGTATACTAACTTAATTAGGATCTCAAATTTGAAGCATATACTTCAAAGTATTTTCCTTTGATGACTGATTGTATAATATGGTTTATGGATTTATATTCTATAATTGATTATCAAATTTATGTTGTAAACGATCATTTTCAATCATGCTAAAGAATTCACCATGCATGCTAGACTTCTCAGCTCCAGGGAAGCAATAGAGAAGACTTTAAATATATCTATATTTAGCATATCAGTATGTGTAACATATGTTGAGGATTTTGTTTTGCAGTAAAGTAATACTGAAATTATGTAAACTAATTTTGGTTATACCCAGAAGTATGTTTCACTTGTATTGACCTTCCATTTTATGAGAAGTATTTTTTTTATTGTTCTGTTTTCTTTGAGGAACAAAACAAAGGGATAAATGAAATATTTTTGTGTTTCAAGACACACAACTGAACATACATAATAGGAGTGAAATTGAAACTTGGAATTTGTTGTTTGGTATGCTGAGTCTCAGGTAAATTGAAACTTTAACCATGAAACAACTTCTGTTCTAGAAATGTAATAGTTTTTTGTTGATCTGTAATCAAAAAATAAAACAATGTGAAACAAATATTTTTCTCTTATTCTTGAAGAAGTTTCTTTTCCGTCTAAAAATGCTGTCAACTGCCACCATTTAATCTGTAATTCACGTCAGTTAAATTGTATATTTTGTGTTGGCTGCTATACATAGGCTATCTGTTAAGCAATAGAGTAATACACTGTATATCACAGTGCTTACAGATTGCTTTACATCAGTGATATTTGAAAGGTAGTTTGTGAACTTCTGTGGGAACCAGGAATCATTTCAGTGAGTTCATGAGGTCAAACTTCCTTTTGTACTAATGCTAAGATGATATTTGCCTGTTTCTCTGTGTTGATATGTCCAGCGATGCTACAAAATAGTGTTGGGTACGACCCTTGATGACTGATTACATATAAAGGGAATGACACTAAACTGCACTGGTAGTCACTGAATTCTTTAATTCCACACCCTGAGAGAGGTAAGCATGGGAAATTCTCACTACCACCCACCACCAACAGCATTGTCAGCAACAACAAAAACCAGTTTTAATGAATAAAATCTTTGATGGAGATGGAAATGTAATCAATTATAATGAATCACAGTCCTTTGTACATAATACTTTAATATTCAGTGTGACCAAATTGGAGATACACTTGAATTGCTTTAGCTGCAAAGTATGATGGGTATCTCCAAAGAAAGCGATTGTGATTTTTCTTTAGTTTAAAAGATAAACCAGATTCTAGTATCATGAAAAATAATTTTTACGCAAAATAACAACTGATAGAAACACTATAGAAACACTATGGTTTTTTCAGACTTGGTTACTTGGCAGGATTTTCTTTAAAATAAACTAATTGAGTTGTCTATTTCAAAGAAAGCAACTTAGTATTTTTCAAACTAATGACAAATTAGGCTATCAAGTAAAGTTAGAATTTTAGAAACCTTTACCTGCTATCGTGAACTTGATAGCTTCTTAGTACATAAGAAGTTGTGATATCAATTCATGTTACTTTTTTACATTTCACGATGGAAAGTGTCAAAACTCAGAAGATATGAAAAGTGAAGGAATGATTTCCAAATAAGCAATACAAAATGTCACACGTTCATGCACAGGTAAAACGTGCATTCAGAGGGAAGACACATCATTTGAATGTAAAAGAATTCAGTACTTTCAGATGACTTCAGATGCAACACAACAACTGTATTTTAAAAAAAAAAAATTGTTTTGGGCGGGTGTAGCTCAGTGGTAGAGCACATACTTAGCATGCACGAGGTCCTGGGTTTAATCTCTTATACCTCGATTTCAAAACAAACAAACAAACAAACCTACCTACCTACCTAACTACTCTCCCCCAAAAGAGGGGAACAAAAATGAAGAAGAAAAAAAAGAAAAAAGAAAAGGAAAAAAACAAGTGTTAGTTGAATTTTGATGTAGTATCAAAGAATTCCACAATCACCTGAAAAGGCTGGCTTTCTGTGTGAGGAAGAATTGTCTTTATGTATTACTGTCAAAACAGCATATCTCAACAGTATGACTACAGAAGCAGAAATGACAAAACTGCTTTCTTCCACTGAGAGAGATATTAAAGAGATTTTGAGGAAAAAAAGTGAATCAATCACCTTTTTTCAATAATTTATTTTTTGTTTTTGGAATATATTTCTTATAAAATATGTTAACAAGTTTACTATTATTAATTTTTAAGGGATGTATATCAATTTCTCAATTTTCATTTCCAATTTGGTAAATATAAATAAATATAGCACACATGAGCAAGACTGTTTTTGAAGTCTTTGGTAACTTTCAAAAGTGTAAAGTATTGTGGGAGCTAAAATTTGACAACTATTGATCCATGTAAATCTGAAGAGAACATACTTTCATATTTGGGAGTATAGAAATCAATTTATACACTTTCCTAAGAAGGAAGCTAATAATTTATATATGAAATGCATATTCATAATTTCACTTATGATTAATAATGAGTTACCATAATTCATAAAATATTTGGGGCACATTTTCCATTTTAAGAAATGCCAGAAAGAATTATGATTTTCTTCCCCTTTCTTTGAAATAAGGGTATATACGTGTGTGTGTGTGTATATATATATATATATGAATAAAATGAAATGCTTTAGTTCATATTCTACCTATAAGTTAAGTCAATGTTTGGTCTTCATTTTGCCACTAAGGAAACTAGAGCTTCTTGTCTGTAATGTAATCCCTTGTCACCATAAATATGACATACAATGTTTTAGCCAGACCATGCATGGGATCAAACCATTAAAAAAATCTATTTATTAAAGTATCTGGAGGCAGGAAGACCAGGATTTTCTTCAGTTGCTCAATGACGCAGACTTGCTCCAATCATCTCCAGTGTGTTGGTTTTGGTTCTGAGACTTGTTTCCTCTTTCTGCATTGTGGATACTTGAGCTCCATATGACAAACAACCACTTGTCCATTCCTAGATCAATCCTTGGTAAAATATTGGCTTAGGTGAATTATAATTTATTCCCAAGCATGTTCACATTACAGATCAATCAAAACTGGGGTTCTGTTAAAGAATAATAAAGGGAAAAGATATAAAGTACTCAATTAATATAGTATCTCTTATGCAATAATGTTATGCATGTCTGTAAACTCATCTTTTTATTCCATAATTTGTTTTATTATAGCCAGAAAAAATATGAGGGCTCCAGAATCAATAACCTACTGACTTTTTAAAATACAGACTGTTCTTGTTATTAGTCACAGTTTTTCATGCTTTGTGTAAAATAACTTCTCTTCTCTCTCTAAATGTGACAGTGCAAACAGAAGTGAGTTCCAGAAGATAACTAGGCTACTGAGAATTTGAAAAAAGACCTTGCACATTCACCATTCAGCTGTTTACAAACATCATCAAGGAGCCAGGATTGCTTCAGTCATAGCTTCCACTATCTACAAGATATAAACTTTGACCTTGAAGCTTGACCCTTTTTTCAGTTTTGTGCACTGATATATTTCATGCATTTAGATATCTCAAATGATTTTTGCACATCATAGGCACTCACTAAACATTATAGAAACAATGAATTGCTGTCCAAATTCTCCAAAATGTATTCCTTTCTTAGGTATTAAAATTAATAGACCCTATCCATCTCTAGAGAGGAACAATCTCAATTATCTTCCATTATCTACAACATGATGTCTTCTACTTAGTATTTACTGCTAAATGTTTTAAATAAAATGACATTTTGCTAATGCATTTTATTTGTCCAATACTTTATTGGACTTTTCATAACAGTAGTTACTTATCTTCTAAGAAATATAGGCTACCTGGTCTATAATGATCAGAATATATATTCTTGTAAAATCTGCTAGGTCTTGAAAATGGTTGAACAAAAATAGTTATGAATAGTGATTGGCTGACTTTTTCCAAATGTTTTAATACTCTCAAAATTATTTGTAATTTTTGGCATGATAATGCATCAACAATTCAGTAATTCCTTCTGATATCATCCTATCAGTAGTCCAATACATCTTCTATGTGTATTTCAATGTTTAATACACACTGCATGGAATGTAATCTTTACTTTCCTTACAAATTCCTCTTTACTCTAAGTAATGATGAACTTATGATATCATATCAAGAGAAAAATAGTTTAATGATCCCTTTGACTACATTCTACTTCACCTCTTGGTGGTATTTATAGGAGAGCCATGTGTGCAGGCAGAGGTAGAATTCCCCTTAAAACTGACAAAATGCAGCTGGCTAGATGTTACTGTCTAATATCAGGTAGAGACAGATGCAAAAGATAGTGGATTCAGGAGGTAAAATATCAAGTTTTTGATGTTTTATTTTCCCAAAGAAAGCTCCCAAATACATAAAACTACAAAAGACGCAGAGACATCACAGGACATCTGCTTCCTTGGTTCTTGTTAGAACCAGGTGTCAAACATCAATATGTCAAATATTATTATAATTTCTAAATGCACTACCCAGCAACATAGTGTGAAGACATGATTATCTTGCTTATTTTCTGATCTCGCATGACACTCCTTAGGATTGCTTATTGTGTTACACATTATCATTTCCAGATGAGTTTTTTTTTTTAAATCAAAGAAAAAATTTACTTTTCTATGATTATTATCTAGAGTAGTTCACCTAACTTCACCTAGCTGAAGTGAGAAGGGAAGGAAGAAAGTGGTCTCAGAGAAAACCATGGAAGAAGGTAGGGGAACCATCTATCTATTTATTATCTGTCATGTGTCTATTCATTATATCTTGCACTGCATGGTGTGAGTATTAATGAATAACTGTTTACTTTTCTGACATCAGTTATCCTACTGTATCCTGAGGCAAAGGAGGAGTGGCATCAGTGAATCTATCTGCTGGTTTAGGGGTGAATATGCTCTTTGCCTTATTATCCTTACTTGTTTTATGCTGATTGCTTTAATTCACTCCCTGGCACATGCCCATGGTGAAGTAAGTTTCTCCAGGTACAGCTCCAATATACTAAATTCTAATAATTCCCAATCCTCAACCAGATATTCTCTGGCCTTCAAGGAGGAAATTATCACATATTCTTGGGTGAGGAAGTCTGAGCTCCAGCCCTTTCTCTGCTGCTAATGAGTTGTGCATTTTTAAGGCAAATCTCAACCTCACTGGTCTCAATTGTTCCATAAGAAAATGTGCTCTAATTTCCTCATCTCTAACTTCTTACACACTATAAACGCTTGAAAGTGTGAATCGCATCCTCCTTGGCTTCCTTGGGTCACTCTTCCTATTCTTCCTCTTTTCCAAGCAAGCCATTATTCTGGCTCTCTCAATGACCCCACTTCTCTGGGTCAGCTTCTCTGGTTAACTTTGTTTCATTACAAAGAATTTTCCTAGCTAGTCCAAAATTCCATATACAACCGTTCTCCAACACCAAAGTAATAAACAGGACTAAACTATTACCAAAAAAGTAAACTGTCAAGCTGAGATATAAAAGAAGAACTTTCTCTTATTTCTGTATCTCCAGTGATTCTATAGTTTGTTTGCCCGTTGTGTATCTATATTGAGGTGGGGGGTGGGAGGTGGAAGCTGAAATATAAATCTCTATCTATAAATTTTTTACAAACTCCATTATCATTGTATAAATCCATTTATGCTCAACAACTCAATTTTAAAATATATATAGACTCCCCACATTTGAAAAGCACTTTAAAGCATCTCAGTGTTCTTAAATGGTTTGTTTCTCTCACAATTGAACATTTTAAATTAAAAATATGTCATATAACCCTTGAATAATATAGAGTATTTGAATTCTGCTTATAGAGTTTCCTGCTTGAGCCAAGCCCCTGTGTGGAAAAAACAGATACAGTTATGGTTAATTCCTTACCATTCATCTTCTTTTATGCAATTTCACATTCTAATATCAACCTTCTATTTCCCTTGATGGCTCTCCTACAATGCATATTAAATCAATGAATGATTACATGCCTGGGTGGTATAAATGATGTACTCTACCTAATTCAAAATCTAATAACCAAAAGTAGTTTCCATGTGAATTTTTTAACAGATAGATTTAGACGTAACATGGCATCTTGTTTAGTACTCACTGGAGAAAAAATGAGTTTCTGAAGCATTGTAAAGACAACTATCTTTGCTAAATCCTGGTAATGCTTTTGTTTTTCTATTCTGAAATCAAAGTATTGAACCAGTGCAATTGTCATTTGGGCTAAGAACTTAACTGATTGAATAAATTGGAGAATTGAGACAATTAAGTGGATAATTCAGTTGTAAAGCTTTATTTGGTATAAATTGTCTTGACTGCTTGTTAATATTTGACAATTCACAGTATAATTTTTCAATTCTGTTTTCCCCAATAAATGTAAACTATATCAAAATGTCATTATATATTTGAAATATGAATTTTGGAATGCTGGTAATTTTTACTAAATATGTTCACATCACCCCCATTCATGAAAGCAATAATAATTATTATTATTTATGTAATAACAACAACAGTCAAAACACATAGTGCTAACTCTGTGCCAGGTACTCCTCTAATAATTTTACATTGACTTATTTAATCTACCTAAAAACCCTATGAGGTAGAAACATTAGTTATAGTATATTATGGCAAAGTGGTGGTACAAAAGGGGTTAACTATCTGAAGTTTACACAGCCAGAAAGGGTAAAGGCAGTGTTTAATTGTGCAAAAGACAGCTGTAATAAGAGAGAAAGCAAACGTCACAAAAGGAGAGAAAGTAAAAAGTAAGGATCTCTGGCATCTGCTTGTGAAACTAAATATACCGAAGCATTTACACAGTCTGTAGAGTGGTTAAAAAGTGGGGGGGAAAGGTATTGCGGGGAGAGGTGGAACATTGTAAAGATACAAGGTGAATAGCAGGAATTAGCCCTAAAATTAAGTCCTTTGGACAGGATGGCACAAAAGGAGGTTTTGTGGATTCTATATGAGAAGGGGATCAGACCCAGGTTTTAGGAAACACCACAGGACATAGCCAAACCCAAGTAAGAAAAGACTGCAGAGCACTTCTCTGACGATAGACCCAAAGATTATCCTGTCTCTCTAATGATATGGAAGCAGCAATGGGCTCTATATCTGAAATGGAAATTTCTATGATAACTGTTTATTGATGAGAGACAGAAAACATAGAAAGGTGTCACAAATATTCATTGGGAGTTGAATGCCAACAATAACCAAGATTACAATTTTTTACCTCAGCTGATTCTAGGTAAGGAGTCAGTAAGTTTGGGACTGATATTTATTATGTGTATATATTTATATGTATTTATACATTTATATACATGAATGAATCATATTGAAATGGTGGTAATATGATTTTGGATTTAATATGTCTTATTAGGGTAGTTGCTGCCACTTGTATGGATCATCAGAAAAATAACTGCATAACAGTTTAATCAGATCATCAAAGGGAATTTTTTTAATTGTTTTCTTAAAGGAGTTCAGCATTATACCTCACACAAACTCAGACCATGTTCAATATTTTCATGAATACGACTATGCCAGGAATTAATGTAATGTTTGTTAACTACAAACTTATTTTTCTAAGACTCTTTTATACTAGGCTAGGACACTGGAAAACAAAGAAAAAAACAATTTGTTCTATTTTGTAATCAAGATATCGATAATGGTCGGTAAATAGAAATTCCTAGGAGGGGACTAAAAGGCTGAAGGAAGAAGGTATTGTTTTTTCCTATTGACTCATTGTTTGTTTTAAGTTTCTGTTAGCTCCTTTCATAAATACTCATTTTTTTCAACATGGCAGTAGTGATTAGTTTCAGTGTCAGCAGTTTAATCCATTTACCATTTATTTTCCCAATAATAGCTAAATTAGCACCACCATTTCCCAAAGGGCAATAGCAACAGAAAGCTAGTACGCTGTGCCCCATCCCAGAGTTCTGGGTCTCATCTCTTTAGGGCCCTCTTTCAAGCTCAGAGCTACCAGAATCTACCTAACAGTATTCTGTTCTCAGAGGTCTGAATTTCTCCACTGGACCCCCTCTTCCATTCTTTTATATTTATATTCATATTCTTTGATGGTTCTATGAATCTTAGTAGCTTCCTGGAATTTCTATGTCTGTGAAACCTTGGTATTCACCAGTTTCACATTTAGTTCATCAAATCATAGTCAACATCTATTTATGTTACAATTTCTCCTTGATTTCAATCTCTTGATTAGACACTGGCTGATCCAGAAATTGGCCTATGCTATGAAACAGTCTCTAGGATTGGATATGAAGATTTGCCATGTTCTCAGGTTTTCTCTCACAGGTAACCTCCCGTAACATGGAAAATTGAACATGGATAATCCATGGCATATAGTGATAATGTAGACAGCTTTCAAGAGTGCCTTCAATAATGTATACCTCATAACACTGATGCCTTTGTGTAGTCACCTCTTATAGTGAATCAGGGCTGTCCCTGTGGCCAAGAGAATATGATGGAAGCAAGAGTTTATTTCTTGTGAGTCTAGGTCATAAAAGGCATTGAAGTATCTGTGTTTGAGTTGTGAAATGCTCCCTCTGAGGGGAAGCTGGCTTCCATGCTTTGAAGATACCCAAGCAACCCTATAGAGGTCCATGCCTAGAGAAACCAAGATGTTTGCCAGATGTCAGCTCCAACCTATCAGGCATATGTGTGAGGCTACGTTCAGCCTCAGTCAAACCTTCAGATGTATGAAGTCATAGCCACCATATGACTGATACAGAATTAACGAAATCTTATATGACCTATGAGGCCAAGTTCATCTCAAAATACTGTCAACATAGATTATGAGACATAATAAATGATTATCACTGTGTTGAAGCCACTACATTTCAGAGTTGTTTGTCATGCAGCAATAAGATAAGTAACAAGTAGTTTCACCATTAATTCAAATATCAACTACAGTTAAGTATGATGATGTTTTCACTGAGGGAATTACCAGAATAGAAAAAAGTGACTGCTATAGTTTAACATTTTGGGAAAAATGCAAACTCTTGGACAATCCCGTGAGAATATTTCTTCTGAGGGCATTAGCTTACAAAAAGAATCTGACAACTTTATGTTGTTTAACTTCCCCTAAGGTGTTATTAAATAAAAGAGAGAGAGAGAGCATTTGCATCCACCTTAATACAAGCTCCCTTTTTATCTTGTAGCATCAGGGTTAATATTTCTTAAGCTAGCACTGAAATCTTCCTTGTTCGGATTGCAGAATGACATCTTAAGTTGAGGTGATGCTTTCTGCAAGTCTCTTACATCAATGCTAGGCAAGGACTGGTAAGAAGTGGGACCCTATGGCTTCATATTGAGACACATAGGAAATCCAACTGAAGTTTAAGATTTTGAATATCTGAGACTTTCTGATCCTACCAGTTGAAGCATTCAACCTTGCCAAGTGAGGAAACCAGATTTACGCTAAGAGCACCTAATAATTTTAGAGTTAACTGGAAAGAGATGCCTATTCCCCTCAAGGCTCACTCTAACAATTCTTCATCACCACTCTACCCATAAGTACGATCAGGTCCCAGCATGATCCAATAGGAGAAGTACAAATTACTTATATACCCCAAAAATGGGTAAGGTTTTATTAACTTACATCTGCACAAACTAGAATAACCTGTGTGTGAATGAATTGTAATGATTTTGGAGCAAGTAGAAGAGACTGTTACACGTATCAGGACAAATCTGTGGACTCTGGATTTAGTGTGTTAGCTCACGTATAACTACAAATGTTTCTAACAGTTTACTTAGGTGATTGATGAAATCTTGGGTTCAATAGTGACATATATTTAATGAGGTTGAGATGTTAGAACTTTTCTGCTATAACATAGGGAAAGGAATCTAAAAGCTGAGGGAGGCAGAAATATTGAAGTGGTTTTATTTATTTATTTATTTTTTACCTACAACCCAACTACTCCCAAACTATATGGTCTGAGAGACTCAGAGAAAACAATCACTTCAATATACACTGAGACACACATTAGTGAGAGGGAGTTAAAGCATGCTTAAAAAGCTTTGTAGGCACTGTCTGACTTCCACTCTGACAGTGGAAGATGCCTGAACTGAGACAGGTTCTCTGATTTCAGCAGAGGATGATGGGTTCCTAGAATAATAGAAGTACTACAAAAGCAATTAGTAGTCAAAAATAGCAGAGACACATTTACTTGATGGGAGACAGAAACAAAGTGGTATGAGAATGTTTTGCCCATAAACATCTTAGGTAATGGTTAAATGGCCATAATATCATCAAAACTAAATTACTTGGACAGCCAAGTAAATTTTTACCTGTCTATGTAGCAGTAAAGTAACAAGGCTGGTCTTTGGAAACATGTCTGGGGCTCTGGTAATGGATAATCATGGCCTTTCAACTAAGCCAGTTCATAGATCAAGAGCTCCCTGAGAGAAGGGGACACTTTCAGCTCTGCCACAAGTGTATCTTCTGCTTCCACAAAGAGACATACAACCATTTTCTAGACTGGCTGTGGACTGCAGGAAAAAATTTCAAGATATTTCAAGCATTTTAGACAAAGGCACTTTAGAGTATTTACTTTATCTGCGAGTTTCCACTCTATTTCACGTAAGGGACAATGCCAGCCCGAGCATGGGAAACAGTCTCATGTATGATATAATTTGTGGATTCTTTTTTTTTTTTTTTTTTTTGTGCATTCTTAAATGCTACTCTCCTTTGCTCCTTTCACATATATCCTGCACCTTTTCTATAATGCTTGGCAGAATGTTTTATTTTGTTGGTTTCAGGAAGAAAAAAAAAATCTTTCAATTTAAGTTTGATTTGGGGTGCACTATAAGATAGGCCCTAAAGGCCCAAGAACGGAAGCCATGTGGGATACAGGCACGCATGGAGATTGTTAGTACCGCACTGCATGCTGGAAAGTAGAGATGACCTGAGTGTATCCCAAATATGAATGAGTGATAACAGCAGGACTGGTGGAGACTACAGTGCATGTGCAGAATTAGAGGGCTTAACAGACTTCATTAGTGTTCATTATTGTGTCCCCGCAGTGAAGCAGAGCTACTCTAGGTGAGTGCCTGCTAACTGAGATTGGTTTGGGAACTGTGTTCATCTTCATTTATTCTGGCTATAAATCCTAAGCATTATTTTGATTATCATGAAAGTAGGTAGCAGAAAAACTATATTCCAAATATCACACCTGAGAAGAATTTACTTTAAATTAAATCTATTTAATTGTCAAAAATAAATAAAATCCTGAACTTTGGAACTTATTGACTACAGAAAAGGGAAATAGAACAACATTCTAAATTCTCCAAAGATAATCACGTAAATATGTGGCTGACTAGTATATAAAAATAAGTGGCTATCTGGGGGTTACTACTGTTCTTAAAATTAATGATCAGTTGAAATGACCAAATAAAAGTATTTTTACTAAGGTTTGTCAAGCATTTTAAATTTGACAGCCTTCAGTAAAATGAACACTTATAATAGACATTGCATACCTTTGTTCATTTTTTAATGTTAATATTAATCAGTAATGATAACATTAAACATTTAATGACTTAATAATAGCAATTCTTACTGTAAGAGGCAGTATTGCCCAATTATTAAGAATATGCACTCTGGAATTAGATTCCTAAATTCAAACTCTAACTCCATCAGTTAGTAAATGCGTCTTCAAGAAGACTTGAAAAAATTCTGGGACACAGTTTCTACATGTGTTAAATAGGGAAGATAAAGTTATCTCCTTCATAAAATTTTGGGTGGTATAAGCAAAAAACTAAGACCAAACTATTATTATAACCTAAATATTACTTGTACATGATAAATTCAACCTGTAAATATAGTGAAACTAAAATTCTCCTAAATATTCGCTATTATTTTGAAAATATTAAATTTCTTATACTTTTCCACTTAGAATGATGAGCTAAAATCAATTATTCAGTTAAGCATTTTAATAATAAGCAAATTTGTTAATCTTCGGGCCAAATTTTTACACAATAATTTAAATAATTTAAACTACCGAATGTCATCCATTTTGAAACCACGCACACAAAATGAGCACTGTGATTTTAATTTGCCTAATTTCTTCTTAATATTACCATGGCTTAAAATAATGTATCCATCAAAGAAAAAACAAAGAGTTATTTATTAAGCAATGTCAGGTTCACTTCTTAGCTGAATAAGGGTTCCCACAAACTGTGTTTTTTTGACCAGGATACAAGAGCTGGATCTAAAGAGCTACTGCATGTTATATTTCATGACCAAGACTGCCACCCCCAGTTATTTCATATTTTATGTCATTAAGGTGCTCTGAACCAAACTGCATCGTCTCAAAATTCATATGTTGAAGCCCCATTTCTCAATGGGACTACATTTGAAGAAAGAGCCTATAAGGAGGTAATCAAGGTTTATAAGATCATAAGGATAGGGCCCTATAGGATAGTATTAGTGCTGTTATAAGAAGAAATATCAGAACTTTGTCTCTCTCCCTGTCTCTCTCTCTCTCTCTTTTTCTATCTCTCCATCATGTGCTCAAAAGAAGAAGGTCATGTGAGCACAGAAGATGACAGGTGCCTGCAAGGCCGGAAGAGAGGCTTCACCAGAAAACAACCATGTTGGTTCATTGATCTCAGACTTCAAGCCTCCAAAACTATAAGAAAATAAATGTCTGCGGTTTTAGCCACTCAGACTGTGGTTTTTCATTACAGCAGCCTAAGCTGATAAGACACATAGAATAGTTTTTTCTTTTTTTTTCATTTTTGTCAACTGCATTTTCTAATTATGGTATATAAAATTATTTAAACTCAATCTAGAATCCATACCAGTTGATTGGGTCAAATCAAACTATTTACTGCTTCATTCCATCCTGAAACATTTTCATATTTTTCTTTCACAAAGGCTCACAATCCTTGTAGCTATTTAGGAAACATGATTGCATTCTGCTCAACTCTTGTTTTGACTAGCTTTAATAGCATGCTTCTAAAGTCATTCTTAAAAGTAGATAATAAATTTTGAGTGTCCTGGTAGATTTAATCAACATGTATTTTAAAAATAGGATCAGGAATCCAAATGGAGAGAAGGTTAAACAGATGAAAAGATCAAAAACACATTAATGTCATAAAGAAAACTATAAGAAAATAAAAAGTGAAATAGAAGAAATAAAATCTTTTTGGGACAAAGAAAGATTAAGAATTTCATTTGGGAAACTTTGTGAATTAACTCTGTGAAGAATAAACTTGAAAAATTGTCCCAAGAGATTGTGGACAAGAACATAGAGGTAAACATGATACTAACTGGTAGATATGAGAAATAAAATAAATATTAAACTTGGATATTTTAAATGGTTTTAACTTTAATTAGGGCTTAAGTTTTTGGTTAAGATGCAGACAGTTACAAGAGATCATAACTTTCACACAAGCAACCAAAAAGTAAAAAAGTTTAGGTTTAAAATCCTTCTGGGAATTATGAATATAAAGAAACATAAATTAAGCAAATTCAAGAAATTAATGAGCCAGTCATAGGAGAGAAGAGACTGTGTTTGTTCTTTTTCTCGTTAGCATAATAGTAGCAGAAGTATCTGACATAGATGGGGTAAGAGAAACTGGGATGACCTGTAATGTACAGTTAATAATTCTACATTTTCTAACACAAGGATTAAATCAAAAGACTCTCTACCCACAGTCTCACCTGCCAACGTTTCTCCAAGGCTTATGATATGTGATGAATGTTTATATGTTGTTTCAGATGGTTACATGCATATATACAATTGTCAAAGCTTATTAAACTGAATGTTTGTGTTCTGGCAGTTTAAATTACACTTTCATAAAAACTAAATCCAAAAAGCAAAACCAGGATATGGGAAGAAGTGGTGATTACCTAGAGAAAAATAAAGAAGTAAACAGAATGAACTTTTTCATTATTCTGAAGAATGATGTATATCTTCAGATTTTAATTATTTATACTTGTTAAATGAATTAATGAATAAATGAATATATACTTATATACACATACATAAGTTGAAGATAAACCTAAACATGATCTGGCTGATGACACAAATACAAATATCAAATAAGTAAATCCTATAACGTTCTATACAGGAAGAATATACTGCATGGGTAAAGAAGCAAGGAAGTTGACGCCTTTTCATCTGTAGCTGTACTTTCTCCATGTCAGTGAAATAGTAATGAGAAAATGGAACAAAATGACTGTAACTCAAGATATTTCTGCTCATCATCCACCATAACATATTCTTTATGGTAGCATGATAGCTTATCTAATGAGCTGCATAAAAACATATACTAAACTAACCATACAGACTTTTTGAATAAATTTGTTTGGGTTGCATGTATCTTGGTATAATGAAAGGTAATTCAGTGTATAAATCTTAAGACAGGGTAAGTAAAGGGTTTAAATTATTTGTGTAATCACATGTAAATTTTACTTCAAAAAAGATGATTTTATCTTTTAAATTATGACTAGTTATACTTAGAATGTAGCTATGTTTAAATTTAAATATATAGTTACTCTAAATTTAATATGAATGTGGGCAGGGATTGTGCTATGGTTTACATAAAATAAAATTTAGGAATTCCTTGGTAGTAAATGCTCAATGCCATCTTAAAAGAGCACAAGAATTTGGAAGTGGGTGATAAAGAAATATAGCATTTAAAAATGTCATCTGGTGGAAGATTAGAGGTTGTAGAATACACAAGTAAAACATTTAATTTAGAGGAAGAGGGGCATAAATAATTGGGCTGTATAGGACAATAGAGGAAATTGAAATAATTGCCTATGGGCATAGTATGAGATGATATCATGGATTTATGGATTATGTAAGATATGACAATGGTATTAGAGTAATGTAGAATATATTTCAAATACACATGTAGGATTATTTATGAGTTAAGTGTCATAGATAGTATCTGTAATTTAGGTGGAAACAGGTAGAACAGTATCTGAGTTTATATGGTTAACTTGGGGTGGGGAGGTATTTGGAGAATACAGTATATGTCATGCCTTTTTTTAAAAAAGAAAGAGAAAAATCTATGTATGTCTAAATTTTCCTCGAGAGGGAGAATAGCTTCTTCAGAAACCTCTATTAAGTGAATAGGCAGTGCATTTCCAAGTACACTATAGTGAAATTTACTTGGAAAATAAAACAATCTTGACAACAAAAAGATCCTTCCATATAAATATAGAAGAGAGAAAAAACACAATTTATTATTGGGTAGACATTAACAGATCACACATGTGAGGTAGTGAGAAAATGACTACAAATTGGGACAAAAATCATACATAATTTAGACACAAGTACAAAACAGAACAATAATTCCTCTCATCTCCTGAAAAGACGAAGGCTGCATCTTATGACAGTTTCTTATCCATCCCATGAGAGAAGACCCTGAGTTAAATTTGGAGGTACTTGTCTACATATCTAAAGGCTAGTTAGCAGGTGACCTTGGAAATATCTCTAAATTGTAGAAACTTGAGAATGACCTTAATCCCTAAAGAGGTTTTTCTTTTTTCCAATATTAGAACAAGGACTCAGATTCACAATATCTCCAGGGAAACACTCTGAGAAAAGGCAGGAGAAGTGGTTTCTTTGCCCTTTATAAACAAACATTTACCCTTACAATTGCTCTTTTGTTGTTTTTTTTTTTTGATAACATCACAATTTTCTAAGGGATTTCATCCTTGTATTTACTGTTCTTGGGCATTATGTACCCATAGAAATATCTAGCAAGTCCACAGCAAAATACAAAACAATAAGGAATTAAGCAATATGAATATAACACCAAAGCAATCTAAAAAATGGTCAGATAATCTGAATAAACATTTTTCCAAAGACATACTGATAGCCAATAGGTACATGAAAAGATGCTCAACATCACTAACCGTCAGGGAAATGCAAGTGAAAAACACAATGAATCTCACCTCTCATCTGTTAGAATAGCTATCATCAAAAAGATAGGAAATAACAAATGTTGGCGGGGATGTAGAGAAAAGGCAACATTTGTGCACTGTGGTGGAAATGTAAATGGATAAAGCCATTGTGGAAAACAGTATGAAAGTTTCTCAAAAAAAATAAAAATAGAACTACCTTATGATCAAGCAATTCCACTTCTGGGTATTTATCTCAAGAAGATAAAAACATTAACTTGAAAGATATATGCACCCTCATATTTATGGCAGCATTATTTATAATAGTCAAGATATGGAAGCAACCTAAGTGTGTGTTGATGGATGAAGAAATTGTGAGATAGATACACACACGCACACACACACACACACACACACATATACATATATATTTGGAGTCACAATCTGGTCTTCATGAAATGTTGGTTTCATATGGGAAGCACAAGGTGTTCCTTCTTCTGAACATTTTTATGTAGATAGAGTCTCTTGGCTGATTTGGATGGTAGATTCCTTCCAATAAGTCAGTTCCAACCAGGCTAACTTTCTGTGTCTGAGTTTTCTAGGGAAGAGATAATCCCTTTTAAATAGCATACAATTGTAAGGGATTCAGTTAAGTTAAGCATGGGATATGGTTTCATGCCCAACATCACAGGTCTCCCCAACATAAGACCATGTTTACTTGAAGAAATTGTTCTAATATTTTTTTTCTTAACAAGGCTAATAAAAAGGGCATTTTAACCCAGGAGATTGCTGAGTCTTAGCTAGTGAGTTTATAAGAGCTCTACTTATTTATCCTACTTGTTCCAAGGAATAAGGATAATAGGGAATATGTTTGTTTATAAGATTCTGCAAGCATTTATATAATTAATAATTTCTGGGTAACAGTGGAAATAAAATACATTTGTTTTTCCCATTTGATATGCTCTTATCTTCCCAAAGTGAGAAATATGACTGTCAAAGAGTCTTTACCACTCTATAGGAATCTGCTTTTGAGTAGGGAAAGCCATTAGGCCATCCTGAAACCATAACTATATAGTAACTTTCAGCTTCTGTAGGTGTGAATGTCATTTGCCATCAGGTTTCAGATAAAATTGGTGTCTCAGTTCAGGCTGCTATTACAAAATATCAGAAACTGAGTGATTCATAAATAAGGAAAATTTATTTCTCACAATTTTAGAGGCTGGAAGTCCAAGATCATGATGCCAGTGTGGTCAGGTTCTGGCAAGAGCTTTCTTCTGGGCTGCAGACTGCCAGCTTGTTCTTGTACCCTTACATGGCTGAAAGCGGAGACAGGAAGGGGCTCTCCTGTGACTTATAGGGGCACTCATCTCATTTGTGAGGCCTCCAGCCTCACAACCTTATCTAATCCCAGTTACCTCCCAAAGGCTCCACCTCCTAACACCATCATGTTCTCAAAGTGACGATGAATGTTTATCTCCAGACCCTAATACATAGCCTCTCTCTACTATAAAAATAAATAGTAAAAATTATATAAAAATATACTTAGCAATTCACATTTCAGTATACTAACTTAGAAATGACCTAGGTATTAATGGATGTCATTAATTATTAGTCCATATTTTAATGTCATTAATATTAGTCCATATTTTAAATCTCCTAAAACTCTTGGAAATTATCTTTAATTTTATAGACTAAGAATGCAACTGCTTTTGGATTAATGTTCATCAGAATAACAATTCAAATTAGTTAAGTACAAATATACTTTTTCTCATAATTTTAAAAGTTAAGTTTAAACATTACACAAAACTATTGATCAGAAAGAAGAACGTACCCAAGTAGAATACATAAGTGTGTTGGTACTATATATAAACATTGATAACCAGAGATGACAGTGTCTTTTAGTAAATCAAAATTATTAAACAAGTCTTAGTAGCCAAAATTTCACCTAAATTATGTGAATTATGGATTGTTTCTATATTAATACTTCCCTAGCACATTGAACTTTTTATAAAAGTTCAACTTTGTTATTTTCTGGTAAATTTACTAATACTCAGTTATATAATTACATATTTACCTCAATAAGCCAATTTGAGTAGTGCTTTTTTAATTTAAAAGATTTTAAAATCTAATTTATAAATATCATTCAAGAGGCAGGGAAATATTACATGCCCACACAATGGCTAATATCATTCTGAATTATAAACACAAAAAGAGACAGAAAGACATACAATAGAGCTGCTTCCTCAGTTCCAAAATTTCGGCCATGAGTCAAGAGCTAATGCCGCATTATAAAACTCACCAATGAGTTCATTTTGTAAGTGAATGAGTCTAGATAACCACTTCTTGATGGGCACAAAATTCCTAATTAATCTGAGATCAAAAGAGGCAAGTTGTCCAACAGAACATCTAAAACAAATAGATTCTATCATTTCTTACCCAACAGAAAATAGATTTCCATTATATCACCAGTCAATTTACGGAGACCAAGTGACAGAACATAGAGCCAAATTCTCAATGGGGAATAACTTATTAGATTTTTAACAAACAAAAACAAAATTAGTGAAGTGGAAAATTAAAATTTGAAAAACAGAGAGTCGGTAAAATCCTATTGCTACTTTGAATTCATCTCTAGAAATCAAGAAAAGGCATATGGTTTTATACCACCCAGGAGATGTACTTCCTTGGTGACAAAGTTTACCAGGCTCTGATGGGTGAATCCATTAGGCATCCCAGGGGAAGAGCTCAAAAACTGTTAAGAGATAATTTTCGGGAAAGGATAAAATCATGAAAATGAACAAGTGTTAAAGATTGTATTTTATGCATGTGATGTGGATGAATCAGCAGATATTATAAGCTATTCAAAGGAGAATTGAAAAAGCACAAGTTATACAGATTAAAAGAACTATTGAAATTAATTATAAATTTCTGTATTGCCCTAAGGTTTTGTATCCCTTGTACTTTTAGTTCTTTTATAACTGGTTTGATTCCTTTTAATTGAACTCTTGACGCAAGATATTGTTTACACATGTCCAGAGTTTATCCTTCTGATAAGCTACTTTATTGGCTTAGTATTGTGATTAAACCTGTATTATCATTCCCTAGGACCCATTTTCAGCTCAGAGTGCATTCTAGACTGGGCTGAGACTGTTACTCTCCCCTAAACCCTTTTTTAAATAAAGGCTCTTAGTAACCAAATCAAGCTTCGTGTTTCTGAGTACTGAATATAGTAGCCTTTACTTTGCACAGCAAGACTTTCCTTAATAGATTTACAGGAAAATCAGGAGAAATTAAGAAAGCATGTCCCTTTTTCAGAGGCCCTATCTATCTGTACAGAAACCATGGTGAACAAAGAGAAAGCAGAAGGCTAACCAGAAATACGAACGACCTGTGCTGATCTGTCATCAGATGGAAAAAAGAGAAATTTCACTGGAAATGTCAGAGTACAAGTATCTATCAGAAAAGGCAATGAAAGTTTAGCCAGAGGAAAAGTTACAGAAGCATACGGTTCAACAGTTCCTAACTCCAAGACTTTCCCAAACTGAAAATTTTGAGCCATTTTTCAATTATTCCCTATTGAGTGGCTCTTTCTCTGGGCTTTTCTGATTCACTTGTTCCTGACACATCTGTATCTTGTCTCTAGAATCCCTTTTCCAAAATTCCGGCTTTCTACAGTAATGACATTAATTTCCCTCTTCTTTCTTTCCCTTCATAGGTTAACCAGAATAGGAGTTATTTCTGTTAGCAATAACCTTCATTTTTGCCAACCTTTCATTTTTTCACTAACTTGGTCTAGACCAAAGAGCAGAAAAGAAAGTGGACAAGACCTGAGGGAAATTTTGATCTGCCCTAGATCCATTCCCATAAAGTTTGAGGAAGTTTCAACCAATCAAAGATGAAAATTAGTGGGGAACTCACCTGATTACTGAGTACAAAGATGCACCCCTCCCAGCTCACATTTTGCAAAAGGCTTGAAATATAGTTGTTTGCAAACCTTTTTGGTGGCCCTCCTGCTTTCAGCCCTTCATTTCCAGGGTTGGTGGATAATTAAACTTTTGTGGACACGACATTCCCTGATGTTGTGGGTTATTTTTTTGGCCCCTAAAGTGCTTGCATCAATAACTGAGCAAAGTCTTTTGGCAGAAGGATTCAACACAGTAGGTGTGTGTAAGCAGGTGTAAACTTGTATCGTGGGTAGGTAGGTGCAAGCACTTTGAGGAATGTTTCTGCAGGCTCATTCTTGGAGCTTGGAAAGAAAGCCTTAAATTGGTGATATCAGCTGAGGATAAGGCATGTATTTTCTTAAGATTTCAGGTCCTCCAAGTGGGCTATGATAGCTTCTTAACTGCATCAGATTCACCAATGATCTAAATTTCAAAAGCTTGCTTTTCTTGCACTTTGGCAAGAAAAGTGTAGAGTTATATGGAGTTGCTTTTTCCCTCCCATGGAGTGTGTATATATATGTATATACACATATATACAGTTTAACTCCACTTTTGTTTACCTTTTTCTAGGTAAGGAGTACCACTGCTCTCCATCCTCACATATTTATACAGGATCTCTGTCTTTTGTGCACATTCTCATTTTATCCTCTGCTCAAACAGTTTTATTATTTCTGCTTCTTTAGCTCCATGGTGTGTGAAAGGAATCTTTGCAGTGGAATCTGAGCTGCGAAGTGTAATTCAGAGTCCTCTCACTGGGGTGATAATTCATCACCTGTTGAGGCAGTTAAACCCTCATCCTTCCCAGCAGGGAAGCCTCTGAAGGAAAGGAATGGCTTATCCAAAAGATCCTTGTTTCCCTATCCCCAGGGTTCAGCCTCAGGCAGAGAGAGACAGAGACATAGAGACCAGAAGGGCAGAGATATCAGGGAAAGAAACAGAGTTTCAGCCTTCAGAGGAGGGAAGATAGTTTTAATGCTTGCACCGCCTTCTCCACATTTTTTAACACCTTTTCCTAACATAAAAGAGACGTATCAACCTTTAACATTAAAAAGAATAGTTATCCTGATGGGCCAGGATTAACATACATACTTAAAACTTACAGTTTAGATAGGATGTCCATCTGGATAGTATTCCCTAAAGAGGAGAGAGCTAGAAGGGCGATTTTTATAATTCAGGGTCACTCACTGATTTAGTGGCCACAAAAATCTTCAATTGGTCCTCTCAATTCAGGGACTGTCAGGCTACCAATCATATCAAAATATTATTACAGAAATAAAACAATCCTGCCAATAAAAAGACCCCTCCATTCCAATATGGAAAAGGGAGGAGACACAGTTTATCATAAAGATTCACAGATTATGTGTATTTAAGGTAGCATGAAAGTGATTACAAATTTAGGGGAAGGTCTCACATAATTTATACAGCAAAGTGGAAGACAGCACATTAATTTCTCATCTCCTCAGAAGACAAAGGCTATGCCATCTCACTAGGAAAGGCCCTGCATTAACTCTGGAGCTGTGTGTTTACATATGTAGCAGTTTATTTGGACCATGACTTTGAAGATATCTCTACATTGTAAAAATTCGACGTGAGGCTTAATCCCTAGAGATCTTTTTCCAAAGTTTAGAGCAAGGATTCAGATTTACTATGTATCCAAGGAAACAGTGTAAAAAAAGAGAGAGGGGTAATATGGTCTTTTAGTTCTTTATAAATGGAAAAAAAAGTTAAGTTTCATTTACCGTGATAGACTACATGCAAAATAAACTATATGAATTTAAAATAGCATGAAAGGATTTATTGTTTCTGGCAAAATAGAGGAGATATACTTTCTGTCATCCTCTCACTAAACACAGTTGAGAACCCTGGACATTTTACATATATATTTGTGTGTGTGTGTGTATACATATCACTAACATCGAAGACTCTCCAATGTGGAGATAAGGAATAGAGGCTAGTTTTTTATTTCAGAGAATTGTAAATTCTTATACAAACCTTAAACTAAGTGAAAAAGTATCCAAAATTTTCAACAACATACCCTTCACATAAGTCACACCACACTCTTTCTATAGGTAGATGATGTCTAAGACAAAATTATTTTAAGATGGTTTTCTTCTCTCGAAGCATACCTATTTAACAAGTTTAACTAAAGTAATAAATCATTAATCTATTTCTCTCTTAAACAGGTAAGTCTGGTTTTTATTTTCCATTTTCATGAACAAGTTAAAAATACCACTTCTTTGTAATCTAAGCATTCAATTCCTCAACTGTACAGAAGGTTCTTCTTGCTTTAAAAACCCCTTCTGCTTTGTGAGATGCTTCAGGGCTTTTGTTATTACTACAAAGCTCAAACAAAGTGCTTGAGAAGGCTATTGTGTAGAGTGCTTGCCTGACCAAAGGTAACTTAATGCTTTTAAGAAGGTGATTCTTATCCTGGGGCAAGAAGCTAAAAAAAAAAAAAAAAAAAAGAAGATTATTTCAAATCTGTTGGCAACTTTTCTGATCCTTGAAAACATCATATTTTAATGTCTTCCTGTTTTGCTCCTCTTGGTAATCTTTACAAAATTTAGATTAAGTATGCCAAAGTTCTCTGACTCAGGATCTAGATTTTCACAGACACTGATAGCCAGCAAACATATATGACCCATCCTATATAGATTTAAGCAGTTAAATGTAATCATCCAGTAAAGCATCATGTAAAATATGTTATTTAAATATAATGTGTTACATTGGTCACAGTTCTACAGAGAACTGGTAGAGTTCTGCAGATTATCTATCTATGTATAGAAAGAGATTGACTTTATGGAACTGGATTGACTTTATGGGGCTTGCAATTCTGACATTTTGGGCAAATCAGATGGCTGGAAATTCCTGTAAGAATTGATGCTGCAGTCTCAAGTCCCAGGGTCTAGACACAGAATTTCTTCTTGTTCAGAAACCTTAGGTAATCTTTTAATGTCTTCAACTGATTGGATATGGCCCACCCACATTATGGAGAGTAATCTGCTTTCCTCAAAGTCTACTACTTTAAATGTCACTCACATCTGAAAAGTATTTTCACAGCAACATCAATACTGGCGTTTGACCAAACAGCTGGCACCATAGTTTAGCCAAGTTAACACATACACTTAATCATCACAGTCCACTCTTTAACTTGTCACACGCATATACCTCCTTACACCATAACTGATCTCTAAGAACAATAACATGGTCATATTTCTGCATAAAATGATATAACTGTCCTGCTTACACTGAAAGTGCAGGAAACCTTTTCCCATAAGAGGGTACAAAGTCCTTGGGTGATATTTACTCTTCTCCTCATGTCCTATACCTTAAATACTATGATGTAAATTTGAAAAATTCTTATGTTATATGATAAAATGAAAGAGAGAAAAGGAAATAGAGATATTTGCTATATATACATGCACACACACAAAATCATATTAATTACAATATAAGGAAGAAATACTCACAATAATTATAGCCTTCCTTTGACAACTAGTCACGTGGTTGTAGCTGTTATTGTAACTTCCTTCTTCTATTATCCATTCTATATTCCTCATTCATCCTCAGTAAGCACCTCAGCTGATGCTTATTCTTTACCTAATGGGGTGACAAACCATCATCTCTGAAGAATCTGGAGCATTAGAATGCCTGCCTAAATTAGTTTGTTGTAGTTTTCCAGTGATGTTAATCACAGGGCTGAAAGTTTGTGTCCCCTCAAAATTCATATGAATTGAAGTCCTAACTCTCAATGTGACGATATTTAGAGGTAAGACCAAAGGAAATGATTAAGTTTAGAATAGGTCATGAGGATAGGATTTATGCCCTTATAAGAAGGAGAAACCTGTGCTTTCTTTTTCCCATGTGAAGACATAGCAAGAAGGTTATTCTCTGCAAGCGAGGAAGAAGGTTCTCAACAGGAGCCAAATCTGTCAGTGCCTAAATCTTGGATTTCCTAGACTCTGGAACTGTGGGAAATGAGTATCTGTTTAATCTAACTAGTTATGGGATGTTGTTACAGTTGCCATAAGGGAGCTCCCATATCACGGACCTCCACTGTTCAGCAGGAGTCCTATTTCCTTGTAGCAATCAGGCTCAGTTCCGCCAGCTGGTAAAGTAACCCCTTCTTCACCTAACAATTCAGCGGTCTAAGGAACCCAACATGGCCAGGAGGTAGTTTTAACTTCAGTGGACTCTCTGTTGTGTTATCTGGTGAAGGCATACTTTCTTTTGGAACTAAGATGTCTAGCTCAGTAGAGCATAAAGTTGTGAGAATAAGAAGCAAAACAAGCCAGAGGATCACAAGGTAATATTGACTGGTGCCACTCTTGTTTATACCCCTTGATTCCTGGACCTGTGAATCCTGGCTATGGGAGAAATTTCTCACAAGACTCTCCAATCATTGGAAAACAGGTTCTGCTCTTCCTCAACATCATTTTTTTCTTTAAATAGTAATATGTCCAAGAACATACAGGCTTTGTAACAAAAAAATGTGAAAAAATAACTTGTTTAGATTTCTGCAAAAGTTGTATCACTAGGAACAATAATTCCTCAACAATCAGATGATTAGATGAAATATAATCAGATTAGAATTAGGTGTCTTACCTTGTCAGCCATTATATCCGTCATTTAACGATAGTTCTTTTCTAACAGGCTACTTTCCTTTTATGACTATTGGGGAACATTTTTATGAATAGTTTTTGAGCTTGTTTGCATATTCCACAAAATCAGGCATTTCACTAAAGCAGACCCTATCCCCTATAATTTATGTAAAAATAGAATGATGCAAATATAAAAATAAACCAGAAATAACATGGAAGAGTCATTTTTATACAGTTCTCTGTTTTTAGGTCACTGTAATATATAAATTAAATGCTAGAGAATTATGCTGTTTTATTCATTTCTCTTCTAAATAAATTGATGTTGCTTCAATAAGAAGTTCAGTGTAAGATATTTCTGAAATCTTAAGTCCTAAAATTGTATATATTAATATCATAGTGGATTTTCAGAGGAAACAAATACACAAATATTGACTGACATTTCAGTCAAATTCAGACCAATCAAGAGACAACAGAAGATAAAGGCAGCAGATATAAAAATATGAATGTCACTTTTGATGAAATATGAGCTGGAGGACATTGCTAGGTATACAAGTGTCCTGTATACTGAACACAATGATTAGTCTTTGAACACGATCACAGAGACTGTGAGACAACAGCAAACTTCACCAGGGAAAAATCTGCTCTTATAAAAATCAACAGAATAATAGGTTCATGCAGACTTGTAGTAGGAAAGGGGAATTATGGGTAAGGTGGATGGAGAGGGTCAGGGGTATTAATTTTGATGGAGTTCCCCCTGAAAACAGAAAGAAGTAGAATAAATGTTCATTTAACATTTTAACACTGTTCATTTATGTATTTTGCTTATGGTCTTTTTCCAGAATTCCAGAGCACAGCTCTAATAAAGGAAAGGCACCATATGCAAGCTGCAATAAACAAATGGTATTAGAGTTGAATAAACCATTTCTCATATACTTTCTTCCATCTGAAAAATATTCTCAGTGCAGAGCTGGATAATTCTTTACATAGTCTTCTTTCATCTCCTGCTCCCTAAACAAATTCTAAATAGATTAAAAATAAAAATAGGACTCTATTCCAAATTTTGGTACAACATTACTAATAGAAAAGGACTCTGTGATATTTAATACATGCTGTATAGCAATTTACTAGTTAACTGCATATCTCTGAGTTAAATATTAAAAATGTGTCAATATTTGTTTCTTTATGAAATATGTTTGCTAACATTACAAAGCTGTTCAAGATTGTTTTGTCTTTTACATGTATATAAAATTTTATTTTTATTTTGAAATATTTGAGTTTTAAATATATTTGAGTTAATTTGATTGTACCAACTAATTTCATGAAACTTTATTTCATTCCATTTGAAACAGAAACTGGAAACCTCATCCAAACAAGTTAAAAGAGAGCCTACCAATTTCACTTTGGGCTTGAAAATAAACATTTTTGTAAGTTCTACCTTCCAACTAATTTAAATATAAGCACTTAAAATGAAGTTATTGTGATTGAAATTGATTGGAATAAGTTAGGCAAATCAATATCAACATCATGTATATTTTCTGTCTACCCATTTGAAAATTAAATCTGGCTGTTACTTGAGGCAAAAGATGTAATATTTCCTTAGGAAGAATGTTAGGTTTATAATAGTTAACTTAAAAAATCAGACTAATAAAGATAGACTTATTAGGAGAAATACAGTTAGGAAATATTATTAAACATTGCCAAAATTTGAAGCTTTAATTAATAAGCTAGAGTTATTACTTTCCATTAAGTTTCAAGGCAATACTAAGTATTTCTACATTTTATTAAGGCAGTGCACACACTTCCATTTCCTGTTGTTTCAAACTAAATACCTGGATTGATCTTCCTGCTAAAATCTATTTTAAAATCTTGCATAAGTAACAACGAAAAAAGACCTTACATAAATTGTTGAACTGAAAATAAAATAAAGAATGCTCAGCCACAAACCAAGTTAGGGCAAAGTCTCTCTCACAAAAATCAAGGGCTAGGAAACAGAACCAAGAAATGCTAATGAAGGTGGGTAGGCTACTATGTGTCTTCTATCCTCCATAAGCTATTCTTCCATAAAACTGGCCCTCCCCCAAGACTGAGTAAGGAAAAAAGGGTCCTTGTAACTAAGCACTCCTAGAGTCCTGGAATAAAAACGATTATTCTCAAAGGTGGAAATGGATGGAACTAAATTAAACCATCTCTCCTGAGAATATATATCATCAGCCTAGTGCTGATGTGGGTTTGGAGCATAAACAAACACTGTTATTTTTCTCCAAAATTCTCAAGATAGGAGTTTATTGGGGGAGGAGGACAGTCCTTGAGTAGTCAACTAGGCAGCTGATAAAAACAATGTGAAGCCTGTGTGAGGAAACTATCTTGATTCTAAGACTCAAAGAAATCTAGAAGGCAATATTTCAAAATAAATAAAGATTTCATTAAATATTACAAAACATATAATGAAAGACACAGAAGTCATTATATGACAAAAACAGAATCAAGTGTGCAAAAAAACAGATTCTGTAATTTTTCGTCCCAGGTTATAAACTTAAAATGTTCAATATGCTGAAGAATATATATGAAGACTTGAAGATACAACTAACTATTGAGCATTATCGAATAAATGCCCAAAAATAAAAATAAAGTAACTGAAATTGTAGTCTCATGGGATGTATTCAACAGCATATTTGCACTGATCTAAAGGGAAAATTAATAATCCGAAAGAAAGATCTAACAATATTATCAAGAAGAAAGTATAGGTATAAAAAGGGATGGAAAATATGTAAAAGAGAGTTGGTCCATGGACCTGTAAGTGAAAAGGTCCTCTAAGTGAAATATACAGTAAGAAGAATATAGCTGCATTCAGCAACTAGATATATCTGATGCAAAAGTTAACATAAGATTGAGTTAAAATAGCAAGATTTAGAAGATAGAATTCTACTTTTGTAAGATAAACAACATACAAAGCCAAAATATAGTGCTTATGGATAAAAAGCTATGCACCCGTGAAATTCTACTGCATCCATCTTGTGATCTTGAAGCCATGAACAAGAAGACAAAAGATACCTGTAGTGGAGAAAAAAGAGATGAGAAGCTGATGCCTAGGGGTGTAACAGGAAGAACAAATCTGACACCATATTGGATCTGTTTCTTTTACTTTAACCTTTGTATTCTATTGCTTTTGCTACAGGTTAATCACTAAAGGAATGCTGCCTATAGCTTAAAGTATACATAATGGCCCATCTCCCAGAACCCTGCCTCCTATGCCTGAGCTTAAACTAACATATCTTTGTTCAGCTCACAGGAAACATCCTGACCAGTCCCACCTGTAAATGGCTGCAGGAAAGAAGAAATTAGCACATCCCCTCCAGAGTCTGGCTGGAACCAGGAAATATTTGCAACAACTTACTACCTTTTTTACTTTACCTTCTCACCTTCCCCTCTTCCCTCTATAAAAGAAACTAGCATCCAAACCCAGGCAAAATGTTTCTTTGGGACGCTAGTCCATCATCTTCTCGGTCTACTGGCTTTTCAAATGAAGTCACTATTCCTGCTGCAACTCTTCTCTCGATTTATTGGCCTGTCATGCACTGAGCAGTGAGAATTTGGACTCGGTAATGGTGGGTAGCGTCTTTGAGCTGTCATTCTAGTCCTGAACAGCCTGACCTCAGTCTTATGTTTTATAAAACATAAATCCCTATTTGTTAGCTTCTGTCCATTTTCTATTAGTCTCAGTTTCATAAAAGTGTTCCTTCATTATTCCTTCACCACCACTCATTATCCTTTTAGAAATACTCAGTTTTCAATAACTAAAAAGTCTCATTATAATTTACCTTGGATTTCTTTGATTACCATTATAATTGAAAATGTATTATATACTTATTAGACATTTTTTGAACTTTTACAGTATAATTTTTACCTGCTTATATTTTAGAATTTTCATAATATGATTAATTGCATAAATAGAATAAAATATTTAACTATTTGCTGTTTACTTCAAATATTATATATTGATTAAATTTATTTCACTAAACACCCCAGATAATAGTTCTTAGGTGCCTGAAAGCTATATTAATGATTACCTTTTACCTACCCAAAATAGAGGATACAGGTTTCTCCTCTAACTCTCCCACAGTCAATTACCTTTCTTCACATATAAATGTACCCACTTGTTTCATTCTTTCTCTTTTCTAGCTTTATGATACTTAATGCCTAAAATTTAGTCATATTCCTTGTAAAGATGGTGCAACTTTTATTTCTTTTGAAGCGATCGATAAAATATTAATACAGTTTTGTAAGACTAGAACAAGACACATTAACACTGATACTGCTGCAAAATAAGAGAGAGCTAAATTTTGGAAAAATTATCATCTTCAGTGAATATTTTATCAAAGCAAACCTACTAGAAAATATGCTTCTATATAAATCTGTCTTCTACAATTTACTATCCCCTGGAATGACCTTCTTCATGCTGTTGCTGCAAATAAATCTTATTCCACAACTCTAATAATGCCTTTCCATCCTTTCTGACAGAAACTAATGCAAAGCTTGCAATCCTATGAAGTTTCCCGAACCAGTCTATTTATCTCATATTTTCTTATCTACTCACAGATGTTTAATTTTTATAACCGTAGCTTAATTATAATGACTACAATATGAGTGCCACTGTTTCTATATATCCTTACAATATTTAATCAAGAATTCTGTATATAGCAGATTTTCATGCAAAATGAGCATTACTCTGTGAAAAGAAGAATACATTCTGTCAGAAAAGCTTGGTACTCTCTGTTCAGCCATTCACATCACCTGTGAATCAGCAGTAATAATTTTCTCACTTGTGTCCCAGAGTCAGCTAAAAAGGATCATACGTAAGGTTGTATTACTTGTTCAAAGTATGAGGTATATGTTATTAATCTGTGATCTGGCATGACTATTGAGATAAAATTAATCAATGATAATATCTGAAATAAACAACAACTAGTTTACTGTTCTTATCAAGTGAAATACATTTTGAACTTAATAATAACATGAATATTCTAAGATCCTGTAACTCCTTTGGGACACTCATAGTGAAAGCCAGAGCCCTAATGAGAAGGATAACTAAACACAACTGTTTTCTGTGGTTAATGTTGGAGGGCAAAACAGTTAAAATTTTCTCAGTGTAAATATTTACTCAGCCACTCTTATGGATACACCTATGGTTTTAGGACTCTGTCAGGCCCAGGAACTCAGCAGCTCTAAACCTCTATGCCTATAGGAGACAGGTTACGATCAGTGACAAGCAGGCTGTCTACAACAAGCAAGACTGTTAGGTAGAAAGCTCAGCATAGAGACAGATTTAAATGGGAAATGTTTATTACACTTATTTAGAAAGTATTTACTCAGAGTCATTACTAGCAGTCATAGTGGATGAAGAGGGCATTCAGTTTATTTGGTGAGGGCTGTAGATAAAGAACGGTTTTAGGATGTCTTCTAATTATGATCATCTGAGCAATGAAGATGCAGAAACCTGTAAGAGATGTTTATTGTACAGCAAACAGAAAAGTATGAAAAGGGAGAGAAATAAATACATACTTGTGTAAATTAAAAGACCATGTTAATGATGAAATGACTGCTGCTCAAGGATCTTTGATCTCAGGCAAGTATTACACAAAAATGAAGGAGGATGGGACCAAGACCTTTTCTAAGTGGTTGGAATGAATTCATCCAAATTGATGGAATAACTGTCCCTCCAACCTCTTGTAGGTTTTCTGATTTAGTGTCTCCTTAATACCGTTCTCTGTGTCTCCCACAGCAGGAGCAGCCCAGCACCTGCTTTCCTATATGCAGTTCTAAATGCTCCATTCTACTAGAATACAAGTGATAAAGAATTTCAAGTTTAAGGACATACTGAGATTGCTGCTGCACATGGAGAGAACAAGAAGGTATAATCCTGGCTACTTGCACTGGAGTCATTACATATATCATCCAGACGTTTGAAAAGTTCCGAAATCTGAGTGCCAAAAAAATGAAATCATGAAAGTCAGTGTTAAGTGTATAATTTACAGTCATGGAGAATGGAATCCCCTCCCACCCAGGAGAAAAGAGACAAAAAGCATACCTCACCAAATGGCCATTTATTACAGATATAAATTGCTATGCACAGTCTGGTTAATAATGTCGACTCCCTATACCTCAGTTCCCTGGTCTCAGATGCTAAATGGAGGATTTTGAGGGAGAGCGGTTGCTCTGGAACAGATCTGCAGATAATCTATGAGACTTTTCCAAGGGTGGACCAGATCCCCTCCTGCTATAAAAATTCTTTGACTAAAATGGTTAGTGTACACCTGTGGTTTCAGGCCTTAATGATATGATAACTTGACTTCACTGATATGATGTCTCAGCTTTGACAAATAAAGATTGAAATCATTAAGACAGGTTTTTAAAGATCTTATTGCTATTATCATAAAGCTATGGCATTTCTTAACACCTGTGACTCATAAACATTAAATACTTCCTACTGTTTCCAGTAAACTAGTATTTAATAATATTTACTTTCACTGAATGTATGGGCATGCCACTAGAATTCCTTCAAATACATTATTTTTTATGCACTGGAAACTCTTTTTTACTGAAATATTTGTTTGTCTACATGTACTGAGGGTAACTATATAGGAATTTATTAAAATTTGTTATATTTTGCTGCTTGCTTTGTATGAATACTTACTCGTATTTACCTTGTCTGCATGTGCTATGTAGAAATTCATTCAAATTTATTGTATATTGTGTCTTGCTTTCCAGTTACCACTATTACTCAAATATATTATTTTTACAGCCTAGTATTTACCAGTATACAAATACATGATTGCTTATGACTTCATAACTTTAAATTATTTTTCAGTGTGAGTATAATATTAATGCTTATATAAAACTTATGCTTTACTACAGGATTCCATTGCATATTGTATTATATTTACATCAACAAAATATATTTTTATAACTACATACATTTAAAATTACTTTCAAAACCTGTTCAAAAAAGTGCTGAAATTTTTTGTCAGAATTCTCCCCATATATATTTTGGGAAGACTTTATGCCTACATGCCTTAAATGCTAAGAAATAGAGAAGTTTCTGAGAAAATGGGGAAAAGACTCTCAGAGAATGGTAAGAAACCAGTAATTTAGGGTGTAGCATTATGGACCAATCCCAAACGGTGGTGTCTCAAGGAATCAGGGCTGCTGTGAAAATGTGAAAATTGCCAAAGTGGAGAGTTTACAGCTTATTCAAAGCCTCCCTTCCACGATGGCTGCCTCCAAAGTCCAGTAATAAGGTTAGAATGACCAAAATATAATTCAGCACAGGGGCTCAAAAAGAAACACAGGGAAGTTTGTTCACAATTCTCATGGACTTAGATAGCAGCAAAAGACAGTTTTAAGAGACAGAAGCTGGGGAACATTTTATGATATTTACTGGTTGTGCCTAAAATCACAATTTAGCTCATATTTGCATAATAAACCAAAATATTATGAGTATTTAATGTACAGTAGCATTTGTGATTACTAGTCATTAGCTATACCACCATTAATGCCCTATCAGTTCCTGAACTCTGAGTCACTGTTGAATCCCCTCTCTTTTCTCTCCGTATTAAATTAGCCACCAAAGCCTGCCGCTGCTAATTTTGTTTGCTTGTTCTTTTATTTTCCCACAGACTTGTCAAGTCCAACACCCCTTCTAGTCTTAACATTCTTATTTATAATGCTATTTCAACCCTGTATTTTCTTCTGCTTGGATGATTGTGGGCGCCTCCTAATTTAACTCCTGTATCTATGTAAACTCTTTTATCTTTTAGATACCCTCTTAAAAACTGTCCTTTATTTATTTAGATTTTTGGATCTGTCAGAGATTTAAAAATAGATAATGGAAGAAGTGTCTTTGGGTGATGATGGAGTGTTTTTCCCTATTTGCACCATTAGCATCCACCCAAATATAGTTATCTGGGGAGCTGCAGAGGTGGATAATTGTCATTGCAGTCCTTAAGCCATTCCTCTCTCCCTCGAACACAGACCCCACACACACCTACACATTCCTTTAAACAAAACAAAATAAAACAATGACACATATTTAATGTTTGAAAGGAAAACACTTATTCATTATTTGAAGAGTTATCACAATACTGCTTCTTCTCATAGCCTCAGCTTCCTTTCCACTATGATGTTTCCTAAAAAAGCAAAGGCTTATGATAAGCTCAGACAGAGAAACATAAACTATTAGTTGAATTTCCAGGTTAATGTGTTTTTATTCAACTGGGTGAAAAATGATTAAAAATGTCTAATGTAAAAACATCTGTTTTCTGGAAACAATTAATATATTAATGTCATGCTTAAACCAAGTCACTTAATATGTTGGCAGAAAGGCTTGCAAATCTCCTAGAGCCTCAAATTAAAAAATAATATATAATCTTTGTATTAAGAAACTATTTTTTCCATTATAATATTTATGCTACCATCATAAAGGTGGATAAAAAGATGAATTTAATTTTTAAGTTTCTCTGGATAGTGGGGAGGGTATAGCTCAAGTGGTAGAGCACATACTTAGCATGCACAGGGTCCTGGGTTCAATCCCCAGTACCTCCTATAAAAATAAATAAATAAGTAAACCTAATTACCCCTCATACCCTCACACAAAAGAAAATAAATAAATAAAATAAGTTTCTCTAAATATATTCAAGATGACTTAAAAATAATTGATTTCACAGAATTATGGAAAACAGAAATCCAATCCAAAGTCCAGCATACAGTTTCATTTTTTTTTCTGCTCCCAGATTTTCTACAAATATTATGTCAGAAGTTCTAACTTGCAAAGACATTTATGGGGCGGGAGTAACTAAGAGATACAAGACTCTGTGCTGTACTTACATTAATATTCAGGGCAGCGTGCTTTGACCTCTACTTTAAAAATGAAAGTACATGCTACCAAACCAACTTTGATCTGCTTGTCCATGCACAGTAAAGCCAATCTACTGATACTGGGTTGTGGTGAAGAAAAGTGCAGTATTTTTTGCAGGGCACCAAACAAGGAGTCTATGGCAAGTAGTGCTCAAATACACCCAAATTCCCCGGTGAATTTAAGGCAAGCACTTTTAAAAGCCATGGGAGGGAGGTGGGTGACAGGATATGTGATCAGCTTGTGCACCATTCTCTGATTGGTTGATGGTGAGGTAACAAGGTAGTGTCACAGGGGTTAACTTTATCAATCCCTACCTCTAGTAGGTGTGGGGGCTCCAGGCTCATGATCATCAAGTAGTTAACATCTTCCATTTTAGGCTGGTTTTAGCATCTGTAAAACAACTCAGGAAATGTGCATCAGATACTGTTATCTGGGTAATTCAGAGAGGAGCTAAAGCAGAGGATATGGGGTAGGGGGCCTGTCCCAAGAAGGCCCCTTAAAGTCCTGCTCAGCTACACACAAATGAAGGGGGTCAAATTCATAATTACTTTGTGGTTTTCCATGGCCCCCTGTCCTCTCTTCTTCCAGAAGAGATTTGTGCAAAGGATTCAAACTAAATCTTTAAGACATTATGCTATGTATCCTGAAGTAAAAGACCAGACTGCAGGCTTCTCTGAGAAAAAAAAAAAAAGTGGACAATAATTCTTTTTAACTGGAACTAAATAGGACAAACAACAAAAACAACACCTGCCTTGGGACCTTAGACAGGAAGGAATGTAAATATCATATCTCAGGACCTGCAGCTGCCTAGTGTGAACACCTTACAGTTACAGTACTGAGAAGAGGGAGCTACTGGTTTTGCATGGTGTGACTAAAAGCCAGTCCCTTAAAGTGGGATTCCGATCCTTACTACAGATTCCTGTGTTCCCATGAATGATGAAGAAGGACCAGAGTCAGAGAACTGAAGTCACTCTGTAGACTAGGATAATTGTTATTTTGGCCACAAAACAGTGCAGGCAAATGAAAACTTAAAGATCCTACTGTAAACAAATTTAGGTGAGTCTCTCCTGGTTCTCTGATCTCCCCACTATTGCTTGATAATGATGAGTTTTATTGGGGGTTTTCTAACAGGTGCCTGGCTCCCCAGACGAAAGATATTAGAGAGTGATCCCCCTACTTGAAAGATATTAGGGTGTCGACTGAAATAAATGCACAGGCTAAAAGTTGAGAATTATGTTTTATTTGGCAGAAGGACTTCTGGGATGACAGACTCTCAGATTGCTCTGAGGGGCTGCTCCGAAGAGGTAGTGGAGGAGCTAGGATATATAGGAGCTTTACATCAAAGACCAGGCAGTTGAAACATTAAAAGATTACTTGTTAACTAAAGAAAACCAGGCATTCAAGAAGTTAAAGAATTTAGTGCTTTTCTATGTATGGGATGAAGAAAACATTTGGGCTTATTGAATTCATTCCTTACACAAGCACCTAGCCATCTAGGGCCAGTGTCCTGTCCTTTCTTATTCTGAGTCCTCTCAGAGTGCACCATTGTCCGTGGCTACAGAGGCTGGGCTGCAGGCTGGTCTTCACTGGGGGGTGGGGGGTGGCAGCAGCCTCTGATGACTTGATGGTTTCAGCATTCTTTGTTTACTGATATGGTTTGCAGTATTTTTTGTTCACAAGGGGAACCCAGTGGGATTTGCTCAGTTCAAAAAATACTAAGCTGTCTGAGCTTGGAGTATAGAGAGGATGCTGACCTGTCTTTCCTCAAATTGGCTCCCTTAACAAGAATTTGGTGGGATAGAAATGAAAATATTACATGAGAGCTTTTCAGCTCCAAAGAAGAGACTCTCCTCCTGGCCAGCAATGGCTTTCTCAGGCAACTGAGAAGCTTGCAGAAGTGGTGGAGGTGAGACCTGTCCCTATAGGGAAACTCATTCATTTTAATTAGCAAGTTTCTCTGCTGGGGGTAGAACTAAGAACCGGCTGCTCTGTGATCTGAGCACCCGTGGTGGTCTTATACTACCAGAGGGAGACCCTGGGACATGTTTAAAAGCTAACGTGAATCTATAGGGTAAAACTTAAGAGGAGTTATGGTCACAAGCAACACTTTGACCCACCTTACCATTTTATTAGAAAATTTTATCCCAACAAATTCAACTCTAAAATGAAAATTGATTCTCTCCGAGAAACAAGGGGTGTCAGAAAGCCAAGCTCCAACCAACACCCCAGCCAGATTCATGTACTATACATACAGAGCTCATACTTGCAAGTACCTACTTAATTAAAGATTAAAAGAAATCATGCCCTAAAAATGAGTTAAGGAGGCTCTTTTACTACGTTTGCAGTTAAGCCAGCTTGATAAAACCATCTTTTCAGCATCTGATCTTAAAGAAGCAAAAGCATTTCTAGGGGGAACTTGCATTTATCTTCCTGTGCCTTTGAAATGTAAATGTCCTACCTGAGATTCTTCGGGTATTGTGTGTGTGTGTGTGTTGAAAACTTGGTTTCTGCTGTCCAAAAGGTACACGTAGGGTACACATTTGGCTTCCAATCAAGCAGACTGGGATTCTGAGCAGTCTTTTGTCTGACTGTACCAACCCTCAGGGACCTTTTGCTGTGTTAACCTTTGTTTGATCAGCCTGTACAAAAAAGGTCTTTATTTGCTTAAACTATTTATTTTGGGAGTAAACTTTCTGGATCTTGTTTAAGCAGCATCCTTAGCACTCTTTTGTCTGGAAGCCTTTTGCATCTTATTCGTTTGATTCACTATGAGGATATAGCTCATAATTGTCAGATGATAGATCCTTTAAATTGGTAAAACTCTAAGTTGGTAAATTTTAGAGATCTTTCATTATAAACAGTTAAGATTTTATTGGTATCTATAAAAATCAAATTAAAATATGGGAAAATATATATCCAATGATAAACCTATGAACTTCCTTATTTTAAAACAAACAAGAAAAACCAGTTTGGAACACCTTATAGTAATCTCTGCATCCCTCAATGGGTCTCAAAGATACTTATAAAAACATTAGAATAATGAATATTAATTAGGTTGACTAAGAGGAAAATAGGAGAAAAAATGAAACAAGGTGGAAACTTTAAAAGAACTTATCTCAAGTGGATAAAGATGTTAAAGAAATCTTTCGATGGTTATTTAAAAGTTGGTACAACTAAATAGGCTTTATGTAAGATGGTTACATCTCTTTCATTTAATGATATTATGGGATAGACACATTTCACTGGGGAATATGTCCCTTGCTTGGTATTGTAAAAAGGGCATATAGATCTGACCTTCAGGAAATATTAATTAAACAGTCTAAGGGAAACCCATAGGGTTACCTGAGCCATATAATATAAAGTAAAATCTGGGAACTAATATTCAGGGGCTAATAAAATATGGTCTAATCTGTGCACTCAGAAAGAGGGCCTTTGCTGAATACCTTATTCAAGCTTTTGAAAGCATAATAAATTAAACTTAAAGCTTAAAACATTAAAATCTTAAATTTTAGTGTAGTTAGAAATTTTCTCACTGATACAGAAAAGCAAATCAAGAAAATATAGCTGCGCAAATCAATCTTTTAATATCATTTAGGTGACAAATCAGTTCTTTGGAGAGTTAAAAGCACCTGTCTTTGTCTTGCAAATCTCTACAAATCAGAAATGTGAATACAACCCACAAGAACCTGAGGCTGATCCTAACTAGCTCAGATAGAGCCTAAAACCAAGCAGAAATAGAGAGACAGACAGAGAGAGAGAGAGGGAGAGAGGGAGGGAGGGAATGGCCTTGTTAAACTAAACTGCTGGAAAGGCCTCCTCAGCCAAAATGTAATTCATAGCCTCCTTATGATTTTATCAGGGACAAATACAAATCTTAAAAGCCTTTTCCACAAAGAGTAAACCTTTAGTCATCTTAGCAAATAAATATACCTTATTCCAACTGTTATGAATGACTAATAAGTTTATATGGTAATACCTGATTCATAACTAAGTGTTAAAGTGAAGCTATGAAATCTCTAGTTTTGTCTGTTTTTACATCTGTGTACACACTATACTTATGAGACGTCTCTAGATCTAGAAAATATTATCAAAATTAAAGTTATAAAAACAGCTCTATTTAATTGACTTAAAAGTAATCACATGCAAATGAAATATTTCTAAATATGAAAAATCCTGGCCAAAATGATGTTCAGGTTCACATGAACTGGGAAATATTCAATATTAAGTGGATACCTGATATTAAACTTAAGGTTTGTTCATTTAAATAATATAGACATGTCTTTAGAGTCATCAACATTAAGTATAATACTTTTATTGTACCTAGGTTTAATAGAAGTCAAATAAGATCTTGTTATATATGCTGCCAACTTGTCAGCAAGGAAAACAACTTGCTGTAATGAAATTCTTATAAGTAAATTAAATGCAAATGAGATAGAACTTTTGGTTGAACTCTTTAGAAATAATTATGTTTTAGGAAAATCTAGTTGAAAATGGTCTCTCCAGATATTTGGTAACTCTAAATTCTAGAGCTGTGCTAAATTGAGTTAAACAAGGGAAATCTGATGAATAGCTAGGTTATTCCCAAGTAAAATAAGATACTAAAATATTAAATACTGAATACTAGCTTCCCCTTCCAGACAAAGATATTTAGAACTATTATTAAGTATGTTTGGTGCCACACTGAGATATTTTTCTATAAGGAAGTTCATATTTTTTAAAATTATTATTGGTATTTATATTTGAAAATCTACAGAATGTTAATGCAGGAAAAAGTTCATAATTGCTTATTTCTTAGTTTTCACTGGAAATTAAGGTTTTAAGACTTGAGAATTCTAATTTAAATATGCAGTTAAGGCTGTTAGAAACATTTGAGTATAAAGTGGGAAAGTAAGATGTGTGTCATGAACAAAAGAAGTTATGAAGGATGCAATTACACTTTGTTAAGGGAAAAGAAAGTAATTTTGCCCTTGAGTTTTGTTTCTTGATGGAAAAAATAAAGGATAAAATAATATGGATACAAAAGGTGATGGAAAGTTTGTAAAAAGGAACCCTGAGAAAAGAGTTTTGTACGTGGTTAGGCTTGGATTAAATTAAATTTAATTAGATAAATGGATTTTTTTATTAAGGTAGGCTGATGGATTTGGTTTCCTTGAAATATTGCTTCTGGTAACAGATTGTGTGAATTTATTTTTGTATCTAAATTATCTATCTATCTATATATATATATTAAATCTTTGCCACTTTGGTTAGGTGAATAAGTATTGTTTCACAGTGACCTCATGTGTTTTAAAACCATTTTGATGTTCTTAGCAACTTCGTCAAATTTCAATTTCTAACTAAAGATCTTTTGACCTCCAGCTCATTCTAGGATACTTCAAAGGACCCCTGAGACATCTCCAAGAGAAATGTTAAATGAATTTGGCTTATTTGGTATGTTAAATTACTTGAGAAACACTGTTAAGTGATTGGAGATGAACCTTAGGTTATGTTGTATAGATAAAGTCATTAATACAGATATTCCAAAATTTACATGTAATTCCTAAGTATCTGAGATGCCCTGGTATAATGTTATTAGTCATAATTATAGTTGTTATTTAAAAACTTGTATGTCACAGAAATATTCAAGTTTCTTATTAATTTTATTGTAATCAGATCTTTAATAATGACAACTCTTGTCATTTATAGACAATCACTGTTTCACTTTTGATGCGTTTATAAAATAGAGATCTTTGGAAGACTTTTTAAAAAGGACTTTTTCTGATACTTTTAGATCATATCCCTGAAATGGGTAAGAAATGACAAAATCCTAAAGGAAAACTGGATGACTTCATCCAAGTAAGCAGGGATTAATTATATGGGACTGAATGAACTGATAAATATGATTTATAGCTTATGAATTTTTTGAAATATACTAGCTTTTCATCTTTGTTTTTGAGGAAAACCTTTCCTCTTATGTTATGACCTACAATAAGCTGATAAAGTATTTCTTTGAAATTAAAATAAGACATTATCCATTTCTCTCTACCTGATCCTTTCAGAATTTGACTTCTCCAGCTGACACTCTTGTGGACTTGATGGTTGACTGCAACCAGATTATAACTAGTTACATTAATCATTGCTTTAATTTGTTTCCTTTGCTTCCACATTATTATATTTTGTGTCTCTCTGCTGCACTGTGACTTTATTAATGTTCCTAGCTGTATTACTTATATTCTGCCTATTTTATAAGATTGTTGTTTCTTACATTACCCAATACATAATCAGGCCTCCAACAAAACTGATGATGAATAAACATCTTGAGAGCTAGATTACATTTATAACGCTATATAGATTAATTGTAATCATATGATTCTAGGTGTGGGAAGAAGTAACAAGGGAAGTATTTCCTGGATCATAATAGCCTAGTAAGACAGGTGATCCAGACAGTTTTAGATTACCAATAGGGACTGATCCAAAAATCACCACCTTGAGTTATTATCAACAGAATCTTCCCCTGATCTCAGAATGATACTTCTTAGCACCATGAGGCAAAGTTGGTCATAAAATGGCTCCCAAAAGTTGGTTGAATCTATGACCAAGTGAAGTGACTGTGAATAAAAATGTTGCCTGCCATATCAGTAAACAAAGGATGTTACAGCCACCTACCACTACAGCAGGCTTGACAGTGAGCCCTGATGAAACTCAGTGTGGAAAAAATCAGGATGCACTCCATAAAGCAGTCAGCCAGTGCAGCTGCCCCCAGTGATGCACCCTGAGGGGACTCAGGATGGGACAGAACAAGATACTGGCCCTAGATATCTAAAGTGCACATCAAAGGAATGATACAGTGAGTCCAGGATCTTGCATCTTCCCAAACATAGAAGAAGATAAAATTCATTAACTTGAGATGTCTGGTTTTCCTTAATTTAATAGTAATCTTTTGATGTTTGAGTACCCATTTTTTGTTGCTAAACTGTATATCCTGGCTCCTCCCTTACCTCTTTGGAGCATTCCCTCAGGTCTGTCTGAGAGGCTACCTCCCTCACAGGCTTGAAGTCCTCAGAAAGTCTGCCAAATAAAACACCATTCTCAACTTTTAGGTTGTGGATTTTTTTCAGTGGACACTACCTAGGGTCTTGGAAACATGTAGTTTACCAGGACTTTGTATGTCTTTGGGTAAAGAATGATTCAAAATTTCTTCCAAAATCAACCAAATGAGATTTCAGCATCAAAGTATACCTAGTTTGTGAAAAATAAGGACAGCTGATATATCTGAGGAAAAGGTTGAGATTCAACGACTATGTGAATATTAGCTATTCTAATTTTTATTGTTTGCTGTGTGGAGGTCAAAGCATTATTCAGGGCCTAATGAACATTTTCCCTATGGATAAGTGATAATGAGTTTTATTATCTTGGAAATTATCTAAATTATATTCAATAAAAATGATATGAAAGTGAGTAAAAGACTGTATTTGCATTATTTTGAGCAGGTCTTATACTATTTAAAACCTGCTAATTTTAATTGTAATTTGAGGATTGAGTTTCAAAAATAATATTACCAAAAACTTTTTGTCAAAAAAATATAGTACTTTGATTCCTGCTACAAATATGAAAACATAACTTTGATATTTTGAAAAATAATTGCATTTATAATTTGTGCCATATTTGCATAACATTTTCTACTACTCATGAGAAACAATGATCTGGAAATTTTCACCAATCTGGCTAAAATCCTTTAATGTATTTGATTTCTATAACATTCTCTTTATTCTCTTTACCAGGTGAATATTATTTATATAATACAAATAAAGTGCATCTATAAACTTCCAAAGCATATACTTTTTGTAATAATCCCCTTAGTCATGCCATTGCAAAAGCACAAAGAATGGTAGGTCTTTAATTCTGGAGGTTATAATGTCTAACTGGATCTTACATACATGTTTTCAAATGTTTCTTTTTTTTCTTCTCATGCTAATAATATACAAATACTCCATGCATTACATTTTACAAAGCACAATGGTTTGCGATATATGCTTTCATTTAATCTTCTAAATACCGGACAATTTTTATAAACTTCCACTTTGAAAATATAGCTGAATAATTGATGAATAGCTTGATTCTGTGTGTCAAACACATTTAAGTTTTCCACATCCCTGTTCCTTCACACATATTATCATTCACTCATTTGTCACTTAATAAGATCCTGCATCCAAATATTTGTGTAAAGCTGTTTGATTTTCTCTTTATTATATAATCTTTTGTATGTACATTTTTTATATCACATTGGCATGGGGCAATGACATTTTAACATGTTCAAGCAATTGTTTAAAATCAAAATAGTAATCATAACTCTAGACCTCTATAGAAAGTCTTAATTACAATAGAAAATGAAATAGATTTATATAAGTTCAATCAAAATTCATTTTGTTTCAATATAGTAAATAGCATGTTCTGTAATAATAGAATGTTAACATAATTAGTTGTATCTCTTACTTATGGAACATTTTTATATCTCAGGAACAAAGGCAATCCATTGTATTTATTCTTTATGACTGCTGAATTAAACCATCACTTACCTTATCTGAATCCAAGAAATCTTACCAGCTTATGTCCCTTCTGCTCAAAATAGTAAGTAATAGTGGCCAGACTGATAGGATGGTATAAATGAATAAATATGAGGCAAGAAAATACTTCTAGTTCATTTTGTCTTCTTTGTTGATAGCTATAAGCAATGGCCAAATCTAAGCAATAAACAAAGATGAAAGAACAGTTGGTAAAGCAATATAAGAACAAAGATAAAAGAGTAATGAAAGTATCAGAGATGACGTACTTTAGAAAGTATTTTTTTTAATTAAGATGGATAAAAATAATAAAGTGAGAATCAGAAAACAGGACAAGGAGGCAGCATAAGAGACGGGAAATTATAGAATAAGAAAAAAATGGATTAGAAGCAAAAAACAAGCAAAATTAATAAAGATATGAGTTAAAAAGAAATAAAAATTTATTTTTTAATAAACAGAGGAAACAATGGACATGAAGGGAAAACCAAGATGGATGTACAAAAAATAAAATAAAATAGAGAGAGGAAGCAAAAATGTACCATAAGACTGAATAAGTTACAGAGAAATGAAAAGAGAACCCAGACAAAGAAATGCATGAAGCTAACAAGAGACTAGCCAGTTTGACGAAAGAAAAGGTGCAATTGTGCCCAGGGGATACTTGTAAAGGCATTAGTTTCACTTAGCCCATTACAGCAGGTTTAACAGGGAAAGAGAACAAGTCACACAACAAATATTTCTACTTTATGTCTTTCATAATAGACCCCAGCCTTGTCAGAATACCCTGAGAGGAAATTAAATTAGATGACTTCATTGGAAAGTGATGCAGAGGCAAAAAGCATAGTTTAGAACCTTTAAGAGCCAGGACCTACTAAAAGTTGGAAAAAAATAATGTGGTTACAGAAAAAGGAATGCTTCAAAAATGGAGTATTTTCTGACTCTTTTATTTTTCCTTTCTTTTCTGTGTAACAATATATATGAGTCTAGTCAACCAGCTCAAATGTGCCTTAGAGCCTGGCAATGACCTTAAGGCACTCACCTGTATTGAGTTTTTGAAGTCAGACATTGCTATAAAATGCTTTCTGAGATTGCACTTTTCTCTAACTGCATTAGCTGTCTGAATAGGCATTCATATTCAACATTATTCTTTTTGCCACCCCCAACCCATTTCAATTATTGCATAGTAAATAAGAAGCAGGAATGAGTTCACTTTGTGTAGTCTTGGATTATTGTTCTAGTGGCTTTTTATTATTATTATTATTATTATTATTATTATTATTATTAGAAGAAGAAGAGTCTGTATATTTGATAAAATGTTCACTTTTTTTTTGTATGGGAACTGTGCTACTGAATAGCATGTAGATTTTTAACAAACCAAAATATGTTTTCGTGGCAGTCAGATTTATAGTTTAGAAAACAATAGGATTAGTCTTTTCTAGCAAACAAGTTCCTAAAATTAAGCTATTTAATTAACACTTCTAGGCTTCATTCCTCAATTTCAAGTCTTCTGGAAGCCTTCTCTACCCTCACATACAGAGTCAATTACTTAGAGCCTTGATAGAATTTGTACATTTGTCACATCTCATATTGCTTATTTTTGTGTATATGTTAGATTCTTGTGGTAAATTTGCCTCTGCTGTGACAGTACATATAGATTGTATACTCTTTGAGAGCAGGAACTATATGTTACTAAAGTTTGTGTCTTGTGTCATCAGAGACCTAACTCACTTTTTGGTAATCAATGGAGATTTGTGGGACCTGTACACTGAAAATTCTAAGACATTGATAAAGTAAATTGAAGAGGACACAAATAAATGGAAAGTTAATCCATGCTCATGACTGTAAGAATTAATATCGTTGAAAGGTCCAAACCCAAAGCAATCTACAGATTCATTGTAATTCCTATCAAAATTCCAATGGCCTTTTTGACAGAAATAGAACAATACTGAAGTATTGAAGCCACAAAAGACTGGGAATAGCCAAAATAATCTTGAGAAAGAAGAACAAAGCTGGAAGAGGCTCACATTTCTAATGTCAAACTATATAACAAAGCTATAATAATCAAAATCATATGTTATTGGCATAAAAATGGACACATAGATAAGTGAACAGAAGAGAGCCCAGAAATAAAACCATACAGACATAATCAGCTAATTTATGACAAAGGTCCAATAATACACAATGGAGAAATGATAGTTTCTTCAATAAATGATATTGAAAAAACTGGACAGCCACATCTAAAAGAAGGAAACTGGGCCCCTATCTTACAAAATAAACAAAAATCAACTGAAAATAGAGTAAAGACTTGAATGTAATACATAAAACCATTAAAGTCCTAGAAGAAAACAAAGGGGTTAGCACTTTGACACTGGTATCAACAATGACTTTTTGAATAAGGGGCTAATATCTAAAATAAACAACATACACAACTCAATAAAAAAGAAATCTGATTTTAAAATGGGAAGAGGATTTGAATAGACATGTTTCCAAAGAAGACATGCAGGAGGTCAAAAGGTACATAAAAAGGTGCTTAACATCACTAATCATCAGGAAAATGCAAAACAAAACCACAGTGCGGTATTATCTCACACCTATTAGAATAGCCATTATCTAAGTAAATAAATAAAGAAATAAGAAATAATAAGTATTGGCAAGGATGTGAAGATAAAGAAAATCATGAGCACTGTTTGTGGAAATACAAATTGATGTAACAACTAAGGACAACAGTGTGGAGTGTCCTACAAAAAATTAAAAATAGAACTATCATATGATCCAGCAATTCTGCATCTGGGTATTTACCTGAAGGAAATAGAATCACTATCTCAAAAAGATAGCTTCCCCCCCCCATGTTTATAGCAGCATTATTTACAATAGCTAGGACATGGAAACGTCCTAAGTGCCCACTGAATGATGAATGCATAAAGAAAATATAGCATATATGGAATAAAAAAATATTATTCAGCCAGAAAGAATAAAGGATTCCTTCCATTTGTAACAACTTGGATGGAACTTGAGGGCATTATATTAAGTGAAAAAAAAAAAACAAAAAAAAAAACAAAAAACAAGCACTCATAGATAAAGAGAACAGATTGATGGTTTCCAGACGTAAGGGTTAGAGGATGAACGAAATTGGTGTAGGTGGTTGTCAAATGATACAAACTTCCAATCGTAAGATAAGTCAGTTGTGGGGCTGTAATGTACACTATGATTAATAATAGTGTATTGTATATTTGAAAATTTTTAAGAAAGTAGATCTTTAAAGTTCTTATAACAAAAACATGTAACAATGCATGGTGATGGATATTAACTAAAATTACGTGGTAATCTTTTCACAGTTTGTACATAATTCAAATCATTGAGCTGTATACTTAAAATAAATGCAATGTTCTATGGCAATTATATCTCAATAAAAAATTAAAGATACACATTTGTGGAATTGATACGAAGGCAGAAAGAAAACTTAAATTTTCTTTCTATCCCTTATAGGATATGTGGAGTTAAGCCATCAGGCTTTTAAAATATTTTTAAATGTAAACACATAAAAATAGTATATCTACTGATTTACTTTTGTTATTGTCAATACTAAAGTATTCTCACCCCTATATATAAATATATATATGCATTTATGTGTACATATATATGTTGCACATAAACATATAAATATGCAAACAGAAACATCCACATATATGGAACAACAGGTATTTTCAATATAAGATTTTAACTTATTTACCCTTTAAGGAAAAATATTCACATCTAGGGATAGGATAAGTGTCATATGCAATGTTAGAGATTATATTAATTATTTTTTGTATTAAATAACACTATGGAAAATTCAGATAGAGAATTTATAGAGATATGTAATTTTTACTCATGTATATTGATGAATAAAACACTGTAATACAAGCACTGTAATTGTATCACTGGGCCAGATGCTCAAGTGGAACCTCTATATTTCCTAGTTCTTCTAAATTAAAATATATTAATTTTAATATTTTTAAAAATCAAAATCATTGTTTAAACAATTATTGGTTATTTACACTAGTATATTACATATGCAGCTATTTAAAACTGATTTCAAAAATATTATTTGCCTTCAATTATATGGAGCTATTAAAATACTTTGAATAACAACCATATACCAGCTATGTTGGGCTTATTAATAGCAATGATTTACTTACCACTAAGTTTGTTATTGACATTGTATGAAATGTATTACCCCATTGAGTCTTCCAATATACCTTACAATTATGGACAATATCAGCGTATCCCTTCTCTAAAGATCACAAAACCAAGGCTTAGAGAAGCTCTGAAATAGGCTAGTGACCTAGTTTAGGAAAGGCAGGTCCAATATTTGAATGCACTAGGGTTTCTCCATTTTGGCTTTATTGACACTTTGGCCTGATAATCTTTTGTTGTGGGGAGACTGCCATGTGAAATGTAGAATGTTTAGCAGCATCCCTGACCTCCACCTATCAAAGGCAAATAGCAACTATATTCCCCCTCCCCCAGCCATAACAATGGGAAAAGTCTTTAGACATTGACTAAAATCCCCTGAGGTATACGATTGCTTAATTTGAGAATCACTTGTCTACTCTTATGTGACTTCAAGAAATAGGTTCTTATGAAGTGCACTATACTGTCTCTTGACCTAAGTTTTCTGACAAAGACAACCAGCCTGGGGAGTGGGGGTAGGGGAGAGGTTTGATACACCATCTTCAAGAAACAAGGAATCACATATATTGACCAGTATATATTATGTGTCAGAAGGATTTGGTTCCTGGTACTGTTTCCTAAAAGCTGCAATTTTAGGAAAGCTGATTTTAGTCTCAGTTTCCTCAGATGTAAAGTGAAGTTATTAACAAGTTCATTAGACTGATAGGAGAAATATAAGGCACATTGTGTTTACATCTTCTGGGAAATAATCAATGTTAAAAAATCAATAGCATTTATAATCATGATTTTAAATGATCAGAAATATTCTGGAGGCTTAGCACAGAGGAAGCAGCTCATATTCTGGTTTTAGTGCTTTGTGGTTCTAAATAATTTTAAATACTTCAATATTCAAAGCACAAAGAATACACTGAATTATGTGAGGGCTTAGATGAGAATTCTCCATCATCCTTTCTCCAGTAATTTGTTAAAAAAAAAAAAAAAACCTCCATAAAAACAGTGAGTGGAGGATTAAGACAAATGTACCTCTATAATAATACCTTAGGAATTATTATGAAATATAATGAAGAATTTCTATAATGAAATAACATAATGTCTTAGAAAATACTACAAGAGAGAAAACATTTTCCTAATAGAGTAAACTTGATTAGCTCTAAAATTTATATCAGTAAAATTACATGTTACCCTTTTATCCATAATTTGTCTTTTTTTGGTACTGATTTTAATAGCTATGCTCTTTCTGTAGAAAGCCAGATTGCTAGTCAGTTCGTAGGGCCACAACAGCCAATCAAAAATTTTGACAGCAACCAATTCTCAAACGTACTATCACTTTGTAATCTGAATTATTTCAGGAATGAAGGAGCAGTGTAAAAAATATTATCTAAGAGAGTCATAAATAATTATACTAGCTAAGTAATCAGACATAGGAAACAAATACCAGGGCTATGAATGTCTGTCTGTCTATCTATCTATATATCTACTTATAATCTAACTATATCTGCCTACCTATTTGTATTCCAGTTAGTCAGCTAACTAGCTTTCTTCCTCTATCCCTCTTTTAACTACCTAGATATGGATGAATCAGCCTTAATCGGTAACTTCTCTATAGCATTTGATTAGCCATAGATTTTGTAGTTCTGGTTTTTCTGAGCCATTTAAAACAAATGCTCAAAGTAGGCAAGAACACGTGATATTGAAATGACTTCTGAGCCAACATCAACCTCGAATACGCCCTTTGCTCAAATAAGTCTGTTGCTGTTAAACTGCTTAAATAAAACCAACTTGAGGAGGAAGTCTGTTAACAGGCAGGATAAGCTATCTGGTTTCAAAATGGAGACCAATTTTCATGGCTTCAAATACTAGTAATCCCTTATTTTAGAACGTCTTGTCAGTGTAAATAAGTTTGAAATTGAAAGTGTTCAGTTTGGTCTATCATATTAGACTGAGTGACCTGAATAATGTATTCTCCTGGACTGTGTAGAGCAGAGATATTCTCAAAGCTTCAAGCGCCCTCAGCAGCCAAGATATGGCTGCTGAGCTCTTCCAATTGAATCCTCCTCCTGTATTTCAGTAATTATCCTTCCTTAAGTTGAACAATCACACTTTCTGTCCAACATCTATGGAACCCATATTGCCTATTGTCACACAGGGTTACATTTTAAACACTTACTTAAACTGAGTGATGATCAGTATTGCTGCTGTCTCCTCATGTAAATGAAGGAAATGACATGTGTAACTTATGACAGCATCCTAGGGTGCAGATTGTTTTAGAAATATATCATAAAAGTACAGACAGACACAAATCACCAAATCACATTAGAATATAAACATATTCAAGTAGGCTGGAGAATTTAAGTTTATTATCTTTGAGTATAAAGTGTATTAAGGATTGTCCTTTAAGAATGCAAATCTGTCAACTAAATCAAGAACGTAGTGCACATAAAATAATGTAATGTACAAGGACAGAGTCTGACCAGAAATATTCAATAGTCAGAAGGGCTTTATCCATTCAAGTTCTATGTAGGGGAGAGACTGGCTTGCCAGATTGATGTGGTCATCCGGTTTCCCTGCCAAGTATAATCCTATGGCAGAGATACATACACTTTCAGAGCCTGACCTTATACTTTTGAGTTGCATTGCTAGAAATGTACATCTATTTTTCAAATTCTCTCTTCATCAAACCAAGTCATGAGTGTTTGACTTTTCCATGTAGCTTATCAGCAGGAATAGAGTGGTGTGGTCAATCTGAAGACCCAATGGGTCTCTGAGGAATGTCATATCTAGTATTGAAAAAATTAATGTTTTCTTTATTTATTAGTTTCTTGCATTTGTTTTGTTAGCTGAACCAATGATACTGACTCTGAATAAATCCTTGCTGTCTTGTGGGGACTTGGCTGGAATGTCTTTCTTTGAAATTCTACGTTAGTCATCAGTAATATTCACTCTTAGAACAAGAAATTTTGTAAACATTTTCCCTAGTCATCTTATTAAGATTGAGAATTTCAAAGGAGGCAAGAGTATACAGTGGAGAAAGGACAGTCTCTTCAGCAAGTGGTGCTGGGAAAACTGGATAGCAGCATATAAATCAATGAAGTTAGAACACTCCCTCATACCATACAAAAAAATAAACTCAAAATGGCTTAAAGACTTAAAGATAAGACAAGACACAATAAACCTCCTAGAAGAAAATGTAAGCAAAGCATTCTCTAACATAAATCTTAGCAATGTTCTCCTAGGGCAATCTAGCCAGGCAATAGAAATAAGAGCAAAAATAAACAAATGGGACCTAATTAAACTTATAAGCTTTTGCACAGCAAACAAAACTATAAGCAAAACAAAAAGACAACCTATGGAATGGCAGAAAATATTTGCAATGTTAATAAGATGACTAGGGAAAATGTTTACAAAATTTCTTGTTCTAAGAGTGAATATTACTGACGGCTAATGTAGAATTTCAAAGAAAGACATTCTAGCCAAGTCCCCACAAGACAGCAAGGAGTTATTCAGAGTCAGTACCATTGGCAAATATTAACCAGAGTAATAAAAATTTGTGTTTCACTTAGCATAACCAACAAAAGCTTACTTTCCAGAATATATAAATAGCTCATACAACTTAATAACAAAAACACAAATAACCCAATCCCAAAATGGGCAGAATATCTAAACGAGCAATTCTTCAATGAAGACATACAAATGGCACATGAAAAAATGCTCAATATCGTTAATTATCAGAGAAATGCAAATCAAGACTACAGTGAGGTATCACCTCACATTGGTCAGAATGTCCATCATTCGAAAGTTGACAAATGATAAATGCTAGAGAGGGTGAGGAGAAAAGGGAACCCTCCTACACGGCTGGTGGGAATGTAGTTTGGTGCAGCCATTATGGAAAACACTATGGAGATTCCTCAAAAAACTAAAATAGACTTATCATATGATCCAGCAATCCCACTTCTGGGTATATATCCAGAGGGACCTCTAATTTGAAAATATGCATGCACCCCAATGTTCATAGTAGCATTATATTCAATAGCCAAGAAATGGAAGCAACCTAAATGACCATCAACAGATGACTGGATAAAGAAGTTGTGGTATATTTATACAGTGGAATACTACTCAGCCATAAAAAGAATAAAATAATGCCATTTGCAGCAACATGGATAGACTTGGAGATTGTCACTCTAAGTGAAGTAAGCCAGAAAGAGAAAGAAAAATATCATATGATATCACTCATATGTGGAATCTAAAAATAAGAAAAAAAAAAAAGGACACTATGAACTCACCTACAAAACAGAAACAGACTCACAGACACAGCAAACAATCTTATGGCTACTGGGGAAAAGGGGTGGGAAGGGATAAATTTAGGTGTTTGAGATCAGCAAATGTTAGCCACTATATATAAAAATAGATTTAAAAAAAATCAGATTTCTTCTGCATAGCACAGGGAACTATATTCAATATCTTGTAATAACCTTTAATGAAATAGAATATGAAAACGAATATATGTATGTATATGCATGACTAGGAAATTGTGCTGTACACCAGAAATTGATACATTATAACTAACTGTACCTCAGTTAAAAAAAAAAAAATAAATGTAGAGAATTTCCATAGTGAAGGAGATTGTTAAAAACATGTAGACCAACCATGATGCTGTTTTGGCCTAAGAACTTTCTTGTATGTCCTCAGGAAACTGAAGAAGTGAATTGCACTTTATGAATATTAAAGTCCTAAACAAAACAATGCACCTGAAAACCTAGTCATAGTTATATATATATGGAATAGCAAATATTAACCAGAGTAATAAAAATTTGTGTTTCACTTAGCATAATATCCCCATCCATACTGTCAGAAATGACCATACGTGAATATACACACACACACACACACACATTTTCTTTATCCATTCATTCATCAGTGGGCATTTAGATAGTTTCCATATCTTGGCTACTGTGAATAATGCTGAAATGAACATGGGAATGAGGATCAGTATCTCAGTATCTCTTTGAGATACTGATTTCAGTTCTTTGGATATATATCCAGAAGATAAGGTTGTCCATATGGATCATAATGTAGTTCTGTTTTTCATTTTTTGAGGAATCTTCATTCTATTTTCCATAATATCTATACCAATTTACATTCTCATCATCAGGGGTTTGGGGAGAGAAGATAAGAAAATTGGAAGATACTGGCCAAGGGGTACAAAATCTTAGTAATCCAAATTGTGTGAATTCTGGAGATCTAATGTACATTAATGTGGTAATAATTAACAATATTGCATTGTATACTTGAAATATGCAAAAGGGGTAGATATTAAGTGTTCTCAAAGGAAGAAAATAGTGACTATGTGAGATGATGGATATGTTAAGTAGTTTGATTGTTGTGAATATTTTACAATGTATACATAAATCAAATCATTAAGTTGTACACATTAAATACATACAGTTTTTAATTATCAAATATACCTCAGTAAAAGTGAGCAAATGAATAATTTGTGTAAGCTTTTATTTTGTGGTTAAGAACTACAACTGTACACAATGAATATAAAAATGATCCAATCATATACTGTTTACAAAAGAATCACTTTAAATCTAAAGACATAAATAAGTTTAAAAAAGGGGTAATGAAATTTTGGATGTGCTACTACCAAAATCACAGACAATATCAAAAAACACAAATAGACTTTATGAAAATTTAAAAAAAAGTTATGAATTGAAAGACAATCCATGTAATGGAGAAAGTAATTTCAAATCATGTATCTTAAAAGGAGTAATAGCCAAAATATATAGAGAACCTTTAAAACTCAGTAATAAGAAAACAAACAACCAGATTCAAAAATGAGCAAAATATTTGAATAGATATTTCTCCAAAGAACACATAAATATGAAAAGATGCTCAACATCACTAATCATAAGGAAATGTATATGAAAACCACAATGAGATACTACCTCACATCTATTAGGATGACTACTACCAAAAAAACAGAAAATAGCAAGTGTTGGCACGGATGTAGAGAAACTGGAATCCTTATGCACTGTTGGTGGAAATGTAAAATGATGCAGCCATGGTAGAAAACAGTATGGTGTTTCCTCAATAAACTGAAAAAGAACTACTACATGATCCAGCAATTTCATTTACGAGTATGTACCCAAAAGAATTGAAAACTAGATCTCAAAGAGATACATAAGAACTAGTGTTTCTAGCAAAATTATTCCCAATAGTCAAAAGGTAAAAGTGACCCAAGTGTTCACTGGCAGATGAATGGCTAAATAAAATGTGGTGTATACACCAAAAGAAATATTATTCAGCCTTAAAAATATATTTAAAAATTCTGACACACACTAATGTTACCAGGTCCAAGCTCCTACTACTCACCCCACAATAGGCTAATAAATTGAGAAATGAGATATTGGGGCAAGTAATAACAACTCTATTCAGAAAACCAGCAGACTGAGAGGATGGTGGACTAATGTCCCAAAGAACAATCTTACCCAAGTTAAAATTCAAGCTTCTTTTATATTTAAAGAGGAGGACGTGTGGCTGCTTGTTGCAAATTTTGGGGGACAAAAATCCTTTGTTCATGCAACTGTCCACTTCGGTCTTGTCACAATGTTCTTGTAAACTTCCAACAAGATAAACGTTATTCTCTGTCCTGCAACTTTTTATCTGTATTTGAATGAAAAGTGTTATACCTTTAAAGGTCAAGTTTGGGAGACAGAGCCTTGAGAACAGGCTTTTCAGTATATTTCAGGCTATAGGAAGGATTCTTTTATTAAGGCACAGAGCCAGCATGCATCAGCACAGGCAACAGAGCACAAAGATTAGAACTAAAGGAACAGATCCAATATGGAGTCAAGCTTGTTCTTCTCTGTTACTCTACAACATGCACGGATCTCGAGGACATTATGCCAAGTAAAATAAGCCGGTCACAAAAGAACAAATGAGTAATTTCTCTTGACTAGAATAGTCAGATTCATAGAGACAAAGTAGAATGGTGTTTGCCAGGTGCTGGAGGAAGTAGGTAAAAGGGAGTTATTCTTTGATAGTTATAATTTGTTTTGCAAGACAAAACAAGTTCTGGTGATAGATGGTGGTGATGGTTTGACAATATATTCGTACTTAATACCACTGGACTTTACACTTAAAAAATGGTTACAATGGTATGGCAGAGCACCGAATCCCTTTTTATCTATATTTGCAGAAATAGTTTATCATTTTGAGGAACAGAAATTCATGTATTATCCAGGGAACTTAATGCTTCTACTATCTAAAAATATCCTCTGAAAACAGCAATTAACTAGAATTTTATTAGAAAATAATTTAATAAAATAAAAGACTATGCATTTTTTTTACTATGAACACCATATCAAAATATAGTGAATACATTTTTGTCTAGTATCATATGATATAATGGGAAAAAATTGAATTAGAGATCAGAAAACTTGGCTATGATTTTCTTACAGTCCCTAATTTCATAGCACCAAAAATAATGAATAAACATGTACAGTATTAAGTAAAAGAAAACAAAATAACAACAACAACAAAAACCACTTCCTTTGCATACACTTTAGCTCTTTTAAGTCTTCAACTTGCCTGTGCCTTGTCTTCTTCATATATAAGTCAGTATAATAATAGCTTCTGTATTATAGAATTCTTGAGAGGGTTAAATAAAAGCATACACAGAATTGTTTAAAGAGAAAAATGCACAACGCTTTCAGTAGACTAAGTGCTCAATGAGTTTAGCTTTTTTTTTTGAAACTTAAATGTAAGAAAAAAATTAGGTTTTTATTTTTATGCTGATCAAATGCAGATCACTGTTCTAAGTGTTTTGTTTGTATTAACTCTGTAGTCCTGAGAAGCCTATGTTGTACATACTTTTATCATCCCTCATCCTTATTTTACACCGGGGGAAATTAGGCATAGATACTAAATAACATCATATCTGGAATCCCAAAGTGCAACTTATATTATTATCAAAATTATGCTAATCCATTACTCATTTCCTTCAACAACAGAACTTCCTATGCATGATATTTAGAGAAACAATAAGAAACCTTACATAATATAAAAACTATACACACGAACAAGAATGATAGGATATGAGCCTACAAAGTGGGTTATGCCCAGCTTGTGGCACACCTTGCCTGATATGATAAAGAATTTCATATTTTTCTTTTCAAATAATATGGAATTAGTGCTGAGTCTTTAAGCAACTAATGGAAAGTGGAGTAATATTTTTTATGTGAAAAATATTTTGACATAGAGTGTTAGAAAATACAAAAAAATCATTAATTAACATAGTTAATATTTTGTATGCATCCCATCTCAGTATTTTTATTATACATATACATTCTTTGCAAAATTACCATCTTAATGCACATTCATATTATATTATGCCTTTTTTTCCCTTAACATATCATATTCATTTTTCTCAATAGTGCTTCATAATTTTTCTAATTACCATTTCTAATGAGCATATAGTTTTTCATTAGGAAGATGTGCCATAATTTACAATTTAATTAACCATTTTTCTGCATGAACATTTCAATTGCTTCTAATAGTACCACATTATAAGAAATACTTATATGTCATTTTGCATATAACTCCCACACATTTTCATTAGAAGTTTGAATTAGTGATACCAGGTCAAAATATGTGAGCTCTCTTTTAGCATCTGATACAAGTTGCTGCTGAATTTTTTTTCCCTGAAATTGGTACCAATTTTACAGCTCCATTTCCTCACAGTTTGGTCAACAAATGCAGGTTTGCCTTTCTTTGAAAGTTATTCATAGGAATGTGGAGGAAGGACTCCTGTTAGGAGAGGCAAGTAAATGGGACTTTAGTTCAGAGCCAAACTTAAAAATCTAATCAAAATGAAGAAACATGGGGGTGGAGTTAATGGGAATAACAGTAATTTAGGCATAACACTTATCAAATACTTTCTATGTGCCATATGTGTCATGTTTTAAACTCCAGCTGCTCTATATTAATTATGTAATTTAATCCATAAAATCACCTAAGGAAGAAGGAAGCATTATAAATCCTCTTTTGCAGATGGAGGCTCTGAAACAGAGATGTTAACTTACTAGATAAGTTTAACAACTTTTAAGTAGCAGATTTTGGATATAAAGAGCTATTAAATGAGGAACCAGGGGAAGAGCATAGCCAAGTTTTTGTTTTTTTTTTTTCACTTTAGTGCCATTTTTCCTTCATTATACTATAGTGTATTATTTTTTCAGTTCTGGCTAAGAATGTCACTACAGTTTATATGGAAATGATCTTCATATTAAAATAGGATTATGATTTCTTAGCATCTTATTTAATTTTCCTCTAATAAAATTGTAACTTACACCAATAAAGAGACCCCATTTTGATCTTCTCGATTCTCTATTAGTGTAAAACATTTATTATTGCTATAGTCCTGGCCACCATTTTGTACATTCAGTCTTGATGTTTACAACTCTTCACTCCCGTCTTCAGAGAAATCGAACTCCATGTGTTTCAGAAGCATATTGTACTGACTTCTGTTTCCTTGTATGTTTTAATTAAACCTTCCAAAGTATCATTTTTGCAACTTTATTACCATTGTAAGTTGATTCATCTTTTAAAATACAGCGAAAATAGTCTTTATTCTTCACAGCTTTCCGCCTACTCCCTCCTCTTACATCTTCCTTCTCTTATAGTTTTTCATTCATGTAAGCAATAGCATTTAGTTACTAAGGACCTACTCTATTGGCACTTCCTCAACTAACTGAATGCAAAATAATTTCTGTCTGAGCTCTCATTTTGACTTATTTTATCACATAATAATAGAGTGTTTATATATGTTAAATTATTCCAAATTTTCATTTTTTTCTTTTCAAATAGCTTGAAATTTCCAGGAGACTAATTCAGATTTTATTTTCATTGTATCTTACAGTTCCTAGTATAGTAAAAATATTTAATTTAATAAAAATAAAATCAGTATTGTCTAATTCATTGATTGCCTGACCATATATTATACTGTAGTTTCTTCTTCTGTAAGATTTAGATTTTCTTTAAGGTATTACAGCTAAAATATATCCAGAGACAATGTCATATTAAATGTAAAAATGTAGTAAAATATCATATTACATTATATCAATGAGAGGAAAATCAAGCTTTTACTAAATAATTGAACTATATATGTATAGACACAATGTATTATTGCCATATATGTATAATTATTGCTATTTAAAAATATGCTTGTTTGTGCTTTTGAGACATCTGGAGGAGCCATCTTTGCTATACACATGTTAGAAGAAAATCACAACTTTTAAAGTTCATGGAATCTCTGCCTAGCCTATATGAAATATTAATTTGTTTGATTATATATATGTATATAATGTAGTACAGGTATGTATGTGTGTATATAAAATATAGCCTTTCTTTTACTGTGCTGTTCAACCTTTCTTTTGAAATGTATCATGATTTTAATGAATAAAATACTATATGATCTTTTGAAGTCCCTTTAAAGAATGAATAGCTCCAGTCTCATGACATAACCTGCCCTACAGAACAATTTTATAACAGTTATAATTCTTCTCTATGCCCCTGCCTTAAAACATTGTCAATTGATTGCTGTAAAGAGGGCACCTCCTCTTATTTCAGACTTTAGTCTTCTTTGAAGTTATTAAGAATCTCTAGGTGTCCAATTTTTAGTATAAATCTTTACAGATTCTGTGTAAAATAGTATTATGTCATGTTCTTAATTTTAATTGGGGGCATTGAAATGATATCAGTAGTTGTCATAGCAGAAGAAAAATGCTGTCTTTAATAAATGCTGATTGTTGAAGACTTGTTCTTACTATTTGAACTCAATGTTGGGTTCACTATTTTTTTCCTTTTTAAGATGATTACTCAGCATGAATTGAGGTTTTTTTTTTATATGTTTGTTATAACACTTTAGAAAATTATGCAATATCATATGATCACATTTCTTTGGCTATACAGTAACCTGAAAATTTCATTTCCTTTTTTTTTTTCTTGTGCATGAAAGGCTTTGATTGATAGTTCCTGTGGTTGTAAATAACCAGCTTTACTGAGTTCCAGAGAGTAGGTCACTTTCTTCAGTTTTTTACATAGTTGGACATGTCTCTTATGGTAATGGCATTTACAAATGGCCAAACTTGGGAATTCTCTCTGAATATCTTATGTTTTGTAAGGTTAGATAATATAGCAGTATATATCATGGTTTGTGGTTTAAAATAGGTTGTGATATTCATAGCAAATAAATAATGTTTAATATTCATGAGTTTAAGGAAATCTGTTTCTTTGCTATCTCAATATATGTCTATTTGTGTATATTTTTCTAATGTGGCAAAAGTTTGCTTTTGTCTGATTGCTTTCATTTCCCTGAAGATTTGATTTGAAATACTCCCAGAATAGCTCCTTTTCTAAACTTGAATTTGTATTTCTTAACTATATTATGTGTTCAACATGGTATGTGTAATTTAATTACATCTGTTACTTGTAAATTACAATGAGGTTGGGTTACTGCATCAGTGTGGAGGGACGTGTTGCTGAGTATACATCCAGAAAAGGACTGTTTTACAGTTTGACCTATTTCATCTTACCAAAAACTATATCTTCCATTAAACATATCAATTCAGCCAGCAGTGGGTTATTTTAGAATCTCAAGGACATCAGAATGGAGTACAGTTGTCAGATTCTTTTAACAATATGTCTTAAAAATTTTTTCCTTTAACATCTAAAAAAGAGTTCATTTTCTTATTTCAAACCATATAAATATTCTAGGTGAAACATGTCACTGATCTGCCTGTGACCTCTTAGAAAAGTTGCTGTTTTGTTAAAATACTGTACATATTATTAATTTGAATTTGCATTGACTATGCTTTAGTGCATTTATAAATGGCGAACTCAGTTCTGAAATTAAGCTTTTTATTTGCACTTTTCAAAAAAAATTTACACATACATTTATGTACCTCTTATTACTTACACACCTGTATTCACAGATGTATACGTGTCTATGTCTATATGCAGTATATATTATACATTCACAAATACACGCATTATCTTGCTGTTTAGTTGGGTCTTTTTTTTTGGTATTTGTATGCACAAATAGTGCAGCACTATTTCTGAATAACTTTTAGGGGGTAAATGTTACTTGAATGAAAAAAAACATTTTAATCATGGATATCTAATTCTGGATGGAAGTATGTGTTCCCAGGAGAAACATACAAAATTCTAATTAAGCTGTGAGGTAGCCAAATTCTATTTCTAATAGTAATGTAACATTTAATATTCACTTTAGCATTAAAATTTGATTTAAAGGAATGTGCACTGACTTTTGACTAAATATCAGATTACCTGGAATAGACCCTGGCAATTAGATCACTGCAAATAGAAGACTTGACAATCAAGATCACCAGGGCTCCAGCAGGGACTTAGTAGAGATGCTCAACCCCGGGGAAGGGCTTTTCCAATCCTGTTCTTTGCTGAATCTCCTGCTGAGTTTCTATCCTGAGACAGACAATTATTTTTCAACATATTTCCACATTAAACATAATGGCCATGTAATAGATGCCTGTATTTCCTCTCTGTGTATTTCTTATATCTCTAATTTATTCATGTGAGTCTCACCCTGTGTATTTTTTCTGAGTTTAAGTTTAATCATTGAGAAATACTGTATATTTGGAGTGAATCCTGTTCTCCATTTCTCCTAAGACATGGCCCACAGGTGGGTCAGCACAGACCTGGAGGTCATCTAACCATTGAGGAAGACCAGAACCAAAGTCTCTAGAAGTTTGATGGACCCTCAGGTTGGAGGCAGAGGGAGGGTTGTGAGGTCAGAGTGGAAAAGAATTGAGTCCTTAGTCAGAATGGGGAGAGTGTCTTCATGGTGTCCTTCACTTTTCCTCATAAGCAGGCTTCTGCAGAGGCATTTGAGAAGGAGCTAAGTCCATAGCCTTAGAGAAAGAGACCTAGAAATGCGGGCACTGAGCTAAGGGTTAGAAATGCAAATATGTATCAGAACATGACCAGCCCAGGGGGCTTGAGTCCTTGACTGCAACTCCTCCGAGAGACTGAAGTGTAGGTTGGGCACCTAGTCTGATGTGGGGAGGGCAGTTTCTCCCACGAGGCCTGTGGATAAAAATCTTTGTTTACATAGGGCCAGGTCTGGAAAGTGACATGTAGATTTTTAACCAGGAACTTGACTCTTCATTATGTTAATAGGTTTAACATATTACCTACATGTAATATTATATATATAACATATAATATTAATGATGCAGTTATCATCCCTTTTAATGTTCACAACAGCCCAACGTGATTTGCTATGATTTGTTGATGAAGAAACTAGAGATTACATTTTGTTAAGTAAATGACCTAAGTTTACAAAAATATTAAATATAAGAGATAGAAATAAACTAATTCTAAAAATCATATTGGTACCCTTATATTTGTAGAATACTTTACCTCTACCCTCTTAGGGTTTTTGGTTAGGCCTGAGAATTAAATTGATGTAAGACAGATCAACAGGAGAAAAGCACACAAATTTATTTAATACAAATTCTACATGGCATGGAGCCCTCACCAGGAAACAGACCTGAGGAAGTGGCAAAACCTGAATACTTTATACCAGGTTGAAGAAAGAGAGGGGATTATAGAAAAGGAGCTAAACCATGTGAGGAAGCTAAACAAAGACAAGAAATACATTAAAAAGGTCTGTTTGCACAGAATTCTTTTGGTCTCAACTTCCCATCTTTGCTGATAAGCATGTTACCTTCCTTGTGGTATAAACAGGACACTTTCGCATGAGAATTTCATCTCCTGCTTTTTGAAAAAGAAAGATTAGAGTGCTTTTCTTGCATCTACTGTTTTTTAAGTGCCTTTAATTCAAAACAGTAAAGGTTCTGGAGTGGAATATTTGGGGTGGTGTGTTCTAAACCCCTTCAAGTTATGTAGTGCTCTATATGTAATCAAATTGTAAGTAACAGCAACATTGTGAAAGGGGGTCATTCTGTTTTGCTTTCTTCACCATAGTTTCCTTTTTTTCTTGATTGAATTTTCTCAACCTCACTCAGACATTTTGCCTAATTTTGTAAATTTCATTCCTTAATCTCCTAAATTTTTTTTTAATGATTTCAGATTGGTGTAATTTCTGTTTTCATAGGCTTTATTTCATAACTGTTCTCTTTGTTGGCAATCAGTCAGATTTGAGAACTTCAGTGGAAACCTTTTTCCTGTTCTTAGAAGCTCAGTTTTCTCCAACCCTTAATTGACTCCCTTTGCAGTTGGTCTCTTACCTGTTGAACAGCTAAGGTATTATTGGTTATTTACTTCTTACATTCCCCATGAAAGAGGCACCTTTCAAGTTATTCATCTTTCCAGTTCCTAACTTTGTATATATCCCTATATATTTTTTAATGAAGGGGTAATCTGGGCGAGGTTGGTGGTGGTGATATCCATGTTACTTCAATGTCATTGTAAACTTTTATTTCACACACTATATTTTGGGGAAATACAATTTAATTGTGTGGGGAAAATTTTTCTCAACTGAAACAATCTTCCATAATCATGCTCTTTGTTGAGTAAAGGTTAAGCAAAAGATGTGAGAAGATGCTGAAAATATCAGAAACCATGACCATTTTGTTGTTTGAGGTCGTGCTATATTAACATAAAGGAAGCAAAATATTCATGAGTAGTCTGTAAGTTCTCTTGTAACTTGAAGCTCTTTAGAAGACATAACAGTCCAAGAGATGTGCTTTGTCTATTTAAGTGTGATTTATTTTTTAATTTCCTTCCACTAGTTTATTTAACAATAAAGAAATTGGGTCTGAATAAATTCATATAACTTACCCATTGTTGCAAAGTTACTGTCAGAAACTGATATTAACCCAGGCTGTCAAGCAAGATCCTGAATTCTAATCACAATACTGTATTACCATTTTGCCTAAAATAATTTGACGCTTATTCTAGAGGAGTGGCGTTCTAAGTATTCTACACACATTAAGTCACTTAATCTTCAAATAATTTTCTGAGGAGAATATGCTCATTATCTTATTTTAGTAAATGACGTTTAAGAACTAAAAAATAGCTTTCTGTCTTCTAAACCTGCACACTTAACCACTTACTGAATCTACCTCTGAGATGATCAGCTTTAGACTTGTTAAGTTTGAAGTTTAAGTGAAACATTCAAGGGCAAAAATCCAGTTGGAAATTAGTCATGGACTTGCAAGAGAAATCTGTCCTGGGAACAAATATAAAGAAGCTTTTACTTAGAGAGGAGGTAACTGAAACCATAGAATGAATAAGCCAAGAGATTAAGTAGACAAATATATGGAGAAAATACTTCCATATTTAGTTAACATTACTTTTCATGCAAAAACTACAAGAAGCTATAATCTTCCCCTTTATGTTAAGGAGAATTCATGTGAATTTTTCTACGAAAAGGTTGCCAGTGCCTAAATAAATCTTAACATTTTTAATTTAGCAGACAGTAACAACATTAATAACCCACAGCTTAAATAGAATTAATGAGCGAAAGTTCACACATATAAAAACAAATTAAATCTTTACCTAATATTTTCATTGCATCATTGTTATAGTGGTCATTTAGAAGGTAAATCAGACAATTAAATTCTAGTGAGAAGGGAATTTAACATCCCATGCCTTTTTCATTTCTTGTGCTTGACTGTTCTGGGGAATCTTGAAAAAGAATTTTGCTTTCACTGTTCCTGCAACCTTCAACTATAATTTAGGTAAAATCCAGTTCTGTTTCTAAAGTCATTAAACACTAGCCCAACAATATATTTGAGGATTGAGCAATGCTAATTTTAGAAATAATGTGTTAAATGTTTTTCAATTCAGCTATTTTCAAATTGTTAAATATTTAACTGAATATTCAAGGTTTCTAATTGTCTAGAAAAAATTTCAGGAGACGTAATTCTCAAATAGGAATCAAAGAAGGTATTTATGTGTGAGATACGGTCATCTTAATGAATAGCAATAGTGCATAGAAAGGAGTTGTTTCAATTTTCACAAGATTTCAGTTAAATAAGAATTAAAATTTTAGTTAGCCATGGTCATTTAACTTACTATGATGAACAGATGTGCATTTTATTTATTGAGATAAATAAATTATTGCCATTAGAACTATTTTTATTGACTCATTTACTGCTTCAACCATTTTTATGAATTATACTTGTCAATGAAAAATCTTGCCTGCCATATCAGTAAACAAAGGATGTTGCAACCATCCAGTTATCAGCCACTGTAGCGGCCCCCTTAGGACAGTGAGCCCTCAGGGAACTCAGGATGAGAAAGAACAGGATACTGACCCTAGATAGCTAAGGTGCTTGTCAAAGGAATGATGTCAATGAGCCCAGACTCTTATATCTTCCCATACATAGAAAAGTGCTAAATTAATTTACTTGAGATATTAGGTTTTCTTTAATTAACAATAATATTTTGATGTTTGGATTACCTGGGCTTTGTTGCAAAAACTCATATATATCCTGGTTCCTGCCTTACCCTTACCTCTTCAGAGCAACCCTCCTCAGAGCTATTTAGAGATGTTGCCTCCCAGGCTTGAAATCCTCAGTAAATCTGTCAAATAAAACATAATTCTCAACTTTCAGGTTATGCATTTTTTTTCAGTTGACATGCTAATTCTGTTTTTCTTCAATAGACTGAGTCTGTGCCTAAAAATTTATTTTTTTCTTCACACAGATAAGTACTGCGTTAATAAAATAAGGGTAACATCTCTGAAAACAAGAACTGAGTCATGATATAACCTGTAGCTAACTAACCTCATGCTTAATTCAGTTTTTCATTAATCATTTTTATTAGTGTGAGCTGTCAACAACCTACATGACATTTTTGAAAGAGAAAAGGAAAAGAGACCAGTCCCAAAGAATTCTCTCATCACTTCTCTCAGAACCTATAGATTCCCCAACAAAGTCTCTCTTTGAGCCTCAAAGGTGTTTAAATTTAAAGTTAAATTATTTCAAAGTGCATTCTGTTTTGTTTATCACTATTTACAAAAAAAAATGTATCTGGCACATTGTCAGTGCTCAGGAAATATTTATTAACTGAATGGATAAATATTATTAGGTTATGCTTTATTTAATAGAACACTTCTCTGGTAATGGATCCAGAAGTGAAAATAAGAATTGAATAAAAGCACAACACATCTACTTTTTAAAGTTGCCTAGGTTCTTCTAACAAAATCAGCCAATTCAAACAAAACTGCTTATTGGATTAATTGAATTGATGTGAATTAAAAAAAAAAAAAACTGAGCACCCCAACTAGCCTTCTTCCTTTCTTTCTCCCTTTCTTTCCTCAGAAGTGAGAGAATTGTAATTTTCATATATTCAAATCTCTATTTCTGCTTATGAAAGTAAACATTTAAAAAGTTATCAGAACACAGCATCATGGTTTTATTATTAACATGCTCTCAAGCCTCTGACTCTGAATCTTAAAATTCACACAATTACTACTCTTTGTAGGGATAAGGTGACAAATATGTCCTTTTTTCCTAAGAAAAAGTAGAAATAATTAAGAAAGGGGCATAATAAATGTACTTAACCCTTCCCATGAAAATTACTCTCAGCAAAAAATAAAATTGGCTATCTGACTGGGGTAAAACAAAGAGGAATCAAAGCATTTAGGAAAAGCACAATGCATATGCTACTTCTTTTTTTATTCATTCATCTGTTGACAGTCACTTAATTTATTTCAGTTTCTTGGTTTTATTGAATAATTTTGTAATGAACACAGGAGTGCAGATATCACTTCAAGACACTGTTTTCATTTATTTTGCATAGATACCCAGAAGTGGGATTACTGGATCTTATGGTAGCTCTATTTTTACTTTTTGTGGAAAGTTCATACTGTTTTCCATAGTGGCTATACCAATTTATATACTACTTTTTATGTACCTGTTGTCCATTTGTATATATTTGGGAAAATGTCTAGTCAGTTTATTTGCCAGTTTTTAAAATTGAATTGTTATTTTGTTAATGAATTATATGAGTTCTTTATATATATTGGATACTAACCCCTTATCAGATATATGGCTTGCAAAAATCTTCTCCCACTGTGTAAGTTGCCTTTTCATTTTGTTGTTTATTTTGCTGTGCAGAATTAGTTTATTTTCTTTCCAATGTACTATCAATTGTTTAAAGGCAAAGGCTATATTTCATTCAATCTAGCATTCCAAATTTATAACATGGTGAGAGTTAACACAACAGATCTTTATCTAATTAAGTAAGGAACATTGCATAAATACAAGAAGGTATGATAAGGTTTTTTTTAAAGGTATAACCCCAGTGTTTTAGAATGCAGAATGAAAGAAAAAGACAAAACAAGGAAATCTGACTCTAATTGAATTCAATAAACATTTATTGAATGTTTACTTTGTGTCAGGCACTGTTTTAGACAGATAATATAGAGTAGGGGTCTTCAAATTGTATTCATCTTGCACTTTTGGCATTATCATATAAATATATAATTAAATATATAATATGAATATAATTGAATGATTATGACAGATATCAGAAACATGAGCAATATACTTTAAGTTGATTCATATGCTACTCTCAAGATAAAAATTATTAAGGAATATATAGAAGCAAATATAAATAGCATTTACAATGCTTTCTTTTCAAAACTCAATAAATTGCTATTTTTATATTTAAAGTAAGTTTTTAGAGTTAAATAAAAGTATAATATCAATGTTGATGATCTAAAAATGAAGAACACATTTTTTAAAAATTCAAGCTGTTAAAATTAATCATAAAATACAGAAATGGCAGAGAAAGATTGGTTCCACCATATGTAATGAAAGGAAGAGTAAGCATTGCATGGATATTTAAAACGGTGGATTTCCCTTCTGACATGCGATCCCAGTTTATGTTCAAATGGTCTCATCTGGGAGTTGAGACCTGCTGCAAGTGGAGTCTACACTGCAGTACATGTAATATGTTAGAAAAAAATTCTTCAATAGTCACTGAAAATTTTGGAGAGTTGATCATTAAAAATAAACAAACAATAGCAGCAAACAGACCGCATAGAAATACATGTATTTAGTAATGATAAGACTTTTAATTCTTTTCCTTCATTAAAATTAAGTCAATTAAAGAGTATAATCTCTCTAGGGTCACTACACAGATGAGACAGAAAGAAGCCAACCCAGTGAGACAGGCAATTGCAGCAGACACTTTGGAATATGTAATTAGAGGAGTAATTCACAATAATTCAGCATTACCCAAATTCCTGTTCTGACAAATTTGCAATGGTAGTAAATACTTTTATAGATAGACATTTGATAAACATTATCCATAAAATATGAATGTAAGGCAATTCAGAGAGAGAAAGAAGCTAATATCCGCTGATCATCCATCATGTAACAAGGAAATAATTTAAACGTCACTGATAGCCTGTAATTTAGAATTCTTAACTTCATATAGTAGATGAAGAAAGTAATTTATTCTTCCCACAAATATTTAATGAGAGCCTACTACATGTTAAGTGCTATTTTAGGTCCCGAGGATGTAGCGACTAAAGCCCCTTCCGTGTTATAGCTTATAGTTTTGTGGGGATTGACAGACAGCAGCAAGTATATAAATAAATATATGTATTGTATGTCAGTTGATGATGAGTATTATGGTGAAGAAATAAGAACGATTAAGGGAGAGAGAAAGTATTGGAGGTTGGCGGAGGTGATATTTCATGTAAAGTAGTCAGAGAGTCCAGAGAGAGTGCGATGTGAGAATTCAGGAAGCAAGCCAAACATGTCTAAGAAGAGTACCCTGGGAAGAAGAAATAATAAGTGAAAAGCATGATCAAAGAATAGCCAGAAAGTCAGAGCACACAGTAAGTTAGGGAGTCAGATAGAGTATGTGATCAGTGGTGACAATATAAAGACTTTGTCTCTCACTGACGGTGTGATGGGAAGCCACTGAGGTTTCTGTACTCATATTTCATTTTTTTTTCACCATTTTTTTCTGTGTCATGTTATGAGAACCACCTTCATACATCACACTATCAACTAAAGAGATTATTTATGACCAATGGAACAAATTAGAACACATTTAATTGTCAGCTCACAATGATAGAATCTTTTCTTCCACCAATATAATTCCAAGTGTTAATATCTAGCATTATGCCATTCTAATTCCTAGATTAATTCTGTCCGGTGCAGTTATTCAAAAGGGTTATTCTGTGTTTGTATTAAACTGTGGTTCTGGGCTTTATATGTCACCCCTGCAGAGACACCCTGTTGCTCTTTTTCACGGTGACCACATTCTAAGTTATTCCCTTCCTATACCTGTAGCTACAAAGGGAATTACCAAGTAAGTCTCAGGTTTTAGTTCCTTTTAGGGGCTTGAAAATTGGCTTAAACAGTCAAACAAGAGAAATGGCAAGATTTCTTTTACCCGTAGACGGTAATCACATTGGGGAAATAATGTTTTAGCTGACTCCCGAGCATACCAACTAGAAAATGACTATACAAGTTAGACTCAGCAGAAAAGACAGTTTTTAAAAGCACTGAAAATTGCCATAAATTGCTTGAAGAGACAGTGCTGTTTTTGTAGTTCTAGTTCTTTCTTTATGTATTTTTAATACCTGACCATCACAGGTATGACAAATAAGTCAGCTCTGTTGACCTATGAGTCCTGGTTTTCTTAAGCAACCTTTTTGGAGTGATATTAGGTAGCTGTTAATCACAGTGTCTGTATTTTTTCAGAATTTTTCAGAATAAAGTGGTAGTTGGCAATTATGTGCTTTCTTCCTTGGGTGGATATCAGAAGTATAATTTCAGTCCATTTTAGTACTGAGTGGCAAAGGCAAACCCTATCTTTTGGCTTCTTACTGAGTATGAAATTCCTTTTTCATTTTTGCTATCAGATAAGATACACTTGTGGTTATTAAGTAATACTTCTGCCTTTTAAAGAAGCTGTATCCTATGGTAATATGAGAGTGTATATTTGAACATTGTCTATTTAAGTTTTATGTTATATCTTTACTTTTTGTTATGAAAACTGCAAATCTGAAAATATGCAGTCACTTGTATATTTAAAAAATAAAATCAACTTTGAATACCCTTAAATAAAACATTTCTCTCTATGTAATAGGGAAGAACTAATCTGATTCCAAATTAGATCTGTTCCTTTGGCTCTACCCTGTGCTCTCTTTCCTGTGCTTAGTCATGCTGGTTCTGCACCTTTTGTTAAAAAAAAATGTGCTATAGCCTGAAATATATAGGATTGCCTATTCTCAAGGCTCTGACCTTTAAGGGTATAACACTTTTCCATTCATATAGAGATAAAAGTCACAGAACAGGTAATAATATTGTCTTGTTTGAGGTTTACAGGAACATCATGACCTGACCTATATGGACAGCTACAGGAACAAAGGATTCTGACACCAAAAAGTTTGCAATAACCAACCACACCCCCTCCCCTTTTAGTATAAAAGGAATCTGAATTCTGACCTGGGGAAGATGGTTCTCTAGGACATTAGTCCCCCATCTTCTCAATCTGCTGGCTTTCTAAATAAAGTCATTATTCCTTGCCCCCAAACCTCATCTCCTGATGTATTGGCCTGTCATGTGGAGAAGAATGAGTTTGGACTCCAGAACATTTATATATACTTATAAATTTAGATCATAATTTTACTTGCAAAAATATTTAAGATTAAGAAAGATTACTAATCTTTTACTCAGTAATGATGTTTTTAACTATAATGATTACAACCTGGATTTTCAAAATATTTCAATAGGATAGGAGAGTAATCAGGCTTTAGTGTCTGTATACCTGATTTACAACCTTTTAAAGTAGATACAGGGAAAAAAAATCTACCTTCTTACTTTCTCCTGAAGCTGTGTGTCTGATCACAAGGACAGATTTTTCCTCAAAGAGAACTGAAATTTCACTTAGACTATGTGAAGGAATGTACTTTTCAGAAAAAATTTCCAAGCAAATATATCAAAGAGTTGCTGGCATCTCATCTCTCCTTGGGGGGAAGTCAAAAGGATTGTGAGATCCTTTCTGGTATGGAAAAGGTGCAATAATGATAGCTCAGAGTTAAACATTAGTAACGTCACAGAACGATTCCAATTAATTTTTGAAGTGATAAACTTGGCTGATTTTTATACTTTAATTTCACCCTGGAATCCAGTTTTTCAGCAGATTCTAAGGTAAATTTAATTACTTGTGATTGAGTGTGAATAAATAAATAATATCCCCAGATTGGACACTCTGGAGAAGCAAAATTAATATAATTTTCAGGTTAAACATTTGTGAGAAACTTAACAATAGCAATGATTATTAAGTAATAGTTGAGTTTGTTGTAACCTCAGACATGATACATTCTCTAGACTATAGAGAAAAACTAGTAGCAAATACTATGAATCACCCCCAGATGTGCAAAGTTTAGCTTTTGATTACAGTGTTATAAAGACAGTGTGTCAAGGCATTCTAATACTTTATTGCAGCCTAAGCAGTATCACACGAATTATCTTGCACCTATCCCTTAACCCATGTCTTCATTACCTATATAAACAGAAGGAATTTTAGTTTACTCATGTGCTTAAAAGGATGGTTTTCAAACTGTGTTCCATAAAGTCATGGAGAATTCCACAAGGTGATTTAAGGGAGGCTGCACAACATGCCACACTGCTTTTGCCTGCATTCTATGTAAGCATTTTTTTTCTTTTTTTCTAGAAAGAGTTTACTCAAAGAAAATTTTTAATTTCTAAATAAATACTTGATAATCATTCTCTGGAGAGAGTCCATTAGGATTTTTTTTTCCCCCGATAGAGACAAATCTTACTCAAATACAAAGACATTCAGAATTAATTGTTTCTTCAAAGGAAGTCAGCTGCTTTAAATGGCATACGTCCTTTTTTTTCTTATTTTTTTATTTTAACAAAGAACTATAATAACTCTTTACATATTATCTGTAATTACATGATGATTTCATAACAAAAATACACTTTTAAAAAATATTTTGGATTCACGGTATTTTGATAGAAGTTTGTATGTTTCTTAAATCCCTCTTAATTCCTTCATTTCCTATTTATGAGACTCTATGTTTCTAGCTGATCATAAAACAAAGAGCAACAAGGAACTCTAGGAAGGTAATATTATGAAACTATAAAATCCAATTTACAAATATTCTGTTTTTAGACAACATAATTGAGTGCATTTTAAATAGTATTGAGCATAACAATGGTGTATTTTTGTTTAAAATGCAGATGTCCATGCCTAATGCTCAGAAATAATAAGTGAGTAAATATTCATCAGTATTTTCATAAACCACATTAGGGGAAAGACAGATAAAAGCCACTTCTTCATTGTTACACTTTCTATTAACTCTTTTGTTCCATTTTACACTTTATTTTGCAACCTGTGAATGCGATTACGTTTGAACACTATTTAGTTACTGCCTAACATGTAACTGTATTACAAGTGGCTGTGCCTGTATTCTTTCCTTGCACATCATGATTAATGGAGAAAAGAAATGGCACTAGTGTTCCAGACTGAGTACCTATAATTCATGATTTCTATCAGCATCATGTACAATCATATTTAAAAACAAAAAGAAATAGATCTAATGAAAAATATTAAATGCAAACAATGGTTCGAGAGTAATCCATATATTGCTAAATAATTGAAATATATATGTAATTTTTCACTGGAATATTATATTTAAGAGATCCTGAAAAGAAGAAAGGAACACAGCTCATTACCCCTTTAAAAATTTATTCTTAGAAGGATGCTATTTGAATTATTTCTGTAAAACTTTATAATGCTTTTTCAAAATACCTTGAAATATGCTTTACAAGTAATTTAATCTATTACTTTTTTTATCCATAAAGGATACATGTACACTTTTGCTTTTGCCTAATTCATTCCTCTCATTGCAACCTCATACAACACATTTCACTAATCACTAATATGTTTATATCCACAGTCAAGTGATTTATATCCACAGTCAAGTGATTTAGGGCTGTATCATCATAACGTTTCTAAGCCAATGAATATATTTGTGGCTGAGATGACATGGGTAGAAATGCCACTTTGACATTCTTAAGATGTGATCTTGTTTAAGTGCTACTAATCTTCAAAAGTCTGTACTACAAACAATTTTATGCTTGGTTTCCAGTGTACCTAACCTTCATTAAATAAGTAAGAACTATTCTAAACAATCATTTATGAGTTGTTTAAGGCTGTTATTGTGCTAAATAAATCAAAGATGAAAATACATATCCACTTGAGAAATAAATTCATGAAACCTTATTATAGACTTATGTGTGTGTGAGTATATGGATAGATAAACAGATAGATAGGTAGATATTATTTTATTTTGCTATATTGTATTGTGTTGAGGCTTTTTGAAGAAACAATGCTTAGCGTATGTGATCCAAGTAGGACTTAATAAAAGAAGCGACTCCTGGGTGATCAAAAGACCTGTCCTGCCTAGGCCATTCATACGTTATCATTAAGTAACTATTTAAGTTCATTTCTTTTTCTAAAATCATGAGGTTGAAATGAGCCCAAGAGGAGTGGTTTCAAATATACCTATTAGAAGGATATGATTTTATTTATTTTGTAAAGACTATTTGTTTCACATAATTTTCTAACTATGTAAAATATTATCCAATTTTCTACTACTGAAAATTTTGTACATCTTCTATGTTTGCAGGAAATAGAAAGAGGAACAAAAATAACTAGATTATACAATTATACAAATAAGACCAAAATATGTATCTGTGTTATATATAATGTTATATATATATAATATATATATGGGTTTATACACTTTAAAATACCTTTTGTGTTTATATATGTAAATATAAGTGTATTTGTAATCAGTATTTGTTTTTTCTTACAAAAAGTGAATCATGAGGCTGCTTTTAACTCCATTTTGCATTTTGTATTTGATTTAAAAATATACAGCTAAAAAAACTACGTAAGTATTTTAACAGATAATTTATCTGGAAAATTTTCATAAATTAATAAGCAAATTTTAAAAACTAATATTTTTTTAATTAACTGTTATGGTATATTCACATTCCTTTTATTTATGGCTTAAATTTGCTGAATTCATATAAATAATACCCATTAAAACAATGAGAAGCAAAAAATATAAACACACAAGACTGATAAAAGATTTTGGTAGATCTGCTCAATTTGTATTTATTTATATATATAATGAGCCATTTACCTTACTCTGACATACGGTAGGCAGTTAAATATTGGTATAATTGAATTAAAATAATCAAAATATATTTTGGATGATTATATTATAAAAATCATTAATAGATGTGTTCAATGAAAATTGATATACATAGCTGGAAAGCCGAAAATTTTAGAGTTATCACAATCTCTTTCATTCTTTCATAATCCACATCCCAACTCATTAGTAATATCAAATCTTTTGTGCCACATTTTCCAAGCTATTCAACATTCTTCCACTTCCCAGTGCTTTTACTGCTGTCACTCTGGTCCATGCCATCTTTATTCCTCACCCAGATTGTTTCAATAGCCATCTACCAGACCCCCGTGTTACTATGTTTGCCTCCCCCTATGAATTTTCCTTTGCAGTATCTATACAGATAGTTCTAAGTGTACACATGATAAGTTTATAGTTCTAAGTGCACGCATGGCAAGGTTCTGAAAAAAACACTTTAAATGACTGAATTTACTCTTAATCAACTTAAATCAAAATTTAAATTCATTCTCAGACTCTTTCTTCTTCTTTGATCCCGTTCACTACCATTTTGTTTTAGAACATGCAAAATATGCTCCTTCCTTAAGGTATGTATTAGTTATCTCCTGCAGTGTAACAATATGGCCTTAGACATTGAGCAGTGTAAAATATTCACTTAATATCTCAGTCTCTGCAGATCAAGAGTACATATTTATTTTCTGTTTCACTCTTCTAGATACAAACTTTTTTATACTTATTTCTTATTCTCAGATATATTCCAATCCTCTAAAAAATGGGAATTCCAAAGAAGAAAGATTTTTAAATATCAGTAGTTTTTTTTTATGAAAATGTATAATGTGTACTTATTTCCAAATATACAATCACATTTAAATTGTTATATATTTGCACTGTCTAATATATTAGCCACTAGACATATGCAGCTACTTATTTTAAATTATTTAAAATTAAATATATTTTAAATATTTGTTCATCAGTTATTCTAGCTACCTTTCAAGTGGTCAATAGCCACATATGCCTAGTGGGTACAGTAATGAACAATATTCAATAATTCCATCATTGCAGAAAGCTCTATTGATAAGCCTATTTTATATATTTACCAATTTTTTTTCTTCTTCATATCAGGTTGTGAACATCCATTATGAATAAACTGTGTCCAAATCATCTTTGTATCTTCCATGGTCAGTCCAACAGAGAGGGCTTAGTCAATTTTACAGAAAAGTTGGTTGAATGACTACATTTTTGAGTAAATGGATAATAACGCACTTCCAGGACAACAAGGAATTTATCCTAAAAATTCAACAAATCATTTAATCAACAAATATAATTGTTCTGTTTTCTATGGTACTTCTTTATATTAGTTTATAAAAATAAATTTTATTATTAAAACAATTTGCAAGTCATGATGAATTTTGTTCCAGGACCAAGAAAGTCAGTCATGAAAAATATTACTATGAGTATAAGCAGAGGGAAATGCATTGTATTAATTCTCCAAGCACTATATAATATTGTTCTCTTTTAAGAGACCACAGCAATAGATCAAATCATGCCTGCAGCCTGGCAGATCTCAGTAGTGCCAGGCTTGTTTCATCCTGCTCTGTGCCACTTGAAGCTCATCATAAAATCAGTAGGATTTCTCTGTTCAAAGATAGATCAAGACAGAAAACAGTCCCTTCATTTTTTGTGAAGAATAGAATTTTTCTGGTAAACAACAACCTTCAATATTTAAAAATATAAGCTATTATTTGGGGAAAGTACATGTAACATGGAAAGAAAAGACTGTAATAGATAAGATGAAAAATATGATTGATAATGTTTAACAAGTAACGCATCTATATCATACAGATATATAATGTACATGTATATGCCTATGGCACTAGAGTTATCTGTCAATTAAATATTACATATGTATAATTGCAAAATATGCACTGATTCTATTTTTAAAATTTTTGTATTATTTTAATGACACATTATATATCTAGGACTTAACTATGAATGCCTAGAAATGAACTTATTCCTCTATTTATGTGATGAGTAAAAAGTGTCTGATAACATGTGTCTGACTTCCAAGTACTCAAACATTGAGAATCTTTGTTGTGATAAGTTCTCTCAAGGCCTATTTTCAAACAGAGTAAGACAATGAGCATATGGAGATACAAATCAAACTTAAAACTAGGAGAATTTATAGAAACAAAGATGGTATATGATTATAATTATGGCTGATGGGAAGATCATTTGGCATCTTTTGAAACTTACCATCAAAGAGAATTCTACCTCTCTCAGAGAAGATAGTGAAACACAAAATTTACATATGGCTATATATGTTTAAACTTTATTGTGTTTCTTTAAAAAAGAGGGGGGGGGATCTGCAGTGATATGACAAATACCTAAAGATGGAGACTAAAATCTAATCTTTTTAAAAAATTAAGGATCTATGCTTAGATTTTTATAGTTTTTGAGGATTAAGTTGAATTTTCATACAATATTTTTGTAAGCTGGTGGATAAAATTTCTTCAGTTAGACATCTATCACTATCAGTAGATTTACTTAAAAACACTCTCATACATAGAATTTCTGAACTATATCTAACTATCCACGTGGATTTTTTTGCACTGCACAATAACAAAGAATGTCCCTAATTATCTCTCTCAGGCTTCTAATCAATCATTTATTGTCTTAGTGTGTAGAAATCTGTTTTTCAAAATATGTGATGCAGAGTCATTCTATTTCCATGAAAGGCTTCAGGATCACTCTATTAGAAGAAAAAATATTATTAAATCATTAATAAAAAATTCACCAGTGGGAATACTTGCAAAAATAATTTCAAGTTCAATAGATCCATATAAGTATTCCCCATTTTAAAAAAGTTTCTAACCTGAGAGAATGCTATGTTCCTCTGTGTTAAAAATACTGATTCAAGCATATTGGATGTCAAGTACGTTTGAGTCAATTTCTCACTTCGTTCTGAATCTCTGCAAAGCTGCTCTGGGCACAGAGATCCTTTGAAATCAATGGGAAGTTGGCAGTTGGATTAGCTCAGTGCCATCATGGAGCATGATGAAGAACTGGTTCCTTGTTTCATTTTCAATATGTTTTCTCTGTTTGAACTCATAAAGACAGGAAAAATTTAATCAGCAGTTGCATTTAATTTTCTTCTTAAGTATAGTCAAGCCTTATCATTGGAATTCATGTATAAATTTCATGTTTTCAGTGACTCCCATGATCACTTGATTTTCAGATTTGCCCTACACACAACACTAGGTATTCCTTGTATACTATATTCTTCTTTGTAACATTTAGCACTACTTGATTTTATATAGTATTTTTATTTATAGTTTTTATTTTTTTCTGTTTTGCTTATAGTTATAACCAAGGTACTTTGAACTTTTATATTACAGAGTAAGTTTTCAGTATATATTATAGAAGTCTCCCAATTTATTTGAAAGTACCTAATATCAACAAGCAATCAGGTACTTTGATGAAATTGCTCAACATTCAATTTGGAGTATTTACTGGTGATGAGATGAGCTTGAGATGTTCTCATTATTCTAGAAAGTCTCATAAAGCAAAAAATTTTAGTCATCCTTATGAGTCATGGAGTATGTCTTTATACTTTGATATAGAGAAAGGAATTGAATAAAGGGTCAAACAAGAGTCATAAACTGATAGTCAAAACAAACAAAAAACTCCTTAAATGGTAGTGGTAAAGATAAAGTTTTAGAAAACCAACTGAATTTCAACTGGATAGTCTGTATTCCCTTAGGGATTGCATTTATAATCAGTTGTTGCATTTGAATTGACTGCTTTTTACTTCTGCTCTATCATACCAATATGGTAAGTGAGGTATGTTTCTGTGGAACTATTTTCTGTTTAAAGAAACAAAAGACTCTATGGGAGAAAGTATAAGATTAGTAGACCTTGTACATCATTTATTCTATTTTGATTCCATCTTGTAATATATATGAGTGTCAATTCTATCTCTTTTAAAGAAACAGTATACTTCAATAAGTTTTGAGTTTTATAGAATAGGCAATAGGTTTTCACACTAAATTCTGACTTTAACATCTCCTAATTTATACTCCTGTCTGTACCAAAGGTAAGCTTATTTCTAGTTAGGTATTCAAAACATATTCTATGTTTTATTTGGGATCATGTTTATTAGCTATTTTGAGAAAAAAAAATCTCTAATTAGTATCTTGAGTCACAATTGAAAATCTAACACTTTTCTCCCTTTCATCTTGATAGTTTCAGACCAGCATTGTCAAATAGGATGATCAGAGATGATGTGACATTCCTTGTTCATTCTGCCCTATACAGTCATCACCCCTAGTCATGCATAACTATGGAGCATGTGACTTTGTAGCTTGTGCAACTGAATTTTTACTTTTACTTAATTTTGATTAATTTAAATTGCCACACGTGGCTAGTCATGAATGTATTAAACAGAACATTTCTACACTTTGAGTGGGATTTTTAAAATATTTCTTGCAAAGCAAGAGTTTCTCATGCAGTTTCAGGTCTGATTCTCTCAGCAGAATTCTTGGAATAAGGATAAATGAGGAAGAATCCAGGAATAAGTAAGAACCCTGGGACCTCAAGTATATGTTATAGCTAAGCTTCAGAATGAAGCTATTTCCGGCATTTTTTCATATACCTTAATTGTTATGCACGATTTCCTCCTTTTTCCCAGCAATTGAGCCAATCCTGTTGGAGGAAATGTCTCTCGTAACAAAGGGCTAGAAATTAGACTGATCCTTGTAAATCTATTTTTTCTACTAGAAAAACAATTGGATCATATGCTATCTAGAGAAAATATCAACTACACATATAAAAGACATTTAACATTTTTTCCTCTAAAATTCAGAAAATTAAAACATAGTTTTGATTTATTTAAGAGTATATATGTACATAGTTCATATTGTATAATTGGTAACAATGTTACTATTTTGATTTCTCTATTACTTGATGAAAATAGTATATATATTAAATATTAAGAATAAATAAAATAATATATATAATGGGAATAACGATGGGGAGATGGAAAGTGATATTTACTTTAGTTACACTAGTTCTATTAAATGGTTGTAGTAAATTAATGGTTTAATTGAAATTTTAAAGATAGTTTTATGATTATCTCTCTCATGTCAATGATATCAAAAGGGAATATCAACATGAATTTGTCACTGGAATAGTTGGATTGTAAGATAAATATTTTCTTATACCTGGAATCAGGTAAAATCCACCAGGCTCCAATCTCTCAATGTGATTTCTAATTCTGTCATAAAGTTGTTCATTAATATTCAACACAATGTTATTCTAGAAGAAATTTTCAGTAAAATTGGGTTGTTATACACAAATGTGTTTTATCTACAACAGAGGCTGTCCCCTTTAGGACCTATTTGTCATGACTTTACCCTGAATGCCTCATGAATTTAAAAGCATAAAGTACTCAATTTGCCATGCCATGTAAAAGCAGCAATTGCCAGTCACAGTTCCATTGATCCCCAAGCGAAAACAGGGAACTAAGAACAAGTACTAAGAACAAGTACAACAAGAATGATTATGTTAGGAGATTTAAAAAGAGGAAAGAATTTAGATAAACTCTGGAAAACTTAGCAAGACATACAAATTAATTTTTAATTTTTTATCTGATTTCTACTGGTTTTTGCACTCATCTCTTGTGCTGGTTATTTCTCTGATGCCTACTAAGCTCCATACAAGGCCCTCTGTGCTGGAGTTTGTAGAGTGGAATTGAAAAATCTATAAAGTACATTTCTCAGGCCCCATAGTGTGATGGATTCATACTAGAGTTGCTGATTTGAGGCTCTGTTGGAAGGTTAAAAAGCCAGCAAGGAAAGAAAAGTGTCTTCACTTTAATTCCAACAGCAGAAGTGGTTGCAGGAAGTTGATGGAAAAGGTAAGAAAAGTAGCAGAAGCAGCAATACTTCTTCAGTGATTCAAGCACTGAAAGGGTCAATCTTCCCAGCAGAGTGGTCGGTGTGGGCTGGTGAGTTCCAGCTGAAAGGTACAGGCAACCTCCTGATGAGCTACTATTACTTCTTTTCTGTCTAATCCTTCAGCAAACACCATAACATTTTTGCTCTTTTCGCTTTTCAAAAATTTAACCAATTCCCTTTATTAAATCCATATCTTAAATACTTGTTTTATTTTTATTTGTTTGTTTGTTTTACTTTACAAATGTCCATATAAGTCACCAGTTTAGTTTTAAAGAAAATATTCTCTCCCAACCTGCTCAAAGCCCGTTGACATGTTATAGGGCTTCTGTCTTCCTTGACTTTGTCTCTCCCATTCTCCTGTGTAAAACCTAACGCATGTGTTTGAATATTGGGTCCATAATACACAGACCTTATATAAGTAAAAGAAGAGGCTGTCAAATACTTACCGAAAATGAGTAACAAAATGAAGGCCTTGAGAAGGTCGAAGAGCAGTTGTTTTCAGATATAAAGAAACAAAACCATTAAAAGACAAAAAAAATCATGTTAAGTGTTTGGCTAATTAATTTTAGGATTTTTTTTAAGTGGCATAGTTGTTTGTATTGAAAAGGTATAGAGGGTGACCACTGCTATAAAATATAAATGAAAACAACTAAATCTGATAAAACCTAAAAACTTCTACCTTCCTATTTTAATTAATATTCTAAAATGGATTTTCAAATGGTCCTGGGTAATCACACATTTAGTGATGTGGAATAAAATTAAACTCCTTTTTACCTATCTTCTCAAAGAATATAGAGAACTTACCTTGGAAATTAGAAGATGTCAAGGACAGCACATAATGAATGAGATGGAATGAGACTGCATAAAATCCCAAAGGAGTAGAGTTTACTCTTTGTGAATTGAGAAATAGTGGTCTGCAAATTATAGTAAGATAATTCCACCTCCGGGTTCTTTATTAAATAGGCTATGGGAGAAAGTGGTTTCTTATTGACAAGTCTGGGGAAAAACATCAATGGGAGAGAGCCAAGCTTTAATTAAGCAAGGAAGGAGAGGAAGGAGAATGCGAATGGGATTTATGTTAGTAATGGAATGAGAATTCTAGATGAAGCAGAGAGGGAGAGGATATAGGCAAGAAGACAGACCCACATCTGGAAGGATATGACCAAGGAGATGAAAGAAAATCCTGAGGCAGCGAAAACAGAGATCTAAGTGGCCTGTAGTTTCTTCAGCAGCTGAGTATCACCAACCCTATAACAATGCTATTTTGGTCCAAGACCAGAGTTAAGTTCAGGAGTGCAGGCTACATGTAAAGCAAGATGTCCAGAGAGAGCACTGGCACTTCAGTGAGCATTTTCAGGGAGAAACAGAGTGATCAAGAACCGATCAAAATCAGAGTCACAAAGTAGATCTGAAGGCAGTAACATTTAGTTAAGAATCACATCAGATGCATCCCTTTGGTGTCCAGGCAGTGATATCCGGGGCTCAAGGGTCATACTCTGTTTTCTCTCCATCTAGATTATGAATTCTCCATGTAATTGCTGCCCAATAAACATTTTATATTGATGATTTTCTAATTACATAACTCATAAAGACTTTATTGCATGTGATTGTGTGAAATCAAGCAGGAAAATAATATTGAGGATGCATATTTCTATAAAGAATTCAATGAAGACATAATAATAATGTTTCACATGTCAAAAGTATTAATGTAATATTTAATGAGCAACAACAGCAGAAATTGTTATGATGATGTTTATAACTGAAAGTAAATATCAGCAGATCTGGCATCTTATCACCAGATAATGGGCTGTGGTTCTACAAAAATGCTCAGTCATAGTCAAAACACAGTTTCAAAAATATTGATCTTGTGACAACATTCTTTTGAAATGACTTTATTTCAGTTCAAACTAATGACTCAAGCAGATTTAAAAATGAGGTTGAGGCCACATAAAGGAATTTACCTTGATGTTATGAAAGTGCTTATTTTAATGGACTGAAGGGAGTAGTTTAGTATATAATTTCCCTGGTAGGAATATGTTACAAACACTCTAAATGATGGAGTGCAGTGTATGCTTTATAAATTAAACAGTTTATAATTGGCAATCAAGTTTCTAAACTACAGTGTTTTCTTCTAATCTGATAATCAGCAAATATTAATGCCTGGCTGAAATATCATTTCACAAGAACTCAATAACTTTTAGTAAAGCTACAATGAGTTTTTATTACAGACACTGTTGATGGTAAATTTTATATAACCCATAATTTGCAATAAAAATCCTATAAGGACTGTAATCTTTTGTATAGACTTGCATATGTTATAAGACTAAATAAAATCATTCTTTTTCAGGAATGCTAATCTAATTTAGAAATAATTCTAATGTGTGATATTTGAGTGTCAAGTAATGTGACTGCTTGAAAAAAAAAGCATGCCAGTTTTAGATATTAATTTTTATCCACATTACCCCCCTTCAGAGCAGGAGACACATGTCATAATGCATGTGAAAAATTGTCTGTGGGAATGAAGTCAAGAAATACAGTCATGCTAAAGGGAGTTATCAAATAACTACGTGAATTGTTTGAAATAGAATTGTGTGTCATCTTCTCCATCCACTTCACTTCTGATTGTGATAGATATTGGTGGTTGTTTATAACACAGCTCAAAACAGGTGCATTCTATCTTACAGCATTTCACCAAGATGATAAAATAACTTACTGCACTGTCCTATGTGGACAGGTGACAGAAAAAGAAAAGCCAGTGCCTCATGACATTGTCTGTGAATATGAAATGAAGTAACTTGAACAAGCAAGGGAGTGATAACACGGAGCATATGCATTCATGAGGCCAGCACACAGCATTATATGTTCAGAATGTGCTAGAGAGAACCACCGAAAAATCTTAACTGTGTGAAGATGTGCTATGTACACTGTTGGCAAAACATTTACTAATTAGAAATCTGACAGTCGATGGAAAATTTATCAAGTGCAAGCAAAAGCCTAAAGAAGGAATGTAGAAAATTGGAATTGATGCATGGCATTCTCAACACAGAATAAACACTGAATTGGCCTTAATGTTATGAGCATCTGGTAATTTTCCAGAAACAAATCTAATCATTATAAACACAGCAAAATATCATTTGAAGTGCCACTAAAGACAACATGATGTTGGCATATAGTTTTATAACTATTTCTACATTTCTTACGTGGCCAAAACTTGTTTTATTTAAATCTAGTGTCAGGTCCTCTATTTAGATATGAGTACACTCCTCACCTTAGATTTTCACCATTTACCAAACTAAGTGAATTGCAAGGACTCAATGTAATTTTTTCCTATGGTTAATTCTAAGCGCTCATTTAAGCTTTTTTTGTTTAAATCATCATTAGAAAATTATATTTTGAAGTAAAACAAAATGAGAAGAACTAAAGTAAATATATCTTCCACCTGATACTAGTTAGTAACCAAATTTTGAAAAAAAAATTTTATTCTTTCTCCTTATTCATCTGTCTGTCTAACTCAAAAATAAATGTTTTGAACATCAGCCAAGAAATAAGTAGGTCGAATAAAGAGCAAAGTTTTGTCATTGTGAAATTAAGAGTCTAGAAGTGAAAACAGATTTAAAATAATACAGTAATTATATTACCATCTGGGGCATCTGGTGTACATTTATACTCTAAAAAGCATCACACATATGCTTTCTTATTTACTTGTCATAATAATATTATGAGCTAAGTATTTCCACTGTACAGGTAAGAAAACTAATGTTTAGAGACATTAAGTAACATGCCCCAACTTCCAAAGGTACGTTGTGTGCTGGAATCTTAAAATATTTGATACATTTCCAAGTGCCTGCTCTTAAATATTTTAATTCTACCTTAATGCCATGCTTGGCATAAGAGATTGTGAACACTGTGTCTGAATAATCAATTAATTAACACCCTGTTGGTATCAGTCTTAGAAAGACATTAACAACCTACCACATACAGAATAGCTTAAGGAATAGACAGAAAATATTCTCACCATTCTGCACAGTAAAAGACCTAAATAAGTGTCACCGGACCAAAATCAAAGTGGCAGCAGGGCCATGGTCTCTTCTGAGCTTCTGAGGAGTGTAATTCCTGGCCTCTTCTAGATTCCACAAAATCAGTGTCAGTCTTTGGTTGTGAACACATCACTCCAAGCTCTGTCTTCTCCTCTCCTGAGTGTCAAATCTCTCTCTACCTCCTTCTTTTAAGGATAAATGTGACTGCATTTAGGACCCATTCGGATAATCCAGGATAATCGCTGTATCTCAAAATCCTTAACATCGGCAAATCTTTTTTCCTTTATTTTTCTTTTTTTGGTCATATAATGTAATGTTTATGGGTTCCAGGGATTTAGGATAAGGATATGCTTTTAGGGGACCATGACTAAGCTGGTGACACTATTCTAGACCTTAATAACCTTTCCTTTGATTTGCTGCAACAGGTGTTTCTTTAATTGGATTTCCAGTCTACAATTTTCTCTTTTCCAAACCACTTCACTAATCACCAGATTAACTTCCTTAGATCCATGTTTCTATTCTAAAATCTTTTATAGCTCTAATATCTATTGATTCATGTCTGGAAAAATTTTCTTTAAGACTGCTTAGATCTTGCCTTCACCATATAAAACCCTTCTGTCTATCAATGCGTTACCTTGATTCTAGTCAGAACAAATTAGCCTAGCCTATCTGATTAGTACACACTGTTCCTTTGCTTATGTAGATTACTCTCACTTGAAAACTCCTTGTATTTCCTGATTTGGCCATATAAATTGCCTACCTTTAGAAAAATTAATGGCGACACGAACATCTCTAAAGAAAAAAAGAAGGCAGTAGGCAAAGAATGTGAAGACAAAAGCATAAAATGGTTGATTAACATGTAAAACTCTTCCATATCGCCAAAATGAAAATTTAAAAAGAATATAAAATATATTTCCACAATTATTTGAATATCCTTAAGTATTCATATGTGGAGTGAAAGTCATCCTCATAAATTGATACTCATATTCTCCATTTCATTTCTTTAGAAATTACATACCTGTCACCATCCCTTACATGTCTGCACTTATTGTGTTCATACAGTCCAATTAATATCTTAATCCTAGTTTCTTTGGGCTTTTCCATGATTTAAACTTCCTAAATCTAATGTGATATAATGAATCAATACTGTCCTAAAAATCTCCTCAGTTATTAAGAAAAAGTCATCTGTGTTATGTTACAACAGGAAAGCTGACTGTAGGAGAGTAAAATTCTCACTGATTTTTAAAAGCCATTAGATGTCCAACAAAATGTGAAACTATTTTATATACTAGTCCTTTATTCTACACAGTATTTAAATAATGTTGGAAGCATATTTAATTGAAATAACACATATAAACTGAACCAAAGGTAGAGCTTCTTCCCTTCCACTGCAAAATGTAATTACAATGACAGATTATCTACTACAAATATAAACAAACATATTTTCATATAAATTCACCACTTATTTCTTTGGCAGAAGATACACCTTTGTACATGATATAGTTTTCCCAATCACCACCAGTACTAACAAGAGAATACAGCCAAATGTGTAGAGAAGAACTAGACAATTTGGAGTAAAAATGTATTTCAACATCTAACAGTGAGGGATCTGAGCAGGATTAAAGGGGCTAAGGATAAATCTGGGATTCATGTCCTGCTTGGTGCCAAATAAGCAGGAAGATTCCAAATCCTTTATTGGTGCTACTCCTTTTCCAAATCAGAGAAAATTATTTTATAACAAGTTCTCATGTTCCCATTTCTTCTCTGTTTCCTGTGAATGGAAGTGTTAAAGATATTTAATAGTTTTGTCTTTTTCTGGTGGTTCATGAAGAAAATCTTTTTCTGCCATTGTCTTAAAACTATAAAATAGATTTTCACATAGTACAAAAATACACATTTAAATGTTTAAATTTAAAAATTTTAATTAAATACTTTATTAAATTATTCAAATGTTTGAATAATTTAAATTAAATAATTTATTAAAGTATTTACATGTTTGAATAATTTATTAAGTATTTTAATGACATCAAATATTTGAATAATTTAAATCATTATTAAGTACTTTATGAGACTGGCATGCTACCTACTGCTCTAACAAGGCACCTATTATTAAGTACCTTAAATTATTTAAATAACATTAGACAAATGTTATTTAATGTATTCTTTATACTGAAATATTTCTGGATTTCTTTCTGGAAGACTGACTTGTATCAATTCTACTAACTGAAATATAAATATTCAAAGGTATGCCTTTTCTAACATAAAATGGAAACCTGAAATATTTCTAGCTTATATTCTTCAATTGTGGTTATTTTCTCTTTAAAAGTTAATTTAACATTTCAAAAAAAACATTCATTTTTATATACCACCTCAATGTTCACTGAAGCTGTTTATGGCTTCCTCCCACTTGTTTCTGAGTATATTATTAACTGGCATTATTCTTCTTATAGGGTAGACATACTTCAGGTTTTTAAAATGTTGCTAAAAGCAGCTAAACATTATAAATAAAGCATTTCAATGCTCTAAAAATGACAGCAATTTTCTTGAAAACTCTTCCTCCTGTAACACTGGTTACCTCCTCATATGAAATCCCATCAACGCGTCTAGAGACTGAAAACATGAGCATGGCACTTTTCAAATTATATTTTTATTAGAAAGGTTTCTTAAAAGAGTCACATCTCTAACTTGACATTTATATAATCCATTTTTGGTCTCCTGCAGACTCTCTTCACCTTTGGTTTTTGTGTTATCTCTGTCTTCAGCCATCTCATACTCTACTATTTGCTCATTTCCAGCCATCTTTCAGGTTCTTTTTCCTCTGTGCTAAGGTTCTGAAATTTTCTGTCTTTCACCAAAATACATGTGTTGAAACCTAATGCCCAGTGTGATGGGAGTAGGAGGTGGGCTTTTTGGAGGTGATTATTCCACAAGGGTAGAGTCTTCATAAATGGGATTGGTGCTCATATGGAAGAACCCTATGCAGTTCCCTTGTCTCTTCTGCCATGTAAAGATAAGAGAAGTAAGCAGTCCGCAGTCCACAACCTGGAGAATTCTCACCAGAACCTAACCATACTGGCATTCTGATCTTGGACTCCCAGCCTCCAGAATGGTGAGTGATACATTTTTGGTGTTTATGGTATTATTTTTATAGTAACCTGAATAGACCCCTCTTTACCATTCAGTGCAATTCTTTACAGAGTTATACTCTTCAATTTATTCTCTTCTTGTTCTATAGTCACCATAGGGCAATGACCCACAGGCTTAGAAATTATGCTGTTACTCTAGCTGAGTGGTTCACAACCAGGGATAATTTTCCTCCCTCCAAAGGGCATTTGGCAATGCTTATAGATATTTTTAGTTTTCACAACTAGAAGGCAATGCTACTGGCATCTAATGGGTTGAAGCCAAGTAAGATACCAAACATCCTCTAATACATAGGATATCCCCCCCAACAAAGAATTATCTGACCACAAATTTCAATAGATCAAGGTTGCTACAGTTTGAGTTGTTACAAATTTCTAACCCATGTTATGAGTATGAAAGGAGTGTATTACACTTTACCTGGAAGCCTTAGAGACCACTAAACTATTTTTCTAAAATTTTAGCACCAAATTCATGAAGGTTATGACACTGACTTGTCTTATTCCCTAATCCCATACACACAAACAAGTAATAAATCCTCCAAGTTGTAATTTTCAAAGTGTTTCTAATATTCCATCCTCCTCTCAATCCCCAAATCTCATTATTTAAAGGAATATTATCTCTTTCTAGACTGTTCCAAAAGCCTCATTTCTAGTCTCTCAGTTTCTGGTTTCAGTATTTCCAATCTATGACTGTAAGATTCTGTTTTTCACATGCAATATTTTATGTCATTCCTCTATTCAAGGAAAATGTTATGATTGTTTTACTTCCCAATCAGGCTCACTTATAATGTCAGAGTTGCTTACCTGTCTGACTTTATTTCCAGTTGCTTCTTTGAACACATTTCTTACTCCAGCAGTACTGAACTACTTGTAAATATACAGTATTTTATCAAACTTTCCTATCTTGACAAATAGTCTTCTCTCTGCCCTCTCTTGTTCCCTCAGCAAAAACCTATGCATCCTTTAAAATTTGACCCAAATATTACCTGCTCAGTAATATCCCACTGAATCAGTCAGGTTGGATTTTCCTATTCCCCCCACCCCTGATCTTAATATATTTTATACCTCAATATCTCTATTTTTATAATCATCTTACTATTTTCACAATTCCAATTCCTGTTTTTATTCATTTTTCCTCTGACTTTGAGCACATGCCAGAAAAATAATCTTCAATCACACCCAAATTATCTACCTCATAAGGTTACTGTAAAATATATTTTCAAATCTATATTTCAAAAAGCTGAGTAAAATGAGTTAATGTCCTAGGTCTCACACAGAATGGTTATCATATGTGAAGCTATTAGGTCCCTGGAAATATATGGATAGAAAGGACTACCTGAAGAAGGAAGAGTGTTCTTGGAAGAAAAAGTGCTAAATATCTACTTTAATGGTCTTTTTAGGCAGAAGACCATTATGTTTTTAAATAGAAATTCCCTAAATCTTCTCATTTAAAATGGTGCTCTATTAATGAAAAAATTGAGAGAAAAATAGAAAAAAAAACATTTTTCTGTCTTCATTTCCTTCACTAAATTTTTATGCTCTTATAACCAACCTCCCCCATGATGGTGATAGAATCTACCAAATTATAGAAATATTTAAGTTTGGTTTGGTTTGACACTGGATCCATTTCACTCAATATATCTATTAGAACCTCCCTTTTTAGGGGCTTTGGAGTGAAATATAAAGAATGATTGAGGAGCCTTCAATGTAGCATATATGATACTGAGAATTTTCTTGTTGAGGTTCTGATAATTGAATAACTGGTCTGAAATAGGCTGATCTAATGCATTGGTTGGTAGAAGAAGTTCTTAATAATCTTAACCAATGCCTTCTCTTTTCCAATCTCAAGTAGCCATTTTATCTACTAAAGAACCACACTCTATATGTAAATTTAGGGCTGTTCCACTGCTATCTTCCCTGGCATCAAACAGAGCATTGCCCTCAAGTCCACCTATTTAGAAAGTCATGTGTTCACTGGATTATTTTAGTCTCTTCCATATCTAGTACATTATTCTTCTCCCTGAGGAAAGGAGCAAAGGATAATTCAATGACACCTGCTTCTTCTCCAAAAACATATCGGGATTAGTACTCTCATACTAATTAAAGACAATTCAAGTAAAGGACTGATTTTAAAAATTAGAATTATTATTATTAACAATACAAGTTCTAAATTATTAACATTCTCCTTGACATTTTTTCTGTAATGTACATAGGTATATAAGTTATAAAAAAGAATGTCTAAGAATGGTAACTTCATAAGAATGAGAGTATGATATGATTATCATTTGTTCAGACTCATTAAAATAGCAATTGTAATTTATGGGTTTATAAACATACCAATTTTACAACCTATGTTTGAAAATCTAAAAGGGTAGGATTTTAACAAGCTTGCACTACATATATTTTTTGAAAACTGAACAAGAAAAAGTCATGAATAAAAAAGTAACTCTGATATCCTGGATAACATTTTTTGTTTGTTTGTTTCTCTTTTTACACTGCCCGGAAGATATGTTCAGCATATCTTGAAGAGGCACAAATATCACTGTGAATATCCATCAGGTAAAGCAATTTTTTATCCTATTAGGAGGTCTATGAAAGACATGAATAGACAGGAAAAATAATTTGGGGTTGAAGAGAAAATATACATGGTGTTACCATCTGTCTTGAAAGGCAGCCACATAGATAAGAGTGAAAATCCCATTTGATAGTGATACCCTGTAAGAAACTGAAATAATGAAATTTTATTTCCTAAAGACAAAACTCAGGGATGCTTAAGAAAATTGGAAAATGCCAAGCAGACTGGCAGCAAACAAGACAGACATATTGTGTATGTTAAAAACAGAGTTTTACAGTGATAGACAGAGCTCTTCAACTAAATTTGCTTAAAATATGATGCACAGAATCCATAAATTATCCTATATTACCCATTACAAAGAATATAATATACATTTTGAATCAATACCTATTTTAAATATTGTTCTTTGTAGTTAAATTAAAAAGAGTTTTCAGTTTGGGGTAAATACCACTTTATGGCAGGTAGTTTATTTATATCACATTGGAATAGTCTGATTCCATTTCTGAGGTTTGACTGCTGACAGACTTCAAGCCCCATCACTCACTTTCCCTCATTTCCCACCTCTAGGCAAGCTGTAAGAGAGCCCAGGTGCTCCCTCGTTTGGCACCAGTGGGAAGTTAAAACTTTGCAAGCCCCTGCTCACTGGGAATTCAGGTCAGTCCCACCCTCTAACTACTTTAAAAACCTAAGCCAGGTGCCCTTCCTTTCTCTCTCAAATCATTTTCAGAGTGGCTTAAGAGCTTGTCCTGCTCTCCCCAGGAAACCTCGTATATGAGTAATCTCTTCACATTCTCTTGGTGTGTGTGTGGCATCATCAGTTCCGACATTTGAAACTAATTTTGCACCTTTGTTGGGTGACTCTAAGATACTTTGATGCATGAATCTATGTGGAAGATAATTTATATGAAATAATAAAATAGAAGTTATAGATTACAGAAAATATTCTAATGTGATCCAGTTTGTAAATTTTAACCTAATAAAATACTTTAGGCTTAGCATGCAATTAAGTTAGTAACTTTCTAGATTAAATAGTTAAAAGCATTAGTCTCCCAGTACAGTTTTACTTTTAATATCTGTATACAGGTGCTAAAATGGGAATGAAAATGTAATGTTTAAGTAAAATTGTTAGCTGGGAAAGCCTGCAGTCACAATAATTTGTAGACAATAAATTATGAATGCTTCCTGAAAACACAAATTCTGCATATTAATAAGTGCGTTTGGTGAAGAGAAAAATATAATCGTTAATTTTGTACCTTGATTATTCTATTCATTCATAACCTTGGCAAATACTTACAGATTACAAGGTTAACACATTGTAATGCAAAAGAAAAATTTCTTTTGTTTTTCACTGAGTTAATTCTTATGATACTGTCTGTATAGCTAGATGTAGACTTGTAGCTGATTGAGGTAGGAATTAATATGTTGTATTAATATTTATTTACTACTAGATTTAAATGCATATTGATTCCATACCATGAGAGTTAAAATTATTCATGCACACATAGATGTACACATATATAAGGCACTGATGCACATATATATGCATATTACATCATTATTTATATATATATAAAACGTAGAAGTATATAGGTATCATATTAAACTTAAAACGTGTGTATACATGTATATATATACACACTTAAATAATATGTACAGTATAATGCATTACTAGATCATTCTTACTTCCACCTAAGGACATTTTAAATAAAAATAAATAAATATTTAAAAGGCTCAATAATACTGTATAACGCCCTCTGAAATATATGAACTCTTAATATGTTTCATCTCTGTTAGTGAAAATCTGAAAATATGAAAAACCAAGTCTTTATAGCAGTGAATCAAACCTATTACTGAGACTTTAAGCCACTCCAGCTGCATGTGAAGGAGGTGTGAAAAAATGAAAGTTCAATAATCTAAAAAAAAATAGTGCCTTTCCGCACTTTGTGGGATGGTGGTGACTGTGGAGCACAGAGAGTAGTATTCACTCAGTGGGTGATTTTTGCAATAGCAGGATGATCTAGTCTAAATCCTAATCCAAAATTAAAACTCAAGATGTGTTTCACTGCATCTGAGCCAACATTTTTCTGAAATGCGTTTTCTCCTTGAATGCAAGCTCCCCTAAGTCTCATTATCCTAAGATTTTACCTCATTTCAATGTATGTCTTAAGAATATCTCTTTGACAAAAGAGATGCCATTTTAAAATACTTCTGCTTGGATCACTGCTTTTCATTCTTATCACCTCATTTGATAAATTATAAATATTCTCTTATGTAAGGTGGAATAATACAGTGGAGTTGAAAATGTCTCCAGAATTTCATGTATCTTCCTTGATGTCCTGGAAGATATTCAATTTACAGAATATAACTATACAGATTTCCAGTCTTTTAATTTGGGGTGCTAAATATCAAAATAAATTATGATAAACATTAATTAATAAATAGTTGAATTTTCTTTTGGTAAGAGTACAAATATTGGTTAATTGCTCTTTCTCTCATTCTGTCATTCAAATGATATAGTAATAACACATATTAATACTGTTTTTGAAATGAACTCTGATGAAAAAACATAGTTTTTAATATGCTAAAGAAGCCTTTAGTAATTGCTAATCTGTGAGTACAAGGTAAAATTTATAAAATTAAGTTAAGTGATGTGAGCTCAGTCTTTTGTACTTAAAACTTTACCTAGCAGAGATTTGCTTCAAGAAGGCAACATCAGATATTCAGAAAGAACAATCCTAATGTACAACTACTTTACTTAACACAGGGATGAAATCACACGGCATGGAAAAGTGTGTTGTAAATATACGTGACCACTCAGATGACAATAAATGCTAAATTAAATTTGGAAAGTGTAAAATCTGTATATTTGTTATATACCAATCATGCTTATTCCAGCATAATTCACAATAACCAAGATATGGAAACAATCTAAGTGTCCAGTGTTCACCAGTTTTCACCAACAGATGAATAAAGATGTTTTATATATATACATAAGTGTGTGTATATGTGTGTGTGTGTGTGTATATATATATATATATATACACATATAAATATATATACACCTTTGTGTGTGTGTGTGTGTGTGTGTGTGTGTGTGTGTGTATTCACACATGGGATATTATTCAGCTGTGAGAAAGAAGGAAATCCTGCCATTTGAGATAACATGAATGGACCTTGAAGGCATTATACTAAGTGAGGTAAGTTAGACAGGCAAGACAAATACTGTATACTATCACATATATGTGGAATCGAAAAAGTTGAACTCATAGAAACAGAGAGTAGAATGGTGGTCACCAGGGGCTGAGGAGTGGGAGAAATGGGGAGAAGTTTAAGGTTACAAAAATACAACTCATAGATAAATAAGTTCTGAAGCTCTAATACACTGCATGGTGACTATAATCGACAATACTGTATTATAAACTTCAAAGTTACTAAGAGAATAGATCTTAATTATTCTCATCAAGAAGAAATGATAATTTTGTGATATAAGAGAGCTGTTAGCTAATGCTATGGTGGTAATCATATTGCAATATATAAATATATCAAATCAGCATATGTGCACTTTAAACTTAGCGCTGTATCAGTTATATCTCAATTAAAGAAGAATTCCTATCTGCAGGGCATTGTGTGTGTGTGTGTGTCCTCTGATTTCCAATCTCACTAATATTTTATCAAAGACAGCAATAAAACTTACTTATTAGATGCAGTGACAACACATTTAAAACTTTTTTAAAGATATAAGATGAAAAGAAATTATGTGGATTGACAGAATGGGAGGAACTATGGGTTTTGGAATCAAGAGAATGTTAGACTTTAGCCTATCATCTATTTGCAAAGTGATTTATTAACTATGATTTACTGAGGCACTAATATTACATTCCTTAAATACTTAAATGAGACCTCAGAAGATAATATGTGCATTGCATATGTCACAAAATAGGCCCAAGGTAAGATCTTCAAAATGACTGTAAATTTGAATTTAAGTAAAGTCATGTAAAATTGGAAGGCTTTTTGTTTTATGGATTAAAAAAAATGTGTGTTCAGATATCAATGTTGGTCAAAATAAAAACACACTGAGTAACATGACTTTCTCAGCAGACACAGAAAGAGAGAATATGACAAAATCTAATACCTTCCTAATAAAAATATTTGACATATTCAGAAAAGAAGGAAACTATTCAACTTCATAATGGCTTCATTACTTCATTTCTTCAATATGTAAAATCCAAGCTAATATAAAATTTACTAGTGAAAGCCTGAATGCTCTCCTGCTAAGATCAGAAACCAGACAAGGATATCCACTCTTGAAATTTCTTTTCAACATTATCCTGGAGGTTCCAGCCGAAACAATTGGGGAAGAAAAATATGCATCCAAATAGAAAAGGAAACATTAAAACTAACTGTTTTTGCAGGTGACATGATTCTGTATAGAGAAAATACTAAGGAATCCATACCCACATACACACACAATTAGAGCTAACCAAATTCAGTAAGATTGCAGGATGGAAGATTAATAGTTAACACTCAGTTGTATTTCTAGACCCTAGCAATGACATCTGAACATGAAATTAAGAAAATACTACTATATACAATGGCATCAAAAATAATAAAACACTTAGGAATAAATTTGACATAAGAAATGCAATTCATGTACTGCAAACTACAAACATTGCTGAAAGAAATTGAAGACAAATATGTGGAGAGATATTGAATGTTTATGAGTCTGAATGTTTAATACTGTTAACTGGTCGGTGCTTTCCAAACTGATCTACAGATTCAACACAATTCCAACAAAATCCAAACTATATTTTTTGCAGAAATTGAGAAATTGATCTTAAAATTCACTTGGAAATGTAAATGAAATAAAATGTACAGAACGTGCTTAAGACAGATGTACATAGTTAGAGGACTTAGACATCCTGATTTCAAACTTATTACAAAGTTATAGTAATAGAGAATGTACAGAACTTGCATAAGAACAGACATATACCTCTATGGTATGAAAAGGAGACTCCAGTAACTAACTGATAAATTTGTGGTCGATGATTTTCTACAGAGTGCCAGTAGAAATGGGGAAAGAGTATAAAATGTTGCTCTGACAGCTGACTGAAAAAAATAATTAAACAAAAGAAAAAGTTAAAAAGATTAGAAAAGAAAGATACAGACGGACCCCATATTATATCACACACAACAATTAAATCAAAATGGATCAGTGATCTAAATATGAGAAAACATATTCATTTTCCCACTAGCAGTATATGAGACTTCCAATTTTTCCACATTCTTGTCAATACTTGTTACTATCATTTTTTTTAAATTAACCATTCTAGCGGACATGAAGTGGGATTCCATAGTCGTTTAAATTACATTTCTTGATAGTGATGCTGAGATGCTTCTTTTCATGTGCTTATTTTCCATTTGTAAGTCTTTGGAAAAGCTTCTATTCTAACCCTTTGTCCATTGTTACATCTAGTTATTTGTCTCTTTATTGCTGGGCGTTAAGATTTTAAAACATGTATTCCGGATACTAGATCCTTACCCTTACTAGATATTCCATTTCCAAGTATTTTAATGCATTTTGTAGATTGTCTTTTCATTTTCTTGATGATGCTCTTTGAAGATTTTTGATGAAGTCCACTTTATTTTATCTTTAATTATTGTGCCCTATATGTCATATATAAGAAAATGTTCAGTAATCAAGGGAAAATTAAATGATGCAGCTGTTTTGAAAAATTACTCAAAAGTTAAATAAAGAGTTACCATTATGACCCAGAAATTCCTTTCCTAGGAATATACCCAAGAGATCTGAAAACATCTGTTCACATGGTATCATATTAAATGCGTATATGTGTTCAGAGAAGCATTAAGCATATTAGCCACAAAGTGGAAACAATCCAGGTGCTTATCAATAATCTAATGGACACAGAAAATGTGATCTATCTGTGCAATGGAATATCCATCCATAAAAAGAAATGAAGTACTCATAGATGCTTCAACATAAATCAGCCTTGAAAACAAGTTCAGTGAAAGAAACAAGACAGAAAAAGGACATATATTATATGATTCTATTTATGTAGAATGTCCAGGATAAGCAAATCAATAGACAGAAAATAGCTTTTTTTGATTTTTAAGGGCAAAGGAAAGGAAGTATGGTAAGTGACTGTTAATGGGTATGGTAGTTCCTTTCAGAGTGATAAAAATATCCTGGAAGTAGATAGCAGTGATGGATGAACATTGCGAGTCTAACACAAATCACTAAATTATATATTTTAAATTGATAAATTAAATGGTATGTGAATTACAGTCAAGTCACAAAAGTTTCATATCATTTTCTACTCTCTGCTAAGGATGTTTTGTTTTCAAAACAAGAAAAAAAAGGAAGCATATGAAAAGTACAAATAAGTGCACTGAAAAGAGAAAAATGTAATAATTGGGACCAGACTCAGATGTGACATTGATGATGGAACTAACAGGGAATTTAAAATAGCAATAAATAATATGCTAAATGCTCTGACGGAAAAGGTAAATAACCAGATAATAAATTTCAACAGGGATATGTAAGTTTGAGAAATAATTGCATAGTAATTCTGCAAACAACTACAACAAAAACAAAAAAACTATGAGAGAGATGAAGAATGCCTTTATGGGCTTATCTGTAACTTGACACGACTGAGGAAAAAAATCAGTGAACTTTAAGATAAGTAAGTAAAAACTATGCAGACTTAAATCCAAATGGAAGAAAGTGTAGAAGATAGGAAAGAAGAAGGAAAAAAGGGAAGAAGACAAAGGAGAAGAGGAAGAAAACGGGTAGAGAGAGAGGGAGGGGAAAGGCTAGGAAGTGAAGGAGGAGGAAAAGGAAGGGAAGGAGATGAAGGAGAATGAAAAATATTCTAGCAAATACATTTTTGTAATTGTGTAACACCTTATTCAAAGTCCCATATGTAGCAAAGGGAATACCTGTATTTCTTTCAGGCTTTCAAATTTAAAAAGCAGATTTCATATATTATACTCTCTTTCAGGTAACCATACATATACCACAGTAGATTGGATAGATCAATGCTAGCTTCTACAATGAAAAATCCCAACTCTTTGTGGCTTAACATGGCTAGAAGGTATACTTTCCCCAAACCCCAGTCCTTCATAGCTGAGAATGCATTAATGAGAGTTATGTTACAAATAATAACCCAGAGTTCTAGAGTCCTTAGCATTTGTTATTCTACCATGGCAGGAACTTGATACATCTCAGGATATAGTTTATGGCCACGACAGGATATTGCATATACAACTTCTGTTTATGTTCTGTCAAGCAGAACCCAGCAACATAGCCCCCATATAACTGCAAGAGACTTGTTAGATCAGGAGGAGAAAATATGAATGGTGCATATTTAGTCTTTCTTTGCTAATACATATGTATCATATGCATATTTATTTTTTGTATATAGATTTGTACTATACAATTGCTCTAATCATGCATATAACATTTGATTAATAACACCTAGATATCATCCTTAATAGTAATTTTCTACTGTATAATGGTTAATCCAAGCTAAATAACTTAAAATAAAAATAATACAAATTTATTATGTCACAGCTCTTTATGCCAGTATTCTGGACACAAGTTAGGTGAGTTCTCTGCTTACAGTTTCACCAGGATGACGTAAAGACTTTGGAAGGGATTACAGTTTCATCTGAGGCTGGGAGGTCTCTTTAAAGCTCAAACACTGCCAGCAGTATTTATTTTTTTTGTGGTTGTAGGAATGAAGTCCTTAGATCCAAGAGGTTCCAAGTACCTGCCATGTACCATTCTCCATACCATAATAGTTTGCTCCTTCAAATCCGGTGGAAAAATACCTGTACTATTTCAAATGTCTTTGATTTCTTCCATTTTGGACCTCTAGGCTCTCTTGTGAAAGATTCACATGAGCCTCATCTTCTACAGGTAATCAGTTACAGGTATCCAAAAGCAATACTTTGAATAACCCATTTATCATTTCACACCATGGACTATCAATGCTCTCTTTACCACTGGAAAAAGAACCATTATTGTCTTTAAATATAATCAGATTAGACAACCAATTCCAGAAGAATTTGGCAACCAATCCTTGAGATTCTGTTCTTCTGGAATCACTTTTAGTCTCAAAATCCATTCCAAATTTAGAAAGGTCAAGATCGTGCTGGAACCACACGGACCTGGGCTAAAGCTGTGAGAACCCATCTCTTTCTTTCTAAAGAAGCCTTAATCAAAATTAAATTAAATTTTACAAATTTACAACTAACTAAAATGGGTACACTCACAATAATCTTTCTAATTTATAGTACAGGCATACCTTCTTTTATTGCACTTTGCTTTATTGTGCTTCACAGATATTGCTCATTTTTTTCTTTTTTAACAAACTGAAGGTTTGTGACAACACAGCATAGAACAAGTCTATCAGCGTCAATTTTCTAACAGCATTTATTCATATCATGTGTCTGTGTCTCATTTTGGTTATTCTCAAAATATTTCTAACTATTTCATTATTATTATTTCATTATTTCTAACAAATTCATATCTGTTATGGCAATTTGTGGTCTTTGATGTTAATGTTATAAAAAGATTATAACTTGTTGAAGGTTCAAATAATGGTTAGCATTTTTTAGCAAGAAATTATTTTTAATTATGAAATGTACTTTTTTTAGACATAATGCTATTATACATTTAATAGACTAAAATATAGTATAAACATAAATTTTATATGCACTGGGAAATCAAAAAGTTCATGTGACTCTCTTTATTGGGGTATTCTGAAACACAATATCTCCAAGGTAGGCCTATAAACTGATTAGGGACTTCATTTTCACTTAAAAAAAAAAAAACTCTTCATAGAAACATTTAACACTTGTGTTTGAGTAACTGGGAGGTGTTTGTAGGATAGAAAATGGCTGCTGATTGATTTCTTTTGTCCTCCAATACTCACAACAGAGTATCTCTTATAGTTTATCCCATCCAGACATACACACTAGGAAGGAAAATCTGGGGAACACAGTTTAGCCAAGATAATTTGACACACAGTCCACTCCTTGTCAATTAAACACCCATACACATACCTTTAAATAGTACTTAATCTCCAAATATAGACAATAACAAATTAATACTTCCACTTACAATAAAAAAAATGCATACCCTATTCAGTTTCACATTACACTCTTCAGTTAACATGAACTTTCAAATATTTAGCCCAGATTTTTTCCCAGAGATACTACATTTACAAAATACTCAAAGAAATTTTTAAGAGTGAGCAAAAGGCACCCAAACCATTCATTATAAAAACAGAAAGAAAAAAAAATAACACATTTTAATCAAATAATATAAAGTAAATACTCTGTAGGCATAATTAAGAAAATAATACTTCTTTTAACTTGCTCACCATAAAGAAAATATTTAAAATGTTCAAGTGCACTTGTTTGATTAACAAAGAATTTCATATTCAGTTATTTGTGATAATAATAATTACTTCCACTTACAATACTACCCATCATACAATCAAAACCATACTAAACCTTTCCCCAGATAAGAACAGAGTCTTTTGATGATGTTCACTGTTCTCCATTGACAGTCAAATCCCTGACTATACAGCTAAACCATCAGTCATCGTCTATGGAGCAGTGTAAAACTTCATTTCTGAACATCTTTCTTTCCAAAACATTTAAACATTTTTTAAATTGGGAGACTGCCCAATTAATTAATTAATTCCCTTTTGGGAGTCTGCCCAATTAGGAATTGAGAATAAAATTGTAAAGTGCTTTCAGTCATATAGTATTGGACTTGCAGATGGTTGTAAGGGGTATTTCAGGAGCTACAATTCATTCCTTAAGGACCTAAAATTCTAGTTTTGCCTTAAAAGACAGTGGTGAAGGGAAATCCTCCTAGTAATAGAGCTTGAGTTGTGCTCTTTAGGTCTGGGATTTGATTTTACTCTGCTTGCAAGCTAAGTTAGCTTATTACAGTTTCACGAATGCCAGAAGAACACATGAGAGTCTCAGGAGAGAAACAATGGTCTTTACTGCTCACAATACAGGAAGGAAAATGAGTGCCGGCATATTCACATTGGTTCCTCTTACCCCACGTGTCATAGGGTAACACCGTAAACCCAGATGGCTGCTGCACAAGCAATGGGTTTACATCACAGCTGAAGAGCACTGAATTTGGGGGATCCACTACTTTCATAGCAGTGAGTTAGCAAGCCCGCTTTTTTCAAGGGAAGGGAGAGACATTACCTCACCTCTCAACCTTGAGAAATAAACCTGGCATAGTTGGCAAAAATGAATAAAAGCCCAAGAGACCCAAAGGGTACTGCTCTCGAAATACTATGTTATACAGATGATTTTCATTCATTTATTCATTCATTCACTTTTTCTTCTCTTTAATCTGTGTTATTTTTCTTCATGACACTTCTTATCAAATTTTTGTTGTCTGTCTATCCCATCAAAATAGAAGATCTAAGAAAGCAGATTTTATTTTATTCACTGTTAAATCCCTAGAATTACACCTTGCTATATTTGTTTTATCAGATATTTGTGGTTGAATTTAAATATTTATCAGTTTTCTAAAAGCTGGCTGCATTTTAAAATACCAGGATGCAGCAGTTAACAAGATGGAGAAGGTCTCTGCTTTAACCCTCAAAATCTTTATTAGTTAAAGGTAGACTATAATAGTGTCTACCTCATGTGATTATTGAAAGGATTTAATAAATAATACAAGTAAAGTGTTTAGTAAAATTCCTATTGCATAGTAAGAGCTCAATTATTTATTAAAATACAATGTTCCTACTGTTATAGTTCTTGCATTATTCACACTGTTTATAGTTTGAAAAATTTTGCTTCAATATTTAAAAGTTTTCTTTTTAAAATAAAACAGTCAAACACAGAATTGTATAAAAATAATACAATATGAGCTTAACTGATGTAAATATTTTATTTTCCACAGAATACTGTTAAAGTTAAAGAAAGTTACAAATAAAACTAATGTGCTACCTAGCCCTTTTCTTTTCTCCCTCTCCAGAGTTAACTACATCATTTTTATTCTTATTCTTGAATAATCTGGATTTTTAAAATACTTTGACTTAAATGTTGTATGATTGCTAGGAGTAGTGCTTTACAACTTTCAAAAACTTAATCCAAAATTATTTCCTTAAAGACATCTCTCAGATCTTTATCCTTCCCATATCATCCCAGTGGCATATTTATGAGGAGTGTGAAATGGTACCTGAATTTATTATAATAAAGTTACCTCACCCCCCAAAAAATTCTAATAAGAAATTTTGACACTTAATTTCCTTTAAATAGTCACAGTTTCTCTCTTATTACAAGTATTTCAAATTTTATTATCCAAATATAAAATTTACAATTCTTTAAGTATTTGATAGCATATTTTAACAAGAAACAATGTTCAGGCTGAGCAAATCACAACATTGGCAAATGCCAGTTTGAGTTCATATTAAAGAAAAAACATTTTTGAAGGGAGAAATAGCTTCTTTCTTGGTTTCTATAATTGGAATTATCTTTAATCACTATTTTCAATATTAGAGTCAATAGCAAAAATTATCCAAAATTGATTTAGTCCCAACAGAATAAAAGAACATTCCAAGAACAACTTTTCATAGTTATAGTTTGATTTCTTAAGACTCAATACATAGATTTTCTTTCTGATAGTTTTGACAGTGTTTTGGATTGCCTAAAAAAATTTTTTTTCAAAGTGTCACAATAAAACCAACACATCAAATTGTTGATATTCAGCCTGTAGAAAAATAAGGACACAAGTAGTGTGATTCAAATCAGACAATGTGATAACTGAAAAAAATACGACTATGATTATACAAATTCTGGACAAACTACAGTAACTACTATGAAAATAAATTTTCTGCTGTATAAAAATGCTATTTATTTTTAATATATTTCCATTATGTATATAGTTCAGACAATAATATGATCTGCCCCTAACCAATGTGATACAAACATATATTTTAGCAAGATTATCTGTCATTTGTATTTTCTTTGAAATATGAAATTATGTGTTATACTTAGCTTTATATCATATTCAGAAAATGAGTCAAATATGAGCAGAATAATAAGCCAGATGATTATAGCTAAAAGTGTAAATTTACCAGAATATATTTCACTTGGCTGGCATACAAACTTTGTTTTAGAATTAGAAATACTACTATTGTTTAATGGAAGCATAATCTCAGTAATAGATATTATTATCAGGATAAATTGGTGAAAATTTCACAAAAGAAAAACAACAAGATGAACAAAAATCAACAGTGTATAAACAGTATGATTTTCTTTCCTTCCTGTGCAGTAAAACAATAAATATTAAACTCAGGAGTTATTTTCATTGTCTAGTCCTTTCTGTTTTATGTATGCATCTGAATTTCATCTTACTGGGAATTACTTTCATTAAAAACGAGACATGTAGAAAATGCATATTTGGATGATCATATAATGAAATTTAAATATGTTGGCATCATTCTATATTTAATTTTAATGGAAAATAAAGCAAAGAAAAGATATGTGTATATTTTTAGCACTATTATGTAAGAAAATTTTATAAATAGAATTGTAGATAGATTATGAGACTTAAAAGCAACAGCCTAAAATCAAACAGTAACACAAAGCATAATTTATTAAAATGAATAATGAATTATTAACTTTATAAGCATTGTTGTAAACCACTAATATGATATATCAACTCAACAAGTAGTTATTCTCTATTAGGACTAAAATAAACAAAATGCTTAAATCAGATTTGAGAAACAGTTGAAATATTCATTAGAAAGGTAGTTAAAGATTCACTGTTTCAGATTTTAATGACACATTCAATAGTAGCTTATAACATGAGCAGTTTCTTTTGTGATCTCCTTCTGTATATGAATAAATATCAAATTAAAATGTCATGTACTTATTATAAACTCTTTGTCCTTATTTTATGATTCCATTGATATTTTGTCTCATGTTTTTAAACTTTTTATTGAGCAACATTTTGAGCAAAGTTTTCAAAGTCCATTCTTCTACTCCTTTCAAAAATATATTGCAGAATTTTTGCTCTTTGTTGTTTGTGACTATCCAAAGTATCAATAACCCCATGATCCTTAGATGTGCAACTGGGTGGATGATGTCAGAATTTAGTCTGTGCAATAGATTGCTTTCATCCCACATTGTTTTTTCCACAAATTAAAAGTAATGCCCCTCCACGTCAAGTTCATGTTTATTTGCAAGTCTGTATTTAAGGATGATAACGTGACAATAAGTTTCTTTGTGCTTAGATTTAAATTAGGAAGTTGCAATGTAATCTTCCATTTTTCTGATTTGAATTACTAGTTACTTGACAAATGAAAACATGTCTTCTCCTTTTCTTTTTAAATCACTCTCTTACTTCCATGTCTCACATCGCCTGGCTTGATTTCCTCAATTTCTTTTATTTTTTATATTATGATAAAAATAAATGTATATGGTAAACATTTATGTTACATAAAGTTCAATGTGACATAAGATAATTACACTTTTATATTTGCAGAACTTTTAATTTTAGAAAATTACTAAACTTTATAAAAGCAAATACAAAATGTTGTTACATATTTTATATTACTTTAACTTTAATATTATTTTAAATAATTATTTGATGCATGATAATCATAATGGACTTGATGGGTCCTAATTATTAAGAGTTTGTGTATATCTGTCTCTACCATTATTTTACATACATCAAAATCAAACTTTTTTAAGTCAATTCCTCTGTTTATAGTAGTAAATGTTTACCTTGTCAAGAAGAAATAGTGGGCTGCTATTAACTTATAAAAAGATGGCAGTAATGATTTTATAATAAATTTTACAGGTTTTTATCTGTGAAACTATTGATTCTAGTGAGCAAATTGTCACATATGCTTTAGAATTTCTGATTGAAGTGAATTTTCTGAAAAGGAGTTTTACACAGAAGAACGTACTGTAATTTTCCAAACAGTATTTTATTTCTGAAATACATTTGATTAATAAAGAAGATATAGTAGCACATAGGAACTATGGTTGTGTACTAAAAGTTTTTTTTAACATTTTTTATTGATTTATAATCATTTTACAATGTTGTGTCAAATTCCAGTGTTCAGCACAATTTTTCAGTTATTCATGGACATATACACACTCATTGTCACATTTTTTTCTCTGTGAGTTATCATAACATTTTGTGTATATTTCCCTGTGCTATACAGTGTAGTCTATTCTACAATTTTGAAATCCCAGTCTATCCCTTCCCACCCTCCACCCCCCTGGTAACCACAAGTCTGTATTCTCTGTCTGTGAGTCTATTTCTGTCCTTTATTTACGCTTTGTTTTTCTTTGTTTTTTTGTTTTTGTTTTTGTTTTTTAGATTCCACATATGAGCGATCTCATATGGTATTTTTCTTTCTCTTTCTGGCTTACTTCACTTAGAATGACATTCTCCAGGAGCATCCATGTTGCTGCAAATGGCATTATGTTGTCGGTTTTTATGGCTGAGTAGTATTCCATTGTATAAATATACCAACTCTTCTTTATCCAGTCACCTGTTGATGGACATTTAGGCTAAAATTTTGAATATTTTTATTACTAGTCTGTAAAATAAGAAGATTGCCCATCAAATGACCTATACCTATTTCATAACAAACTCTACTCTTACAAAGAGTGTACCTTTATTTTTAACAAGATGATATCCAAATTAAAAGAAAAATACTACTAATTTCAACTTTTATAATAGAACAACTTAATTGTGAACTGTGTGGCCCTATCCAATGAAAAAATATCTTAAAGGGAAAAGCCTACATTAAATTAAAGAAACATTAATTGAAAACCCATCAGATCCTGGCCTAAGGTGATGCTTAAATGAATAACACAGAGCCTTTCACTACAAGTTAGTTAAAATATAATGGAGAGAAGAACATGTAAAAACAAATGGTTATTAAAAGATGTATTAAGTATTAAACTAAATTATAATTGACATTTCTTAGGGACACAGCAAATGATTTATTATATCAAGAAAATAACATTTTTCATAGAGGAATGGGCATTTGTTCTGGATGTCGAAAGAGATAAATGATTTTTATAAGCCTTTTGAGTGCAGGGAGAGTTGGTAGATTAAGAGTAAATAAGAGTACACTGCCTACAGTTTGGCCTCAGCCAAAAGAGAATTTGCCAAAGGATGCATAGTAGGACTTCTAAAATTAAGAGTATGATCAAAAATTTATTCTCAGACCTGTTAAAGCTGATGTCAGAACAAACATAAAAATATGGTTTGAATTTCTGACGCATGCCAGAGCAAACTGTGCCTAATATTACTTTGGGGACAACAGAGTAGTTATTCTCAAAAATCTAGAGGAAAATGATTACAAATGATTGTAGTTTTCATGGAAGAATATCTAAGTGGCTGTGAACACAAGAAAGAAGAGCCTGTAAGTCCCCCTTCATCAATAATCAGCAAAGAATTCTTCCACAGAGTTTTCTCCTAAGTCCCATGGAAGTATTCTTTAAAGCAACAATGCACATTTATATGTCAGTATTCAAAGACTTATAAATAAAGACACCAATGTCGGAAATTTATTGAAAACAAAGTTATTTTACATTTTTGCTAGAGCATCTTGAAAGGGTTTAAATTTGAGAAAACCAAGGGCTGCATTCCAAATGAAGAGAAAATGTTGTAGTTTGAGTCCATCCCATGAAAATTTGGCCCAAAATAATGAATAAACCAGCAAATACATTGCAAACAAGATGACAAAAAGTCTTTGTTGTCACAGAGCCTTAAATAAGATTTCCTAGTTCTATTCATTAGATGTGGAACAATTGAAAAAAAAGTACAACTTTTTAGTCCTCAAGTCTTCTCCTCCTTCTCTTCATCTTCTTTTCTGATAGTTGTGATGATGTATAATTATGTATATATTAAAGTATTAAATAAGAATTAAGAAGTAATTTATTTAGAATGCATAACACCCTGTAAATAGCACTGAATAAATCTGTAGAAATTATCACAGTACATATAATTGCAGTAGAGCAATTATTTATGTAAATGGAATAGTAGTTTGTGATTCCAATAATTTTTATAATTATAGCATCATTAATGGTTGCTGTAGACATAAACTATAAGTTATTAGTAATTTTGTGGTGTGATTATTTGAAATAGTATGTGTAGTTTTGGAACTAGCAGAATGGTGGTGATGTATTTGTTGAAGTACCAGATAGGGAAGATCACTGGGAACAGAGATACTTGACATACCTTGTCCAACTTAGCTTTAAATAAATGAACGTGCATAGCCAGAGAAATCTTGGCTGAAACAAACATCTCAGTGGAAAAACACTGACTATGAAATCAGAGAAATTGACTTTATAAAGTCCTGGCTGCACAGTTTACATATTTTATAATCTTAGGACGTTCACATCGTGTTTCCCAGCCTCTATTTCATCTTAGAACATGAACATAATGGATGGGGGAAAGGGAGTGGAATAACCAACAAAAATTTTAATAGTGAAAATTTTTTTCTAAAAGGTAGTAAAGGGTAAGAAACTCTGCAGCATTGACATAGAAGTCATACATTTCTTGTCAGCAAGATTGAGCTTTCTGTCAATCATGTGTTCTGTGGCTGGGAGATTATTAGCAGCTTTGTGTTCAGTGGTTAAGTAAACAGTTGTCAATCTTAAATTTCAGATATTGCTTGTAAGAATCCAGATTTCCAGCTTTTCTTGAAAAAAAATGGTTTATCTGACAACACTGGTCAAAAGTAATAATTTGTAGAGCTGAGTGTTTTCTCTCTTAAGCAGGACATGGTTCCTGTCCATCACACTCCTCATACCTGTTTGAGGTTTCCTTGATTTGGTGAAAAAATTCAGTTGAAATTTATCATTGCACTGACTGTATTTTGTCTTAATAGATTTTAGAGAAAATTAAATATTTTGATACCTAATCTCTGCCAAAAGTTTGAAGCCAATCCATAAACCAAGAAGGCTATAGTGTTTTATAAAAGGGGTATATATAATATTTCCTCAGGGAGAGAGGGATACACAAACATGCTTCGTTTGTATGGAAAATATATCTGCATTAAAATAACAAAAGCAAGACATAATTATTAACCAGTCTTCATTGAATACCTTGCTTACATCGTTTCACTAGTCATTCAGGTTACAGATTTTGTTCTCAGAAAAGAAACAAATGTTAGCTGAAAACTCCCTGACACTGGAGGAAAGGATGCAGCAATACACTTAGTATGCCAAGAGATGGAAGAAAAGATAATGTTGGTACTTTAAGTAATTGTGATTAAATCTTGAATGTCATTCCCACAGTAGTTCAAAACACTTAAGCATCTTTAAATATTAGGAGATTTCGTTTAGTTCACAATCCTTTTTATACTCAGTGGAAAATATCTTCATATTTTACAAAATAAAACATTCTACATTAGTGTAATTTTTGTTCATAGCCTTGACCAGTCAGTTATTATTTATATTAGCAAACTTTGACATATCCAGATACATTTGCATATTGAAATGTCCACCTCAAAATTATCTTTGTGGTTTCAATCAAAGCAACCAACTACGAAAACTAAACGGTCTTAATTCTTCTCTGCTATACTTTGGAAAAAAATCTTCATGCATTTCTTATATTGTGATACCTGGGCAGCTAGATAAAATTACTTATTTTTATACAATTTGCATAGTAGGATTTTACAACTAAAATTGCTATGCTTTTTTAATGTCTCTCTTTCACATCACTCTGTGATTTATATAATTAAAATATGTTCCTTGATTTTTTGTATATAATTTCAATCACTCCTTAAGCAACCAGGATATTTTAGGCAATGATTTATTAAGTAATCACTTTGCAATAGTTAATAATTTATACCCACTCTACATAAAATAATGTATTGTTTAGTAGATGAGCAAACAACAAAGTACTACTTAGTAAGTTGATACGTAGAAGGCAAAAACCCTAACAAAATTTAGTATAATACTCAGTATTCATTAAAATTGTACAATATATTGCATCATTATGACATCAATAAAATAAATTGATATCATCGTTTTAAACAAATAATACATCCTTAAATATTTATTTTAAATAATTTACTATATGGAGACTCAAAAGCTTATATAAATCAACATGAAATTAATTAAATAAATTTATTTACTCTTAGTGTTTGCAGTGATGTAGTCAAAACACAGCAACAATAAATAATGACGTAATTATGATAAAACAGTGCTCACTGCATAATATCTTTTTGAAACAGTAGAGTTTATCATTTATAATTGGGATATATGCATAAACAATTTCTAAAATCACCTTTTCAGGATTATTTTTATTAAGAGCTCCAATATATGAAAAAAATGGAAACTACATTACAACCACAGAAAACTCAATTAATAAAATCTCTAACATAATCAACACTGCTGGCTTTCATTCATAGGCCTTATCTTTTTAAAGTCTAATGTGAATTTGTGATAAAAAATCCAATTTCCTAAAGAAAAGTAAATAAGGTTAATAAAATTTATTTTATTTTATTTTAGAAGAAGTTTTTTTAAAACTCGATTGCTGTAAACAGGTTTCTCATTTTATTTTATTAATATAAAAGTTAATTTGTTTGATTGACTTTTCTTTCAGTTGTCATTGAGATCCATCTTCGGTTCCATCTCACGCCCGTTTACTAATGAAAAAGTTATATATTGAAGCATCTGAAACTAGCATGTCCAGTTCTTTCATTATTTAGATATAGATACTCTGGCAATTCTTATTTTCTTAACAACTTAAAGAACTGAAAACCAAATAAATTGAAAAACATAGTGCAGTAAATGCATGTGGTATGTGCATAAATTTACTGTGTGTGTGTGTGTGAGAGTGTATGAGAGAGACATAATGGCAAGAGACAGAGGATTATATTAAATTTTATACCAAAGATCCTAACAAACAATAATTTTAAAAGATATTTAATTCTATAGTTTGAAAGTTGAGTTGTGAGCAGTATGCTGTCTCATGGTGCCATGGCAATTTCACTAAGTATTTAGGGAATCTGACTTATTCTTTTATCAGTGTCTCTAATCCTGTCATGTCACAATGACACTCATATTTCAATATGGTGACACAAGTTCAACCACCAGCCATCACATCTACATTCCTTTCAGTAAAAGAGAAGAGTCAGAGTAACACCATGACTTCTTTATTCATTTATTGCTTTTTCTGAAGTTACTAAAAAGAGAGAATGGGAAACAGTTAACTCTCTGCCACACATACTTTCATTAATCAGTATATTTGTGAGCTACTTATTGAACACACATTTCCTAAACTGTAAACACAATTAAGTGCAAATATTTGGTCATTTTCTAAGAGAAAATTTAATATAAAAATTAGAGGTAAATTTTTCACTCCAAAATCATGCAGTTGATCATATATCATCATTGGTCTACAATTGTCACCAATCTGCTGGGTTGTGATACATTCTGGATTCAACAATACCTTTTTAAAGTTGTTTTAGGATTGGTTAAAGAAATACATTGTCAAGAGCTGAGTTAAACGGGAGAGAGCTGAGTGACCAGGTATTGTATGGTTGATTAAAAGAAGCCAAAATGAAGTAAGAGCCAAGTTTTAAATCAGTGCAATAGTATAAGCAAGGGGGAAAAAAAAAGATAAACTCCACCAATGTTCAGGAAGGATGCCAAGTTAAGATAAGATTTATTACTGCAAGACAGGGTTGGGTGGGGCAGGGAGATTCTCTCACTGCAAGGGAGCCCTGGACAAAAGGCACCCACCATTTTGTGTACCTGGGGGTCAATGAGAGAAAGAAGTGAATTCTAGGAGTAGAAATATACTGGGCACTGAGCCCCAGGGAGAAAAGTGTCTTCCAAGTTCCTTCACTCCCAAAAGTTATGGCAGTAGCACAAGAGAAGCCCTCAACAGGGACCTCAGATAAGGAAGCCTCTGGATGGAGGAATCTGAGCTTGGAAACTCAGATATACATAAGAGGATGGTCAATCAGAAAGATCTAGATAAGCAATAAGTTTCTTGTGTGTAGGACAGGGAACTGTATATAATATCTTGTAGTAACCCATAGGGAAAAAAGAATATGAAAGTGAATATATATATGGCAAACATTATGCCATACACCAGAAATTGACACATTATAAACTGACTATACTTCAATTTAAAAAAAAGAGGATCTGAGTCTTTGACTGCAAGTGTGTTCGAAGATTACTTGGCTGTGCACCAAGTCTGGAATGGGAAAGGCAGTTTTCCCAGTGCTGGAAATTTACTTCTGTGTTAGTCCACTCAAGTTGCCTTTACAAAGCACCACAGACTGGATGGCTTAACAAACAGAAATTTATTTCTCACAGCTCTGGAGGCTGAGAAATGTAAGATCAAGATGCCATCAAGGTAGATTTCATTCTGTGGCATCTTCTCTTGGTTTGTAGGCTGCCACCGTCTTCTGTGTGACCTCTTCTTTGGCACATTGAGAGAGCAAGCACGTTCTCTGTTGTCTCTTATAAGGACACTAATCCAGTGGAATCAGGCCCCACCCTTATGATATCACTTCACCTTAATTACTTCCATAAGAGCCCTATCCCAAAATGCAGTTACGTTGTGGGGTCAGGGCTTCAACATATCAGTTTGAGAGGACACAGACATTCAACCCATAACAATTTCTTTTGAGTTTCACTGATTATTCTCTTCACAAAGCCAGGAGTGAGAAATGAAGAATAAAATTTGGAATTATATCACATTCATAATATAAAACAAACATTTTTCAGATTTTTATGAAAAGAGTAATCCATTTTTAATATATTATAAAATAACAGAGAGCATAATAATTAATAAATAACTAAATTTATCTATAAACATTAACTAAATATAAAAATGATTCTATTGGAGTAGTTATTTGAAGGTTAATGAAAACTGAGAAAGTGATACATATGTCTGTAGAACTAGATATGTTGTGAAACAGAGCTATAAAATGTGTGTGTACATGCATTTATGTATATATATGTATACATAAATAAGTAAATGTAGATATAGAAAAAGATGTATGTGTATATATATATAACATAAAGATGTAGATATATATAACTATATAGATATTAATATATTCCAAGGAGTTTTCAATTTAAAATTTGAAATTGTTGTCACATTTGGTTTCTCTTCCCCTACCCATTCTATGAATATTTTTTGTATGTATGTGCAAACTATTTTATAATCAGGTGCAATTTTTTGGCAATATTGTGAAATTAATGAGAAGTATGTATCTTTGGATTTTCATTAGTCCACAGGGTGTTTAAGTTAGATTACTTAGTAAAGTCATGTAAGGGCAGAATCCATTGATTTTATTAAAGTTATTTTGTACCAGTGTTCACATCCTGCTGTAATTCATTGTGCTTCATTCTGACACATTCTACTATTGGTAATGCTTTATGCTTTAAAGTAAAATTTATAGTCATAACACTTGTTTCTTAGCCCCTTCCAAGAGAAACTTTAGACCAAAATAGTTTTTAAATGTTTAAGAACCAGAATGCACATATTTGGGTTGCTCTGATTTTAATTCTATATAAAGATACGGCTTGGCCAAATTATGAAGCGTATGTAAGTCTTCTTTTCTCATCTAGTTAAATGAGGGGGAAATATGGTTTAAAATAAAATCCCAGCACAAACAATGACAGAAAGTGTAAATTTTGAAAAAAGACCTTACATTTTTCATTCTGTTCTATCATTCAATGTAACTGGGTTTTATTTAATTTATTTCATATGATATTCTTTATATGTGATACTGGTTCCCACCTAAGATTTTGACATAAAATAATATATCTTGTATACTCAGGAGGGTATATGTCTACCTTTATTTTATTCTGGTGTTTTAATACATTCCATTTCAGTTCTAATAGGCTCCCACAGATAATTGACCCATGTGTAGAATATTATACAAAAAACTATTTATTTTATTTTATTTCATTCTGTACTGTTACTAGTGTTTTACTATAATATAATATTTAATGAAAGTTTTCGTTTTGAAGCAAATACACAAATTTTAAATTATGCAACCAATATATATAACCATTTTAAAGCAGAAGCTAAATTGGGGTTATGCAGCATTGCTCATGCTAAAATTTGTTTTCAATTACTTGTAATTCCACAAATATATTGTTGAAATTTAATTTAGCTTTCTAATAGCTAACACTTTAAAAACTGGTTCATACAAATCTACTTATCTACTTTTTAGTCACTGAAACAACAACAAAATTAATCTGATTAATAGATAAAAAGTAGCCAAATTGTTAGCTTAAGCACAGGACTCCAAGTCATTAGAATTCAATTTTCTGTTTGTCTGAGAAAAATTGACATTTAAGTTTTTATATCCTCCAGAATGAGAATGTTTGAAAGAAAAAATAAAAAACAAATCAATGAAGTTTCAGCAATGTTAAAATTTTTACTCAAGAACGAAATTACACCTATTACTGAACTCAAGGATGGTAAATTGAAACAATATGACCTAAAAAACAACAAACAAATGCTCTGAATCACAGTCTTATATAGCGTTTACTTAAAACTCAGTGTAACTTTATATATTAAATTAGCATGTACATTTCCTAGTGGACATCTTCTCAGCTGTCAGATTATACCCAAACCCCTTTCCTGAGAGTTTCTTATCCCCACAGCCATTGATGAATTGGTGATTCTAGCAAGCTCATTAACACCACATGCCCTTTGAGTCCATTTTATTTGCTTTTGGTTTCCTTTAAACTAAATATCCAGTTACTTCATGTATTCTTCAGAGGAACAACCCAAGAGACTGCACAAAAAGATGGAATTTTTTTATCCCAAATGCAAACAAAGAAAGGAAAAAAAAATAACACACACACAAAAGGGGACAGAGAAAGAAACCTGGAAATGGTACAAACTAGGGTAAAATATTAAGGGTTTTTAGAGGATACTTACCTACTTAATAGGTAGAAAATTAATTTTATTATAGTAAATTTTTCCTCAGGTTATTAATGTTCCCATGAATGGAAATTCACAAGAGAAAGTGCATTGGAATAGTTGAAGGTCTCATTGCCATAGAGCCAGAATGATCACTTCTCCTTCATTGAACTGAAGCATACAGGAAGCTATGTCCTCAAATCACTATACATACAATTTGTTTGGCCAAAACATTATTTTAAAGAGAAAAAAGAAAATAAGAAAAACATATATTTGTTACAGTGAAAATTTATTTTAAACCTTAAGAAAACAAAAACAAAGTAGATTTATAGATACTCTTGAAAACCTGAAAACTCGAAGACAGCTACCTCAGTTTCTAAAGACAATAAATCAGTCAGCTCGGTGGGGAAGCACACACTCTATGTACCGCAGTCTCCAGCCTTCTGTGTAGTCCACCTCCTCCTTCATTCACTTGGAGCGCTAGCATGTGTTTTTGTATCCATTGATTTACAGACGAAGGAGCCATACTGCAGTCATTCACACACTGTATGTACAACCATACCACAATCACTCACACACAACAATACCACAAAAATACAAACATGGCTACCATTACAGATTGTATCAAAATTGCCATTTGGTCGTAGTGAAATTAATAAAATTACCCGGGAATCTCTCCCACAAACGCAAACACCATGTCTGGAAAGGAAGCCCCACTTATAACAAAGCCCAAGCCACCTGCAAGTAGTTACCCATTCATGGATAAAAGAAGGATCAAGAAAGGGTGCAAAGATTTTAGTACTAGTGTTGACTGAAATAAATGCACAACCTAAAAGTTGAGAATTATGTTTCATTTGGCAGACATTTCTGAGGACTTGAACCCCTTTGAGTCCAGGATGACAGTCTCTCAGATCGCTCAGAGGGACAGTCTCTCAGATAGGGGTGGAGCTAGGATATATAGGAGCTTTACAGCAAGACCAGGTAGTTGGAACATTAAAACATTACTTGTTAACTAAAGAAAACCAGGCATCTCAAGTTAAAGAATTTAGCGTTTTTCTATATATGGGAGGAAGCCAACATTTGGGCTCATTGAATTCATTCCTTAGACAAGCGCCTAGCTATCTAGGACCAGTGTCCTGTCCTTTCTTATTTTGAGTCCCCTCAGAGTGCGCCATTGTGAGTGGCTGCAGAGGCTGGGCTGCAGGCTTGTCTTCACTGGGGTGGGGGGTGGTGGCAGCCCCTGATCACTTGATGGTTTCAGCATTCTTTGTTTACTGATATGGTTTGCAGTATTTTTCATTCACGCTAGCCGTGTATCAGACAAGAGGAGGCAAAGAGGCTAACAAAACCTAATGACTTTCTAAGATCACTAAAACATGAGGCATGTTTGAAATGAGACAGAGTTGAAATATCTGTTAAAAAAAGTTGAGATTTAATAAAAATGCATATGATGAAATCATTATACTATATGTATAATAATGCATATATTCATTATATATCATTCATTATATATTATTTATACAAATATATATTATACTGTATGTATTATAACATAGTATATTTGCTATATATATGTTTATATATACATGACTGGGACATATATATATATATGTTTGCTAATATGTACTGACTCTGGAAAAATGTGAGACAAGTTTCAGTACGATAAACTTAGTTTACTCCTGAGAAGATGAATTTTGATCAGTGAGGCTGTCAGAATGACATTTATTAGTAACAGGAAAACCACTTTCTTATGTTTCATAAAACAGTTCTAGTAGTTTTCAAAACCTTGCTGTAAGCAAATGAAATTTGAAATAACCCTGTGCCATTGGAACTTTTGTTCCTTTGCAGAGAGTCACAAAATTTCCCGGACTTCATTAAAGAAAGCAAGAATTAGAAAGAAAATCTACAAATGATTTAAAAAGCATTGTTTCGATGCATGCTGTCTTTTCTTTTATCTTCCTGCATACTCTGTTGTTTATTAGGTTTCTGTTGGGAGGAAGATAACATTGAATGCTAATGTGCCAGTGTTTGCTATTTACTGCTTTCATGTCCCAAGCAACCCACTACTTCATTAATCAGAGTATTCAGGGAATGTGTATTACAGTTGGGACCCTTAGCTTAACGTAAAAGTATATGTGAATCGATAGATTATTATTTTTATATCTTTTAACATTTGATATTGCTCTTAGTTCCTTTTAATTGTAAAATTGACATTTTTTGCCCAAACAGAACATCATTTCAATAATACAATTTCTTTGTTCAATGAAATCTTTCTAGTATAAGAAGTGGGAATATTGACGGCTGTCTCAGAGATTGTGATCAAGATACAGCTGGTTTGAATGTAATCTTTTTGGATCCAGTATTCAAAGCTCTGTTACTGTTGGCACATTTGATCTGAACATCTTAATAGTAAATATACAATTTTTCCCAAATGTGTGTTTTTTTTAAAAAGTTCTGAACACTACTATTTAAGTCATTTTAGGAAAAAATGTAGAATATACAATCTAAAATCAAATAGAAATATTCTTCTCTTTTCCATTTTCAACCTGACTCCTGTTGTCACACAAAATAAGCTCTGGTAATCAGATAATCCAATATACCCTTTTTCAAAAAAAGTATTGGCCTTACCTAAAAACTATAAAAGAAAAGTATGTTTCCCAAGCTTTGTTTCATCACCATGCAATGTTTTCCCACAAAGGAAAATAAAAATGTGCTTGAAACCACAGAAACAAAAAAAGGAAAACAAAATAATAAAATCAAAATTCTTGGTTTAATTTAAATTTCATTTACCGAACTATCTTGCTACATCTCCATTTAAAGCATTTCAAATATTTTAGAAAGCATGACAGGTAACAATCTGAGATATAGTTAAATTTACATATTGTATAAATGTTCTACATTAAAAGCTTTGTTTAATAAGGAATGAAAAAATAGGAATCATTCACAGATTTAAAAGTACAAAGGCATATACACAAATGTCCCTGTGGTCCTGGTTTCATTATTATTTAAAGATAGATATATATGTCTATGAGAGAGAAATTCATAATTCAGTGAGCGTGAATTACACATAAAAAGGTATTACACCATTGAACAATGTTTTCTTTGTTCTGACATGTTATGTATTTCTGGCAAATATTGTCTGAGTCTATGTTGTATGGATAAAGGAACAAAAATGAAAACAAATATATATATACACATAAAAAGGAATAAAAATTTGTGTTTTGAAGCCCCATGGATTGAAAACATTGATTCCAAGTCACTATTTTTATTAGGTATTTCTTAGTGACTTTCCTGTCCAATTTTGTGCAGTCATTGGTTGCCTTTACTGAGAAACTTGTAAACCTGTGACTGTGCCTAAAGTATGTATCTCCAATTCGAGCCCCAAACCTCAGTATCAGAATGTAGTAAAAAAAAAGTCTTCTTTGTGTAAACTCACAATTATTCAGTAAAATGAATGTGAACTGAATGACCATAACCTACACTTTGCAAATGGAAAAGAAAACTTTAATTACCATCAGCTGAGTCTAATCTCAATAAAAAGAATAGATGGGTATTTTATATATTTTAATAATATTTTATAATATAAAATGTATAAATATTTTATAATATTTTCTCACTCATCTTCTTTTTGTGAATGCATTTCCAAAGCCTACCTCTCCACATATTTTGTTAAGTCAATTTAAAATACATGTGATATAATTATATCATTAATTTAATAAACATCACTCATTCCAGGAAATAAAATTATTATTAGAAGTCCCCTCTCTATGTAAAAGCATACCTTCCTCATTTCTCAGTAGTAATCCTATCTCATAATTGTGTTTACCATCCCCTTGATTTTATGCATCACATGACCACTTACATTTATGTCTGTAAATATGTCATTTAGCTTTGAGTGTTTTTGAAATAAAATCATATTAAATTTATTCTGTTGCAACTTGTTTTCTATTCTTTCTGTGTTATGTAATTGGGACTTATCTGTGCTGTTGAATGTAGTGTTTATTTTTCATTTATTTTCACAGCTTTATCAGTTTCAATTGTATGAATGAAATGGGATGTATTTATATAATCTTCTATCATTTGGGCTCTTGTTTATGTCTCTCTATTGGGAACAGTAGTTATAAAACCATCCTTTTACAGGCTTCCTGGTGAACATATGAAAGGTAATTTAAAGCATATATCAGATAAGGAATTGCTGGATCAGGTTATGAGCATTTTTAACTTTACTAGGTAATACCAATTGTTTCTCCATTAAAAACATTACATCTATTTCTACACACAAGAAAATAAATCAGCAAACGCTCACATCCTTTATTCTTTCTCTGCCACTGAGATAGTTTGGTATTTATTATAATTTTTTAGATTATTATGTATTTTTCTATGATCTCAGCTTATTTTTAGTATAACAATACAATAAATATTTTAATATGATTTGATCAATTTATTTCAGATGCCTTTTGCAATATCTCTTGAATGCTTCTTGTATAAATATTCAGAATTGCTCTTCAATATTTGTTGGTATATGGCAGATATTCTGGGACTTATATGCTTGAGAATACTTTTAATATAAACTCATATTTAAATGACAGTTCTATTAAAATTTTATTCCCAGTATATTTATAAAATTTGCATTCATTTAGTTAGTATCGATACTGAAAAATCTATGACATTCTTTTTTTGATTTATTTTTAATGAAAATACTCTTTTCTTTTGTGAGTTGTTATAAATTTATTTTTGTCATTGATATTTTAAAATTGTACTCTGAGTGTCTAGCTATGAAACGTTCCTTATATCTCTTCCTTAGCATTTAAAGTGGTCTTTAACTTTGAAAGCTTACATATATATGATTTTTTTTTATTCTGGGACATTTAATTATACCATCTATTCAAATATTTGAGCCCCAATTTTTTATTTTCTCTCATTCTATAAATCCTATAACCTAGATGTTAAAATTTCAACATTATATTTTATTTATCTTCATTTCTCTTGTGCACTTTTTATTGATTTTTTTCTTGATACTTCTGGGATAATTTTTGACTCTGATATTCCAAGTTTCAAATTTGTTTTCCATGGGCAAACATTCTTTAATTGCTGTATCTACTGTGTTGTTTATTACAGCTTTTTTTCCCTATGTATTTTGGTTTGATTTTTTTAAATTTTTCTATGTATAGATCATAGAACATGTATCTTTTTATTGTTAACATATGAAGTTTTATTATTCCTTATTCTTCAAAAGTAACAAAGCATATGCTTCTCACGGTAGTCTGTGATCGATCAAGCTTGTTGATTAATTTTGAAATAAAAATATTCCTTAGATAACTTACAGATTAGTTTGTAAGGTCCTATTTCTTGCAGTAAGAATTAGATAAAGACCAGAGTACACTGTGGTTTATATGAAGCCTATAGCCACAAAGAAAGGAGCAGGTTAAAATAACTCCGAGAGTAGAGAACTACAGGCAGGAAAAAAAAAAAATTTATTGTTCGTATGCCACAAAATAACTTCTTTGGAGGAGGTTTTACACTCAGTGTCCCAGGTCCAGAGAGAAACAACGTGAAGAAGTACTTCTGATCAGTGCTTCTCAAATTTCCAATGAATATTGAAACTGTACAAGGGAGATTTAAATAACAGTGTTAATAATATCTCATTCAGAGATTGATTTAATTTGTCTGGCTTTTAGCTTTGTATGGAATTTTTAGAAAAATTTCCAGGGAATTCCATTGTACATCCAAGTGTAAGAATCACTTTCCAGGACTCAATTTCTCAGCTTTGTGTCTAGAGAGAATTAGAAGTGGGAAATGTACATGCCAAAGCTAGTCATTCCACATTTTTTTCATTATTTTGACCAGTGCTCTGAGTTGTCCTGATTTTAACCCTATGCTGTCTAAAAACAGCTAAGACGTCACTTGAAAGACAGGTTCTGAATGTCCTAAAACAAGGTAAGAGACACAAGAGCAGAAACAGAAGTTTCTTTCCTGTATCATTGTCTCAAGGTCATATCTTGGTCTGGGGAAACTACTCCCCATTACAACATTTCAACAGACTTTATCTCTATTTGTTTTTATTTCCATGATTTCTGTTCTTGATTGTGGAGGTTCGGAGGAAGGAAGTCAACAGTTTATACTAGTTTAGAAAGCATACATTAAACTAGTAAATAGAATGAAAAAGAAACAGACTCACAGATATAGAGAACAAACTAGTGATTACCAGCGGGGAAGAAAGGGAAGAGCAGGATGGGGTGGGACAGTGGGAGGTACCAACTACTGGGTATAAGATACTCTCAAGTATGTATTATCCAATGTGGGGAACAAAGCCAATATTTTGTAATAACTGTAAATAAAGTGTAACCTTTAAAAATTATATAAAAAGTTTAAAAAGTAAAAAATTTTTGAATAGCCATTTAGTCTTATTAGAGGAATTAATTCAGACATTTCTATCAATTTACCTGTTTGAAATGTGGCTTATTTTACCTTTAAATAATAATTAACTTACTAAATAAGCTCACATTTTGAAAAATAAAATATTTCACTTAAAAACAAACAAACAAAAAACACACTGTTAGACATTTAAGAGTAGGGACAGGGTTTATACATTTTCCTTTTTTTAAATTGATGTACAGTCAGTTACAATGTGTCAGTTTCTGGTGTACCGCATAATGTCCCAGTCATGTATATATTAACATATATACATTTTCTATCCATAGTACCTAATGGAGATATTTGCTTATAAGCATCAATAAATAAATATCAGTTGTATAAATTAATATATTTTCTTCAACATGAAAGCTAGCACAACTGAATAAATTAAGAAATTTAGTGTCACACCTATATTATGTGATTTAAGGTATACTAAGAAAGAAACCATATTAGCCTTTTATTAACAATTACATTTTCCAAGTTAGTGTAGTTAAAATTCAGCTGTATAAATATACCCAGTATATAGTTTCTCTCCATATACCCACTATAGTCAGAAATCACATCATATATGAATAAGCACTGCCTAAATTATTTCTAAGGAGATGAATTTCTTTGGCATAAATATTATTGTCCACTTAATACCCCTGCTTTTATTAGAATTGACATTTATGTATGCCCATCATTTCTTTTGTGGTCTTGGATAAGTCATGTCATCATAATGGAATTCATTTTCCTCACTTGAAATTGAAAATTGGATATGAGGTTCTCTTTGTGACCCTTTCAGTTCAAAGTACAATTCTTATTATGATTATGTTAGATTAAAACATATGAAATTGCCAATATTCTACTTTCTTTTGACTTATTAATATGATTCCATAAGGTTGTACTTAACATTTTTGCTTGCTTTTTTATTCACCTGATATCAGCCAGAACACTACAGACGTACTGAATGCTTGGAAATTTAAAAATGTTTTTAATCATTGGAATAATTGAAAGTGGACAGAGTTGAAGGAAAGAACATAAAAAATAAATCTGGATAGATAAACTTCCGGAAATATTTCCACTCCAACTTTTGCCTGTGGAGGTCTCAGAATACATAGTTATTGCCAATCATTAAGATTTGTGGGACTAAATAACCTTGTGGTATTATTCAGGTCATCTTCATGGCTTTAAGGTGTCCCACAGCCTTGACAAAATGTAACTGGATGGTTCACATAGTTACTAGAAATAGAATGTAACAAGCATCCACATCTCCATTGTTTTATTATTTTTCTTTTTGTCAAAATAACCCCTTCATAATATTAAAGTCATTTTCTGCATCCCACCACCAACGTGAAAAGTAGTTGGCTAACTAACATTCTTCATGTGTCTCCTATAAAAATGATAACTATAATGTTGTTTGACTATTTTGACTATTTGATTTGTAGAAAACTTCAAATGGACTCAGTGATTTCTTATACATAGACACGATGATTCAAAATTGTTTAACAATATGTTAAAACAAAGAATTTTCTTCTTTGTGGAGGTAAGCACATACACGTTATTTACTATCAAGTACGTATGTGTTCTATTATAGTGCCTGAAAATATTGAAGGTATTTAATTCCCCTAACTATGATATACTTGTCCTTGACATGTAGCAAATATGATGTTGGAAATGTTTTTTAAAGGTAAAAAATGTCAGCTGTTTAAAAATAATCAATCCGAATTACTGCAGTTCAAATTAGTATATATAACTAAGTTTCGACATGGCAATCTCCTTATTTTAAATAACCCTACACTAGGAGTAATGTTGCTATTATATTCAGTGATGCAGATTTAAGGGAAGACAATTTCTAAGTCCCGAAGGTATTTCTCTATGGAAAAAAAGATGCCTTTTGTGAAGCCATGCGAAAATATTCCTTCAATCATCCATGATGATCAGTGGTGCTACATTTGATCTTTACAACTATTGCCTACTGGGCATACAGAGATCCCCATTCCCAGAAAACTAGACATACAAAGTCACCTCTACTTATACCCATAAGTGAACTCTGAGTAGTGTCAAGAGAGTAAATCTTCTGATGCAGTAAGTTAGAGGAGTGATACTTTAGGAAAGAGTGCTTTGTATGCTTACATTCTATTTAAATAATGTAAATTTAAATGATCGCTTATACATTTAGAGATCTTGTGTTACATAATTGTTTTGGAAGTTTCAGAGAACTGTAGACTTTTTGTTTTTTTTGGTTGGGTCAACATGGTAAAATTTATAACTTTTAAACAGTGTATGTAGTATATAATGGCTGCTTATATAATTCCTCTGTCTACATGCACATATTGAGAGAACATAGGTGATATATTAAATGTACATGCAAGTAAATATCATTAACTTTATTCACATTATAGGAGGTATATATTTTATTAGCTTACTAAAATTCATATCATTTAAAAATTTCATATAAGTAGATGAGTAATTGGCTATCTATAGGGCTTTGTATAGAGGTATATTTCAAAACTGGCTAAACTTCCCAAGGGGAAATCTGCTAAAAACCAGATCTGATAAGAGCTACAACACTAAAGCATGATCTCTAAAAATTTCATGCTCCTGGGTAGATTTTGGTATTAGATTCAAATAATCATGGAAGGGTTGTGTTAATGCAGATATAATTTTAAACAAAGAAATATCCTTTATGTCTGATTAATTTTACTTTCTTACCTAGCTATGTTCATAAATCTGCCCACTGATGCCCATGAGATAAATCTCTCTTTGATCATGAGAGTGAGATTCAATAGCCTCTGAAAATATGAAGTCTCTTTCTTATCAGATGGATTTATCTCTTTAATTTATTTGCATCTGTTTCTTTGGATCTAACATACGATCAGCGACAACTTTTTGCTATGTGAATATTTTTTTAGGACAATCTTGATCATCATAATTTAATAATTAGAAATGGAATTAATTAAGTGACTTTCATTATCTTGCCTTGAGGAAAACCAAAGAAAAAATTTCACATCAATAAATTTCATCAAATACACTTAAAATAAAAATACACAGCTACATGAGGTCATTCTTTATTTCTTTCTTTATTTTTTTGGTAACAAATTAGAGGGGAGGGTAGAGCTCAGTGGTAGAACACGTGCTTAGCATGCACAAGGTCTTGAGTTCAATCTTCAGTAACTCCATTAAAACATACAGAAATAAATAAACCTAATTACTTCCCCCACCAAATAATAATAATAAATTAATCAATTAAAAAACCAAATTAGAATAATTCTCTGTCCACATCATTTTCTTGTTAATTGAAGGTGAACTTTTAGAATTTAGGAAGTAAAGGAAGTATGTTAACTCTAACTCCTTGAGTCAGCATCTTCTGACTTGAAAATATTTAAAAGGATGTCCAGATGTAAGAAACTTACATTTAAATATGGCTTATGTAAAGGTTTCTTCTAAGAACACCCATTTAAAAAATATTTTGCATCCTATGTCATTGAAGCATGAAATTATGTCTCCCCAAATTAAATTAGAATTGGACTAGCCTAGGGTAGACTAGGTGAAAATCTCCCTCCCAAGTTCCTTTTTCCAATTTAGAGTATGTAATTTAGACTAGGTTGCAGCATCATTTTTCCTCTTTGGGCTCCTCTGAAGCAGGTGGTGAAAATCATAAAGCCCAAGAACATGAAAGCATTATAAATGTAGCAACCAAAGTTATATCATGAGAGGCAATTAAGCTGATACACTCCAAACTTGTCTTTCTAAGCCATTGTCATGTCTTTTGGTATATTAATGGTTAATGCACTCTGAAATTGAGGCAAGTCCAGATAGCACATTCATTTCAAAATAATCTTATGCAGATGGTGTACTATCTTGCCATTAAAAAAAAAGAAACCTTTCTAAGTACCCAAAAAATTATATTTGTCTCTTATATAAAACTGCCATAGGAAATACACACTTTCTGGAAATTACAAGAATTTGTAAACTAGGATCTCAGTGGAGATATCTAAAATGTTATTATACTTTTTGGGTCAGCTGTTTTCTTACATTTTTCAATAATTATTTTATCCTGAAAGTGATCCTTTGAATTTTATCCACGCTTTCTAGACCTTTCTTTCCAATTCACTCAGGCTTAACTGCTTCATATCCGTTCCCTTTGTCCTCCTCTGCACATGATTAGATTTCTCTTCAACCTCAGTTCCTTCGTCCTGTTTATGTTCATCTTCCCCTAATTGAGACTTAACTTCTCTGCCTCTATGACTGATGCTCTCCTTATTCATCTCCTCAGGACTGCATGTTTGGGTCCCATACCAAGTGAGCAGCTTTCTGGGTACCTTTATAAATGGCCTGGAGTAATAACCCCCCAAAATATGTTGCCTCCAAAATCCAGAGGCCCACTAGGTGTAGTGACTCTTTTTTGGTTGTTAGGGAACAGATGTCACAACTTATCTTTCACTTTGGAAGGGCACTACTGGACTTCTAGAAATTTCACTGAAGCTGGAGGTTCCTGACACACATATCTTGCTAATATTAGCTTAGTGGCTACTATGGGTGTGTGTTCCATTTCTTTGGAGAACTGTGTCTGATACAGATTTTGGTAGCAGGTGTGGTCCTAAAGGAACAGAATCTTAAGGATGAGGTTTCTGAATTATTTCTGGGCTTTCTAGAATATTAGAATTGGTTCTTTAATCTGATTTAAAGGCACTAATAATGCTATTTCCAGTGCTTGGACAGTCAATGACACGATGCAGCAATAAAGATGCAAAATATCACTATTTTGGGTATTTGTAATCAAATCCTTATATAAGAAATTATTCTAGGTCACCATGTATTTGAAACCTTAAATATTTTAGCTAAACTAATGAATATAAAGAATTTGACTTGTTACTGCTAACTCACTTAACTGCATTCAAATCATTCCTAATAATAAATGAACTGGTCGCCTTCAGAAAAGCTATAAATATTGTCCAAGGTTATGTATAAATTTAACTACTATGTCTTCTAAATACTGTCTGGCACCTCCATTTCTGTCACAATGGCTCTTCCTTAACTCCTAAATCCAAAATTCTACTCCTTTACTTGTGAAAACTTGTCATCTGGTTGGCATGGAATGGGTTCTCTATCGATCTACATATCTGTATATACCAAAATATAGTATGTCTATGTTATATGTATATCATATATATCTATATATGTTATTGCTTAGTGATTTATAATTATTATAGAAAAGGCATCCTCATTAATTATTTCTTTTATATTTCCCCTGTAAGAACAATAAATCTCCATTTGTTAGTGCCCTTTTCAGTTTTGATTTGTCTTATTTTTCGAGCATGTTTATAAATACATGTTTTATTGTATTTTTTATTGCCACTGTGTTTAATTTTTTTAATTTTTAAATTTTTTTAACTTTATTGAGGAATAATTGGCAAATAACATTGTATATACTTAAAGTGCACAACTTGATGATTTGATATACATTGTTCAATGATTACCAAGATCAAGATAATTAACACATTCATCACCTCATGTAACTGACATAGATAAAACTGTTTTTTTGTTTTTGTTTTTGGTGAGAATGCTTAATGTCTATTCTCAGCAACTTTCAAATCTACGACCCCACATTATTAACTATAGCCACCATGCTGTGAATTAGGTCCTCACTACTTATTCTTCTTATAAAGTTTGTACCCTTTGACCTGCATTTCCTCAGTTCCCTCTCCCCCCAGCCCTTAGCAGCCTGTTTCTATGAAATTTCTTTTCTTTACTTTTATAGATTTCACGTGTAAGTGATACCATACAGTATTTGTCTTTCTCAGTCTGACTTATTTCACTTGGCGTAATGTCCCCAGTTTCATCCATGTTGAATGTTGTGACATCATGTCACAAATGGCAAAATCTCTTTCTTTTTTATGACTGAAGGCTGAACAGTATTTCATATACAGAGATAGGTAGATAGACAGATAGGTAGATAGATACAAATATATATAGACATAGATAATCTCATACATTTTATTTTTTCATTTGCCAAAGGACATTTAGGTATTTTTGTTTGTTTGCTTTTGTTTTTGTCTTAGCTATTGTCAATAATGCTGCAGTGAACATAGGAATACAGAAGCCTCCATGAGATCCTGATTTAATTCATTTGTTTCCTTTGTATATAGGTCCAGAAATGGAATTACTGGATCATGTAATAATTCTCTTTTTAACTTTTTGAGGAATTACATACTGTTTTCCATAGTGGCTGCATCAATTCACATTCCCATCAGTGCACGAGGTTCCTCTAATCTCCATACCCTCCCAGCTCCTGTTCTTTCTTATCTTTTGGGTGATTGTTGGCTATTTTAACATGTAGGAGGTGCTAGCTCATTGTGGTTTTGATGTGCTTTTCCTTGATGATCAGTGATATTGAACATCTTCTTACGTACCTGTTGGCCATGTATATGCTGTCTCTGGAAAAAAAAAAAACTCTATTTCAAACTTTTGCCTATTTTTAATTGAGTCACTAGTATTTTTGCTGTTGAATTGCATGAGTTCTTCATATATTTTGGATATTAACCTCTTCTTGCATAGGTGGTTTGCAAATGGTTTCTCCCATTCAGTAGGTTGCTTTTTATTTTGTTGATTTCCTTTGTTGTGCAGAAGTTTTTTTGTTAGTTTGATGTAGTCCCATTTGTTCATTTTTGCTTTTGTTGTCAAATCCAAAATATCATCATCACTAATGTCAAGGAGCTTAACATCTATGTTTTCTTCTAGGAGTTTTAGGCTTTCAAGTCTTATGTTCAACTCTTTAAACCATTTTGAGCTGATTTCTGTGTATAGGGTAAGAGAGTGATCCAGTTGTGTTTTCCAGTGCAGCTGGTGGTATCTAGGGAATCTCTGAGGAGGATTGTATTTGCATCCATTGCTCAGAAAACTGTTTTGATTTAAAAGAGTCTAAAGTCATAATACTGAATTATTGCATAAATCACTGTTATCTGGAATATAGCCTTTTTTCTTCCTAAATTTAATATTAACAAGCTCAATATCTAGACTGGTAATAAATCCCTTGATTTATCATTTTAAGGTGGGTATCTTTTAATTATGTGTTCTTGTGCAACCTTATTTCAGTACACTTGACTTCTGTGAGGACATAAGAGTGTGAGAATTGACATTTCTAAAATTTGGAAGTGTATTTTTTCATGGAGTTTGGAGAAATCACAAGCCCTTAAAAGTCTGAGTCTTAAGTGGCAATCAACCAGCTATGTAATGTGTAGAGTATCCCCTGCCGCTGGGTAGTAATCTAAGCAAAAACATATTGTAAGTCTAGTATACCTAAAATAAATATTAAAGCTCTATTAAGGCTAATTCCCTGCCATAAATGATTTTCTGATATATTATTTTGAGAGAAAATTAGTTACTTCTCTCATGGAGTCTAGAAAAGTCAATGACTATTGATATAGTACATGTTGCTTTTTTTTTTTTAAGATCTAGATTAAGAATTAGAGCAGGTGAGTTGGAGTACTGTCTCATGTCAGAAAGAGATGTTGATATAATGTGTTCAGATGGAGAAGTTATTTCTAGCAGAAGAGAAGAAGACAAGGGAGTTTGGAAGCAGTGAGCAGAAGATCGTGTAACCGTGACAGTTGGTATTGGTCCCAGGCAGCTCTGTGGCAGTCCAGAAGAGGATATGGGGTTAAATGAAGCGTGTGAAGATAGAAAAGCGATTATGAAATTAATTCTTGTTACAAGCAGGGACTGTTGACTCAATCATTTAAATTAGGGAAGTCAAGTAACCACAGATCAACCAAAATAATTATGAAATGTTGGCAATATGTCTGGTCTGTTCACCAGGATGGACCTTAGCTACAATGGGCCAGTCTGAGTGATTTCCAACTTAAAACAATTTTCATATCAAGGCCACAAGCACTTATAAAATCTTCAAAAGGAGCTAATACTTCATTTTTGGTCAACAGACACAGTGATTTGGTATTTCTATAGGACAATAATGAACAGATAAATTTTGAAATGACTTGCACTTTCTTGCGAAGGTTTCCAAGCATATTAGAGGAATGAGTGATCAGTTTCATAACTGAGTTAAGAGAACCCAAAGGAATGTCCCTAATATTTCTTCACAAATATGGAAAAACAACAGCAACAACCACCAAACAAGCAAACAAAAAAACCCACATCAGTAATAGAAATACCTGCACATAGTAATAGAGTTAGAAAAACTCTAGTCAAGATGCCCTGAGGCCACCCCTGGTGTAGAATTGAGAGAAACATTGTTTCGGCTTTCACCATGAATATGGGTTACATATAAAAATTATTAAATGCTTCACAATCTTCTGGCATTCTTAGAGAAATGAAAACATTTGCTAAAGTACTAACATTCTCCAAAGAGTGCTCACAGTTAAAATAATTGTCATCAATTCTCCAGACCAACCTATTTTCTACATTTTCCCTCCATAATTTAAATTTTGAAAGTCTTCCTAAGTAACTCTTGTTATTAGTTTGGCTGAACTAGCAGATTATTCAAATAGTACAGCCTAAAACACAGTCTAATTGTTAATTCTCTAGTTTTATCACTCTCTCCTCCTGTTTCAAGGCAAACACACTAAAATAATATACTTTGAATATATCACCCTATCTCCAGAGTGACAAATCAAGCATATGTTCTTTTTACTTATTCTCAATAGGAGAAAAGTGTTATAAAGATGCTTTTTTCATTGTACTTTAAACTGCTATAAATGTTCCTACAAGTATGATATGGAAAATAAAAATGTGTTTCAAAAAGTGCCTTAAAATACAAAGCTGACTTTCACTTCTGACAGGATGAAGTGGAAATCCTACACTTTCTTCTAAGTACAACTAAAAATGCTGGCCATTATATATATAAAATTTTAAGACTCTTAAAGGAAAAGAAGACAGGGTGGCTAGGAAACTTGGGATACAGGAAAAACACAGTGGTGAGTTCCCTGGATTTTCGTTTTGCCTTGCAAATTGAAGACTTGAAGCTGAAGAAACTGGAAGTCTAAAAACAGCATTAGACACAGTCAAAAATAGTCCAACCAAAGCTTGCTCTCTCAAGGTAAAGGATCAAGAAAGGAACAACTTGGCAAAAAAGAATTTTTTTTTTTTTAGATAATAACAGTACGATTCAAAGCAAACACCTCAAAGAAAACATAACCCCATCTCCTTCCACACCAGCAAAGGCAAAGAGAGGGGCCTGAACTTCCAACCTTGAGAGGCTGTGAGGATGCATTTAACTCTACTGCTGGAGTGGTGTCAGAAAACGCCAAGTAGGGAGCCAGGGTTTTCACCCCCGCCCGGCAGTAACAAGTCATCTTCTCCCCAGTGCAGTATCAGTGCAGGCAACATGCAGTGTCTGAACTTCCACATCCAACCTGAAGTAATAGGGTACCCTTCCCACTTCCCAGTAAGTGGTTTCAGAGGACGTCCAGTGGAGAGTCAGGACATTCAACTTTGCACAGCAATTACAGGACACCTTTGGCCCAGTTGTTATGGAGACAACATAAGAATCTTCATATCCTATCTTTGACCAGCAGTAATGAGAGACCTCCTTAAACTTGGGTGTCAGTGGACACTGAGTGAAGAACTTAGGATTGATTGCACACCACTTGTTATTAAGAAGAAGAAAGTGCCCAACCTTTACTCAGCAAAAATAGTGTCAGGAAAAAAAAAACACACACACGCACACACACACACACACAGCTAAAAGAGACGGTTTCTATAAGATCCAGAGAACCATAACATAATAGGAAAATGTCCAGGTTTCAATAATTACTTGTGGAGTGGCCAAGATGGGAGAGTAGGAATTGAGCTCACTTCCTCCCACAGGCATACCAAAATTACAATTACTTACAGAGCAACAATTCATTAGAAAGACCAGAAGACAAGCAGAAATGATTTTCTATAATTAAAAATATAAAGAAGGGACTACAACAAGTCATGTAAGAAGGGCAAAGAGGCAGTATAGTCAAGCCCCCCCATCCCTGTGACCCATACACAGGGGCATAATTACAATTGCAGAAGTTGCCCCGTAGGAGCAAGAGGTCCAAGACCCATATTGGGCTATCCAAACTGGGGCAGAGAGGCACTCCGGAAGACCTCAGAACTTTGTCTTTGAAGGCCAGTGACCTTACATTTGGGAGAACTGGATGGCTTTGGGAAAGAAAAGCTATTCTTAAAGGGCACAAACAAAATCTCATGCAATCTGGGACCCAAGGAAGAAGCAATAATTTGAAAGGAGCCTGGATCAAACCCACCTCTGATTTTTGAGAATCTCCAATAGAGGCAGGAGGCTACTGCAGCTCACCCCTGGGACACAGACACTGGCAGAGGACATTTTGGGGAGCTCATTCTACCCTGAGGACAATGGTGCTGTTGCTTATTAGCTGTGGGACCAGCCCTGCCCACTAGCCTGTTGGCACTAGTACTGGGATGCCTCAGACCAAGCAGGTAGCCAAGAGAGGACACAGCTCCACCCACAATTAGGCCAGGTGCCATCTCTACCAGAGGACCCAGGACCCAGCATCACACACCAGTGCACTGGGACTAGCCACAGGACCCCGTGGGACCCCACAGCCAACTGTATGAACCCAACCCCCACCCATCAGTAGGCCAAAAATAAATCCAGGACCCTCAGGTCCTTAGCCAGGGCAAGTGCTGACCCACTGTAGGATGGAGCTGGGTCCTAGGATGAGTGGTTGCAGAGCTAGGGGTCCCAGATCTAGTGTTGTCCTGCTTGTGGGCAAAGCTGTTTCCTGATGCAGCTAGTTGAGGAGTCTGGAGTGTCCCAAAGCCAGTGTTGACCCACTTCTGGTGGGGCTGGATCCCAGGGTGGTCAGCTGAAGGGTCCTAGAAGGCTTGGAGCTTGTGCTTATACTCTGGTGGGATGGGACTGTAGCCTGGGGGGTTTTGGTGCTGGTGTCAACCTGCTGGTAAGTGGCTCTAAGGCCCAGAGCTAGTTCTGGGATCTCTTGCTGCTGGGCTCTGGGTGTCCTGGGGTTGGTGTTTGCCTTCTAGTGGTTGAGGCTACACCCAGCCACCTCATGACCCAGCCCCACCCACAAGTGGCCAGCAGCTTTTACACAAGTCAGTGTCTACCAACCAACAAGACTAGGGGATAAACCCATCTACAAAGCCCACATAAGAGGCACCCCAAGAGCATATGGTTTTGATGACCAGAGGAGTGTGTACTTCTGGAACACATTGGACATCTCCTACACAAGGTTGGGAAAATCTCCAACGTTGGGAAATGAAAGCAACATACCAAATACATAAAAATAAAAACAGCAAATTAGGCAAAATGAGGTGACAGATGAGTTTCTAAATTAAGGAACCTGTTAAAACCCCAAAAGAAGAACTAACTGAAGTGAAGATAAGCAGTCTACCTTATAAAGAGTTCAAGATAATGATGATAAAGATGCTGAAACAACTTAGGAGAAGCTTGGATGACAGAGTGAGAAGTTAGAGGTCTCTAATAAAGAGTTAAAAAATATAAAGACAAACCAAACATAGCTGAAGAATACAGTAACTCATGTAAAAAATACACTAGAAGAAATCAACAATAGATTAAGTGATAGAGAGGAGTGGATCAGCAAGCTGGTAGACAGAGTAGTGTAAATCACTGAAATTGAACGGGAAAAAAAGAAAAAAAAAAGAGAGAGTAAAAAGAAATGAGGACTCTTTAGTAAATATCTAATACAACATCAAGCATAATAACATTCATATAATAGTCCCAGAAGGGGAAGAAAGAGAAAAAGGGACAGAGAACATATTGGAAATCATAACAATTGAAAACTTCCCTAACCTGAGAAAGGAAACAGACATCCAGGTCCAGGAAGCACAGAGAGTCCCACACAGGGTCAACCCAAAGAGGACAATGCCAAGACAAATTGTAATTAAAATGGTAAAAAATAAAGGTAAAAAGAGGATACTAAAAGCAGCAAGGAAAAGGCAACTAGTAACATACAAGGTAACCTCCATAAGACTAAGAGCTGACTTTTCAGCAGAAGCTCTGCAGTGCAGAAGGGAGTGGCATAATATACTTAAAGTGATGAAAGGAAAAAACCTACTACCAAGAATATTCTATTTGTCAAGTCTTTCAATCAGTTTTGATGGAAAGATCAAAAGATTTACAGACAAGCAAAACTAAAAGAGTTCAGCACCACCAAACTAGCTTTATAAGAAATGTTAAAAGGAACATCTGTAAGTGAAAAAGAAAGACCATAGCTAGAAGAATGAAAAATAGAAATGGAAAAAAATCCCTTGATAAAGGCAAATATAAATTAAGGTTTGTAAATCAATCATTTACAAAGCTAGTAGGAAAGTCAAAAGACAAAAGTAGTAAAATCATTTATATTCATAACAAGTAGTTAAGGGATACTCAAAAAGATGTAAAATATGATGTCAAAAACAGTAAATGGTGAGAGGTGGGTAAAAATGCAGGGCTGTTAAAATGCGTTTGAATTTAAGAGATCAGCAACATAAAAGGATTGTATGTATATATACATATAGGTAGATAGACAGACTGCTATATATAAACTTCATGGTAACCCATGGTAACCACAACCAAAAATCTATAATAGATACATACACAAAAGAGAGAAAGAAGTTTAAATATAACACTAAAGATACTCATCAAATCATAAGGAAAGAGAGCAAAAGAAGAAAGGAACAAAAAAGAACCATTGAAAAAAAGCCCAGGCCGCCCCTCTCTCTCCCTCTTCAGAGAAGGCCCACACTCTGTCTATGGAGTGTGTACCTACTTTTAATCTGAGCACCCAACCCCCACACCTCGTGGGCTTTCTCTTGCCTTTTTCAATGTATCTCTATGAATAAATCTACCTTTACTCAAACAAACAAATACGCTCAAACAATTAACAAAATGATAATTACATATGTAGTAATAATTACTTTACATATAAATAGATTAAATACTTAGATCAAAAGACATAGAGTGACTGAATGGGTACAAAAATAAGACAAATACATATGCTTCCTATAAAAGACTCACTTCAGATCTAAATATAGGTACAGATTAAAAGTGAGGGGATGGAAAAAGTTATTCCACATACATGGAAATGAAAAGAAAAGTGGTGTATCAATATTCACAATTCACAAAATAGACTTTAAAACAAAGACTGTAGCAAGTGGCAAATAACATTACATAGTGACTAAGTAATCAATCCAAGAAGAAGATGCAACAATTCTAAATGTATATGCACCCTACATAGGAACACCTAAATATATAAAGCAATTATTAATAGACATAAAGGGAAAAATTGACAGTAGCACACTATTAGGGGACTTTAACATTTTGCTTACATCAATGGACTCATCATCCAGACAGAAAATCAATAAGGAAATTTTGGCCTTTAATGGCACATTACACCAAATGGACTTAATAAATACAAAGAGAAAATTCCATTCAAAAATAGTAAAATATACATTATTTTCAAGGTATATGGAACATTCTTTATAATTGACCACATACAACAAAACAATTTCAGATAATTTAAGAAAATTGAAATCATATCAGTCATCTTTTTTGGCCACAGCACTAATTGATTAAAATCAACCACAAGAAAAAAAACCTGCAAAAATAAAAACACATGGAGGCTAAACAATATGTTACTAAGCATCCAATGGATCAATTAAGAAATAATGATAAAAAAATCTGAAGACAAATGAAAACAAAACTACAGTGAGCCAAAATATATGAGGCACAGCAAAGACAGTTCTATGAGAAAACAGGAAAAGTCTCAAATAAATAACCTACTTTTACACCTAAAGAAACTAGAAAAAGAAGAACAAACAAAACCCAAAGTTAGTAGAAGGAAAGAAGTCATACAGATCTGAACAGAAATAAATAAAATAGAGACAAAGACAAAACAAACAAACAATAAAAAACAATAGAAAAAATTAGTGAAACTAAGAGATAGTTTTCAGAAAAGTAAAACAATAATTATAAAATTTAGCTAGACTTATCAAGAAAGAAAGAGGGCCCAAATAAAATCAGAAATGAAAATGAAGACGTTACAACTGACACCATAGAAATACAAAAGATCATAAGAGATTACTATGAACAATTATTTGCCAAAAAAATGAACAACCTAGAAAAAATAATCAAATTTCTAGAAATGTATGATCTCCCAAGACTGAACCAGGAAGAAATAGAAATATGAAGTGATTAATTACTGATAATAAAATTGAATCAGTAATAATTTTAAAAAGATATCCAAACAAACAAAAGTCCAGGACCAAATGACTTCACAGTGAAATTCTACCAAACTTTTAGAGAAGAGTTAACATTGATCATTCTTAAACTATTCCAAAAATTGCAGAGAAAATAATACTTCTGAACTCATCCTACAAGTTCAGCATCACCCGATACCAAAACCAGACAAAGATATTATTAAAAAAAAAAAAAAAAAAGAAAGAAAGAAAGAAAAGAAAACTACAGGCCAATATCACTGGTAAAGAAAAAATACTTAACAAAATATCAGCAAACCAAAGTCAACCATATAGTAAAAGAATCATAGATCATAATCAAGTTGCATTTACCTTAGGGATGCAAGAATATTTCTATATGCAGAAACTATTCATGGTAATAAACCAAATGAACAAATTAAAGAATAGAAATAATATGATCATATCAATAGATGCAGAATAATTTTTGACAAAATTCAACATCCATTTATGATAAAAACTTTCAGCAAAGTAGATATAGAAGGAATATACCTCAATTTAATAAAGGTCAAATATGATAAGCCCACAGCCACCATCCTACTCAACAGTGAAATGCTGACTTTATTCTCACCACTCTCACCACTTTATTCAATGTAATAGTTGAGGTCCTAGCCACAGCAATCAGATAAGAACAAGAAATAAAAGCATTCTGAGTTTAAAAGGAAGAAGTAAAACTGTCACTGTTCGTACATGATGTGACCCTATACACAGAAAATCTTAAAGTCACCACTAAAATGCCACTAGAGTTCAATAATGATTTTGATAAAGTAGCGGGATAGAAAATTAATATACAGAAATCAGTTGCATTTCTACACACTAACAATAAAATATCAGAAAGGGGAATTAGAAAACAATCTCGTTTACCATTATAGCACAAAGATTAGAATACCAAGAAACAAATCTAAGGAAGTAAAAGACCTGCACTCAGAAAACTGTGACACTGATGAAAGAAACTGAAGATGACACAAAAAGATGGAAGGATACACCATGTTCATGGGTTGGAAGACTTAATATTGTTAAAATGACCACACTACCCAGGGCAATCTACAGGTTCAATGGAATCTCTATCAAAATAGCAATGGCATTTTTCACAGAACTAGAACAAAAAATTCTAAAAGTTTTATGTAAGAACAATGATACAAAATAGCCAAAACAATTTTGAGAAAGAAGAACAAAGCTGGAGTTTTCACACTCCCTGGTTTCAATCTATACTATGAAGCTAGTATCATCAAAACAGTATGGTACTGATACAAAAATAGACACATAGGTTATTGAAGCAGAATAGGAAAAAAGTCACATCGATGTGGGCAATTAATCTACAACAAAGGAGGCAAGAATTACAAGGACGAAAAGAATAGAGAAGCAGGAACTAAGTTCACATATCAACTTCTCACTCACATGGTGAGAGGGATTTAATTTTAAAGAGTAAAGACAAAGGAAGGAGGAATGAGGCTAGTGATGGGGAGGCTAATGCATTCATCTACCTGGGAAGGGGCAGGGTTTTTTCAAGGGAGTGGAGTGCCATCCCCTTTGTATCATTTGTTGGTCCTTAATGTTCAGTCATGGCCACTGGTAAGTGTGTCATTAATATGTTAATGTAGTAAAATCAGCGGCTAATGAGACTCAGGATCTGTTGGAGGTCAGATTCATCACCATCTTGGTCCTAGCTGGGGCCATCTGTTTTTGTTTTTTTGTGGTTTATTTTTTCCATTTGTTTGTAGCTTATTTTCTTATCTCTGGGCCGTTTAACTTAAAGATTTATGTTAACTCCTGCTAAAGGTGGAAGTTGACAAGTTTTTTTTTTTTTTAACAGACTTTATTCTTTTAGAGCAGTTTCAGGTTCACAACAGAATTGAGCAGAAAATACAGAGAGTTCACACATAGTCTTCCCCACCTACACATGTATACTGCCCTACCCTCAACATCCCTCATCAGTGTGGTATATTTATTAGCACAATTGATAAACCAACATGGACATATTATTATCAATCAAATTCCATAGTTTACATTAGCATTCACTCTTGATGTTGTACATTCTATGGGTTTTGACAAACACATAATGACATGTAGCCACCACTATAGTATCATACAGAATAATTTCATTGCCCTAAAAATAACTTGTGTTCAATTTATTCAGTCCTTCCTCCCTTCCTCTCCCCAAACCCCTGGAAACCATGATCTTTTTATTGTTTCTGTAGCTGGGCCTTTTCCAGAATGTCATTTGGTTGGAATCGTACAGTTTGTAGCCTTTTCAGACTGGCTTCTTCCATTTAGTAATATGTCTTTTAAGTTTCTTCCATGTCCTTCATGGCTTGATAGCTTTTTTGTTTTTTACTGCACATATATTTTTTAATTTACATATATGTACTGTTTATTATTTCTAAGAATGTTTAGATCTTTTGCTTTTTAAACTTACATAGTTATCAAAGGAATAAAGCCAACCACAAAATAAGAATTAATTCAAAAAGATACATACAGCCTGCTATTAACAGCAACATTATTTATAATTGCCAAGATACGGAAGCATCCTAAGTGCACATCAATAGTTGAATAGATAATGAAGACGCAGCATGTATATATGTATTGGAATAAAACACACCTATAAAAAATAAGGATATTTTGCCATTTGCAGCCCTTCATTCACTTTTTTTTTTCCTCTTCAAAAGCCAGATTTTTTTTAACTGGCAGAGACATTTCCATTACATCAAAAACAACAAAATACCTAGAAATAAACATAACCTAGGAGGTTACCTATAATCTGAAAACCAAAATGGCACAAAGAAATGGAAAGATTTCTTGTCCTCTTGGATTGGAAGAATCAACACTATCAAAATGGACACACTACCCAAAGCAATCCACAGATCCAATGCAACTCCCATCAAAATACTCAAGACATCCCTCACAGAACTAGAACAAATAATTCCAAAATTTATAAGGAACCACAAAAGACCCCGAACAGCCAAAGCAATCTTAATAAATGATGTGAGAAAAACTGGACGAATATATGCAAAAGAATCAAACTGGACTGACTGCTCTCTCATGCCATGCACAAATATAAATTCAAAATATATTAGAGATTTAAATGTAAGACCTGAAACCATAAAACTTCTAGAAGAAAATTTAGGCATTATACTCCTTGACATCTGTCTTAATATTTTTTTTTTGGATATATCTCCTCAGGCAAGGGAAACAAAAGTAAAATAAACAAATGAGACTGCATTGAACTAAAAATCTTTTGCAAAGTGAAGGAAACTACCAGCAAAACAAAAGTTCACCTACTGTGTGGGATAGTATATTTTCAAACAATATGATTGATAAGGGATTAATATCCAAAATATATAAATAACTCATACAACTCCACATCAAAAATAGCAGCCTGATTAAAAAATAAGCAGAGAAAAAAAAATAAGCAGAGGATCTGAAAAGACTTTTTTTTTCTGAAGAAGATGTAAAGATAGCCAAAGGCACAAGAAAAGATGCTTAACATCACTAATCATCAGGGAAAAGCAAATGAAAGTGTTGTGAGAAAAGGGTACCCTTGTGCATTTTTGGTGGAAATGGAAATTGGTGTGACACTATGGAAAACAGTATGGAGATTCCTCAAAAAATTAAAAATAAAATTACCATATGATCCAGCAATTCCATTCTTAGGTAGTTATCCAAAGAAAATAGAATAGATATATGCACCTCTATGATCATAATGGCATTATTTACAATAGCCAAGATATGGAAGCAAAGCAAGTGTCCATCAATAAATAAGTGGATAAAGAAGATGCGGTACATACATGCAATGAATATTACTCAGCCATAAAAAAAAGAGTGAAATCCTGCCATCTGCAACAACATAGATGGATCTAGAGTGTATTATGGTAAGTGAAATATGTCAGACAGAGAAAGACAAATACGGTATGATTTTATTCCTATGTGGAATCTAAACCAACAACAAAAAATGAACAAACATAACAAAACAGAAGCAGAATTATAGATACAGAGAACAAACAGGTGTTTGCCCAAGGGGATGAATTTGGAGGGAGGAACAAAATAAGTGAGGGAAATTAAGAGGTAAAAGCTTCCAGTTGTAAAATAAATGTCACGAGTATGAAATGTACAGTGAGGAATATAGTCAGTAACTATGCAATATCTTTTTATGGTGACATTTTATATCTAGATTCATCATAGTGATCATTCAGTAATGTATAGAAATATCAAATCAGTATGTTGCATAATAGGAACATAATAGTGCTATAGGTCAATTGTACTACAAAAGCAAACAAACAAACTCATAGGAAAATAGATCAGATTTGTGGTTACCAGAGGTGAGGCAGAAGTAGGTAGCAGTGCAAACTGAATGAAGGTGGTCAAAAGGTACAAAATTCCAGTTATAAGATAAATAAGTACTAGGGATGTAATGTACAACATGATAAATATAACACTGCTCTATGTTATATATGAGAGTTGTTAAGAGTTTTCACCACAATCTTTTAATTTCTCTAATTTTGTATCTATATGACATGATGGAAGTTCACTAAACTTTTGATAATCATTTCATGATGTATATAAGCTAAATGATTGTGTTGTACTGCTTTAAACTGTACAGAGCTGTAAGTCTAAAATGGGTATAAAATTCCAATTTCCTAAGATGAAAATGTTCTAGAGATCTACTGTGCATCTTATGCTTACAGTTAACAGTCTCGTTTACTATACACTTAAAATTCATTGAGGGTAGATCTCAAGATTGCTTTTTTTTCTTCTAGAAAAGGAAAAAAAATTACATGAGGAAAAAAATTAATGAGGAAAGAGAATATACAGATGTGCAAATAGGCACAAGAAAATGTGTCCAACATGTTTAGCCATTAAAAATATTCAAATTAAAACCAAAATAAGATTTCACTGTACATTTATAAGAATAGGTAGAATAAAAATAGTTACACTGTATGCTGGCAATGATGTGAAGAAATAATCACTCATATATTGCAGATGGAAATGTAAAAAAATACAACCAATATAGAAAAGTTTGGCAAGCAACTACTATATGACCCAATGATTGCCCTCCAAAAACAAGTACAAAGATGTTTATGGCAACTTTATTTTCAGCAGCCAAAACATTGAAACAACCTATGTGTCCTTCAGTAAGCAAAAGGTTATAGAAGTACATTATGTGGTATATGCATAACTTAGAATACTACTCTGCAATAGAAGGAACAAACTATTAAAGCATGCAACAACTAGCCCGAATTACTAGAGAACTATGCTGAGAAAAATAAATCCCAAAAGGTTATATAGTGTTTGATTCTACTTATATACAGTTTTCGAAATTACAAAATTATAGAAACAGATTAATGTTCTGTAGAGAGCTAAATCTATTCTATTGGGAACACATTAGTGAGTCTGAGAGGTTAATGAAGAGTAAAGATGGGAAAGAAGTGGGTGTGGCTACAAAAGGGCAACATGAGGAATCCTTGTGGTCATGGGAGTGTTCTGCATTCTGACTCTATCAATGTTAATATCTTGATTTTGATATAGTATTATAGTTTTGCAGGATGTTAGCATTGTGGGAAACTATGTACATGGTCATTAGACTCCTCTGTATTATTGTATAAAACTACATGTGAATTTAAAGTTATTCCAAAACAAAAAGTTTTTTTAAAAATTTACTGTAGTTTAGTATATAAAATCATGCACTAAAGATGAAGTTATATAATTACAAACATCCCTTAATTTTGTTTATATTAATAAATGAAAACATATATGTACTCACATACATAAGGATATTTAAGATAGTAATTGCCAGTAAATATACTAATGCAAAATAATGAAAATGGGTAAAAAATTGTCATAAAATTAAAATTGCATTATTTTTTAAATTTTTCATGTAGTTAAAAAAATGAAATATTTGTAGTAAAATAAGAAATATCTAGTCAATAATGTTATATCAATATAGTTTAAATATAATGTTTACATCAGCAATCTCCTTTGAAAATAGCAAATAATTTTTTCTTGGAATTAATATTGCATGATTAGAACTGTGGGTAATTCTGAAAAAAAAAACAACTTATATTTAAGTAAATACAAGAACGGAGAAACAGAAATGAAGGCAAATGGTGATATTCTAAGCACAGCTGAATCTCAGTGAAACTGAATGTTTATAACATTGTTTAATTTAGTATCAGCATTTTAAAATGCATTTATTGTCACTTGGAGATTTGTTTTCTAATAATAGATTAACAGTATTGTGCTGGTCCACTGAGGAACATACTATTAGAAGGAGTTCAAACCAGATTCAACTGAGTCATAAAAATATAATGATAATAATATAATGGTAATGATGATAAAGTGACTTGTGTTAGGTCACTATAGTAAGTCAGGAGTAAATGTAGTTAGAAAACTAAGGTGATCAGCCTAGCCACTATATCATGCTGCCTTACCAATTTTAAATGCTCAATAATAATATCTGTTCATTAAACATGTAACAGCAAAAATTAAAAAGCCATACATCCTGGCTGCCCAAAGGGAATAAATCGTTTCCACTTCTGGTCATTTTCATGTTTCACCTATGGTATTAGCTAAGGTATTAATCTACTTTATTATTTCTGGAAATTGTTGGCATTAATTGACTATCTATTGCCAGCTGTATCTTTTGCTATGCTTAGAGGAATAGAGAAATTCAATTCAACGTCTCTATCAAATACGACCATTGCATTAGTTTGCTAGAGCTGCCGTAATAAAGTACTGCAAACTGGATGACTTAAACATCAGAAATTTATTTCCTCACGTTTCTGGAGGCTAGAAGTCCAAGATTAATATGTTATGAGGCCTCTCTTAACTTACAGATGGTCATCTTCTCCCTTGATCAGTGTCTGTGTCCAAAGATCCTCATCTTACAAGAACAGCCATCATATTGGATTAGGAACCACCCTAAAATCCTCATTTTAGTTTCCTTATCTATATAAAGATGCTATCTCCAAATATGGTCACATTCTGAGGTACTAGTGGTAAGGATTTCAACATACACATTTTGGAAGTTACACAATTTAGTCTGTGATAGAAACAGTGCTATAAATTTTGTTTCAGTGAAGGCATGAGAGTCACAAGAAGAAACAACTTAGTAATTTATAACTTGCTAAAAATACTATCAAATATTAGGTTTAAATGGTCTCCTTTGAAAAGGCAAGATGTTTGGAAAATAACTTTGGTAGTCATTAACATATCTAGTACAAGAGCAAGATATTAGAAAGATTACTGTGTGTGTGATAGAAATCAAAGCTGAATCATATGACATTGTTAATAAAGACTAGGTAAAAGTTAACATTTTGGGCAATTCATTCTTTCCTTTAAAATATAATACACTCCAATGTTCATAGCAGCACTATGTATAATAGCAAAGGCATGGAAGTAACCTAAATGTCTATCAACAGATGAATGGATAAAGATGTGGTATGTGTGTGTGTGTGTGTGTATGTGTGTGTGTGTGTATATATATATATATATATATATATATATATATATATATATATATATATATTTATATGCTATGGAATACTACACAGCCATAAAAGAGAATGAAATAAAGCCATCTGCAGCAACATGGATGGACCTAGAGACTATCATACTAAGTGAAGTAAGTCAGACAGAGAAAGACAATATTATATGCTATCATTTATAGGTGGAATCTAAAAAATAAAGACTCAAATGAACTTATTTACAAAACAGAAATAGACTCAGACATTAAAAACAACCTTATGGTTACCAAAGGGCAAAGGGGCAGGGGAGATATATATTAGGAGTTTGGGATTAACAGATACAAGCTACTACATATAAAATAGATAAACAACAAGGTCCTACTGTATGGTACAGGGAACTATATTCAATATCTTGTAATAACTTACAATGCAAAAGAATCTGAAAAAGAATATGTATATATAATTAAATCACTTTGCTGTACACCTTAAACTAAGACAACATTGCAGATCAACAATACTTCAATAAAAAGTTCTCTGTTTGAAAAGATATATATAATTGAGTTTTAGATAGCTGTATTCAAAAAATTACTAATGAAATTATGTGTCCATGAATGTTTTCTGATGTATCACAGCTTGAGAGATGGAATAATCTTGGAAGCATTTGATTCATATGCTTTCATTGTCTAACATCATTTTTAGAATTATCAGCATCAGTATGATATCTATGAAACCAAACATCAATTATTACTAATATCCAGTATCAAAATGTTTTGAAATGGCAATTTATTAGCTCTTCATCATCATGTCCTAGTATCTCACAGGAAGGACATGGAACTCTTTTAGGTGGTAGAACCATTAAGTTTTCTTCTGAAAACTGAGGATCCTTAGGGTCACATAGATAACATTAATTAATTGAGAGAGATTGGATATGAAGGCAATATGGCTGAGATATCAGACTGACTTGGCTGATCTGGCCAGTGAGGTAGATGCCACCTTTTGCTTTAACATAGGAACTTGTCTTAGAGCATATTTGTTAGAAGATTAAAAGAACTGAAAATTAAAATAGAATGATAGTAACGTTTTCTTGATTTGAGGCACACATATGCATGCCTGCAAGCACATAGGAGAGAGAGAAGGGGGGAAAAAAGGAAATTAATAATCTTACAAAAAGCAAAACTAGCAGTCAATGTCCAGTATCATTAATTTCAAAACTCAGTTTCAGTGTTAAACACATGGCATTGTAGAATGTGTGTACTTTACATACAAAATATTTTAAAGGTCAGAAAATCAATCAGCTGTGTTTGACTTGTCATCCCTGCTGGCTTAGCCAGTGGAATATAACAAATACTGTCCTGTATTTTAGTTGTGTCTGAACCTGATTGATTCTTTATGAACCCATTATAAAGGTCAGTATATTATAAGTCAAAGGCTGCCATGGGATGAAAAAAGATTGTTAGAATATGCACATACAACCTGTGGAGATATAAATTTAATCAACACTATAGTTAACAAAATGTGGTAGAGATAGTTCCCAAGAAACTTGTAAAATGTTTATGTGGCATAGAATTCTATAATTTGGAAAGAACTTTCCTCTATCAACTGTTTTGTAGCCTGAGGGCTGAAACAGTTATTTACAGGTTTCAATATTTGGAACATAAAAATACAGTGCATTGAAAAGAAGGAAAAGAGGAAGTTCTGATATAATATACCAATCAGTATTATAACCAGCTTCTGGTATTATAATACTATACTAAAAACTATAAAGGAACAAAAGAACACTTATATATCCAGTATAAAAAGACAGAAACTACTCACTGTTTACTATCACTATTTATAAAGGTATAAAATACAGACTAAATGCATCATATGATAGAACTTTTTTTCTAGGATGTAAAAGAAATGTATGAATGGAATGTGCACAAACTAATCTATAGAATTTCACCTTAAATTGTACTATGGTTTCTGGTTCTCTTCTTCGGGGTAAATGTTCTAAAGGAAAAAAAAATCTTTATTTAGGACTAGCCTACATTTATAAACATTACTAAAGGATGATTTTTATGGGGAAATGATTAAAAATTGCTTTAAAATGATCTTAGATTAGCCTCTTGGCAACAAACCTTTCATTGAAAGCCCATTTCATCCCACAATTAATTTGAATTTAATTGGTTCTTTAAAACTTTGAATGTGCTTTTATACACATTATTCCAGTTGATTTATTCTATTTCCTAAGGAGAAAGACTATGTAAATCTTACTATAGGTCTGTAACTTCTTAAACACAATATTGAAATACAAAAATTTCTTAAATTTGATTTTTTCCAGAACTTTCTAGGCAATAAACATAACCTGAATTTACAGGTGAACACTTATAGAGTGACCTGAATATTCACCCATTTCATGAAAAGACAGAAATAGGTTTGCTGCTAAAGACCATGCTGGGGCTATTTTACACACCTAACACACAAAACAAAACAAAAATAAAATTGAATTCTGAAATGTATGTAGCCCAAGGCTGTAGGATAAAAGATTATTTACCTGTTTTCCACAGAAATATGAGGACAGTAAGACTGGTAAAGTTTGCATTGCTCAAAACCATATAATTCACCTCAATTTTGTAAAGTACTCATTATCATCCGCATTGGTCCATTGTGAAGAAATCAAGACCAAGAGTTTAAGTAATTTGTCATGTCCCACAGTAACTTCTTTTGGTAATCTTCCTTCAGCCCTTGTAATAATGTTCCCTATGCTTTTTCCACATTTGTCTTCTGTCACAGTGAATTCCGTGCTTGGAAAGACCTTTTCCTTCATGTTACACACAACTTTTTCCTTGATATCTTTCTACCTTTGCTTCAGATTTAAAATTTCAAGACACATGAAAATTTAAGGCATATGTTCTGTGATTCCCTGAAAATCTCAAGTCTTTCTCACTATGCTTCCAGAGCATCAAAAATTCTCCTTTGTTTAATGACCACAATTGTAGTTTCATGTGTGTATGCATACACACGTGAGGTTATTTGATGTACACCTGCTTCACTCTTTAATCTATAAGTCTCAGAAGGATAGGTGCTTGGCTTTTCCTGACCCATTGCTTTAGACTGAATGTTTTCATGCTCCTACCTCAATTCATATGTTGAAGCTGCAATTCCCCAGATGATGGTCCTCAGAGGTGAGACATTTGGGATGTAATTGGATTTGGAGAAGAGGATGGGGGTGGGGCCCCCATAATGGAGTTAGTGTCCTTTTAAATAGAAAGAGATGTTAGATTTCTCCATCATGTGAGAATACAGCAAGAAGATGGTTAACTGTAAAACAGGAAGAAAGCCTCACTCAGAACCCAACCACGCTGGCATCCAGCCTCCAGAACTGTGAGAAATGAATGTTTGTTGGTTAAGGCACCCAGAGTATGGTATTCTTGTTAGAGTAGACTGAACTGATGGACACACATATATCGTCAGTTCTCCACACAATACTTAGCATAAAGTAGGAACTCAAATACTCTGTAGAGTGAAGAAATGGTGGACCCTAAGACATCCATTATACTACAAAGGAAAATACTGCCATGCAAATATATGGCTCTAACTTCTCTTTTATGTTAAAAAAAGAGGAGAGTGTGAATAGGAAGATGAAATTCCAGCATGGTTTAACTTTCTTTCTACATAATTTTTTTTCTTTTTTAATACTTTTTAATCCATTCAATCTTTCACTGAGGTTACAGAGATATGTTATTATTTTACCATTTCCCAGGTGTTTGGAGAACTTTGTGATTTTTTTTTTGGTGGGGGGAGTCCTGCTACTAATTATGAGTATCTTAGGAAATAGTTTCAAAATAAATCATAAACAAATACAGTTAAGTATCTTGGGGGAGGGGAGCAGGAAAGCATAATCAATAAGTCCAATTGATATAATTAGCATCTTAGTGTATATAATCATAGGGTGACGTGTTCCAATAAGATGCAAAGGGAGAAGACTAATCAGCTTATCTTTTCAATGGACAGAGCAGAAAAATAGCTTGCAAAAGACACAAACACAAAAAAGCAGTTTAATATTTCAGAAGGTAGAACACGTGAGTGGTTCTACTTTTTCTTCAGTGGTTCATGCAAACACACAATACATATATATGTGTATTTGTGTGTAGAAAATTAAAGTGTATCAGTAATTTTATTTATCAAAATGCATATTTGTGGCAATATTCATTCATATCTTGAATTTCATGATTTTGGACAGATGTGGAAATGTACTCGTTTCATAGAAAGAGATCACCAAAATCATCCACTCTCATAAACTGTATTTTTATCAGTGGAATATGGAATAGTTTAGATTTTCTGAGCCAATAGTAGTTAGGTAATTATGATATATAGGTTTGTCTGTTTTTTCACTAGCAGTTTTGAGTCACAGAATTAAAATGTGGCAAAATTTATCAAAATGATACAGATTTAACCTCAGTTACCTGATCTTTAATATGACCTATAGCAAATGGGAGAAAGTATAAAGTAATCAACAAAATTATCTGATTAGTGAATTATTTTAAAATACAGATGTAAACTTATTTTTTTCCATTTCTACAATGAAGACTCCAAGTTTTTAGTTCAACAGACTCAATTTAGCATGATAAAGAATTATTCATAGATATAAATACATCAACATATATATTTGTGAGCATCTAATAATTTGAGTCACAGAATAATCATAGCCTTAATTTCTGTGAAACTGTCCTGTAAGGAGACAGAACCTAAACACACATAATACTAACAATAGTATTTAAAGTGTTTTATAAGAATAATTAAATGCAAAGGCACTAATGCTGACCAAGACTCCATGTTTTTAACTTTCTAGATCAGTTTCTACTTAATAAGCTCTTGTTATGTAGCATATCTATAGGAGACAAACATGAATTTGAAAGAAACAAGGGGATATGGAGTAGGAGTACAAAGCATGTGTTTGGAGTCAATTATACATAGATTACATTCTGGCCTCTGCCACTTACTAGAGAAGTGACCTTAAGCAGTTACTTACAAAATGGTGAGAATAATAATACCTACTTTAGATAATCACGGGCATTAAATAAGATATTCCATGTAAAACACACAATGCATTCATAAGGGAAAATAATGTTAGCTCACAGGTGCTATACTTTTTAAAATATAATGTGCAATTAATTAAATAATTGATTTTAATTCAGTTGAGTAGGCATTATTTTACTTTGTGCTAAATTGCTTTAGCTGGAGTCTTTTTTTTTCTTTCTTTGTGGCCACATAGTGACTGCAGCCTGGTGTGATCACAGTTTACTCATATGGCTGAACACGGCCTTTTGAAGTGAGCTTTTGATAAATTGCTTAAAGAGTAAAAATTATTAGCAAATACACCTAGGTACCTCGCACTTTTCCAAATATATATTTATGGTCAAATTCATGTAGCTTGGTAAATGACTCTTGAGTGCACTTCACACAGGCTATTCTAACAGGAACAAACAATGATGTGGACAAATAAAATTTCTTTATGGAGTAATTTTGGAGCATTTCAGAAGTTTCTATAGAGCCCTTCATCTCCTATCTGTTTCTTGAAATTATTTTGATCAGTGAAAAAGAATCCTACAAGTAGACACAATGCCACAATACTACAGATTTATTTCCCTAGTATAAAAAAAAATTGGATTACTGCATTTTGATCTGATGCCTTATTACTCCAACACATGTCTCACCTGAATCAATTGCAGCAGTCTTTTGGAATTTTGTAGGAGATGCAAAATTTCAGGCTGTGCCTCATACTGCCTCATGCTATTGATTCAGAATCTGCATTATAACAAGATTCTGAGCTGATTTGTATGCAAAGTAAAGTTTGAGAAGCAGAGATCTTAAAGGTAAATGACAAATTGCAGGATCTCTACATAAAACTTAGGTTTATGAGGAGAATAAATAAAGGGCTAGAAATATTTTGGAGTTTTGAAGAAGAAAAAGGAGGGGTATCACAAGCACAAACCATATGAAAAATAAGCCAAAAATAATGCTGGATTGGTATGATTTATAATATGTCCATACCTCTTGTTCTCCCTCTGAGGAAATATAAATACCATCTTCTCAGATAATCAGACCACAGATCCAGGACTTGCTGTTAATCATTCTCTTTTCTTCACATTCTAAATCTAATCCATCATGTACTGCTAACTCTATCCCTAATTTTTACACTTGTCTTTATCCTCATCACACACTCAGTCCACCTTGGTGAAGACAGATCTGACATGAATACTGATAGTTTTATTCCATTTTGTTCCTAGTCAAGACGTACCAGTTACCAAGAAGATTCTGCTGCACAAATTTTCACTTTCAATGTTTCACTACAAATGAGATAGGAAGGTATATGCAGAGCAAAATCTAGTTAATGAAACTTTATTGGGGAATATCTGATAGAAGAAAAAGGTTAAAAAAGCATGACTTTTATGCCAACCCATTAAAGTGGGAGCAGGGGAGAATTCCTTAAAGGTACTTAGTTTAATATACTCCAATTTTTGGTATAATAATTGAACTGAGTTTTAGAAAATGAGAAGATTTTCTGATAGATATTTACTAAATTAATACATACAGTTACCAGGGAGGGAGGGTTGGTTGTGGGGCTCAGAATATCCTATGCACAGAGAACTGCATGCTTATATTATGAAAAAAGCTCTCTCTGAAGGCCATGCAGATTAAAAGTTTGAATTTAATCCTGAATGCAATTGGAAGTCATCACAAGTTTCTTTATCATAAAGGCTTTCACCTCATATAAGTACCTTTTTTTAAACAAATCTTATCTTAGTAATCATTTTGCAATGTGTATCAAGTCATCACATTGTACGCCCTAAACTTACACATTGTTGGGTCTCAACAAAGCTGGAAAAAAAAGAGTGATGTATTGAACAAATAAATAATTGATTAATACATGGTTTCACACTATCAAATTTTCTTTTCTCACAAAGTGCTGAATAATTTATTTGGTACAGCTGGAAGGAAAAGGAAGCATTAAGGTACTGTTTAGTAGTATATGTGAAATTTGATGAGGGCCAAAGTTAAATGCTAACAAATGGGCATATAGAGAAGAGGAGTTCAAGTAAAATCAAGGAAGTAAGAATTGACAGAGTTTGTCATTTGTGTATGTCATCAGGAATCATTCTCAAATTTAGGGTTTCTGGGCCTAGTGGATGATGACATATTCCACTGAGAAAAAGAGTACAAGATCAAAATAAAGTTGAAGGCATCCTTAAGCAATAATGTGAGAAAAAGAAGTACTGTCCATTACTGATGTCATGAACACCACTTTCAAAACTAAAATGAAAAGTTCTTGTAAATGGTAATGCAGTATATATGTGCATTTAGTCTGAATGAGATATTATAATGAATGTATACTAAGTAACATGGAAAATTCTAGAGACATATGAAATGCCAGGTGTTAAATTAAACACTTTGTATGTATTATCTCTCTGAAACCTTTAAGCAATCCTGTGAGGTAGGTTCTACCATAATTTCCATTGCATAGATGAGGAAATGAAATTCCAAAATGATTAAATAAATTTCCCATCTTTTATACAGCTGGTTATTGAACAACAAAATACTAAAACCAGAGCTGCCTGAGGTCTGTATTTTGTCTGTTAATAGTAAGGATTCCTTTTTGGAAATGATGGTGCGATTGAATGTGTTCATTGTAGAGGTTTATGAAGGGGTTGATTAAGGACAAGATGGAAAGACAAGAGAGAATTAACAAGATATTATTGTGAGACATTATCTCTCCAGTCCAGAAGGGGCTGCTGGCCAGGGATGCCTAGAACTGAGAAGCAGCTTTAACACTCACTATAATGGTTAAGAGAAGGTTTCCTTGAAAGATCTGTGGCCCTCAGCAGAGGAACACAGAATATGTGGCCTGTAATTAGACAAGGAAAGAGCCAGGCAAATATCATAAATGTTTCAAAAATGAGAATTTGTTCCAATTGACGTAGTAGAAGAGATTTGTACAGAAAAATATTTGTTTGATGATTTGCAAGAAACATTTCATGTTTTTCCTTTTGTGTTTATAATTTCTTGTTATTCACAAGAATAACTAGTGAGCAGAGCAGTATAGGGATGCATAAACAAACATATACATATATTTCAAGTGTACTAGCTGCAGTCACCCCTCAGAATCCATGGGGAATTGGTTCCAGGATCCCCCATGGGCACCAAAATCCATGCTTGCTCAAGTTCTTTGTATAAAATGGCATAGTATTTACATCTAACCTATGCAAATCCTCCCATATACTTTGTCATCTCTAGATTGCTTATAATACCTAATAAATCATAAAATGATGTGTGACTAGTTCCTAGCGTAAGGGCAAATGCAAGTTTTGTTTTTGAACACTTTTTGAAATTAAAAAAAAAGTTTTCAATTGGCAGTTGGATGAGTCCATGGGCGTAGAGCCCACAGATACAGAGGGCTGACTGTTCTTCATTCATCATGTGTGATAATGGTCATGCTTTCTAAATCTGGTGTTACAACTTTCTCTCCCTTGTCATGTAGCTATTTCTCTAACTTTACAGTAATTTCCAGTCTCCAGCTCTTTCATGTTCTCATTCACAAGCCAACTTTGGTCTCTTTCAAGAAAAATGGCCATAAATTATTGTACAATTTATACATTTGTTAACCATTTAACCTGTAAAAAACTAGACTACCATTGTCATTAAGTTTTTATCTTATTTTCTTAATGTATCACTGGTCATCTTTTGAGCGTTAAACCTCCAAATCTATTTTTTTTCATTTTCCCTGTGGTTTTAATTGCATAATTTTACATAGAATGTCAGAAATTAGGAAGACACATGTCACATTTTAGCAGAACTGACTATGATTATCTTCTCTAAATGTAAGTGGAACCCAAATGCAACTGATACAACCCAAAAATTTCAGCTGTCTGGGGTACAAACACTTAAATCAACAGTAGATCTGAAAAAGCAAATTGAAAATACTTGCCACAAACCTCTATGCAATACTGTTTTTCTTGTGAGAAATAAGAAACATGTTTTTGAAGATCTGTAATTGAGAATATTAATTTTTACAAGAGAATATAAACATATAAAAATCTATGTTTAAATCTATGTTAAATATAAATATTGACATATCCAGAAGATATCATTGTGACAAGTCCAGAAGAATAGAATAAGGGATATGAAAAATATTCAAATGAATAATAAAAAGACTCCCAAAGTAACATATATACTAGAGTATAAAAATCAAAACTCTTCACTGAATTTCAGGTAAAGTATTTTTTTTAAATAATTATATAAATATGTAGGGGAAGCAAAATAAAATATAAAAAAGAATAAATTAAATATATTACATAGAAGAAGGTCATGATTCAGGTTCTGCCTCATATTTTTAAGTGTTAGAAGACAATGTCAGATTTTTTAGAAAAGGTAGTACAGCCAATAAATTCTATACCAAATTACTCCATTGTGAATGGGTGATGGTAACAGAATGGTACTCTCAGATATGAAACATTCATATTCTTCATGAGTGACATAATCTTCTCTAAAATAATATTCAGAACAACATTGGATATGAGTGATAAATTAACCAAAAGAAAATATCCAAAGGTATCGGGCATTTCTAAAATGTAGAATCAAGTGTAATGAGGACAGTTTCTCCAACACACTGCCATTTCCTTCCATCATTATGCATCATTTAAACTAATCCAACATTTATCAACAGATGTGAAAATAAAATATAAAAACTAGCAATAGAGATGGAGAGAAGATAAATATATCATAGAAATCCTACTAAAGAAAGGAATTTATGACAGTTTTAATTTGACCAGATTGGAAAAAAAAATACATACAAGGACCTGCTATAAAGATGTGGGAGGTCAAAATAAGACAAAACAAAACCAAAAATCTTTCTGAGAAAATGTTGAATATTTATAGATAGTAAGTCAATCAAGTCCCCTGTAGATATTCACTCTGGTGGTTTTAAATATATATATACAGATTATTTGGTACTTCTCCTTCAAAATTGGAAACTGATTTCTTTTCCTTAAAATGTGGACTAGCTTTAATGACAAACTTCTGAAAAAATAAAATATGGTGGGATTGATGTTGCATGATTCACAGCAGGTTATAAAATACTATAAGGCCTCCACATGGCTCTCTATCTCTTGGGGTGCTCACCCTAGGAATTGATTTACCATGTTGTGAGGAAATCCAAGAAACATGAAAAGATTGGGTGATCCAGCTGACATTCCTGGCTAAAGTTTCAATGATAGCCAGTAACAACTACTACACATGTGAGTGAGCTAGAATTTAGATGATTCTAACCCTTAGTCTTTGTGCCGACTCAGCTGATGCCAAATGGAGCAGAGACAATATGTCATCACAGAGCTTTATTCAAATTGCATATTCATTTAAAATAATGTATTTTTATTGTCTAAGGCACTATTTTTGTGGCTTGTTAAAAAGTATTAGATAAGTGGAGCATTCCTATAATTTTAAAGAGATAACAAAGGGGTAAATGATGTTTATTTAAAAGATTTATAGCAGTCATTTTTTCAAGGATAAATTATATGCATGCAAAATAAATCAACTCTTTAAGGAGGCCCCAGAATAAGGACAGACATACCTAATAATTGTGGAGGCACTGAATTATCTCAGAAACAGCTAAGCATTTCCTCATTTTAACAATGAATTGCTCCAGGAGGGAAGCCCAAACCAGCTACATCATATAATGATGTAATGAGACCAATGTAAATGAGACCAAATTAAAGAGAAAATGTTGATGGAAATCTGCCACTATCAAAGCTAATTCAACAGTCAGAAAGAAACCCATTTATAGAGTTTTGGGTGACTATAGAATCTTAAAATGCTAGGAAACAAGTATTTGAAGGTTTTCAAATATTTTCTGATTACTTTTGTAGCTGACTGGCTCTTCATTTTAGGAAAAACTATGTCTTAATATCTATTGGAGAAACCTAATATGCATTACATTTAGAAGCATAATTACATGGCCTAATTAACTATAAATATTTCACTAATACATCTGATTATTTCCTTATATCACATTGTGTATAAGCTTGTATAAACAGTGAGTTTTCTATTTCATTTGAAGACAACTATATAAATATAATCAATATAATTTAACATGATTTTGGAAATTCTGGCAAGTACCATAAAACAATTAAAAGATATAAGAAGTGTAATTGTTAGAAGACAATTTTTTTTCTTAGATGATTCTGTGAAATGATCAATAATACTAAAACTCACAAGAGAGTTCAATATAGATGCCAAATATAAAGCTATTTTACATAATCCAGTAGTTCTATTCTATATCTGTAATTATCAAACAGAAACTTTTTTTAACAAAGCATTCTATTAAAATTAAAAAAACATTTTTTTAAAAAAGCATTCAAACAATAACAATTCAAATTATAGTTCACTGCTTTTACTTCTATCACCAAATTCATTTAAGAATCCAAGCATAATTTTATGCTGTGTATAATTACTGATTTATATATATTTATTTATATTGAATAACTACTATTAATTAGTTTAATTTAAGCTATTTAATATTAAACTATTTAATTTAAACTATTTAATACTGCCTGTTGTATTTATTCTAATTATATTAATTTTATTTAATTATTTATTAAGTATTGTTTTATTTATTATTTGTTACCTATTGTATTTATTCTAATTAAATATTATATTAACTTAAAATAAATATATTTTAAATGCACATAACTTTTTCTTAGAAAAGGAAGAGGCCTAAAAAGTCAAGTGATGCAATGTTTAGGAAAATACGTGCAAAAATGGGTTAAAATTATTGAGGATATTAAAAGTTTGCCTATAGAAATGCAGTATGCCAACCACTGAAAATTATTGAGTCTTGAGTTTCTAACATTGATGAGTTAACTAGTGAATCTTCTTCAAATTGTGAGGGAGGAAAAATAAAGAAAGGATAAAGTTAGAAATTTCAGACACAGGTGAACATGAGTGTAAGTGAAATAAATTTTGATAATCCTTCTCCATGAACATTATTTACCAACAAAATAGAAATGATATTAATAGTGCATGGAATCAATGAAAGAGAAGATGGAGATTTTAGAGATTCTATTTCACATGGCCAAAAATTTTCAAAAAGTGGTTTTAAAAGCATTCTTTTAAATTCATCAAGATTCATCAAGATTGATTCATTTATTTGAAAGAATCTTTGCTTTTATTTTGTTTTCAGGTATCCTTTTTAGCAATAATACAACAATATCAAATATTTTCAATTCAAAATAAGTTTTCAAAGAGTGGAAGGAATTAAACAGAACTTGTGACCACAAAAATTTCAATTTTCATTATGATGATTTTCTAAAAAGGAGGAGTAATTCTTAAAAATATTCAAACATATTTTAGTAGATGATGCCTTCCAAAGGTTGATAACATGAGTGACATAAAAATAGTAGAATATCTAAGTGATTTTAGATGTTGCTATATTTCATACAAAAAGTAATTTACATCTTAGAAGATCAGAACAATTTAAGTCCAAATGCTGGAATGTTTCTAAATTTAGTGAAACTTATGGGCCATTATCACATTGAAATAGACAGTTATAAAAAGGAATCTGTGTCTTATTTATCTAATAAAGTGAAAAAAGGATTTATAATGCTAGTAGAATATCAAATTAGATATAAATTACTACAAAGTATAGTAAAATAATCAAAACATTTTTCTTTGCTATAAAATGTAAAACAAAAATAAGTTTGCATGACTGAAGTATTACAGTTTATTTGACTGTGTGATTATGCTTTTAAATTGAAATAAATGGCATTGTTTTATAGTAAAATGAAAGTTACACCAAATCACATTTAAGTGTTACTCTGAACGTCATTAAGTTATAGTTAAGGATGCAAATTTACGTGCATTCTCACAGTGTATCGGTGACATTCATATAGTAGATAACCTAGTCACCTGACATAAATCCAAACTCCAGTGGCCTAAAGTAACTGGGTTTGTTTTTTGCTCAGATTGCATGTCCAATGCTGGCCAGAAGGGAATTTAGATTCATATGCTCAGGACTCAGACATAAGGAAGCAGGAAAGTCTCTGAACGACACAGAAGAAAGGAAGATGGAAAATCATATAATCTGTTTAATGTTTCCAACTGAAAGCAGCATATACTCCTATTTTATTAACTAGGACAAATGACATGGTCATGCCTTATTCTAAAGAGGCAGTGAAGGGAGACTTTCCCTTATTTTCAGAAAAGAGGGAAGAACTTTATATTATTGTCCCAGCCCCAAGTGTGTGTGTGTGTGTATGTGTGTGTGTATATATATATATATATATATATACACATACATATATATATGTATATATATATATATATACACTTTCATTCATTTATTTCAGTATATTTACATCTTCATACATCTATATTCATTTACTTTATCTTCTCTGTAGGATAATTTAAGAACATTTCCAAAATATATTTTCATATATTATTTCACTGACTAAAAAATAACTGAAAAATATATGTCTGGCATTATCTTCATACAATTGTAAATGGCAGCATTAGTATCATAATCTGAGTTTTCAGGTTTTAAATCCTCTATTCTTTCTTGCATAGCAAGAGTTTAGAATATAACTCTTGCAAAGTCAGAAATGTTATTTCATATATCTGCTCATAACACTGAACCAAATCATTGAGAATTTCAAATGTATCCAGGAATAAAGACTATAAGCAAGAACTTTTTTTCCCTTGATCCCACTTGGTATTTGATAGTAAGCCATAAATTGTTTTAAATTCTACATTTGCATCATCAAACTATCCCTACACGGTTAATGACCTCAAAAACTAACTGCTTAATACAGCAATGACCAGTTTTTTTCTTCTTAATTCTGTGGGTTGGCTATATGTTTCCTGAACTGTTTTCTCATGTTTGAAGTTGGGAGGTTGCATTTATCTGGATGATCAGTTGTCCAAGGTCGTCTCACTCTTGTCTGGTACATAGTGCTGGTTGTTAACTGGGTTGCTTCATTTCTCCTTTCACGTTGCTTTCTTCCTCTAGCCAGGAGCAGTATCACCCTCTTCATATTAGAGTTTCAAAGCAGCCTTCTAAGCAGTTGAAGATAGAAGAATAAAAACCTCTCGTGGCCAAGTCCTATAACTCACTCATCACATCCATCAAATTCTTTTGGTCAAAGCACAAGGGCAGCTCAGATTCAAGTGATAGGAAAAGTCCCACTCTGAATGAGACGAAGTCCAGAAAAAAATTTAGCCATGTTTAAGCTGCTGAAGAATTTTTATTCTGATTTTATAGACGTGGAATCAGTTATCTAGAGTAACATTTATGGCAATATATTTTTAAAACTATTGACAGGTAAAGCTTCTTCAATAACAAGACATACAAATTATAGGACATGAGACTAGAAAAATATTAGAGTTGAATGCTTGTGTGTGAGTGGTGTGTGTGTGTTCTTGTGTGTATGGGTGACTGTAGGGGGAGAGAGGGGTTCCTTGGTGTTTCAGGGCATCTCTTCATTGCCCTTTTTTTTTTAAATCAATGTACATCAGGAAAATACCTTTTGAAATTGAGCTTTCATCCATGATTACAGGTTTTAGAGAGGTTGCTTGTTTGCAGTTAGATTATTTAACAGAGCTACACAGCAGCTGTTTGAGTATTCTATTGTCTTTTGTGAAATATACCATTTTCAGCCCAAATGAGGCCTATAGCAGTAAAAGTGGCTCCCATCAGTAAATGATAGGATGCAATTTATGAAAGCTAGGTGATCTGAAACACGTTAGGGATCCTTTCACAAAACATCCCACTTTAATTTTTAGAACAATGGCCACAGGTAGAGGAATTAACAAAAAGGTACAGATAAAATGATGAATGAAAATTAGTGGACAATAGTCACAAATTGCTTACACTCAAGTGTCCTAGCAAATGATTTAGATTGACAGATGTCTTGGAGAGTTGCTAAAATGGAACCATATGTCTGATAATTTCAGGGTGATGACAGTTGAGAGATGTGAACGTTGTATTGGCTGAGTTATAGAACTTGTGAATATCAGAATCTCTGTCAGAAACTTGAGTGGCACAGACACGTACTCCTCCATCCTAGCCAGAGGCAGAGCACAGCGCTCAGCTCAGTGGCTCATGTGACAATTCATGACACCCACAACCTTTTCCATGTCTTTTTGTTTTTTGACTAGACAGAATAACCCACTCTACCATCTGATCATGAGGAATGAAACATTTCTTTTATTATCACTTGGGTTTGACATGTCTAAAATCAGAATTTATAAAAGTGCAATTAGAAAATGGAGGAAACGATTTTATAATATTTTCCCAAAGCTCTAAGTGCTTCTTATTGTCAAATAGCTTTAACGCAGAAATGTTCATAAATACAATTTGAAATGAATTTTTGTAAAGCTCGTGAAACGTTACAAATATGGGAAAACAAACTAAAAATACCAGATTCCATACCAGCTTACTATGCAGTAAAAGAAACAAATTTGAAAAGGTAAATCTAAAACTACCTTCATCTCCAGTAAAGGTAATCTTTACTTAATTATAGATAAATCTTAAAATGTAAGATTCTTATGGAAAACATACTTGAAAAATATAAGTAGAAATCTTCCCTATGACAGCGGGCACCTGTTAAGACACAGTTCATCTCCTCTTGACAGTTAAATACAGAAGCTACTATAGTATTAAATTTTGGAGCAAGAAGAATGTTAATAATATTACCTCCAACAAGTACCATAGATGAAGATCACATCTGAAGTTGGATGAGATTTCTTTAGACATACTTAAGATATCTCTATGGCCTTTAAAAGGAAGTCAGTTGGAAATGTGACCCTAGAACTCAGGCTAAGATGCAGAATGAAAGACACAGTTTGGGAGAGAGACAGAATTCTAGAGGAAAGCCAGAACTTCCACATCTACCCTCTAGTAAAGAGAAGCCCATGCTCCTGGATGCGGACTGCTGCTGGACTATCAGTGGAAGCCAGCTAAAACAGGTTTCATGATATTCAGAGTCACATCACATCACAGTCAAAACACGCACACTTCAACTGAAAAATCATTCCTTACATGAAGAACTAGAAAAGCACAATTCACATGAAACAAAGACATCCATAGATGACAGTATCAGGATGAATGAGATGTGAGACTCATCTCTCTAGAGTTTTAAGCAGCTATCATAAAAACATCTTCAACATGCAATCAAGAAAATCCTTGAAGCAAGTGGGAAGTTAGAAAGTCTCAGAAAATAAATAAGGTATAAATGAGAACCAGATATAAATATTAGAACAGAAAAATTAGATGAAACACAAAACTTGATAATTGGATTTAGCAACAAAATTGAGAGGACAGGGGAAAAATGAGTGAACTTGAAGACAGCAATAAAAATTTCACAATCTGAACAACAGAGAAAAAAATTTATACTTTAAAAAAAGTAATAGATCATTGGGGACCTGTGAGGCTACAATCAAACATGTAATATTTGTGTAATTTGAGTCCTGGAAGGTGAAGATGATTTGGGTGAAGCTAAAATATTAGTGAAAGAAATATTCAATAAAATCTCCCAAATTGTAAAATATATAGAATTACATAGATTCAAGAAGCTAGCTGAACACCAAGGACAATAACCACATTATTGTCATATTTCTGAAAACTAAAAATAATAAAACATCTTGAAATCAGCAAGTAAGGAATCACACCTCACTTATAAGGAAAAACAATTTGAATGACAGTGAATTTCTCATCAGAAACCATGGCGGCCAAAGAAAGTGACGTATTTTTCAAGGACTGAAAGAAAAGAGCTATCGACCAGAATTTTATATCACAAAAATACTTTTCAGCAATGTGCCAGAGTTGGGGGTGGGAGTCAAGAAATTCTCAGATGAAGGGAAACAAAGAGAATTTGGCAGGAGCAGGCGTACCCTAAAAGAATGGGTAAAGGAATTTCTCTAAACACAAAGTGTGTGGTACAGAAAGGAATTTTGGAACATCAGGGAAGAAGACAAAACAAGGGAAAAAGTAAAAATATGGATAAATACATTTTCCTTATCCTCCTGATACATAGACAGCCTAGATAAATCTCCAAAAAATTATGCTGCTTGAATAAAAGCCAATTCCAAAAGATTCCATGCAGCATGGCTCCATTTAGATAACATTTCTGAAAAGATAAAATTATAAAAATGATGAACAAACTAATGGCTTTTGGAACTGAAGGATGGGGGTGATGGGTGTGTCTGTAGAAGGGCAGTATAAGGCCTTCTTGGGATGACAGGCATGGTCTGTATCTTGATGTATCACTTAATACCTTGGTTTTGATACTGAACTATATTTTTGCAAGATGTTACCACTGGAGAAAGTAGGTAAAGTGTAAAGGGTTTTCGTTATCATTTCTTACAACTGCTTGTAAACGTACAATTAATCTGAAAATAAAAAGATTAATGGTAAATCCACGTTAAATGGTAATACAGATAATATGAGAGAAAACTCTTACCAGCAAATTTTTAAAAAATTGTCTAGGGCCCCCCTATATGATTTTGGGAAGATATTTTCTCGATTATTCAAAAATGGCCTTCAGTCTAAACATATCACAGTCATATTGGCGCTGCCACACGTATCCATGGAGATTTTCAGGATCTTAGTGGCTACGGGGTAGTCGAGAGTTCCAGACTGCTGGGCTGTAAACCTTACCCGCAACATCATGCAGTAAAGCCAAGCAAGGCACGGGAAGAAGCAGAGCATAGCAGGGTGGTTCCCAGTGTCTTTATGACTGGACAACCTCACTGGTGACTGGACAACCTTGCTAAAGTTAGACTGCTATTGACTTATTTAATAATATATTAATATTTTATAGTAATATTTGTATTAATGTTAATAATTTTCTCATTTCACAGTTCATAAAGGTTTTAAAAAGATTTTTATCATTACCATTTATAGAAGTAATTCATTGCAATGGTGCACTATTCAGGTGGGTCATGTGACTTACTTTTTCTAAACTTGAGTTTAATCACCTGAGATAGAGACCATACAGAGTATCTCAGAGAATTATATTGAAATTACAAAAATACTTACCTGGTAGGGGAGACAACATGATCACTAAGGTGGTTTTCCCAGGGCGAGGCTTATCCATTGCACTCTGGATGTGCTGACCCCTGCAATTTCCCCAAATGTGGGAAACTCAGCTGCATAATTTGTGGTAGTGGGGGACTGCATTCGTGCTTTCCCCTAATAAAAAATAAAAGAAATTACAAATATAGAAATATACAAACATATATATATATATATATATATATAAAACATTCCAGAAATGTCAAAATTATAGAAATGAAGAACAGATTAGTGGTTGCCAGTGGTTTGGGATAGGGGTATGGGCAGGTCTATAAAAGGGCAGTAAGAAGTTTTATTTTATACATATATTTGTACATACATATAAATTAGTTACATATGTGTACACATACAGACACACACACACATACACACACAAATATACACACATTAAAGTACTTGACCTCAATTCTAACATGCATTAAATGATTGATATGTAGTAGTCATTATGTTCAGGAATTGTTGTTATTCTCAATGATAACTTTGAAATGAAGAATGATAATATTAATAGAAGAATACTCGGAGAATAACAAGTAGTTGTAACATAGCCATGCCTTGGAGAATAAGCCTCATTTTCCCAAGCAGAGAAAAGAGTGAAAGATAATTCTAATCCAGATCAATTTGCTGTCGTCTAGTGCAGCTCTATAAACATTAGCAATATCCAGGAAACAGAACAAAAGGATCAGTGATCAGACAGAGCCGCACAGAGCATCACCACAGCGGAGTTCCAGCATGACACCAACGCACAACTCTACATCACCAGTATTGAATTTGCTTCATATTGAAAAAGTCATTCATGACATCCTCAATCACATTGATCCAAGAAAGATAGTAAACAGGCTTTTAACTAAAATAACTTATTATCCTAAATTGTCAGCCTTGGAAATCACTAAAAACAGAGAGAAACAGAAAGGAAATGAGATGTGTTAGAGATACGAGCAAATAATACAGTGTGATTCATTTTTAAAATAAAGAGGCTATTATACCCAGTGACAGAGTATCTATGACAGATATATTTAATACAAGGGGGAATCTTCAAAACAAAGCTGAAAAATATACTGAAATGCCAGAGTGCTACAAATCAGATTTAAAGTTATAGTTTAGTAATGAAAGGTTAAAAGGTCAGCACAATATCAGTATAAAAATCCAAGATCACGTATTGAGAGATTCAGGCATTTTTTTTCCCTGATGCAATTATCCCTAACCAGGAAATGTCCATGTTCTACATAACCGTGTTATTGTGTTCCAAATCCTGAATTAATGGAAGAAAAAATGTTATTATAATTTAGTATTTATGCATATTATGTATTATCTATTTCACATTATATCATTTATATATTCTATATCTATATTATTTCTATGTAATGTCTATAATGTAATATTGATTGCAATACATTGTTCCTTCCCTGTGTCTTAGGCATTATTTGAGACTTTAAAAATTTTTAAAGTCTGCTCATCTCAACCTTCCAATTTCTGCACTTCCATACTCATTTCTAATCAAGAAGGATGCCTGTAAGAGGGGCTAATTATCTCACCCCAAGGTCAGGTAGCTCTTTTTCATTGATTGAAAGAGAAGCAATTTTCTTTCTTCCTTCAAATCCTCACTTTGGGAAATACTCTAGCATTTATACATTATTTATGGATTTAGAGTAAATTCTCTCCTTCCCCCTCTTTTTCTTTTTTTGTCCTTCTTCCTCTCTTTCTTCTAATTACTTACAGCTAAATTCCATTAAGTTACATGCATTTCTACAATGATTCCATTTCTAATTTTTTTATTGAAGTATAGTCAGTTACATTGTGTCATATTCTGGTGTACAGCATAATATTTCAGTCATACATATACATACGTATATTCATTTTCATATTCTTCTTCATTACAGGTTACTACAAGATATTGAATATAGTTCCCAGTGGTACATGACAAAATATATAAATTCTCTAGAGAAGGAATTTAGAAATTTGAAATTCAATTCACTTAATTTTCTTAGACATTTCTACCACACTTTTAGATCCCACCTTTCTAAGACACATTATGCAATTATTCAGAAAGAATCTTCCTTCCCTTTCCTTTTGTCAGCTGAAATAAATGCATAACCTAAAATTGAGAGTTATGCTTTATTTGGTGGACAATTCTGAGGACTCACGCCAGGATGATAGCCTCTCAGATCGCTCTGAGGGACTGCTCCGAAGAGGTAGGGGAGGAGCTAGGATATATAGGAGCTTTACAACAAAGTCCAGGCAGTCAGAACTTTAAAAGATTACTTGTTAACTGAAGAAAACCACATATCTCAAGTTAGAGAACTTAGCGCTTTTCTATGTGTGGGAAGAAGCAAACATTTGGGCTCATTGACTTCATTTATTTGACAAGCATCTAGCTATCTAGGGCCAGTATCCTGTCCTTTCTTATTCTGAGTCCCCCCAGGGTGGCAGCAGAGGCTGGGCTCCAGGCTTGTCTGCACCCAGAGCTCACTATGGGGAGAGGTGGGAGCCCCTGATGACTTGATGGCTTCAGCATTCTTTGTTTACTGATATGGTCTGCAGTATTTTTTGTTCACACCTTTTCTTTTTCTTTTCCTTTCTTCTCTCTCTTTTTTTTTCCTTTTCTTTTCTTTTCTCTTCTTTTCCTTTTCTTTTTTTGCCTAAATTCAAATAGCCTTGCAAATGGCTTTTGCCTGAGGGCAGGGGAGCCAAGAGGAGATGGGTTAACTGAATTAGGTGTCCCATGAAGTGTCTTTGATTAATGATTCTCTCAAATCTTACCTACAACCCTAAGCTTAAAGAATTGCCACTCTTCTTCCTAGCAGAATAAATCATGCATTCCTGTTGTCCTCTTCAGTATGTATTTGAAGTACAACTCAGGTGTGTATATGTCATGTCAGATATATCAGTTTGCTGTATTCCAGAAAATTATTTTTTAAAATCTGCTTAATTGATAGACCTTTCTCTTAACCTTCATGTAAAAAAATTTATGTCACATGTACTCTTTTACTGTTAGAGCAATAGAAATTTAAGAAGAAAAATATAACTGCATATGGTCAGTTTGCTGCTGCCTGGATGTGGAAGCTGAATGCAGCTTTGAAGTATTTTTTATTACATGGAGTTATACTGTATGGAAATAACACCTGGTCTGGCAAATTGTATCTAGTGCTGGATTTTATCCTAAATTGTCATTTAATTGCTTATAATGAGAAACAAAAGCGTTAGGAGGGTTAGTGCTAGAAAATTAAATCCCCTCCACCAGACAAGAGATTACAAAGACCAGCTCTTCATCTTGATGCATGAAGTAAAATTTGTTCTCCAAGGATCCCCACAGGATTGGGCTGAGTCAGGACCTAACCTGAAATCACAAGCTTGTTCAGCTTTCTGAGCTTCCCTCTTCTGTTTCCCTGTAGTCCCCAACTGGCTTCTCCTGGGAGCTATTCCTTAATATATCATTTGCACCTGAATCTTTGGCTCAGGGTCTTATGAAAACCAAGCTTGAGACATTTGGTACTGGAAGTGGTTCCAGGAAACAAGTTCTAAAATGAGGTTGGATCATCTCATTCTCATCTAGATGCCAGTGAGAACCCATTTCTGGTAGTAAGTGAAGTGGTGAAAATCCTGGTGTGCTAGAGAATTGCAATTGGTGAGACTTTTACTCATGTTAAACTAGGACAGGATAATGATGAAAGGATGCACTTTTGTATGATACATATATATGGATATATATACGGCATGTGACAGGTGTGGTGGAGAGAGTAATTATGAGAACTTTGGAACTGGGTATTTATTGCTGAATGCCACTGATGCACTGAAGACAGAAAAAAATTGCTCTGTTGGATCAATTACTAACTCAAGGCAAAATGTTAAACAGAGTGCACCCAAGTCATCATGTAGAAATATCACAATGACTGACAGCTTGAAGGCAGATCAAGCCGAATCTGATAGACTTCAGAAAAGGTGAACTTGCAGGCCTTTCATGAAGATCCTGAGGCTAGTTAGACGCACATATTCTCCACGTGGAGGTTGCATAATACACCTTGTAGTAGATTTCCCTGAACCTTCTGGGAATGGGTTCTGAAGACAGATTTTGGGAAAAGGAGGTGAAAATATAAATAAAACTGGATATGGGAGGTGTTTTTGATTTGGAAATGCTCTCCCATTCCTTAGGATTTTGTATCCTGGCAAGAACACCCGGCCCCAAGCCTGATGTTCTGGGTGATGTCTTTTGGAGGCAGGAAAAAGCAGGTTAAGTGAAATGGAGATGCCAAAAACACTGTGAAAGAGTGTGGATTTGGGAGAAAGGATGAAGAGTGCAGGGATATGATGGTTCTTAAGCCATACAGAGGTTGATGTCTCCCTTCCCTCTTGAAGTCAAATGGGACTCAGATATTTAAGTATTTATATGAAAATAAGAATACTAATGTTCCTTAAGATAAACATAATTTAATATTCTATCTTGAGATGATCCATCATGTCCAAAAATATCTTTTCAAATTTGTCTTATAAAAAAAATATTCAGTGTGCAGAACAATGTATTACTAATTTAGTTGGCGTCCTGAAGTTGAGGTTGCCACATCTTCCTTGAGAGAGGAGATGAATGTATTTTCCTTTTATTTCTCAGTCAAAAAACTGACTTTTTGGAGGGAGGGGTGAAGATGGCAGAGTAGAAGGACACTCGTAGCTCACCCTCTCCCACAAATACACCAAAATTCACATCCATGGATCCACTCAGCCAACAAGAGCACCTGCTGAACTCCGATAGACATTGCCCTCTTCAAAAGACAAAGACGCCAAGAAGCTGGTAGAAGAAAAGGAAAAAAGAAAGAAAAAAAGTAAAACAGTGTGAGAATCGTCCCGCAGGGAGGGAGCGGCAAAGGAGGACTAGCGTTCGTTTGCTGGGTCTCCCCCTCTCCCACGGAGAAGCCAACAGGACAGAGAGGAAGCCTCCAAGGCTCAGATCTGTATGGAGTAGCCCTTGACCAACAGAACTAAGTTAAACAGGCATTAAGGGTCTTTGTGGCACCCAGCCTGAGAAGCAAGCTGGCAGCTGGAAGATGGAACAGGCTGCCAGACCTGGGCAGAGGACTGCAGTGGCTGCACTGAGGCAGCCTCAGGGGACTGCACGTTGCTGCATGCCATGGATGAGTGGGTGCACAGGGCAGAACAACCTGGGCCCTCCACAAAACACGGCTGATGTGCCCTGGGGGGAAGGGTGCCATACCCACATCTCTAAAAACCCACCAAAGGTTTTCAGAAGAGAGGCGGGGCTCAACCACAGCTGCCATATCCTCTGGTAGCACGGAAGGGGCGGGGGTGGAATCAAAACCTAAATCCACACCTAAGGTCTTAACAGCCTCAAAGGCCAGATGGAGACTTGTTTGCAGCCTGAGGCAAATAGGATCTTTCTGCCCTGGTACCTCAGAGAACTCGTGCTGCAAATGCAAACAAGCAGCTGAGTTTGGGCATGGAGCAGGGGCGGGGCTGTTCTGCGGTCTCCCCAGGCTGCCTACGGAGCACGGACCAAAGGCAGAGCAGGCAGCTGCACAGGGCAGGGGAGCTGACTGTCGCCAGGATAGGGTGGGTGGCCACCCGCCTTCCTGGCAGGAGCCCAGCACCTGAAGCGGTGCTGGGAAGGGGAGCGATCTTCCTGCCTATCTACCTTGCCAGAGTGCAGCATCTTACCGTGGTATTGGGAAGGGGAGTGACCCGCCTGTCCACCGAGTAAGAGCTGACCTACTGACCCAGTGTTGGGAGGGGGCGCAATTTGCTGACAGGCACTGGGAGCAGCACAGACAAGGGCACCAACAGAGGGCATCTGGAAGCAACAAGCTGAGTTCACAAAACAGGATGAAGACAGAAATACTTCTCGATAAAATCATTAATAGTGCACAGTCCCCATAAGAAAACACCTATCCTTTTTTTTAATCTATTTTTTTCTGTTCTATTTTCTATCACCTTTTAAAATTTTACTTTTAAACAATTGTATATGCTTCCATTTTTAATCCCTTTAATTTTTTATTTTAATATATTATTATTATTATTATTATTATTAATTATTATTATTATTATTACTATTTAAATCTACCTAATTTTATTTTTATTTCTCTTGGTTTTGATATCCTGTTATTGATTATACACAGGTTTCAAAAAATTTTTTTGGCTCTTTTCTATTTTAAAGGTTTTTAAAAGACATTTCAACACAATTGCTTTTCTGCTTCAACTTGCTATTCTATTATTGATTATACATTATTTTCAAACCTTTTTTTGTTCCTTATTTTAAAATTCTCTTTCTCTTTTTTTTTTTTTAAGTTTATTCCTGCATAGGCTTTAGATAGATAAATAAATAAACTACTTAAGGACCACAATGGATAACTGGCACTCCATAATCCACAGTGCCAGAGAGATATGAGCAAGATGACAAAGCAGAGGACCACTCCCAAATAAAAGAGCAAGAGAAATCCCCTGAAAGCACGATCAAGGAAATAGACATTGATGGCCTACTAGATCAAGATTTCAAAAAAGGAAGGATCAAAGTACTGAAGGAACTAAAAGAGATAGTGTTTAGAGATATAAAATATGTCAAAAATGAAATGGAAGCTATAAAGAAGAGCCAAGTAGAATTGGTAAACTCATTTGCTGTGATGAGAGCTAATCTAAAGGCTGTACAAAGCAGACTAGATAATGCAGAGGAGCGAATAAGTGACCTAGAAGACAGGACAACAGAAAGCACCCAATCAGAACAGCTGAGAGAAAAACAAAAACCAATGAAAACAATATAAGGGACTTATGGGATAATATAAAGTGTGCCAATCTATGCATAATAGGGGTTCCAGAAGTGGAAGAAAGAACAAAGTGGATTGAAAAGGTATTGGAAGAAATCATGACTGAAAACTTCCCAAATTTAAAGAAGGAATCAGATATTCGAGTACAGGAAGTTGAGAGGGTCCCAAACAGGAAGAACCCAAACAGACCCATACCAAGACATATCATAATCAAGATGGCCAGAGTCAAGGATAAAGAAAAGACCCTAAAGGCAGCAAGAGAAAAACAGAGTGAGTTACAAGAGAACTCCCATAAAGCTCTCAGCTGATTTCTCTACACAAACACTACAGGCAGAAGGGAGTGGCAAGATATATTCAAAGTCTTAAATGAAAAAACGATGCAGCCTAGGATAAATTATCCAGCAAGGCTATTCTTTAGTATAGAAGGGAATAGAAAGAATTTCACAGACAAGCAAAAACTAAGAGTTTAGCAACTAAAGCCATGTTAAAAGGAATAATGACAGCTCTACTCTAATTAGAAAAGCAACAGGATGCTACAGAAATGAGAAACTCATAACTGGAAAGGTGATAAATTCCATGAATTACAAAAAGAATAAACACAAAATTGTACAAGAAGACACCTAAATCATTAAGAGTGGGAGAGTGAAGCAAGAAAATATAGAGTATTTTTTTTTCCTTTCTTTTAAATTTTTTTTGTTTTCAGTAGGATGCATTTGAGATTATATTACTATTTGTTTAATGTTACAGTAATGGGTTAATAGACATACGAAAAAGGATAATCAGAAGCCAAAAACTTACAAGTGAGTCACAAAAACTAAATAAAATCCATGATAATACGAAGTAAAATTACCAAACCACAAAAGGAAGAAGAAAGGAACAATGAGGAAATACCAAATCAACTGCAAAGATAAGTTCAAAATGGCAATAAACACACATCTATCATTAATTACTGTAAATGTTAATGGAGTAAATGCTCCAATCAAAAGACATAGTGGCAGACTGGATATAAATATAATAATTTATATGAAGGACACATATAAATTGAGAGTGAAAGGATGGAAAAGGATATTCCATGCAAATGGAAAACTCAGAAAAGCAGGTGTAGCAGTACTGATTTCAGACAAAATAGACTTTAAAACAAAGGCCATAAAGAAAGATAAAGAAGGACATATTATAATGATTAAAGGTGTAATACAAGATAAGGATATTACACTCATTAATACATATGCACCCAACATAGGAGCACTTAAGTACATAACACAATTACTAACAGAGATAAAGGGGGATATTGATGGGAATACAATCACTGTCAGAGATTTTAACACCACATTAACATCACTAGACAGATCTTCCAGACAGAAAATAAATAAGGCAAAAGAGAAATTAAATAATGCAATAGAAAAATTAGATTTGGTGGATATTTTCAGAGCATTACACCCCCCAAAATAAGATATTTTCAAGTGCACATGGAATATTTTCTAGGACTGATCATGTACTTGGGCACAAAAAAGTCTCAAAAATGTTAAGAAGATAGAAATAATCTCAAGCATCTTTACTGACCACAGTGCCATGAAACTAGAAATCAACTACAGAGAAACAAAGGAGAAAAAAAGGAAAATATGGAGATTAAACAACATGCTATTAAAAAATCAATGGGTCAATGAGGAAATCAAAGCTGAAATTAAAAAATACCTTGAGACAAATGAAAATGAAAACACAACCACACAATATTTATGGGACACAGCAAGGGCAGTGCTAAGAGGGAAGTTTACAGTGATACAGGCCTTCCTCAAAAAAGAAGACCAATCTCAAATAAACAATATAACCCACCAGCTAAAAGAATTGGTAAAAGAAGAACAAAAACCCCCAAAAGGCAGCAGAAGGAAGGAAATAATAAAGATCAGGGAGGAAATAAATAAAATAAAGATTAAAAAAAAAAAATAGGAAAAAATCAATCAAACCAAAAGCTGGTTTGTTCAAAAACCAAGTCTCTGGCCAAACTCACAGAGAAGAAAAAAGAGAGAGCACCAATTAACAAAATAAGAAAGGATAATGGAGAAATTAACAACAAATAATATAGAAATACAGAATATCATATGATAATATTATGAAAAACTATATGGAACCAAACTGGATAACATAGAGGAGATGGACAAATTTCTGGAAACACAGAGTTCACCAACACTGAACCAAGAAGAAACTACCACTTGAACAAACTGATCACTTGAATGAAATAGAATTAGCAATAAAAAACCTCCCCACAAATAAAAGTCCAGGACTGGATGGCTTCACCAGGCAATTCTACCAAACATACAGAGAAGAACTCATACCAGTCCTTCTCAAAATCTTCCAGAAGATTGAAAATGAGGGAATACTCCCAAACTCATTCTATGAAGCCACCATCACCCTGATACCAAAACCAGGCAAAGACACTAACAAAAAAGAGAATTATAGGCCAATATCACTGATGAACATAGAATGCCAAAATCTCACCAAAATATTAGCAAATAGACTCCAACAGCACATAAAAGAGATTATACATCATGACCAAGTGGGGTTCATCCCAGGGACACAAGGGTGGTTCAACATATGCAAATCAATCAATGTAATACATAACATCAACAAGAGAAAGGACAAAAAACACATGATCACCTCAGTAGATGCAGAAAAAGCATTTGATAAAATTCAACACCCATTTATGATAAAAACTCTCACCAAAGTGGGTATAGAGGGAACATATCTCAACATAATAAAAGCTATATATGACAAAACTACAGCCAGCATAGTACCCAACAGTGAAAAACTCAAAAGCTTCCCACTAAAATCTGGGACAAGACAAGGATGCCCACTATCACCATTCCTATTCAACACAGTCTTGGAAGTCCTAGTCACAGCAATCAGGCAAGACAGAGAAATAAAAAGGATCTGAACTGGAAAAGAAGAGGTAAAAGTGACACTATATGCTGATGACATGTTACTATATATAGAAACCCCTAAAAGATCCACACAAAAACTACTAGAGCTGATCGAAGAATTCAGCAAAGTAGCAGGTTACAAGATTAACGTTCAAAACTCAGTTGCATTTCTTTACACTAACAATGAATCAACAGAAAAAGAAAATAAAGAAACAGTCCTTTTTAAAATAGCACCCAAAGTAATAAAATACCTAGGAATAAACCTAACCAAGGAGGTGAAAGAATTATACACAGAAAACTATAAACCATTGATGAAGGAATTTAAAGAAGACTTTAAAAAATGGAAAGATACCCCATTCTCTTGGGATGGAATAATAAATATTGTTAAAATGGTCACACTGCCCAAGGCAATATACAGATTTAATGCAATCCCTATCAAATTACCCAGGACATATTTCACATAACAAACAAATTGTAATAAAATTTATATGGAACCATCAAAGACCTAGAATTGCCAAAGCATTACTGAAGAGAAAGAAAGAGACTGGTGGAATAACTCTCCCAGACTTCAGACAATACTACAGAGCTACAGTCATCAAGACAGCATGGTATTGGTACAAAAACAGACATATAGACCAATGGAACTGAATAGAGAGCGAAGAAAATTTGGTCAACTAATCTTTGACAAAGGAGGCAAGAATATACAATGGAATAAAGACAGTCTCTTCACCAAATGGTGTTGGGAAAACTGGATGGCATCATGTAAATCAATGAAGCTAGAACACTCCCTTACACCATACACAAAAATCAACTCAAAATGGATCAAAGACTTAAACATAAGACAAGACACATTAAACCTCCTAGAGGAAAATATAGGCAAAACATTATCTGACATACATCTCAAAAATGTTCTCCTAGGACATTCTACCCAAGCAATAGAAATAAAAGCAAGAGTAAACAAATGGGACCTAATGATACTTGCAAGCTTCTGCGCAGCAAAGGAAACCACAAGTAAAACAAAAAGACAACCTACGGAATGGGAGAAAATTTGTGCAAATGAAATTGACAAAGGCTTGATCTCCAGAATATATAAGCAGCTCATATGACTTAATAAGAAGAAAAACAAACAACCTAATCAAAAAAAAAGAACAAAAGACCTAAACAAGCAATTCTCCATGGAAGAAATACAAATGATCAATAAGAACTTGAAAAAATGCTCAATAGCACTAATTATCAGAGAAATGCAAATCAAAACTACAATGAGGTATCACCTCACACCAGTCAGAATGGCCATCATTCAAAAGTCCACAAATGACAAATGCTGGAGAGGCTGTGGAAGAAAGTGAATACTCCTACACTGCTGATGGGAATGCAGTTTGGTACAGCCACTATGGAAAATAGTATGGAGATTCCTCAAAAGACTAGGAACAGACTTACCATATGACTCAGTAATCCTGCCCCTGGGCATATATCCAGAAGGGACCCTACTTCAAAATGACACCTGCACCCCAATGTTCATAGCAGCACTATTTACAATAGCCAAGACATGGAAACAGTCTAAATCAACAGATGACTGGCTAGAGAAGAGGTGGTATATTTATACAACGGAATACTATTCAGCCATAAAAACTGACAACATAACCATTTGCAGCAACATAGATGTTCCTGGAGAATGTCATTTTAAGTGAAGTAAGCCAGAAAGAGAAAGAAAAATACCATATGAGATTACTCATATGTGGAATGTAATAATTAGAAAAAAAAAAAGAACATAAATACAAAACAGAAAAAGACTCATAGACATAGAATATAAACTTGTGGTTTCCAAGGGGGCCGGGGGTGGGAAGGGAATTCAAAATTTGTAGATACTGACAGACATATGCAGAATAGAGAAACAAGATTTATACTGTATAGCACAGGGAAATATATACAAGATCTTGCGGTAGCTCACGGTGAAAAAGAATGTGACAATGAATATATGTATGTTCATGTATAACTGAAAAGTTGTGCTGTACACTGGAATTTGACACAACATTGTAAAATGACTATAACTCAATAAAAAAAAGTTAAAAAACTGAATTTTTAATTCAAATAAATGTGATTTTTAAATCAATTCAGTCTGCTATGCAAACTTTCCAAAATATTTTAAATGGATGGATTATTTTCCTTATTTTGTAAAACACTAAGGGTTCATAGAGTATATTATATAATTTTCTCATTGTAAATTCATTTCTGAAAGATACTCCTAATATGATAATATCAATTAATATAGATTTCAAAATAATAGTGTAGATTATATATTATAATATAATTATATGCTTAGTTGAAAAAAATGAAATTCAAAATATATTCCCTATTGCCTGAATACATATTTTTTATCAAAAATGAAAAAGTAAAATTTTATCTATAAGAAATTTTACAGCTTAACTTTACCTGACATAATCTCTATTCCTACTTCTTTGTTTGTAAAAACTTCTCCATTTGTCATCTTTCTTCAGGTATAAAGGAGGGAGGGTGAGTCCTCTTAAGTGCCTGACAATGAATGTTATATGACCTATTCTGCCCACGTGCTCACTTCCTTCTGCCCTCAGTCCAAGGTGGCTGTGGGGGAATTTTTTACTCTACACTTACCATTTTAGTTATATATCATCGTGCTAATAAATATTAAACACTGATTTTTATTACTCTCATTCCTTTCTTACTGTATTTTTCCTGAACTATTGATCATTAAGGAGTCTTCAGTCATGAGACACAACAGAGTAGTTGGACATTTTGCTATACTTTTATGACTTTAAAAAAGTGACAACTTAGGGTTCCTTAATCATGTAAGATATAAAAATATGTCCCTTGATTTACCATTTGTCTTTTAGTTGCATATTAAAATGAATTATGCTTCCTTTTTCATCCAGATTAGTACACATGCCATTCTAACCTACTGGCCTGAGATTAACAATCATAATAATATCATTCTCACTCATTTCTGAGAGTTAATCCATAGAACCATCTCACATGAGTTTGAGAATAGGTTTTCTGGTGCACCTGCTCAAGGGCTCAAGGTTTCTCATTCTCTTCAATATTATAATTCTTGAAACTCAGGACCCCTGGATTAACTGTTGACTGGACATAGGTCTTCTTTTTACTGAGAAGATTGTGAAAAAACTCAACCTTGTTTCAGAATTGAGAAATCACTCACTAATTCCACAAAGCATTCAACTAACCATTACAATACAGCAATTAACTGGCAATTAACCTTCATCAAAGAGATATCTTCAGTTATTTCCAATTTTTAATACAGGCCACAGCTCAAGTTATCCCCACAATGAGGAAATCCTTTCCTCCGCTAATTCCTTTCTTTCTTAAAAGTGGTCAGTGAAGAGAGGGCAAGTAAGAACATTAGTCTTTTCTTTGGTTGGGCCCTTGCTCTCTGGTGAACAAATACATATGGATGTACAAATCTACATCTGCCAAATATATTTATGTTTGCCATCTGCCAAATATATATATATATAAAATAAATGAATATATATTATTTAAAATATTTTAATAGTAATTAAAATATTTAATAGTTAAATTATATATTTTATTATATATAATCTGTAGTATGTATTATATTATATTTTATAATATATATTTTAATATAAGATAATTCCAGATTTCAAAGATAAAAATCTCTAGATCTATATGAATGCATCCAATTCAAATTATAAAATGACATTTAACATATAATCTGAAATATTGTGTAGCTATTTGCTTTTTATCTGGTGACTAAAATGCTCACTACTCAGACAGATCTCTCCCTGAACAATGAAAAGTGTAATCTGAAGACTAATTATGTTTTCCAGAACAGGACACAGAAAGTAGTCACGATGTCCCACTGGCAAAACACCAACTTTAGAAAGTATGAGATCATCCCTCCACTGAGCACTTTATCACAATTTTTTTCCTGACTTGTTTGCTTCTGGCAGTTCTGTATCCAGAATACCATCAACTATCACCCTTCTCTGCCAGAAAAAGTCTGTTAAAGACAACCATCAGTGTCACAGAGACAGTGAAACTCTAAACCTTCTCACCAAAAAATGCTTTCATTATTCTTAATTCATACAGTTTTATTGCAAGTTCATACTATAAAATGCCAAATCACTTAATCTGTAAGCCTCTGAATAAATGAGACACTACCTAATTCTCCTGCCTCATCTCAAGACAATCTTCTTCTTCTTTATGTAACCCAACCTCATGGGCCTGCATTCTGTTCCTTCAATTCCTGTAGTCTGTTTCCTTTCAGAGCTTCTGCTTATGCTTTTTCTTTACTGAATTAGCTCTGGCAATTTATTCAGGGCTCTGAGAAGCCCTTCATTGTTCCTCAGAGTAGACAAAGTTAGTCCAGATACATAGCCTTGTATCATATCACCTGTACTGTAACTACAATTTAATAATTTTTGCATCTGTTATAAATATTGTTGCAGTCTGAAAAACTAACCCAGTTTTTGTGTTATTGTACATGTTAAATAAATATTTATGAAATAAAAGAGGGAATAAATAAATACCTCATCCTATTTAGCATATGCCCTTTTATTGAAATTGTAACTGAAATATATTCATGTACTTTATGAAGCTGAAGAGTTTAAATCTTAGAGTAGACATCTTTTCAAGAAAAAGTTTAACACTTCAAAATATTTCTGTACAGTTGAGCATGTTCAGAACCAAAAGATCTATAATTCATACTCAAAAATAGCTGTGCTGTTGATGATATTGAGCAGAGAAGCCTTGGTCTAGTGGTAGGGGTAGAGCCTCATTGAAATGGGCTGGGGATAAATGAGAAGCCAAAGCAAGCATAGAAGGAAGTAGCTCAGGAAGTATTTGAAGTCATGAAGAGTGTGTGTGTGTGTGTGTGTTACATATGTAGGGGATATTCCATTTTGGATAAGAAAGATGCGAGTGTGTTTAATGTAATGAAACTAGGTCAGTAGGGATTTTGGAGCTAGGAAGGATAGGTAAAATAATAGAGGCATATCCCTTTCTAAGAGAAAAGTTCGGGACACACTTTTTTTGAAAGATTTAACCTTATGGTGATATGTCCCTTCATGGCAAAAGTAGGGAAGAAGAAACATACAGGCAGGCTTCATTTTGACTGCTGAATAGTTTTACACATATAAAGTTACTGTTTTTTTATTGCTAATTTTTAAAGATGAAAAATAGAGGAGGATTTTATATAGTAAAGGATTATTTAATAAAATAATTATTTAATAAAATAATCAAGAGGATTATTTTATTTCAATATTCAAATATTTAGACAAATGAACAAGGTAAGTTTCCATTCCATATAATTTTATTTTCATAAAGTTTGGTTGTCTGACTTCCTCATGGACAGTAGGGAAGAAATTTTGTGGTGAGAAACTTTATTGATTTTCTTGTTTCTATTTATCTGATGCTTTATGTGTGCATCAGTGACTTAAGCTCTTTAAATCATATTTCCTTCCTGCTGTTGAAAACTGGAAAAGGTCTATCTCAGATCAGAGTAACAAAAGTAAGTGGGAATATCTGAAGGAAACTCTAATTGAAAGATGCATGCACCCTAATGTTCATAGTAGCACTATTTACAATAGCCAAGACATGGAAACAACCTAAATGTCCATTGACAGATGATTGGATAAGGAAGTTGTGGTATATATATATATATACAGTGGAATACAACTCAACCATAAAAAAGAATAAATTAATGCCATTTGCAGCAACATAGATGGACCTGACAATCGTCATACTAAGTGAAAGAGGAAGAAAAATACCATACAATATCACTTATATGTGAATCTTTAAAAAAACAACACAAATGAACTTATTTAAAAAACAAAAAGAGACCCCCAGACATAGAAAAATACTTATAGTTACCAAAGGTGAAACAGGGGGAGGGCAAAATTAGAAATTTGGGATTAGCAGATACATGCTATTATATATAAAATAGATAAACAACAAGGTTCTACTGTATGACACAGGGAGATATATTCAATATCCTATAATAAAGGATAATGGGAAAGAATCTCAAAAAGAATATATATACTTACATACATATGTATATAAATGTGTGTGTGTATATATATATATGAAATTGAGTCACTTTGCTGTACATCAGAAACCAACACAGCATTGTAAACCAACTACTTCAATAAAAAATAAAGAAAGAAATAAAGTGAAGCTATAAGGAAGAAAAACTGTGTGTTGGATTCTGTGCTTAGGCATTTTAACTTTCCAAGGAGGAACCTCCTATTCCTGTCTTGTTATATGTGAAGATCAATACTTATTTTAACCCCATTCTCACTGAATTGTTTAGATTTTCTTAAAGTTTTCTGAACTATAGATAATATCCTTATTATATATTGCCTATTACTAATGATAAAACTTACCTGGCTTTAAAATATGTCTTTTGTCCTTTCAATGGGAGGAGATGTTAAGTGATCATTTTAAGTTCTCTGGTAACTCAAACATCATTTTTGTCTCTCTCTTTATCCTGACACCATACTCATTCTGCAACATTCTTCTGTTGCTCCTCCTTTGATCTTACTTTATGAAAAGGATCTTCTATAGAATCTTCCACTCAATTTTCTCTTAACAGAATTTATAGATGGGACTGTACTGTAAGCGTTGTGAACAACTCAAGTCAATATCTAATATGCTAGGATTACTATTTTGAGAGAATTATGAGAAAGTTTGAATTCTACCCTGAATAGGCATTCCCTGTGTTTTTCACACATTTTGTGGGCTTGTCAAACTGGGGCTGTTTTAAGATGTGCTTTTCTTCTTAATGGCTCAGGATATTTGCATTTTAGAAGACTAATAGGTTTAAAGCCTAAAGGTTTAAAGATTATTTCCTCCCTCAGGTAATTTTTTTTTCTTTAAAATCTGTCTATTTATAATTAGTTGAAATAAATTAGAAACAAACACCATTAAACATTTTTCTCATTGTCATGCATCCATTCTTCTGGTACCTGTATTTTCATTTTACTTGTCCTTTCTTTGCTAGCTTTACAGTGCTTTTGCTTAAAAATAAGTTGGCTGTCCATGTTAGAAAATATGAGTTAATGAAAAACGTTTCAAAATAGCTTCCTTTAGCTTGATCAGGATTATATAATAATATTTTTATTTGCTTGTATAACAAGCCTTGCTTTGTTTGTAAGATGCATATAAGTTACCTCAAGTAAACTGCCCATATACTTATCAACTGAAAAATGCCATATATATATATATATATATGTATATTCTGTTAATACTACATCTCAATAAATTTTATATTGTTCCTGCCCACATTACGAGTACTTTAAAACGTCTTCAAGAAATCAGGGGATTCTATAATGGATAATACCTGCATTCAGTTGTCTAAAAAGGTTTATAAGATGGATATATTGCTAGTGAGGAAATCTTTGCTTATTGAGTAAATCAGACATCAGTAATAGGTGATCTTGGCTTTGATGCACTGAGGAATTCATTCTTAGAGCACTTGTCATACTATAAATATCCTCACTAATAAATCATTTCAAATAAGTTGGTACATTCTTCCCTAGCTACATAACTGTTTGATTAAATGAAATGTGCACATTTTTATGTTCCTGCTATGGCTCATGCCAAAGGAAACTGTGCCCTATGCTATGATTATCATAATAACACAAGGATCAGTGAGGGTGTTCCCATAACAGGAAATATCCGTTAGGTGTTAAACTGAAACTTTTTGTATTGATTCAACAGCGTATTCCAATTATGTAGTAACTATGTCAGGTTGAAAACATTTACCATAGCACATTTTCAGTGATCGGTTCAGGATATACCTTCTGTTTGACATTAGTATCCTATTAAATACATCTTTTATTTTATATATTAGAACATCTGCAGGCTTTGATACTCCTTTATATTTTTCTTTTCATTTTTATAAATGATTACCTCGATAACTACAATTTAGTTTGTGCCATTCTGGTTATATATACACAGAATTATCTGAGTTCTAAGCATTTCTATTTAAGAATTATTGCAACAAACTGGAACTATTTCATAAGAGATCACAGGAAGACAGTTTTGGGTAGAGCCCTTAGAATGAGACAGGTCAGGAGCTTGTACTTCATAGACTTTGCACGAGTCTGTCTACAATCAGTTCCTCCAGCCAGCATTTGAGAGTCTTGGAATGGACCCAATGTTCAAGAAAACATTGATTCACGGTTTGACATATTCCGTACCTGGTCATATATAGATTATAGAATTAATGATGTTTCCAAGCTAGCACTACTGAAACCTTATTCAGCAGGAAAAAAAAAATCCTCATTTGAATAAAAGTGATCATTCATGAAAAATGTTTCAAAACATGTATTTCACTTTTTATTCTTATTCCTCACTTATAAAGGTATAAATCTATTTCCTTAGATTTTCTGAGATCTCACATATTTCAATGTGTAACACTTTGCCTCTCAATATTTTTTAAGAGGCATTGCAACATTGTTCATGTCGTGTATTATATTTAGTGTCAATCCTTCCATTTCTAACCAGTATAATATTCTATAGTCCCCCTTTCTTTATTATTATATAGTTTTCTTCTAAAGCTCTACCTCCTGAGGCATATGCTACTTTTTGAAAGCTACATTTACAATTCTTGTCAAAGAGAATTTTCTTTTACCTCAGGTTGGGACACTATAAAATTTTGATAGATGAATAACATGACTTATAATGCTTTTACATTCACAGTTTCCTAAACTAAATTTCTATTCTTTCTCATTTGAAAACCCTATTTATAAAAGAAAAGAAATAAAGATTGCAGTGTCATTTTTGAGAAATCATTCCTTTCCATGTTGCCTTTCTCTTTTGCCTTCATACTATCTGCAACAGGCTCACTCTTGCTCTGCTGCAAGTTTTCACACATTAGAGACAGAGAACTCACGTCAAGTCAAGGGAGGAAGACAGGTGAATGATAAACAGGAAAAGAAAGCATCGATGTAGCACTCCAGTTATGTACTCATTACCTCTTAATAAAATATCTTTAAGAAAACCAACATTCTCCTATTAACCTGGATAAATGCAACCTTTACTTGCTTCCCTGAACCAATTCCATTTTAAAGTGATGATATATCAAAATCATTTCTCATCATAATGAAATCACTATGTAGTGAACAGCATTTGAAAAATTAGGCTACTGAGATCTTCTCTCTACTTTTTTTCCCCATCCAAACACAAAGAAATACAGATGAGAACGTGTAACTGGACAGTTTTTACTTCTCTGATAGTGATGCTTTCTGTTTCAAAAATAAAGACATAGGGTCACAGATGGTAAGGGACTCATTCAAGATTGTTCTTTGCTGGTTTCCAAAAGCAGCACAACCATGTAACAGCTCAGGGAGAGATCTAATTCTCCTGAGGTTTGTTCCTCACCTTTCTCTGCATGCTCTGGAAGGCTAGGGTGCTGATCACTGCAGGCAAATTATCAAAGCTTCCAGGTCAGTTAAGTGTTTGGCCAAGCAAAGGCACCACAGAATCTGGAGGGTGGGAGGGAGAAGGGAGCAGCTTAGAGTTTTCATTCTCTCTCTCACTCTCTCTCCACTTCCCTCCTTCCCTCCCTTCCTCCCTCCCTCCTTCCCTCTCTCCTCTTTCTCTCTTCTTCTTGGACAGAATCTGCAGCAGTAAACTGAATCTTCTGCCAGTGACCCTTATCTCTGGTCTCAAATATCATTGCTTCCTCCAGCCTAGAAGGATTTTATTTTTCTTTCCTTTCTTATTTTCTAAGCTTTCTCATCACATCCAGTTTGAATTTTAAGCCCCTTGATCAATTATGTAATTAATTCTCTGCATGAAATTCCTTAGACTTAAATGCTTAAGTGTATTACCAATTTCTTGGTTGTTCCCTGACACAGTGCTTAAAAATAAAGTGTTGTAAGGAAGATCTCTGTTATATTCCATATAGTATTCAGTCAATAAATAGTTTCCCATAAAACATCAAAATCCCAGAGTTGCAATGGATCTTAAAATCCAGATAATTATATGACTGTAATCCTGAATACGGTTCCTAACAAAGTATCTACTGTCTTTGTTTGATCTAATCAGCTATTTCACCTGCGACCTGTTTTTTTTCAATCAAAATGTAATCGATTTACAATGTTGTGTTAATTTCTGGTGTACAGCATAGTGATTCAGTTATACATACATATGTATCTCTTTTCATATTTTTTCATTATAGGATATTACAAGTTATTGAATATAGTTCCTTGTGCTAGAGATTTGCCCATTATTTTATAATAACTTTAAATAGAGTACAATTTACAAAAATATTGAATCACTGTGTTATATACCTAAAACTAATATAATATTGTAAATCACAGTATCTCAATTTTTAAAAATCTATATTATTCTAATTGGAGGTTTTCCAAAACTACTCACTGGGATAGAGTTTGGACTATAGGTGTTTGTTAGGGAATAAGGTCTATGAAAAGAAGGAGGGAGAAGTAAAATTAGGCAAATGAAGAAACTAAACAGAGATTTCACTCAACAAAACTTCAGTTATCCAAGTAAGAAATTTTGGAGGAAATATTGTCCATCACGGTTATCCAACATTGAGCAGAAATGGCTGGGCTTTTCTATTTTCACCTTGTTCAGCCATGGAACATGGGTTCTTTCTGGAAGGGTGTGACCCTGGGCAGCTGAGGCAAATCCTGAAGCAACAGATAGATGGAGGATGTATGCCCATCAGACCCCTGGAAGATAACAGCAAGCCTTTGCTTGAAGGAGGGTCAGGGCAGCTCATTTCCTTTTTCTGTAACAATTTGAAAAAGATTTTTGGAGTCTCACTCCTTTTAATTTGGGTTTCATCTTAGCAAAAATTAACAAAGTCTTGAGATACCTGAGCATAGGCTAAGTAAGTAAAAACACTGTAGTAACCCTGTTTATCTTAGAAATCACAAGTAAAAGAAGACTATATTTTGATATAGTTTTCATAATGTAAAATGAAAATATAGGCATATATCATTTCCTTGATGCCATTTATTTATGCGTTTTTGTTTTAGAAACTAATGGCATGTATTTAAATTTTATCTTCAGAACTAAGCTTCCTTTTTATGTGAGCTTATTATTTAAAAAGTAGAAGGTTATTGTAGAGTTCCAAATTGTGTAGACAAAAATAAGTTTAAAATAAAATAGAAACATCGACAAACATTATACCAAAAACAATTAACTACAACTGTAATGGATTTTTCACGGATTACTGAGAAGCTCTGTCTCATACTCAGTCTTCTATTTATTGCTTGTGATCATTGAATTTGAAATCAATTGCAGGGTTCAGATAGTGAACATTTACTGGAAACATCTTTCTGCTTTTTGGTTACCTCTAAGTATTAACTAAACTGATTATTTTATTTGAAAAAGAACTATTGCAATCCTGTAGGTCCTTTTTCAATCTCTGATCAGCTGTCCAATATATTTGGCATGTTGCTTTAAGGGTTTTCTTTTTAAGAAGACCTCGATTTAACTCATTTTACATCTTTAAAGAGATTTAATTTATTTCTCACAATGATGATGAATCATTGAATCAGTTGAAAATAGATTGTGGATGAAAAAATAAACCAAAGCACATTAAATGTTAATTGAATGAGTGAAAAGGGAGAAGCAAGAGGAAAGATAAACATCAAAGAAACATTAAAGCAACAGCAAGTAAGAGTACTCAAAACAAGAAATAATGCAAATTTTGTTTGGTGAGTGAGGTAAAAATAGCCAACCTAGTAAATAATATATAACAAATAGTAAATAATAGATAAATATTAGAAGACTAGTGGTCTTAAATGTTAATTTCAAATAGAGTATAAGTTACAAGATATCTTATATTTCTAGACAGTTCTGAGATACACTTTATTAACATGTTTTGTGATTCAAATGCAGTAAGTTTTCTTAGAATCACTGTCTTGTGTCTAAGATCCCTCTTTCTTCTTCAGTTGAAACTTGAGAACTGTGTCATTCTGCTACACTCTCTTCCAGTCACATTCATATGTTGCTTTGACTTTGTTCTTGACCAGTGGCAAATGGTTGCCACTTGGGGAATAAGCCAATAAAGAGAACTTTAGTACTTTACAGTGAGCAATTTCCCTCAGGAACCATTACTTGTTGTCTTGGAAATATAGCTCACCAACTTAATCTAACCTCCCAGAGTCCTATATTTTTAACTTCAAAGTAGTTCACATTTTCACTGTGATGTCAAATGGCATTTCTAGAAATTAGGGTGGCTGAAGTTTGAGTGTTTGTGAGTGTGTATATGTGTATAAATTTTGAAAACCCACTAAATGTAAGGTCTAATGGCTTATAAGTTATAAGTTTTTAATTACATTATACTATAAACCTAGCATTTATAATGTGGAGAATTGATTGAGATCGTTCTCTGATATTCTACATGACACACAATTTTTCTACTTTATCTAGAAAAGAGTAAGAGTATTTTCTTAAAACTTTTTTTCTGCAAGTGGTACATGTTAGATTTCTGTGTATGGGGAGTTACTTCTGATTAACATATTTTAATGCACACTATTAAACATACTGTTAGATACTGAAAGACTCATTAAACTTTTCTATTTTGTTATCATTGCTCATGTTTCACTCTAGTTAAGGAAATAAATTCTGAATTTCCAATCAAGTTTTTACTACCATCACACCAGGAAGACAGCTCTCATCTAATTCGCCAGTGGCCCTGCAAGTTCCTAAATGTCATGGGCCCTTTGCTGTCTTTATCTTCCTTGATCTTTCAGCAGCATTTGACCTAGATGGCAACGCTCTCCTTTTCATGTTATCAGTACTTGGCTTCATCTCCTAGTTTTATTTCTACCTAACTACTACCTTCCTTTTAGAACCTGTCTGTTTCAGGTTCTTTTTCTTCTCATAGATTGCTTAATACAAAAGCATCTTTAGGGCTTCAAGCCTGTTATTTTTAATTCTCTATCTGTACTCAATACCTCTGTAATGTCTTCTAGACTATGGCTTTAAATAGCATTTATATATCCATTTCTCCCAAACAGGCTCTCCACTACCAGTTGTCTGATGTGGTGCAAAAAAGTACATGAGAAGGTGCATATGACACTTGCCTATATTAAGTTATAATGTTAGAAAATATATTAAGGTAATAAAATCTTAAATAAAATTTGTTATAATGGCATACTTTGACATATATACCAAAAAAAGAAAAAAAGGATGGCTAAAATTAAGTTAAAAATTCTTGGAATGATTTATTGCAGCAATACAGAGACTTAGAGCATGGCCCCTAGCCTATGGACACCCCCCTGAGTTCAGTTCCCACTATAAGTTCCTTCCCAGGCTGAAAAAGGTCTCACAGACATGTGTTTGGCACCCCTGAATGGAAGTACAAACTCTGTTTATACCCCCTACAAAAAGCCATCATTTGGTTATGCTCTAGAGAATGGACTCTGGGAAAGTCCTACACAGGCATGGAGCATATTCAAGGGGCATTTTGATGAAATATTGTGACATCCTAAAATACTCAAAATAGGGTTTAGAATGGGTTGTGAAGATTCTGTGTGGGCATGCCATTGACAGCACTAACTACACTAATGGAAGTTGAATAGTCAGGTAAGGAAAATGATGGCCCCCTAAGTCTTGAAGCCCAGGACAAAAGCCCCCTGTGTAGTACCTAAGGACACTATTGCCTCAAATTGACATCTTCATGTCAGACCTCTCTCTCATACTTGTGGCTTATATATCCAACTGACTGCTTTGCATTTCTGTCTGCATGTCCAATACTCAGCTCAAACTCAAAACTCTCCAAAGTCTCCCGTCCTTTCCTGGGTAGTGAAAGTCCTGACAATGACCAGCAAAAATCCAAATGACCTGTTCCCACAAACCTGTCTGTTGGCATTGCTTTCCTCTCTCCTCACTCACTCACTTCTATGCATACTGTTCTTCTTGACTCCTGAATGCACCAGGCATAGTCTTTGCTTGCTCTATGTTTAGTATGCCTCAATACTTTAGAATTCATTTTAAATACGTCAGAAATAGAAAAAAATTAAGAAAATACCCAAACTATTAAAAAGACAAAATTAGTTAACAGAATCTTATTCAAAAATGACCCAGAAGTTAGAATTATTATATAGAAACATTAACTATGATTAGTATATTTAAGGAACTTGTAGACAAGGTGGCTAATATGAAAGAACACCTGGAGGATTAGCAAAAAGAAGGACATTCTTTAAAAGATCAAATGTTAGAATTTTTAAAAATGACATTGAACATTTTAAATTATTTCTTTTGAGGTAATAAACATTGGACACAGCTGAGAAAAATGATAATTGAGCTGAAAAGCCCATAAAAATTATCCAAACATGGAAGAAAGAGTGAAAAAAAGATTGATATACAGTATACAAGTACAACTGGATGATACCAAATGAACCAGCACACATAAATTTGAAAATTGAGAAGGATGAGAGACTAGATGGGGCAAAAATTTATTTAGTTAGAAAATAGATATGAATGTCCTAAAATTATTGAAAGACAAAAAAGATATATTCAAGAACTCTGAGATTCCCAAGTATAGTAAAACACATTCAGGGACATCCTAGTCCAAATTAATTTTGAAACTATTAACTAAGTTTCTCATTTGATTTGGGGTTCACATGAGTTAGTTATTCTGAATATTTCAGAATGTATTTATTGACCAAGAAAGGTAAAATAAGTATGTATGTTAAAATTATACCATTATCTTTCAATTATCTACTAGACAAAAGATGAATGCAAATTACTAGAGCAATATTTGCACTCATTCTTTTAACAAATTATTTTTCAATATTTATAATGTTAATGGAATCTAAAAAAATTCACAAGAAAGACAGTCACATTTAGCAAGATGTTATTGTGTTTTTAGTTACGAAAAAAATTTTGAACCATTTAGAAGTGGTTCAGTTATTTGATGAGAACTTTAGGATGTAATCTGTATAGCTTATTTCATAAATCACAATTATTTTCTGCTATATTATCAAGTATAAAAAAGAAAAATGCATGCAGGGTAAAGTTACCATCAAAAATAATCTCTGTATTGAGTATCTTTCAGAAGAGTGTATGCCATTCATTTTTCTTTCAATATGCAGTAATTGGTAGGTGACATAACATTGACACTGAGTGCTTTCAAATTATCTACCATATTTAGATCTTCTATACCAACATGATGGACAGTATAATATTAAATACTTTCTCAAAACAAAATTAGACACCAAAGTGGCAGTCTTCTGTCAATGTACACTTCTAAATATGACAGTTTTAATCTTTTCAGTGTCTGCTGATAATGGATGTTCAGAGATCCTGTCATGGAAAATGACCCCCACATCTCAGGTTTTTAAAGCAGTGCAGACGTTAAAACAAGAAACACTCATCAGGACTGGATAATGAGGGAAATTAAATAATTAGGTCAAAGCTTTAGTATAGATATTTTTTCCTCCACCACCTTCAGTAAAACTACCTTTTTTTAAATATGGTTGACACTTAAATGTTCATTTAAAAATAGTAAGTTTATCAAATTAACTTTCAATAAATGAAGAGAAGTTTTGAGTAATTTTATTTAAATCATGAACATTTTGAAACAACTTTCTTTGTATAAAATGGATTTACTTGAAATTTCTGATAAAATATTGATATTATTGATATTAAAGGTGGATTGCTTTAATTTTAAGCATGCAGATATGAGAGCCAAATTTGTATAATGCCCAAGTCATATTCTGTTTAGTTTTAATTTAGCCTTTTGTAAAATCTTCATTACCATTCAGTAACCTCAGTAGGTTATTGAATGCTCTTGAACTAACAAAAAAAATAACCTCTCTAGCTAGAGTCTAATTTACAACTAAAGGTTGTCTTAAATTTTCAGAATCATAAGTCATAGTCTTACTTATAATTCACCTTTTACTCCCCAAAGAGATTCTTTCGACAGAAAGCAAGCACATATTAAAAACTATATAATAGTTTCATTTAAAAAACATAATTATCATGAAGAATTCATCCTATTCACTATCTTAATAATAAAAACAGGAAATACTGTTTGTCATCCAAAATATTGATATTAGTATCAATGTGTATATAAGCCAAATATTTCTTGCTTCATAAAATATTTTACATTTTTGTCACATTCCTGAAAGCATTTCCTTTTGAATTGTCTCTTCAGCATTTACATCAGTAAGACTTCTTCCTATTTTTATGGAATTAAATCTCCTGGTTATTTTAACTTTTTTTTTTTTTTTGATTTAGCAAAAAAGTGAAAACAAAAAACACACATTTAAATAATACACATGATATTAATACCTAACCTGTTCATTCTCACAATTTTACTTTTAAGCTGAAAGATTATTTCAAGGATATTATGGCAGACATTCAGAATTAGATTTGAATTAACAGCAAGGATATGGCTATTTGGTAGGGAATCTAATTATTACACTCAGGTGAATTATTGGTGAATTCTCTTGATCAGAGGCTTAGTTTTATTCTTCGTTTGACTGAGTCTATTTCATTTTAACCCTAGTCTTAAAGCATGTCCCTTACCTTAGAGCATATCCCTTAAGTTTGAAATGCTCAGCAAGGTCTCAAACCCGGCTGGTCTGAACCACAGTGTCCCCCAGGATTGTGTGACTCTGGTGACTTCCTTCCCTTCTCAGCTTCTCTCCTTGGGAGTCTTGACGCGCATCTCTGCCACTGATGAATGGGAAAGTCCACTCACGTTTCTGAACCTCCCTCCTTCTACCAACAACCCTTCTATTGCCCTGCCCATCAAATTCTAGCTAGTCAACAGCCCTGACTGTAACCTTGGTCTTCACACTCAGTGAGAACACCTTATTCCCTGATGCTGCACCGCCACTGAAAAGTACTCCAGGATTAAAGCTGGATGGACTGAAAGGGAAGTTCATGGATTTAATCTTCTCAAAGATCATGGTTATTCAAGGCCTAAAAACAACACAATATATGGTTTTTATGGTGGAGGATAAGTCTGATAACTTTTATTAACATGGCAGAAGTGGAACCAAGATTATATTACCTTCTATATTGTCTTCACATAATCTCTACTACAGCAGTTAAGTTTAAAATATTGAAATATATATGATAAATTCTATATGTATTTATTAGATATTTTAATACCCTCATTACTATGAATATAGATAACTATACGTTTTTAGAGTTTGTGCAATAGAATAATTAAAAAATTGTTAAATCAGTTCCTAGGGCTTTATGTAGAGCAAAGGACAGTAAAAGAATACATATATAATTGTAGCTGTGCCTATGTTTGTGCCAGTTTTACAATAAAAGTATCTTCTCTAAAGGAGACTAGGACTTCACTCATTAAATATCTTTGTTATCTTGAGCAATTATTTTTAACCATCTGACTTTTAGTTACATCATTTATAAAAAGAAATACTATTTTCTTTCATTAATTTAGAAATTTGCTAATTTAAGCAAACGAAATAATATCTTTTAGAAAAAATTGTGTGCCTTGTTATTACTGAAAAATAATATTTGCTTTCCAGTTTTTCTTTTTACAACATAAACTTGGAATTTGAATAGATGAAAACTTTTAATTCAGAAAATAAAAATTGTACCTAATGGAGTTCCATGTTTATGAGAGTAGTTATTATTTGCTTGGTAAATATGGTGATAAAATGTTTATTTATTCATGTAAAATGTGCCAAGGAATCAAATAATAATGCCAAAAGTCATTGATTACTGAGAACAATTTCCTAGGGTTAAGTAAGAATTTATGGTGATAGCTTGGTTTGAAATAAGATATAAAGATATAATAAAGGAAATATAATAATATTACATTAAAATATACTTATATTACTTAAAATAGCTCATAAATTGGGATTTATTTATTTGGATATTTTTCTTCTCTAAGATTTTGTTTTAGATTTTTAAAAATTAATTGCATTGAAGTTTATTGCCATACTACCATAAAGTGTTACATTTAGTTTGATTTGTTTCGAAAACTATCTATTCATACAATCACTGACATAACAAAGATGTGGAATATTTCCATCATACCAAAAATTATTTTATATTCTTTGCCATTTAATCCCAATTCCTGGTCCTAGGCAACCATTATTTTCCTTTCAGTCACTATAAATTAATTTTGAATTTTCTAGTCCTTTATGCCTGTGTTCTTTTGCTCAGCATATACATATATATGTGTATATTATATATATTATTCTATATTCTTGCATGTATAAGTAGTCAGTATTAATGAGTTATATTCCATTGAATGGATTAAAACACAAATTATTTACCTTGTTCATTTACTGTTTTGGAATCTTCTCCAAACTCATGGCTTAAAATAACAATTATATATTCTCAGCCCCAAACTAGCTTCCTAAATCCAGAATTATAAATTTAATTACCCATTTCCCAACAGCACTTGAGTATCTAATAGAGATCTCAAATTCAGTGGGTTGAAAATTGAACTCATATACCTACCTCTTTCTCCATCCACAGCTGTCTCAGTTACTTGCAACTGTATTCTTGCTGGCAATCAGTTTGAAGTATTTTACTCAGCCTTGACTATCCATCTTCCCCTAGCCTCACTCCATATAGAGTCCTTCAGGAAATCTGTTTGTCTCTACTTATAAAAGTGGATCTGGAGACTCAACACTTACCACCATATCTCCAATTACCATCCTGCTCTTAGCTTTCATGCTCTCTCTCCCAGTTTACTGTATTAGCTCCCAAACACTCTCCAATATACTCCATTGACTCTTACAGTATTCTAATGTTCTTCATTACACTTACTATCCTGTAATATAATGCAAACTTTATTATGAATTTTGTTTAATTTTGTTGTATACTGGAGTATAAGTACCATGAGGGCAAAGCTCATTGTCCTTTTTGATTCCAGATGTATTTCAGATGCGAATATTAGTGTCTGGCACATAATAGATATTCAAAACATAATAATTAAATTGACTGAGTGAACAAATGCATAAATTACTGACCTATGGCTATTTTACAATAAATATTACTTACTTAAGTATATTTCAATATAACATTTTAATGTAATAGATAGTAATTACATTTTAATATAATAGGTAGCCATCGATCAGTAATTTTATGTGATTTGTGCTTCAGGTTTAATATACATTGTTTAGAAACAAACAAAAAATAGGTGTTTAAATATATTATTGATTCTACCCAAATTCTCTTTTAAATGTACAGATAGTGCAGCCATTGTGGAAAACAGTATGGAGATTCCTCAAAAAAAAAAAAAAAAAAACAGGCTTACCATATGATCCAGCAATCCCACTCCTGGGCATATATCCAGAGGGAACTGTAATTCAAAAAGACACCTGCACCCCAATGTTTATAGCAGCACTAGTTACAATAGCCAACACATGGAAACAACCAAATGTCCATTGACAGATGACTGGATAAAGAAGCTGTAGTATATTTATACAATGGAATACTTCTCAGCCTTACAAAATAAAATAATGCCATTTGCAGCAACATGAATGGACCTGGAGATCATCATTCTAAGTGAAGTAAGCCAGAAAGAGAAAGAAAAATACCATATATGGAATCTTAAAAACAGACACAAATGAGCTTATTTGCAAAGCAGGAACACACTCACAGAAATAGAAGACAAACTTATGGTTACCAGGGGAGTAGGGGGTGGGAAGGGATAAATTGGGAGTTTGAGGTTTGCAGATACTAACTACTATATACAAAATAGATAAACAACAATTTCATCCTGTATAGCACAGGGAACTCTATTCAATATATTGTAGTAACCTATAATGAAACAGAATATGATAAGGAATATATGTATGTATATGCATGACTGAAACATTATGCTGTACACCAGAAAATGACACAACATTGTAAACTGACTATACTTTAATTAAAAAAAAAATAAATGTACAAATAAAAAGTTAATATTAGGTGGAGGGTATAGCTTAGTGGGAGAGTGCCTGTTTAGCATGAACTATGTCCTAGGTCAGTCTCCAGTACCTCCATTAAGGAATAAATAAATAAACCTAATTACCCTTAAATAAAAAAAATCAATCAGTTAATTAAAAATAAAAAATAAGATAAGATTATAAAAAAATCCATATAGCTATTTTAAAAAAATCACTAAGAATAGAAATAAGTATTTAATACAACTGTAATATGCAATTTTTAAGTACTTTAACATATATTTATCTTTAGTAAAATGTTTTTAAAATATACAGTAACTCTATGATGTATATAATAAACAGTATATCATTGCATTATTTGAGACTTGATTCACTTACTATCAGGATTCAAACACAGGTTTGCCAGATATTGAGGTCTAGTCTGTAAAGTCTTTGAATGTCATATATTTATATATTATGCACAAGTTTAGTATTTTACAAAATAGAATGTAGATTAAAATAAAAAATAACTGACTAATTTTATTTTCCAATAAAAATGAAATATAATGGATTAAATATTAAAGACAAAGTCAAAGAAACATAAGTTACACTGTGTACATTTATATAAACTATTAGGGTTGGGTTTAAATAAGTGTAAATATTTTTATTAGAGCACTCAAGTGGTTTCTATGGTAGGTATTTAAAATTGCAAAAATGTACTTTACAAATATATTACTTTTTCATTTTCATGGATAATGTATACATTGTAATACAGCAATATGGATGGTAATGAAATAAATGAATTCACAATTCATAGTAGAATTATTGATTTTTAATGAAATATGTATATTATATTACTTCTTTACGCTTTTTGGCAGAAATAAGTATGAATTAGTTTATGAGTGTAATGCTATTGCTTAGCCTGCTTGAGGACATAGTTGTATGTTAGCTACTATAAGTAATTTTCAGTCACGTTTTCTGTGGTCTTCTTTACCCAATCCACAGCTAAAAGTCTAGTTTATCAGAATTCAAGTGACAGCATGAAAACAATAGCTAGTCAGGGACCAACCTTCTTTTCATGGAAGATTCTGCTATAGATTTTGAAACTTAACACAATGATAACTTCCTCTTTGAAATCTTTCTTGACCACCTCATTCATGCAATGAGATCATGATCCAGTTTTTCCACATTCAAAACAGTTGGCTCATAGAACTTAGAGAACGTACCACATTATGTTGTAAATGTTAAATAAAATGTTCGCATGTTTCATCCCCTCCTAGATAATCATGGCAACTATATGTTCATGCTTTTGTAACCTCAGAAGCAAGTGCAGACTTCATACAGAAAGGTGATATCAAAAGATGTTTTTAGAACAAGTGACTTGCCATTGAAGAAACCTGGATACCAGATTCATGCACAAATTCTGTGAATCCTGTGTTTATAAACTCACAGATGCAAAAAATTCAATAAAAACTTAAGACAAGAGCTGTGAAGAAAACTGCACCAAGGCACAGAATAATCAAACTGCTCAAGGTCAATGATAAATAAAAAATCTTTAAAGCCTCCAGAGCTGGGTGGATGGGTGGGTGGTACATTATTTACAGAGGAACAAGAAAAGGATGACAGCAAATTTGGGTCAGAAACAATGCATACAAGAAGACAGTGGAGCAATATATTTAAATTATGAAGGGAAACAGTACAAAACAAAATAAAACAAGAAACACTGCAACCCAGACCTCTATCCCAGGCAAAAATATCTTTCAAAAGTGAGATGTTCTCTATTAAAAATGAAACAAAACAAAACTACAGCAGCAACAAGAACAACAAAAACTGAGATGAAATGTAGGTTTTTTTCAGTCATACAAAAACTGAAATAATTTACCACCAGCAGGCACACTACATGAAATGTTAAAGGAAGTCCTTCAGGCAGAAGGGAAATGATACCAGAAAGACATATAAATCTACACAGAAGGATGAACAGCAGGAGAAATACAGCTGAGTGTTATTGATATTACAACATAAGATATAAAAGAGATCTTGGGATATGAAAACAAATATATGTAAGTATATGTATGACTGTACACCAAACATTGACACAACATTATAAACTGACTCTACTTCAATAGAAAAAAAATAATAGAAGAAATCTTGGAATAAATAAAGCAACTTCAGTTTTTCTTTTAAAAATTCAATTTTATAGAATTTAATAGTAAATGCCGCTGTAAAAGCCAAAAATTTAAGCCATAGATTTGTATAACTCTTTTCAAAATAATGCATCAAAAACATGTACTATAAAAAGATCAGGAATATACAAATATTTCTAAAGAGGTGTGTGAATAACTGAGAGGGTCCTTTATGTGTAAGGATAAAACTATTACAAGCTTTCTATTTTCATCATATATTTACTACTAAAAACACAAACTCATTTTAATAATGTAAAGAAAAATACACTGAAAGTTTCAAGAATTTTTAAATCATCTAATGTCCTAGTCCATCATTACTTGTTTACCCGTGAAATGTCAAGTAAAATGGACAAAATGCCAGTAGTTTTCATAGAAAGATCCTTAAGTTTTAATTATTGGTATTCACTCATTTGATTAACAGATAAACTTATGAAACTATAATTAAATCTTAGTTTTTAGAATGTGTGACCATAAGACAATTTACTAAATATTTTGTGATATTGTAGAAAGTTATGATAGATAATTAGCATATGTGGAGTTTGGGTCATTTTCTGAAATTATTACATATTACCTCATCTAATGGTATTAGGAAAACAAAACAAAACAAATCCTTAATCTTTCCCCACTAAGCAATCTGCTAGTGAAAAAAGCAGAAGTTAAATTAGCTCCCTAGAGTTCACTATTGCGTTAATGCTGCCAAAAGTACAGAGCGGAACAAATCAAAACAAACTCAAAATTTACAATTAAGAGAATAGTCCTACTTAGAGACAAAGAAAGTCAGGAACTTCTCAGCAAGCTGGTTCTGAGGGAGCAAAGAGCTTTGCGTTTTGTCTGCAACACAGACCAAGACGATACTTTCCATCCTCCATTTCAGTTAGATTATGCACATCTTTCTGGGTTTTAGCCAGTGGAAGGTGAAACAAAGAGGTACATGCACCTTCCCAGAACATAAAAATTTCCCATTGCTAATCCTCTGTCTTCCAGTATTGGTCCCCTGGCTACTGATTGCAGAACTGACCTTGGATCTATGTGTTGAGCATCTGCACCACATCATTAACAATATATGTAACTGACAATTAAATCTACATTCAGGTGGTTAAGATTTCACGGTTAATCCGTTGTTCTAGCTGGAATTACTTTCATATCTACAGAAATTCTGTTTTTTTTTTTTTAAATGGAGCACTTCCAAATAGTAACTTGAAACATGTGGTATTAAGTAAGAAATTACATGGCAAGAATATTGATACCAGATAGGAGATTAAGAATTACCAAAACATTTGAGAAAATAGCCTCCTGGGATCATTTGGAAGGCAGACAACATGTCTATTGATCCTATAACTTTCCGGGAAGAGGCTAGAAAACAGATTGCTAGTGGTGGGTGTGACTTGTTATCAGGTTGTTTAGGAAGTTATTAAAGAGATAATTTCAGGCAAGAAATGGCTGGTTTTCAAGGAGAAATAAAAAGGTTTAGAAAAGCCCATTGCAAAAGCACAAAATACACATGGGAAGACTCAGCTTTGCAGGAAGAATTAAAGAGGAATTCTTAAAACCCAACCCTAATGGCTTCAGGGTAGTTTATTTAATTTGAGACAATGGGACATTGAATACATACACAACAAAAAAAGTTAGGCTTGAAACTTACATTTTGGTAAAAACTTTGTAACTACTGGTGCAAAGAAGCAATAGGAAGTCAACAAGATCTGAGGCTTAAGCAGTCAAATTGTATTATTGTTTATGCTATGTATCCCTCATTCACATAAGCATTCATGATGGCACTTTCAGTGTCGCTAAAGCATTCATGCATTCCAACCAGTTGCCCTGTGACTTTCAATGCCCTCTATGTATATACATATTTCCTTAATCCAGTAACATTGAGTTTGCTTGCCCAGTGGAACATAAATAGACATGGCATGTGCCATACTGGAGCAAAAGCTTTAAAAGCCATTCTACATTTCAGTGAACTTTCTTGCTGTCTCCCATGAGCATGGCATGTCCAAAACAGACTGCTCCAGATGGCTTGACCCAGAAGGAAGAAAAGTGGACGAAGAATGAAGAAAAGTGAAACTGACCCAAAGCCTGTTTGTAGCCTGGAGCAAAATCAGTGATGCTACTGACTCACATCCAAAATGTAATGCGATCAAAAATAAATCTTTGTTGATTTTAAGAATTACTGATATTTTAGAGGCTCTTTAAACACAGCAAAATCATGAAAAAGTGACTAATATAACTTCTAAATTTTAGTAAAAATTTTTGCCTAAGAAATAATTTTTTTTTCTTTCTGAGATCTAAAACAAAACATGACCCTTCAAATATCATGCAATAAGTGAGATGGGAAAAGTGTATAGCCCCAGTGGCAGCAAGTCTCAATCACCTTCATCTGTTATAACCAATGCATTCTTCAGAATATTCCAAAGAAACACAACCAATGGAGATTTCCTATAAGAACCAGCTTATGTGATCATGGAGGCTGTGAAGTCGTGATCTGCCACCAGCAGTTAGAGAACCAGAAAAGCCAACAATGTAATTCAGTCCTAGTCCAAAGACCTGAGAGCCAGGGGAACTGTTGATGTGAGTCAAGTATCAGTTCAAGTCCAAAGTCTGTAGGTTTGGGGGGCCAATAGTGTAAGTCTTGGTCAGAGTCTGATAGTCTGAGAACCAGGAGAGCTGATATCAGAGAGCAGAAGATGAATGTTGAAACAAAGAGCAAATTCACCCTTCTGTCTTTTTGTTTTATTCAGACCCTAGAAGGATTGGATGATGCCAGCCATGTTGATGAGGGCAATCTTTTCACTCAGTCTCCCCATCCAAATGCTAATCTCTCCTGGAAAACTCTCACAGACATATAGAAATAATGTTTTATCAGCTATCTTAGCATCTCTTGACCCAATAAAGTTGAAACATAAAATTAACCCATCAGAACCAAGTACCCTGATAAAGAAGGACTTGCTAGAATACAGGTGAAGTTAGTGAACAATGGATAAGAACATTCTTCTAAAGAACAAGCTGAAAATCAAATCCAAGATTTCTCTTTATTGCCACAGCAAATGGTTGTCAAACTTCTTGCCAGTGACAAATATCCCATTTGTTGTTTTTAGTAATTTGGTGGGAAATATGGTAATGGTCATTCTACCTCCTCTACCATTGCATTTTGGGTACAAAAATAACTTATTCTTTAAAGTAGACATTGACAAACTTTTTCTTGTAGAGTTTAAATACTAAATATTTTAGGCTTCTGGGCCATTAAGTCCCTGTCAAAACTGTTCAATTCTGTTCAGACCTGTCTCTGTAGCATGAAAGTAATTATAGTCAATATATATACAAGTTAATGTAGCTGTGTTCCAATACAACATGATTAATAAAAAAAAAAGGCAGCTGGACCACAGGCCATATTTTGAAGGTCTTTGCTTTAGAACAGCGGAGTATGAAAGCCACATATAAAACTGATGGAAAGGACTGTATTTTATGTGGGAAACCTGGACAAGCAGTGAGTGATGGCACTTTCAGTGTCGCTATTGGATGATGAGGGTGGAGTGCATTTTTTGTTTGAATGTGGAGAATGATCAGAAGAATAAAATTTGCTAAAGATTGCCTGGATAGCTATAATCCCATTCTTTTCATCTACAGGGAATACCAATAGATTTTCTTACTCTTTCTGCAGTTTGATATAACCATGTAAGTGAGTTCTTGACAATCACATAGAAGGGGAGACAATGTTTACTTCTAAATGTGCTCCCCTAAAGAGATTTCTTTAGGGGTCACTATTTATCTTCCTCCTCCATCTTTCTGAAAGTCATATACCAAGATCAATGTCAGTTATGGAAACCACAGGTTTCCAGGGATGGTAGAATTTTAGTTATCCCATGTTTCTGAGAGATAGTGTGGATTATTTATATGGAAGATCCCTGTTGACTGTGATTTAAGAGTTTATCAGTTTAGGAATAAATGTTATCCTAGATAATGCAAGAAGATTTCTATAATTATGTCTTGAAATGACTTCAGGTCAATATAGTAATATCAGTCTTGTTAAAGTATTGGAGTGTGCACTTTGTTTAAAAATATATTCTTAAAATAATCTTGTGTGAATACTCCAGGTAACAGAAGTACATCGAGTGGGAAGATACAGCAATTGTGAAAAACCCAGAATACTGTTTTCATTCATATCCATGTTTGTTTTGAGCCAAAGAGTGATATCTGAATGTACTGAAGCACATAGTGGCTCTATTCTTAGGTAAGTTGCTTTTAGAAATACATATTGCATGAAGATATTTTAAGGTTTAGAAAATTAAGACATTTCCAAAGTTAGACGGTTAGTTAACTCTTATTTCTGATTTAAATCTGGTTCTATGTTTCTATAATCCTTAATTAGGATCATATATTTCCCTAGTAAAATTATCATGGGTTTTTATGCCTAGAATTTACATAAGAAATAGTAAATCATATATAGTACATGTTAACCTAGGAAGAATGTGGGTAATTAAAAAAAAATTCTACTTCAAATGTAGCACTTTCCTTATGGTCCTATTTTTTTGAATGGGTAAACTTAGTATTTTGCTATAGTATACTTTGAAATTCCAAAATTTTCTTGAATAGTGTCAAAAGATGATGCAATATGCATTTGACTTTCTGACTAAATCTTGTTTGACCAAAAGGCATAGACTCTAGACTACAGAGCTTTATCTATTTTTTGGATGATAACCTGCGGATTTTCCCAAACTACCATTTTTGTCTTTTCAACCAAGCCTATACAAAGCAGTTGATTTGGGGTTATTTCTTCATTGTACCCATGCCACTATAATGTGAGCTTTTGAGAAGCGTACAGCTTAGCTGGAGGACGACGTCCTCAGAACTGGGTTTTAAGTTTCAAGCATCATTAACAATTATTTTTTTATACATTCTTTGGAATAGAATTTCATTATGAATAAAATATTTTTAAAAGACCTTAAGGGTAAAATATTAGTTCATTTTAGTGTTTCTTAGTACAAGATATTTGGAAAGTAAAGACAGTTTATTGTGTAAAAGAACAAATCATTATTTAAATTAACTGTGCTCTTTGGCACCAACTTGCTCAGAATAGGAGAGTTAAACAATTTTTGTCAATTTCATATTTGATTTGACAGAACATTTTGCGCTATGATCATTAACTCCCAAAATATGACAAGTTAGGCATTTGGATAAGCCATGATTTGGCAAATGATATGGAAGTTTTCATTTCTGTGTTTTTGGTTAATTTTATCTATAACTTGTCATTACAATCTTTTGAACAGTTCAGTATAACAGTTCAGTTATAACTACGTTTGCAAATCAAGGGCATTTGTGATAGTGTTTGTGACTCTTATAGTTGAAGAGCAGAAAACAGTTCTTGTTCCAAAATGAAAATATTTTAAAGTCCTTAGTTTTATAACAATTTGTTTTGTTTTCTTCCATCCTTTCTTCCTACCTTCCTGCCTTCCTTCCTTCTTCCCTTCCTTTTTCCTCTCATTCTTTTCCTTAGTTTATGTTCTTTTTTCCTTCCTCCTTTTTATCTTATCTTTTATTTTTTGACCTAGTCTCTCTTTCCAAAAGTATTGTCCTTAATTTTACGAGTTGGCTATATTCTTTTTGTCTTCTAGGAAACAAACTAAGGACATTTCTTCTATGGATTCTTATATAATCATTATGAGATGGAGACTTGGGTCTTTCTCATCACCCTGTACCTACAACTAAGTTGGTATTTCTTGTACTAAATTATTAATTTTCATTGCCCATCCAGCCCCCAATTTTGAGCATGTTTATGGCAAGAATAAGTTGTATTCACTTTATTCACAGATTGTAGAACACTGTAGATTCAATAAGCATTTGATGAATGATTTTCCATATGTATTAATGCCCTGAAATAAATAGTTGAGATTTCCTCCATTCTTTGTGGGTGAAAGGAAAATCAGAATGAAGTTGGTATTGCTAAGAGAGCTCGCTAACATAGAGCTGGAAGGCCACTGAGCAAATGTGACTCATGCACGTCTTAGCCTGGATGGGATCTAATCTCTTGACCACTTATTGTTCTAACACAGACATCCATCCCATCTGCCAGAAACTCAAGATACTTACCAGAATCATACTCTAAAATAACTCATGACAGCCTATCTGTTTATTGGACCCCTCCCCTAAACAACTTGTGACTCGTTAAGGACAAATATTTCCTGACTCATATTAGAATCAATCACAACTGCTGCCAGGCAACTTTGACAACCTTATATGTTTTTGCTTTTTTAAGACCATTACTCTCTCCCTCAGAATATTCTTTCTGTTTTACCAGAATCTGTGTCTCCAGAATTAAACAATTCTTAAGACCCCAAATAAGCTACTTTCTTATTTGCAGAATAAGAATCTATATTTTTTATTGGTTGACATGTGTACAAATATATATACATGTATACAAATATATATACATGTATACATATATATATACATGCTTAGAAAAAAATTGATTATTTGGCATTATTCTTACTAATAAAAACCTTAAATGCATCAAGTTTTTTTTTGGAAAAAGTGTATTTAGCACATCTTTACTGGATTTTTTTATAACTAAATAGTAATTTAAAAAACAAAAGTATCTATATGGTGGTTAAAACCTTCAATGTTTCAAACATGGCTTCAGTTTTCATGGACATCTGGAAACAAGTAAATTTCCTATCTGTCTACATCTCTAGAAACAATCAGGTTCCTAAAGATGAAATTATTATAAAAGATTTATTTCAATTTTTATATTCACAGAGGGTTAGTATAGTGCTGGGTATATAGTATGCATACTTTAACTCAATGAAATATAATAAAATGAATGGATGATTAAAATGAATACTTTGACTTCTAGGGAGTCTTTGAATTTCAAATACTATATTAAATATAGATAAAGTAGTTAGGCATAAATATGTTTTTCTCTTTAATTCTAAATTAAAATGCATTGTATAATATAAAGATCCAATAATATATAGCATAAACAGCTTTCATTAAAAAAATTCTAATTTGTTCTGATCAAGATAAATATAATCTTATACTGATCCATGGTAATTTGCATAGGATCGCTGGTATTTTGGAATGAACCAAAAGAAGTATCCATGAGAATGTGTTTTTTAAAAACACCTGTTTCAATTATAATTTATGATTTCTGTTACATTCATCTATTATACAACTTGAGTGTCTCCTTTCATCTGTTTCACCCATGAATATTATCATTAGAATTATTGATTGCTCATTGTATGGGAGGAGACTGAAGGAGAGACTTGCTAATTAGAAGCTACTTGCAATTTAACAATGCATAATTAAGTTAGTACTTGAGACAGCTTGGTGTCTGAAAGAGTGATAGGAAATAACTAGTTGATTTTTTTACGTCAGCAAGAAAAAAATTTGCAAAATTACCAATTTTGCTTTTGAGAAGTGTTTTAATCCAGACTTATGACATACAGTCATATTGATATCTATGACATTGTAGATAACACACAGTAAATCACGATGCACTCTGAAATTCCAGATTCTCAAAAGTGTAAACTCAGGAAAAAATTTAATTAGTGATGAATGAATTCATATGTGCCTTCTGAAACTTTCTAATCAAATAATTAAAATTAGAGTAATGTTAAGCCAACTCAATCTACAGTCAGATATTTAGATAGCAATATTAACTTTAAAGAGGTGGAAACATTTTTAAACAACATAAAAATGTGTACTATTTTCATAATGGCAAATTCTACATATTCATAACTGACACACACAGGTGTGCATACACACACATATACATATATGCTTTTGTTAAATTTTCTTTTCTAGGATAACATTTAAATCGTCTGAAATATTCTCATTTTCTACCTCATTTTTCTATTTAATCTAAATTACATATTCTTGACTCAAGACTATTCTATTAGTCTTCACCTTTTTATCACTTTTCACATTCTCACTTTTCCTCTCACTCTCTCCATAATAAAGAATCCAATTTTCTCAGTCTTTTCTGGCTAAACTTCTAGCTGTGTCCTCTGCTGTTTTTTATGGTTACCACAATTTTCTAAACTATAAATTTGTCGACTGATATAAATGCACAGTCTAAAAGTTGAGAGTTATGTTTTATTTGGCAGACATTTCTGAGGACTCAAACCCCTTCGAGCACAGGATGACAGCCTCTCAGATGGCTCTGAGGGACTGCTGCGAAGAGGTAGGGGAGGAGCTAGGATACATAGGAGCTTTACAGCAAAGACCACGTAGAAGGAACATTAAAAGACTACTTGTTAACTAAAGAAAACCAGGCATCTCAAGTTAAAGAATTTAGTGCTTTTCTATGTATGAGAGGAAGCAAACATTTGGGCTCATTTAATTCATTCCTTTGACAAGCACCTAGCTATCTAGGGCCAGTATCCTGTCCTTTCTTATTCTGAGTCCCCTCAGAGTGCACCATTGTGAGTGGCTGCAGAGGCTGGGCTGCAGGCCAGTCCCCAATGAGGGGTGGTGGTAGCCGAAGATGACTTGATGGCTTCACATTCTTTGTTTACTGATATGGTTTGCAGTGTTTTTTGTTCACAAATTCCATGCCATTCATCCCTTTCTTATAAGTTTGCTCCAAATTAATTTCACTTTAGAAAGCCCAAGTGGATGGAAAACACTCTATTTGCCAATAAGTGTTTTATTAATTGCAAATATTTCTACTTGAGTTATACAGAAGAAAATGGACTGACTATATAGGAAGAAGAGTTAGATGCAGAGAGAAATTGCCTGATTAAAAGTAATTTTTTTTTTGACATTAAAGGAACTGTGATATCTACTTCCCAGAAGGATTTTAAGAATTGAAGAGACTCATTTCTCTGATAGATTAGGTGCAATTTTGCCTGGAGTTAGGTGACAGAAGAGATAGCGCATGTACTGTGATATGAAATAAGGCATAATAGGTTTTGAGTACCTTATAGCAGCAGTGCATCCCATTTTTCTCTCCTGAAATTTTGTAAGTTTTCTAGAGTTTGGATATAGGATTGGGTCACTCAGGAACTTCTGGATTTAACTGGCATTTCTACAGACCTGGCCTTATCAGGATTTGTGAAATATTACACAATCTGATGTAGATGCTGAAAGCAATTTCCCATTTTGTTTAAAGTGAGTACTTTTTTTTTCTTTTCTGCATTGAATATCTAAACTTTGTAAAGGAGAATAGAAATAATACTTTTTTTACAATTAAAAATTCTGAGTAAAGAAAATGTAGCCAATCAATTTTTTCTTAAGACCACCTTATAATTAGATATTGTTACAAGTAAGTTTTCAAAAAGCCATGACATTTTTCTTATTTTATTCCTTATTATACATCTCAGACATATTTCCTACCTCCTTAAATATGCATGCACCTAAATTGTATTTCCTGTTATAATAGATGATAAAATCTTTAAGTTTAAAACAATGAGTAATTCAATTTTGGAAAAAAAGAAGCCCACTCACAAAATCTCAAGATTTTAATACATAGAATCATGTAAACAAGTGCATAAAACTCAAAAAACATAATCACCAGAACCAGCTTAAGAAAGCATCAAATATAACTGTTATTATGAATAATTTTATGAAAAAAAAATGACATCCAGGGAAAGTAACTGAAGATAACAGAAGGTGCCCATGAGGCTAAATCTCGTCCTCATACCTTACACCACCAAAAAAATGTACGTGGAGATAAAATGAGCTACAGAATCTCAAGACTTCTTATTCATGATTTCCAGATGGAAGATATTGGACCTGGAAGAAACTATGTTGGCAATTGAATGGAAAACTGGAAAAAATCAGAGATGAGTTAGTAACTAATATTTTGTTTTCTCCAGGCCAGAGGTACAGAGGAAAATGAAGCAAGAATAACTGTAATAACCTAGAGATTATTACCTCCAGCTTTGCATAGAGATCACTAATGGACATTATCAGGACAACTGAGGAAAGGTATATATTTTGACACTGCATTAGATTGTAGATTTTACCAATTTTAAATCAACATTTTATTTTCTAAATATGATTATTGGATTTATGTGAAAGTATGTTTTTGTTTTTAGGGAAAATATGAAATGTTTTGGGATAAAATGTCATATCGTCCATAAATAAGTTTCTAAAGGATCCAAAAAAGTTTGTGTGTGTGGAGATGTTGGGGGAGAGAGAAGGAAAAGTGGCAAATTTTAATAATTTTCTGAATTTAGATGAATGATGTATGAGAATTCATCTTACCAGTCTTGCAATTTCCCTTTATGAGACTATATTTTCTTACAAAAGAAGAAGTTGAAGAAGTCAAGAGACTATGATAACAAACAGGAAAATAACTAAGTGGGATACGTATTGTGGAAAGATGCAGAGTTTGATTTCAAGATAGTTATGTAGAGCATTCTGGAAGATTCTAGAAAGGGAATGACATAATTTGATTTTCTGATTTTAAAAGATCCCTCAGCATTGTGGAAAACGGATTATGTGGAGAACGATATGTCAAAAGATCAAGTACAAGGTCATTGAGCTAGAGTCAATACAGAGACATGTAGCTTGGAATAAACAGGTGAAGATGGTGCAAAGCATTTTAAAAATGTCAGTAACATATTTTGGAGGTAGATCCATCAAAAATTGCTCATAAAGGCATGAAAGCAGGACTTGAGCATAAACTACGGTTAGAAAAGTGTTTGTTAAAAAAAAAGTACAGAATAGTATCGTTTTGAGTGCTCATAAGAATGGGTTGTCTGAGAGGCTTGCTCCTCAGGTGACAGGTAGGATAAGCAAGCATATAAGATGAGGTGCAATTAGCCAGGTGAGTCTCTTTGAAAGGAGGACGAGACTCAATGAATATGATGTAGAGTCTAGATATTTGCAAGATGATATGAGGATACAAGAAAACAACCAGTATTTCAGAGCATGTAGTGTATCAATAAGGAGGGACCTGCTTAGAGACCTCATTTATGAAGATCCCTGAGCTTTCTCACCTGAGGGAGGTACCATCTTACATCCCAGGCCAGCACTCTGTTCTCTGCCACAGATGCTGGTGCAGGTGGGAGAGGCAAACAAAATAAATACAAATGGATTAAGTAGCTTAATTGAGAATGCAGAAAATAAAATAAATTCACAGAAACAGAAGAAGAATGATGATTAAGATAATTATGTAAATAAATAATCAGAAAACAGATAAATGTAGAATTACAAATGAAATCCAAGGGCTGGTTCTTTGTAAAAATCTAAGAAAAATAAATAAACACAGGGCATCTCAATAAAGACAAAATGATGGAAAACAACAAAGTGCAAAGAAAAGACTTTAAGAATGCAAACTAGGAAATTACCAGGGAGAATTAGAATTATCTTGAACGTATTCTGCCAAAATCAATGCAATAAGATGAATGAGGTTGGGGGGGACGATGAATGATCCGAATTGTACCCAGATTCAAGCAGATGAATCATCAAGAAGGAAACTGGAGAAACTATCAGAGTTATTTGCAAATAGTCTCCTGCTTAGATGATTTCACGGGTAAATACTGACAACAATAATGAATGGCGCACATTAGAATCAACTGGGAGGAGGGAGGACTTTTGAAAAAAAAATGATGACTGAAACTAACTCCCGTGTTTCCGACTTAATTAAACCATGGTGCTGCTAAATTTTGTATTGTAAAAACACACTATTTCTAATAAGTGGAAATATTTACTTAAATTATCTCCCAAATTAATCAGTTTAATTATAATTGATTAAGTGAAACATAATATGGTTTATATCTTGTTGGGCTCTCGCACTGATTGCTTGTATTTTTCAAATATTTTATTTTTATATAGTTAAATATTCAAATCATCATTTTTTCAAATAATGATTTTATCAATCTGTAAAATATTCTGTTATTTTAACTCCAATTCCAAATATTTTAGATAACGAGGAAGAACTGAGAACTTTAAAAATTGTGCTTTTTTATTTTGTATTTTAACATTCTTTATAAGACTCTCACTAGAAATTTTATTATGTTTATTCCTAGTTTTTAAGAAATCTATTAATTTTTTTTGCATTTGTAATGAGATTAATTTGTATATAAGATAACACTTGTATTGATATGTTACTTTTGTGATTGACTAACTTACTGAATTCTTTTATTGTTTCTAATAATAATTTTCAAGTTAATTCACTAGACAAACAAGCTTACTATCTGCAAATAATGAACATAATGAGCACACACACACACATATAGGATATATTAAAAGAAGAATGACTACAGAAATATATCCATGGATGTAAAGAAATTGCACATTTAAGTGAAATCACAAAATCATGAATATTATTGGCCAAATTACAGGATTTTAAAAAAATCTCTCAAATATTTTCTGATGAAATTACTACTTTAATTTTATTCACTTTCAGTGATAGCAGAGAACTAATGATTTTTAATTTATCCTATCCAAAAAATGAAAGAACATCAAGGGATCAATATTCCTCACATTTCTACAAACTTAATCCTCTAAAATCTTAGTGATATTTATAAGTAGCATACCTCAATACACATAAAACCTAAGGGACACTTATGTCAAAGAAACCTCCTGAGTTTTGAAAAATATTCATTGTCATTCCCTTCACCTTGCAAACAAATTCTGATTTTTCATTTTAGTTTCATATCATCACATAACATTGGTGGGTCAATGAAAGAATTCTGCTTTACTCTTTGCACTTTCAGTCTCAAACTATGACCTAGAAAACCCTAAATTTCATGGAATAAAAAACAAAATGCATTAAGATGTGCATTATTATCTTATAATGAAAAAAATTCACTGAGTCACGAGTAGAAAACAGAATAATATACCAACTTTGACATTTTATACATGTGGCATTGAGGTCATTTGGAAAACCAGAATCACAGGCTCTTAATCTACAGATGAAATATAATATTCCCTCAAGTTTTTATTTTGAGTTTAAATGAAACATTATACACACACACACACACACACACACACACACACATATATATGTGTGTATTATTTGTGTATATAAATGTATTATTTGTAAAACCATTTTTCCTAACTCACCATGGCAGGGAACTCAGACAGCACTGTATTATAATTTTTCCTAGAGATACTATTCTTTAGATTTTCAATTTCCTTCGTGTTACTTTTGTGACTTGTTTAGAAATAAAGATAACCATCTATCTTATGCACTTTAAAGCTAAGTACATTAATGTTGTATGTTGTGATACATTAAAGTCTAACACATTTAAACTGTATCTTAACTTTTATAAACTCTTAGATGTTTAAGATGTTTAGTTCATTTCCAGTCTGTGAGTTGCAGTAAATACATAATTTGGGCTACTTCCATTTAGAGTGATTTCATTAGTTGCATGTTTTTCCCCCCCTCCAGTTTTCTGTTTCTGTTGTTGATGTTGTTTATATGTATCGCAGGTGGTAACAATCATAGAAATCAGCACAGCAATCAAAGGGATCTGTGGTATGATGCATCTCTGTCAGGGTTGCAGGTTGTACCCACTGGGAAAACAGCGGTGACATCTGACAGCCAGTACCGAACACTGTATCTGCTTAGTAATCAGACAGGATCAGGGCCGAGGGTGACCTAGCATGGCTGAATGAAATAAGACAAGATAAAAAAGGACACCAGAAGTTTCTTTGCAGCAAGGAAACTACATAGGCAAAAGCATCCTTTTTCCTACATCAGTAGTTTAATATCCATTGCACTGGATAGTTGCCTGTTGGTTGGGATAACATGATAAGTTGCATGAATCAAAGTGAAGGTAGGCACAGATTTGCATGAGAATATTCTCAGCCCCTTGCTAGTGAGTACATAAGAACACATGTTGAAATCTGAACATTTCCAAGAAATCCTCATCTGAATTCAAATGCTCATCTGAATGCAAATGGTGGTGGTAATTCTCATGATTTTGTACAAAATCAACAAAGACACATTAAAGAAAATTAAATTACAAATGTCTGTAGAACTTTGAAAAAATGTTCAAAGGAGTTTAATTTTGATTTTTTTAAATCCTTTTCCTTCTTGATTTCTTTGTTCTCATATCCTCCAAAGGTTGAAAGTTTCCTAATTTCAGGTAATCAGTGTTCTTCTTATCTCAGGTTATCAACAGAGTGACATCATTCATTTTCATTGTTTTTTAACCTGGATGAATGCAACTGTGTGATGGTTTATTTTATGTGTCAACTTGAGTGTACGTTATGGTGCCCAGATTCAAATTGTTTAGAGATGTTGCCCCCAAGGAGAATTCATGTGTGGACTGGAAGTCAACAAGAATCAGAGTTCCTAGGACCTAGAAAAAAGCAATACTATGTACCTCTTACTGGGAACAAGGGACAATGGCTTAAACTCAGAAAATGTATAGGTAAGTGGACTTTCCCCACTGTGGAATGCAGTAGCCTCTGCATGTCAAATTTCATCTGGAGTCAAACGCATGGGATTTTGGTTTGTTAAACCGAAAGAGTAACAAGTCTTAGGCAGAGAAATAAGTTATGATTTTTGTAGTACTTCTGTTAGTGCATAATGGTAAAGTACTGTTAAATATTTTTTATTCATTAATGGTAACAAATTTTTTTTAGGTGTCTATGACCAGTTTATACCACCCTATAATGGAAAATTTTCCATTGGATTTTAGAGACCCAAGAAAAGGAACTGCATCTTAATACTTTCATTTCTTCAAGTGCTAGTGTAATTTCATGCCAAGAGTAAGAAAGCAACACACTGTAGTTGATTGTTCTATGAATTCTATGTTAACCCAAAAATAGTGATATATGGTAGGTGAATTTGTTCTTACTATAACAACTACTTAGACAAAAACATAAAACTATGAAAAAATAGACCTTCTCTGCAATTGGATTTCCTGCATTTATACTATAATTTCTTCTAGATTTATTTTGTTTGGTGAACATAGTGTAAAACTGATTGTATTATGTTTCATAACACAGCATGGAGTAGTTAGTAAGACAGTGCGTAAGTAAAGCAGATGAGCTTTGATCCAACCAGATATGAGTTTGAAGCTCTGCCTTTTAATAACTAATATTATATTGATAATTCTTTTTGTATCTGTAAACCTAAGTAAGAGTTTTAAGTGGTGACATGTGTGATAAAGCTAGTACAGTGACAAAATATGGAGCACAAAGTGGGAGGTGTTAGCCTCATTATTACCATCATATTTATCCTTAATTTATGGAGTTGTGGTTTGCTATATACAGTTTTTTAAAATGAGGTATATGTGCCTTTAAAGGATATGAGCTACACAAGTTGAATTTACCTTTATTTATTACTTTTAATTATAAAGCAAAATATCAGAATGCAGTAAAACGTCAAGATATAAAGGAGAAATGCAATTAGGTATCATGTAAGATATTTTTAGATATGGGTATAGAAAGGACTCTTTCTATTTTTAAAAAAGTCTCAATGATAGACTTTACAAAAAGAGCTAAGTTAATCCAAGGAAGAAACAGGTAGAGCCACTATATATATGCAATTAGAAAGATTCCAGTATGACAACTTTGCATCAGGCCTAGAAATCAGTGGTGTGGAATGAGGAGGAAAATAAAAGACATTCGGTAATAGCCAGGAAATAATCGTTTCTGCAAAAACTATCAATTACAGAAGATCTTAATGACATATAAATGAATAAGGCATGCATTTTATACAAATCTATGTGAATTTTAAACTTCAGTGAAAAAGAAAGTTGCATGTGTCGTTAACCAAATATGAAGTACATGAAAAAAAACCCAGACCTTTCATGTTTTTAGATCCTAGGTGAGCACATATTAAATCTATGTTCCCTAAAAACCTCCAAGGAAATATAACAGAGAGATAACATAAATTATTCCCATGCTCGAAAATTTAAAACAACAAAACAGAGAAACAAAGTGTTTCTTGGATGCAAAGTTTTGAAAAACTCCCTAACGGAAAATGCAGATATGATTTAAAGGAGCTATGCCCATTAAACATCTCCAGCGTGAATAACATTCTAACTAGTGTTATGGTGCCTTGTTTCAGCAGCAATAATGCTAAACTTAAAAAAATTCCTGTAGGGACAGCCTGGGCCATGCTCTACAGGTGGACGGCTCTGCCCCAGCCCTGTCCATGGATTTCAGCAGAGAGCTGGGCCCTTCTCTGGCTGTGTCTGGCCAGCCTGGGGCAGGGCCTGGGGCTGGTGGCCTTCCAGCTTTGGCCCCGGCATCTCTTCTCAATGCACTTTAATAATGTACCATATTACTAATAAACAAGCTATTTATTAAAAAAAATCATTAAAATACTAAAGGAAGGTAACACATAGAATCTATCTCACAGCTATATTATGACTTGAGATTTAAGGTGATGTAAATATAATTTCAGACATGGACATTTTCAGAATGTTTATAACCCACAGAATTCATTGAAAGAACTATTAAAAGATATACCCCAGCCCCAAAAAGTGAAATCAGAAGGGAAGGGTGGAATGTAAGAGGCAACAGTAAGTGAAAAACTTACGAAAATTCATGTTAAAAATTGAAATATTGACTATAAAAATAATAATGGGGTAAATATTCACATACATTCTTTCTATAATGAATGCTTTACTCTAGTCTTAGTTTTCTGAATTATTTTAATTCTAGAAATAATAGGCCTTCTATTTTCTTAAAAGTAGGTAATGAGAAATTTATACAAAGGGAATTCACAAAGCCTGTGAATACTGACACCAAAAGATCAAGACACATATGCGTGAAATTTTCTAATAGTAAAATGACATAAACAATGTGAGATTGAAAATGAGGACAGATCATTGGAGCATCAAGTTACATTGAACAAAAAAGAGTTGAGAAAGTTTTAAAAAATGGTATTTCCTTGGACATTTCTTGCCTCAAAAAATAGCAGAGGAAATATACATTAAAAAGTCCCAGTACACACAAACTACATACAATTATACAAACAGACTGTGTGTATATGTTTTAATTAAAAATTGATCTCCAAACTTACACACACAGGACATCCTCTTCCAAGACATAAAAAATAGAATGCTGAAATCCAGCAAAGAAGTCACAGCTACTATTGATTTTTTAAACAAATAAACTTTCATTTTTAGAGCAATTTGAGGTTCACAACAAAACTGTATACTTCCAATAAATCCTCGGTCTCCACACATGATTAACCTCCCTCTCAGCATCCTGCACCAGAGCGTGCATTTGTTAGTCAGTGAATCCACACTGACACATCATTATTACCTAGAGCAAAGTCTATAGTTTACATTAGGGTTCACTCTTGCTGCTGTATATCCTACAGGTTTGGATAAATGTATAATAGCATGTATCTAGTGCTAAAATGACAGCCTGAAGTTTGGGCAGTTGTGCTGAGTCTTGGATCCCATCCCTTATCAGGGATGTCATAGCTACATTATAGTGAGTTCATCATTTATATTGATGGCACTGGCATTCCCATAGTTCAGGAACTCTCATTACTATTCACTCAATTAATCCCAAAGGGCTCACCAGGTAGCCCAGGTGTCTGGGGAAGGAGTGTCTTCCCCAAGGCCACGGTGTCTGGCAAACGACTGAGGATAGGGGAGGCCACTGCCTCCTGCTTGTGGAACATGCCAGAAGGCCCAGGTTTGTCTCCATTCTGTACATAAAGGCTGTTTTGGTAGCCATGCCAAGCTTGTGGGGCACTGCTATCATGACCCAAGTCTTCATGGGAATATGGATACTAAAAGTCACAATTCCAGAGTTAGTGAGAGCCTCCATTTCTAGGAAAATCCAGTATGTGGCCAGCAAATTTTCTTCCAGTGGTGAATAGCACAGAGCCAAGAAGGGCAGTTATTTGCATCAGAAATACATGGGCAACTTATGACTATTATAGATCATCCAAGAGATTCCTGGGACAGAAGAGGATGTTACAAAAGCCTCTATTGAAGGAGTCTGAAGGCAATAATGGGAGTTCCTGTTGATTATAACTTGGATATAGTCTAGTGTCTTTTGCCTAGAAGACACTGTTTAAAGTGGGCAGATTTTAAAGTAGTAGCATTAGTAAAATTAAGTAAACTCTGTTAATGAGGAATATGTTGCCTTCAGAATCCAAAAAGGATTAAAAGATGTTGGACCAGTGTGTCCTTAATGAATATATTAAATGAAATTTCTCATAGAAGGACATCACGAAATAATGTCATACCTGTGTTCCTGGAGGGAAGTAGATGTAGTTAAGGTCTTGTGTGCATAGATACCGTGTGATTGACAAGCTGTTGATGTATACCTCGTAGTCTAAAGATAGTGTACTGTGTCCCGTTGGAGGTTAAGGCAAATTAGTTGAAAAGCTGTTGAAATAGGCACTGAATAGAACATAGTAGTCACATCTATAATAGCAATATAATTTACCTGATGTTGAATGGATGGAATTAATAATTTTTAGTAATATCAGATATCAAGGTTGGGGGAATTAATGGAAAGACAATAGCATTAAAGTTGTAGTGGTTCACTGTGGGGTGTAATTTTTTTCCAGACTCAAGAACAGGCAAAATTGAGTCGTCACATGGAAAAGCGTTGGGGATAATCACCTGTTTATTATTTATTTCTTATATAAGAAATTTTAATCCTTAAAGGCCCTGTTTTAACTGACACTGGGCCATAGCAACTACTTTAATTGGTGGGATCAGTGGGGGCCCATTTTATCAAGCCACTCTGTAAGTACCAAAAATTTTAATTGTAATTTATTCCTCACTGTGTCAGAATGCCTGCACCCAATATGGGCTATTTTAGGGCAATGGGTACTGACTATGGAAAATTAGGCAATGCTATAAAAGGGGATGTAACAAACTTTTCCTCTATTTTTTATTTAGTTACACTCTGAAGATTATAAGGATTTCATGCTCTAATTTAGTGAGACTCCCAGGTATAACTGTAATTTGAGCACCATTATTTAATAAATCCATGAAAATCTGCCAATTGGTGCATTTTAGCAAATGTTAAAGTGAATTTAGAGCCTGTTATTGAGGTACAAAAGCCAATAAATGTTCTTTTTAATGTTTCTGTTATACAAATTCTTTTAGTAAATTTTGGATTTCCAATTGGGAATTTTGTATTAATTTAATAATAATATATATATATATATTTTTTTTCTTTTTTACTTCCTCCCTCTATATCCAAATTCCTTCTTTCCATCTTCCCATCCTTCTTTTTTTCGTCTTCACTAGATTTACTTTAAGTGGGTTCTCTTTGCCCTAATTATATTCATGTATACCTTTTTTTTCCCTTTCCATAGTTTCAAATCAGTCAGGGTTAGGACCATCTTCCCCTCAGAAGCAATGCTTCTATGCTATGAGAATTCCAGCTTTGAAATGGATTTGACCTAACTCCTTCCCTGTGCCACGGGGGTGCTGTCGGTGTCCTGCCCTCATACCCGCAGGATGAGACGGCTAATGCACCAGAGCCTAAGCTGCCGAGTGGGGCGGGAAAGAGCACTGATCAAAGCACCCTCTACATCTCTGCCTTTTCCCTCATCATGTGATTTTAGACACCTAAAGCCTTGCCTCGGTTTTCAGTTTCTACCTCTGTCTCCTAGTGCAAACCTTAGGTGGTTACAGATATTACAATCAAACACAGAGACCAGACATAGGAATTCCCTGAGCAAACAAAACCAGTTAGTCATACAAACAAAGCTTAATTTAGCTTATTTTTCAGACCAGCTAGGTTAAGTTGACCTGGGTCACTTCTTGATTATGCCTCTGAAAATCACAAGCAAAACTCAAATAGTCCCCGAAAAGTGATTTGAGGCAACCACCAACCAATTCCCTTTCATTTAAGGAAATCCTAATATTGTAACCAATCAGCAAATAATAAACACTTACTGCCTTCACACCATCAGTTGCTTTATGACAGTATACCTCTGAGTCTCGTGTTTTGGTTTGAGTGCTCCCAGTTTGCAAACTGTCTTTCTAGTGTTTGCATAATGAATGATTACTAATTACTACTTAAGTGATTTGTTGGTTTTACTATTTTTTTAATGAACTTTTGACATGGGTGAAAAGGAGAGGGAGGATGTGGCAGAGTAGCCAGCTTCATAGGCAGCCAACTAGTTCCAAGGTTTCCCAGTCCACCCTCGAGGGATCGGTTTGCACTGAAAAGAGCAATAAGAGCCTCCTTGGGACAGCAAAGTTAGTGTCCTTATTGGAAGTGTCAGTCCCTTTGAATGATATGTGGAGGCACTTCCTGAGCCCCAAGCACATTAACTAGGAGTCTTGCATTATTTAAACAATTGGGTGACCCGGGCAGTTGTTCTTTGTGTGGTTGGGGGTGTTGGCAGGGAAGGGAAGGGAAGGGATTTAGGGATGACATTCACTTGAATTTGCTAGTTATGCAGTGTCAAGAAGACAGATTGGTCACTGTCCACACCGAGTAAGCTGGACAATAAGAAGAGGGTATTATTTCTTTAGAGTGTGGGGAGTTCAACTAACATTTTCTCCACAGGTGTTGCCCAAAATACAGGGATGAACCAGTGTTCTTCATTGTACAATAATTATAAAGAAACACCAACTCTGAAAAACTGATGGATCCCTGGAATTGCCATCTACCAGACATAAGCTGAGACTGGAAACACACTTGAACATCTGACCCAAGGAAATCACAGTTCACATGGTGTGATTGCCCTAGGTGTGCCTCTACCTGGGCTAGTATGCTAGACCCCCAAAGGGAATTTAAGCAAAACTTACAACTACTTGCAGACACACTAGCAAGCAATAAGGCTTATTGCACAACTTTCCCACAAGCAGCAGTTCAGACGCAAGTCACTCTCCAGGAGCTCTGGAACCAATTGGTAATACAAAACCACACCCTCTCCCCAAAAGCCGATCCAAGAGTCAGTGGTCATAGCTGTGGTGTCCTGCCTTTATAAAATTTACAAATTCCTTTGAGGGGGCACCCAACACACAGGCACTTAGATAGATGAAAAGCAGAGATTTGTTGTTGTTGTTGTTACTCACTGTTCCAAATGAGAAAGGACTCCCTGCAAGGCCACAAAGGGGTTTGCACATGGGGGCAGAAAAGAGCAAGCTGGAACTGGGGGTGGGGGGGCGTATGTATGGCAAGTAGGTTGGTGTTAGTAGGTCTCTATGGGACTCCCTGTGCATTGGCTATTATGAATAATTTCACAGGTTTCTGGGTGAAGGGCCTATTCCTGCTTGTCTGGTATCTGGCTCTGGAGTGGAAGAGTCTACTAAAGTGAGTGGTTGGTGTAAGGACTTAATCATTTGCTGAAAAATAGGAACTGACTGATCTCTAGTCAAGGTCTCAAAACCAAACCAAGACAGAATTAAAATATAACGACAATCATATTAGAATGGCAAGAAGAAACATCAACATTCTGTATATTCTAAAGAATACTACAAGCCTAACCTCACATGTGTTTTGGGGAGGTTCTTGTACAATCTGTATGACCTGTGAACCCTATGCTTAAGAATAAACATAAAATGGTCTTGAGTTGAAAATATCTAAGAAGGTAGGAGGAAATTAATACAAATTATGTATCAATCAGAAACCTAAACTTGTCCTTCCAGAATTCTGAAATAAAGTCCTTCAAAATTGCTCTTATAATTCAAATTTATAGTAAATAGATAAAAACAAATAAAAGATGGAAAACAAACTACAAAATAGTAAAAAGAGAAATAAAGAAAAAAAGAGAAAAAAGACTATCATGAGTAAAGTAGTTGAACTAATAAGCAGCAGGCTTTGTTGCCAGAAAATGGATTGACTGGCAGAAAAATACTAAATACACATATACGCATTAAAAATATTTTTATATAACTTAGAAATTTTAAAAATATAATAACTGAAATGTTTTTTTAAAAACCTTGTTCAAAAGATTAAAATTCATATTAGACATAATGTAAATTTGTAAACCAGAACACAGAACTGAGAAATCAATATGATTTTGCACAGTGACTAAAATATAAAGAAAGATTAAGAGATATGAAAAATAGGAAGAAGTCTAATATCAAATTCCAGGAATTTATCACCAACAGTAAAACAGCAATAACAACTTCAAATATATAAATCAAAATGTCACAGACTAGAAATAAAAGAACAGAGTTACACTCTATAATTGGAAATGGTTCACATAGCTCTCTCAGGAATTGTTATATCAATGATAAAAGAATTAATAAGGATTCAAAGGATTTAAACAGCAAAATTAATAGTCTTGATTTTTATGCATAGATAATTATAAACCACCCTATAACATCTTTGAAAACTGACAATACTTTAGGTCTTAAAATAGGTTTTAACAAAGTCTAAAAAATCTATTCTTTGGACAAAATTAATTAAATTAAAATTTAAAACAAAATGTTACTAAAAGAATCCCGATAGACACAGCAATTGAAAACAAATCTAAATAAATAATTAAAGAAAAGAAGATAACAAGAAAGTTGATACAGATGTATGGTATTTATAATTCAACTAATGAAAATAGAATCTATTAAAACTAACAGCATACAACGAAGGAGATAATTGATGGAAATGTAGAATCAATATCTTTTACAATAAAAGTCTTTTAAAGGGGAAAGGAGAAAATGCAATAAAAAAAATGAAAGAAAAAAGTGAAAACAAATTAAACCAAGAAAACAGTGGGAAATGTAATGAAGAGAATTAAAAAGAAATAAGAAGAGAAGCAAGATGGAGGAGTATAAGGACACTGGTAGCGCACCCTCTCCCACAAATACACCAAAACTCACATGTACGGATCCACTCATCCAACCAGAGCACCTGCCAAACTCTGACAGAACATCACCCTCTTTGAAAGACAAAGATGCCAAAAATCTAGTAGGAGAAAAGGAAAAAAGAAAGAACTAAAAACAAAACAGTGCGAGACCAGTCCTGTGGGGAGGGAGTGGCAAAGGAGGAATAGCACTTGTTCACTGTGTCTTCCCCCTCCAACGGAGAGGCCAGCAGGACGGAGGGGGAGCCTCCGAAGCTCAGATCTGCCCAGAGCAACCCTTGACTGATAGAACTAAGTTAAACTGGCACAAAGGGTCCCTGCAACACACAGCCTGAGACACAAGCTGGCAGCTGGGGCCAGGACAGGCTGCGCGAGCTGGGCGGAGGACTGGGGAGGCTGCACTAAGGCAGCCCCGGGGGACTGAAGGCGGCTGCGTGCCATAGCTGGGAGGCTGAAGCAGAACAACCAGGGGCGCCCATAAATTATGGAAGGAAAAAGAAAAAAAACACCAAAGCAACACTGCTGGTGTGCCCCAGGGGGAGGGGCACCATAGCCTTTGTCTCCTCAGACCCATGGCGCCATTACTGGTGCTTCTTGCAAGAAGAGAGGTGGAGCA